>NC_064618.1:464711442-465961442 GCF_023898315.1 Schistocerca nitens | reverse complement strand
CATCATCACGCCCTCCCAGGGGGGTGCGCCCACCAGTTTGGGAACCTCTGGTTTAGAGGTTTCGTTGCTTCATTAAGAAAGAGTTATGCTAATTCTCCAATGTTCTTGCATGAGAAAGTAGTTTTATTATGAGTTTTTGCCATAAATTCAATTAAGGAGGCTGTGAACATTGGTTAATGTCTCTGTGCTTCTCCTGGCACATCACTCATATTTCAGTCGATGAACTGATAATAGGAGTACTTAGATGATATTATACAAACAGATCCAGTCACATAGATGGCTGACATTATATTATCTCCAATTCTACAAAATTGAAATAATGGGAAATTTCGACAATACTTCACTTATTTAAAGCACAACATATATTTGTAGTGATCTTAAACGGAATGCATTGATTGAATATTGTGGTAATGGTAATTTCAAGATGGAAAACCAAAAACAAAATGATAGGCAGCTACTCAGTGCAACTGATTGATGTGTGGTGCACACACGTGCCCCCCCCCCCCCCCCCCCACACACACACACAAAATAATACAGGCAATTTTATTTGTTTTAGAGCTAATGGATTTTTTTCAATTAGGTTCTCTTTCTTCTTTCTCACATGTTGTAGGCGAGACGATAGTGACTGGTTGCCTATGGGTAGAGGCAGAATGGCTAGCAGCAGAAGTAGCAAAATGAGGGTTGAATAAGATAATAGCTAGAATAGGTCAGGAGAGAGGGAGAGAGAGAGAGAGAGAGAGAGAGAGAGAGAGAGAGAGAGAGAGGGGGGGGGGGAGGGAGGGGGTAATTACATTGTAGCTGGTGGATGATATGACCCTACCATTAACACCATAGTAAATGACTGTGACTTCATTGCCATGATGGAAATATGTTTGGAAAAGTTTTTGCTCTTAAATTTTCTGTACAAGGAATTTTCTGCATGATACAGAACTGGGAGCAGAATATTACTTTGTGTGATGAGGGAAGGATTATGGGTAGAATATCCCTCATCACACAGCAAGCAAAAACATAATTGAAGCTGCAATCAATTTAAAAAAAAAAAAAAAAAAAAACACACACACATATTGGGTGTATTGCTTCAGAGCACAACATGCTTGTAGGTGTTAATAGAGAAATGGTGTGGGAAATTCAAATTTCAGCTACATGGACAGTTTGCTATGTGCCTGGCAAGCTTTTGTATTATTCATGGATGCCAATATTATAAAGGGGGGAGGATGGTTTTAATGTGGAGTGGATGACAGTTGTTGGTAGTTGCTATATTTTGTATGGATATAAGTTATTATGGTGCGATTTGGGAGCAATATCAAGCATGAAAGCTGGTTAAGATGAGAAGGACTGAATGAAAAGAATTTCAGAGTTGGGGATGAGATTATGTAGGAAAGAGCACAAGCAGTTTTGATCATGAAGATGTCATTAATGAGTCTGAAGCAAACAACTGGTTTAAGATGTTGAATGAAAAGGAAGTTCCCATAAATAGATTGGCACAGAATGGCACCGTGCAAATACTTATGCCAATTATTTAGATTTGATTCCAGATTAGACTTTCAAAGGATGAATGATGGTGAGTTGTTAGTGTGAAAATGGTACTGTGAAAGAGTACCATGAGGTTTTGGGTCTAGTGGATGTTAATGTACAGAGATTTAGCACACACAGTGGTAAACAAGAAATCTGATGGTAATGCGACAAGAATTTTAAAAATTTGTTGGTCGAAATGATTAGTATCGTAGAAGTAGGAAGAGGCTACAGACAGTTAGTTGAAGCTGCTGCTAAATGAAGCTAGGGGTTATGTTTTCACCAGCACTGTAAATAGCTACATGGGGAAAGACCATTAGAAAGATGCTAGTGAAGTATGGTTTTGGAGCTTGGCGAAAAGGCAAACGGTTAGGAGTTGTAAGTGTAAAAATAATAAATTTTTTTTTAGTTGGACTTAATGTTTTCTGAAGGTCAGTATTGGTTTAAAGTGTGATGTTAGACTCACTGTAAAGGGATTTAAGGATGGGATGTGATGAAAGCTTGAAGATCAGGAATACATAGAATTTACCACAGTGTGTCTGAGAGAAAGTGGAGAGTGCATCACAGTAGGAGGGAGATTGGAACTATGCGAGACATAATCAACTGTATGCTTTGAGTTAGCTGAAGCCAATGAAGTGGGCAACAAGGGAAGGTTTTCACTGAAGGAAGTAAAGAAATCCTTTACAAGTAATCATACTTAAACCTAGCTTCAACACTGCCAGTGAATCAACTTACAGGCTGAGATTTCTGTTTGAGCTAGATTATTGGAAGGTAGGCTGAAGAAAAATGTCATGAGGCTGTTTAGGAGCATTGCGTTTTATTGAAGTGAAGGAAAATGGAAATACTGGAGGTAGTATGTCTGCAAGGCAGGTCTTAAGAACTATGTTATTGAGGATGGGTGGGGACAGGCAGGATTAAAGGAAGTAAATTGTTCCTTGATGGCTATTGGTATACCATAGTAAGATTAAAACCCAAGTACATACAATACAACTTGGTCAGACCTGTGTAGACTCTTACTAGTCAGGAAAGAGGACAGTGGCAGTAGAGGATGTTCTGTTACAAGTAGCTACCACAATTAAGGAAGTGCTGTTCAACTACTGATCTGACCAAGGAAAGCGATTACCTGAAAAAACAGTGTTACATTTCCAATCTTGTCACTATATGACAATTCAATTTCCTGTACAATAGTAGAAATGATATCATGTAACAATTTAAGCTACTGTTCAATTTACTCTTTATAGTACGACCAGCTGCAGTCAAAGACCATTATCCAGCATACAATTCTGTTAACAGCAACAGTTACAAGCACAGTGTCAAAAAATAATATTTGTAATAATGTTTACTCATGTGGAGGTAGATGCATGGGGTTGCTGTTAACAAAAATTTGTGCTGGGTAATGACCTTTAGCCAAAATCAGTGGTGGCTCGTGCAAAGCTCTACCAATGTGCTACAATGTGATGGTCTAAGCCTTTTGACATAAAAGGGTAGTAATTTTAACTACATCGAATATACTTATTTTGTATATAGAAGTTGAACTGTTTAAATATATTTAAATTTTGTAATTTATAATTTAACATTGCAAGGAATGACATAATAATAAAAAAAGAAAGGTTGGTGGCAGCAGGAATCTGACCTGAGCCAATCAATTGCCAGTCAGTGCACTTGACCACTCGACCATGATGCTGTTACGACAACTGCTCCTCGAAAATTCCTAATACTTTACGCTTGCACAATGTGATACACTCAGTTTCAAACAAAAACAGTGACCTGGTGCTGTGAACAACATAGCACTTGTGGTGGAAAGGATGGCATCACATCAGAGCATGCACAGTCGAAAACACAACTGCATCCCTTCTCAGAGTTGATCTTAAGGACACTGACCATCATTTCAGTACTTAACACTGGTTTGTAGTTATCACGGAGGAAGCACTACAAAATATGTTCCCATCCATTTTATTTGCATGCCCGCTAACATTCGAAGAGAAATGGCATAATCCTAGTGCGATATTTACAGTTTACTGTGGCATGTGATAATTGGCTGCCAGTATATTACATGATGTCATTTCTGTAATTAAGTTATGGTACACAATCTTAAAAAATTAGTTTGCTGAAACTGTTTATCGGGGTGAACATTCTGTTAAAGAATAAAATTATGTACTTCCTGCCCAGGAAATGCTCACTAATTTTTTTAGTCTTTCCTCTGTATAATAATATAGTTAAGTGCTCCACAAGGGGTATTCAATAAGCAATGCTACACGTTGTTTTTTGCAGCCAATTTCAGTTGAAAGAAAAAAAATGCAGAATTTGTTGTGGGCCATCATGGAATATTCCTTCGTTAACCCCTACATACTTATGAGGTTCTGATAGGTGGTGGTGCTATACATAACCTTTCGCATCACAGATATTAATAGGTGCTTGCAGAATGTCTGTGGACACCTGCCAGTGAAGAAAAGCATGGTGAGTTGTTGGGTGAGGCATCTGTCATAATAACAAGAAGGTCGTGCAAACCTGTCTGACCTGTGGCATGCTGGCCAGCTCTACGCAGCTGATAATCCTACATTGTTGGAATGTGTGGCACTCTCATTCAAGGTGATTGACGGGTCACAAACGAACATCTTACTGCACAACTGGACATCTCTATTGGCAGTGCTGACACAGTTGTCCACCAGTTGGGATACTCGAAGGTGTATGTCCACTGGGTTCCTCACCACCTAATACAAGAGCAACAATGGACCATCTCTGCAGAATTTCTTGCCGGTTAAGAGGTTAATTGTGACAATTTTTTGTTGAGAATCACAGATGATAATACATGGGTCCATCACTTCGAACCAGAAACAAAACTGCAATCCATGGAGTGGTGCCAAAAAAAAGTTCAATGCCGCACCCTCAGATGGTAAAGTCATGGTGGTGGTCTTCTGGGACTATGAAGGGGTTATTCTGTTTGATGTCCTCCATCATTGTGCAATGATCATCTCCTGAAGTGTATTGTGCTACCCTCAGGAAATTGAAGAAACGACATCAGTGTGTTTGTCATCACCACAAAAATGCAAACGAAATTCTCCTTCTCCATGATAATACAAGGTATCTCACAAATCTGTGCACCTGAGAGCAGCTCATGAAACTTCATTTGACTATTCTTCCTAATTTTCCCTACAACCCAGATCTAGCACCTTCCGACTTTCATATGTTCAGTTCAATGAACAATTCACTCTGTAAGAAGCAGTATGTGGATGATGGGAAGGTTATTGGTGAAGCAAGACATTGACTTCAACGTCAACCAGTAGGGTGGTACAAAGTGGGCATCCCTGCATGTTGGAATTTTGAACAAAACCCACCTGCTTTTAGAAAAAAAGTGTTGCATTACTTATTGAATGCCCCCTCAAATTATTTTTGTGTGCTATATGGTACAGTGCTGCAATCATCACCAGGCGCTCTTGCTTGTTCAGGGTATAAATATGTTTCCAAGATAACATAGTCCTACAATACTGACATTACCTGAGGTTTAACAAAAATTTGTTTTTTAAGTACGTATTCTAAAATATCTGTGTAGATTTCATAAGACAAATGACTGTCTGTAAGTAATTGTATAGGTATTCCTCAGAATATTTACAAATGGTTGCACACTGTAATATGAAACAATGACATAGTACATAGTAGAATTTTATTCTTGCCATTTGCGATAAAGCAGATGCAGTTCTGTATGTTTGCTGCTCAGTAGCAGCAGAAGCAGCAGTTGTGACCTCAAAAGCTGCCTGTAGATCAACAAATGACGATACAGCAGAGTATGTTAATTATTGTGAGTTAAAATGAAATGACACATGTTCTCTCCTAAATTATCTCCTTTAGTCTGTGTGGTATCACTAAACTTGGTTTCTCCATGGAAAGTGCAATGAAGCAGGTTTAAATTCTGTGAATGGCGGAAAGCACATAAAATCAGTATATTTACTTTGCACTGAATATTAATACATTTGGGAAAGTGTTCAAATATATTTGTAAAGGGGTCGATAATTGTAATTCATAATCAGGCTTCCCCAGACAATTCTGTGGTCCTGAGAGAATTTATATTTATGAAAGCCACACCTTAAACTTTTTTTTACATTGTATAATGTCAGGACAGTTATTACAAGCAAATGAGTTGTTTGGAAAATGTTATTTCCCTTTAATTACATGGAATAGCTCTAACTGTTTATTTCCTAACTGTATTTCTTTATTACATAACTATAATACACAATGACAAAACTTTCTTTTTTTCAATCTCAGGCAGTTGAAACAGTGTCAGCTTATTTACCAAAAAGTGATTTTGAAAATCTGGAGGGCTTGGTGCACGAGGACACTATAAAAGAACTGAAAAAAAATATTACCTCATTTTCACTGAAACATCGACAAGAGTTGGCAGTCAACAAGGAGGATATATACTTTTCATTCCCATATCAGATTGGTGTAATGTTCAGTGATGATGATGGTAAGTATATGTTCTGTTAACTTGCAGGACTACCCACTAGTGATATCTTGCTAGGCAAAGTCTTTTGTTTGTTACAGAAAACCAAAAGAGATTTGTGGAAATAACAATGGTGTATCATGTTCTCCGTGGCCTTCAAGAATTGAAAGAACAAGGCATAGTACCTCCAATGAACATGGGACTGTTACCTGAATACAGAGATAAAATGTTTATTTGCAATTACCGTTTTATTAGAGAGTTTACTAAAGGTGTAGAGTGTCAGTGGGTTATAAATGTATTGAATCATTTTAAACTAGCAGATTATACTTTGTAAAGAAAATTGTATTTGATAAGTATAAATGACAGAAATAATTTTGAGAACTTTTTTATGAAACATATATACACACAAATATTTTTTCTTTTTCACCTTAAAGCCTGTACAGTTGCTCCAGTTCAGCTTCATGTGGATCATACCAAAGCCCAGCTGGAACAATTAAAGGAGTGCCCAAGTCTAACACTGAAGAGTTGAGTAATTTTCTTGTAGTACGATCGTAGAATGTTATACCAAATGAGATAGGCCCCTGTAACAGGAAAAGGGAAAGACTGAAAATACTCATGAGGACTTTTGTATACAAATGGCGATGTACTTGAAGACAATAATGTACCTTCACTTTCTGAAGTCCTGCAATTGTAAGTACGTAGGATCCATTTTCTTCTTTCACGAATCGCTGAACTCCCTCAAACTGCACATAAAACAGCAGTAATGGTTCTGGTTTTAAATATGTTTTGTATGTGTCACTTAACAATCATTTCCTAAAATCTGTTTTGAATAAATAAACTTTTTATTAAAAGTTCAGGACTGTGTTATTCTTATCTGAACCTTTTACCTTGTCTGACACTGGAAAATATAACACGATTTCTCTTTATTTATGAAAGACCTTAGCAGTATGCAGAGGTGAATAAAATATTAAATGTTTTATGCAATGTCGTGGTGAAGAATTTCATTGTTTTCAAACTACTGCGCCTCCCAAAATATTTGGTATAGTAGTAACATTTATATTATTGAAAAGTCAAGACTTTCTACTTTAAAGTTGTGTGTAATTATGTGCTCTTGAATAAAAATTTACTCCTATAAAGCAAATATGGTATGAAAAATTCTGGCAGAATTTAAATAATTTAGCAGTATAGGTAGCAACTCATCAAATAGTAGAAGAAATGAGTTGTTAACAGGCACACAAACAAGACTGAAAACTTTGGTACCACTCAGCCTCTGCTGGCCCCCTCTCCTCCAGCTACATTCGGCTGCAAAAAATCGCAAAAGCTAACCAAGTTTTCGGTCTTGTCCCTGAGGCTGTTGAGTGACCCAGTGTCTCTGCTATTTGGTGAGTTGTTCCTTTAATCATAAAATATGTACTTTCATAAATTAATTTATTTATAACACTGTGTTTGTTTGGAAAGAAAGTGATGAAAAGTACATGCACAGAATTTTCCAAAAACCATCTATCTTGCCACACAAAAATATGGCTTGTTGTATGTACAATAATCTTATTTTGAGACTGTCAGGGAGCAGTTTTCTGCTTTGTATGATAAATTTTGAAATAGTGTAATCTGTACAGTGCTATCTTGAATTCACTACTCAGTTTTGTGCCTATCAGAGAACACACTGCACACTGTTTTTCTTTCCTAACTACTTGTCTCAATTATTTTCTTAAGAAAATGCTTTCCTGTTCATAATGTGGAGAATCTTCATGTGCCATGTAGTACTTAAAGATCTGTATTCTCAGCAAGATTTCTTCAGATGATTACCATAAGTCATGCAAGGGTTCTCTTTCCTTCACCACTTCAGGCTGATGCTCAGCTGCCAGTCACACAATTCAAACCCCAACTTACGATATTGTCTACAACAAAGGGTGATTTTCACTTGTTACTGTCTCCTCTAAAGGTAAAGGTGATCATCTCAGCAGTATGCCTAGTCATTATTGTATGGATATTCCTTTTGTCTCTCCAACACATTGCCAAGCCATTTCCTTTATGCCTAAAATTTTGTTAACCTAGTTGATATTAAGGATTTTTTATTGTGAAAGGTCATCCCAGTTGGATTTTCTTGCGGTTTTGGTTATATGAGTAGTCTTGGCAGCTTCTGAAGCAAGACTGAGATTGGTTTAAAATATACCTGTAAACATAGTATAACTCTTCCCCAGAAATAACTGCGAGCAATGTCTTCAACAAACCAAGAATTCCAAACCTAACCTTTGTCTGACTGTAATAATGTATACAGTTTATTTGGTTCTTCATGGCATAAATTTTCTTAAACATGATCAACGAGTTAGATGTCATATATGTATGTTGAAAATTAACACACACATTTCACAAGAATGGTCTAATTTTGTTTAAACAATGGAAAATCAAGGATGGAATGTAACTGTTATAACGTCAAGTTTAATAAATATATTTCAGAACGACACAACACATATAAGGAGACGTAGGGGTCGAATCTGCTGGGGGCCCCCTGCACCAATCTGCCCGTTGCAGCAAGTCCAGTTGATATGACAGGAGACATGGGCGATGTGTCGGAGGAGGAGGCGAGTAGATTTGCTCTGACAGAGGATGGTCATCCGGTTCCTGCATGGGCACGTCTCCTGGTGGCGTCCATTCTTGTGCTGGCATCGCGATGACGGTGAGAGGGCTGCGTTGTGAGTACTGAGAGATACCAAGATCCTGAGCGTCAGGTAGGGCCAAAAGTGGTGTAGCGGCATTTGGAACAGGCGTTGCTGGCACACGAGGCCGAAGCTGGTCCGAATGACGCACTGCAACACCCGTGTCCATCTGGATTTCATACAGGCGTCTGCCACGGTGTCTTAAGATGCGGCCCAGGCTCCATTTTGACCGCCTGCCATATCCCCATACCCAGACGAGGTCGTCGGTAGTGAACCGGCCAAGGGAAGGCACCTGCGGCTGTGAGGTGGGAGGCCGCAGAAGATGAAGTAGCGTGCGGGGCTGTCGGCCATGTAAGAGCTCAGCCGGGCTGTGGTCGCCCATGGGGGTGAGGTGAAACGGTAAGATGCCAGAAACTGGAGAATCGCATCGTCAGCAGCAGAAGAAGTCAGAAGTTTCCGCATCTGAGCCTTAAATGTGCGGACCAGTCGTTCAGCCTCACCGTTGAATTGTGGATGGAACGGCGGGGCCATGACATGCGTAACGCCGTGACGAGCACAAAAATCCGCAAATTCGGAAGAGGCAAATTGCGGACCATTATCAGTAACAAGAGTAGAGGGGAGGCCTTCCAAAGAAAAAATGCAGCGAGAGCACTGGTGGTTGCCGCGGTGGTAGGCGACATGCAACGGACAATGAAAGGAAAGTTAGAGTAGGCGTCAATTACGAGGAGCCAGTAAGTACCTAAAAAGGGTCCCGCAAAGTCAGCATGAATGCGCTCCCAGGGCTTCTCAGGCGAAGGCCACGGTGACAAAGATGACTTCGGGGCAGCGGCCTGTGACGCACAAGGGCCGCAGGCCGTGACCATGTGTGCTATTTCAGAGTCGATGCCAGGCCAGTACACATGACGGCGCGCCAGAGATTTTGTGCGAGACACACCCCAGTGCCCTTGGTGAAGGAGGCGCAAGACCGAAGCACGCAAAGACGCAGGTACCACGACACGCGGCGAAGCATTGTCAGTGGAGAGGAGGATAACACCATCCCTAGCCATGAGGCGGTAGCGCAAAGCGTAGTAGTTCCGCAACGGATCAGAAGTCTTAGCGGACGGGCGATCTGGCCAACCCTTCTGAATACAGTGTAAAACCCGGGAGAGGGTAGGGTCAGAACTCGTAGCAGCCGCCAGCCTGTCCCCAGTGATAGGGAACCCGTCCACAACCCGCTGCTTGGCAACATCCAGGTGGAAACACAAAAGTTCGTCCCTATCGAATGCCTGATCAGGACCCATGGGAAAGCGAGACAGAGCATCAGCATTTGCATATTGAGCTGCTGGCCAGAAATGAATCTCATAATTGGAATGAGACAAGTAAAGAGCACAACGCTGGAGGTGGTGTGCAGCCTTGTCGGGAAGTGACGTTGATGGAGGCAACAAGTGGTTTGTGATCCGTAACAAGATGAAATTTAGAGCCATAGAGAAAAACACCAAACTTATGAAGAGCATAAATAATGGCCAAAGCTTCTTTTTCAATTTGAGAATATTTTTGTTGGGCATCCGTGAGCGTTTTGGAGGCATAAGCAATGGGTTGTTCCGAACTGTCAGAAAAACGGTGCGCAAGGACTGCACTGACCCCATATTGAGAGGCGTCTGTGGCAAGAACAAGATGTTGGCCAGGTCGATAAGTAGCCAGGCACGGGGCCTGTTTCAGCATAGTCTCCAATTTCTGGAAAGCCGCATCGCATAACGTGAACCAGTGAAAAGGCACATTTTTACGCAACAGGCGATGCAACGGCTGAGCCACCGAAGCCGCAGACAGTAAAAACTTGCGATAGTATGCTATTTTTCCCCAAGAAGGCCTGCAGTTCCTTAACAGATGTAGGGCGAGGAAGGGCATTGATCACAGCGACAGTTTGCTGAAGTGTTGAAACCCCAAGTACGTGACCCCCCTGCGGGTCCGGGGTAAGAATAGGCCCGAGATATTCCTGCCTGCCGTAAGAGGCAACTAAAAGGAGTTTCAACCGTTTCGGCCTTCCATGTGATGGTCCCCCTTGGGGTTTGACCTCCATTTTTCAAAATTCTACAGAAGTACGAGCCTTTTGGGGAAGGATGCCTTACATGGTGTATCACTGGTCCTCAGTGCACTAAGACCTTGGCACTCAGCATTGTAACGGCGTTGTAACCACACCCACTATTCCTCAAATTGGGCCTAAACGCCTGATGGGTTGCACGAGTTACGCCCATAGTGCGTCCCCATCTGTCCCCATCTGCACCTACGATCATGATGGACTTTCCATGGCACCCGAAATCCAGCACGGTAGCCAGCCCGTTGTGGTGGGGTTGTCATGTACCCTCTAGGTTGTAGCCCCCTGACAACACAGGGATCGTACTGCCGATACCTGAGCTGCACCCTCCCCACGTCGGCCAAGGAGTAGATGCCCGTCTCCTTGGGGCATCAGGACTCCTGCCAGGTGGCCCTTGCTGAGGCTGGGTGGCACCCGTGGGGAGAGCCCCTGGTCGGAGTGGGTGGTATCGGGGCGGACGTTTCGCAGATGAAACGTCAACATGTATCAGGTCGCTCTGCGGCCGAGTCTTATAAAAAGAAAGGTACTGTCTCTGGTTCTGGTTCTCCTGCCCTTTCCCCCTTGGCCACTCCCTGGGAGGAAGGACAGGCCCGCCGGCTTGGGGCGAAGTACTTCCCCTGCCATTTAGTCTGTTCTCGGACCGATGGGGGGACGTTCGCCACCTCCAAGCCCATGTTCTTTGTTCAGCACATCGAGGACATCTTCGGGGAAATCGAGGCTCTCAGTAAAATGTGTTCGGGGTCCGTTCTTATAAAGACCACCTCGGCCACACAGTCGGCGGCGCTCCAGGCGTGCGACCATTGTCCCGCATCTGGCACTGAATAGGACGCAGGGGGTTATTTTTCATCGGGACCTCCTACTGCAATCTGACGAGGAGCTCAGGGTCAACCTGGAGCGCTGAGGCGTGCATTTCGTCCGGCGAGTCCAGTGCGGCCCCAAAGACCGTCGCATCGACACCGGGGCCTTTATCCTCGCCTTCGAGGGGGACGTTCTCCCGGAGAAGGTAAAGGTGATGTGCTACCGGTGCGACGTGCGACCTTACGTCCCGCCTCCTATGCGCTGCTTTCGGTGTTTGCGCTTTGGGCACATGTCGTCACGGTGTGAGGCTGAGCCCCTTTGTGGCGATTGTGGACGTCCTCTTCGTGAGGAACATACATGCACCCCACCACCTCGGTGCGTTAATTGTCCTGGCATCCACTCGCCTAGATTTTTAGACTGCCCCGCGTATCAGAAGGAGAAGAAGATTCAAGAACTCAAAACTTTGGATCGTCTCTCTTATTCTGAGGCCAGGAAGAAGTATGACCGCCTCCATCCCGTGACGTTGACAACTTCGTTTGCCTCAGTCGTGTCCACTCCTTCCACAGTATCCTCACCCCTATCCTGTCCCCCCTCCACCTCCTCCCCCCATCCGGGGTCTATGCCTCTGCCTCCCAAATCCTCCTCCCCCGCGACCTCTGCCCCAGGGGCCACCCCCCCCACTGCCGCCTGAGAAGCGATCCTCTTCTCAGGCGTCCATCGGGGAAACGTTCCGGACCCCAGCTTCCGAGGTCCGGCGTTCCAAAACGGACCCCGCGCGTGAGGACCTTCTTCGGGTCCAGCCCACCATCCCCGTGCCTCATCGGACTTCCCAGAAGGCCTCCAAGAAGAAGTCCTTATCCGCCTCTCCACCCCGGCGCGTTTCGTCTGACGCTCCATCCGTGAGTCGCTGCTCCCGGCCGTCCTCAGTTTCGCCGGGACGCTCTGCTGCCAGGCGCTCAGCTGGCCTCTCGTCGGCAAATGATGCTGCCCCTCCTACGCAACCCGGGACAGCGGCCGCAGCTGGCGATGACTCGATGGAAAAGGATCCGCCTCCCGCCGGTTGTAGCATTGTTCCCTCGAAACCTGGCCCTCCGCGGCCGTCGAGGTGACCAGCTCTTCCCCTGTCTCGTTCCCCCTTTTTTCTGACTAGCGATGGCCTTGTTACATTGGAACATAAGAGGTATTCGATCTAATCAGGAGGAATTACAACTGCTCCTCCGCCTGCACTGTCCACTCGTCCTTGGTCTCCAGGAAACCAAGTTGCGCCCAACTGACCATATTGCCTTTACCCACTATACCTCGGAGCGGTATGACCTCACCCCTGTGGACGGTATTCCACCTCATGGTAGGGTCATGTTGCTCGTTTGGGACGATGTCTATTACCATCCCATCCCATTGACCACCCCACTCCAAGCAATAGTTGTCTGTATTACTCTTTCTGCCTTTACTTTTTCCGTTTGTACCGTCTACATCGTCATCCGCAGTTAGTCGGGCTGACATGATGCACCTGATTGTTCAGCTTCCTCCGCCGTTTTTATTGTTTGGCGACTTCAATGCCCATCATCCCCTTTGGGGCTCTCCTGCATCCTGTCAAAGAGGCTCCCTCTTGGCGGATGTCTTCAACCATCTCAATCTTCTCTGCCTCAATACTGGCACCCCGACTTTCCTGTCGGACTCTACTCATACCTACTCCCACTTGGACCTTTCGATCTGTTCTACCACTCTTGCCCGTCGGTTCGAGTGGTATGTCCTTTCTGACACCTATTCGAGCGACCACTTCCCCTGTGTCGTTCGTCTCCTGCACCACACTCCATCCCCACGTCCTTCGAGCTGGAACATACCGAAAGCTGACTGGGGACTTTACTCCTCCCTAGCGACCTTTCCGGACCACGATTTTCTCAGTTGTGACAGTCAGGTCGAATACCTCACGGCTGTTACCATCAATGCTGCCGAACATTCCATTCCTCATACTACCTCTTCTTCACGTCGCGTTTCCGTCCCCTAGTGGAATGAGGCTTGTAGAGATGCTATCCGTGCTCAACGACGTGCTTTACGCACCTTTCGCCGCCATCCTACGTTGGCGAATTGTATTGGATACAAACGACTCCGAGCGCAATGCCGTAGAGTCATCAAAGACAGCAAAAAAGCTTGTTGGGCCTCTTTCACCAGCTCCTTTAACAGTTTTACTCCCTCTTCTGTCGTTTGGGGTGGCCTGCGCTGGCTGTCGGGCATTAAGGCCCACTCCTTGGTACCTGGCCTGACTTCAGGTAATGAGGTCCTTGTTGATCCTGTGGCTGTCTCCAACGCCTTCGGCCGCTTTTTCGCGGAGGTTTCAAGCTCCGCCCATTACCACCCTGCCTTCCTTCCCAGGAAAGAGGCAGAAGAGGCTCGGCGACCTTCCTTCCACTTGCTGAATCTGGAAACTTATAATGCCCCCTTTACTATGCGGGAACTCGAACGTGCGCTTGCACTGTCCCGGTCCTCTGCTCCGGGGCCAGATGCCATTCACGTTCAGATGCTGGCACACCTTTCTCCGGCGGGCAAAAGCTTCCTTCTTTGTACCTACAATCGCATCTGGACCGAAGGTCAGGTCCCCATGGGTTGGCGTGACACCGTCGTCGTTCCTATGCCCAAACCTGGGAAGGATAGACACCTTCCTTCTAGTTACCGCCCCATTTCTCTTACAAGCTGTGTCTGTAAGGTGATGGAGCGCATGGTTAACAATCGGTTAGTCTGGAGTCTTGAATCTCGACGGCTACTTACCAATGTTCAATGCGGCTTTCGTCGCCGCCGCTCCGCTGTTGACCACCTTGTGACCTTGTCGACATTCATCATGAACAACTTTTTGCGAAAGCGCCAAACGGTAGCCGTGTTCTTTGATGTGGAGAAGGCTTATGATACCTGTTGGAAGAGGAGGTATCCTCCGCACTATGCACAGGTGGGGTCTACGCGGTCGCCTGCCCCTTTTTATTGATTCCTTTTTAACAGATCGAAAGTTTAGGGTACGTGTGGGTTCTGTATTGTCAGAAGTCTTCATCCAGGAGAACGGAGTGCCTCAGGGCTCCGTCTTGAGCGTAGCCCTTTTTGCCATCGCGATCAATCCAATTATGGATTGCATTCCCCCTAATGTCTCAGGCTCTCTCTTTGTCGATGACTTCGCGATCTACTGCAGTGCCCAGAGAACATGCCTCCTGGAGCGCTGCCTTCAGCGTTGTCTAGACAGCCTATACTCATGGAGCGTGGCAAATGGCTTCCGGTTCTCTGAAGAGAAGACGGTTTGTATCAACTTTTGGCGATATAAAGCGTTCCTTCCGCCATCCTTACATCTCGGTCCCGTTGTTCTCCCATTCGTGGAAACAACTAAGTTTCCAGGGCTCACAATGGACAGGAAACTTTGTTGGTCTCCGCACATCTCTTATTTGGCGGCCCGTTGTACACGTTCCCTTAATGTCCTCAGAGTTCTTAGTGGTTCATCTTGGGGAGCGGATCGCACTGTCCTGCTTCGCTTGCAATGGTCCATAGTCCGATCGAAGCTGGATTATGGGAGCTTCGTCTACTCGTCTGCTTGGCCATCCCTCTTACGCCGTCTCAACTCATCCACCATCGGGCGTTACGTCTTGCAACCGGAGCCTTCTACACTAGTCCCGTTGAGAGTCTTTATGCTGAAGCTGCCAAATTACCATTGACCTACCGGCACGACATACTGCTGTGTCGGTATGCCTGCCGGCTGTTGTCAATGCCCGACCACCCCTCTTATCAGTCCTTCTTCGCCGATTCTCTCGACCGTCAGTACGGGTTGTATGTGTCTGCCCTGTTGCCCCCTGGAGTCCGCTTCCGTCGCCTGCTTCAACAATTGGATTTTGCCCTCCCTACCACCTTCAGAGAGGGTGAGAGCCCGACACCACCTTGGCTCCAGGCTCCGGTTCATATTTATCTCGACCTCTGCTCGCTCCGGAAGGAGGGTACTCCGGCTGCAGTGTATTGCTCACGGTTTGTCGAACTTCGTGCGCAACTTGCCAGTTACACCTTTATTTACACCGATGGCTCCAAAACTGACGATGGTGTCGGCTGTGCCTTTGTCGTCGGGGCCGTCACTTTTAAATACCGGCTCCTCGACCAATGTTCCAGCTTTACGGCCGAGCTTTTTGCTCTCCATCAGGCCGTTCAGTACGCCCGCCGCCACCGCCATTCATCGTATGTACTCTGCTCTGATTCACTCAGTGCTCTTCAGAGCCTTGGAGCTCCCTATCCGGTCCATCCCTTGGTGCAACGGATCCAGCAGTCCCTCCATTCTTTCGCTGATGATGGTTCTCCTGTCAGCTTTCTGTGGGTTCCCGGACATGTAGGAGTGCCTGGGAATGAGGCTGCTGATGCTGCAGCCAAGGCTGCAGTCCTCCTGCCTCGGCCAGCCTCCCATTGTGTCCCGTCATCTGACGTTAGTGGGGTTGTTTGTAAGAGGCTTGTGTCGTTGTGGTGGGATACTTGGTCATCCCTTCAAGGAAACAAGCTCTGGGCAGTAAAACCATTCGCAACTGCTTGGACAACCTCCTCCCGACCATCTCGGGGAGAAGAGGTCCTTCTGACCAGGTTGTGGATTGGGCATTGCCGGTGACCCAGCCCCGCAGTGCCCTTGTGGTCAAGCATTAACAGTGCGCCATGTTTTATTGTCGTGTCCCCGCTTTAGTCAATCTCGTGTTGTCCTGTCCCTGCCATCTACTTTACTGGATATTTTAGCTGATGTCACTCGAGCAGCTGCTCGTGTTCTTCGTTTTATAACTTTGACTGGCTTGTCCAAAGACATCTAACTCTTTTACTTATTTTATCTGCATCTTTGTAAGGACTTTCTGGTGTCCTCCCCCCCCCCCCCCCCCCCCTTGAGTTTTACTAGATTCTATGTGCTCTAACAATTGTGACTGGGCGCTAATGACCTCAGTAGTTGAGCGCCCTTAAACCCCACCAAAAACAGTACGTAATAGATGCCTGAAAAAATTGTGATTTCTGAAGATTACACTTAAGACCGGCAGTCTGTAAGACATGAAAAAGTGTGCGGAGATTTTGAAGATGTTCTTCAGTGGTGGAGCCAGTGACTATAATGTCGTCCATGTAATTGATACACCCAGGACAGTGAGCAATAATTGTTCCAAGAATCGCTGAAAGAGAGCAGGGGCGCTAGCAACCCCGAATGGCAAGCGTTGGTATTGATAGAGGCCGAAAGGCGTGTTAAGGACCAGAAACTGCCGGGAAGCAGTGTCGAGAGGAAGTTGATGATAAGCTTCTGACAGGTCAATTTTACAAAAATACTGGCCTCGAGCAAGTTTAGTGAACAGTTCTTCAGGACGGGGCATAGGGTAAGTGTCGATGAGGCATTGAGCATTTACAGTGGCTCTGAAATCGCCACAGAGACGAATATCACCATTTGGCTTAGCGACGACAACGACAGGAGAGGACCACTCACTGGAAGTGACAGGAAGCAAGACCCCTGAAGTAGTGAGACAATCCAACTCCCGTTTTACCCGATCACGAAGGGCCACAGGAATGGGCCGAGCCCGAAAAAACTTAGTCCGAGCAGTGGGTTTGAGCATGATAAGAGCTTCAAAGTCCTTTGCACGGCCTAACCCAGGAGAAAAAAGGGACGAAAATGTCGTCGACAAGGAATCCAGTTGAGCATAAGGAATAGCATCAGAGACAATATTGACAGAGTCATCTATGAAGAACCCAAAAACGCGAAAGGCATCAAAACCAAAAAGATTTTCTGCGTTGCTCTGGTCGACCACAAATATGGGAACAGTGCGAACGACGGATTTGTAAGATACCTCAGCATTAAACTGTCCCAAGAGAGAAATCTTCTGTTTATTGTACGTCCATAATTGCCGAGTGACAGGTGACAGGAGTGGAGAACCCAACTGAAGATACGTCTGAGAATTAATTATAGTGGCAGCAGAACCGGTATCCACTTGCATGTGAACATCTCGGCCAAGGATTTGGACAGTGAGGAATAACTTTCCTGAAAGGGAAGAAGTGCAATTGACAGACAACACAGAATCAGAATCAGCGTCACGTTCATGAACATCATGTATGCGGTCGGATTTGCAAACGGAAGACACATGACCTTTCTTTTTACAATTGTGACACACAGCCCAACATTGGGGACATGAAGGAAGTTGCCAGGGGTTTTGCTGCAGTTTCTTAGCGGGTTGTTTACGGCTAGGCTGAGGCTGCACGTGGGAGCGCATTGCGGCCACGTCGGCCGGCGGGGACGCGCCGCACGCGTCGTCAACCGCGCACAGAGGTTGTATTTCCCAGACATCACCCCACGCCTCTATTTGCACCCCAGCGGTGTGAGAAATTTTGAAAGACGGCGCAATGGAGAGAACTTCATCTAGAGTCGGATTCGCCAACTGAAGGGCATGTTGCTGAACTTCTTTGTTGGGCGCTGACCGGATAATAGCATCCCTTACCATGGAATCTGCAAAGGATTCTTTGTGAACGTCAGTAACAAATTGACACTTTCGACTGAGGCCGTGAAGTTCAGCAGCCCAAGCGCGATAGGATTGATGTGGCTATTTTTGACAACGATAAAAGGCAACACGAGAGGCTACCACATGTGTTTGCTTTTGAAAATAGACAAACAGAAGTGAGCACATTTCAGCAAAGGACAAAGATGCAGGATCCTTCAAAGGAGCCAATTGCGACAACAACCGATACATTTGAGGTGAAATCCATGGTTGTTCGTCTGTGACATGAAATGCCAAGAAGTGCTGTCGAAGACGTTTTTCATAATCAGACCAGTCTTCCGCCGTCTCGTCGTAAGGAGGATAAGGAGGTACAGCCAATGACGAGAAACGCCCCGCATTTGACGCCGCGACGAAATCGCGAATTGCCACTGTTAGAAGCGTTTGCTGTTCAAGGAGATTTTGCAATAGTTGCTTGACAGTAGCCATGGAACCCTGTGGGTCAACGGTGAAAAGGAAAAATCCACTACCTCGTCGCCAATTGTTATAACGTCAAGTTTAACAAATATATTTCAGAACGACACAACACATATAAGATATGTGTACACGTTAGCATTCGAATGAGCACTGAGTCCCAGTCTAGCGGCTGCTGCTCGGCTGGCAGACAGCGCCGCACGTAGAGGACATGCGTAATTTCGCGGCGGCGCTTTGAATGATCGGCAAGTCACAACAGATGCTGAGTAGCAAATAGGCACAACTAAAGGACTGTCACAAAATAAGCTTTCAGACCACACACACACACACACACACAAAGGCAATTCACCACACACATGACCACAGTCTCTAGCAGCTGAAGCCAGGCTACAACCACCACCACCAGCAGCAGCAGCAGCAGCAGCAGTGCATCATGGAAGAGGCAACTGGGTGGGAGTAAGGAGGAAGCTGGGGCAGGCAGGGAAAGGGATGGCAGGATAGGGTATGGAGATGGCGAAGTGTTGGGATAGGGTAGCTAGGTGCAGTCGGGAGACTAGACAGAGGGGATAGTGAAAAAGAAGAGAAGTAAAAAGTCTGGATGTGTTGGTGGAATAGAGGGCTGTGTAGTGCAGGAACGGGAACAAGGTAGGGGCTGGATGGGTGAGGACAATGACTAATGAAAGTTGAGGACAGGAGGGTTACGGGAACATAGGATATATTGCAGAGAGAGTTCCCACCTATGCAATTCAGAAAAGCTAGTGTTGGTGGGAAGGGTGCATATGACACAGACTGTGAAGCAGACATTTCAATGAAGGACGTCATGGTTGGCAGGGTGGTGCAGTTATTTCTTGGCCACAGTTTGTTGGTGACCATTCATGTGGACAGACAGCTTAGTGGTTGTAATTCCCACATAGAATGCAGCACAGTGTTTGCAGCTTAGCTTGTACTTCACGTGACTGGTTTCACACATAGCCTTGCCTTTGATGGGATAAGTGATGGCTGTGACCGGACTGGAGAAGGTGGTGGTGGGTGGATGTATGAGAGAGGTCTTGCATCTAGGTCTATTACAGTGATACGAGCCATGAGGTAAGGGGTTGGGAACACGGGTTGAGTAGGGATGGACGAGGATATTGTGTAGGTTCAGTGGACGGTGGAATACCACTGTGGGAGGGGTGGGAAGGATACTGGGCAGGACACTTCTCATTTCAGGGCACGACGAGAGGTAGTCGAAACCCTAGCGGAGAATGTCATTCAGTTGCTCCAGTCCTAGATAGCACTGAGTTACAAGGGGATGCCCCTCTGTGGCCAGAATGGTGAGACTTTCGGAGGTGGTGGGTGATTGGAAAGATAAGGCACAGGAGATTTGTTTTTGTACAAGGTTGTCAGGGCAATTATGGCCTGTAAAGGCCTCAGTGAGACCCTCTGTATATTTTGGGAAGGGCTGCTTGTCAATGTAGATGCGACAGCCGTGGGTGGCTACGCTGTATGGAAGGGACTTCTCGGTGTGAAACACGTGGCAGTTGTCGAAGTGAAGGTATTGCTGGTAGGTCTGATATGGACGGAGGTACTGATGTAGCCATCTTTGAGGTGGTGGTCAACCATCTAGGAAGGTGGCTTGTTGCGCGGAGTAGGACCAGGTGAAATGAATGGGGGAAAAGATGTTGAGGTTCTGGAGGAATGTGGATAGGATGTCTTCACTCGTGACCCGGACTGCAAGGATGTCACCAATGAATGTGAACCAGGTGAGAGGGTGGGGACTCTGGGTGTTTAGGATGGATTCCTCTAGATGGTCCATGAATAGGTTGGCATTGGATGCCCATAGCCACACCCCAGATTTGTTTGTAGGTAATGTCTTCGAAGGAGAAGTAATTGTGGGTGAGGATATAGGTGGTCATGGTGACTAGGAAGGAGGTTGTTGGTTTGGAATCCGTCAGGCCTTGTATTTTCACGTGTTATTTCCTGCACCTCTCCGGTCGCACACGATCTTGTATCTCATCCTACCAACCCCTACCCACACCTTCATTCTATCCCAGTTCATACCTAATAATTTCACCTCATCCACTCACATCTGCAGTCCCCTTCTTCACACCTATCCACCCTCAGACAGGCAACTCACAGTAAAACGTTTTTTTACTTACAGTTTTTCTTCAATCTCACTGAGACTTCCCACCAGTTTCAGTGGGTTTTGCCTTTCACTACCATCGTACTCTCTCAAATTTCATCTTGTTTCCCCTTATTTCATCTGTTTCATCCTTTCTGTGATTTTCTTCCACTATTTGGGTGTATTTTTGCGATTTTTTTTGGACGTAATTCTATGTTATTTATGTATTTTTTTCACTTTTTTCACCACCATGGATCCTTGCTCCTTCCATTTGTGTCAATACAGCAAAGTTTCCTTATTCCTAGCCAGAACGGAGTCCCATATACTGTTCCTGCATTGTTGCTTTGCTCATGGAACCTCCCCTAATGACCTTACCATCACGTTACCCATCTCTGGCTGCCACCCTTCCTTCCAGAATGACTTCCATCTGTTCAGATTCCGCCAATCCTTAGCCCTCAGTAACATAGTCCTACAAAACCACATCAATAAAACCCAAACCTCCTTGCAATACCTTCTTTCCATCCGTAAAATTCTCCTGCTATGCAATGGCAAATTCCTGGAACCCACAACAAACATTGAAACATTTGCCCACCAGGAACTAGAGCAACATGCACAATGCTACCTCAAAAAACTCTCCACTCTGCTCACTTCCCACTCATGCCTTCGAGTACCACTGTCCACACCTCCCCCATGCCCCCTCATAGCTGATAAACTCTGTCTCTCAGACCTACTACATTTACCCCACACTCCAAAACTCGTTCCCACCACAACACAGAACCTAAACAGACCTGAAACACAGTCATCAACCCTTCCTCCAAAAGCCTTAGCCCTGGCAAAAATATCAGTCCTTTCCAAAGGCCTCATCTTTTGCCCCACTCCCTAATTCAATCAGGCAGGACTTGTTAAGACCATCTTTCCTTCTCCCGATCCCTACAGTGGAAACATTTTTTCGCCAACAACACTACCTATGACCAATGTTGAACCCCGCCTGCCTTACTTCACTCCTCCATCCATCGATGATCCACCCCCACTGCCCCCAAATCATCCCTCTTAACTTTACAGAATTTCTTAACCTTGAACCTTCCCTCAACATGCAAAGTAACCTTACACCCACAGAAAGAACTGCAGTCCACCATCTAAAAACTGATCCTGACCTTATAATCCTACCTGCGGAAAAAGGCTCCACCACCGTAGTTTTGAACCGCAGGGATTACCTGGCAGAACGACTCCGCCAGCTGTCATATACATCCACCCATAAACCTTGAACAGTGACCCCATTCTAGAAGTCTAGCATGATCTGCAGTCTCTCGCCCAGAGTTCATCTCCCTCCTCATCCCTACCACCCCCCACACTCCTATCTTCTGCATGCTTCCTAAAGTCCATAAACCAAACCAAGCAGGACACCCGATCATGGCTGGTTACTGTGTCCCCATTGAGAGAATCTCTGCTCTTATAGACCAACACCTTCAGCCTATTACCCACAACCTACCTCCTCTAAAAAGATACCAAACATTTCGTCCATAGACTCACCACAGTTCCTGTTCCCCATGGTGCCTTGCTCATCACTATTAATGCCACTTCCCTTCGCACTAACATCCCTAATACCCATGGCCTTACTGCTATTGAACATTACCTTTCCCAATGTCCGATGGATTCCAAACCAACACCCTCCTTCCTAGTCACCACGACCAACTATACCCTTACCCACAATTACTTCTCCTTTGAAGGCATTACATACAAATAAATCTGGGACACGGCTATGGGCGTCCTATGCCAACCTAATCATGGGCCATCTAGAGGAATCCTCCTTAAATACCCAGGATCCTAAACCTCTGACCTATTTCAGATTCACTGATGACATCTTCGCAATCTGGATCGAGGGTGAAGATACTCTATCCACATTCTCCCAGAACCTCAACACCTTCTCCCCCATTCACTTCACCAGCCAACAAGCCACCTTCCTAGATGTTGACCTCCACCTCCAAGATGGCTTCTTCAGTACCTCTGTCCATATCAGACCTACTAACCACCAGCATTACTGCCACCTGTGGCCACCGCAGGTGCAGTGATGAGCAGTTCCTCTCGAAATGTGTTGTGGGTCTCATTGAGGCCTTTACAGACTGTAATTGTCCTTCCAACCTTGTACAAAAGTAAATCTCCTGTGTCTTATCTTTTCAGTCACCCACCACCTCCCAAAGTCTTTCCATCCGGCCACAGACAAGCATTACCCTCATAATTGGAGCAACTGAATTACATTCTCCACCAGGTTTCGACTACCTCTCATCGTGCCCTGAAATGAGAAAAGTCCTGCCCACCCCTCCCACAGTGGTATTCTGCCGTCCACTGAATCTACACAATATACTTATCCATCCTCTACACAACTGCTGCTCCCAACAATCTTAACTCATGGCTCATACCCCTGTAATAGACCTAGATGCACAACCTGTCCCACAAATCCTCCTACCACCACCGACTCCAGTCTGGCCACAAACATCACCTATCCCATCAATGGCAGGGCTATGAAACCACTGTGCTGCATTCTATGTGGACATGACAACCATCAAGCTGTCTGTCCACATGAACTGTGGCCAAGAAACAACTGGACCACCCTGTTGCTGAACACGCTGCCCAACACACTATTCTTCATTTAAATGACTGCTTCACAGCCTGTGTCGTGTGTATCCTTCCCACCAACATTAGCTTTTCTGAACTGCACAGGTGGGAACTCTCCCTGCAATATATCCCATGTTTCCATAACTCCCCTGGCCTCAACCTTCCTTAGTCAGTGTCCTCGCCTATCTAGCCCCTACCTTGTTCCCATTCCAGCATTACACATCTCTCTATTCCACCAACACACCCAGTGTTTTTACTTCCCTTCTTTTCTGCTACCCTCTCTAGTCCACCCTCAGTGTAACCTTCAGACTCCTTACTCCCCCCAGTTGCCACTCCCATTATGCACTGCTGCTGCTGCTGGTAGTCTGTGGTCATGTGCATGTGATTTGCCTGTGTGTGTGTGTGTGTGTGTGTGTGTGTGTGTGTGTGTGTGTGGCGAGTAGCAACTATTGTTCTCATAATATTGTGTCATTTTGTTTAATGGGACATAGCTAATTTACTCTCTAGTTGTTTTCTAGTGAATTGTCATTTGAAGGAGAGGCTGAAACCTGTCACGTCTCATAATGTTTGAACAGAAACTGTGTGATACGACACAATGCTGGGCCCAGTGTCCTCGAATATATCTTGCACTGACATACACATGAACCATAACTGACAGAACTCCCTCATTTCAGCAATATCTCAGTTATAACAGGTGCTCCTTCCCCTATGAACCATGGACCTTGCCGTTGGTGGGGAGGCTTGCGTGCCTCAGCGATAGAGATGGCCGTACCGTAGGTGCAACCACAACGGAGGGGTATCTGTTGAGAGGCCAGACAAACATGTGGTTTCTGAAGAGGGGCAGCAGCCTTTTCAGTAGTTGCAGGGGCAACAGTCTGGATGATTGACTGATCTGGCCTTGTAACATTAACCAAAACGGCCTTGCTGTGCTGGTACTGCGAACGGCTGAAAGCAAGGGGAAACTACAGCCGTAATTTTTCCCGAGGAAATGCAGCTTTACTGTATGATTAAATGATGATGGCGTCCTCTTGGGTAAAATATTCCGGAGGTAAAATAGTCCCCCATTCGGATCTCCGGGTGGGGACTACTCAAGAGGACGTCGTTATCAGGAGAAAGAAAACTGGCATTCTACGGATCGGAGTGTGGAATGTCAGATCCCTTAATCGAGCAGGTAGGTTAGAAAATTTAAAAAGGGAAATGGATAGGTTAAAGTTAGATATAGTGGGAATTAGTGAAGTTCGGTGGCAGGAGGAAGAAGACTTTTGGTCAGGTGATTACAGGGTTATAAATACAAAATCAAATAGGGGTAATGCAGGAGTAGGTTTAATAATGAATAAAAAAATAGGAGGGCGGGTTAGCTACTACAAACAGCATAGCATTATTGTGGCCAAGATAGACACAAAGCCGATGCCTACTACAGTAGTACAAGTTTATATGCCAACTAGCTCTGCAGATTATGAAGAAATTGATGAAATGTATGACGAGATAAAAGAAATTATTCAGGTAGTGAAGGGAGACGAAAATTTAATAGTCATGGGTGACTGGAATTCGTCAGTAGGAAAAGGGAGAGAAGGAAACATAGTAGGTGAATATGGATTGGGGGGAAGAAATGAAAGAGGAAGCCGCCTTGTAGAATTTTGCACAGAGCATAACTTAATCATAGCTAACACTTGGTTCAAGAATCAGAAAAGAAGGTTGTATACCTGGAAGAATCCTGGAGATACTAAAAGGTATCAGATAGATTATATATTGGTAAGACAGAGATTTAGGAACCAGGTTTTAAATTTTAAGACATTTCCAGGGGCAGATGTGGATTCTGACCACAATCTATTGGTTACGAACTGCAGATTGAGACTGAAGAAACTGCAAAAAGGTGGGAATTTAAGGAGATGGGACCTGGATAAACTGAAAGAACCAGAGGTTGTAGAGAGTTTCAGGGAGAGCATAAGGGAACAATTGACAGGAATGGGGGAAAGAAATACAGTAGAAGAAGAATGGGTAGCTCTGAGGGATGAAGTAGTGAAGGCAGCAGAGGATCAAGTAGGTAAAAAGACGAGGGCTAATAGAAATCCTTGGGTAACAGAAGAAATATTGAATTTAATTGATGAAAGGAGAAAATATAAAAATGCAGTAAATGAAGCAGGCAAAAAGGAATACAAACGTCTCAAAAATGAGATCGACAGGAAGTGCAAAATGGCTATGTAAGGATGTAGAGGCTTGTCTCACTAGGGGTAAGATAGATACTGCCTACAGGAAAATTAAGGAGACCTTTGGAGAGAAGAGAACCACTTGTATGAATATCAAGAGCTCAGATGGCAACCCAGTTCTAAGCAAAGAAGGGAAGTCAGAAAGGTGGAAGGAGTATATAGAGGGTTTATTCAAGGGCGATGTACTTGAGGACAATATTATGGAAATGGAAGAGGATGTAGATGAAGATGAAATGGGAGATAAGATACTGCGTGAAGAGTTTGACAGAGCACTGAAAGACCTGAGTCGAAACAAGGCCCCGGGAGTAGACAACATTCCATTAGAGCTACTGATGGCCTTGGGAGAGCCAGTCATGACAAAACTCTACCATCGGGTGAGCAAGATGTATGAGACAGGCGAAATACCCACAGAATTCAAGAAGAAAATAATAATTCCAATCCCAAAGAAAGCAGGTGTTGACAGATGTGAAAATTACTGAACTATCAGTTTAATAAGCCACAGCTGCAAAATACTAACGCGAATTCTTTACAGACGAATGGAAAAACTGGTAGAAGCGGACCTCGGGGAAGATCAGTTTGGATTCCGTATAAATGTTGGAACACGTGAGGCAGTACTAACCTTACGACTTATCTTAGAAGAAAGATTAAGACAAGGCAAACCTACGTTTCTAGCATTTGTAGACTTAGAGAAAGCTTTTGACAACGTTAACTGGAATACTCTCTTTCAAATTCTGAAGGTGACAGGGGTAAAATACAGGGAGCGAAAGGCTATTTACAATTTGTACAGAAACCAGATGGCAGTTATAAGAGTCGAGGGGCATGAAAGGAAAGCAGTGGTTGGGAAAGGAGTGAGACAGGGTTGTAGCCTCTCCCCGATGTTATTCAATCTTTATATTGAGCAAGCAGTAAAGGAAACGAAAGAAAAATTCGGAGTAGGTATTAAAATCCATGGAGAAGAAATAAAAACTTTGAGGTTCGCCGATGACATTGTAATTCTATCAGAGACAGCAAAGGACTTGGAAGAGCAGTTGAACGGAATGGATAGTGTTTTGAAAGGAGGACATAAGATGAACATTAACAAAAGCAAAATGAGGATAATGGAATGTAGTCTAATTAAGTCGGGTGATGCTGAGGGAATTAAATTAGGAAATGAGACACTTAAAGTAGTAAAAGAGTTTTGCTATTTGGGGAGCAAAATAACTGATGATGGTCGAAGTAGAGGGGATATAAAATGTAGACTGGCAAGGAAAGCGTTTCTGAAGAAGAGAATTTTGTTAACAATGAATATAGATTTAAGTGTCAGGAAGTCATTTCTGAAAGTATTTGTATGGAGTGTAGTCATGTATGGAAGTGAAACATGGACGATAAATAGTTTGGACAAGAAGAGAATAGAAGCTTTCGAAATGTGGTGCTACAGAAGAATGCTGAAGATTAGATGGGTAGGTCACATAACTAATGAGCAGATATTGAATAGGATTGGGGAGAAGAGAAGTTTGTGGCACAACTTGACTAGAAGAAGGGATCGGTTGGTAGGACATGTTCTGAAGCATCAAGGGATCACAAATTTAGCATTGGAGGGCAGAGTGGAGGGAAAAAAATCGTAGAGGGAGACCAAGAGATCAATACACTAAGCAGATTCAGAAGGATGTAGGTTGCAGTAGGTACTGGGAGATGAAGAAGCTTGCACAGGATAGAGTAGCATGGAGAGCTGCATCAAACCAGTCTCAGGACTGAAGACCACAACAACAACAACAGGTGCTCCCCACCCCCCCCCTCCCCACCCACGCATTATTTGTACCATGTGAATCATCCTACTCTAAGGTTATGATGCAGCAATCTTAATGATGAATCTGTGTGTATAAATGGAGAGGGAGAGGACCCTCATTTCCTTGTTAATAATACACTTTCTCCCAGATGAAAATAAATTTTTTTCGGTAGGTGACACTATACTTTTCCTCAGAACTGTAAAACTTATCAATCCTTTTCAATGGTTATGGTTTTGACACCAGTGTAGAATTTCCCAACACTTCAGAAAACAAAACTCTGGGCAAAAACACATTTTGTAAAGACGTCTGATGTGCAGCAATGTGTACACTGCATATTTTCGTATTACGAAAGTATAAATTCCAATTCCACCAAACACTGCATATTACTTTCCGAAGCACTGAAATCAAGATTGCGATGCACTTTTCTAAGCCAGTCATAGCACATGTCACGTCATCTTGCCAGCCGATAGGACATTGTTAAGTAGCACGAACACACATAGTAAAAGGTAATGATTTAAATTAACATACAGAGTGTTGCTACAAGAAAAGAAAAGCTTACACGTATAATGGTCATCCTCAAAGAGTTGATTTTTAAATGAGAGTAAAATGCTCTGTGATTTAAGAAATTCTTCGTACATTCCAACACACAGTTCATCTTGCGTAAAAGGATATTTACTTTCAAAATAAACGCTTTTCAAACAACTATTCGCAATATTTTCCTGCGACCTGTTGGAAATAGGTTCGTTTCAGCAGTTACCAGAGAGTGCCAGATAACAGGCATCGCCACACTCACGCAGCTACGGTGACGCTGGAAGCCCATAGGCTCGTATGTGTAAAACATTAAAAGATCTTGCATTACGTCATAAAAGAAACAAGACCTTAGAGGATGCTCCAAAAGCTTCGGAATTTTGTGAACCATATAAAAATGCATAATTTGGCTTGAAGTGCACATTCGTATGTCCAGATTCGGATGTAAATTTTCTTGGAGTATCAGTACTGTATTACCTTATGTTTGATTCTTTATAATGGCATAATGCCATATTTGTTACAAGATGAAAACATGCACTTGAAATGCAGTGAACAGTTGAAATTAGCCAATAGTGTGGAGTTAAAACACTTCGTTTCAAATAAATTGACTGTCTCAGCAGAAAAGATTAATAAAAGCCAAATTTCTTTAGCAAGGCGATTAATGGTTGACTGTCAGAAAGGTGGAAATGAAATAAAATCAAATCTGAAACTAATAACATATTTTAGCCTTCCATAATTATGTGAGTGTGTTTCAATTCACTTGATAGCGCCATCAGTTTTGTTTTTCATCTGACATGAGAGGAAATAGCAAAAATCACTAAACATAAACACAGGTCACGTGGAGACTACTACGACGACTACTACTACGACGGGCATCAGTCTCGGATCTACAATATTTCCGATCCAGGGCAATACTAGGTAGTGGCACTCCTCCTCCCTCGAGCGTTTGAGGTAGGATGAAAAAAAAAAAAAAAAAAAAAAAAAAAAAAAAAAAAAATGTTCATTTTATATTGCACATCTTTCTGAAGAGTCTGATACATAAAACTTGTGTTTGAGGAAATGTAAGACATGTTACTTCGTCTTAAGTATGCCAAAGTGCCATGCCTCTTCACACAGCATTCTTCAATCACACGTCGCTGTATTTCGATCTGATGAATTCAAATGTGCAATATTTTGTAATGGGTGTCATCAAACTATATTCAGAACAGTAGAAATTAAAATATCCTGTGGTGCCTGTCCTGCTCCCAGTTGGCTGGTTTGACATTCTACCCCCTTTAAAATAGTACTCAAGACTGGTGTGGTTTCTCGATCTGATTATGTTTATTTTGTTACTGTCTGCTATATAAAACAAAATAGGCCTGCCTAATATTGCAGCAATTGTAACACACACCAAATAAACAGGACTGTTTTGGCACAAATGGTTATTTTTATAACATGACAGGATATAATTCACAAAGTACCACTATCAAATGCCTATTACACCCACTACACGCAAAAAGTTTTATATTAGGAAATAAATTCACATTTCATTCATACTCTCTAGCTTCTGAAGCGCGAGATCAAAAAGTAGTACGAGAAGATATTATGAAATTGTTGTTACCTGTTAGTCATTTATTTCCACTCTGGTAGTCTGACTCTATGGATTTTGCTAGTAATTATAACAATGCTGATTATTTGCAAACCAAGTCAACCACATAAGCAGCGACTGGCATTCACCAGCTTTATTCCACTCAGTTCATATAGCCCTGTCCCCTTTTGTCTGCAGGAAAATTTATTTCTATATGTGACGGGAATTCCCCTGGCAGAGACATCGTGTACACTACGCACACATTCAAAAATCAACTTATGATTCATTCAGAGTCAACTTAGAATTTATTGAAAAATGTTCAAAAACTAATAGGGATGTTTTTCAAAATCATTCGAATAATTGATAGACCAACTTGCGCTGGATGCTAGTTGCTTTGTGAAACAAGGTCTTTTTCCACAAGAAGATGAATTACACCCCCCCCCCCCCAACTCCCCGAAATTGCTGAGGGGCAGATACCCCAGATTGCCCCCCACCCCCTAGATCCGGGCCTGTTGTGCATGCGTGAATCTAGAGGCAGCTTAGTCGCACCAGTAAAGATTTTCCGGGTAGCACCTGGCTGCTTGCTGCTTCTGCTTATACAGCTAAATGCAACACTTCTGTAGCCAGAAGTGGGAGAAGGTACTACTCTTATGCGACTGAATAGTGCATGCACATGAGTTCGTTCGCAACTGATCAAACAAATCTAATGTAAGCAGTTGTGACGTCACGCTCATCAGAGGCAATTTGGTATGAAACATTGCATAGTCTTCCTAAAGACTTTGACACATTTTGCTGTTGGCAGATGCTTGTATGCGCACTGTGTCTTGTTGTCGTATATGGCACATTTCCTTTACAACTTATGTTTTATTTTCGTTTTTTCTCTCTCGTTCATGTTTTATTGCTGCAGTATTATTCTGTTGTAATATCCTTTGTTGGAGTATTGATTCTTACCAGTTACAAAAATTTAACTGAAAACTAAAACAATGGAAAAATTCCCGGGTTTTTCCGTTGGTCGTATACACCCTGTGTATTTTTAGCAAGAAAGATAGTCCAGGTTGCAAATGACCACAGCATCTTTATTTACACGTTTTGCCTTCTCAAGGCATCTTCAGTATTCTTAAATGGGAAAAAATAAATAGAAATAGATTAGGGGTAAGGGCCTACCTAGCATCAGAAGATGGTGACAGAAAGAAGGGGACTTATATTTTGGAACTATGGGTAATGCATTAGTCACAAATAGTCACGCTTTTGGTATGTACCTAGAATGCCAAAGTAAGAGATTTTTAAAAATGTTACCCAAAACTGGCAACGAAAAGCTAAATATGTGAATATGTAACAACATATGCGCACGATACGTAAGACTGACAGGCAGCAAGCTGTTGACACAGCAGGCAGAAGCTTCGCTAGCTGGCATTTACCTGTTCGGAAGTACAATAAATGAGAATTCGGCAAAACATATAGTGGTAAGAAAAGGCAATGAAAATGAAAAATGCATTTAAAACAGGTTGTTGTTGTGGTCTTAAGTCCGAAGACTGAATTGATGCAGCACTTCATGCTATTCGGTCATGAGGAAGCCTCATCATCTCCAAGTAACTATTACAAGCTACATCCTTCAGAATTTGTGTACTGAATTCATATCTTGTTCTCCTGCTAAAATTTATACACCCCACATTTCTCCTTAGTACTAAATTGGTGATTCCTTGATGCCTCGGAATGTGTCCTACCAACCAATCCCCTCTTCTAGTCAGTGTTGTGCCACAAATGTCTTTGCTTGCCAATTCTATTCACTACCTCCTCATTAGCTATGTGATCCATCCCATCTAATCTTCAGCATTCTTCTGTAATAACACACTTCAAAAGCTCCTATTCACTTTTCTTGCCAAAACTGTGTATCGTCCATATTTCACTGCCATACACGGCTAAAGTCCATACAAATACTTCTGTAAAAGACTTCCTAACACTTAAATCTATACTCAATGTTAACAAATTTCTCTTCTTCAGAAAACAGGTTACAGAGGTAAAATAGATATAAAAGTAGGCCTAGTTAAAACAGGAATAAAATATCTAACACATGGCACCATCTGCTCTCATCAAGAGTAAAGACGAAATGTACATTAGAATTGTATAGACATTACAACTCCTATAGAAAACGGACATAAATTATGTACATTTTTATAAGTCAGATGTAAAATTTAAGAAACAGAAATGAGTTAATGTCTTGAAAAGGGGAGTTACGGTGGTACTCAGCTATACTCTGAAGAACTGCCATCACTGGATCATAAAAGGTCTGATTCTCAGTAATTAGTTAATCATTAAGACCTACATCTGTAGCTACATGAGTGTTTCACAATCTCCAGTTCCTCAAGCAAAGTCAATTTTTTGCTCTTGCATGAATGATGCAAAATTTGGAGCAATTCTAATGCAGGCTCTAGGAGTCTAAATTTTAAATGCTCAATGAGTGAGGAATTATTTTTAAATGTACCGTTTTCAGTGAGCATATGATCTTGGAATCTCAGTCTGTGCAATGTAAGACATGCAGTATTGACTGCATTTAAGTTTATACACACCATAATAAGAGAATTTGTTCTTACATGGCTTCTAATTTCATATAAAATGATACTGGATCTTGTCATGAGTGGTGTGAGCTACTTTAATGTTATAACCCTTCATTTTGTCTGGACCCACTACTTAAGAGTGGCCAATTTAAGAAGTGAAGTTAATTCTCTTCTCTTGTTGGCACTAAACTGACTGTTAGAAGACAGGTTTTCTTGGACAATATTAGATGACACAATAACACTGATCATATTGTCAATAAGAATGTTAGTGTACAAATTCTTACTTCAAGAGAAGCTATACAACAGGTAGCTGTAAAGGCCTTTCCTTGCAGTTTTTTAATTATTTCTTTGTTATTTGAAATAGAAAAGTTTGTGCTGTATACAAATGCTTTGCATATTGTTTACAGCAAGAACTTCGCAGTGGGTTCACCCTGACCGCCTATGCCATTCGCAGTTGGGGCAGGTTGAGAGAGAGAGAGTGTGCGTGCGTGCGCATTAGACATTTTATTCCTTCTTCTGCTTTTATATCAATTTTACTTCTATCGCCTATTTTAAATCTTTTTTTCATTTTCATTGCCTTTAATTATCACTATATGTTTTACCTTATTCTCATTTATAGTGCTTCCAAACATGTAAATGCCACCTCCTGGAGCTTCTGTCCACCATGTCGGTAGCTTTCTGCCTGTCAATCATATGTAGTGTGCATATACATTGTTGTGTGTTCACAATTGCTACAGTTTGTGTTGCAATTTGTATGTTTCAAGATTACAAGTGTGGTTCTATCTTAGCATTGCCATTCCTTTGCCAAAGGTCAGAATTGTCATCATTTGTATGGCTCCACTACAAATTTAGCTTCTCATTATCAAAATTTTAAAAAAAAATTTACTTTCACATTCTAGGTGCGTACCAAATTTTTTCTATTTATGACTAATACATTACCCACAGTTCCCAAACACAAGTTCCCCTCTTCCTGGCTTTTTAAACGGCATTTAAATTTTTTTTTTAGCACCATCTCATGCTAGATGGGACCATGCCCCTAATTATTTCTTTTATTTTTTCCCATGTAAAAATTCTGAAGGGGCCTCAAAAAGGTAAAATGCGTTAATAAACCTTCTGCTGTCAGTTGTAACCTAGACTGTTTTTCTTACTGAAAACATTGTTGCCCATTTTTTCTCAGTCAGCTCTCTCAATACTCTTTCAACCACAGAAAATTGGTACATACAGCCACCTACCTCCAATGCAGTTTGTGTATGATCATTTGAACTAGTTTCTTTATTGCCACTTCAAATGCAAGTATACCGTACTGGACATTGATTGCACCAAGCTCATTTAAACTGTTGAACACATTCCCTCCCTTGCCATTCGCTTTGTCTGTGGTTGATGGCTCAAATGGCTCTAAGCACTGTGGGACTTGTATTGTATATATATTGCAATAAGTACTCGATGTAAGTATCAGGAATAAATAGAAATTATTAGATTTAGAAAATAAAATGAGGGCTTGATAAAATACATGCCAGTACTTCTGGCCAGACTGTTATGACAGACTTTGGAATTCCTAAGTCAGCTTTTTACAACTTTTATTGTAATTTTTCTTAAAGTTTGAATTTTGCGACAAAACAAGCCAAAAATGGACATATGTACTTACTGCATTCCAGCCTGGATTTCCCATCAATGTAACTTACATCATGTACTGTCTTGAGAGAAATGCACATGTTTCTAGTTTCACTAATGTCGGTCTATGTAGTCATCTTCGCCCAACTAGTAATTTTATGCTTTTCTTGTGTCTGATATTTGAGGAAACTGCTCCAAAAATTGAGATTTTAACTATTTTGATGTGATGATAAATAATAATAATAATAATAATAATAATAATAATAATAAGATGCACTTACAAGATCCATTGTTGTAAACTGTGGTATCCAGTTTCGTGGGCTGGATATTATTATATCAATAGAATTAAGGAAACAGTTCCGGTGGGGTTTGAACTCTACTGCCACAGGCACTGACATGGGTGCAGATTCAAACTTCAATTCGGCAGTTGGCAGTGATGTTATTTTGTCATACAGTGCCGTTGTATCCTCATGTTCTGCAATGAGGAGAAATGTATAATCACATTTGTTGATATTTCACTGGAATATACCAAGAAAATGTTTTTATGGATACAGTTATAATAGAGGGAAACATTCCACGTAGGAAAAATGTATCTAAAAACAAAGATACTTTTTATGGATACAGTTTTATATTGCATAAAAAATCACAAAAAACTGCAAACTCATGTGGAATTGTCAATACAAAGACATATGACAGATTTACATCAACGCTCCACAAGCCACCATAAGGGGTGTGGTGGAGGGTACCCTGTATCGCTACTTGCCATTTCCCCTCCTGTTACACTTGCAAATAGAGTGAGGGAAAAACAACTGTCCATACACCTCTATATGAGCCCTAATTTCTCATATATTATCTTCGTGGTCCTCATGCATGATGTATACTGGTGGCAGCAGAGTCATTCAGCAGTCAGCTTCAAATGCCAGTTCTCTAAAATTTCTCAATAGTGTTTCCTGGGGGTAAAAAAACCACACGAAAAAACATGCCGCTTTCCCTTCAGGGATTCTCATGTGAGTTCCCGAAACATCTCTGTAACACTTAAGTTTTGTTTGAGCCTACAAATAACAAATCTAGCAGTCCTCCTCTGAATTGCTTCAATGCCTTCCTTCAATCCAATGTGGTACTGATCCCAAGCACTCGAGCAGTACTCAAGGATAGGTCACACCAACATCCTATATGCAGTCTTCTTTACAGGTGAACCACTCTTTCCTAAAATTCTCTGAATAAAGTGAAGTTCACTACCACAGTTTTCACATGCTTGTTACACTTCATATTGCTTTGCAACATTACACTCAAATATTTAAATGAATTGACTGTGTCAACAGGACACTAGTAATACTGTATCCGAACATTAACAGGTTGGTTCTTCCTACTCATCTGCATTAACATACATGTTTCCTTATTTAGGGCTAGCTGCCTTTCATCACATTAACTGGAAACTTTGTCTAAGTCATCTTGTATCTTTGTACAGTCACTCAACTTCAACACCTTATCGTACACCATGGCATCATCAGCAAACAACCACAGACTCCTGGCCACCCCGTCCGCCAAATCATTTACGTATATAGAGAACTACAGTAGTTCTATCACACTTCCCTGGGGCACTCCTGATGATACCATGTCTCTGATGAGCACTCGCTGTCTAGGACAACATACTGGGTTCTAATTTTTAAGAAGTTTTTGAGCCATTCACATATCTGTGAACTTATTGCATATGCTTGTACTTTCGTTAACAGCCTGCAATGGGGCATCGTGTCAAATGCTTTCCGGAAATCTAGAAATATGGAATCTGCCTGTTGCCCTTCATCCATAGTTCTCAGTATGTTGTTTGTTGTTGTTGTGGTCTTCAGTCCTGAGACTGGTTTGATGCAGCTCTCCATGCAGAGTCACTTCTCAGTATATCATGTGAGAAAAGGGAAAGCTGAGCTTTGCATCAGCAACGCTTTCTAAAGCAATGCTGATTCGTGGAAATAAGCTTCTTAATCCCAAGAAAGTTTATTATATTTGAACTGAGAATGTTTTCAAGGATTCTGCAGCAAACAGAAGTTAGGGATATTGTCTGTAACTTTGCGGGTCCGTTCTCTTACCTTTCTTATATACTGGAGTCACCTGCGCTGTTTGGGACTTTGTGCTGGGTGAGAGATTCATGATAAATGCAAGTGAGGTAAGGGGCCAATGCTGTAGAGTACTCACTGTAAAATCGAACTGGGATTCCATCCGAACCTGATGATTGTTTTTTTAACCTTTCAGTTGCTTCTCTATGTCAGATATGCTTATTTCTTTGTCTGATGGTCAAATGACAGTATGTCTGTACGGTTCTCTTGTGTGAACGATTTCATTTCTTGAATGTGAAATTTAAAACTTTGGCTTTCAATCTGCTATCTTTAACTGCCACACCACACTGGTCAACAAGGGACTGAATGGAAGCCTTAGACCCACTTAGTGATTTTACAAACGACCACAATTTTCTCGAGTTCTCTGCCAGATCTTTTGCAAAAATGCGATGGCGGTAGTTCTTGTATGTATCATGCATAGATCTTTCCACAGACGCACGAATCTCTACCAACTTTCGGTTGTTGTCATTGGTGCGTTCCCTTTTGAATTGAGAGTGCAACAGCCTCTGCTTCCTCAGTATCTGCAGAATTTCGTTATTAAACCATGGTGGATGTTTTCCATCCTTTATCCACTTGCTAGGCATGTTAACTCTCCAGACCACAATTAACAAACTGCTTAAACTTTGCCCATAAATCCTCTATATCGATCTTAGTAATACTAAGGGATGCCAATTCACCATCTAAGTAAGATGTTAATAACTGCTTATCTGCTCCATCTAGCAGAAACACTCTCCTAGCCTTCTTGACTGATTTATTAACTTTCGTAATCACAGTTGCTATAATGACATCATGATTGCTAATCCCCGTTTCTATACGGACATTGTCGATAAGGTCTGGCCTATTTCTAGCTACTAGGTCCAAAATATTTCAATTGTATGTAGGCTACCAAGCTAGCTGCTCAAGACAATTTTCAGAAAACTTGTTCAAAGCATTTTGCATGACTGTCTGTCTGTACCCCCCGCAATGAACCCATAGACATCCCTGTCTATACTCGACATGTTGAAGTTGCCTCTAATTAATATTGCATTATTTGAGTATTTACGTGCTATTGACCATAGACTTTCTTTGAATGTTTCTAGAACTGCAACAGCGGAATTGGCTGATCAGTATAAATATCCAACAATTAACTTAGTTTCACCTACATTCCACTAGACGACTTCACTGTCACACTCATCTTCAACCTCAATAGACACAATATTTTTGTCAACTGCAATGAAAACTCCCCTCGCCAACTGCCTCCAACTAATATTGCATTATTTGAGTATTTACGCGCTATTGACCGTAGACTTTCTTTGAATGTTTCTAGAACTGCCACAGCGGAATTGGCTGATCAGTATAAATATCCAACAATTAACTTAGTTTCACCTACACCTGTTATATTCTACCAGAAGACTTCACTGTCACACTCATCTTCGACCTCAATAGACACAACATTTTTGTCAACTGCAATGAAAACTCCCCTTGCCATGGCCTCTAATCTGTCTTTCCGATACATATCCCATGACTCACTAAATATCTCAGAGCTTTCAACTTCGGGTTTCAGCTAGCTCTTTGTCTCAAGAATAATTTGAGTATGAGAACCTTTCTGGAGGGCAATAAATTCGGGAACTTTATTACGAATAGTTTGGCAGCTACAGCTTGCATTCAGTAATTTTTGTGACATACCAATGAAACTCAACAAAAGAGTATATACGCTACAAGGTCCACAGGTTAACTCTGGTGGCTGAGATTGAAACACAAGAGATCGTATATCAGCACAAAAGAATTTGTGGAGAATATAAATAACAAATGTTCATGGCTATAAAAGGCAGTCCAGGGAATGTGTGTCATTCATAACATTGTGTTGACTGTAGGGATGTAACAGTGAAACATACAATAAATCACTAATGCATTACAGTCCAAATCTGTTCACAGGTGTAAAACAATAAAAGCAGAAACACAAAGCTATTATTAAGTATACTTGTGTGCTATGCTGATAACTAATTAGTGTACTATTTTCATTAGTATAGTACATTAGATGTACTACACTACAAAACTAATGTATCCTCGATGGTGAGTGTTCATAAGAGACAAGGGTTTTGTCAGGAGTGCCTCACGGAAGTGTGATACGGCTGCTCTTACTCTCCATACACATAAATGATCTGATGGACAGAGTGAGCAGCAGTCTGCTTTTGATGCTGTGGTTTATGGTAAAGTGGCATTGTTGAGTGACTGTAAGGAGGATACAAGATAACCTGGACATAGTTTCTAATTGGTATGATGAATGCCAAATTGCTCTACCTGTAGAAAAATGTAAGTTAATGCAGATGAGTAGGAAAAACAATTCTGTAATGTTCAGAATACAGTCACATTGATTAAATATCCAGGCATAACGCTGCAAAGCGATATTTAAGGAGATTACGTACAGTACACTAGTGTGACCCATTCTCGAGTACTCCTCGTGTGTATGGAATCTCCACCAGGTCAGATTAAAAGGAAAATATCAAAGCAACTTAGAGGCAGGCTGTTAGATTTGTTATTGGTAGGTGCAATCAACATGACAGTATTATGGAGATCCTTCATGAACTCAAGTGGGAATCCCTGGTGGGAAGTTGATGGTATTTTTGCACAACATTATTGAGAAAGTTTAGAGAACTAGCATGTGAAGCCGGCTGCAGAGTGATTCTACTGTTACCAACATACGTTTCACATAAGGATCACAAAGGTAAGATAAGAGAAATTAGGGCTTGTACAGAGGCATATAGATAGTCGTTTTTTCCTTGCCCTTTTTGAGAGTGAAACAGGAAAGGATTTTTTTTTTTTTTTTTCCTCCCCCGGAGGACTTAGAAATACTCATGTTTACTGGGAGAAATAACTGTCTACATACAGTAAGAATGTAGATTTATTTTATTACAGACAATTCTCTTACTTCCACCAAGAGTTCAGATCATTTGTATTACTGGCTAAAGGAGGACACTTAACTATTTTGGAAAATCTAGTTATTCATAGTTTCTACTCTACATATATGTGCAACCTGATCGAGCAGGGTAATTCAGTGGACTTGCATTTGTGAGGACACTGGTTCAAACTTGCACCTTGCCATCCTGATTTAGGCTTCCTGTCATTTCCCTAAATCACTTAAGGCAAATGCCAGGATGGTTCCTTCAAAAGGGCAGGGCTGCTCTCACTCTCCATCCTTCCCTAATCCAATATTGTGCTCCGTCTCTAATGATGTCAACGATACATTAAACACTAATATCCTCCTCCTCCTCCTCATATGTGCACAAATTGTAAAAAAATCTCTAGCGCCAGGTACAGGACTCCATTCTAAACAGCAGATGGTGTAAAGTTTACATGAACTTTACTTTATATCTTATTTGGTGGTTACTTATGTGGAACTTTGTTTGAACATGATAAATTTGAAGCAATAAATTTCATTAAAGGATAAATATATTAAGAAAAGAATCTAAGGACAGCAAGAACAATGAAGAGGTCTCTGCAAGGCATTCAGTTACAGGCTTTATACAATGTTCTTACTGCACCACACAAAATTATAAATGTTTTATTAGCGCTTGCTGTTCTTTCTGATCAAAGGTTTCAACTGGAGGCTCTCCATGTATTGTTCTGAGCATCTTCCCTTATCTGTCTGTCCTCTTTTAATGCTGTCGTCATTCCAGTTCTCTTCCTCTCATTCCTTGCTCTTTGCCTTCAATAATTCTTTGTTGTAGTATTTGTCCTGACCAAGATTTTTTCTAATTCTAATCACTTCAATAATGTTCTTTCTTCCCCAATTTCCTTCTTTCTTAAGTCTGTTAGGCCACTTCACCTTACGCATTCTTGTCCACAGCCACATTTCAAAACTTTCGAAATACCTTTATTCTTTCTTTTCAGTGGTTCATGATTCATTGCTACATAACACTACACTCCTGACATAATATTTTAACAACTCTTTCTCCTGTACATTAGTAGGAATTCTTTCATATGTTAGTAACTGCTTCACCTGCTTCCTACTCCTTATTTCTTCTGTGCAGCTTTGATTCCCTGTTGTTAGCCTTCCCAGGTAAAGAAAGGCTTTTTCTTCTTCTTCTTCTTCTTCTTCTTCGCAGATGGATCACTTAGGACCACGCGTAATCAACATTTGTTGGCCCTTCCTTTTCGCCCAGTATTCCTTCATAAACAACGAATGGACTAGCTTTTGTTGCATAGACCACATATGTCGGTTAGTTTTTCTCTCTTCTTCCTCAAAACCCCGTGTGTTTGTGATTTTTCTGACTTCATTTCTATCATGTAGATTTGGAGACCCTAATTCTCTCAGGTCTTTTTCTGTCTGTTTGTACCAGTGTGGTCTTGTAGTTTTGTTCTTTGAAAATGTATGGATTTTGTGCGTTAACATGTTTGAGGCCATTCTTTCTAAATGCCCCATGAATTGGATTCTTCTCATGCGCATTGTGTCTGTTATTTTGGAGATATTTTTATATATTTCGGCATTGGGCTTTGGATAATGCACACCATCTTTAGTTCTTGGTCCTAGGATTTTCCTCATTATTTTACGTTCTTTCACTTCTAATTCCTCTTTTAGTGTTCTGTGTTGAAGGTTTAGTGTCTCAGATGCGTAGAGAGCTTCGGGTTTAATTACTGTTGTGTAGTGTCATATCTTGCAGTTCCACAAGAGACTCTTTTTGTTGTAAATGTTTTTTGTTAATTGAAATGCCGTCTCCATTTTCTGGACTCTTGATCTGACATATTTCTTTTCATTACAATTTTCTGCAATCCATTCACCTAAATATTTAAATTCTTTTACTCGAGAGATGTAGTTATTACCAATTTTGAGATCAGAAGGTGCACCTTTGATGTCAGTCATAAATTTTGTTTTTTCAAATGAAATTTGTCATCCTAGTTTTGCTGCCTGCCCTTGTAATAATACTATCTGTTTCTGTGCATCAGTAATGTCTTGTGCGATCAGTGCCATGTCATCAGCAAATGCTAAACAGTCTAATTCTATGCCCCTACATCTTGGTCCCAGTCTGTGTGCTGGTGCACCTGCTTTTCTCCATTCTCTAACAACTTTTTGAAGAGCACTGGGGACAGTACATCCCCTTGTCGTACTCCTGTGTCTATTTCAAATTCTGTGCTCAATTCTCCCATAAATTTTACTTTGGATTTGGTCTCCATGAGTATTTCTTTTATGATGTTTCTTGTCTTTTGATCTAGTCCAAATTCTGCTAATACTTCAAAAAGGGATTCTCGGTCTATACTGTCATATGCTTTTTTAAAGTCGACAACAAAGGCTTTTACTTGTTTTATAATTTTTTTTCCATCTAGGAATATGTCAACTAGAGCTTCCTTATCGCTTATTCTCATCACATTTTTCTTTTATATGTTTATCTTCCTTCCATACTCCTTATCCCTTCTTGCAATACTCTTCAGCATCTTCTATAGCTGCTCTTCTGAATGCTAGCACTGTGATCACATATAGTCTTTATTCTTCTGCCTCCAATTACAATGCCTCTTGCATTCTCTATGGCCTTTCCTATTAGTTATTCTCCATATACACTATACTAAGTATCCGGTCACATGGCTGAAAATGACGTAAAAGCTCGTGGTGCCCTCCATCGGTAATGATGGAATTCAATACGATGTTGGCCCACCCGTAGCCTCGATGACAGCTTCCACTCTCGCAGGCATACGTTCAATCAGGTGCTGGAAGGTTTCTTGGGGAATGGTAGCCCATTCTTCACAGAGTGCTGCACTGAAGAGAGGTATCAATGTTGGTCGATGTGACCAGGCACGAAGTTGGTGTTCCAAAACACCCCAAAGGTGTTCTATGGGATTCAGGTCAGGACACTGTGCAGGCCAGTCCATTACAGAAATGTTATTGTAATGTAACCAGAGGCCGTGCGTTATGAACAAGTGCTCGATTGTGTTGACAGATGCAGTCGCCATCCCCGAATTGCTCTTCAACAGTGGGAAGCAAGAAGGCGCTTAAAACATCAATGTAGGCCTGTGCTGTGATAGTGCCACACAAAACAAGAAGGGGTGCAAGCCCCCTCCATGAAAAACACAACCACACCATAACACCACTGCCTCCGAATTTTACTGTTGGCAGATGACGTTCACCAGGCATTCACCATAACCACACCCTGCCATTGGATCGCCTGTGTGTAGTGTGATTCATCACTCCACACAACGTTTTTCCGCTGTTCGATCGTCCAATGTTTACGCTCCTTACACCAAGCGAGGTGTCGTTTGGCATTTACCGGCATGATGTGTGGCTTATGAGCATCCGCTTGACCATGAAATGTAAGTTATCTCACCTCCCACCTAACTGTCATAGTACTTGCAGTGGATCCTGATGCAGTTTGGAATTCCTGTGTGATGGTCTGGATACATGTCTGCCTATTACACATTATGACCCTCTTCAACTGTCAGCAGTCTCTGTCAGTCAACAGACGAGGTCGGCCTGTACACTTTTGAGCTGTACGTGTCCCTTCACGTTTCCACTTCACTATCATGTTAGAAACAATGGACCTAGGGCTGTTTAGGAGTGTGAAAATCTCGTGTACAGACATAAGACACAAGTGACACCCAATCACCTGACCACGTTCGAAGTCTTCAAGTTCTGCCGAATGTCCCATTCTGCTCTCTCACGATGTCTAATGACTACTGAGGTAGCTGATATGGAGTGCGTGGCAGTAGGTGGCAGCACAATGCACCAATATGAAAAACATATGTCTCTGGGGGTTTCCAGATACTTTCGATCACATAGTTTATGTTGAATAGCTTCAGTGACAGTGAGGATTTTTGCTTTACATTTCTTCCGATGCTCATTTCTTCAGTCCACTCATTTCCTACTCTGTCACTTTTTGCTTTGTATACATTTCCTTCATAAATCTGTCTTTCCAGTCAATACCCACATATTTTAAAATTCTCAGGTATATACTCCAGTTGACTCTTGCTGAGTTACATAAAAAATCCAGGGCAACAGACAAAATATTGATGTCCCCTTAAAAGTCCTGTCTTCATACCCACAATATAAAACAGAAAATTAGTCAACTTTTTATTCTCGCTTGGATTATTTGGAGTATTGCAGCTGTGCCATAAATATAGTGAAACTATCAACAACTGTGTGATTGAAACAAGAGTAGCTGATATGCTACAATCTACGAATGAAGAGGAAATACTTTTCTGATGTGAACTGTTGGTACATTTTCTTCCTACTCATTATGTTTCTAACAATTAATTACTGTATGTTTGACGCATATACATACATATGTGAAAATTTTGTCTGTATCAAAATAGGACACGCATGAGCTGAATACTGTTGAATACATTGTAACAGATTATATGCTAGTACCTAGGCCTGGAAATTTGTTTCTCTTGAGAATTATAGCTCATTTCTTGAACATCTTGAGAAATGTTGAACGGCAGTACCATCTCTTGACCAGGACATACAACTTTAGTTAACCTACGTGTCAGTTAGCACCATCTGTCACAGTCTCTGACATGTTAACTACAGAAAAAAAAAAGAAAAAAAAGTTCAGACACTTGTGACATGGCTTTAGCTGGTTGTATTTCTAGTTAATCTATCCGAACAACTGTCATAAGGTAGATTATGGATGTGAGTCAGTCCTTGTTTTGGAGGTGCATAATAATTTGGGCTGGAATCAGAGACTCGAGTTTCACTTAGGGAATAATGGCCAACCTGAAGTACTGACATACAGAAGGAAAACATGTGTGACTGCAGGGGAGGGAGAGAAAATTTCATGAAATACTGTGCCACACAACTTATGGTGGCTTGCTGAGTACAGATGTAGATGAAAACAATTTTACCTTCTAACAGGCAACTGAAGACACTCCACTGAAAATCTGTAGCCCATCTTACAGCCCCACACTAAAAACAATAGTATCACAAAAAATGATTCCAGAAGACTGGGGCAAAATATCAGCAGTATTTAGTCACAATTCTAGATTTTCAGACTTCTCTGTAGGTTGATATTGTCACAGCAATTAATGCCCAGTGACTATAATCAATTTGCCTTCAGGCCAGAGCACTTTTTGAAATGTTTCTAGATACAATCAATAATTATTAGCAGGGAATTTGATCATAAGAACTGTTAAAATAAAACTCTAAGAATGTGAATACATTTTGCACTTCTAAAATAGATTACCACTGAAAGTTTTACTTCATGTGATGGAATGTTTCATTTTTATATGTGAATTAAATATTACAGGATGTACAGTCTGAGACACACATTCTTGTTAACACAATGATTCATCTTCGAAACAAGTTCCAAATCTCAGTTGATGCATGACTGCTGGTGAGTCATGCCCACTGCACTCTGGCATAAGGAACTAATATACTGGTCACAAATATAATATTGAAACTTATTTTCTGGGATATATGTGATATGTTCTCAAGCCTTTGATTTCTTATTCACTGCCATCAATATGCACTAAAAGCATTGAGTTTAGAATTGCTCTCTACTATTCCTAGAAAATGAGTGTTATGGCTAAAATGAAATGTCCAAATTTTCCTCATGTATTCTTGGCATTGCACTTGATGGCACATATGTTACTTGCTGCGAAGCAAGGGCAGCACCTTAATTTGTACCTCAGCTGCTGGCCCTATCCACAAGAGTCTGAGCCTGCTATTTCCCTTCAGTCTTTCAGAGTGCCACGGAATTGTGATGTAAAGCAGGTTTACATTCCTGAGGGTCTCATGAAGCATGCTTTATAAGAACTGCAATCAGAAGTTGTCTTCTATCTCAAAATACATGTGCTCATTTCCCACCCTTACAAGCACGTGTGTGTGTGTGTGTGTGTGTGTGTGTGTGGAGAGAAGCATATTTGTTTTTAAAAAAGACTTGAATCTTGTCAACAATAAAATCACTGCATTCTTTCGAGTGGAATTAATGTTAAGATGACTCCTATGTGTTCCTGCTACAGGATGCTGTGCAGTATGGAAAAGATTTCAATGCAGTGTCAAAGCGATGGATTTACATATCCTCGCGTGGCCAAACCGCTGTCTCCTAAGCTAGTTCCACTGACAAGTTGATTTCTTTGCGACTACCACAATGCAGATTAGAAGATAGTGAGAGCTCGGATGTGGAATCATCAGTCAAATTATCAACATTCCTGCAAATGTTGACAAATGCAGACACGCCCTCTGAACGAACAGTACGCCATTAATGGAAAAGACAAAGACAAAGGGATACTGATGGGGAAAAAATCCCAACAACAAAAATAATTAATACAGAGTAATGAAATTTCAGGAATACTTTTGTCTAGGAAATATATGTAAGTGATTAATATTGCAAGATCACAGGTTAATGTAAATGCAAATGTGAAATGCTGGTACATTAACAACCAGTGTAGTTGCCAAAATGCAAGCATGCAAATGTGCATGCTTTGCATTGTATAGGTGCCGCATGTCAGTTTGTGGGATGGAGTTCCATGTCTGTTGCACTTGGTTGGTCAATACAGGGATGGTTAATGCTGGTTGTGAATGGTAGTAGAATTGTTATCCAATGATGTCCGATATGAACTCGATTGGAGGCTGATCTGGTGATTGAACAGGCCAAGACAATATATCTATACACAGTAGAGCATGTTGGGTTACAACAGCAGCATGTTGGCAAGTGTTTTTCTGTTGGAAAAAACCCCCTGAATGCTCTTCATTAATGGCAGCATGACAAGTCAAATCTGTTCCAGTCTAAAGTCAAGCACTGGCATGCCAGTCTGAAATGAAAGAGCAGAGAGGGCTGTGAAGAAGACATCAGCCAAGAGCACACTGACCGACCCCTCTCTAGGATGACAACACGACAGCAGTGTCCTCTAGGTGAAGAGAACATAAGCTTCAAGGCCAGTGACCTGTAGAAGCATCCACTGTATTACCTCACTTGTATCGGAATCGTTACTCTGAAGTTCACTAATTACTATAACTCACAAAATGGTTCCACAACTTCATTATTAATTTCTACAATTTTCATTTCAACACAGTGATTGTACATTATTTGGGCCATGTTGTTGTTGTTGTTGTTGTTGAGAAAATGAATTCATTATGTTGGATTTCATATTTTATCATTAGTCTGACACTTCCCAAGCATCTATAACTGCATGATGTATTAGCAGACAATTCATGCAGATTCCAGGATACTGTCTTTCTGCTCTCTACAGTACAAAGGGTTGCTGAAAGTCACAAGGGATTTATTTTCACTGAGGAAGAAAATACAGCAACATAAATCTGTAATTCAAAACATAATTGAAACCACATTTCAGTGGCTACTCCTGCTAGAAGCTATTTGAATATTTACATTCTGTGAGCCTAGATCCCCTTTGGCAGAACATCAAACAATGTTTCTTGCAATTAAGGCTCAATCACATCAAACCTAATTTTTATACTTTTCTCGCAGATTAAGAGAAACTATATTACAGTAGTTGAAGGCAATGGCTTGATAAATGGCAAAGTATAAAAACAGAAGAATAAAAATATGGCTTGCTATGCTTGTTGTAATCTAAATGAGGGTTTCAGAATTAAGGTTCAGGTCTCTCTGATACTGAAACTTTACAATCAATGTGTATTACCAGGTTTGACATATGAGAGTGAGAAATGTACTTTTAATGCAGAAACAATTCAAAACTGAGGGGTCCTCAGTGGACAGGAGAAAGATGCCGTCTAGGAATCGTGAGTAGACACACAAAACAACTAGATTAGAGAACAGAACATATCCGCAGGCAAATCATGGAAGTTATTTTGTGATCTTTTAAGAGAAGAGAGAAGTCCAAGACAATACTCTCATGGCTGACAGACTGTAATGCAGGGAGAATTTTGGGAAATCTTTTAAATGCTGTTACTGACAGAATTGTTATTGATTTGTAGCATTCTTAAAATAATTCAAAATGGTCTCATCATATAACATTCCTTAATTGTTTACTAAATTTTGTTTTCTTTTCATTTAAATCATCAGAAATTGTCGATTGAGTCGGTGCAGAATTATGTGGTACATTACTTTTATTCGTAAGTCCCATCATAACTAGGAGACCACAAAGTATACATTACCGCAAAGATACAGTGCTATCATGAGCAGGTTCTGTAGACTAGATTAACAATGAACCATGATTAATGATATGTGGCTTACATTATTTATTTAGAGCATTTGTCATTCTATACTTGGGCTTAAAAAGGGCTGTCAGTCAGTTTATTACTATTTGCCAAACTTTTATTAATGCTGGCTTTCTTAGTTCTGATTTGGCAGAATTCTAGAGAATTTAAGTTGACACATCCAGCCACTACCAGTCTAAAAGATCAAACAATAAAAGTAGTGAGTGTTACTATGTAGTAACCATACATGAACATCATGTTATGCTGTTTGTTTTTAAATGAGTGATGGTGAAATTGTGACACCAGCAAAAAGTGATACTTTTTACTTATTATGTTCATGAAATGTTGAAGTGTCTGTGTCACATATACTGCCCTAAATGTTTGTTACTGTACACTACTCATCTTACCATGGCAGCTTGAGTGTGCTTGGTATATCTTATTTCCATGGCTCCTTTCACACAGTTATGAGAGGTAGTCAGAGGAAAACCGAACACCCACCACAATGGAACCAAGAAAAATAATCACCACATGCTTTAAGAGATTTATCCCACTGGGAGATGAGATGGTCAATTACCGTTTCATAGAAAGCGGTTGGCAGCTGATGGATTCACAACAGCACCCACTCTTTCAGTTCCTTGTCTGACAGAAACCGATGTCCATGCAGCTCTTTCTTCCACATGGGAGAGATCCAGAATGTACGGATGATGTTGCAATGTTTCCTAACCAAATCACTTAAGTGTAACCTGTGTCCAATTGGCAGGGTGGGGGCAGGTTTATCGTGCATCAAGGAGACTCTGTCTGACAGCATTCCTGGACATTTTGGCTCTACGGCACATCACTGTTTGTGGAAAGAATTTTCACAGCGCTGCACACTGATTGTGGTTCCATACTATAGGAACCCATGAGCAGTGTGTACCCACTGTGTTGGAGGAGGAGAAATTGTGTGAACAGCCTTTGATTTCTTTGCAGGGGGAAATGTGAGATGTTCCCACCGTTGGCTCTGCTGTTGGGCAGAGTCTTCCTGTTGCACGGTAATGCCTGTTCCCACATTGCCAACTGGACGAAGTCTATGATTCAGCAATTTGGTTGGGAAACGAAAGTTCTCTGTACAGCTTGGATCTTTCACAAGGTGATTTTCACATCTTTGGTGACCTGAAGAAAGACTTGTGGACACCAGTTTCAGTCGGACAAGGAAGTGCAAGAGCGAGTGCAGTTGTAGATCTGTCAGTGGTTGGCTGCATTCCATGAAACAGGAATTGATTGGCTCATTTCCCAGTGAATAAATGTGTGGTGAATACTTTTGAATGGAACCAGTCCATGGTTCCATTGTGGCAGGTGTTCAGTTTTAATTTGACTGACTCTTATATGCTGGTGAGCAAGAAAGTTTGACCATAATACAGTGTCTCTTAATCTGCGAGAAAACTATAAAAATATGTCCATCTTTGAAGAACAAAAATTATTAGGTTTGATGGGATTGAGCCTTAATTGCAAGGAACATTGTTTCACATTCTGCTAAAGGGGATCTAGGTTCACAGAATGTAAATATTCAAATAGCTTCTAGCAGGAGTAGCTGCTGAAATGTGGTTTCAATTATGCTTTGAATTACTAGTGATTTATGATGCTGTATTTTCTTCTTCAGTAAAAATAATTCTGCTCTCTACAGAACAAAGGGTTGCTGAATTCACAAGGGAATTAAAAAAAAACATGTTGAGAGGTTGGTGGAAAAAAATAAATCAGTGCGCTGTGTTTTGCAACTCAAATATTGAGGGTATAATCACTCAGTATTTTATTGGAGTTAAATAAAATCAGTATTAAAGACTGCAGATGATGCAATCGTCTTTTTCTAAGAGAGAGAGAGAGAGAGAGAGAGAGAGAGAGAGAGAGGGGGGGGGGGGGCGGGGTTAAACATACATTCATTCATGCACTCCACAGACTGAAAAAATGTCCATGACAAACTTCCATCAGAATCTGGTAACAGAGTGTTTCAAACAACATGTTGCAAACAAACACACAAATGTACAGAGAGAAGGAGAATCACATATAGTTCATCAGAACTGTTGCAAATAATACTTGAAGTAAATTTCACATAAATGTAGATGTGGATTTTGAAGAAGAAAGGTAATTTGAAATTACACTCTCATGAACATGGATGGGAATGGAAAATGGCTGAGGCATTTTTGGATGACCAATTCTAACAGTTGCTTAAAGTGATTGAGGGAAACCACAAAATACTAGAATTAGAGTTGTTGGGCAGGGATTGTAATCTTACTCCTGTAGAACAACAGATAGTGTCTTAACCAATGCCCTATTTTGCCCAACACATACAGTCTGAGCAAAAATCGAAGCATAACAATAAACTTGTACCACGTACAGTTCCAATGTTTAATTGTTAAACTCTGCTCACCTCAAAGAAAACCCTAAATAAAATCAAACATTTTATAAAAAAGAAGATACATAAAGAAGTACATGTATTTTAATCTTTACTAGATGAAACATAGCAAAGAAAGATGGGAGGGGAAATCATATTTATTTTATCACAGAGTTCAACAAAATAAAGAACACTCAGCACTCAATAACTATTTAAATTACCATAAAAATGATAACAACTAAAAAAGTCAAGAATGATAAGGTGTTTCGAAAACCTGCATAGATATACAGTTACAGAGTCCCAGCATTCGGGAAGGTATCAACGTTAGGAGTCAAACCACATTGGTGGATTGTCATACTAAAACTGAGTATACCCAAAAACCATTTGTCAAAAGTGTAACATATCCTACAGGGCATTATCTGGCCTGGCTCATTCAGCAGTCATGCTTTGTATACTTTCGACAAACATCTTTTGGATGTACTCAGTTTTAGTATGACAACCCACCAATATGATTTGACTCTTAATGTGGATAACATCCCGAAAAATCAGAGTCCATATGCATACTAAGAATATAACCATTATAAACCTGAAAATGCGTCTACACTGATGTGAGACTGGTAGTTGCAGATAAAGCACCATCATAGGGCTATGCAGCTTATGTAAGCACCTCATCATTCTTTACTTTTTTACTTGTTATAACTTTTATGATTAATGCAGCCATAACATAGCACACATTAAACACGTTAGTTAGCAGTCAGATCTACATTTTTCTGTAATGTATTATTGTATGATTTTTTGTTTTCACATACCAATAACTGGATCTGTTAAAAAGTATGGTTTTGAAGTGTTGTAGTACACAGATGGCATCATTCTGTCAGCAGCATCAGAAGGCTCATTGTTCTCAAATTCTAGAAAAATAAAAAGAGACACAATTTTTTTTTTGTAGGTCTGGGATACAAAGAATTAAAATTTAGACAAAATCTGAACTAGTGAATAGTATTATACTTTGTAGAGTACACACTCTGTGGTTACCAGCTTCAGCCAGAGGAAACGGGGCAGTGCCGATGGCTTAATAGTTCTGAGATTTCAGAAACTGAAAGCCAAAGGAAATGCAGATAAGAATAATAATACCGGATGACAATTATTGAACTAAATAAAATTGTCTTAATTTCTGAATGGTTTACATTGAATTGTCTTAATTTCTGAATGGTTTACATTGGGACATTCAAACTGCACAGTTGGTCAAGGGGCATGATGGGAATTAGTATGCACAGTATGGTTTTGTGCAGCTACGAAGTCCGCTTTCATTTGGATGGGTTCGTCAATAAGCAAAACTGTCACATTTGGCGGCTGGGAATCTGCATTTCATTATTGAGAAGTCTCTTCATCCTCAATAGGTGACTGTGTGGTGTGCAATGTCCAGTCACAGAATAATTGGTGTGATATTCCTTGATGGCATGGATGGTGACTACCGAACGGTACCTGAAGGTTTTGGAAGACAATTTCATCCCCATTATCCAACGTGACCCTGATTTCGACAAGATATGGTTCATGCAAGATGGAGCTTGCCCCCATCAAAGCAGGATTAGGTTTGATGTCCTGGCAGGGACCGCATTCTATCTCTGGGATACGAAGAGGCCACTGGCATGGGCCTCGATTGGCCACCTTATTCTCCGGATCTGAACACATGCAACTCCTTTTTGTGGGGCTATATTACAGACAAGGCGTACAGTAATACTTTCAAAACCATTGCTGAGCTGCAAACAGCCATTGAGGAGATCACTGATAGCATCGATGCTCCAACACTTCAGCGGGCCATGCAGAATTTCGCTATTTGTCCGTGCCACATCATCGCCAATGATGACAGGCATATCGAACTTGTCATAACCTAAATGCGAATATTTGTAGTGATGTTTATATGTTGACTAAAGTGTGTGTGCATGCCGCAGTTTGAAACTAATTTACTTTTTAGTTCAATAATTGTCACCCTGTATACCACAAAACACATATTGACTTTGGGTGAATCTCGTACATGTTCTCTGTGTGAGTTCTGTAAGCCTCAAATTCAAACACTGTGTGTGTTATCACTATCAATAGCATTCTAAAGCTCATCGGAAAATGCCACACTTTTGCATTTGTTTCCATGGGGTAGAGCCTATAACAGTGGCAACTTGTTTGGCTTCATAACCAACCAACATCTACAAACATGCCAAATTGTTGTTGTAGGCAGTTGTAACAGTTTTATGAGACTACAATGGAAAGCAGTTTGAATTTGAAAACATTTTCCCAGAAATACATGGGTGGCCAAGACCCATTCCTTTACACACACATCCTGTGTCTACAGACTGTTGACACCAATCTCCAAATGTTTCATCCGGAGAATGCACTGTAATCATGAATTTACACTTCGCAAATTTGAGAACACAAAATTATTTCTGCTATGGAGTAGCCATTTTGCAACATGTGATGGCAACCATGTGAACAAAGGACATCCGACATCTAGTGGCAATGAATATAAACTAGACAAATTATCCATTCCTCCAATAGCTGAGCTGTGGCACAGCACTCATTAGTTATGGCAACATAATACTTTGTAATATACATATTCAATTTGAAACAACATGTATTTCTGCATTCTCACGGTGGCCGTGAAATTTTACTTGTATGTGTCTGCCTGCAGAGACAGTTGATTTCAAGCTCCAAAGTGTTTGATATCTTACAGCTTCATGACACTTGGGGTTGATTTGCAATTAAAGATTTTGTTGCAAACTAACAATCTAAGTGTTTTATATGTTAGTATTTTGGGGGAAATTGTATTTGTGGTGGAAGATTATACACCTCAATATTTCACATGCTGCATGAGCGATAGTAATATCTGTAGCTTTGCTATTCCTACACTGGAATTACATAACAGCAGTGTCAATAGCTGCCACCCACACTGGAAAGTTTCAAAAATGGGGAATTCAGGATTAAATCTAATTGAATGGCTCAAAAGGTACATATCCTAAAAGGTGATGTTAAAAACTACTGCATAAAAATTCTACACTTGCATGTCCTCCCTCCGAAAGCCCACAAGAGATGAGCATGAAAAGCATATTGCTACAGTGTGTCCCAAGTACAGCTAAGATTTGGCAATGCCATTGCAAATATTTAACAACTCTGTGATAGTGCATTTACTTACATATAAGGTACTCAATTGTACCGATAAATGCACTAGGTATTCCCTTCCCACTTCTGTGCCTCATACTAGACAATCTTCATGAAAAATGAGACACTGGAATACAAAATTTAATTTTTGAAGTCCAGGAATGCCATTCTTCACACGAGTAAAAACTGTTCTTACCTTTAATGTTGTGTTATGAGGCTCAGTAACCATATTGCTATTAGAGATACCTGCCGTTGGCCGTGTCTCATTAGCTCAGTGGCTCCCCAGGTGTCTGGTGATGTAAGGGGGGCATAAACTATCAGTTCTAACCCCATTGGAGATCAGTGCACTGAAAGTTCTTATTTAATGAAGCTGCTAATTGCTAGAAGGAATTCTTTAATGAAATCTGACAAAAATTTTTGCACATTAAGTCTTCTTGCAAGCTTGACTTAATAAGTTGTGTTAGTGGTCATAGATGTCTGCTTTATGAATACCAAGCTGCTTCACCATACAAATGTCTCTGAACAGGTGATACAGTCTGACTGACTACCTTAAATGTAACTTTTGATCAGTGTTAAGTTCTCCATGAATCCAGACAGGGATCTCCAAACATGCAATGTGTGTGCACTGCAATAGAGAATCCACTGGAAGGTATTCACCTAGCTTATCACTTACATTTACCATAAGGAACCAAACAACAGTGAAACACGACTCTGCACTCACTGTAGTTTTACAGAAACATATGTATTCCCTACAAAAAAAATTACATCCAGAATCACCTTTAAATGTTTACCATTTAACACATTAATAATAACAATAAACAACATATTGAGGTACTTTAAATGGATCACAAAATATAAAATAATTTTGAGCCACACTCATATACCGGTATAAAAAAACCAGTAAAAGCCCCATTTCTTTAAAGAAGAGAACTCTGGAGTTTAAAAGAGGTTGAAATGTCTCATTACTCTACAAATGAGTTAATGATTTTACATTAAGCTTGTACCCAAGAAAAAATTTTGAAATGATTCCTGAAGTATGTTGGGTGTTGCTGAGTGCTCTCATTATGAAACACTGAATGAATATAGTCTGGGTAATTTGCACTCTATATTGAGCACAAGCAAGTTCTTCATGCATCTCAAATGTTTATGATGTTATGTCTCCTGAACTGTGTGTTGTATGATGGTATAATTTTGGAGGTACATTCAGTGGTTATCTAGATACTGTCTGCAAACTGTGTTGAGAATACAGTCAGTAGTAAAGAAGTACTAAACTAAACTTCATGTCTGATGCTAAAGCTTTACTGCATGAACAGCGGAAATTTAGTAAGTGATAAGCTTTTTCCACTCTTCATTTTTCAGGTTAAATGTAAATGTCGTGTAACTAGGGCCTCCTGTCGGGTAGACAATTCGCCGGATGCAAGTCTTTCGATTTGACGCCAGTTCGGTGACTTGCGTGTCGATGGGGATGGAATGATGATGATTAGGACAACACAACACCCAGTCCCTGAGCGGAGAAAATCTCCGACCCAGCCGGGAATCGAACCCGGGCCCGTAGGATTGACATGCTGTCGCACTGACCACTCAGCTACTGGGGACGGACAACATTCATGTGAAAGGCACTATAAAAATGGAGGCAACTACTGGTCTGGACAGGCAGATGCAGTCATATGACACTAAGTTTGTTTACTGATAGACCACTATTGAAGACGTCACAGGACGGCTGAAATGAAAGACTTGACTTCCTCCAGGAACTGCCACAGCCTACAGTGCTGCCAGTTTGTGCATACAGTTGGACTTAGAGAAAATTATCAAGAGGCCAAGTTTATTGTTTCACATCATAATTGTAGTGGGCTTAGACCACGGTCGATGGCCTTGTTTTTTGTCAAAGTGTGTCACTATCAAAATTTCTCTTCATTGAAATTCACAACATTGAGTAAAAAGCTAAAAACTGGCATGTAGAACTTGTTTTTAAATCTTTAGGTTGAGGAAAAGTAGTACTCTTACGTGAATGAACAATTATCTAAAAAAAATACTACACCCAATCACCTAATATCAAGAATCCTTAAACTGTATACAATGGAATGAATCTAAACTTTACAATTACTTACCTTCAGAAACTTTATTCACTATTGTCAGTACGGACAGGTCGCTACCAAGAAATTTTTTCAAATATTTAACATAAAGACCATTCGTTTCATGTTTTCTTTCAAAGGACTTTAGATTACTTGATGTAGCATAAGCTCGAATGATATTTCTGTCTTGTTTGTATTCAGGAAAGTCATACTTCTCCCAGAACAGTGCTGGATTTTGATCCCTGAAATTAAGGTACAAAAACAAAACTATTCACAACAAATATGGTAATGGAAATTCCTTGGTGGAATATAAATAATGGAAGGAGTATACGTAACAACTCAATGGATAGTACAGTGGTTAACAGACACACAAATACGACTGTAAATGCTGCTAAACTTTCAGATCCTTCTTCAGAGTTAAAACACACACACACACACACACACACACACAGACACACACGTGCAACCTGAAAAGATACTGCAGCTCAACTGAGGTGCTGGTACAGTGTAGTTGGCTGGGACAATGTAGCACTGAATATACACGACCTGACAAAAAAAATGAAGCATCCATAATACATCAGCAGATATCAATACAACTTCTTGCACATGCACACCATCGGTGGGAATGTTAATGATTGCACATGGCACGTGTCTCCCAGAACAGTCTGCATGATGTTGAACACTCCAAAGTCCAACAAGACTCCCAGATGTGTCCCCAACAGAATGTGTGGGACTAGTTCGGATGTTAACTCCATACCAGTGGCAGTATGCAAGCTATCAAGACCAGTTAGAACAGTTGTGGGTCAGACTGCCTCAGGAGAAGATATAATGTCTTTATGAACCCTTCCCAACTGAATAAGTGCATGCATTCAGCGCAGAAGGAGTACAGTGCACTGGTGTAAGCTGTCACCAGCACACAGGTCGGCAAAGATGTTGCAAGAAGATTGATAACAGGCGCTGGAACAAGCACGCTTATCAGGTGAGAGGCCAAAGACAGACTCACAAACAACGTGCCGCTAACGTCCTCTCAACCACCAGTATTTAGATTGCTGCCACGGACCGGAGGGTCCAGTCAGTCACAAAATCGGAGTCATCAGTCACAGCCCAGCCAGACAGTCAGCCCAGTTGCAGACAGTCAGTCACAGTTACTAGTTCCATTACTTGTGTTTATAGCAGGACTTGTACTTCGCCAGCAGTAAGGCTAACATGGACTATTAAGGAAGAGCTTGTACCACAACAACTTCCTTAAAGATAAGTAGCTTCTTGTTCTTACGAATACAGAACCTTTGCTATTACATGTGCGCAGTTGTGTTATAGAAAGAGGATACTGGTGCCACTGAACAACATCCTCTCCTTGCTTCCTATGGTACAAGACTACATTGTCAATGACGATACAAAATACAGCATCATACTGATATGTGGGCACATACTACCAGGTTCCCTGTAAATGTGAATTGTTTTTGATTGGTTGGCTGATTTGGGGGAGGGGCTGAACAGCGAGGTAATCGGTCCCATCAGATTAGGGAAGGAATCATCCTGACATTTGCCAGAAGCAATTTAGGGAAATCACAGAAAACCTAAATCAAGATGGCCAGACATGGGTTTGAACCATCATCTTTCTGAATGCAAGTCCAGTGTGCTAGCCATCGTGCCACCTCGCTCGGTTCTTGATTTTGTCATCACCAAAATAGCATGACACACCTGCTCAAGGGATAAGTACAGTAACCAGGTCCAAATGGATGTGGGTGGCAGTAGTTATTTGCAGACAATGAGGCTTGCACAGTAGTGCAGTGTGGAGAGTTGCATCAAATTGGTCCTGTACCTTTGTTATGTGGCGAACTGTTATTGTTAACTCATTTTGTTGTTAATCACATTGTTACATTCTGTTATTAATATTTACAATAATACATTAGATGCTTGCCAATGTGCCAGACTCTGCTGCAGTAGCGGCACTGCATACTAATGTCAAATGTGGGGATTTGGTGCACTGCTGGATATGATATGTGACCTCAACTCCTCCGTACTGAAGGCAATCCAAACTGCAATCATTACATCAGTGAATTACGGCATCTTCTTCAGACAACTCCATATGAGACATTTCAACTGGATAATGTCTGGCCATGCACAGCAACAAACTTGCAAGTCTTCTTCTATTAATGACAAGTATCACTGCTTTACCTCCAAGTATGTTTGTTTAACATCATCCACCAAACATATGTAGGATATAGCTGGTTGGTAATTGGTTTGTCACAGCACTCCAGAAACCAGTCTCAGTGCTTTGTGAATTCACATACAAAGCAAGCAGACTGTGATTTCCAACAAATACATCAAACCCCTCTTTGATTCCAGGTCGAGATTTAGAGGTTCTAACTAAAATACATAGGGGTTTCAGATGACACAGAATTCTAAAAATCAATGTAATGTACCCACTCGGTTCATTAGGTTCATTATTCCATATTTATTCTTCTTGCTGTTGCTGTTTTCACAAACATTTATATAAACTTGCATGAGCATACTAGTAATCTTTAATTAGGCAGTACATGATTCTACAAACTTTGTGCAAGCAATTCCAGCTGAATGTTTCAGATGTGAATAAAGAACAAGCTCATAATGAATTGCAGCTAAATATTAGAATGGGGAGAAAGGAAAACACACGCGTTTTGAATGAAAGGATTACATATTTTGAAGTTATTAAGAAGACTGACTTAACATATTATGTTGTTGTTCTTACATATATACTTTCTGGATTACTGAAAGACATGTCATATGCTCCTTCAGCAGTTTTAGAAAACAAATGTATGATCATATGGAACACCTTAAAAATATGAGTCTGGATATAAACTTGTTGATATGCTGATGGGCATTCAAATGACAATTCCTCAAGAGATTATACAAAACAACTTTTAGTCAGTGAGAAGCTCTCCCAGACTATTCACCAACAACAAGTCCATCATTAAATATTGAGACTGTTTATGGGAATGGTGATCTGTCCCACAGTGTCAAGCTGTTGTGCCTTCACACATCTTCATAATCAATGTGCCAACGACAGTCTCGGGCATTAATGTTACACTGAGTTTCACAATTTCCACAAAAGTTAATTGCTACATTGCCATTAACACAGTTTCGTTATACAAGCAGACACAAAGTTCAGAAAAACTTCACTGTCTCAGAAATATAACTCCCTTTGCCTATGAACAGATGTCCTTTCCTTTTGCTGGCCGGAGTGGCCGAGCAGTTCTAGGTGCTACAGTCCGGAACCGCGTGACTGCTACGGCCGCAGGTTCGAATCCTACCTCGGGCACGGATGTGTGTGATGTCCTTAGGTTAGTTATGTTTAAGTAGTTCTAAGTTCTAGGGGACTGATGACCTCAGAAGTTAAGTCCTACAGTGCTCAGAGCCATTTGAACCTTTCCTTTTAGTAAACAGGATAAATCACTTATTTTATCAACAGCAGCAGTTAGTACCTTTTGCTAGTGTTTATCACATGACACATATCAAAAGCTATGTACTATAGACATCACAGGTAAGTGGTAGGTGACATTGAGACACAATAATGTACAAGGAACATTCAATAAGTAATGCAACACACTCCTTTTCCTTGGCCAATTTCTGCTGAGGGGAGGAGGGGGGGGGGGAGGTGGGATGGGGGGGAGGGAGGGGGGGGGGGCTGTACGGATGGAATATTCCTGCTTCAGTGCCTACTGTTGAGTATGTAGAGCTGCCCCCTGCATATTTCAGCCACCACATTTGCATGCATGTTTTGCAGACCAGGTGTAAACAGAGGAGAGAAGGAATTGTGTACAGTCAAGCCACCAGCAGTCACTGCTGTGTTCAGGGGTGCCAGTCTTGCCACTACATGGCATGCAAGTCACAGCATACAGTGCTGCAGTTGGGGAATTAATTTATGCCTGCACAGTCACATGCTCATGTAATACCATGCAAGTATCCTTCCACAGGCGTGTACTTGATTGGCGCTCTGCCCATGGAGAGCCAGTTATGTCTCAAGCCCTGAGCAACCAACAGCCACCTCAAGTCCCCCCCTACAGACGCTGCCTGTCACTGCCCGCCAAGGTGCTGTGCCGTCCTCATCCTGAGCCTCGTTCGACGCTATGCTTCCATCTGCTGTTCTGAGGGCACCGCTCCACAGTGTTTTTATGGCTGCCTATGTGTTCATTACCTTGTGGGACCATGTCATTGCAAGTAGACAGACTATGAGCTATCAGTCTCATAGGACTGTATCATCATAGCACCTGCTGCTCATCAGGACAATGCCTACAAGTTATCAGCCTTGTGGGACTGATTCGTCATTAATATTCTCTGCTCCGCAGTACATTGCTGTTCTCAAGTTTCATAGACATTATTTTCAGAGATTTTATTTAGCTTCTTCTTCTTCTTCTTCTCACGACGTTACAACCATGTGTGGGTTTTAGCCTCGTCAACAAGTTTCCTCCATTCTGCTCTCTCCAGCACGGTTCTCTGCCATCCTCGGACTCTGGGAGATTTTATATCTTCTTCCATGTCATTTATCCACCGTTTTCATGGCCTTCCTTTCTGTCTTCTTCCGCTTGGCCTCCATTCAAAAATCTTTTTAGTAGTTCTTCCAGTATCCATCCTGAGGACATGCTCAAGCCAGGCTATTCTTCTACAAAGGTGAGTCAAATGAAAACCTTAAATTTGTAATAACAAATCGAAATTTTGCACCATTATCCTGTGTAAGTTGGTGAGCGTGCTACAAACAGCGTGCAGAATGGCCTGTAGGTGGGAGCATAGTGTAGATGCACACATACCGTCGCAGTATCAGTAAAAAGATGGCTGCCCCACTTGCGACTTGCACCAGGGAATAACAGCATTCTGTTATTCGGTTTTTGCGTAGTGAAGGTGTGAAACCTATTGAAATTCATTGGCGAATGAAGTTTCGGTATGGTGAGCCATGTTTGTCACAGCAGCAAGTCTACGAATGGAGTAGGAAGTTTGCAAATGGTGTGACTTCAGTGGAAGACGCTCCTCGTCCAGGTCAGGCACAACGAGTTGTGACTCCACAGAACATAGCAGCAGTTGAAGCCATAGTGAAGGAAAACTGCTGAGTGACACTGAATGACACTGCAGCATGTTTACAGATTAGTCATGGGTCAGCACACCACATTGTGCATGATGTGCTCCAGTTTAACAAAGTGTCTGCAAGATGGGTGCCATGGCAGCTGACGCCTGAAATGAGAGAACGACATGTTGATGCTTGTGAAGAACTTCTTGTGCTTTGAACGAGTAGGTGATGGGTTCCTTGCAAGAATCGTTACTGGGGACGAAACCTGGGTTCACTTCCACCAACTGGAAATGAAGAGAGTGAGCAAGGAATGGCACCATTCCCCATCACCAAAACCAAAGAAGTTTCGAATGGAACCATCAGCAGGAAAGGTTATGCTGACACTCTTTTGGGATGAAAAAGGCATCATTTTGGAGCATTACATGCCTAGAGGGACCATGGTCACCAGTGCATCATACACAGATCTCCTAAAAAATCATCTGCGGCCTGCAATCAAATCAAAGCGACGTGGATTGTTGTCAGCAAGTGTCCTTTTGCAACATGACATTGCAAGGCCCCACACTGCCCGTACAACAGTTGCAACAATCACAGACCTGCATTTTGAGTGTCTTCCTCATCCACCATACTCACCAGACTTTCCCCCAAGTGATTTCCATATGTTTGGACCACTCAAAGACACAATGGGAGGAAAGAAGTTCCGTTCTGATGAAGAGGTACACCAAGCAGTGCACGAGTGGTTGCACGGACTACCAAAAGAATGTTTTTCTAAAGGAATTTATGCACTTTGTAAGCGCTGGAGGACTTGCATTGAGTGTGGGGGAGATTATGTTGAAAAGTGATACAGCTTTGTACCCCTTCAGCACAATAAATAATATTTAAGGTTTTCATTTGACTCACCCTCATATTTTTTATAATTCTTATGATGCCAGCTTTTTGTATGAAGCGGTCCAGCTCAGTATTCGTCCTACATGTCCAGAAACCATTATCATCCTGAACTGCCCCATAGATCTTATGCAGCACCCTACGTTCAAATATCCTGAGCTGTTGCTCCTCAACACTTGCTAGCATCCATGTTTCGCATCCATAGGTTACAACTAGCCTGATCATGACCTTATATAGTTGCAACTTCAGCTGCCTATTTAATAACCTAGAGGCCAACAATTTCTTAAAAGTGTGGAAGCATCTATTACCACTTAGGATGTGCAGTTTTATTTCAGTTGACATGGAATTTGTGCTGTTAATATTAGAGCCCATATAGTCAAAGTTCAGCACATGTTCAAAATTGAAACCATCTGCTGATAGTCTATCCAAGTTATTATTTTCCTTCCTGGTGAAATTCATATACTTAGTCTTTGTTTCATTTATAGAAAGGCCTCTATGCCCTATGGCTTCTTTCAGCTCACACATTGTCCTCTCTAGTGATACCCTTCATCTACTAATAATTGCTACATCGTCAGCATATGTGCATATCTGAGTCAACTTTGTGTCTATGTAACCAGATATCTGAACCTTCTGCATGGCTGCTTCAAAAGTCAGATTGAAAATCACTATAGAGAGTGCCTCCCCTTTTCTGGCTCCTTAGCTAATGCTAAACCAATTGCTCAGTTCTCCATCCACTCACACTACAGCCTTGGCACCAGTCAATGTTGCTTGAATAAGGGAGACACACTTCGATGGTATACCAAGCAGCAGAAAATCATTTAGCATTTGTGCTCTATCAAGACTATCAAAGGCCTGCTTGAAGTCTACGTACAGGTTATGAAGCTCAATGTTATACTCATATGCCTTTTCATGTATTTGCCTTAACACAAATATCTGGTCTGCTGTTGATCTACTAGGCCGAAATCCACACTGATACTCCCCCAGAATCTCTTCTGCATTTGGTGCTAACCTGTTGTAGATAATACTAGAGAAGATCTTACAGCTTACATTCAGCAGGGTAATTCCTCTGTAATTTGAACAGCAGGTCTTGACTCCTTTCTGTATACTGGTTGGATTACACCTAATGTTCATTCTTCTGGGATTCTCTCCTCTGCTTATGAAGATTGTTCCCCCATTTTTTTAGCAGTTCTGCAGTTATTTCATCAGTTCCTGGTGCTTTATAATTTTTTTAAAAATGCTCTACCTTCTGTACTTCCTCTAATGTTGGTTCCTATATTTCTGGATCTACAGTATAATAGAGTGGCTGCTCATTCCTGGTAGGATTGCCCTCCAAAATTCCCTTGAAATATTCTCTCCATCTATACAGAACATATTGTTTATCTGTCAGCAGATTTCCCTCTTTGTACCTACAAGCTGTTATTTTTGGTCTATATTCTTGGGTTCCTTCTTTAATTTTCTTGTAGAATTTTCTGCTTTCATTCCTTTGGTAGGGCTCTTCCATCTCCTCTATCCTTCTCTTCGTGGTTTCCCCTTTTTTCCCCTCCTGCATACCATTGCTGCCTCTATTCTCTTTTCATTATATAATGCCTGATTTGATCTAGTATTCCGCTGCAAGCATTTCAGCCTTGCTTCCTTTTTCTGTTCCACTGCCTGTCTACGTTCATCATCATACCAGTCTTCATTCCTAAGTCTCCATGCTTCCCCCAGTATTTCATGTGCTGTTGTTCTAATGGCATCTTTAATAGAGTTCCATTCTTTGTCTGTATCATCTCCACCATCTTTTGTTTGTAACTCCTGTCTCAATCTGTTCTGGTAATCCTAAACAGCAGACCTATATTTCAGTTGTTCTATATTCCATTTATTTACTCTGGTACTACTTCCCCTGGCAGCCATGGCAAATTTCTCTCTCATTTTGGCTCCTACTAGGTAACTGTCAGAATCAGAATTAGCTCCTTGGAAAGTGCGTACATTTTCCATATCGGATGCCCACCTCTTTGATATCAATATATGGTCTGTTTGGTTTGCTTGATTTGTTCCTGGTATTTTCCATGTCCCTTTGTAGATATTTTTCCTTGGAAAATAGGTACTGCCTTCAACTTGTTTGCAGAAGCAAGCTGGGCAATCCTCATACCATTATTATTAGTTTCATCGTGCAGACTCTCCTTACCAAACACGCTTCTGAACACCACTTCCTTTCCCAGTTTTGCATTATAGTCGCCAAGAACTACTTGGAATCATAACTGGGTATTCTCTCACACACCTCCTGTAGTTGATCATAGAAGATGTACACAGTATTTTCAGCTGATTCTTCCATTGGTGTATATACATTCACAAAGGCCACATTGTGAAATTTGCCTTTCATATGCAGAGTACACATTCTTTCATTATATGGGGTGAAAGCAGTAACTGATCTATGCATATCCTTGGAGACTATAAACCCAACTCCATACTCCCATTGTCTTTGGTCTTTCCCTGAATAGCACATGGAGAATTTCTGCTTATAAATCTTTCTTCTTCCCTTCCACCTTATTTCCTGCAGTGCAACAACTCCCATTCCATACCTGAGCACCTCTTCTGCAACACTATTTATCATCTCTGTTTTCAACAGCATACACATGTTCCATGTTCCAAATTTAAGCACCTATAAATCCATATTCCTGTTTCCTAGAGTATTTTGACTACATAGGGGCAGTCCGACACTCCTTGTTGAATTATTAGCAATAATAGATATTTTACAAGGCAGGGGTATCAACCTGGTGCTCAACCCCCAACCTGGAGGACCAGGCTTTCATTTTGGGGTTAGCTCCCATAGAGGGGTTGACAACCTAGCCTATAGCCCCCCCACCCTATGGTGTGGGGCATACTTCATCTGGCTCCTCAGTCAAGACCACTCCGGCTTTGGTGACCCTGCCAGTAGCTACACTATCACCGGTACAACTCTCCACCTCATCAGAGCGCACAAACACTCCTGCCCAGCACTGAAGGTGCCTACAATAAGGTGGTGTCCCCTGGGAGGGTGTATTTAGCTTAGTTCTTGTAATAAACAGCTGTTTATTGCAAAGTGCTTGTCTCACTTCAGCGAGTCTCACTCCTCTAGAAGAGGACAGAACACTTATTGTTTCATGAAGTTCTGATAGGCAGTGGCGCTATACAAAGCCTTAAAAATGGCATCTGTACCAGTGGTGCATTCCATGCAGAGAACTGTCATTGAGTTTCTTTTGGCAGAAAACCAGAGCAGCACAGATATTCATAGATGTTTGCAAAATGTTATGGAGACCTGGCAGTGAAGAAAAGCAAGTTGAGTCATTGGTCGAGGCATCTGTCATCATCGCAACAAGGTCGCATAAACCCATCCGATCTCCCATGGGCCTGCTGGCCCCACACAGTTGTGACTCTGGCCCTTTTGGAAGATGCGGACATTCTCATTCAAGGTAACGGATGGTTCACGATCAAATACCTCACTGCTCAACTGTATATCTCTGTACTGTCAAACTTGTGCCTCAGTTGGGGTACTCAAACGGTTGTGCCCACTGGTTTCCTTGCCGCCTGGCAAAGACCATAAAGAGCAATGAAGGACCACATGTGTGGAACTGACAATTTATTGTTGATCACTGTCAAAAGCAATGAAACGTGGGTTCATAACTTTCAACTGGAAACAAAATGGCAATACATGGAGTGGCACCACACCACCTCTCCTCCAAAGAAAAAGTTCAAACCTGCATCCTCAGCTGGTAAAGCAATGGTGATGATCTTCTGGGATTCTGAAGGGGTTATTCTGTTTGATTTTCTCCCTCATGATGCAATGATCAATTCTGAAGTTTACTGTACTACCCTTAGGAAATTGAAGAAATGACTTCAATGTGTTCATTGCCACAAAAATGCAAATGAACTTCTCCTTCTCCATGACAATGCAGGGTTTGACACAAGTCAGCACACCAAAGAGGAACTCACAAAACTTCACTAGACTACTCTTGCTCATCCACACTACAGCCTGGATCTCGTATCTTCTGACTTCCATCTGTTTGGCCCAATGAAGGAAGCACTCCATGGAAAGCAATAAACGGGTGACAGGGAGGTCATTGAGGGAGCAAGACATTGGCTCCGACGTTGACGAGCAGAATGGTACCATGTGGGCATACAAGTCCTTCCAGTAGGGTGGTGTAAGGTCATCGCATTGAATGCAGATTATGTTGAAAAATAGGATTTTGTAGCCAAAAGAGTGGCAAATAATATGGTGCATTGGAATCCTGAATAAAACAAACCCACTTTCAGAAAACAAAAATGCTGCATTACTTACTGAATGCCCCTCGTATATGGTAGGCATTTGTAAATGGCAGATACTAAATCTTACCTTTCTGGCACTATCAGACACATATCCAAGATTTCAAAAAGCAGCTTTGGCTTTCTCTCCAATGCATGACTAAGCAACTCTCTCTCAGACATGCAGTCACAACGAAGGTATTCACCACTTTCAGGTGCGTTCACAGGCAGCATGAACTTATCATCCAATTCAAATCCATGGCCAGCAAAATAAAAGATTCCTGTTACAATAAACAATAAAGAAACTTGTTACAAAATGAAGTTTGAGAACAACTGCAATAATTTAGTTCTTAGGGAAGAATCTAAAGACAGTGAAAGCATGAGGTTTTACCGTAAGTACAAATCATAGGATGCCAACAGGGGTATGCAAAAAGGTAAGTGAATATTGAGTTGTTGGAACAAAACAATTTTCTTCTGTAGCTGTTGCAGATGAAATTACAATCCTGAAGCAAGATTAGAGTTTAGTATACCATTGATGGCCACATCGTTAAATGCAAAGCACAAACTTGACCAGGACAAAAACTGGATAGCTAGTTTAGCATGCTGCTTTCAAAGAAAATTTAATGGATGAATTATTTTTTTTTTTCATATTTGAACATTACAATATTTAAAATTGCACTTGAATCTTTTGCACTGTTCTCTCACTTTCTTCTTGTGTACATTAATGATCTCTCATCAGTTACACTGCCAGAAGCAGAGTTCGTTTTGTTTGCAGATGACACAAGTATTGCAATAAATAGTATGTCAAGTGTAGTTCTAGAAAGATCTGCTAATGATATTTTCATGGATATTAATAAATGGTTTAAAACCAACTCACTGACATTAAACTTCGAAAAGACTCACTATATGCAATTCAGAACCTGTAAGAGGTTTCCACCCAGCATATGCACAAAGTATGAAGAAGAGCAGATAGAAGAGGTTGACAGTCTTAAATTACTGGGATTACAACTTGATAATAAATTCAGTTGGGAGGAGCGCACACCACAGAACTGCAGAAACGCCTTAACAAATCTGTATTTGCAATTTGAGTGTTAGCAGACATAGGCGACATAAAAATGAAAAAGCCCGCATACTTTGCCTACTTCCATTCCATAATGTCATATGGTGTAATATTTTGGGGTAACTCTTCAAGTCAAACAAAAGTTTTCAGAGTCCAAAAGCATGTAATACGTATTATTTGTAGAGTAAATTCACGGACGTCCTGTAGAAAATTCTTCAAAGAACTGGGTATACTAACTACTGCCTCTCAGTATATTTACTCCTTAATGAAATTTGTCCTAAATAATATATCTCTTTTTCCAACAAACAGCTCAGTTCATACATACAATACCAGCAACAAAAATGATCTGCACAAGGACTTAAAAGCACTTACTTTAGTTCAAAATGGGGTCCACTACTCAGGAACATTCATCTTCAATAATTTGCCAGCAAACATAAAAAATTTAGTTACAAATAAAGATCAGTTTAAAAGAAGCCTGAAAGACTTACTAGTGGCCAACTCCTTCTACTCCATTGATGAATTTTTTAATAGAAACAAATGATGTATTGTATATACTCATACTATTAGTATTGTTATTACAGCTTAAAAAAAAGTAACATGTTCCACATCCACGAGGATCTCCTCAGTACGGATCTGTGGAACAAAAAAGTAATCTAATCAAGGTTTACTGCCTGATACAAAGACTTGCACTTTCCACATAATCTGTGGATGTTCTTTGCTCTCTTATTACACTGCAATTTTGACTTGCAAACCTTATTTGTCTGCCACTTTCATACAGCAAACACACAACATTCATGCCATTAACTTCTAACATATCATTAGCTTCAACACTGCCTAATTTCTCCATTGAATTAACTTCCTTTTCATAAATATATCCTTATTCTATGAAATGCTCCCTCATTTTCTTGCACTGAAGATTCCAACTCTCTTGCACCCTCTGATCACAGATACAAAGCTTTTAAGCAAATACACCTCTGAAATTTTTCTATGCCTCAGGTAATTTGTGGCTTTTATTATCACCATCATTCTCTGTGTATCTGTACATTTAAATTAGACCGAACTTTGCTCTCCACGTATCTCCTGGCTTTTCCAAGGATTTGCTCAGGAACCTCTTCAGTTCACTCTGTGAGGTTTCCACAACTTTTCAGGAATGTTAACTGAATTTTCTGTCGCTGACTTGCACAACATGATAAAAATATTAAACAGGAAAACACTTCCTAATACTCTGCAAAATTACATTTATTTGATCACAAACCAGCTTTGAGCTGAATGCCGCAAACACAGATGAAGGTGATGTATGACTTACAAAGGTATTATTTGTACAGAAGATACAAGAAGACACAAAAGCACAGTATTTACAACGGCAAATGTTACTTTTTTGTCACATAGAAACAATTACATAAAAATAAAAAGGAAAGGGTGGGAGATAATTTAACAACTAATGCGAAATAAGATCAAAGCGAAAAAAGGGAACTGAGTCTGATAATTCAATTCTGTGTCATGTGTTTGTTGATTTCCATTAGGGTCATTTGTCTGCTTCAATTAACAGAATGTAAAAATTCACATTTTACATCCTATTAATGGCTTCCTTCTAAAAGATGATCAAAAAAGGTTGAATGTTTCTTCCATAATCTCCATTTTCTGTCATGTTCAGATAACCTAATTACCATAGCTCTGCCTGACTGACCAATACATACTTTTTCACACTGCTTCCATGTGATTTTATACACACCACTCTGTGCAAAAGGTTGCAATCTGTCTTTGCTACAGAATAAAAATTTTGATGTATTGTTGCTATTATAAAATGTGGATCTGTAGTTGCAAGACTTTAAATTTTTTGCTAGATTGTCTGAAACATTGCCAATATACATGATTTTGCACCAGGCTTTGTAACTACTGACTGATTGTTCTTGGCCAGCGTAATTTTAGTCATTTTCTTTTTCACAGAATATTTTCAATCAGGGTAGAGCTATAGTCATTGGTGGCAGCAATATGTTTGATGGGCAGTAGTTCTGTTTGAAAGGCTGATCCAGATAATGGAACAGATATGAAGTGATGGAAAGTCACATTTTTGTGGGTTTGTGGATGCTTGGAGCTTGCAGATGTTACCATATTTGTAGCTAAGTTTTTTTTTTCTGTAAATGCTAAACAAGTGGCTTCTTGTGCTAAAATCTATATTAAGGTCCATGAAATTTATAGAAGAGCCTCACAGCTCCATTGTAAATTTTCTTATGTTCTGAATTTAAATGTTGCAATAATGTATCTAATTATCTAGTGGTACTGGTCACAAACACATCATCCACAATGCCACAGAGATGCAGCTTTCCATTCAATGGTGCATCACATCATATCTGTTCTATTATCTGAATCAGCCTTTCAAACAGAACTCCAGATTGTCAAATGCATGGCTTCCAGCAATGGCTATAGTTCTGCTCTGATTGCTAACGTACAACAAAAAATGAAAATGCATAAAATTACACCACTTCTCTATGCTGGCCAACAGTGCTCAATCAGTAGTTATGAAGTCTGGTACAAAATATCATGTAGTGGCAACATTTCAGATAATATTGCAAAAAAATTGAAGACTTACAACTACAGACCAGCATTTTATAATATCAATAGGATATCAAAATTTTTATTCAATAGTAGAGACAAATTGCAATCCTTGGCACAGAGTTGTATGTGTGAAATCACATGAAAGCAATGTGAAAAATTATATACTGGTCAGTCAAGCTGAGCAGTTAGGTTATCTCAACATGATAGAAGGTGGAGATTAAGAAAGAAAGATTCAACCTTTGATGACCATCTTTTAACATTTAACCATCCATATTATGTAAAACGTGAACTTTTAGATCCTGTTAATAAAAGGAAATAGATGATCCTACTGGAAATCAACAGACATGGCACAAAATGTTAGCTTAGTATTTTATGATCGGACTTAGTTTCTTTTCCCCCCTTGGTAAATTAAGTTTTTGTTACACACACTACATTCAAATTATAAATCCATCTTATTTTTCAACAGTTGTTTAATGCAGCTCTATAAAAAAGCTTTGTTCTCCACCCCCTTTTTTGGTAAATGTAAGTATTTCTATGTGACAAAACAAAAAAAAAAAAAGTGATGTTTTCGTATGTAATGTATTCCATTTTTGTATCTTCTGTACAAATAAAATCTCTGTAAGTCTCACATTACGTTTATCTGGGTTTGCAATATTCAGTTGTCACCTGAACGTGACCTAAGAAGCCGAAAGCCAGTTCATGACCAAATAAGTGTAATTTTGCAAAAACTACGAAGTGTTTTCCTTTTCAATATTTTTCAGGAATGGTACATTCTTTCAGATTCAGCTCTCTTCCATTGCTAGCATGGATTTACACAGCTCCTTCCTCTGAATTTTTTCTTTACACGTCTTCCAATGCTCAGTTTCCCCAGTGCAATCTCACTACTGAACTGAAGTGCTAATCTACATGAGCTTGTGAGATGTTATTTGTTTGGTTAAATTCAAAGACAAAAAATAAATACAATAAGACAAAATAAATTATATAGCAGACAACACTTTCTAGCAAAACATATGGAAAAAGTTGCTACCAGCATGTGGTGCATTCGAAGACAGTGTGATCGGATTAATCCTCACTAAACCGAGGGTTAGCAATATCGTCTGCCCTTCAATTCTTCTCTGGTGCACGATCCCAATACTTGCTAGCATCTAATTAACTTTCATCAACAAACTCTAACCTCTTTTTCGTGAACCATCATTCACCTCAACAACTCACTTCCATGCATCATGACCTTCATTCAAGACAGACAACAATACTTCTCATACAAAGTTATGTTCCTCATTCATTTCTTACTCCATCACATCTAAATACTTCAACAACAAAATAACAACTCATAACAACATGCCGCTCCCTTGGTCTGGATGGGTTATTACTGTGAAATCTCATCTATATTTTCGTTTCTCATTCCTGACTTTTATCGCATGTAATCTAATGCTATCATCATATTGCAGCTTTACCACATTTCTCACATCTGAAAACAGACTATAGAATAAATTTCCACCATGTAGCGGAGTGTGTGCTGATATGAAACTTCCTAGCAAATTAAAACTATGTGACGGGCAGAGACTCGAACTTTCACAGGCAAGTGCTCTACCATCTGAGCTACTCAATCATGACTCATAATCAGACCTCACAGCTTTAATTCTGACAGTACCTCGTCTCCAGCTTTGAAACTTCACAGAAGCTCTCCTGCAGACTTTGCAGAACTAGCACTCCTGGAAGAAAGGACATGCTTATCCACAGCATGGGAGATGTTTACAGAATGAAATTTCCACTCTGCACCAGAGGGTGCCCTGATATGAAGAAGCTGGGAGGACGGGGAGTGAGTCGTGCTTGGGTAGCCCAGGTGGTAGAGCACTTGCCCGTGAAAGGCAAAGGTCCCAAATTCCAGTCTCAGTCTGGCATACAGTTTTAATCCGCCAGGAAGTTTCATACCGGTGTACACTCCATTGCACAGTGGAAATTTCATTCTGGAAACATTCCCCAGCTTGTGGCTAAGCCATGTCTCCGCAATATCTTTTCTTCCAGGAGTGCTAGTTCTGCAAGGTCTGCAGGAGAGCTTCTCTTAAGTGTGGAAGGTAGGAGACAAGGTACTGTCAGAATTAAAGCTGTGAGGATGGGTCGTGAGTTGTGCTTGGGTAGCTCAGGTGGTAGAGCACTTGCCCGCGAAAGGTGAAGGTCCTGAGGAAGTCTCGGTCCAGCATACAAGTTTGATCTGCCAGGAACATTTAGACTGTAGGTTTGGTATCTTTCTAAACTGTCACTGCCTTTTCTTAGCAAGCACTGACACTGCCAATCATAATACATAATTCAATTCATATGTGTTGGCTACTAACCTGTATGAATAAACAGCTGTTCTTAAAGTTATTTCCATCTTCTTACTTAAATTGATTCTCCCTTCAAATCTTATACACATCTTTTCATCTTATTACTATTTATCAGGCATTTTGCCACATTTTTAAATAGTTTCAGTTAGTAAAAACTTGACTCAAACCCTCTGACATCAAACCTGTATCTAATTCCACTTTCCATCTGATCATTAACCAATTTCGTTAGCCAGTGGTCAGGATTGGAGTCAGTTCATTGCCTTATTGATGGCCTCTATATCTCTCTTTGCACTTGGTGTCACACCACTCCTTTTTGTATCAAACGTTTATTGTCCTCTGACATGTGTCAAATTAAATTTTATGCTGTACTTTCTGGGGTGGATACATCCTTACCTTTTACGTCTTTCACATTATCGCATGTTTCTCACTTACTCTGTGCCTTTCAACTATCTACAATTTGTGAGGAATGAATTCTCCAAACCTGTGTCAACTAATGCATTCTGTAATTGTGTAGAAACATGCAACACTGTGATGCCATATAATCCCAGATCAGGCATCTCAGTACTATCAATTACTTGGTAAGCCTGGAATGTTGCATACTCTAACAGGGCTGCTGCTACCTCTGTCTATAACTTTGCTTCGCTGTACAACTGCTGGTAACATCAACATGATTAGAGACCAGTACTATCGGTGATTACTTCACAGATGTTGCAAAGTACTTGTTCTCCTGAGTCTGCCATCCCTGCCATCTGCTCATTTTCTACTTGCTGCTCATCCTTCAGATTGGTCATTTTACGCGAGGAGTTGCAGCACACATCATGTATTGTATTTTCTGTCACAGTACTTCCTTCCACAAATTTTTAATAGACTCTTCCTGGGTCTGTGTGAAATCATTAGATGAAGCTTTTTGCATCTCTAAAAGTTTCTTATTCTTGTGTTCTATAAGTCATGCCTCTCTATAATCTGCATCATACTTTAACATTGCATACAACTTCATTAACATTTCATGTCCTATCAGAGTTCTGGACTGACTTGCATCCTTGCGATTTACCTCTCTAATTTTGGTTACTTTGCCTCAGTCTTAGTCAGATCTCCTTCTGAACTTCCCACAGTACAACGAATTATAACAACTGCTTCATCTCAACTGATGTTCATTTATTACAGACATCAAAAACATCACCCAAGTTCATTCATTACTCTCAATATTGTCACTGTCGGGCCACACAACATACTTTCCCCATTTTTCCCAGACCAGACAACAACAAGATCAACACAATGATGATATCTATGCCGAGATGACACAGACTATCAGGCACATGAAACCACAGTTCAAAAAATACATCAAATGAGAACCACCACAACAACATACATCATACGCTCATGCATTCAGTCTAAGTTCACTGCTAACTACTTGCCAGCCATTCCATTAAGTTGTGTTAATATTAAACATTAATTCTCACGAATTTAGAAAAACAATGTATCAAAGCCACAAGGTGCAGGTACTTAAAGACAAAATAATGAGCAATGGGCAATTAATGACAAAACATACCCTACACTGGGCACCATTTAATGAGTGATCAATTTCTATATTTATTTACTTATTTATTGCATTTGAGTATTAAAACATATTAAACTGCACTTAAGTGTAGCATTTGCATATTAAATAAAAGCAATCACAATATCTTAAATTGCAAATCAGTGCAGCATTTACAACCCATGTAAAAGGAATAGGAGCACCAACCCAGGACTCTACAAATACAGTTTACAAATGACTATTACGAGTGAAATTTGCCCATTACCAATAACACGATTACACGGAGCCGTACTAGGGTTTTAGATCATGGTTGCTATGAGACAAATGAAACTGGCAGACAGACTTTGTCAAGAGAGCTTATTGCAATTACTGGGTGATGGTCAGGCTATTGTGGGTAAAGCTGACTGATCTCTGGGAGTGGATTTCATTATCTCCCAGCAGCTGCTGCATAGTTGGTGCAGCAGAATGCATGTCTCTCGGCAATGGCCAGAGCTGGATTTCCTGCACTGGCAATGCAATAGAAGACACTCTGCAGCCAAGTGTCCTCTCTTGACTCTTGCCAGGAAGTGTCCCCTTTGTGTCTCGACAACAAGAGTCCTCCCCAGCTTCGGCAACAATTGTCCTTCCACAGCAAGCTCTTTGCATTTTCCAGATATATCTTTGTGGGCATGACAACACAGCTGATTGGCTAGCTTGTGTTCTTCTTCTGGCCAATCAAATTATTGTTCACCATACTTGTTCAATATTTGTACCATCCATTATTCTCATGCTATAAGAGGAAGAACACAAACAGACTTTATTGTAGTTGAAATGCCTCCACTGGGCACACTGCATGTTGCCAGTTAAGAACAGATGTCCTGTGTCCAGCAATTCATCTGTCACCTCCTCTCCCCCTCCCCTTTTCACCTTCAAACACCCCATTTCACTCCATTTTAACAATGTGTTTGTACTGCTATTGCTCCCACAATTCTCTCAGCAGGAGGCTACAACTGTTAAAAAGACTTTCCTAAGAAATTCCCTTCCCCTGGCAAAATATATGCTGTCTATTAAACACTGACATCCTGCATCCTGTGAATCCACCCAATTGTCATCTCCACTGCTGCATATGATAACGTCTCCTTTTCTCCAGTTCGACAATGTGAGTCTGCACTCCTTCAACACTTCTCAACAGCAGGGAGACTGCTGCCTGAGTGTGAAGGATTTTTACACTCCTGGCATACAGTGGGGGCTGTGTGGCAGTCACAGTGGAGGTCACTCACTCATGGGCACATTTCTTTCACATGTGGTGGCAGCAGCCCTTCCTCAGAGTGCTGTCAGGTGCTTTTCTTCAGAAGGCTACTATGCCTTGACAATATAGCATCTTGGGATGAGTATGTTACGGAACCATCTCGGCATAAATCTTAATTAATTTAGGGAAACTAGGAAAACTTAAATCTGGATGGCTGAATGAAGATTCGAATGCCTTTTCTCTCAAATGCAAGTCCAGTGCCTCAACAACTGTACACCCACAATCTTAGTCTTCGCTAAAAGAGGCATTTATAATGTCTTTGGACTTTAATATTTAATGTATTTAAAATGTTTTATCAACTCAGTGGTGTACAGAATAGATATAAAAAAATATTTTAAAGATATTGCTATTTATAAGCACAACTGGGACACAATCATGATAACACAGAACTTAACTTACCGTAAGACCCTTCTTGCAACATATTGCAAAAAAGTTTTACAGCATTTCTCATCTCAGTTTTTGTAAGATTATGGAATGCCAGAACTCTGAATCCCATTTTTGAAAGTATTGAAGATAAAGTCTCAACATCATTACAAGGCATTATCAGATCTGTAAGTCTTGAATTTTCTGAAGCTGTAGGCAGTGAGGCATTGACTCTCTCATAAGAATTGTTTCCAATAAGTAGAGCAACTTTTGCTGGAACTGGTTCTATCAACAAACAGAACAAATAAGTAATTGATAAAGAAAATAAACATGAAATTAAAATGAAACTTGCAACACCGACATATGGACCATATTCAGATTCTCTCCAACTATTACTCTGTCAGCACAATATGTATAATTTTATACTACCAAAATTTATTATTATTTAGTTCTGACTCTATATATAGAATAAACAATCTGATCTCGTGTTATGGAAGGAGATACTGAAATTACCTTTTAAAAAGCACAACAATACAAACTTTGTGAGATGTTTATTTCATGCTGAGGCCTACTAAGCTGCCCACGTTGATTTCTGTGAGAATTTTAAATATAAAGCAGCTGCTTTTCTGCTCACTTTATCAAATACTTCAGACTAAATGTGTATGTAACTTTACACAGAACATGATTTGTATCTTGTTAAATATGAACAATTACCGTTAACTGAATTCTACATCCCACAATCTAAATATTCTGATAAATTTTAGTGGTGGCTAATAAGGTGCTCTTTTACTTACGTTCTGAATATTTTGGGTTACAGTTTCCTGCATGATACTTGCGAGCAACCAGTTAAAGACTTATTCATCAGAATTTAAAAATTAAATTCTAAAACTTTTCTATCCTTTTCTGGTTAGGTAGAACACAGTTTATGATTGTTGTCACTAGTGGTAACAAAGACCGACGGAACCAACAGGTGGTGCCTGAGTTTGATAACAGCAGGGTACACAAAGTGAATGACTATCCAAAAGTAGGTCAAGAGTGTAACACAGTTGTCATACTTATTTTAAGTACAGTCAGTGACCACAAATGTTCGTCAATTAGGTTATTAATTTTGGCCAATGATGACCATCTTCTGAAGGTAGTCATCACCAACCAAACTTAATAACCTAATTGATAAACATTTGTGGCCTGTGATTCATTTCATAATAAAATAAAGTACATAATTTCTGGATCACTGGAGGACATTACTGCAACTATATCGCAACTTGAAAGTAATTTTAAGCATGTATAACAGCACAAAGAGCAATCAAAATTACAAATGTAGTAAATGCAAACTCAAAATTCTACTGTTCAGTAGTGCATAACCAAAGGTTTCAAAGACTAATAAGAGACCAGTTACTTACTTGAATCAGTAGACAGCAACATGCGACCTGTTTTGGCTGTGTCAGCCTTCATAAGGAACCAAGCTGTGGCCTGAGTATCTCTGACGTGTTCTGCTGATCAGTACTCAGGCTGGGTAGGGAATTGGAATCACTGTCTGTATAAACTCTTCTGCCCTTTAACTGGCATGTAGGATCTTAAATGGTCTAGCCTGTGCTGACTTCGCCATGGACGGGGGAGACAGAAATACAGGGATCCTTGCCAAAGGCTCCTGTGGTAGTTCCTGTATGTTATCAGCTGGGATGGATGACAGTGCTGTCTATGGGAATCCTGGCTGATCAATAGATTCAGGATCGCACCTTGGGCCTTGGAGGCTGCCCATGGTGGGGATTGGATGAATGGTTGGGCCTCCACAGGTAACTCAGTCTGAAAATGCTCAACCTCCATTGATGGTATGGTGAGGGATCCAATGGTAGTGGCAGTGGGAGCCAAAAGAGATCCACAGGAAGAAATTCTTCTACCTCTACCAGCTGCCATTGCTGGTCATCGTTGACTCACTGCTGACACCTAACACAGGGTGTAGGTTATAGTGGTCACAGCCAGGCTGATGGGGAAGCTTGTTGCTGGCATGGTTGCGAAGGGCGTGCCCAGTCAGCAGCTGAGGGGAATGTGGGGACAGTAAGTCACAATGTGGATGGAGCTGATTCCAATGCCAGACCTACTATTTTTGGCCGGCCAAAATCTCAAACAATTGTCTCCCCTATTGCTGATGATGCCACTTCGGCACCCCAGCTTTTCAGCCAAAAGATAAGCCAGATGTGCGAGCCCATACAGTGGTAAGGCTGTATGCGTGGGTGGTGGTCCCACTGAGTCAAGCTCAATCAATTAAAAAGCATGAGAGGCTTGCACCCATGTAAAATTTTGACGAGGCTACATCCATTTACTGGGGAGGACCGACAGTGGCAAAGGAGCTGGTGAATGTTTCTCCAGTTGGCGGTCATCAGTATTTTACCTAACTGCATTTTGAAGATCCTGACTATCTGTTTGGCTTCCAAGTTGGCTGCGGGATGGAAAGTGTCAGTGGTCAGGTGCTCAATGCCATTGTGCTGACAAAAACGTGAAAGGAAAATGCCATGGGCTGAGTGCTGTTGTAACAAGGGTGAAAGGTGCCCCCAGTTGCCAATATGAGGGACATGCATGTGTAATAGCTGCTGCATTAGTGGTAGCCATCAATGTCACATATGGAAAGTTAGAGACACCAACAACTAGCAACCTCACTACTCCCCAGAATTGTCTAGGGAAATCAACATTCACTCTTTGACAGGGATGGTCATGGCATGGCCAGGGGTTGAAATGCTGTGTTAGTGTAGATTAGTTGTGGGCACAGGTTTGGCAGTTCTGAATGGTGTGTTCAGTGGTGTCATCTATACAAGGCCAATATGCATGACACTACTTTATTGCCTTCATTCTGTGCATTCCACAAGGTGCAGTGTCGAGGAGCTTCAATATGCGTGGGTGGAGTGTGGAAGGATCTACCACCCAGCAGTCAGAATTGTCTATAGCCAACAATATGACTTTATCGGTGCCATATGGAAAAATAGGTGCACCAAGACCGATCGGTATCCTTAGGTAGGTACTCCAGCCAACCTCACCATACAACAGAAAAAAAACGCTATGGAGGACTGGATCACATCTTTTTTCCATGGCTACTTCACATGCTGCATTGGAAAATTTGTTGAGTGAGTTGCTGATTTGTGTGTAAGACAAAACACAGCACTTTGTGCCTATCAAACTCTGCACCTGGGCCACACTGCAAGTGGGAAAGTGTGTCTGTGTTGGAGTGCTGTGTGGTGGGTCAATAATAGATCTCATAATTATAATTACTCAGGAACATTGCACACTGTTGCAGCCACTGTGTGGTCTTACTGGGAAGCTCTTAACGGGGGCCAGATAGCAAAATGAGAGGCTCATGATTGGTGAAACTCAGTACGATACAGATGGATGTGAAACTTCTTGACATTGTATCCCTCTCTTTCTAAATGTGTGAAAAATTCCTTTATGAGGCATTTAATGTTTTAGAACCAAATGTAATAGGCTGTTCTGTGCCACTGGCATATTTGTGGGACAGAACTGCAGCAAAAACCACAACCGAATGCATCAGTGGCAATAGCCAAGCATTTGCACAGATGGAATGTTGTTAAACAAGGGGCAGAAAAAGAATTTTTTAAATTGCAAGAAAGCTTTATGGCACACCTCTGACCACAGAAGTTTAACACCTTTTTCTGCACGTTATTAAGTGAGTGGGAAATCTGGGCCACATTGGGAATAAACTTTACTATCTAGAGGAACAACTGGAGTTCTCAGTTTCTTAGGAACTGGTAAATTTGTGACTGCGACCACATGATCCTGTGAGGAAGTTAGCTCTTCTTTACTTAACATATGTCCCAACAACTTGACACTCGCCTCAAACGAACTACGTTTGTTGAGGCAACTACACAAACCATGAGCTTGCACCAGCTCAGACAAAAGCTATAGGCTGTGCAGGCACTACACCCTGCCCTGAGACTGACTGGCCATTGTATGTCACCACTCTGCGCTGAGGGTACTATAGCTGTGGCAAGTCAATGCCCTGATACATGTCCTCATTAATCAGAGACATGGCCACCCCTGTGTCCAAGTGGAAATCCACTGTTGCTCCACTAATGCCCAGTTCCAACATGAGCCTCTACATCCTCTCTGCTGCTGCTATGGGCAATGACAAGATAGCATGCAGTGTGCTGATGGCTGATGTTGTTGTTGGCTGAGGCCGACACTCAGCAGATGCCCTGGTTTGTGGCATGCAAAAAAGGTGACGTCACAGAAAGAGCAGTGATGCTGTTGCTCCTATGGGCTGTAATTGGGACACAATTTGATGGACTGAACTTTTCAGTGACCCTTTAACATGATAGGGAGGAAACTGTGCGCTTCTACTGATGAAGAGGGTGGAGGATCGCAACTACTGAATCCCATGTTGCTGGTCTACTGGGCAAATGGGTGCTAAGTAAATCACGCAATGACACTGACTAGAAGTCATCAGTTGATTGTAGAGAACAACAGCAAATACTAACAACACTGACATCAGAAGACTCATGAAACACAGGTTGTGTTGACGCATTTACTTCATGAGTGTTTTAGCACATCGCTCAGGTTCAGACCAGCTGACTCTAAAGCATTCACACTAACTCCTCTATAAACAGCTTAATAATTTGGCGTATGGTGCAGTACACTTTTTACAGAAAAATCTCACTTGCGTGCTACACCTTGCAAGACGCAGCCCATGCCGTATATACCTGCTTATGTTGCTTGGCACTCTGGTTAAATTTGAGCCTAATTACAACTATGTGGGTTTGGTGACCATAATAGCCCATCAGCAAACCACAGACACCCTAAAAGCTTAAGCTACCGAGGTCTGAGAGTGAGCGTAGTTTTTGCACCACTTTGTACAGTTTATTAGTAGAAGGCAGTAGGAGTACACTCTGACATTCTGGGTCTAGGACTTGATCTGCCTTGCAGTAAAGAACAAAACTATATAAATACATCTCCCAAAACTCATCTGCCTTGTTATAGCAAGTGAATGGCAGAGAGGGAGGTGAGGGAACTTCAGGTGTTGGATGTTGCTGGTTTTGTAGCAGTCATAACAGCAATTTCTGCCTCACTCAAGACAGTTGCATGATGAGAAAGTACTCGTCAATACTTTTCTATCCTACTCCACATAGGTAAAACACAGTTTATGATCACTTGCACTGACAGTAACACCAAGTCCAGCACAACAAAGAAGTGGTTCCTGAGGTTGATGATGGCAGAGTTCACAGAGTGAATGGCTACCTAAAAACAAGTCAAGACTGTAACCAAGTCATCTCAAGTGTATACAGTCCAGGGATCAGTCCTAGTCACAAATGTAAGACAGGCGAGGTCGTAAACCTACTGTTCAATGGTGGATAACTAAAGGCTTCAAAGATTAGTGGCAGACTGGTTAGCAAGAGCTGGGCTGCAGTATTTACTGGCATACTCATGTCAGAGCCTGGCTGCATGTTACACGCTTGCGGCTACAGCTATAGCAACACTCACATGGGAGCAAGCTGCGGACAGAGTATGTAGCCTAGATATCTCTGATGTGTTCAGTGTATTGATACGCTGGTTGGGCATGGAAACTGAATAACTGTTGGATACTAAAAAAACCTAAACAGGAATGCATAGTCTATATCAGGGATGACCAAGATTTTGGCATAATTGCCACATCACGCTGCCTGAGCTGGGGGAGGAGGAAGAGTGGAAACTGCAAATGAGTCGCATTTAAATTTCAATGCAGTCACACTGCATATGACTTGGTTTTATGTTTCATATTTCTCAACAACATACGTCACAAACAAAACAAACTTTTGTATCATTTAACTATTTTTGGTATGTTACAGATGTGATTTACTTTTTATCTGGCACGAACTAGCAATATACGGACAGAAGCAGACGATTTCACAGATGTTCGTACTCAGAATGTCATGTATTTGTAACCTACTTAGTTTCATACTTTTGTGACTCCACAGCTCATTATAAGCTGTGGCCTCTTCAATAATTTTCCACCAGTTATCTCAGTCCATTGCTAGGGATCTCCATGTTATAACCTTTAATCACCAATAATTGCGTGGATATTCAAACACACTCACTTAGAAACAATAGCTGGTTACATGATAACAACTCAGTATCTCTCATTCGACTGCCGTGCCGTGACATGCGGCCAGCGCCGTTCGTAGCTAGGTGGCGCTCCCGCACTCAGCCGAGTTGCGGAGCGCCTCTATCGCCGTTTGCACGTACTGTCGTGGTGGCACTGTTAAATGTCGTGGCACTGTCACACGACTTTTCCCCCTTTGAAAAAAAAAAAAAAAAAAAAAAAAAAACACTCACTTCCGTGGAGACATGGACAGTGCGGAGACACTCTTGTGAGGCCCCGAGAAGATCCCGCAGAGAGACACGAGAGTATGGTCAAAAATGTCCAGGACGGAAGCTCGTGCGTGGAACGTGCCTCCTGGACAAGATGATGGGTGAAAACTCCGGAGCAGCATCCATAGGTGTCGTGGACCTGGGGGTGTGCTCCAGCGAGATGTGTCCCGGAGAAGGCGGCGTCGCGACTGGGGCCGGTTCCGGCGTACTCTGAAGTGGTAGCGACGTCGGCTGCATCAACACGTACGGTAGATCGGCAGCAGCGACAGGACTGGCTTCTCGGGCTGGTGGAGGCGAACCGAAGGGGCGGTGGCACCGGTGTGGCCACCACTCGTGGGCGCATCTGGTCATAATGGCGAACAACCATGCCATCGTCCGTATGTATTTCACAAAGCCGGAGGCCGCGAAGAGCCTTGACCACCCCTGGAATCCATTTAGGGCGAGATCCATACCCTCATGCCCACACGTCGGCGCCCACCGAGTATTTTCCCGCACTAGGGGACACAGCACAAGGCCTGACAGGGTGAAGCAGGTGCAGTAGAGTGCGCGGTTGGCGGCCATGCAAGAGTTCAGCAGGGCTGCGATCACCCAGAGGCGTGAAGCGATAAGAACTCAGAAATTGCAGCAGAGCGTCATCTGTGGAAAAATCACTAAGGAATTTTTTCATCTGGCTTTTGAAAGTGCGGACAAGGCGCTCGACCTCCCCATTCGATTGCGGATGGAAAGGCAGTGCTGTAACATGATGAATCCCTTGTCCAGTACAAAAATCACGGAAGGCCTGCGAAGAGAACTGAGGGCCATTGTCCGTGATGAGCGTGGATGGAAGACCTTCTAGCGCAAAGATTTCGGACAAAGCCAGCGTCGTCGCTGCAGTGGTGGGCGACGGACATCAAACAACAAACGGAAACTTCGAGATGGCATCAATCAACAGTAGCCAATAAGTACCGAGGAAGGGGCCGGCAAAGTCAGCATGCATCCGTTCCCATGGCTGCGCCAGATCAGGCCACAGAGAGGGCATTGTACGAGGTGCAGCCAGTTGTTGAGCACACTGACCACACGCAGCAACCATGTGGGCGATGTCCGAATCAATACCGGGCCAATAAACGTGCCTGCGGTCCAGGGACTTAGTCTGAGAAATCCCCCAATGGCCTTCATGCAACAGTTTGAGAACATCTTTGCGAAGAGAGGTTGGCACCACGACCCGTGGAGATGCGCTATCCATGGCCAGAAGAACAACACCATCACGAACAGACAGACAAAGGCGCAAGGCATGGTAGTTGCGAAGGGGATCTGATGCCCGGCCCTTGGTCCTGTCCGGCCAACCCTGTTGAACAAAACCGATCACCTGACGCAGGACCGGGTCCTGCGCAGTAGCCGACGTGACTTGCGTACCTGTAAGTGGAAAACCCTTGACCGCACGACGTTCTTCCTCATCAATGTGGAAACGGAGTCGTTCATCACGATCGAAAACCGGGTCGGGGCCCATCGGCAATCGCGACAATGCGTCAGCATTGGCGTGCTGGGCCGTGGGGCGATGGTGAATCTCATAGTGAAAACGAGACAAGTATAAGGCCCAACGCTACAGGCGGTGAGCTGCCTTATCCGGAAGCAATGCCGATGGGCTGAACAGAGAGACCAGCGGCTTGTGGTCGGTGATGAGGTGAAACTTAGAACCATACAAAAAAACGCTGAACTTTTTTAGAGCATAAATGATAGCAAGCGCCTCCTTTTCGATTTGAGAGTAACGCCACTGCGCATCGTTGAGGGTCTTGGAAGCATAGGCGATGGGTCGTTCTGAGCCATCCTCATACCGATGGGCGAGAACAGCCCCTAGACCATACTGTGATGCGTCAGTCGCCAGAACCAAGTGCTGACCCGGACGGAATGTGGCAAGACAAGGCGCCGACTGCAAATGAGCCTTCAGGTGGACAAAAGCCTCCTCACACTCGTCGGACCAACAGAAAGGGACGTTTTTGCGTAACAGCTGATGCAGAGGATGAGCTACCGCCGCCGCGGATGGAATGAATTTGTGATAATAAGCAATCTTGCCTAGAAACGCCTGAAGGTCTTTGACCGTAGACGGCCGGGGTAGAGCGTTAATGGCCGCAACGTGCTGACGTAGAGGAAGTATACCCTCACGGGACAAGTGGAAACCAAGATACACAATGGAGGGTTGGAAGAACTGTGACTTGTCCAGATTGCACTTCAACCCAGTCGAATGCAAAACCCGAAACAGTGAACGTAAATTGCGAAGGTGCTCCTCAGTGGAGGCCCCCGTGACAACAATGTCATCTAGATAGTTGATGCAGCTGGGAACGGAAGCCGTGAGCTGTTCCAAAAACCGCTGAAAAATGGTAACCGCTGGTACTGATACAACCCACAAGGAGTGTTGATGATGAGAAATTCCTTGAAAGAAGCATCCAACGGCAACTGATGGTACGCCTCCGATAAGTCAAGTTTGGAAAAGAAGTGGCCCCCAGCGAGCTTGGTAAATAACTCCTCAGGACGGGGAAGAGGATAAGTGTCAATGAGGTTCTGAGCGTTGACGGTGGCTTTAAAATCACCACACAATCGCAGACTCCCGTTTGGTTTAGAAACCACCATGATTGGCGATGCCCATTCACTGGAGGTAACAGGAAGGAGAATCCCTGAAGCTGTTAACCTGTCTATCTCAGCCTTGACAGGTGCACGCAACGCCACCAGAACAGGGCGTGCCCGGAAAAACTTAGGGCGAGCTGTAGGTTTAAGAGTAATGTGGGCTCCAAAATCCTTGGCACGACCCAGACCAGCAGAGAACACGGACGAAAATTCAGAACACAATCCATCCAGCTGTTGATACGGAATATCCTCAGATATGAGGTGCACATCATCATCAATGGAGAACCCGAACAACTGGAAAGCATCATAACCGAACAGGTTTTCAGTGCCCACATGATCCACCACATAAAACGTGAGGGGCCTAACAACAGAACTGTAGGCAGTGGAAGCATCAAACTGGCCAATGATAGGAATTTTCTGTTTATTATAAGTTCTCTCAGATTTCGCGTAACTGGAGACAAGGGAGGGGAGCCCAACTCCAAATACGTGCGAGAATTAATGAGAGTTACTGCAGAGCCAGTGTCCACTTGCATGCGAATGTCTTTATCCAGAACACGAACAGTAACAAACAACTTATTTGTTTGAGAAAGCACACAGTTAACATCCATGTCCGATGCCTCGTCCTCGTCGACAGGAACTTTAGGGGACTGACACACAGAAGCAATGTGGCCTTTTTTCCTACATGAATTACACGTGGCCCAACGTTTTGGACACGCGGCCCTGTCATGCTGTACGAAACAACGTGGACAAGAAGGAAGTGCGGAACGAACCTGCTTCTGTGGTTGCTGTTTTCGCTGCGAGCGTTGCGGCCCAACGCGACGTTGTTTACGCGAGTGAACCGCCACCACATCTTCATTCTCCTGGTAAACAGGCAAATTGTCCGTGTCGAAAGTTGACTGTACAGCGCCTACATCACACCATGCATCTATTTGCGCGCCAGCAGCGTGAGACACTTCAAATGATTGAGCGATGCTTAGAACTTCCGACAACGACGGGTTTGGCAGTTGTAGGGCACGTTGCCGAACTTCTTTATCAGGAGCAAGCCGTAGAATAGCATCCCTAACCACTGAATCAGCATAAGACTCATGATGAGTGTCCGTGACAAACTGACATTTCCTATTCAGACCATGTAGTTCTGCCGCCCAAGCCCGATAAGATTGATGGGGCTGTTTACGACACCGGTAGAACGCCACGCGGGCGGCAACGACCCAAGATAGAAATAACGACTTACACATAGGAGCGTCGACAATGCCGAAAGCCAAGAAGTGTTGCCGCAAACGCTTCTCATAATCCTCCCAGTCTTCAGCGACCTCGTCCTAAGGAGGGAATGGAGGCGGAGAAGAGGAAGACAGACGATGAGTAAGCGACGTCGACAACGCCTGAATAGCAGCTGACAGCTGTGTTTGTTGTGCCTGAATAGCAGCCGTCAGCTGTGTTTGTTGTTCAATGAGCGCTTGCATAAGCTGTTCCATGTCTGCCCCGTCACGAACACAAAATCCACAACGCAGTGAAAATATCTGACCTCGTCGCCAAAAAGTGTTATAACCTTTAATCACCAATATTTGCGTGGATATTCAAACACACTCACTTAGAAACAATAGCTGGTTACATGATAACAACTGAGTATCTCTCATTCGACTGCCGTGCCGTGACATGCGGCCGGCACCGTTCGTAGCTAGGTGGCGCTCCCGCGCTCAGCCGAGTTGCGGAGCGCCTCTATCGCCGTTTGTGCGTACTGTCGTGGCGGCACTGTTAAATGTTGTGGCACTGTCACAACACTCCAATTTCTATAAACCATTTTGCAGTGATCCTCACTGACTCCATCCTCCCGTCTCATCCTTGGCTGAACACACCCTCTCTGTCCTCCTGGATTTCCTTGTAATAACTTTTTGGATACTTCCACATTACTCATCCATGCTACATGCCCAGACCATCTCAGTCTGGATGATTTCACTATCCTTCTGATAGGTGGGTCTTCATGAATGATGTACACCCCTGTGTCTTTTTCTCCATACTCCTGTTTAACAAATTGGGCCAAAGATTCTTCCAAGAATTTTTATTTTGAATGCGGCAAGCGTTTAAATACCTTTTGCTGCTGGGGTACCAGTTTTGCAAGGCATATGTGAGCAATCATCTAATAAGAGTTTTGTAGATGAGTAGGTTGGTGTTGCAAATCTAGAGCTTTGGTGATAAAGTTACAGCAAAATATGCTCTACTGGCTGCTATTTGTCTCTGTTTGATTTCTTAAGACATGTTGTTTGAGTAGGTGATTGTAAAACTCAGATACCTGAACTGCTTAACTCCCTTAAAAGTGTAGTTTCCCATCCCACTGTTACTGAGGCTGGTATGTTTTCCTTGACTGCCTTTCTGGCAGCCACGTATTTTGCTTGCTGCTCGCTGATGTTTAATACAATGTGCCTGCCAACCTGTTCAAGGGAGACAAATGTTTCTCCATTGGTTTTCAGGTACTTGCCACTATATGTCATCCATATAATTATATATCTGTGCTGATTTATGGAAGATTGTCCCCAGCTCAAAATTTTTACACCTTTCACCACCTTCTCCAGGGCAGCATTAAAAAGAAGACAGGTCAGTGTATTTCCTAGCAGTACCCTGTTTCTTTTTTTTATGTATAGTGTATCAGACGTCACTCTTCCAGTGCTTGTGCCACTTCATGTCTCGCTCGTTGCCTTTCTCACTAGCCTTACCAATTGTTTTTGTGGGATTCCCAATTACACCAAGACATGATATAACTTATTGCTATCTATACTACTGTATGCTGCTTTGAAGTCTATATAGAGGTGATGTGTACCAATCCCAAATTTAATCACATTCTCTAGGATTTGCCTTAGAATTAGATCTAATCTACAGTTGACCTCTATCTTTGTGAAAACTACCTTTTGCTAAGGCAAAGGCTGAGATGGATGAAAATGAGGAAGAACACATTAATGTACTGTATAAAAGAAGAGAAGCACTAAGTAATCATCCACTTAGCTTCTACAGCTATTTCAGAATGACTCTGGGAACATCTGAGCCCATTCTCATGGACGTGGAGCACGAACTTTCAATTAGTTTGGGCAACAACAATTGGAAGACTGTATCTCTATGCAGCAGTCTGAAAAGTTAGGGAATTTCAAGAATTCAATATCCACTTGAAGATTATAAGCCATGACACACCACTGAAAATGAAAATTGAGAAGTTTTGTGCATGTGACATGATATAAAATATGGATATACCTTTTAAGTGTTATAGTAAATTCTTTGAGTTGCTGACATAGTCAAGACACTGCAAATAGTTTATAATAGCACTACGCTGTATACGGATTCAGAATGTATTGCTGTTCAATAAAATTAATTTTCAAAATAATCCTGTTACTGATTCACTTTGTAAAGACTGCCACAATTAAAAACACTTACTGGTTATGTTATTCAATATCCCTTCTGTTACCCAAGGATTTCTATTAGCCCTCATCTTTTTACCTACTTGATCCTCTGCTACCTTCACTATTTTGTCTTTCAAAGCTACCCATTCTTCTTCTACTGTATTTCTTTCCCCCGTTCTTGTCAAAAGTTCCCTAATGCTCTCTACAACCTCTGGTTCTTTCAGTTTATCCAGGTCCTATCTCCTCAAATTCCCACCTTTTTGCAGTTTCTTCAGTTTTAATCTACAGTTCATAACCAATAGATTGTGGTCAGAGTCCACATCTGCCCCTGGAAAAGTCTTACAATTTAAAACCTGGTTCCTAAATCTCTGTCTTACCATTATATAATCTATCTGAAACCTGTCAGTATCTCCAGGCTTCTTCCATGTATACAACCTTCTTTTATGATTCTTGAACCAAGTGTTAGCTATGATTAAGTTATGCTCTGTGCAAAATTCTACCAGTCAGCTTCCTCTTTCATTTCTTCCCCCCATTCCATATTCACCTACTATGCTTCCTTCTCTCCCTTTCCCTACTATCGAATTCCAGTCACCCATGACTATTAAATTTTCATCTCCCTTCACTATCTGAATAATTTCTTTTATCTCATCATACATTTCATCAATCTCTTCGTCATCTGCAGAGCTAGTTGGCATATAAACTTGTACTACTGTGGTAGGCGTGGGCTTCGTATCTATCTTTGCTACAATAATGTGTTCACTATGCTGGTTGTAGTTGCTTACCCGCATTCCTATTTTCCTATTCATTATTAAACCTACTCCTGCATTACCCCTATTTGATTTTGTATTTATAACCTCGTATTCACCTGACCAGAAGTCTTGTTCCTCCTGCCGCCAAACTTCAATAAGTCCCACTATATCTAACTCTAACCTATCCATTTCCCTTTTTAAATTTTCTAACCTACCTGCCTGATTAAGGGATTTGACATTCCACGCTCCAATCCGTAGAACGCCAGTTTTCTTTCTCCTGATAACAATGTCCTCGTGAGTAGTCCCCGCCCGAGAGATCCGAAACAGGGACTATTTTACCTCTGGAATATTTTACCCAAGAGGACGCCATCATCATTTAACCATACAGTAAAGCTGCATGCCCTTGGGAAAAATTAGGTTGTAGTTTCCCCTTGCTTTCAGCTGTTCGCAGTACCAGCACAGCAAGGTTTGGGTAACAGGAGAGATACTGAATTTAATTGATGAAAGGAGAAAATATAAAAACACAGTAAATGAAGCAGGCAAAAAGGAATATAAACGCCTCAAAAATGAGATCGACAGGAAGTGCAAAATGGCTAAGCAGGGATGGCTAGAGGACAAATGTAAGGATGTAAAGGCTTACCTCACTAGGGGTACGATAGATACTGCCTACAGGAAAATTAAAGTGACCTTTGGAGAAAAGAGAATCACTTGTATGAATATCAAGAGCTCAGGTGGAAACCCAGTTTCTCAGCAAAGATGGGAAAGCAGAAAGGTGGAAGGAATATATAGAGGGTCTATACAAGGGCGATGTTCTAGAGAACAACATTTTAGAAATGGAAGAGAATGTAGATGAAGATGAAATGGGAGATAGGATACTGTGTGAAGAGTTTGACAGAGCACTGAAAGACCTAAGTCGAAACAAGGCCCCTGGAGTAGACAACATTCCATTAGAAATACTGATAGCCTTGGGAGAGCCAGCCATGACAAAACTGTACCATCTATGAGACCATGTATGAGACAGGTGAAATACCCTCAGACTTCCAGAAGAATATAATAATTCCAATCCCAAAGAAAGCAGGTGTTGACAGATGTGAAAATTACTGAACTATCAGTTTAATAAGCCAATGCTGCAAAATACTAACACAAATTCTTTACAGACGAATGGAAAAACTGATAGAAGCCGACCTCAGGGAAGATCAGTTTGGATTCCGTAAAAATATTGGAACACATGAGGCAATACTGACCCTATGACTTATCTTAGAAAATAGAATAAGGAAAGGCAAACCAATGTTTCTAGCATTTGTAGACTTAGAGAAAGCTTTTGGCAATTTTGACTGGAATACTATCTTTCAAATTCTGAAGGTGGCAGGGGTAAAATACAGGGAGTGAAAGGCTATTTACAATTTGTACAGAAACCAGATGGCAGTTATAAGAGCCGAGGGGCATGAAAGGGAAGCAGTGGTTGGGAAGGGAGTGAGACAGGGTTGTAGCCTCTCCCCGATGTTATTCAATCTGTATATTGAGCAAGCAGTAAAGGAAACAAAAGAAAAATTTGGAGTAGGAATTAAAACCCATGGAGAAGAAATAAAAACTTTGAGGCTCGCCGATGAGATTGTAATTCAGTCAGAAACAGCAAAGGGCCTGGAAGAGCAGCTGAATGGAATGGACATGGTCTTGAAAGGAGGATATAAGATGAACATCAACAAAAGCAAAACGAGAATAATGGAATGTAGTCAAATTAAATTGGGTGATCTTGCAGGAATTAGATTAGGAAATGAGACGCTTAAAGTAGTAAATGAGTATTGTTATTTGGGGAGCAAAATAACTATCGATGGTCGAAGTAGAGAGGATATAAGATGTAGACTGGCAATGGCAAGGAAAGCATTTCTGAAGAAGAGAAATTTGTTAACATCGAGTATAGATTTAAGTGACAGGAAGTCGTTTCTGAAAGTATTTGTATGGAGTGTAGCCATGTATGGAAGTGAAACATGGACGACAAATAGTTTAGACAAGAAGAGAATAGAAGCTTTCGAAATGTGGTGCTACAGAAGAATGCTGGAGATTAGAGGGGTAGATCACATAACTAATGAGGAGGTATTGAATAGAATTGGAGAGAAGAGAAATTTGTGGCACAACTTGACTAGAAGAAGGGATCGGTTGGTAGGGCATTTTCTGGGGCATCAAGGGATCAACAATTTAGTATTGAGGGTAGCGTGGAGGGTAAAAATCGCAGACGAAGACCAAGAGATGAATACACTAAACAGATTCAGAAGGATGTAAGTTGCAGTAGGTACTGGGAGATGAAGAACCTTGCACAGGATAGAGTAGCATGGTAAGCTGCATCAAACCAGTCTCTGGACTGAAGACCACAACAACAACAATTGGTTATGTTCATTTCTGAGGAAAGCTATATTCATGCAGTTCTTTGGCATTCAAGCTGTTTTAGTTTCCATCACTTTGTTCCCATAACAACCTACATTCCTTAAGTAAACAAACGTTTCAGAGTCCACTGGATGCAACAGGCAGGTTGTATGTCTCCACTTCTAAAATCACAGCTGGAGGGGATTTAGTCACTGAATGCACATACATCTGCATAACTGCACTACTGATTTGCTTGTGGTTTGAGCACTTCTGCTGGTATGCTCGTTTTTGGATTGCTGATGCAATTCTGTGCGGATACACTTCCAGTACTGTGGGTCATAAGATAATCAATCAGCCGGTGAGGTTAACTTGTACTAAAATGGAATGAATGGTGGTGGTGGTGATCTGTTTGGGTGGTTGAAGTGTAACAGTATTCTCTTTCCCAAGCTGACTATCTTAGCAAAAAAGAGTATTTTATGTTCCAGCTTCAAATGTAGCTAGCGAAAGAAATTTTAGTGCAGCAGGGGACCTAATTTTGGTTAGGTGAAGCAGATTTGATCTAAAATGAGTGACTGATAACCTGACAATTTATTGAAAGTATTATGCTACCAGAGAATAATTTGGAGATGATTTCATTTTTGTTAGATTTTTAATTTGTTAAATGGTAACATTCATGCATTTAAATTTGAATCAATACGGCATATGATGTTATAAAAACAGAAATGTAATGTTTCATTCCAAGACTGACCATCATTATAAATATGCACAAATTTTCATTGTCATCATTCCATTATACAGTTGATGGTTGTCCATATTTGCAACTGCGAATACATTTCATGTATTTCATGACAACTGTAGTCACTGCAGTGCCTGTTCTTTCGGACATGCTTACATGTCTGATGAAACATTGCATCGTAATTTGAAATAACACAGGCACTGCAAAATACCATTTATCAGGTGACACCAGGTGAGTGACTTTCAAGTAATATGTCTCCCCCATACGGTAATATACATAATGGATGTATGAGTACAGGTTGTAGGCACATGGTTGACAACATATGGAAGTTTGGGTCTGGCCATGAGTCACGCTCGGACAGCTGCATGGTAGGGCAACTGCTTGCAACAAGTGGGAAATCTGGATTAGAGTCCTGGTCTGGCACAAATTTTCAACATTGTCATACCATTATAAAGCTGATGGTTATCCATATTTGCAATGGTGAATACATTTCATGTATATCATTATAAAAGCTGGTTGTTACTTAATTTTTCTGCAAAACTTTTAATTGTTTCCAAACTTTTATTGTTGATTCAAGCAAGCTCTTTTCCTATAGATCATAATGATATCACAATTAGACACTACTATGCAAGAATGAACATCTGCAACATAGCTAAATTGCTCTGACTGCAGCATACCTAAATTGCTGTGAGTATATTTCCGTCAGCTGAAGGGAGCAAATCAGAAGCAACAACAGTTTATGTACACACAGAGCCAGACCTGGTGGTCTCTGCCGCCCTCTCCCCATGATGCCTGATTCCACCATAGCCTGTCCACTCGAGCATTCCCACTTGAGTATGCCACAACCAAGTGAAGGACGCCCAAAGGAGCAAAATCCTCAACCTGCAAGATCTGACATGGTGAACAGAATTTCACAAGCCTGTCATTTAACCATAAACACATGAGTGAATTTTTAATGGTATGAATCAATGGCATAGTCTCCCTTTTGTTAGTATCTTAGGACTGCATTTTATCAATCCTCTTCCACACTAATGTTCAAAGAATTTTATTTTGCCTTCAACCTAGTGCCCATAATAGTTGAAGAATATTTACAACACACATGTCGTACAACTAAAACATTCAATTTTCTTGCTGCCATCATACAAAAGTCACAACAGATGAAATATTTTTAATTTTAGTTCAACAATTCCAATTTTTTTAATAAAATATGTTTTCTTTGGTGATTATTACATATGGACTTCCTTATTCTCCATATTTTGATATAATTCTTATACCATTAAATGCTGAAAAGATTCTGCGTAATTCCTAAGGTTCTATTTAATTGTATTCACAAGAAACAGTTTAAGAAAACTGAGAAAACTCATATGAGCATTACTTTACTTCTGCTCCCTATTTTTGGCATATTGCTGTATACTTTATAAGGAGAACTCTGCTTATGGCAAAATATCAGATACCCTTGATAGGGAGGAAATAAAAAATTCATACCTCTTATTCTTGGTAGCAGCTGTCTCCCTATCTCATATTCAGCATTTGGTTCAGGATATACCTATAAAACAATCAAGATGGACTCATTAAAAGGATCATTTATACATCCAGTTTTGACTACATTTATGAATGTGCCTGACTTACTGTCACTTTTACTTCCTTTGACCACACCTCAGCTTGAATATTGCTTATATGGCATCTATACAGCCCTCCATCTTCGAGTGATGCATTTTCCACCTTGCGACAGAAAACATTTTATTAGTAAAAATTAAAGCTAACATAAAACATTGTTTAAAATAAGGAGGAAACATTATCCGAATGGTTTCACATTCTTGAAATGAAACTCTGAACATATTTATCAAATTCTTCACTTTACATCAACATACATTCCAACAAGAGATAAAGACAACAGAAAAGAATTTGTGCAGCTTATTTCTCATCTGCTATCGGTCTGTGCAAATCTATTAATGTACAACGAAGGCAAAAACTCCCTTTCTTACTTCAGTTTAACAAAAAAATACCTGATTTGAATTCTAAAGCTCTCAGCAATATGCTAAGAATATCAAAATATGGCGTGGGAGTTAATCCTACAACCAGAATAATGACAGTTATGAACTAGACAATCCAGCATTCCATAATCATAATTTGTTATTTAAATGCCTTACAGATCACCCAAATATTTTTTCCTGAATTTGAAGATGCATCTCAAGCTCTGAAAGGCTGAGATTGCATTCCATCTCATTCACTGACATCAGCTTTATATTAGTGTATTGAAATTTTCTCCATTATTAATATATGACTGTAAGCAAAGTGAAGGGTTTCTGTACAGGAATCAAAAGCTTTTCATTTCAACTTTGTTCACCTTCTGTTTTTATAGTTTACCGTTTTAGTTAGCAACTGTCTTCTCAACGAACTTAAAAAAAATTAAGGAATAAAGAATCCCTTTTCAAAACTAAACTCTCCCAATTTCTCTTACATCACCCATTCTAGCTTGTTGAGGAATTCATGAAGGGAAGCTTTCTGAAGGAAAGATATAGCTAAACAGTTTAATAACTGTCAAATGTTAACACAAATGTTTTACACTGATCAAGTTATTTTCATTTAGTCACTGTATAGTTTGTCTATGAATTTTTAATATACGCAGTGTCCCACCTAACTTTGTCACCTCATATATTCTTGAGCTGAAACAAAATATAAAAAATGCAATTCGTCACGGATGCATGAATGTCAGGGGCTCATATAATGGACAGGAATACACAATTCTTATGAATAAACAAATGTAACTTTCAACACAGAGTTACATTTTTTTTTTTAAATGACACATGAATACTTTTTCTACCAAAATGAAAACTAGAGGTACAATTAGTGATGTCAGGCTTGGTTTCACTGCTCTATATCTCATACCTTCTGGAATACTTAAGACTTTAAACAATGGAAACAATGCCACAGTTTCCACCTTAATGCTGTAAAACAGGTTGCCTGTACTGTCCTAAAGCCTACTGTAGGCAACCTTTGTTCAGTGCATTACGCAAAAAGCCGTGGCGCTGTAGCCATCCTTTAAAAGGTGCGCATTTCTAAAGGTATGAGGTTTAGAACAGTGAAACCAAGTCTGTTGTCACCAATAGTACCTCTAGAAGAAAGAAACATACATGTGCCATTTAAAAAGCCTAACTTTATGCTGAAAGTGTGTGTTCCTGCCCAATGAGTCAGCCCCTGACATAGATGCAACCCAAACCAAGGGCATTTTGTTTCATTTCGGAAATATATAAGGTGGCAAGTTAGGAGGGACACCATGTATATTGTCCAGCAGTATGACAACTGCAAAGTGTGAATTTGGATTTTTATCATACAGTGTGACCAAAAAGTCCGTTAACATTTGAAAATGCACTAATTCATTGAATAATGAAGGTAGAGAGGTAAAACTTGACAACAGGCATTACATGGGGTTTTAGTGCAAGAACCAGCCAACAGAAGGCACTGGACAGCAACACGTCATTGATGCCGCTTGAGAATAGTGTACAAAACAAACTGTCAGCCAATAATTTTGTGATGCGGAGAGCATTTATGGTGTGGACACCTCAAAAAATGGGGGAAGATGACAATTGGTTGTCTAGCGTGTTGTGGACTGACGAGGTCCCTTTCACATTCTGAGGGTCTGTCATTTCACACACTGAGAGTCTGTCAACACCCACTACTGCAGAATTTAGGCTACCAAAAATCCTAGAACTGTGGTGAAAACCCCACTACATGACGAGAAAGTCAGGGTGTGGTGTGGATTTACTATATCCATCATGATCAGATCCTGTTTCTTCAAACAAACGTAGGGCACTGTTTTTCAAACTGTCAACATGATGGGTGCAAGGTATACCGATATGTTACAGAATCACGCCATCCCTAGTCTGACTGATAAATACTTGCTGAAAGGTGCACAACTATTATGCAGGATGGCACTCCACCTCATACTCCTATGTGTGTGAAAGATCTGCACACATCATTTGGTGAGGATCACGTGCTGAGCCATCACGTCTTTCATGCTTTGCCTCCCAGGTCTCTAGACAATCCGTGTGCTTATTGGTTCTGGGGTTACCTGAAGTCGCACATCTACCATGGCTGTCCAATGTCATTAGGGATGCTAAAAGACAAAATTTTATGACAGTTTCTCACCAGACTTACTGATACGCTGTGCAGTCCTGTTCACAACATGGTCCTTCAACTACAGATACTTTTGATGACTGATGGCTGGCATCCTGAGCATTTGTTATAAAGATTACTGTCTTCACTAAAAATCAACTGTTATACTAATTATTGCTTTTGTATCATATAAAACCATAGATGACCATCTGTTGGTCATCTTGTGCACTTTTTTTGTTTCAATAAAATACTGTGTCATTTCAAGAACATGTTAATTTTTAGCTATGTTATTCTGTGAAGTGTTGAATTTTCCATTGTTAACTGTCTTTTGGGTCACCCTGTATATTGCTCTGTAATATGGTAACAACTGTGTTTGTCACACTGTTCTGAGCATGTCAGCATGTAAGAGTAAGATAATGATCATTTATTGTTTTATTCGTAATACTGCAGTATCTGTGTGTAATTCTGTTTAGTAGTAAATGGTATTTTAATATTCATGTAAATGTATGTAATCAAAATCTTAATACACTCCACATCAAGAGTGATCTCAGCAATCTCAGCAATGTATGGATTCATGGAACATACAAAAAATCTTAATGTTGGACTACTATTTTTTTTATAAATACCAAAGATTTTATGTATATAAAATTATAGTAAACGTAGTTCTATGCTGTGTCCAGTATCTTTATTATACACTGTTTTGTCAATGCTCTTTAGCTCCATGGGAGCACAGTGTATTTCATTTTTCAAACCTTTAATGACATGGGAAAGCATTTTTAACTCCGTTTTATGGATTACACCAATGTCTGAAAGTTGAACATAATTGGGAAAAAATAAAACTGCAAGAGCAATGGTGACCATAACAGTAAATAAGCATCAAAATCACGACACAAACTGGAAATCTGCTTTCCATATATAGAGGAATTATCCTCTAGTGGCAGACACATGATTCGAAGATAATGACAAGCAATGTCTTAGGCAGTAAGATCTCATTTCTGTTTGCAATTTCATTTTCAGCACAGTGTGGTCTCTGTGTGAATTTTACAATGAAACACTTCAAAGATGCAATTTAGATCATATTTTTAAGGGTAGAGTCCTCAGACAACTCACAACTGGTCAGGCACTCGATAGTACGATAAAATGACAGTGATAAACTGTGCCTTGCTCTTAGCTGTACTTCTCAGTTTATTTATCTAAGGGCAAGAGAATTGCCTTCTTGTAACTCCGTGTTTTCTTATGGAATGCTCTTCTGAGCTGTCAAGCATGACAGAAGTGGAGATGTAAGGGCAGGTCATGAATCATGCTTGCATGGCTCAGTCGGTAGAGATCCTGACTGTGAAAGGCAACAGTCCCATGTCCGAATTGCAGTCTGGTACACATTTTTATTTTGCCAGGAAGTTTGAGATAGTCACACATCTTGCAGGTACCTTTTTAAGGGTGTTGCAACTGCTACACTCATTTCCTAATACATTTAATTCTTAATAGTTTCTGTTGCTGAGAACAAAAGATCATATTCAGCTAAAATTTTATTTCCACAATAAAAACACACTGCACAAAAGAATTAGTGGAACATAACTTCAGGCATCTACCACACTTCATTGAGGAATAAATGAGGATTAGATTGTTGTTGTCGTTGTTGTGGTCTTCAGTCCAGAGACTGGTTTGATGCAGCTCTCCATGCTACTCTATCTTGTGCAAGGTTCTTCATCTCCCAGTATTTACTGCAACCTACATCCTTCTGAATCTGCTTGCTGTATTCATCTCTTGGTCTCCCTATATGATTTTTACCCTCCACACTGCCCTCCAATGCTAAATACGTGATCCCTTGATGCCTCAGAACATGTCCTACCAACCGGTCCCTTCTTCTTATCAAGTTGGGCCACAAACTCCTCTTCTCCCCAATTCTATTCAATACCTCCTCATTAGTTATGTGATCTACCCATCTAATCTTCAGCATTCTTCTGTAGCACCACATTTCGAAAGCCTCTATTCTCTTCTTGTCCAAACTATTTATCGTCCATGTTTCACTTCCATACATGGCTACACTCCATACAAATACTTTCAGAAACGACTTCCTGGTACATAAATCTATATTCGATGTTAACAAATTTCTCTTCTTCAGAAACGCTTTCCTTGCCATTGCCAGTCTACATTTTATATCCTCTCTACTTCAACCATCATCAGTTATTTTGCTCCCCAAATAGCAAAACTCCTTTACTACTTTAACTGTCTCATTTCCTAATCTAATTCCCTCAGCATCACCCGACTTAATTCGACAACATTCCATTATCCTCATTTTGCTTTTGTTGATGTTCATCTTATATCCTCCTTTCAAGACACTGTCCATTCCGTTCAACTGCTCTTCCAAGTCCTTTGCTGTCTCTGATAGAATTACAATTTCATTGGCGAACCTCAAAGTTTTTATTTCTTCTCCATGGATTTTAATACAAACTCCGAATTTTTCTTTTGTTTCCTTTACTGCTTGCTCGATATACAGATTGAATAACATCGGGGAGAGGCTACAACCCTGTCTCACTCCCTTCCCAACTGCTGCTTCCCTTTCATGTCCCTCAACTCTTATAACTGCCATCTGCTTTCTGTAAAAATTGTAAATAGCCTTTCACTCCCTGTATTTTACCCCTGCCACCTTTAGAATTTGAAAGAGAGTATTCCAGTCAACATTGTCAAAAGCTTTCTCTAATTCTACAAACGCTAGAAATGTAGGTTTGCCTTTCCTTAATCTTTCTTCTAAGATAAGTCGTACGGTCAGTATTGCCTCACGTGTTCCAATATTTCTACGGAATCCAAACTGATCTTCCCCGAGGTCGGCTTCTACTAGTTTTACCATTCGTCTGTAAAGAATTTGCATTAGTATTTTGCAGCTGTTGCTTATTAAACTGATTGTTCGGCAATTTTCACATCCGTCAACACCTGCTTTCTTTGGGATTGTAATTATTATATTCTTCTTGAAGTCTGAGGGTATTTCGCCTGTCTCATACATCTTGCTCACCAGATGGTAGAGTTTTGTCAGGAATGGCTCTCCCAAGGCCGTCAGTAGTTCTAATGGAATGTTGTTTCGACTCAGGTCATTCATTGCTCTGTCAAACACTTCACGCAGTATCCTATCTCCCATTTCATCTTCATCTACTTTATCTTCTATTTCCACAATATTGTCCTCAAGTACGTCGCCCTTGTATAGACTCTCTATATACTTCTTCCACCTCTCTGCTTTCCCTTTTTTGTTTAGAACTGGGTTTCCGTCTGAGCTCTTGATATTCATACAAGTGGTTCTCTTTTCTCCAAAGGTCTCTTTAATTTTCCTGTAGGCAATATCTATCTTGCCCCTAGTGAGATAAGCCTCTACATCCTTACATTTGTCCTCTAGCCATCCCTGCTTAGCCATTTTGCACTTCCTGTCAATCTCATTTTTGAGACGTTTATATTCCTTTTTGCCTGCTTCATTTACTGCATTTTTATATTTTCTCCTTTCATCAATTAAATTCAATATTTCTTCTGTTACCCAAGTATTTCTACTAGCCCTCATCTTTTTACCTACTTGATCCTCTGCTGCCTTCACTACTTCATCCCTTAGAGCTACCCATTCTTCTTCTACTGTATTTCTTTCCCCCATTTGTGACAATTGTTCCCTTATGCTCTCCCTGTAACTCTGTACAACCTCTGGTTTAATCAGTTTGTCCAGGTCCCATCTCCTTAAATTCCCACCTTTTTGCAGTTTCTTCAGTTTTAATCTACAGTTCATAACCAATAGATTGTGGTCAGAGTCCACATCTGCCCCTGGAAATGTCTTACAATTTAATACCTGGTTAGATATGTTACCAAATTATACTTCTATCTTTCACAAATTAAGTACACAACAAAACATCATTACAACCTTATTCATTTATATGACAAGAACTGAAGTGTCAAACAGATGTAGAAAACAAAGTGGAAACAATCATTCATCATGTCACACTGGGTGCTTTTCATCGAACATTAGGAGCTTCAGTTCTGTATAATCTCTCCGTGAGTGTTTCTCACTGCCTGACACATACGTGGCATGCTCCACGTAAGTCTAGGGGGGTCACCTTGTGGTATCCATTCCCATTCTTCAAGGAGAGCCCTTGAAAATCTGTGATGGAACAGGACAAACACGACCATGTCCGTTGAGCATGTCCCATACGTGGTTGATGAGATTTAGGTTAGAACTCTCTGCTGGTCATTCCATTGCTTCATTGTCGAAGACATCCCCCGTGATGACCGCCACAGGGGTTATCATGTATAAAAGGAATTCAAGGCCACCACCATACGCAGCAGCCACAACATGTCCAAAAGGATATCTGGTTGACTTATTTCTTGGCAGTAGGGTGGCCATGGGCAATGACAAGATCTGCATGGTTGTCAACACTGAGGCCTCCTCACATCATCATAGGAACTTGCTGAATCTGTCAATTTACGGGACAACATTTGACAGGTACCACTCACTATGGCATTTTCACATACAAGCACAGACATCACCTTATGTAAGAGGAAATCTGGAGTCATCTGTAAATAACAAGTTTCGCCAGTGACTGGGAATAATGCAAATGAAGGCGAGCTGCACGTTGTTGGCATGTCAAGCAGGGTACTTGAACAGGAGGTTGGGTCATAAGGTCATTCCTCATAATCTGTTCCTTACAGTCTGATCAGACAAAGCAACTCCAGTGGCCTTTCTGAGATTGACTTGCAGTGCTCAGGCAGTAGACATACGATGCCGCACTGCAGAGATGGCCAGGTATCAGTCTTGTGTACTGACCTGCCTCACTGTAGTATGGACAACATTTGACAGGTACCACTCACTATGGCATTTCCACATCCGAACACAGACATCAACTTATGTAAGAGGAAATCTGGAGTCATCTGTAAATAACAAGTTTCGCCAGTGACTGGGAACAATGCAAATAAAGGTGAGCTGTGCTTTGTTGGCAAGTCAAGCAGGAGGTTAGGTCATAAGGTCATTCCTCATAATCTGTTCCTTACAGTCTGATCAGACAAAGCAACTCCAGTGGCCTTTGTGAGATTGACTTGCAGTGTTCTGGCGGTAGACATATGACGCCGCACTGCAGAGATGGCCAGGTATCCAGGTATCAGTCTTCACGTGTGGCTGTAATGCATCAGCAACCTTGTCCAACTCGCCTTGTGTATTGACCTGCCTCCCTGAAGTATGTCCACAACCGAGGGACGACAGTTGGAGATACACTAGGACAATGGTAATCACTTCGTACTGAGGGGTCATCTGATACTGCAAAGTACAACACAGCAGATACATGGTGAATGACTTTAGCTGTCATATACACTGACAGTGAAGATCTCAAGCTATATAATAAGACCACAGATAATGCTTGTATCAAAACAGATTAGATTAGATTAGATTAGTTTTTCGTTCCATAGATCCGTGCTGAGGAGATCCTCGTGGATGTGGAACATGTCAATTTTTTTTTCTTTTTTAAAGCTGAAATAACAATACTAATAGTATGAATATATACATCATTTGTTTCTATTAAAAAATTCGTCAATGGAGTAGAAGGAGTTAGCCACTAGTAAGTCTTTCAGGCTACTTTTAAACTGATTTTTATTTGTAACTAAATTTTTTATGTTTGCTGGCAAATTATTGAAGATGAGTGTTCCTGAGTAGTGGACCCCTTTTTGAACTAAAGTAAGTGCTTTTAAGTCCTTGTGCAGATCAGTTTTGTTCCTGGTATTGTATGTATGAACTGAGCTGTTTGTTGGAAAAAGAGATATATTATTTAGGACAAATTTCATTAATGAGTAAATATACTGAGAGGCAGTAGTTAGTATACCCAGTTCTTTGAAGAGGTTTCTACAGGACGTCCGTGAATTTACTCCACAAATAATACGTATTACACGCTTTTGGACTCTGAAAACTTTTGTTTGACTTGAAGAGTTACCCCAAAATATTACACCATATGACATTATGGAATGAAAGTAGGCAAAGTATGCAAGCTTTTTCATTTTTATGTCGCCTATGTCTGCTAACACTCGAATTGCAAATACAGATTTGTTAAGGCGTTTCTGCAGTTCTGTGCTGTGCTCTTCCCAACTGAATTTATTATCAAGTTGTAATCCCAGAAATTTAAGACTGTCAACCTCTTCTATCTGCTCTTCTTCGTATTTTATGCATATGCTGGGTGGAAACCTCTTACAGGTTCTGAGTTGCATATAGTGAGTCTTTTCGAAGTTTAATGTCAGTGAGTTGGCTTTAAACCATTTATTAATATCCATGAAAATATCATTAGCAGATCTTTCTAGAACTACACTTGACATACTATTTATTGCAATACTTGTGTCATCTGCAAACAAAACGAACTCTGCTTCTGGCAGTGTAACTGATGAGAGATCATTAATGTACACAAGAAAAAGCAATGGCCCTAAGATGGATCCTTGTGGGACACCACATGTAATTTCTTCCCATTCTGATGATAACTGATGACTTAATTCACTAGTCCCTTGCACTGACACCCTTTTTTTCCTGTTAGTGAGGTATGACTTGAACCATTTTGCAGCACTGCCCGTGACACCATAGAATTCTAATTTACTTAAAAGGATGTTGTGGTTCACACAATCAAATGCCTTTGACAAATCACAGAAAATACCTGCTGCTTGTAATTTGTTATTTAATGAATTAAGTACATTTTCACTGTAGATGTAAATAGCCTTCTCGATATCAGAACCCTTCAGAAATCCAAACTGTGTTCTTGATAATATGTTATTTGTGGTCAGATGGTTGAGCAGCTGCCTGTACATTACTTTTTCTAAAATTTTTGAGAATGCTGGCAAAAGTGAAATCGGTCTGTAGTTTGATGGTATCTCTTTATCCCCTTTCTTGAATAGAGGTTTAACATCTGCATATTTTAGCGAGTCAGGAAATGTCCCAGTTATAATTGACTGGTTACACAAGTAACTTAGAATTGTACTAAACTCACAAGAACATGCCTTAATTAACTTTATTGATATTTCATCGTAACCACTAGAATGCTTTGTTTTTAAAGATTTTATTATGGAAGTTATTTCTTTTGGTGAAGTGAGTGATATATTCATGTACTTGAAGCTATTTGTGAAGGCTAGTTTCAGATATTCAAGGGCATTATTTACTGATCCTGAAAGTCCCATTCTATCAGTAACGGATATAAAGTACTTGTTAAATAGATTTGCCACACTATGCCCATCAGTGACTAATGTGTCATCTACCCTTAGTGCTATTTGCTCCTGTTCCTTTCCGGTTCTACCAGTCTGCTCTTTCACTATATCCCATATTGTTTTTATTTTGTTCCCTGACATTGCTATCTTCTTCTCGTAGTGCATTTGTTTAGACGTCTGAATTACTTTTTTTAATGTTTTACAGTATTCCTTGTATTTAGCTAAATCATCAGCATTGGAGCTATTCTTGGTCGACAGATACCTTTCCTTTTTGTCTTACAGGAAATCTTTATTCCTTGTGTAATTCATGGTTTTATTATAGACTTCTGTTTAATTTGAGTAACTTTGAGAGGAAAACAGTTTTCAAACATGGTACTGACATTGTTCATGAATGTGTTATATTTTTCATTCATGTCATGAGCACTATAAACATCTTTCCAGTTCATATCTTTGAGCAGTTTTCTAAAACACTCAATTTTTGGTTGATTGACTACTCTCCTGTACTCAGATTTAGCAGTCTTGATAATCTGCTTAGAATTTACATCTAAAACAAGGAGCTGCATGTCATGATCTGATAGTACATTTATAACAGGTTTTATGATATGATTTTGTTCCTTTGATTTGTCTATAAAAATGTTATCAATGACTGTCCTTGAGGATTTAGTGATCCTAGTTGGAAAGTTTACAGTGTGAGTTAGATTGAAAGACAACATTACTAACTGCAGTGAATGTTTACTGGAAGATTGCATTAGAAGATCTGTATTAAAGCCACCAGCAATCAAAATTTCTTTGTTTCTTCCTGTTAAATAACCCAAAAGAGTTTCTAGATGATCTAAGAATAGATTATAATTTCCTGCAGGTGCTCGGTAAATAGTTATTATTATATAGGATCTGTTATGGAACTCTACTTCTGTTGCACATGCTTCTAGATTCTGCTCTAAACAGAATTTATTAATTTCAATGTTCTTGAATTTATGGCAGTTTTATAAATGTGGCAACTCCTCCATCCATCCATATCTACTCTGCAGAAGTAGGAAGCTAGCTTAAATCCTGAAATGTCTAACATATCTATATCAGTGGTCACTTGATGTTCAGAGAGGCAGATAATGTCAATTTGGTTAGATGAATTCATTTCATCGATACAAATGAGTAGTTCATCAACTTTATTTCTAAGTCCCGGAATGTTCTGGTGTAATAAAGATAACTGATAATGCATACTAATGGGATTGTAACTGCTAGGGCGAAGATGAACTGGCAGTTTATGATTACTTTCTTTTAAACACTGTTTAAATGGAGGCTGTATGATAAAATCTGACTCCTGTTCATCGGTTTTCTCAAACTGAGTGTGTCTGCCAATCTCTCTTAAAACTCGTTTTCTTTCCCCCTTCCTTATCCTAAAAAAGGCATCCCTCTGACACCTGTGACCACTGGTATTTTACCATTTGTGCCAGTGTCCCCCCTTAAGTTTTCTGCAATCAACCCAGACAGTTTTCCCTTCCCTTTCCTGTTGAGGCGAAGGCCATGCCTAGTGTAGTCCCACCTATCGATAGCATCCACAGGAATCAAACCAATATGGGACCCTATATCCGCCCTAAGCAGCCACTCCAACTCCAAGTTCACCCTCCCTACGGAAGAGTTCAAATGAGGCCGATCATGGCGTCTCAACACAGACACAAATCCCACACTCGTATGCTTCATTGCTGAAGCAACACATACTGGACACTGATACTGATGTCCCCCTAATTCTTCTGAGCAATGTACAAGACATAACAACAATTTTCATGTACACTTTCCCTTCTTATCAAGGGTTCAGAGTAGAGATGGGGGATCCGCTCTTGAACTAATTCATAGAGTTGAATCTTTCAAAGGAGTGAACAATCAGTGATTCAGAAAAAAAGAACGGTAGCTCCAAACGTTTCCCACGGCAGAGAGAGAGAGAGAGAGAGAGAGAGACGGAGCATATCAGCAGCGCGTCTGCTGGTCAGAGCACACTGCACGCCACACAACACAGCCAGCGCCGGCCTCTGCCCTGCTTCTACCTTGGCTGCCTGCATTGTGCAGTGCCCCATTGGATTTTGTGTTTCACATATGCCGTGCCGTCTCTGTGCGTCGTCTGCCGCGTGCAGTGTCTGGCGCAGCTTAACTTCGCATCGCACTCTGTCGGCGATCGTTTCAGTCGCACGTCCTGCCCTCTGGGCAGTTGATGCGAGCAACAGGACAGAGAGCCACCTAGCAGATAACATAGGAACTACTTGCAAAAACCTGCTCGCAAGGGAACGGACGATTTGGCTCCGAGCGGGTGAGCTCCCCCCACCCTCGGAACTCGCCCGCTCAACGCTCACCCCACCGTCTCGACTCTAGCCAGAGCGTTGAGCAAAGCGACTCAGGTGTCACTCTGGTCTCTGCGGTCTCAGCTCATGCAGCAATACAGCTCGCGGCTCGACCTGCTCGACTCAGCGCCTCTGCATCGGAGTTCGTCCCCACTGGATATTGTTCTTCGTAGTAATACCGCTATGTATATTACATTATTATGTTATGTATACATCAATCGTTTTTATTTTATTTTTATTTGTTTAAACTGATTAGATTAGGTTGCTGATGACTCCTCTTACCATAGGATTTTTATTATGGACACTCGAATTTACGCTTTAATTACGAGCGAACCGATAAACGTATCGCAAAATGTGATACACCAATATTTTCCTTGTTTTATTCTGCGTAAGGCTATATGCAGCACTTTCGTTTTACAGTCAAATTTATATATTTTTTTCTTATTCTGCTACGGATTTTGCGATTTTAGGCGTCTTCGGAAGGAAACGTTCACTTTAAAAATATATGGCTTGCGATGTATTTGTATGAGGTTAATGAAATTTTAATACATTATAGCCAAATATATTGTTAATGTAAATCTCAAGTTACAACATTTTCCGATCACCCAAAAAACCACGATAGTGCAAAATAAATCAATAATCAAAAACTTTGTCATATCGTGGAAATTTCAATAAACAATACAAAATTCTTACTCATTATCTGTGTTTCTTCAAAATAGGATCAAATAAGATCAAAATACAGGTGTAGTACTGGAATAAACCAAGTTTAAAGGGCAATGTGCCTTCCATTTATTTTCTATTGTAAATGAGTGGTGAGTCATGAAAAAGAGCTAATTCATTTCAGGGAGTGAACAGTTCTGATCCAATCTCTGAAAACAACAGTTTTGCCCATCTCTAGTTCAGAGTGGAATTATGTACTCTGACGCAGAAGTATTCAACAAGTTCCCATAAAAAATTAAGCAAGAAACTGGAAATCCCTATCATTTTAAATGAAATTAAAAACATACTTCATCTGCCATTTCTTCTACCAATTATCTGATTATCTAACAGAAGGAAGGAACATCAGGGAACATCAAGATTTAACATCCCATTGACAATGAGCTCAATAGTGAAAGATCACATACGGAGACTAGGGAAGAATGGGAAGGTATTCGAGGAAACTTGCCTCATATTTTCTTTAAGCGATTATGGGAGCCACAAAAACTACATCTGACAAGAGATATGGAGAGGTGAATCGCTGCCTTCTTGAACTTTAGTACAGTTTGCAATTTAGGAAAACCACGGAAAACTTAAATCTATACGGGGATTTGAACCATCAACCTCCAGAATGTGAATGTTGGTTGCTAACCATTGCACTACTCTTCATGAGCTGATCACATAGATTAAAGGCTTGAAAATAACTGTTAGTTACATGACAAGTAACAGTGTTAATTGTAAAGCTACTAAGGTATTGTAAACAGGCCTCTGTTGTTACAGGTGGAGGTAATTATTACCTTTGAAAAATATCTGTGTGAACAAGTAGATAGCAAGATACCATTATATGATAAATGGCAGGTACTTAAAACAGATGAATTCTAATTCACTATGCACAATGATTTCCATTGCTCATTTGTCTGGAGCGAAACTGATAACTGGGAACTTCACAAAACAGGCCAGTTTATTGGTTGTCATTGTTGTTGTTGTTGTTGTTGTTGTTGTTGGCGGTGGTGGTGGTGGTGGTGGGACAGCGATGTGGAGTGGCATCATGCTGGATGAGCACAGACACACCACTTTATTGCTATGCTGGAGAAATGCTATTAAGACAGAGAGATGTTCTCTATATTGAGGTACTGCAATAAAGTAAGTCACCTTTCATAGCTGCAGCCCATCCAAAAATCCACATTTAACTAATCTGAGGCACATCAGGTAAAGATATCTAGAGTATCATCTGGCCAGCAAAGTCTCCAGATATGCATACAATACCTAATTATGAGATGGAACAGAATGGCGTACACTATGAAGAAATCTAAAAAACCTCCTAAAATTCTATATAGGAAATGATATCACTGTAAATACAGCCCTTGGGCAACCTCAAAGAAGCCATGCTACTCAGGTAGATAGTGAAGTGCACATGGGGGTTTTTAGGCTAGGACATAGTGTGGGGTTCCCTCATGAACACTCACCAGTCAACACACAGAGAGTGAAATCGGATAGCATACAAAGTAAAGACACTTTGAATATCAGACTTTTAACAGTAAATTGCTGAAGTATTTGTACCAAAGTCCCTGAATTTACCACCCTCCAGAAAAGGCATCATGCCCAAATTATACTCGGAACTGAGTGCTGGATGGAAATCGAAGTGGAAACTACAAAATACTGAACAAGGCATGACATATGTCAAAAAGACAGGTTAAATGCCATAGGTGGCGGGGGGAGGTGTAAACTGCAAATTGACAAAAATACTGTGTTTATTGCATTCAAAATTACATCTGACTGTGAAGTTATCTGGGAGCGAGTAATTGACCTAGGTGAACTCAAGTTAATCATTGGATGTTTTTACCAACGACCCAATTCCACCATAACAGTTGCGGAATCATTCAAAGGAAGTTTATGCTTAGTAGTGTGGAAGCACCCTGATTATGCAAATTAGCTGAAGGTGACTAATCTACTGAGTATGTAGTGACCCCAGCTCGCTGGTTGCTCCACACTAACCTGTCGACAATGTCGCGAATGGCCAACGCCAGAAGACCACGATCTCCAGTGGCCAGTCGGCCTCCACCTACGCGGCGCAAGCATCGGTGTGCGGTTGTCGGAAGCATGCTACCTGTAGTAACCATGTTAATACTGTTGTCGATCAGTTTGTATTGTAGACGATCGAGGAAATAAAGTATCAGTGCCTTAAAGTGAAGTGTACAGTTAATGAATACCTACAAAGTGGTGACCCCAACGAAAGTATCATGGAGCAGTTACAACAACAGTTAGGACAGCAACAAGAAGAGATGAAGCACTTGCAGCAACAATTATGCCACCAGGAACAACTTGTACAACAGCAGCAGCTACTGTGCGATCAGCAGCGCAAACACATGGAAGAGATGGCCGCTCTACAACAGCGACACGAGGAGCATCTTCGAACATGGCTGGAAGAAAGGGGACTGTCTACCACGGAACAACAAGAGCGGGCGGAGGCGCGCTTCCAGGAAAGCGCGTGTCCGGTCTCCCTGGCACCCCCGCCGCCCCCCTGCCTATGGTGAACGGCAGTTCTATCTGCACCTCGGGCGGGACCATCCCGTTACCTGCCTGCAGCCCCAAGGTCGTCGAGTCCTTCTATACCCCCCCCCCCCCCCCCCCCCCACGGAACAGCCCCAGCTGCTCAAGTGAACCGCATGGCTCTCAAAGCACCAATCCTCTGGACGGAGTGTCTCACTTTGGTTCACGCACATCGAAAGCCATTTCGTCACTGATGGGATAACGCAAGACACCACAAAATATGCACATGTGGTGGCACTACTGGATAGCCACTCCGCCAGTGATGTGATCGTCAACCCACCGGTTTCTGGGAAGTACGAAATTCTGAAAGGCGAGCTCATTCGGCGTCTCTCCCTCTCTAACACGCAGCGCTTAAAACAGTTGTTGCATAGGGAGAAAACTGGCGATAGGATGCCGTCACAGTTTCCGCGACGTCTCCGCGGCTGGAGCAGATGTCCCGGACCCTTTGCTACGATTCATATGGATGTCGCGCTGCCGTAAATGCATTGCACCCTGCTCACAGTGACGCAAGAGGAGAACTTGCGCAAGCTGGCAGAGATCGCGGACACAGTAACTGAGGCTGCAACTCCGCAGGTTTTCACTACAACACCTGCCAAAAACAGGCTGGCCGACATCACTTCGCGCCTCGCCGAGTTGACGCGGCAGGTTGCAGCTCTCGGTATATACAAACAGCGAGACCGCACGCCATCACGTAGATGATGCAGCGCGCGCTCCTCGTCCTTGCCAGACTGGAATGAGTGCTTTTACCACTGTCATTTCGGCAACAGAGCACATAGATGCAGGTCGCTGTGTTCTTGGGCGGGAAATGTGAACGGCAGCACCCCACGCCCGGCGGGCAGGTCTGCCAGCAGCACCAGCCCGGGCAACCATCGCGACATTTAGTGGTAACAGACAGGACAACTAAGTTGCAGCTTTTAGTGGATATCGGCTCGGATGTATGTGTTTTTCCTAAGTGCCGCGCGCAAATTACCACTTAGCAGCTGCAAACGGTTCGGTCATATGTACATATGGCCTTGTGACTTTAAATCTGAACATCGGGTCGCGGAGGTCATTCGAGTGGTGATTTATAGTCGCAGACATGACCCGCGCTATAATCGGGCTGGATTTCCTGTCCTATTACTGGATTTAAGGAATGCTTCCCTTTTGGACCGTGTTACGTCATTGAAGTTGGCATGCCAGCCTACGCAGTGCAGTGAGATGTCGGTACATGTCCTTGAGGTGCCAGCGCCGTTAGCGCAACTGCTAAACGAGTTCCCGACAGTCACGCGACCCGCCGGAGTGCCGTCATCGCCCCGCCACTCGACAGTGCATCACATCAGGACCATGCCTGGTTCTCCGGTTTTCTCACAGCCCAGACAGTTGGCCCCCAACAAACTGCGCATCACAAAAGCAGAATTTGACGCATTGATCCAAGCAGGCACGGCACGACCATCTGAAAGCAACTGGGCGTCTGCTCTGCACCTGGTACCAAAGAAACCAGATGGCAAGTGTCCCTGTGGTGACTATAGAGGACTCAACGCCTGTACAATTGCCGACCGATACCCCATGCGCCACATCGGAGATTTCGCTTGCCTATTAGTGCGGTGCAATGTTTTCTCGACTTTAGACCTAGTAAAAGCCTACAACCAAATAACAGTGGCAACAGAGGATGTCCATAAAACTGCAATAATCATGCCCTTTGGACTGTTTGCATTCTCATACATGTCTGGCCTTCGAAACACAGTACAGACCTTTCAGTGTTTTATTGACGAAGTTTTGTGTGGATTGGACTTCTGCTTCACATACATCACCAAAGTGTTGGTGGCATAATCATCCACAGATGAACATGAAAGACACCTACACATGGTTTTCCAAAGATTTGATGACTACAGAATCCTCATAAATCCAGCTAAATGCGTTAATGGGGCTAAGGAAGTGATACTCCTCGGATTTTGGGTTTCCGCAACCAGTACGTACCCACCAGCTGAGCTCATCACCGCACTCACAACCTACCCGGCTCCAAAAACAATGTGTGAATTGCGTCGTTATCTGGGGATGATCAACTTCTACCATTGTTTCTTACCCCGAGCTGCTGAAGTGCAAGTACCACTCCATGCCATCCTCACTGGCCCCAAGGTGCGTGGCTCCACACCTGTCATGTGGACTGATGAATTGCAGACAGCATTTGAAGCCTGCCAGACAAGCCTCAAGCAGGCCACTCTCCTTGTGCACCCAATCGCCGATGCCCCGTTAGCCATTTTCTCAGACGCCTCATCCCGTGCTGTCGGCGCTGTCTTACAACAGAAGGTAAATGCGTGCTGGCAATCATTGGGTTTCTTCTCCAAGATCACGGAGAAACAGCGCTCTTGGCCGCCATTTTACCCTGAACTGTTAGCAGCCTATGAGGCAGTCAGATACTTCAGATTCATGCTTTCACCACATACACAGATCACCGGCCATTGACTTTTGCGTTTTCACAGCCAAGAAATAACTATCCACCAGTGCAAATCAACCAACTAAATTTTATTTTGCAGTTCACAACAGACACCCAGCATATAAGCAGTTCGAAAAATGTCACTGCTGACACCTTGTCTAGAGTGGAATGCATTTCCGCACCCGTGAGTTTCGCCAAACTAGCTGCAGCACAAAATGGTGACGAAGAGTTAAAGGACTTGCTCAAAGGCAAGAGGGCTTTGCACTTGCGTCGCTTACCACTGCCAGGTACTGAGGAGCTGCTATATTGTGACGAGTCAGCAGGTCGACAGTGGCCAAATGTACCTGCCCCTCTATGATGAAGAGTTTTCGGTTCTCTACATGGACTCAGCCACCCAGGAATCCACGCTACGCAGCATTTTGTGTGGCCTGATATACAGAGGGACTGCCGTACATGGACTCAGACCTGTGTTCCCTGCCAAAAGTACAAAGTAACACGGCACGTACAAGCTCTGCTAGGAAGATTTGACATCCCAGAGGCTCGGTTCTCACACATCCACATGGAGTTGGTAGGACCACTCCCAGTCGCCCATAACTACCGGTACTGCTTCACAGCAATCAACAGGAGTAGCAGGTGGCCAGAAGTATTCCTACTGGAAACACAGACAGCCGAGAATGTGCCGCGCACCTTCACTGGTGGTTGAATTTCACGTTTTGGCTGTCCCCAGCTAGTAACATCCGACCAGGGATGGCAGTGGGAAGTGGACATCTTCGGTGCAATGGCCTGGTTGTATGGGATACACCTGACAAGAACTTCACCATACCATGCAGCCTCAAATGGCATTGTGGAGCGTCTGCACCATTCCTTGAAAGCCGCCATAATGTGCCACACAATTTGCGGATCAATGCCCTCCCGGTAGTGCTATTCGGAATGCGCAGTGCACTAAAAGAAGACCTACAGACCTCTCCAGCGGAACTAGTGTATGGAGAACCCCTGCATCTACCAGGAGAGTTTTTCACACAACGAACTGGACCCCTGCACTCTACTCAAGACTTCCTCACAGAACTCCGCAGGCAAATTGAGGCCGTGAGACCATCTAGAACATCTGTGGATTCACTGCAGGTGGTAAGGACAGACAGACTTGTGAAGTAGTTCTGAATAAATTTTCTGAAAACTGTCTTCAGCAGTGAGTTCAACAACCCACAAGTAACAGAAATATTTTTAATCTTGTAGCTACAAACAAGCCTGAGCTTACTGACAGTGGCAGTATAGAGAAAGGTACTAATGATTGTGATATCATCACAGTAACAATGGTTACTGAAGTCTAGACAAGTTTGTATACTGGAGTGAGCAGATCTACATCTACATACATACTCTGCAAGCCACTACGTGGTGGATGGCATGGGGTACTTGTACCACTACTAGTAATGAAAGAGGAGGAGATGTGTTTAATGTCCCATCGACAACGAGTTCATTAGAGATGCAGCACTAGCTTGACTTAGGAAGCATGGTGAAGGATTATCATCCATGCCCTTTTGAAGGAACCATCCTGGCACTTGCCATAAGCGACTTCAGAAAATCATGGAAAACCTAAATATCATAAATCAGCGTGGCTGGACGTGGATTTGAAACGTCATACTCCGAATGTGAGTCCAGTGTGCTAACCACTGCACCACCTTGCCTGGTTCTACGTCATGCCATTTCCTTTCCTGAGACAGGGAAAAACAACTGTGTATATGCCTCTATATGAACCCTAATTTCTCTTATCTTATCTTTGTGGTCCTCAGGTGAAATGCATGTTAGTGGCCGTAGAATCACTCTGCAGTCAGCTTCAAATGCTGGTTCTCTAAATTTTCTCAATAGTGTTCCTCAAAAGGAATGTGGCCATTTGAGTTCCTGAAGCATCTCAACAATACTTGGGTGCTGATCAAACCTACCAGTAACAAATCTAGCAATGTGCCTCTGAAGTGTTTCAGAGTCTTCATTTAATCAGACATGTTGGGGATCGCAGACATTCAAACAGTCTTCAAGAATCGGTCACACTAGTGTTCGATATGCAATCTCCTTTACAGATGAACCACACTTTCCTAAAATTCTCACAATAAACTGAAGTCTTCACTATTACAATCCATTCAGGCTCGTTCCATTTCAAACCACTTTGCGATGTTACACCTAGATATTTAATCGATGTGACTGTGTCAAGCAGAATAATACCAGTGCTGTGTTTGAACATTACAGGATTGTTTTCCTACTCATCTGCATTAACTTATATTTTCTTGCCTGTAGATTTAACTGCCATTCATCACACCAGGTAGAAATCTTGTCTAAGGCATCATGAATCCTCCTACAGTCACTCAACAATGATACCTTCCCATACATTACAGTATCACCAGCAAACAGCTACATTTATGTACATGGAGAATAATAGCAGTCCTACCACATTTCCCTGGAGCACTCCTGATATTACCCTTATCTCTGATGAACACTCACCATTGATGACAACATAATGGGTTCTATTACTTAAGAAATCTTGGAGCCACTCACATATATCGGAAGTTATTTGGTATGCTTGTACCTTTGTTAACAGTCTTTGCTTTTCAGAAATCTAGGAATATGGAATCTACCTGTTGCCCTTTGTCCAAAGAGCTCCTTAGGGAAATAGCATTCAGGGCCAGAAAGGAAGCTAATGTGCATGCGGTACGTCTGCTGGGTGGCCTCACCTGAGATATGGAAGTGGCTTTGCCTGCTGCTATCAAGCTTGCAGTGCAGATGTCTGCAAGTTCTGGCTCACTTTGACACCAATAACATCTTTCACTTGGGTCCAAGACCATCTTCAGTTCATAAGGGCAGCTAGCAGAACTGGTGAAGACTGCTGGCCTCGTGCATGGGGTGCAAGCTCAGCTTGCCATTTGCAGCACTGTTCCCGCAGTTGATACGAGTCTTTTTGTTTTGAGCCTAGTGAAGAGTCTCAACCAAGATTTCTGGATTTACATTATCGGGTGGAGAATTGTAGGATTCACTTTGATACATCAGGGTTGCACTACACAAAGGCAGCAGCTACTCAGGAAGCAGAATACTTGTGAGTGTACATAGAGAATATTAGGCTAGGCAGTAGTTTGAGGTACTCTGATGAACACCAACTATTCAACACTCAGATAGTGAAATCAGACTGCATTTAGAGTAAAGATACTTAGACTGTCAAAATTTTATCACTTATTTGTCAAAGTGTTTGTAACAAAGTTCCCAAATTTACTAACCTGCAGTTATGGAACATATATTGGAAAGACAGAGTGGATGTCTCTATTGAGGTCAAATTTGAGTGTGACTGTGAAGTTATCTGGACACATAGGATGAAATCAAATTAGTTGTTGGACGTTTTTATCAGCCACTCGAATCCTCCATGACAGTTTTAATGTCACTGAAAGCAAGCCTGCAGTCAGTAGCACAGAAATACCCAGATCATGCAGCATTAGCTGGAAGCAACTTCAACCTATCGAGTATAGACTGGGGCATCAATGGGTTCATCACAGTGAGTATGAGCAGACAGGGTTGTGAAGTACTTTTGAGCATGTTTTCTGAAAACTGCCTTGAGTAGTTAATTTGTGAGCCCACATACAATGGAAATATTTTAGACCTTGTTGCTACAAATATGCCTGACCTTATTTATGGTGTCAGTATAGTGAACATGATGTCATCATAGTGAAAATGGTTACTACAATTAATAAATCAATTCAGAAGACTAGGAGAACATTTTTGCAAGGAAGAGCAGATAAGCATTCTAATTAGGAAATGAATGGTCATCATTTAGTTCCAGTATGATGGAGGTACATGAACTATGGACAAAGTTTAAACAGACTGTAAATCACCCTCTGGAGAAGCATGTGACAAGTAAGTGGATTAAGGACAGAAAAGACCCACTGTGGTTTAATGACAAAATTTGGAAAATGTTGAGGAAGCAAACATTGTTGCACTCTTGGTTCAAAAGAGAATGTGCAAATCATGACAGGCAAAAGTTATTAGATATTCATGCATCTGTAAAAAGATCAATGTGTGAAGAATACAGCAACTATCACTGTAATACCTCAGCAAAAGATCTTGCTGAGGACCCGAGAAAATTCTGGTACTATGTAAAATCACTAGTACTACTTAAAATCATAAAGTGGGTCGAAGGCTTCTACAGTCACTTGTTCACCAGTCTGGTGTGGGAATAGAAGACAGCAAAAGGAAAGCTGAAGCTTTAAATCTCACATTTAAGAAATCATTCACTTGAGGATCGTACAAACACACCATCATTTGACCATTGCGCACACTCCCATACAGAGGACACAGTAGTAAATCTCCCTGGTGAAGAGAACCAACTGAAAGAGTTGAAAACAAATACGTCACCAGGTCTGGATGGAATCCCAATTTAGTTTTACAGTACACTATGGCACTGGCCCCTTACTTAGCTTGCATTTATTGCAAATCTCTTGCCCAATGTGAAGTCCCAAACAAATGGTAAAAAGTGCATGTGATTACTATGTGTAAGAAGGATAAAAGAATGGGCCCACAAAATAACAAATCAATATCCTTAACATTGATTTGCTGAAGAATTCTTGAACATGTTCTCAGGTCAAATATAATAAATGTTCACAAATCAGCAAGCACTGCTTGTGCAAAAGTCAGCAATCAGCAGATGTTAGCATCCTACTTAAAGACTATGAAAGGACATAATTTAGTTCCAATATGATGGACATAGAGGAATTACACGCAAAGCTTGAACTAAACATAAATCACACTCTAGAGGCACACACACACACCAAGTAAATGGATTAGTGATGAAAAACAACAAAATTTGGAAAATACCAAGGAAACAAACTGTTGTACATTGGTTCAAAAAATAAATACAGAAATGTTGACAGGCAGAAGTTAGTAGAAATTCATGAGTCCATAAAAGGGTTAATGCATGAAGCATACAGCAACTTAAACCACAATATGTTGGTGAAAGATCTCGCTGAGAACATGAGATAATTCTGGTCCTACATAAAATCACTAAGCAAGTTGAAAGCTTCTGTTCAGTCACTTGTTGACCAATTGAGTGTACCAATAGAAAACAGAAAAAGTCAAATTGAAGTTTTAAATTTTGCGTTTGAAAAATCATTAATGCAGGAGGAGCATACAAACTTACCAGTATTTGACTGTCACACAGACTTCTGTGTGGAGGACATCTCTGGTGTTGCGAAGCAATTTTAAGAGTTGCAAACAGGGTGGATGGAATCCCAATTCGCATTTACAGAGGTTGCTCTTCAGCACTGACCTTTGCTTAGCTTACATTTATCATGAATCCCTTGCCCATTTCAAAGTGACTCAAAAAATGTGCAGGTGACTCCTAAATATAAGAAGGGTAAAAGAATGGACCCATAGCATTACAGATAAATGTTTTAAAAATCGGTTTGCTGCACAATTCTAAGTTCAATTATAATAAATTTCCTTGAGACAGAAAAGCTTCTGTCCACCAACCAGTGCATATTTAGCAAGCACTGCTCATGTGAAATTCAGCTTGCTGTTTTCTCACATGATGTCCTGCAAACCATGGATGAAGGGCAGCAGACTGCATATTTTTAGATTTATGGAATAGGTTCACAGATATCCGAGCAGCTCGAAGACTTCTTAAGTAATAGGACACAGGACACTGTCCTGAATAGGGAGTGTTCATAACACAAAAGGTTACTGTCCGGAGTACCTAAGGGAAGTGTGACAGGACTGCTCTTGTTCTCTATATACATACACGACCTGACAGCAATCAGGGACTGTTTGATGCTGACACTGCAGTTCACTGGAAAGTGGTATCATTAAATAATTTTAGGATGACATGGGATGAATTAGACAGCATTTCTACAATGTGTGATTGAAGGCAGTGTGCTCTAAACATAGAAAAATGGAAGTTAATGCAAATGAGTAGGAAAAACAATTGTGTAATGTTTGACTACAGTATTAGTGGTGTGCTGCTTGATGCAGTCATGGTGATTAAATATCAAAGCATAACACTGCAAAATCATCTGAAATTGAATGTGCATGTCAGGTTGGTAGTAGGGAAACTGAATGGTTAACTTTGGATTATTGGGAAACTTCTAGGAAACTACAGCTTGTCTATAAAGGAGACTGCATTTAGATCACTAGTATGACCCATTCTTGAGGTCTCCTTGAGTGTTTTTGGAATCCCCACCAGGTTGGATTAATGGTAGATGTTGAACCAATCCAGAGGTATGCTGCTAGAATTATTACTGGTAGGTTAGTCAATATGTAAGTAATTTTCCATGAATTAAAATGAGAATCCCTGAAGGGAAGATGTTATTTTCACAAAATACTACTGAGAAAATTTAAAGAACCATTATTTGCAGCCAACTGCAGAATGATTCTACTGCTGCCAATTTGCATTTTGCGTAAGGACCCCAAAGAAAGGATGAGAGAAATTAGGGCTAGTACAGAAATGTATGAGCAGTTATTTTTTCCTCAATGCGCTTGTAAGTAGAACAGGAAAAGGAATGACCAGTAGTGGTACAAAGTACTCTCTGTCATGCCCTGTATAGTGGCTTGCGGAGTATGTATGTAGATGCTGATCACTGCTGAGAAAGTGTGCCTGGTCCTCCTATATTGCGCTCCATGTTTTCCTATTTTGTCCTCCACCCCCATAGTTTTTAACTGAACTTTGTATCTAAAGTTTCATACCTTTTGTAATTAAATGTTTCAATATTTTGATGAATCACTTTATCTTGTAATGTTATACTTCAAACACCTATTTCAGAAATATGCTCTCATTTCTTTATTATGTTGAACTTTTAGACACCACTGTGTAACAGCAAATAAAAAAAATGGCTCAAATGGCTCTGAGCACTATGGGACTTAACTTCTGAGGTCATCAGCCCCCTAGAATTTAGAACTACTTAAACCTAACTAACCTAAGGACATCACACACATCCATGCCCAAGGCAGGATTCGAACCTGCAACCGTAGCGGTCGCGCGGTTCCAGACTGTAGCGCCTAGAACCACTCGGTCACTCCGGCCAGCGCAAATAAAAAATATTAACTAACAAACAGTTCACTGAAGCATTGCAATAAAAAGGAAAGACATGTCTAACACTGAAAATTTACTGACCACTAAAGTATCACTTGTTTCATCGAGAAGAGGCTCATTTCCACGAAACCACTGGAAATTTGGAAGAGGGTAGCAGGCAACTGAACACTGGAGTGTGAATGTTTCACCAACTACACAAACTGCTGGTCGTGGTTCATCTTCAATAATAGGAACATCTGGTAGCAACTCAACAGTGACATCATCTGTCCAACAGGAACCGTCTGGTGTCTCATCTTGTTTTATTACACACCTGTATTCACCTTCATGATGAAGTCTGAAAAATAAAGAAATGTTTACACTACAGGAGAACTTAGAAATACATTGTTTTTAAGGTATAAGTGTATAATTAACTTGCAATGGCTATAATAATTATAAAAATACATAGGATAAAATAATTATTTTAGAAAGGTTTACAACTGTACTAGAAACTCATTGCAGTTATCAGCACTGTCAAACTAAATGACACAGAAATTCTGAAATCAAAAATGATTTTTTTCTTTGTGTTTAGCTGCACATGAAGGTTTTGAAAAAATTAGAATAATAAAGAATTTTAGTTTTAAGTACTGCAGTACATAAGATGGAGACCAAAATATCACTTTGTATAACAGAAAATATTTGGAATTAAAAACTGAAATATGTAGGTATATTCTTTAGATTTGTTACTGCCATAGTAGTTAAATAATTATGGACAAAATTAAACAAGGGTGCAAGATTGCATGGTACAGAGAAGTATGGAAATCCAAGAATCTAACATTTAATTGGAGCAGCAGAAGACATACCTTTCAAATAAACTCAAACAGAATTTTTGAAAGATATCCAGAGGACAGGATCATTAAGTAAGTGGAAACCAATCTGATATATAGCTAAAGGCAATTACTATCAATGTTAACAATTTAGCACATGTTGTTGTTGTGGTCTTCAGTCCAGAGACTGGTTTGATGCAGCTCTCCATGCTACTCTATCCTATGCAAGCTTCTTCATCTCTCAGTACCTACTGCAACCTACATCCTTCTGAATCTGTTTAGTGTATTCATCTCTTGGTCCCCCTTTACAATTTTTACCCTCCACGCTGCCCTCCAGTACTAAATTGGTGATCCCTTGATGCCTCAGAATATGTCCTACCAACCAATGCCTTCTTCTAGTCAAGTTGTGCCACCAATTTCTCTTCTCCCCAATTCTGTTCAATACCTCCTCATTAGTTACGTTATCTACCCATCTAATCTTCAGCATTCTTCTGTAGCACCACATTTCGAAAGCTTCTATTCTCTTCTTGTCCAAACTATTTATCGTCCATGTTTCACTTCCATACACGGCTACACTCCACACAAATACTTTCAGAAACAACTTCCTGACTCTTAAATCTATACTCGGTGTTAACAAATTTCTCTTCTTCAGAAACGCTTTCCTTGCCATCGCCAGTCTACATTTTATAACCTCTCTACTTCGGCCATCGATAGTTATTTTGCTCCCCAAATAGAAAAACTCCTTTACTACTTTAAGCATCTCATTTCCTAATCTTATTCCCGCAGCATCACCTGATTTAATTCGACTCGTACATTCCATTATCCTCATTTTTCTTTTGTTGATGTTCATCTTATATCCTCCTTTCAAGACACTGTCCATTCCGTTCAGCTGTTCTTCCAGGTCCTTTGCTGTCTCTGATCGAATTACAATGTCATTGGCGAACCTCAAAGTTTTTATTTCTTCCCCATGGATTTTAATTCCTACTCCAAATTTTTCTTTTGTTTCCTTTACTGCTTGCTCAATATACAGATTGAATAACATCGGGGATAGGCTACAACCCTGTCTCACTCTATTCCAGACCACTGCTTCCCTTTCATGCCCCTCAACTCTTATAACTGCCATCTGGTTTCTGTACAAATTGTAAATAGCCTTTCGCTCCCTGTATTTTACCCCTGCCACCTTAAGAATATGAAAGAAAGTGTTCCAATCAACATTGTCAAAAGCTTTCTCTAAGTCTACAAATGCTAGAAACGTAGGTTTGCCTTTCCTTAATCTATTCTCTAAGATAAATCTAGGGTCAGTATTGCCTCACGTGTTCCAACATTCCAACGGAATCCAAACTGATCTTCCCTGAGGTCAGCCTCTACCAGTTTTTACATTTGTCTGTAAAGAATTTGTGTTAGTATTTTGCAGTTGTGGCTTATTAAACTGACAGTTCAGTAATTTCCACATCTGTCAGCACCTGCTTTCTTTGGGATTGGAATTATTATATTCTTCTTCAAGTCTGAGGGTATTTCACCTGTCTCATACATGGTCTCATAGATGGTACAGTTTTGTCATGGCTGGCTCTCCCAAGACTATCAGTAGTTCTAATGGAATGTTGTCTACTCCTGGGTTCTTGTTTCGACTTAGGTCTTTCAGTGCTCTGTCAAACTCTTCACGCAGTATCATATCTCCTATATCATCTTCTTCTACCTCCTCTTCCATTTCCATGATATTGTCCTCAAGAACATTGCCCTTGTATAGACCCTCCATATACTCCTTCCACCTTTCTGCTTTCCCTTCTTTGGTTAGAACTGGGTTTCCATCTGAGCTCTTGATATTCATGCAAGTGGTTCTTTTTTCTCCAATGGTCTCTGTAATTTTCCTGTAGGCAGTATATATCTTACCCCTAGTGATACATGCTTCTACATCCTTACATTTGTCCTCTAGCCAACCCTGCTTAGCCATTTTGCACACATATTTGCTATCATTATTTAACTCTTAATTTAGTATATTTTGTATTATCTGCTATTGACTTTCAGATGGGATAATCTTGAAATAGTGTCAGCAAACTTATGCTGTGCTGGTTATTCAGATTATTTTCATGTTCAGAGAGGCGATTTTGTTCTGTAGGATGTTTAGAAATGCTGAATAGCTTCTTTCGTATTTCCATCTCTTAATGTGTCCTTTACACTGAACCTTTAAATTTACCTATGATTTGTTCAGTGCATTGACTTTTACAGGACTGTTTCACTGGTGCAACAGTCACTGAAGTGATGACAAGTTTAGGGCATTTTCATTTCAATATAGCTGTTTGTAAATCTGAAATGATCTCTCAATTAAAAATTAATTTTTATGTCTAGCCTAGACGAAAACACACAAATTAAAAAATACTTACTCAAAGTTTTCCACTGTAAGTATGTTGCTTGTTCCAAAACTCAATGCCTCGTTGTTAAAAAACCACTGGTATGATTTTGGAGGAGGAAAGCCGACAGCATTACACTGTAATTCAAGTGTATCTCCATAACTGACTCTTACTACATCACATCCATTCCCCGGTTGCCTTGTGACAATCAGAGGTTCTAAAGAAACATTAAAAGAAAACATTCAATGTATAACATTAACATACACCAAACTAGTATGTAAAAGGTGAGATTTTAAAACAAAACTCTACTCTAGTTCCATCCTTAGTTCTGACACATTACACACAGCAGCTTTGATAATAGCACATGAAAAGGGGAAACAGAACGCATGTGCTTTGTATTCATCTAGCTGCCCATCTATGAAAAATAATATGAAAAACTTTGAGAAACCTGATATAAACAAACACACAACAAAATTACAGAGTTCTAAGTAAAATATAACACCCATCTACTAAAAAAAAAAAAAAAAAAAAATACAAACACAACAAAGCAGATTCATATACCGTAGAGTTGGTAATGCACAGTATGAGCAAATGAAATCATCTGATCACACAGTTGTTCATAAACATAAACAGTAAGAATATGGAAAAATTCTGAAGACGTAAGTGAAGAAAAAGTAAGAGGTGAACAAAACTATAGACAAGAAGACAGCAACATAATTGTTGGTGAGAGGATTAGCAGGTGGGGGTGCATTAAACAGCAGTGTCTTGAGACAGAGCAGATGTGGAGTTTTAGGGAATGGAAATGACAAAAAAGAGGAATCTGAAAAATTCCATGAGGATTAGAAAACAGGATTAGAAAACAATTTCATGTAAACACCAGAAGTAGTTATGAGAATAAAGACAAAATTTATCAGCCTGACAATGAAATATTATGTTTCCTAGGGCAATGTAGTTCTCCACTAAGTTGATGAACATTCTCCAACATTTTCCCAGTGATTACATTCAATTTATATGGTGCAAGTCTGTAAGTTCTGCAAAATATTCACAATAGCTGTCATAGCATCATCTTGGACTCGAACTGTTGTCCAGCCACAGATTGCTTTGGATATGGGAGCAGGTAGAAGTCAGCAAGCTAACTCCGGTAAGCAGAGGGTATTTTGGAAAATAACTAAGACAAATACCACAGTTGTTGTTGCTGCTGCTGGACCTGTGTAGGCCTACTGCGGTGACTGCAGTTTAATTCATGGTGCGAAGTATGCACTTATACTTCATCCAGAGTTACAAATTGGTGAATAAATACACTTTTTGGTAGTCCAAACCAACAGTAAAATTTCTTTTCCCCATTTTATTTCAGTCAGTGTTCAACAGATGCACCTCAAATTTAGCACAGCACTTTCTCATTGCAAAATGTGTTCTGCCCTTTTCTCTGATACGACAATCTGTCTCCTATTTCATATACCTCTACTCAATGATTGTCCAAATGAGTTCAGGAGGAACTGCTGAAATCGAGACAGTAGTATCCTAATAACCCTTCACCAAACATGGGTAAATGTTTGTTCTGGATAAACTGCGTGAAACAAAGAATCTGACCACAGCAGGATATTTCAGTTTATCTGTTTTCTTCTACCCTTGCCAGAAAGAGATACAAATTCAGGTATTTTTGCAATACATGATTAATTATTGTTGCACAAATTCTCTATGGAGGTGTCCCTCAGTAACAAAACATTACAATTGCCATTATCTATAGCAAGCTTTCCCAGCTCAACTGCCTGCCAGTAGTTTGCTTGGTACCCAGGGGCACAGCTGGGCAAACTCTGAAGCACATGCAGACAGACAGCTGGGCCATAGTATACATGCTCATACTGCACTGGCTGAGTGCATGTGGGCAGCACTGGCAAACTGACTTGCCCACACACGGAACATGTGCATAAGGTTTGCCTGGCAATTCACTTATACCAGCTGCCTGAGGGTGACTTGAGTGGTGCCCTGGCCTCATGGAGCAGTGTTACAGCAGGATGAGCTACAGGATGCACCAATTCCCTAAATTACGAAGTATATCTTTCACAAACAGAAATTAATGTTACTTTTCAGTGAACAGGATTTAAAATACACATATTCAGCTGAGCAGGTTTCACACCCTGTTTTCTCAGCAGAACTACTAATCAGCTTCTTGAAGACTTTTTTTTTTAAAGATATTAATGGCAATGGTCTTGGGGTAGATAAAGTCACTGGGAAAAATATTATTCACCCCCTTACAAGAGCACACTGATCACTCTGGAGCACTGTACATGGTGTACAACTGGTACCAGGTGGTCACATAACCATTTACCACTGAAATAAGTCATCACCCTGCAGTAGCATGTACGAGCCAGTCGATTATATGGAATCAGCGTAATAAGATAGGTTGACATGGAGATGTGACAGAATGGTGGAAAGGGGCTACAGTGGAACCTCGCTTAATGAGCACCTCCCATAATACACAATTCACATAACAAGCAAAACAAATTGTAAAAAAATGACTTGCTTAATGAGCAATGTTTTGTATAATGAGTGACAGTGATTTAGTGTGACATCATGAGCCATTTGCATGCAATGAGGGAAATGTTCAACAATATGAACACCCAGAATGAGATTTTCACTCTGCAGCGGAGTGTATGCTGATATGAAACTTCCTGGCAGATTAAAACTGTGTGCCGCACCGAGACTCGAACTCGGGACCTTTGCCTTTCGTAGGCAAGTGCTCTACCATCTGAGCCACCCAAGCACAACTCACGCCCCGTCCAAACACCTTTCATTTGTCGGCAGTGGCATATGAACATGAAAAATGCCTTTAGTAGGTACTGCAGTCTGGCTTTAGCGTTCTTTCTGATAGATGCTTCAAAGTGAGTGACAATAGTATCTAAACAATGGTTTCCTACTCTGGACAACGTCAAAATGTTGCTCCTTATATGGATACATGAAAAGCTATTGCAAGGCGACACTATTAATGAGAACATAATTTGTGAGAAGGCGAGAATGATTTTCGCTAATCTTAATAAGAAGACACTAAGATCATCAGCAGCCAAAGAAGTGTTTAAGGGTAGCTGTGAGTGGTTCGAGAAGTTTAAGAGAAGAACCGGGATCCACAACATTGTGAGGCATGGTGGAGCAATCAGCTCTGACACAAAGGCAGCAGAGAATTTCATCAGCAACTTCAAGAAGCCGTAGATTCTGAGAGTTATCTGTCACAGCTGCTTTTTAATTGTGACAAGATGCCCTATTCTGGTAAAAGATGCTGAAGTGTATCTTTCAAACAGCAGAGGAGAATGCACTGCCTGGTCACAAGTCAATGAAAGATAGTCTCACACTGTTATTATGGCCAATGCAAGTGGCGATTTGAAAATTAAGCCACTGCTTGTTTACCATTCAGATGAATCTGCCGCTCCATGTCTGGCTTGGTATGGACAACGCTCCTGCCCATTTCTGTGGCCTACGAGACCACCTTCTTGAAGAATTTCAATTTAACAAGTTCCAATTTCTGCCTCCCAACACCACTCTGTTACTCCCGCCTATGGAGCAGCATATTATTTCTAACTTTAAGAAGTTCTGCACTAAAGCTCTCTACAAGCATTGCTTTGAGTTGACTAAAGATATCAATCTTGCCGTGAGGGAGTTTTGGAAATAACACTTCAACATCGTCATCTGTGTCAAGATGATCGAAAAGGCATGGGAAGGGGTTACCATGAGAACTCTCACTTACGCTTGAAAGAAGCTTTGGTTGGATTGCATTGTTGAATGTGATTCAGAGGCATTCAAGTCAGTACCTGTGAAACCTCTGTCTTTGGCCAAGAGCACGGGACTAGAAGTGGATAACAATGATGTCAATGAGGTTGTGGAATATCATACCCAAAAAATGATTACTGAAGAGCTTATGGAGTTGCAGTGTGTTTCACAGCAGGAAGTTGTGGAGAGGAGTGCTTCAGATGAGGAAGAGGAGGAGGAGGAGGTGGCGGCTGTTACAGCAAAGTAGCAATCTTCCAGCACAATAAGAGAAATGCTAAAAACATGGGAATTGATTGCATCATACATTGAAAATCATCACTCCAATAAAGCAGTGGCTACGAGTGTTACAAATTTATTTGACAATAATGCTGCGTCGCATTTTCACCAAAGGTGAAGTGCCGGAAGAAAGAAATGACTAGGTAGCTTCCTAGTAAAAAAGAATTAGTTGTGTATCATGAATAATAAAGTACACATAATACTTTATGTATAATTATCTTTGAATAAATGGCATGAATAAGATAAAACTTTTACTAATTTTTTCTGCATAGAATGCCTTATTGTATTTTACATTAATTTGTAAGGGATAAATTGTTTCACTTAAGAAGTGTTTCACACTATGATTAAGATTCTGGAACAAATCATACTCGCTATGCAAGGTTCCACTGTATTATGCCGGGACGTGCACTTGACCAAACCATGAAAGATTTTTCCCAATTTATTGGTGTATCCAATGTGTACACAAGGAATGGCACAGATACGGCATAACAACAGCGGTTGTAAAAATATCTTAACTGACCAGGACCCGAGAAATCGGCCACACCTTGTCAATAACAAACAATTTCAGACATGAAAAAAATTGCTGATGTCAACGAATGCAAGTTCATGTCAATCAGTTTTTGAGAGAACATTGAGAAGGGAACTACACGCAATGGACATCTGGAGTCAGGTACTTCACAAAAGGCCATTTCTCACAGTGGAGCATAAAGCTGTACATCTTCTATGTGTCAAATAACACATGAACTGGACAGCAGCTGCTGGAGGCATGCCACAATTGTCTGAAAAATTGTGGTTTTGGCATTCCTGCCCCCCCCCCCCCCCCCTCCACCCAAATGATTTGGTGTTGAGGACACCAAATGCCCAATGAGGGATTTAATCTACAGTGTGTGAAGAGTGTAGTTTGGCTGGAGGGACTTTCATTTGGACAACGAATTGCACCCATTATTCAAGTTACCATGAACTTGAATGACTGTTTATTTCAATCTTTTCAGTGACTGAATGTTACCCTTTCTTCAATGACTTCATGATGAGTATGCTGTGGACATTCCCTTGTTCTAATATCACAACAGCTGTGTCCACAGGACAACACACAAATACCAAGTATTTGGATATCCTGTTGCACCTCACCTGTCTACTAAATCACCCAACCTTAAATGACAGAAAATGTCTGGGACTATTTGAAACAGCAGATAAAATCTAACAATAAGTATACTCTCAATCTAAACATCAACGAGTGGCTGCAGCTGGATATGACACAAATGAAGATACCTGTGGACTTCCTTCCTCGCCAAATTGAGGCGATTATCAGGAGTGGGTAAAAAATGGTAGCTGAATCCTTTTATTGCCCACTAGACTCATCTCCTTATGTAACCAAAAATGTCAAAGAGAACCTCACTTTGCTTGTACATAAGTCCCCCAACTATATTGTAATTATCGGTGGAGACATTAATCAACCAACAAACAATTGGGAAATTACAGTTTTGTTAGTGATGGGAGTGATAAGACACTGTGTGAAACATTATTGAAAACTACCTAGAATATATAGACTGGAAGCCCACTCATGATGGAAATATATTGGAGCTAATCGTGACAAATAGACCTGACGTCTTTCAGGATGTCCACATCGAAACTGATATCAATGATTATGATGCGGTCTTGTGGCAATAATGTTATCAAAGTACAAAGGACAATTAAAACTAGCAGAAAGATTAATACGTTCAGTGACTAGATAAAAAATCAGTAGTGTCATATCTCAATGAGGAACTCAAAACTTTCAGTGCAGGGTGGGAGCGTAGATGAACTACGGTTCAAGTTTAAAACAATAGTTGACCACACGCTGAATAGATATGTACCCAGTAGAGCCATTCATAATGGTAGGGACCCTCCATGGTACAGTCACTGTAAAGAAACAGCTAAATGAACAGAGATTACTGCATAATAGGTGTAAAACAAAGTCTAGGGCTATAGATAGAGGGAGGCTGAGTGAAACACATTTGGCTGTCAAGGGAGCAATGCGTGAAGCCTTCAATAATTACCATAGCAGAATACTGTATTGTCAAATGGTCTTTCACAAAACCCAAAGAAATTCTGGTCATATATAAAGGATGTTAGTGGTACCAAAGTTGATGGTCAGTCCCTACTGAATGAGACACAGACTGAAACTGAGGGTAGCGAAGCAAAAGCTGAAGTGTTCCTTTACCAAGAAAAACCCTGGAGAATTGCCCCAATTTAATCCTTGTACCACAGAAAATATGAATGAAATCAATCTTACTGGTAGTGGTATTGAGAAAGAGCTGAAATCATTAAAACTGAACTAAGCTCCAGGACCCAATGGAATCCCAATCTGATTCTATATTGAATTTGCAGCTGACTTAGCCCCTCTTCTAACTACAACGTGTCATAGATCCCTCAAACAAAAAAAACCATGTCCAGTAGTTGGAAGAAAGCACAGGTCACACCTGTATACAAGAAGGTTAGTAGAAGTGATCCACAAAACTACCATCCAATATCTTTGACACTGATCTGTAGTAGAATCTTAGAACATATTCTGAGCTCAGTCATAATGAACTCCCCCATGCCAACCAGCACGGATTCTAAAAACATCAATCATGTGGAACCCAGCTCACACTTTTCTCACATGACATACTGAAAGGATTAGATCAAGGCAGTCATGTAGGGGCTGTATTCCTTGGTTTCAGTAAGCACTTGATGCAGAATCACATGTACACTTCTTGTCAAAAGTTCAATCACATGGGGTACCAAGCTAAATTCATGACTGGACTGAGATCTTTTTGGTAGGGAGGACACAGCATATTACCTTTGTACAGTTCTAAAGCGTCGACTACACATTGACCAGTGCAGGGCTGTGAAAAGGCATCAAGACAGTGCTGACCCACACGCCAGTGGAAAGAACAGGTAGTGTCACACCAGGAATACAGAGTTCAGCGACCCTGTCAACACTGACTTAACCAGCCACCCATTGCTGGTCGGGCCCCGTTCTCTGGCAGACTCCGAGAGCATCAGAGCTGCATAATACAAGGTGATATTTAGCCTGTGTTCTGCGAGTAGTAATAGTGTGTAAAAGTATTTGCACGTATGAGGTACTTGAAGCACATCAAGCCACCTCATAGAAAGAAGTTAAATTAGGTTTCTTTCCTTTCTAGAAATAAAGTGTTCTATTAATCTGCAAGTGTTACATACAAATCATTTTGGATTCCTGCCACCAGCCATTGCATCTTCTCTCCCTTCTTGTTTGTGTCAGTGCTGATTCCCACAGTAGCCAACACAACATCTGGCGATGAGGATTACAGAACCTGTGATGCCTTCACTCTTTGCCTCTTCTTCACAGCACATCACTAATATTTCTCTCTTTCCTTTCAGAGGAAAATCGCTATTAACTGTTTTTTTCCTTGCTACTCACAGCACTTCTGCTACTTGTGTATCTGCATCGCTTTTCATCAATACATTGCGGCACTTCTCTTATTAAGAGGACCTCTAACCCGCCTCCTACACCACCTGTGCCTATGCCTCCAGTTGCTGCTAGCTTTGATCCAATGCAATTTATTCAGTTTCAGAACCGTTAAATGTCGCAGTTGATGATGGAAGTCCAGTAGCTCATTAACGTACAAGTTGCTGCTGCATCATCTCCACAACAACAGCCAGCCACATCCTTGGCACCACCTCCATGCATTCCAGCATTCCAAGCTTTCAATCAACAAGAAGCGAAGTGGAATGAGTGGTCACTCAGTTGAATGCTCATTGTGCTACACATCAAGTGCAAAGTACTGTGAAACTTTCTTGTTTCTTGTCAATAGCTGGCACAGGAGTTTACTGCCTTGCTCAGAAATTATTCCCGACCAGTAGGTCAGAGTTGCTGGTTTTTGATGATTTAGTTTCTGCCTTCACTAAGCATTAAGTATTTAGAGGATCAGGTACAGGTTTCTGCAGCTCATTAATAGTTCTTTCGATTGCAGAAAATGCCACTTAGCCACTAGCGGACACTGTGTGTGACTTCAGTTACACACTGGTTCTTCCACTAAATTGCTTAATCATGACCAGTTGGGCTCACCACAGTTGATAAAATCTTGCATGCAATTTACTGCAAATAACAGTCAGGACATTCAACTGCTGGGTACATGTAGTCTGCCTGCTACATTCCAGTCTTACACCAGAACGGTGACATTTACAATTTTGCATTTGTGAGATCATGAAAACATTTTTGGGTTAGATTCATTTGATTTGTTTGATCATAATATTCAGGACAATGTACTTTCTGTTTCTGCTTTCAACCCAGTATTACTCAATTGATTGGGGAGTTTCATGATTTATTTTCTGAAAGATTTGGCAGAGCAAATAATTTTGCGGCACAAGTTATAATGAAGGGCAATGTGCAACCTAAGTTTTTTTGAGCACATCCTGTCCTTCATGCATGAAGAGACAAAGTTGCAAGTGAACTTAAAGAATGGCAAGACAACGGTGTTATTGGTCCTATCCAGGCTAGTCAATGGGCTTCTCCCTTAGTAATCTTATCAAAGCCATCTGGAAGACTTCCTCTTTGTGCTGACTTTAAACCCACTGTGATTCCAAAAACAATAACTGATACTTATCCATTGCCTCCCCTGATGAATTAATGCAGGCAGCTATTTTTAAAAAACTGACTTACGCAATACTTATTTGCAAATTCCGCTAGATCAGAAGTCTCAGAAGGTGTTTGCAGTCAACACACATTTAGGGTTGTTCAAATTTTTGCATTTATCCTTTTGCAGCACTTCTGTGCCAGCCATATTCCAATGCTACTTGGAACAGCTTACTGCAAAAGTTCCATTCTGTTCATATTACTTGGACAATATTGTGGTATCAGGACATATACTGGAGGAACATATCAGTAATCTTTGTATGCTTCCTCAAGTACTTTCAGCTGTAGGTTTGAAGTGTCTCCTGGACAAATGCACCTTTTTCCAGATTGAAATTGAGTACTTAGGTCATGTTCTATAGAGCCAAATACTTGGCCATCTGGGACCTCGCTGCCCTGCAGAACATGACAGAACCACAATCAGTTCTCAGGAAGATGAAATATCGCATCCAGTTGACACCCAATGAAGCCCAGATTGCAGCTTTGTTGCGCCAGAAGAATGAGCCTTCTGTTTGGACCAAAGAGTGTCAGGATGTATTTCAGAAACTTAAAAATACCTTGCTAAGTGAGAGGTGTCTTATTTATTTCGATCCCGCTAAGCCTGTGGTTCTGGCAGTGGACAGTTCTTCCCACGGGATTGGGACTGTGCTCTCGCACAGATTTGGTACACAGGACAGGTTGATTGCTTTCACTTCCAAATTACTGACCAAGACTCAATGTAACCATTCACAAATGTGAAGGAAGTGCTCGCTATTACCTGTGGCAAGACAAAGTTTCACCATTATCTGTTTGGTCAGAAGTTTTACCTAGTGACGGACCATGAGCCACTTCAGTCCTTGTTTCATTCGTCCTCATCTGTTCCGCCACACACTGCTCAGAAACTGAAACATTGGGCTTTGTTATTGTCGCTGTTTCAGTGCAAAATATGGTATTGGCCCACATCAAAGCACACAAATGCTGATGCTCTTTCTCACCTTCCTGTTGGCCCTGATACTGACTTTGATGCCACTCCCACATCTTCTTGTCAGATCGATGTGCAGGACACTGAACTTTCACAGACTTTTCCATTCCACTATAGGAAAATTACACAGGCCACAAAGAAGACCCTGACTTGAACCTTTTGTTACACTACATTCGTACTACTTGGTCTCGATCAGTGAAAAATATTCAGAATTACTTTGTGCTTCAATATTTTGCTCATTGGTATAGCCTTTCCATCTAGCACAGTGTGATTTTATTGCAAAATGACTCTGGACAATCATATGTACTTATTTCTAAAGCATTGCAAAAAGATATGTTGCAATTGCTCCACCAAGGACACTAGGAGTTGTATGTACAAAATAGCCACTGTACTTGGCTGGGCATAGATGTCCACATTGAGCTGTTGACATCACAGTGTCACACTTGTGCTGAAAATCTATAAGCTCTGCAGCAAATGTTTACAGGTTGGCTGAAGTCTGAATCGCCATGGCAACAAGTGCATATTGACTTTCTGGTCCCTTTTGGAAAACTCATTCGCTTATTGTTGTGGACTCTTAAGTACATATTCATTTGCAGTACTGATGAACTCTAAAACGCTGGGTAGTACCGTTCAGGCTTTGTCATCTATTTTTTGCTAGGAAGGTTTACCTGAAGTGTTGGTTACAGACAATGGACTACAGTTTACAGCTCAGGATTTTGAACAGTTTTGTACAGTCAATGGTATCACTAATCTTACAAGTGCTCTGTTTCATCCTCAGTTGAATGGAGAAGCTGAAGAATTTGTGTGTATGTTCAAGCAACAGATGAACAAACTACGTGCCTCCCACACACAGGAGCAATTGCTACTGCTCTTCCTCACCAGGTACCGCTCCCAGCCCCACGACAGTCCATCACCAGCAGAGCTTCTACATGGCTGCCAACACTGAACACTGCTCCAGTTGCTGCACCCAATGCAGTGCAAGGCACATCCTATGCTCTGCAGGTATATCATTGTGACTAATGATTTCATTCTTTTCAGAGTTTTTGGTCACACCAGGCACTGGGAAAGAGGAATGATTCTTCGCAATTTGGGCTCTTGCATATATTTGATTCAAGGTCCTGCTTGGTTGCTGTGCTGCCATCAGAAACAGATTTGTGCTTGTTGATTGCAAAATTCCTCTACAGATCCCCAGTTGTTTTGGGGAAAGAGGAGTATGCAGTGCTAAAGCATCAACTGTACACCAACCGCTACAGTGCAGCAAAACAGCATTAAGAAGGTGGTGACCTGTGCACCAATGGAAAGATCAGGTAGCGCCACATATCCAGTGCCAGTTCGGTCGCAGACTCAGACTTTGAGAGCATCAATACTGCATTATAGGAAGATGATCCGTAGCCTACATTCTGTGACAAGTTGGGGTTGTTTGGGGGAAGAGACCAAACAGCGTGGTCATCGATCTCTGTGGCAAGTAATAGTGTGTAAAAGTAACTGCATGTTGGAGGCACTGGAAGCACATCAAACCACCTCATAATGAGAGGCTAAGTTATGTTTCTTTCCTTTTTAGAAATAAAGTGTTCCATTAATCTGCAAGTGTTATGTACATATCATTTTGGATTCCTGCCACTGGCCCTCACGACTTCTCTCCTTTGTTGTTTGTGTCAATGCTGACTCCCACAGTAGCTGATGACACAACAATCTTGGATGGAGAGTCATCTTCAGATGTATAAGCAACTTCTGGGTGTGCCCTGTGGGAAGTGTGTTGGGACCCTTGCTGTCATGTTGTACATTAATAATGTAGCAGAAAATATTAATAACAACTTCAGACTTTTTGCAGATGCAGTTATGTATAATGAAGTACAGTCTGAAACAAGCTCCATAAATATACAAACAGATCTTGATAAGATTTCAAAATGGTGCAAAGACTGGCAACTTGTTTTAAATGTTTAGAAATATTAAATTGTGAACTTCATGGAATGAAAAAACATAGTATCCTATTACTATAATATCAATGAGTCACAGTTGGAATCGGCCAACTCATAACAATACCTGGGTGTAATACTTTGTAGGGATATCAAATGGAATGATCACATAGGCTAAGTTGTGAGTAAGGCAGGTGGTAGTCTTTGGTTTATTGGTACAATACTGGGGAAGTGCAGTCAGTCTACAAAAGGGATTGCTCACAAATCACTTTGCGACCATTCTAGAATACTGCTCAAGTGTGTAGGACCCATACCGAATAGGAATAACAGTGGATATTGAATGTATACAGAGAAGGGCAGCATGAATGGTCACAGGTTTGTCTGACCCGTGGGACAGTGATGCTAAAGAAACTGAACTGGCATACTCTATAAACTATCCCGAGAAAGTCTACTAACAAAGTTTCAAGAACTGGATTTAAATGAACTGGGAATATACTACAACCTCCTACTTATTACTCACATAGGGATTGTGAAGATAAGAATAGAACAATTACAGTACACACAGAGGCATTCAAACAATCGGCCTTCCCATGCTCCATATGTGAATGGAAAAGAAAGAACCCTAATAACTGGTACAAAGTGACATAGCCTCTTCCATGCGCTTTGTGGTGGTTTCCAGAGTATGGATGCAGATTATAAAGGCTGCAGGTAGTGTTACATGGTATTAGTGGGATGTATCCTAAAGATAACAAATTTTTTGTTTAGTGTGCTTATTATCACATTTAAAATTGTCAAATTCATCCAGCAGACATACCGAATAGCTACTGGCAAGGACAGTGTTCCAATACAAAATTTCTTGCGAAGAGAGACTGTCAATGAAGTGTGCACTGTACCTTCCTCCTGAATTTGGTAAATGGCAATAATGCTGTAACTCTAAAGACTAAAAGCAGAAATGAGTCAGTAGAAGATGAGCAGCATTCGAGATGTGAATTAACTTCAAAAAACAGAAGAAACCCAGATCCATAATAGTCACCAGACTCAGCAAAGTGCAACTTCTGGTTCTTCCCAAAAATTAAAACCTTCCTTAAAGGAAAACATTTTGACATCATTCCTGACATTGAGAGGGCCATGACAGAGCAGCTGAACACCCTTTTGAAGAAGCCTTCGGGAAATGCTCCCAGTAACAGATTCAACGTTGGGGTAAGAGCTCTGCTAGCCAAGGACAATACTTTGAAGGAGATTAAATCAAATTCCATGTAATGTAATCCTAATGTGATCACCCACCTTTCATTACATCTTGATCTTTTCTTATATTTTAGAATCTAATTCAGAATTTCCTCATTCCTCTACTATCCATTCACCTGCTTACATGTCACAATCACTGCTATTTATTATTATTATTATTATTATTGCAGACATATTTAAGCCTCTTCCATCCAGTTTGTTCCCTGACCCACACAATACAATAATTCTGATATATGAAAATAATAAATAAACTGGTTTCATCTACTATGAAGATCTAATGCACAGGGTAGAAAGCTTGAACATATGCGTGGTTGAAAAAAGTAAGTTGCACATATACATTTGTATGAGCTCTCTGCTTCCTCGTTAGCACAAAGGAACGATCATAAAATGCAACAGCTTTTGTGAAATTTACCCTAAAATGCAACAGCAGATGTCCTGGTTATTCCTTCAGTATATTTGTTGTGCATACCTCCTTAATACCAGCGTGCTTGGAGTATATAGATAGGAACTGTTTTATAACATTTACTTGCTTTTACAGCTGATACACAACTCTAATTACAATGAATCTGTGAAATGGAATGTGTTAAAAGGACCTCCTGTCAAAGAAGTAAAATTTTCAGTGCAAGAAAAAAATGTTCAATAGTGTCTAAAACATCTTTTTTTATATATTAAAGGAATTTGAAAGTTGTCGGTCTCTCCAGCAGGAATCAATAATATCATTAAAAGCAATCCATGTCAGTCTTCTGGAAACAGACCTCTTGCCATTATGGTAAGATGACATTGGCCTGATAAGAGGCTCCTTTTCTGAAGCTCACAGCTGTTTTGCAGTGCTTCACAAAACAGCATCTCTTAAATTTCTGAGGTGTTTTAAGAATACCAGGTTAGCTTTGCACAAAAGAAGAATGTTGTGTGATTACAATAATTCCAAATATGACAAGTGACCCCTTTTTATATGAGACATAAAAGCCTATGGATGTTGCCATTTGCACTTAGCAGTTGCAATAGAATGTGCATATGACATTATTGGCTGGGAAACCTCATATGGGATGTTCACTTGATGCCATTATGGCAACTTGCAAGTTGATGATGATGATGATGATAATGATGACAACACACACACACCCAGTCCCGAACACACAAAATCCCTGACCTGTCTGGGAATTGAACCCAGGGCCCCATGACCAAATGTCAGCAACACTAACCACAAAACAGTGAGCTGCTGCCTGACAGCCCTAAAACAACAGCTGACTTTACTGTAGCACCAAAGACATATTACAATTTGATCAGTTTAAAGTGTAAACTGAGGGAAGATAAGATTGTGAAGACACTAAATAATACTAGTGTTGGCTGCAGTTTGTGTGATGAAGACTATCAAGTATTTCAAGATTATTTTTTTGAAAGAACACCAAGTAGTGATGAATCAAGTGGTGATGAACTGGAACCTCTGCCTAAAGAGTCAGTTGACGTCTCCAATATTTATTTATTACAAGACATTCCAAATTTTGATGAAGCCTGTGGCAACAATGAGAATATTATTGATAATGTTATTACTGAAATACAATGACATGGTAATAATGAGCAAGCAATATTTGAGAATGATGGTGTTGAAGCATTTTTCTTGTTGTATTAGAGTTTTATGTAGCTGCTGGCTTGCTCCTTGTAGTTGAAGCTGAGGCAGAGCACTTCATGAGATCTGTCAACCGACGTTAATATCTGACTGACTACATTTATTTATATATTTATTTACTTATTATCCGGCTGCTGTAGATGATTCTCTTGAAGTAAAGGTTCCGCTAATCAGTGCCTCTGAAATCTTGTGTGTAGCGGAGGACAGGCTTGGCTCCTTCACGTTCTGCAACTGTTGTTGGAGCAAAAGAAGATATCTTCTACACACATCACAAAAAAAAGCATGTCCACTACTTTCCTTTTACAAACATTTATATTTCCTTGAATGGGTGTACAGATCATTGGAGTGACTCATGAATTAGAGTAGAACACAACTTTTTGTACGATATACACCTCAGAGACTCAACTTGACATCCCAGATTATGATATATTTTATTTGTCACAAAACCATCTTGTCTTTCATTTTCACTCTTGGAGAGTGTGGTTGCTCTTTGATGGTCAAGCCACAGCCAAGCTGTGACACTAAAATGTAAAAGGCCCTGCCCACAGAAGGTGAAGTTATTTACTTCTCATCACACCTCCCATTTAATGTCTGCACATACGAAAACAAACACTCACCCACAGTATATGTTCTGCGACTTACTCTCTACTTAAACAATAGAAAATCCAGGATGGAATGTGACAATATTATGAAAATGAAAGTTGCTACTCCTCATATAGCGGAGATGCAGAGTTGCAGATAGGCTTAACAAAAAGACTGTTACAAAATAGCTTTCGACCAGTATGGCCTTGGTCAAAACTAGACCACACACACACACACACACACACACACACACACACACACACACACAACTGCAGTATCTGGCAACTGTGTGTGTGTGAGAGAGGGAGAGGGAGAGGGAGAGAGAGAGAGAGAGAGAGAGAGAGAGAGAGAGAGAGAGAGAGTTGGGTTTGTGTGACTGGGCATGAGTGTCTGTCATCTATTTTTGACCAAGGCCATACTGGCTGAAAGTTAACTTGTGACAGCCTTTTTGTTGTGCCTAACTGCAACTCAGCATCTACGCTGTATGGTGAGTAGCAACTTTCCTTTTCATAATACTATTACTCCCTACTTAATATTATTCTGTCACAATCATCTTTCCTTGTACTACACAAGGAGTGAAATGTATTTTGCCTGAACAGCATGTAACACTTCCGTATGAAAGAACTTTGAACTGGTCATAACTGATGACTGCATAGATTTAACTGACTCATTTGATATGAAGCTCCTTAACAGATTAAAATTTTGTGTTAGTTGAGACCCAAACAAAGGACCTTTGCCTTTCGGAGGCAAGTGCTTCATCAACTGAGATACTCAAACATGACTCATGACCTGTCCTCACAGCTTTATTTCTGCCAGTACCTCATGTCCTACCTCCCAAACTTCTGAGCAGTTCTGCTGCAAAATTTGCAAGACTAGCACTCCTGGAAGAAAGGGAACTGCAGAGGCATGGCTTAGTCACAGGCTAGGGGATGTTTCCAGAGAGAAGTTTTCACTCTGCAGCGGTGTGGGCATTAATATGAACCTTCTTGACAGAGTAAAACTGTGTGCCGGGCCGAGACTCTAACTCAGGACCTTCACCTTTCAGGGGCATGTCTCCGCAATATCCTTTCTTCCAGGAGTGTTAGTCTCATAAGTGCGGTGTGTAACTTCAAATTCTTCTTTGACAGCTTGTAAACACAATGTACAGACTAAGAAAAAACAACCATGAACCAAACAGTTAGTAACAGGTCAGTGTGTTTACAAAATACTTACATGTTTGCCCACAGTATTAAAATAAAATATTAAAACACCGAACAAAAACAAACTGTGATACAGGATTATCTTACAAACCACATGGTAATGCAAGAAGAAAACTTCATAAGAATGTGGTTTCTTTATCTGATTCAGAATTTGTTTAAGATTTTTATACAATTATGCAGAATAACATGCCATACTATTACCAGGAAGAAGTACAACGGATATAATGCAAATTTAAAACTTCTACCTTTACGCGATAATAAGGCATTTCAGATCTGGAACTGCAATGGATTTACAGCTGGAAGAAATTAAAATGGGAAATACTGAAAAAATGAGATCCCATATACAACTTACTGCAAAAGAAAGGGAGTTTTATAAGGGAACAATCACAAAGACTAAGGTAAATTCCGAAGATAGTAAAAAACCTTGTGTACATTACAGTTTTGATGCTCTGCAGATCCACATACCTAGTAATATGTTACGGCTGGGGCCTGTTTATTTTCTGATCCCACTCAGAACTGGCATATTCTAGGTTATGTGTGAGAGTGAACAAACAAGTAAACTATCACTCCCAGAATGTGTAGGAACAGCAATGGGATTCACCACTACTGTTAGTCTTTTCCACAATTATTACAAAATCTATAGTCATGGAGAAGACACAATCTCCATTCATGCTGACAATTGTATAGGACAGAACCAGAATGAATCTTATTAGGGTATCTCGCCTGGAGAATCAGTAGTAACAAAAATAAGAGAATTTCTTGTCATCCGTGCCTGCAGGCCACAAGAAACTTACATGTGATTTGGCATTTAGACTTTTAAAGAAAAGGTTTAGGATCACTTATGTCTCTTCCATACAAGAATTTGATAACTTCATTGAGAAATCTACACCTAAAGCACATTTTAATTCTGCTGTTGCTTTGGAATAAAAAAGGTCGAAGTTGCTGTGAATACATATGACTGGCTAAATTTCTTGGAGAATAGTAATGCTAACACAGTAATTGACACAACTAAATATAACCACTTCCAGCTCAACATTGACTAGAAAGGTAATGTACACTGCAAACTGTACATGGATGGAAATGAATTTGTGCACCACTTCTTCCCCAAAGACAATGGGTTTCCTGACGCAGTAATTCCAGCAGGGATGACAAGACAACAAAAAGATTATGTTTTTAAAAATACAAGGATCTACTTCAAAGAGGAATACAAAGACATTCTGTGGCCATTAGAATCTGAACCTAAACCAGAACAATGAGGACTCTGAGGAAAAATCTGACCAACCAAATACTCCAGAAACTAAGAAGAATAGGGAAATAAGTTGTTTGTAAACAATCTTGAACCCCTTCAGACACAAGTATTTTAGAAGTAGAAAATCAAATCCTTTGGCCACTATAAGATACAGGATGTCAGTAATCTATTTTTGGGGTTTTGTGAATTCAAAATTTTTGGTGGTTCTTGGCCCATGAATGGCTCCAAAATCATACAAATACCAATATTTCACAAAAAAGGCCAGTATTTTTGGTTTTAAATCTATGTACACTTTAATGTGCTTCCCAGGCTCTGATTTTGCTCTACACAATGCATCTGATATACACTGATCAACCAGAACATTATGAGCACCAACCTACCATCGATATAAACCCATCCAGGTGTGACTGCTACACACACACACACACACACACACACACACACACAGTGCATGTAGTGTCAGTGAGTGTGCTGTCCATGTGTAGGATGGGGAAGGTGTGAGATCTATCTGAGCAGATTGTGATTGCCCGGAGGCTAGGCATGAGCACTTTGGAAACTGCACAACTTGTTGGGTGTTCAAGGAGTGCTGTGGTGAGTATCTTCAACATGTGGCAAAACCAAGGTGAAACTGCGTCCAGATATTGTGGGGTTGGGCAGCCACCCCTCACTACAGATGTTGGGTGCCATAGGCTAGGCAGACTGGTGAAACAGGACAGGCAGTGAATTGTCGTTGAATTTCTAGTGTTCTGCCCACTCACCTGATAAAGGGTGCCTAGGAAACCTGCTTTCTCGGATCGCTACACAAAAATTCATGCAAATCTAATTAATGAGATTTTTTTACAGTAAGATAATTAACAATACTTAATTTTGAGGAATGTACAATGAGATGTCGCAAGCAAAAGGTGACATGAAACATAAGCAATCTCTTCAGTATATACAATCCATAACACAAGACGAGAAATACATCAAAGACGAGAAATACATCTCCTAAGTCGCTGCTGTCAATCTTGTAGACTGCCTAGACTGCAACTGTGCCGCGACCAGGAGGTGATGGCACTTATATTCTCTTGGTCTAGATGCCACTCCTGTCTCGGTGTCGTCCTAGAGAGAGGTCTGTCAGCGTTCTATTGGTTGATGTCATCTCACAGCCCTCTCTGCTCTTCTGTCCTTGACCATTGCACCAGCACTTTATGTTACGCCAGAACAGAACTAACACCAGACTTTAATGCTGAGTAGAGTACAAGTGTGTCTGAATATGCAGTGCACTGAACACTCCTAACGGTAGGCCTCCGCAGCCGTCGACCCATGTATGTGTCAATGTTAACACAATGACATCAGCAACTACTGCTGAAATAGCAACATGACCATCAGGACCAGACATTGGTACAGTGGCAAAGCATTGCAATGTCTGATGAATTCCGATACTCTCATCATGCTGATGGAAGGGTGTGAATCCATCCTCTTCCAGGGAAACAGCTCCTTGAAACCTATACTGCAGGATGCAGAAAAGCTGACGGCTGCTTCATTATGCTCTGGGAAATATTCATGTGGGCATCCATGGGGCCAGTGGAGATCATGCAAGGTACCATGATAGCCAAGGAGTATTGTAAACTTGTTGCACGCCATGTACACCCCTTCATGTTGATCATGTTTCCCGACAGCATTTGCATTTTGCAACAAGAAAATGTGGCATGTCACAAGGCCAGGAGTATGTTGAGGTGGTTCGAGGAAGACAGTGGTGAGTTACAACTGATGTACTGCCTCCCCCCCCCCCCCCCCCCAATCCTCCTCCCAACTCGCCAGTTCTGAACCTGATCAAACACATCTGGAATATCACTGAACACGGTGTCAGAGCTCATTGCCCTCCTCCCCAGAATTTACAGGAATTAGGTGACTTATGTATGCAGGTGTGGTGTCAACTCCCTTTAGCGACCTACCACAGCCTCATTGCTTCCATACTATGAAGCATCACCACTGTTACCTGTGCCAAAGGTGGACATACCAGCTACTACAGGTGGTCATAATGTTCTGGCTGATCAGTGTATGTCCCACATCTTAATTTCTGCTGCGCTTATTCTATGGTCCTCTTAAATGGATTTCCTTCTCTCTTTTCATCTGTATTATTCCTGAAGAACAAATCTTTCATTCTGGCATTTGCTACAGTGTATTCATTTTTGTATTGTTATGAGATCTCTCTTAGCTTTTGGTTTTGGTGAACATAGGGTCTTGGCAATTGTATAACTTGTCATTTCAGTCTTAACTGTTACACTTAAATTTAAGAAATAATTATATCTAATTCGCTACTGTCATTCATTTAACATAAAGAATGTCAGTATGAACATACCTCTTTCTACAAATAATGCAAGTGCATCAAATAGTTCCTGCGTCTTTAGTGCAAAGGCAAGTATATTTACTGGACACATCCGAGCTGCAAGTTCCTCAATCAATCGTTCAGCTGGATTTTTAAAGCACTGAAGTCTTTCAACTGTGTCATGTCTGAAAAAAGAAATTTTATTTAATGATCCGGTGGTTTCTTATTTCACCTCAAAAATCTGATACTGCTCTAATATTTAAATGACTTTAATGCTGAGCTGGTATTAAATGAAAACCAGCTAATAGTACTCAGTAATAAATGAAGTACTGTGATACACGCCTTCATCAATTCATTGTGGTGACTTGCAAAACAGATTTTAACTTTCAGTTCCCACTCTCAGAACGTTTATTGAGTTAACTGGATGAAAACAATATTATTTTTTATCAGCTCAAGTGCAGAATAAGAATAGGTGTACATCTTAATGAAATTGAGATAGAAAAGGCATCTAGTTGTTAAGATTGCCATAAAATGACATGCACGGGTGAATGTAGAAGGAATTCAAGTCAGTAGTTCTTTCAAATAACAAAATGGAAAGGAAATGGTTAGTGGAAATTTTGCTGTTCAAAAACTGAATGGGAAACAACAACACCTGATAAGATGGAAATAAAAAAATAAAATCTGTGAAGAAAGGATACTTTTAAACTTGAGGGCTTAAAACTATCATTGTTGACTTTGACATGTGTGCAAGGTAACATGACCATTAGTGCCTGTTATGGTACAGAGGGAGGGAGGGGGGGACAGGTAAAAAGTCAGAAATTCTGAAAACAGTAGGTGGAAATGGAATGTTGACGTGAAAGAGAATGAACACCTAGAAGAATGCTGAATGAAATAGTCAGTGGATGGTATAAAATCAACACGACAGGGTAATAAAAATGACACATGGCTAACAGCATGAGGATGAGGACATGGGAGGGATATGCAACTACCCACTGGATTATATAGGAGACACATCACATGACTTTGAACACCACACTCTTAAACTTAATGCATGCTTTACAATAGGAGTAATATGAATTTTCCATCCCAATCAGTGTCTTAGAGCTCCAATCAGTCCTGTTAATATGCAAGTCTTTTTCCATTTCCTCTCTCTATTTCTTGTTCTTCTTTTCTTTTGTTCTTCCTTTGAGGAACACCTCTGTCCACTTTTCCCTAACCAATTTTTTATCAAACTTCATATATAGTATGCAATTTCTAATGTTTTTTTTACTTGTGTCTTTCCCTATGTTGTTAGCTGCTTTTTATATTTTTGTGTGTCCGTCCTCTATATCCTCTACACTTTTATTCCTAGACTCTCCTTCCCTTATCTTTCATGAGTTAACAGTCACCTCTGCTATTTTTTGCTTCACACATCTCATCTATAAAAATTAAAAAATACAGAAACACAAGAGATAAAGGTTTTATGATAAATCTAAAAAAGAAGTAGTACTGTATTTAAAAAAAAAATACAACAAGAAAAAAAGGCAACTACTATAGCTAGAGAGTTAAATAAGACAGCCACCTCTAATGAGATAGGAATGTCAAGATGTAAGTATACAATTTATTGCAATCACAGCACAAGTTTTTATGTAGACTTGGTTACAAATCAGCTGTGTATCAGTACCAGACCACATTCATCACAGCTAGTTCACAATCTAGTTGAAGAACATACAAATGTGATCAACTTCATACACAATACCCTGTGCCCCACAGTTATGAGTGTCCACTAATTTCTGTCCTTGGGCTATGTTTGATCCCTTCCTAGTCCCCTGTTTCTGCCCCCATCCCATTTTCTGACTCCCCCAATGCCAAGATTCATGGTTCACTCATTTCAGTTATCTTTACAGGATGATTGTCTCCTTCAGGTTGAGACTATCTTTACCTCAGCCTTATGTAATTTTCTCATTATACTCCCTAAATTTCTTTTCATACTGTGTGCACTTTGACATGTGCGTGTATGTTACTACTATAAAACACATCACATCAATTCAGTCCCTTAATGAGGAGAACGGCTTTTATTTTGGCTCTCAATACCAAGAACCTACCTTTCTTAACAAATTAATTGCTTCTGTGCAAGTGATGTTGATGTACTGACATGATCACTTGTTTGTGTCTCTATCAGACTTACGAGACCTGAATAAAGTTCCCTAATTTCTCTATGTTACTTAAAAAAGAAACTGTCAGCATATCACATAAGTCTTCTTTCTGCAGCATTTCTGTTCTAAGCCGTGAGTATGTAACAAGAAGTTTAAATGGGGTTAGTGTTATTTTCTGCAAAAGTACCACAATATACTTATGGTAAAACCAGAATAGACACACAGAAAAACACTTATTGTACAGCCCACCAACCATACTGATAATCTGCAGGTTTTAACAATTTTAAGCTAACAAGTACAATTTTACCCTTCTTTTAATCTCAGGTAACTACTTATATTGTGCAGTCATCAAGGTATAATCTTTAAACAAAAATGGGGTCAGGTAAACACTTTCCTGCAACTGAATGAATACTTAATATAGGTTGGGGACTGTATGGCAGGATGTGTACTTGAAACACAAAAAGAGCAATATCTCAAAATCTAGTAAAGTCGATGTTCATGCACTATCCACAAATCAGCTGCACGTGAGTGATTACGTTCCTTAGTTTTTGTTTATTGCTTTCATCCTGGAATTTATATTATTACTGTGAAGTGTTAAATTTGTGTGTTTATTCAAGGATAGTGCAAAGGTAGTGTCCAATGCAAGAGAAGAGGGAGGGGGAGATTATTCGTGTGTGTAACAGAAAAGAGGAATATTGTGCACCATCTATAAACATAATTAGGGGGTATCATATTACTAATTTTAGTCAGCACATAGACTCTAGTCTCCATTGCATTGCTTAACTTACACTGGATATAACCTTGGCTACAACCTTAATTAAGAAGTTGTTTTACATTTGGATATTAACAGTCTTTCTAATATCATTTTGGAGTGGCCATGAATGAGAGGCCATCCAATCAATATACCATGTGTGCTGCAATCTAGCTGGGTGGGATATATAATATTACACTCTCATACAAGAACAATTCTTAATACTTTATTCACCCATGTACAGGAACGAAAATGTTGTCGACAGATAATACAGCTTTGAGAAGTTTTACTTTACAGCAGGATTATCCCTAAAAAGAATTGACAAGGCAGTTAGCCTGCTACTGAGAACTTTTTATTATCAAGGAAGGTCCATTGTAAGAGTAAGCATGATGTGACTGTGGAAAAGTCCTGGCTGCTACATCAGCCCCCTCAAGGGAGGCAGAGTGTTGCCTAAGAAGTGCGCCGGAAAGTGGACACATCGACCTGATCTTGTTGTACATCCTAGAGGTCAGTCTGTCTGTCTGTGGTGAAGGTGCTGGAAGTGCTGTTGATGCTAATGTTGGTGCTGTAGTAGGTCGGCATCATGGTACAGCAGTAGGTAGCTCTTCTTGAAAAACATATACGGGCTTCACCCGGTCAAGAGAGATTGTAGAGGGCTTGTTGTTAACAAGTACCTTGATAGGGTGCACTTTCCATCATATGACTGTGTGGGCCCTTGTACGATGGTTGCAGTGAAGGCTTCATGCCATTGTTGTAAATCATGATGTGTGTGCACTTGTCTAGGACCTAATGTACATAGCTGGAAATTGTACTGTGTATTGATGCTTGTTGGGGACGAATGCGAGAAATATTTTCCCTAAGTTGAGTAATAAAGTCACAGTTGTTATGGTCAGGCAGCTGTAGGGAATGTGCGTCTACAAACTCTCCTGGTACGTATAATGTTTCGCCGTATACGAATCCAGCAGTCACAGTCTAAATCTGAGTTGTAGCTATTCCTCAGGCTAATAAAAGTATTCACAGAGCTGCGGTCCAATCTGTATCGTGGCATATGAGGGCTCCCTTGAGAGAATTATGCCAGTGTTCTATCATCCAGCTACTGGCTGGGGGGTAACTTGTGTTATGGTATACTGCACCACAGACTTTAAGCTGGGTGAACAGGTCCGACTCACATTGGCGTCTGCAGTCCATCGTGACTTGTAGAGGACAGCCGAAATGCGATATCTAGGTGGCAACAAAAGTGTAAGCTAAAGTCTCTGCTGAAATGTTACCTATTGGCAATGCTTCCAGCCAGTGGATGAAGCTGTTGATCACTGTCAGTAGGTTACATTGGCCTCTGATCGAGGTACCTGGCCACAAGTGGCAGGTATCAGCAACATAAATTAAGCACACTGGGGGTACGACACAATTCTTTAAAGGCTCTTGGTTACGTGATTTGCAAGATGTTTCAACTTTCTCAGGTAAAGGTACTGAACCTGATGATTAGATCTTATGCCCCAGGAAGTTAATCGTCTCTGACCAAAAATGCATTGGTGGTATTCAAAACCATGCTGTACTACTACTATAACCATTCAGACACCTCAGCTAGATTCTGCTGATGTTTTTCTGGCAAGGCTGAAAAAACAGAATATCACACAGATATGTAAAGCAAAAGGGAATACCTTGTAATATGGAGCCTATAAACTTTTGCCAAGTTTGTGCAGCATTTTGGAGGCCAAAAGTCAGGAAATGACTCTCGGATAGACCAAATGCGGTGATTATGGCCATCTTTGGTATGTCTGCTTCTGCTACTGGGGTCTGAGTGTAGATATTGGTAAAATTTTGGATGCTGAATAAGGTTGCATGACTTAACAAGTAATTATAGTCTCATAACAAGGGTATGAGGTATCAGTTTAGTACACTTTTGCCATTGATAATCCCTGCACAGATGCCATGGGCCACAGTTCATAGGTAATAAGTCAGGTGGGGACAAGCAGGAACTACTCGACGGGCATTTAACATGTTTCCACAGCATATTGTCAATTTCCACTTTTGCTATGGCTAGCTGGTCCAGGACTAATCATTGGAGTCAACAGGATACCGGTGGGCTATTGGTAGTTTTAATGTGATGCACTTTGCCATGGCATACCCTGTTACCACCCCCCCCCCCCCCAAATAATCCTGCATACTTGGCAATAGTGGCTTGTAAGAACTTGGCCATTTGTGTTGCTGCATTTTGTTGAAAGCCTTAAGTCATTAAGTTGGTGGCTCTGCCAATGAGCCACACATTTGCCACATCTGGCAACAGCTTGTAATATGCTAGAGAATATGCCCCTATTATGGGGTTCCATCTCACACATCCGCAATAGTAAAGTTCCATGCTGTCATGCTGCAGCCTGAGATCCTGCTTGATCCATAGTGTACCATACGTCAGTATGGAGGAATTATTTGCTGCAGTCAGCTAGAAAGTGGCTGTTGGTCACTTACTGTGTAACTGCATGTGTGGAAACACACATAGGTACAACATTTTTGTCCTGGCTTGCAGTCACTTACGAATAGACTTTGCAACATAATCTGGCAACCAGTGGGCACAAGGTGTAGTACATTTACTCACCTCGTCTCCAGATCTTGTGTGGTACCCTCAGAACCCTGGCAGCCAGAATGTCTAATCAGCATGTGTAACCAGAGGTGGTGACACGCTGTTGCGTGATGCTGTCACTGCATTTACCTGAGTGGGCATTACTGCATTAAATATCAGCCAATGTATCCAAGTCCATGTTGTTCTGAGACACTGTAACAGCCTTCACTTGAGATGGCAGCTGGCTACATCACAATGCATGCAGAAGACTATCAGGCACATTACCAGTGTCAACCTTATTCCACAAGTGTCTCCTGTCGCCAATGTCTTCTTGCATCAAAACCTGCCTGATGATTTGTTCTTGTGACACAGACACCCTACAGATTAGTTTCGTCTTATTTATGGTCCAGCTGGCTTACAACAATTGTAAATTTAGTGGAATCTGCTGTAATATCTGCACCAAGAAGAGTGGCTTTCACTTGTGTGAATCACAATGTTTGATTTGCAGTCAGAAGTGTATTACTGCACAGTGAGCTGAGAGACTGAAAGTACAGGCTCAGTCATTGGTTCTGTCACGTTACAAGCTTGTCCTTCCAGTGCTATTATGTGTGTCCAAATTATATTTGGGTCATCAGTGTTGGAGTGGTCATAAATAAGAGACTGTCCAATCAATTTCCCATGCTTGTTACAATCTAGCCAACATGCATATGAAATATGACACACACTCTTACAAGAAGAGTTCTCAACACTTTGTTCATCCATGTGCAGAAAGGAAAAGCTTATCAACGGAGAATCCAGCTTTGAGAAGTTTTACTTTACAGTAGAATTATCCCTAAAAAGAATTGACAAGTCAATTAGCCTGATACTAAGAATTATCTAAAATCAAGGAAGGTAAAAGGTTTAGTCTAAGAGTGTGATGTTGCAGAACACAGCACCTCAGGCAGCTGCCTCCAAAATATTTTGACAGTGTGATGTAAATCAGCACTCATGGCACCACAGAACACTGAGGTGCAGTGATCTTGGCCACTACAATTATGACTTTCATTTAAGACAAGTAATGTGCTCATTTCAAATACCCCTCAGTCTATTTTAGATGTCTATCTTTCTGATACATACGCCAAACCAAGACTAAAAACTTGCATTATCTTTCATTACTGAAGACATTACAATGTTCCCTCCAAGTAAATGATGCACAGCAGCTTTTGCTCTTATTCGTAAATGAAAGTTCATGTGCTTGCTGTTGCTATAGCACTCTACTATGACGACAAACTGAGATAACAGTCCTAACATTTAAATTGGCTTCTGCCAAAAAAGTAGCATATCCACTAAAAATTAAATGTTTTACACAATAATTGAACATTTTCTTTGGGAAAAGAATTCCCAGAAGCTAAGATACGATGTTCACCTTCATTATGTGACTAACAGCTGCTCAATGTGTCTCCTGTAAAGTTAGCGATTGTTTTTACCCATTCCATCCTTGTATAAAATTGAATATTCATAAAATTCTTCATTTGTGGGGCCACAGTGTCATAGTTACTTTCCAAAGAATTACAGGAATTTCAAATTCATCTTTGCAAAAATTGTGTCTTTATTTTACTAGATACAATTCATTTCATCAATTTAAAACATTGTCAGTGGTAGCACTTTTTCTCTGATTTCCACTTACAGATGTAAGTTTTGACAACCTGTCCTATTTTCAAGCTCAGGCTCTGATGTTTTTGGTCTAATTTCACAGTAGCATGTAGTACTACATATTTTATTAATGTAAGAAACAACAAATGTTGCATCGCTACCATTTATTTACCTTCTCATGGCATATATATGTCATGAATATTCATGACACTGAACTAGTATCAGTGGTAAGGCTATGCAATAATGTAATGAATGAGTGGAAAAGGGTACAAAGTATGCGATAGTTATTGTGAACAGGCAACAAAAAGACTTCTCACAAAGAAAAATATGATGATTTCTTATGCAGAATGCAAAAGGGCTTTTTAAAATTTATTGAATTATATGCACAACAACAGTGTGCTTTTCTTAGTTATATACAAAACTGAGTTACATGTTCAATATATCATACTTGCAATGAAATTAATGATATGGGAAGTTTATTCGTACAAAAGTTACATCTCCTTACAGTCTATGAATGGTTACATGTCATCTATTTACAGGCACATAATCCATACATTTAAGAAGACTATGTTCTTACAGATCACAAACAGAATATTCCTCTACAGAAATAGCTGTCTTTCAGAACTGTTAACAAAATAGGCCTATTATTCATATTCTACATACATACAAAATTTCTTTCCAAAACATCATTTCGCCAGATATGATGAGTATAATGGCTAACAGTATGCTATATGGATTTATGTTGGGTAATTCTGAAGTAAATATTTGATAATGACCCTACAAAATAGTAACTCTACAATATACAGTTACCAGTGAATCTATATTGACTTCAATCGAAAGTCACAGATAGTGGAATACTCATGTACATTATTTTAATTAGTAAAATATATGATTTACAATCCTCCCGCATTGTACATATGTTGACAATAAAACACAGCAGAATGTAATTTTATAATGTGGAACGAGTAGTAACTTCTCAGTGAGGGCTACTCGATTTGGAGAACTTCAGAAAATACGTACAACTGGTATAAGAAATGTTACCACTTCTAAATTAAATATTACATGAAACATGTGCCAAAATTATGGCTGTCCTAATGATTACCTTTCACTCCAAGGATGAAGGGTGATTTCTGATCATACTGTCAGGTGACTAACACTAATACTACTAAGCCCCCCCCCCCCCTCGTGCGGTAGCGTTCTCGCTTCCCACGCCCGGGTTCCCAGGTTCGATTCCCAGCGGGGTCAGGGATTTTCTCTGCCTCGTGATGACTGGGTGTTGTGTGCTGTCATTAGGTTAGTTAGGTGTAAGTAGTTCTAAGCTCTAGGGGACTGATGACCATAGATGTTAAGTCCCATAGTGCTCAGAGCCATTTGAACCATTTGAACTACCCCCCCCCCTCTCTCTCTCTCTCTAATTAATTTGATTCCATAGTACCAAAAATGAATATAAAGTCTATAAAATAACTGGATTAGTTCAAAGAGATTTTAAAACACTATCAAACCTCCCTGCTGCAATCATACAAAATCCTTCTGTTTATGTATTTCTCTTTAGACACTAAAGTGTAATGGATTGAGAATGGAAGTTTTGAGATCATAAAAGAACATTTTTTTTTTTTTTTTTTTTTTTTACAATAATGTAAGCTCGCTCTTTATGGAGAAATTAAACTTAGGCTATTTCATCCTTTCACTTACAGTAATTTATTACTTAGCTACTTTTCTTTCTTGCTACTGAAGCTGTAACATAGTTCAATGAGTGGCTCTCCAAAAAAAAAAAAAAAAAATGTTTTATAGTCTAATAAAAAAAAACATCCATTAAAGAGGGCACAAGTTCTGATTTGGAAGGAATTCGGCTGTGCTCTTTAGGAAGGAACCATTCTAGCTTCATCTCAATTGTTTTAGGGAAATTGATGCAAAACCTAAATTACAGTGATCTGAGCTGCTAACCACCTTAATACGAGTCCAGTATCTCACCACTGTCTGTCCTCACCTGGCACTATATGAAGATGCTAGGCAGAAGTATTACCTCCGATCTCGTTGATTTAAGCATACCTGTGATGACTTCTACAGGCTCACTGCTGGTTTAACAACAAAACACACATCAGTTTTAAGCCTTTCTAGTTAACATATCTCTGTAAAATTTATGAGACTTTATTAACATTAAGTTTGAATCAGATCACACAAACCCAGACCATAAGTCGTTAAAGTTTCATTTCAACGAATTATGATGATCCTATTTTACAGTATAACAAGTGCCTGAGTTAGCACAGTTGTTACAAAGTGAAAATCTAGCTATAATTTACCTACATGCAGGAAAAACTATGGCACTTGCAGTGGGCTGGGCATGGGAGCTTTGGGCGCCCAAATCAATCGATCAGGTCGTCTTGTTTTGCAAACATCTCTATGCCAGCAACTCATGTTCTCACAGCTATACAAACAACTATTGTTCCCATCTGCAGCTGTTAATGCTACACTGCTGAAAGCTGGAAAACAGTGCTGTTAGCTGCCAGGGATCTTCTTATACTGACTATACTACAGTCCTGCACAAGTGCTATAAAAAGACAACCTTTTACCAACATTTTCAACTAAAGTCAATCCGGCATAACTGCCTCACGCTCAATTCCGTGCCCCCTCCCAAAACAAAGCACTTCAGCACAATATTTTTGAAAAATGAACTGAGTGGCAGCTGTAAACAAAAAACACAAGTAACCAAAGGCAAATGATATTTAAAAAAAATTATCAGTATAAGTGTTCACAGCATTCAGTTGGAGGGAGGGGAGGGACTAGCAACGTAACTCAATTAAGTGGACAAAAGCAATCCACCATTTTAAAAATCGCATAAAACTGTAACTCTTGTAGAGTACAGTCTACAGAATGAGTACTGAAAATGAAAGTAAATGTCACATGTTACACTGCACACACAAAATATGTAACAATCATTTATGTTGAAGTGAAGTGTAATCCTGTTATCATTTAATACACCTGCAGCCTTCATGTAGGTACTCTAAATGTACTGTAAATCATTTAATACACCTGTAGCCTTCATGTAGGTACTCTAAATGTACTGTAAATGTAGCTCGAACGTCTGTCTGTCTGTCTTTGTCTGCATATGAAATTTGATAGTGAACCTAATACTCTCACAACATAATTATCAGCTACAATGCACGAGCAAAGAATAAACCGAACAACACTGCATGTGACATGTCCTGTTGTACATTGTTTCTATGCCACTAAATGTACAGGTTGCTTACAGATAGTAACTGGTACGAAATCATTAATGAATTTTCCACAGACGCATTCTCACGAGATACAAGAAAATCAAAATTATTTTTACTGGCCAATAAATGAAATGTGTTATTTCATAAAACGCTAAAAACAAAGCACGTCAGTATCATGCAAAAGTTTCATTCAAAATATCTAATACTTTACCCAAGAACTCGCATCAGATCCGCTAGTCTCTTCCAGTTGTCATCAATCAACAATTTCTCAATGAGTTTCAAACGAATCGTTACATCTAGTTCGTGCAACTTAGTTTCTGGATCTGGAACTCCCATATCTGTGCAGTGCAATTATCTTAAATTGAATGAATAATTTGACATGAATCTCTGCACATTTCTTTCTCAACAAGTAGAGCAGAAACAATTTTCAGGCGCCATCAATTCTGAATTTCCATTATTTTACATCCGGTGTTGTGCCAATCAGATGTCTGACAGTATGGCACTACGAAAGCGATGAATTCGCCCAGCTCATGTGCGTGACAAAAACATCTGCGAACAGCGAGGAACACGCAAAACGTATTATAATGACAAGCCGACACAGCTTTTCGTGTCGGCGATAAGACATATGACGCGCAAACGATCTTCATACATTTACTCTTAATTCTGTTTTCCTCCTTCCTTGTATAACGTCGGTCTATGAAAATTGAGGTGGTGGGGGTAAACAGATGAAGAGCGGCGCTGAAACAGGTTGTTGCTAAACAGCTCTATCCTCAACTTCATGTTTTATTACGTAATACTTTGGTATGCACGCATACGCGACGATGTGACATCATTTTAACGTCACCTGCTGTATCGAAGCCGCATAGAGCTGTCTATCGACTTTCGTGACCGTTCGGTTCACACGTGACACGAAAATGACTTTCAAAACAATAACATTAGCCTCAATTAGAGAGAACTGAAGGTTACGCTATTTCTTTACTGCAGGATACTTTAACATATGTAGTTTATTAACGCGTAAAATTCTGTATTCATGTGGACTGGGCAGCAGATGAGAGAGAGATTAAAGTGTATGCAAGAACTAATTCAGAGACTCAATGACAAGGCTTTATTAACTGTTTTTCCTACTACGCCTTCATCAGTCCCGAAAGTAAGACGACGTGAAGCCATTTAACGTATATATTCAACAAAGTAACTGACAAGGGGTCCACAAAGACAAAACCCATGGACACTAAATAACTGACAAATCTGAAACATCAAGTTACATTGCTGTCTGAAGACTGATCATGCCAGATTAGCCTACGTTGCATATACGAATGAATATAAAAAGTCATCGTGGAAGTCAAAAATGCAGACAATGGCAGCAGTATTGCGAATTCCGACAGTACGGCCAAAGCTGCTTGGAAACTGATAAATGGTGCCGCCAAAAATGCGAGTAACAAAAAAATTAACATCTGTCCCCAAAAATTCAATGATATTTTATTAAATCAATCGAAGAAGTAGAAAACGCTATTCCATAGTTACTTTCAAAAAAATCATTAACATATACAAGTGCGTTTACATTCCCCTGAGTCTCACCTAGTTTCGTTCTAAAAATAATAAAACAATTGAAATCATCAGATAATATTGATATATATGACACATCTTGCAACATGCTAAAGAAAGCAATCGGTTTATTTTGTACCCTGTGATGTATAAACAAGTGTGTATCTGAGAAATACTTTCCTGATGAGCTTAATGTGTCTTGGACAGTTACAATACATAAAAAGGGAGATATAGACTCGCCTTCAAGTTATGGGCCAAATTACATAGTCCCAGTTTTTTCTAAAGAATTTGAAGGTCTTATTTACCAACAGTTTTATGTTTACTTAGAAAATATAGGAATAATTACAGGAGCACAATTTGGCCTTATGGAAAAATTGTCTAATATTGATATGGTAGAGTCTGTAGTGAAATACCTACTTCAAGTGTTTGAGAAGAACAAAGGCTTTGCTCAAGTCACTTTCTGTGATCTAAGCAAAAGTCTTTTACTGTGTAGGGCATACACAATGTCTAGAAAAAAATGTACTTCTGTGGCTCAGAGATGGCAGCCTTAAACTATTAAAATCTTATCCGCAGAACCATATGCAAATTTTCTATGTCTGCAAAGAAATGGTCAGTATAGAGTAAGGTAAGGTAGGTACTCCACAGGAGTCTGAACTGGGCCCTTTCTTATTCATAAGAATGACTAGTGACATGTTATCATTTACTAAAAGCAGTGCGCTGCTATATGCAGATAATACTACTTTTCTTCTCAGTACTAATGACTTTGGTAGTCTCAAAACTTGTGTTGCAAAGGCAATTGATGAAGTATTTTACTGGTTTAAAAAGAAATAGATTCTTGCTGAATGAAAACAAAACACAGCAGCTGGTTTTTGGCTAAAAGACAAGATTCTGTCATGTGACACAAAGTATGTTGAGTTTTTGATGGTATATTTATATGATAAAATATCTCGGGGTCAACATGTACTATATATCAGTGGTAAGTTGTCACAAGTAATTTGCCTGTTTATGTGACTTATGGATCGTGTGCTTGAAATAAACGTTAGAAGAGCATATTTTTCGTTTTTTCAAAGCATAATATCGCCATCTGATAAACGCTCCAGCCAGAGCATAAAAAAGGTGAATAAGTTTCTCTTTAAAAGACACTGTCAGGTAAGTGGGGAACCAGCTGCCTCAATTCTCATTCTGCCTTCCTCACCAAGAATTTTGACATGTAAACATGTCTCTTTTGTTCTGCTTATGGCCTCCTATCTTTCTCTTCAACCACTATAGTCTCCTTTCCACTCATGTCCTCTCACTCTTTTAACACACAACATTCTAAATCTCTTTCTCCAGGCTCTCTGTGTAGTGAAGCCCTCACACCTACCATTTTTTCTCTCACTGCCACTGTCTATACATGTCTCTCAGCTACTGTCTTCTTTTTCTCCCATTGGCATTTTCTCCTGTCTATCTCTCCCACTCTCAATGTCTTCATCCTTTTCTCTCACCCTTATTTACCATTTGTCTCCTTCTCTGCTATTTTCACTGTCTCTCTGTCTCACTGCTGTTGTCTTTGTCTCATTCTTTTTCTCTCCCATGGTCATTGTCTCTTTTGTTCTGCTTACAGCTTCCTATCTTTCTCTTCAACCACCATTGTCTCCTTTCCTTGGGTATGGTTTACTTGTGGTTTTGACCCGCTGACCAGAGTACTTTAATATGTGAGTATAGGGGATGAAGCAAGGTGGGCATTTTTTTATGTGTTAAGGGGGAAGGGGGGCACCTGGTGTCCAGACCCCTCAAGCCTATGTAAGGTCTCTGCTCATCTCACCTTCTCATTTTCACTGTCTCCTCTCTCTTTTGTTCCCACTGCTACTATTTCCATCCAACTCTCTTCCTATTTACTACCACTCTCTCTCACTGATCATCACTGTCTTTCTCTGACTCCCACTGCTGTTGTCTTTATACATCTTTCTTTCTCTTTCACTGCCACTTTCTCTCTCTCACCATCACTGTCTCCTCTCTCCTTGGCACTGTCTGCTGTATCTTCCACCACAACAGTTTCTTTGCTACTCTATTTTGGCACAAAAAGTGAGAAATATTCGCACACCAAAATTATTGGTGAGGAAGGTAGAATGAGGACTGAGGCCGTTGGTTCCCCACTCTTCTGTCAGAGTATTTTAAAGACGAGCATATTCGTCTGTTTTGTGTTCTGACTGGAGCATTTTCATCTAATACCCTTCTTTTCCTTGTTACAGCAGTGGGTGCTGCTTATATAAAAGGAATTCTGTAGGTCAGCAAAGTTATGGCAGTTTATTTACATATTTAAACACATTTAAATACTTTGACCCATATATAAACAATAAGCAAGTATATATAACATTAGGTTAACACAAAACTGTCTCCCATCCAATGCAAGATCACTGTGCACTACTTTCATTATAAAAGCACAACATTTTTAAGCTACATCCACAGTATACCAAAAAAATGAGGTGTTTGATTTGCAAGTACATAGAATTTCGTGTGACAAAATAGTTTTTTGTAAGGTGCCTTTGCCGCCAGATGGTGCCATCTAGTAATTTCGAGTCCAAGACAGCAGGCTATATAGACATGAAGTATCTATTATTCACGAACAGAGACCATGTGTCATCAAGCTTTATTGATGAAAAAATGACGACTAAAATACAGTTTGCTGAAGTCAGAACCATTGAGACGGCCACAGAACCCTTGCTATGTATTCACTACATTATTTAAAACTGCATTTAAGCCTTAGACTGGATATTATGTACATACTTCATGTGCATAAGTACAGTAACTCTGAACCTCTGAATCTCGGTAACGGATAACGATATCGAAAAAAGTTTCAAGGTTCATTGAGAACATCATTTTAGAAACTTATGGTAAAAATTTCGACGATTTACTATGAATGGAAAGTAAAGAAGTGGCCACCCTCACAATTTGTACTTCTGGTAGCCAAAAATAGTGGGTTTTTGAAGTGTATCTGGATAACGGATACAGATTTTCGAAAACGGGAAAATGTCAGTCATAGATAAATGTCTAAAGAATGCACAGTTAAAAGTTGAGCCATTTTCTTTGGCTAGTTATTTAGATAATTGAGGCCCACACAGAAAGTCTAAAGGCCGGTTTTTACAACTTTCTGCGTTTGTATGGTAACTTTGGACGTCTAACTCTCATTAAGAGATAATTGTAACGAAAAAAAATTAGAAGTTCTCTAAGATCATCATCTTAAGAACATACAGTAAAAATTTTGACGGTTTTTCATGGATAAAAATTATAGAAGTGGCCATCCCCACAATTGGTACTTTTGGCACTACAAAATTATAGTTTTTTGGAGTTTGCTCAGGAACTGCCTATGAACAAATGGTGCCTTTTTAAAGGCATCTTAGGCCCACCCTAGACCCACCTAATGCAAAACAACCAACCGATTTGCTCAGTTTACTTGGGTTGGAGGAAGTGTGTATTGTTAAATTTTGACCCTGTCTGAAGACAGCTACAGTATGCCTGTTCTTCCCACAGGTATACAATTTGTCTCTGCACCAAGGGCTATCCAAAACACTTGACCCCTTCGTAACACCAATAATCGATACATGTATGTATGTTCGGTATAAGTTCTCTGCTGACATTGTACACTAGTGTATCTGCATAGTGTAGATCTTTGGTTGTGTAAATATGTAACAATAATGTTGATTATTTTGGCGTTTTAAGGAATCTACTATGTTTTAAGAAATTATACTGTAACTATACCATTGGTTTTATATGTAGTACTCTGTGAATGTAATAATTTGTAAAAACTCTGTATATTTTATTGATCCATAAGCCGGGGAGCCAAATGTTAAACCAGTAGTAAAACCCTATCACTATGGAAGTAGTTTGGTGGGACTGGAAGAGGTGGACTTGGTGTGCAAGGTGCTCGATTCCTCTGGGACAAGTGATATTCGAGTTCTGACTGTGATACTAAGTGGTAAGTGACAGCGTTGGTCAGATATAGTGGTTAATTTAGATGTATAAATTAAGGCAAGAAGAGTTCATGAGCATGTAAATTATCCTATGATAAAATGAAAATTGGCCCATCAACCATGGAATTGTTATTGGCCCAGTTTGGTTAAATTTATGATGCCAAGAAGAGTTATATCAAGATGTGGCTAACATCAAGAACCATGGTTGCTTTACTGTCAAGTTTACAGCCACTGTAATTTGCTACAAGTGTCATCACCTTCAGCAGAACTGTTATCTAAATACATACATCTACATCCACATTTACATTGATACTCTGCAAATCACATTTAAGTTCCTGGCAGCGGGTTCATTGAACCACCTTCACAATTCTCTATTATTCCAGTCTCATATAGCACGCGGAAAGAATGAACACCTATATCTTTCTGTACAAGCTCTAATTTCCCTTATTTTATCTTGGTGATCGTTCCTCCCTCAACAAAATATTTTCGCATTCGGAGGAGAAAGTTAGTGATTGGAATTTCGTGAGAAGATTCTGTCGCAATGAAAAACACCTTTCTTTTAATGATGTCCATCCCAAATCCTGTATCATTTCTGTGACACTCTCTCCCATATTTTGCGATAATAGAAAACGTGTTGCCTTTCTTTGAACTTTTTCGATGTACTCAGTCAGTCCTATCTGGTAAAGATCCCACACTGTGCAACAGTGTTCTAAAAGTGAATGGACAACCATAGTGAAGGCAGTCTCCTTAGTTGGTTTGTTACATTTTCTAAGCGTCCTGAAAATAAAATGCAGTCTTTGGGTAGCCTTCCTCACAACATTTTCTGTGTGTTCCTTCCAATTTAAATTGTTCATAATTGTAATACCTAGGTATTTAGTTGAGTTTATGGCTTTTAGATTAGACTGATTTATCGTGTAACCGAAGTTTAATGTGCTCCTTTTAGCACTCATGTGGATGACCTCACACTTTTCGTTATTTAAGATCAACTGCCACTTTTCGCACCATTCCGATATTTCTTCTAAATCGTTTTGCAGTTTGCTCTGATCTTCTGATGACTTTATTAGTCGATAAACGACAGCGTCATCTGCAAACAACCAAAGACGGCTGCTCAGACTGTCTCCCAAATCGTTTATATACACTCCTGGAAATGGAAAAAAGAACACATTGACACCGGTGCGTCAGACCCACCATACTTGCTCCGGACACTGCGAGAGGGCTGTACAAGCAATGATCACACGCACGGCACAGCGGACACACCAGGAACCGCGGTGTTGGCCGTCGAATGGCGCTAGCTGCGCAGCATTTGTGCACCGCCGCCGTCAGTGTCAGCCAGTTTGCCGTGGCATACGGAGCTCCATCGCAGTCTTTAACACTGGTAGCATGCCGCGACAGCGTGGACGTGAACCGTATGTGCAGTTGACGGACTTTGACCGAGGGCATATAGTGGGCATGCGGGAGGCCGGGTGGACGTACCGCCGAATTGCTCAACACGTGGGGCGTGAGGTCTCCACAGTACATCGATGTTGTCGCCAGTGGTCGGCGGAAGGTGCACGTGCCCGTCGACCTGGGACCGGACCGCAGCGACGCACGGATGCACGCCAAGACCGTAGGATCCTACGCAGTGCCGTAGGGGACCGCACCGCCACTTCCCAGCAAATTAGGGACACTGTTGCTCCTGAGGTATCGGCGAGGACCATTCGCAACCGTCTCCATGAAGCTGGGCTACGGTCCCGCACACCGTTAGGCCGTCTTCCGCTCACGCCCCAACATCGTGCAGCCCGCCTCCAGTGGTGTCGCGACAGGCGTGAATGGAGGGACGAATGGAGACGTGTCGTCTTCAGCGATGAGAGTCGCTTCTGCCTTGGTGCCAATGATGGTCGTATGCGTGTTTGGCGCTGTGCAGGTGAGCGCCACAATCAGGACTGCATACGACCGAGGCACACAGGGCCAACACCCGGCATCATGGTGTGGGGAGCGATCTCCTACACTGGCCGTACACCACTGGTGATCGTCGAGGGGACACTGAATAGTGCACGGTACATCCAAACCGTCATCGAACCCATCGTTCTACCATTCCTAGACCGGCAAGGGAACTTGCTGTTCCAACAGGACAATGCACGTCCGCATGTATCCCGTGCCACCCAACGTGCTCTAGAAGGTGTAAGTCAACTACCCTGGCCAGCAAGATCTCCGGATCTGTCGCCCATTGAGCATGTTTGGGACTGGATGAAGCGTCGTCTCACGCGGTCTGCACGTCCAGCACGAACGCTGGTCCAACTGAGGCGCCAGGTGGAAATGGCATGGCAAGCCGTTCCACAGGACTACATCCAGCATCTCTACGATCGTCTCCATGGGAGAATAGCAGCCTGCATTGCTGCGAAAGGTGGATATACACTGTACTAGTGCCGACATTGTGCATGCTCTGTTGCCTGTGTCAATGTGCCTGTGGTTCTGTCAGTGTGATCATGTGATGTATCTGACCCTAGGAATGTGTCAATAAAGTTTCCCCTTCCTCGGACAATGAATTCACGGTGTTCTTATTTCAATTTCCAGGAGTGTAGATAAGGTAGAGTAAAGGGCCTATAACACTACCTTGAGGAACGCCAGAAATCACTTCTGTTTTACTCGATGACTTTCCGTCAGTTACAACGAACTGTGACCTCTCTGACAGGAAATCACAGATCCAGTCACATAACTGAGATGATATTCTATAAGCACGCAATTTCACTATGAGCCGCTTGTGTGGTACAGTGTCAAAAGCCTTCTGGAAATCCATAAATACGGAATCGATCTGAAATCCCTTGTCAATAGCACTCAGCACTTCATGTGAATAAAGAGCTAGTTGTGTTTCACAGGAATGATGTTTTCTAAACCCATGTTGACTGTGTGTCAATAGAACGTTTTCTTCGAGGTAATTCATTCTGTTCGAACACAATATATATTCTAAAATCCTGCTGCATGTCGACGTTAACTATATGGGCCTGTAATTTAGTGGATTACTCCTACTAACTTTCTTGAATGTTGGTGTGATCTGTGCAACTTTCCAGTCTTTGGGTACGGGTCTTTCGTTGAGCGAACGGTTGTATATGATTGTTAAGTATGGAGCTAATGCATCAGCATACTCCAAAAGGAACCTAATTGGTATACAGCCTGGACCAGAAGACTTGCATTTATTAAGTGATTTAAGTTGCTTCACTACTCAGAGGATATTTACTTCCATGTTACTCATGTTGGCAGCTGTTCTCGATTCGAATTCTGGAATATTTACTTCGTCTTCTGTTGTGAAGGCATTTCGGAAGACTGTGTTTAGTAACTCTGCTTTGGTAGCATGGTATCTCCATTGCTATTGTGCAGAGAAGGCATTGATTGTTTCTTGCCACTAACACCCAATGGACCAGGTACTACGAATTGAATAATAACTTTTTGTCGCGTTTCTAATTATTATTATCTAATTATCCCCAGTCATGTTCCTAGACTGGGTCCTTTCCAAGTGAATTAACTACGATTGTCCTGTTTTTATTAAACTGACAATTTTGGGAGTAAAACATTTTGCAGCTTTTATTAACTTTGTGGTGTATGAAGTTTGTTAGTTTTCCATACAGTAGTAAATGATTTATTTCCCATAATTTTTCATCTTAAAATTTCCTAAAGTGTGTTTATAAAGAAAGCTTTATATTAAATAAAAAGCTACCATTAAAATAACCAATGAGACAAAAATATAAAGTACTTACAGCTCTCTATAAATAAAAATTATAAAAAGACAGCAGTATTACTTCGCTTTGAACAAGTTTGTAAACTTGTAATTGTTTTTTTTTATATGATGTTTTAAAGTAGGTTTTCAAGTTTGATAGTCATTCACAAAGCCAGTTTGTTACCTGTTGAACTAATTTTGCATTATTCGTTATACTTAAAGTTGTTACTAAAGGTACTGCTATTTTCTTAATTTTGTGTGTTATTATTTACAGTTGATAATTGTTCTTCAAAACATACCAGTTTAAGGGGCTCCATAAGATACTTAACTTATAAGATAACGAAAGTAAAGGCTCTTTTTGACGAAGTGTAGTAATCACTTCAATCATTTATTCAATACCAAAACTTTTTTAAAATATTAGAGTAACTTCATGTGCAAATTTCTGAAGCTCATAGTAATCAGTACAGTTTTAAATCATGATATTTTTGTGATAGTTAGTTAAAATAGTAGTAGTTCATTCTATTACCATCCAGACTTTGTTAGCAGGTTTGTTTGTCCTTCTGCATTTGTTCCTTATGTTGTAGAGTACTTTTTTGCCAACAGCAACTGTTATTGTGAGACAATGTGTACCACTGCATTTGTTGTTTGCTAGGACAAGTTGTTAACTGTGTTGGAAGAGATTAGTTAAGAGTATCAAGTGAAGCTAGTTTTCTTAGGTGAAGTTTATTTATGCGTCACTATATAAGTTGATACTGCATTGACTATTTAGGCTGGCGGCTGCTTGTACATATAATTACAGTTTACCTTCTTATTAGTTGAATGTAAGTTCAAAACCCATTTGTTTAACTGTTGTTACCGTTTCAGTTACTTCGTGACTAAGAAATTATTTCCGATTTTTTGTCATCAGGTACAGTCATGGTCAGGCTAAAACCCTTTACAGAAGGTTGACATTATTGGCGATTGGCAATTAGATAAGAGCTGGTGGTGTTACATCCTTATCTCTGTGACCAATACCATTTTTGCATGTGGCAGTTTGGAACATATTGGTATCATGCATGTACCAATATGGTGTTATTTGTGGGGAAACTCTAGTTGTGTACATGATGTCTTAATACAGCAGAAGAAGGCTGTTAGGGTAACTACCGATTCTTCTAATGAGGCAGATTGTAAACCTTTCTTCAGTGAACAAAAAGTCTTGACAGTAATAAACTTAGATATATATTATGTTTTAGTTTGTATGAAGAAGTTCTTGTTGATGTTGTGATCTTCAGTCCTGAGACTGGTTTGATGCAGCTCTCCATGCTACTCTATCCTGTGCAAGCTTCTTCATCTCCCAGTACTTACTGCAACCTACATCCTTCTGAATCTGCTTAGTGTATTCATCTCTTGGTCTCCACGCTGCCCTCCAATGCCTCAGAACATGTCCTACCAACCGGTCCCTTCTTCTTGTCAAGTTGAGGCACAAATTCCTCTTCTCCCGAATTCTATTCAATACCTCCTCATTAGTTATGTGATCTACCCATCTAACCTTCAGCATTCTTCTGTAGCACCACATTTCGAAAGCTTCTATTCTCTTCTTGTCCAAACTATTTATCGTCCATGTTTCATTTCCATGCATGGCTACACTCCATACAAATACTTTCAGAAACGACTTCCTGACACTTAAATCTATACTCGATGCTAACAAAGTTCTCTTCTTCAGAAACGCTTTCCTTGCAATTGCCAGTCTACATTTTATATCCTCTCTACTTCGACCATCATCAGTTATTTTGCTCCCCAAATAGCAAAACTCCTTTACTACTTTAAGTGTCTCAATTCCTAATCTAATTCCCTCAGCATCACCAGGCTTAATTCCATTACCCTCGTTTTGCTTTTGTTGATGTTCATTTTATATCCTCCTTTCAAGGCACTGTCCATTCCGTTAAACTGCTCTTCCAAGTCCTTTGCTGTCTCTGACAGAATTACAATGCCATTGGAGAACCTCAAAGTTTTTATTTCTTCTCCATGGATTTTAATACAGACTCCGAATTTTTTTTGTTTACTTTACTGCTTGCTCAATATACAGATTGAATAACATCAGGGAGAGGCTATAACCCTGTCTCACTCCCTGCCCGACCACTGCTTCCCTTTCATGCCCCTCGACTCTTATAACAGCCATCTGGTTTCTGTAAAAATTGTAAATAGCCTTTCACTCCCTGTATTTTACCCCTGCCACCTTTAGATTTTGAAAGAGAGTATTCCAGTCAACATTGTCAAAAGCTTTCTCTAAGTCTACAAATGCTTGAAACGTAGGTTTGTCTTTCCTTAATCTTTCTTCTAAGATAAGTTGTAAGGGCAGTGTTGCCTCTACGTGTTCCAACATTTCTACGGAATCCAAACTGATCTTCCCCGAGGTTGGCTTCTACCAGTTTTTCCATTCATCTGTAAAGAATTCGTGTTAGTATTTTGCAGCTGTGACTTATTAAACTGACAGTTCGGTAATTTTCACATCCGTCAACACCTGCTTTCTTTGGGACTGGAATTATTATATTCTTCTTGAAGTCTGAGGGTATTTCGCCTGTCTCATACATCTTGCTCACCAGAAGCAAAATGCAGAGAAAATCTGCTCTGTTCAAACATAGAAAGCTATAGCTCCATGCACACTCCACACCACAAAGTGGCAAAATCATTTAACAGCTATGAGCTCATGGGGCACAAATTATTTACTAAGCTCCCACAAATTGTACAAGGTTTACTAGAACAAGTATTCAAACAAACAGTGCATGACTGTTTAATTGCCCACCCATTCTATGAAATAAAGATGTATACTATGAGATGAAGATGTATACTATGAGATGAAGAGTATCTGGACACCTGGCTGAAAATGACTTACAAGTTCGTGGTGCTCTCCATCAGTAATGCTGGAATTCAATATGGTGTTGGCCCACCCTTAGCCTTGATGACAGCTTCCACTCTCGCAGGCATACATTCAGATGGTGGAAGGTTTCTTGGGGAATGGCAGACCATTCTTCACAGAGTGCTGCATTGAGGAGAGGTATCGGTGTCGGTCGGTGAGGCCTGGTACGAAGTCGGTGTTCCAAAACATCCTAAAGGTGTTCTATAGGATTCAGGTCAGGATTCTGTGCAAGCCAGTCCATTACAGGGATGTTACTGCCGTGTAAACACTCTGCCACAGGCGGAGCATTATGAACAGGTGCTCGATCTTGTTGAAATATGCAATCTCCATCGCTGAACTGCTCTTCAACACTCGGAAGCAAGAAGGTGCTTAAAACATCAAGGCAGACATGTGCTGTGATAGTGACACAAGGGGTGCAAGCCGCTTCCATGGAAAATGCGACCACGCCATAACATCACCGCCTCCGAATTTTACTATCGGCACTACACGCGCTGGCAGATGACATTCACCAGGAATTCGCCATACCCACACTCTACCATTGGATCGCCACATTGTGTACTGTGATTTGTCACTCCTCACAATGTTTTTAGATTGTTCATTCGTCCAATGTTTACGCTTCTTACACCAAGCAAGTCGTCGTTTGGCATTTACTGGCGTGATGTGTGGCTTATGAGCAGCTGCTCGACCATGAAATCCGTTTTCTCATCTCCCACCTAACTGTCATAGTACTTGCAGTGGATCATGATACAGTTTGGAATTCCTGTGTGATGGTCTGGAAAGATGTCTGCCTATTACACTTTACGACCCTCTTCAACTGTTGGCGGTCTCTGTCATTCAACAGATGAGGTTGGCCTGTATGCTTATGCGCTGTATGTTTCCCTTCACGTTTCCAAGCAACTATCACATCAGAAACAGTGCACCTAGGGATGTTTATGAGTGTGGAAATCTCGTGTGCAGATGTATGACTCAAGTAACACCTAATCATCTGACCTTGTTTGAAGTCCGTGAGTTCCACGGAGCACCCCATTCTGCTCTCTCACGATGTCTAATGACTACTGAGTTCGCTGATATGGAGTATCTGGCAGTAGGTGGCAGTACAATGCACCTAATATCAAAAACTATGTTTTTGGGGGTGTCTGGATAATTTTGTTCACATAGTGTATATCAACTGCAACATAACATTAATGTTAATAACCAGCCCATTAATTCTTTTAAATTATCAACTGCATTATATTATATGTGTGATGTTGTCTATTGCTGTAATGGCCTAATAACAGTAAAATTATTATTGTCATTATTATTATATTTCATTGAGGTGTCTCAATAATGCAAGGTTATTTTTAGAAACTTTGAAAACTTTTTTTAGTAGTTCTGTAACCAAAAGAGTGAACAGCCATTCTAGCAGACAGATTAAAGAGGCAGCTCTTCTGGTATGAATAAATGGTGTTTCAAAACAGCAGCAGTCTGAAGATCACACAAAAACATGCTGGTATTGGTACAATTTGTTCTAACAAAATAACAAAGAAGGTCATGTTGGTGGTTCAAGACGCACTTTAATTGAAGACATTCTCGTTTGGCAAAGAAGTGTCCTAATTGAAGTAGCTTATAAATATTTGTTTATATGTTACTTTATAGATAGGTGAGACTAAGTTACCTCTAAAATCTTTCGTAAATGTGTCAATCTTTTTCTTGCTTTTTATTCTGAGTGGCAATTTGTTTTTCCAGATGAGTAATGGATTTTGAATATTTACTCGCTTTTGTGTTTGATGCTCAATTTGTAAATTATTGACTATATATATATATATATATATATATATAGTCAATAATATATATATATAGTCCATTATATATATATATATATATATATATATATATATATATATATATATATATATATATATAGTCAATAATTTACAAATTGAGCATCAAACACAAAAGCGAGTATATATATATATATATATATATATATAACATAACTAAAATATTACACAACACACACACACACACACACACACACACACACACACATACACACACACACACACACACACACACACACACACACACACACACACACACACACACACACACACACACACACACATATATATATATATATATATATATATATATATATATATATATATATATATATATATATATATATATATATATATATATATATGAGCATCAAACACAAAAGCGAGTAAATATATATATATATAACATAACTAAAATATTACACAACACACACACACACACATATATATATATATATATATATATATATATATATATAAAACTAAAATATTACACAACACAAATCTGTTTAATTAATAAGCAAGTTCCATAGTCTTCCATAAATGCAAAGACTTCATGTTGTAACATACGTAGATCTCATGAAAGCTTTAACTGCCAATATACCATTATGTGATGTTTAATTGTATCAAATTATACCAAGAATTATTATAAATTTTCTATATGCATTTGTCTTGAAATGGCATACTTTCATGGTACACAACTTATACGAAAACTATTAACTACAAATTCCAAATTGCGACTCACGGGCACCCACACAAACACTAACAAGTTTCGGTAGTAGTTCTTGTTGTCTTCGATATTGCATGTGAGGTCAAAATGACATTACATATGCATGAAATTTTGTGAACTGGTTACGAAAAATGGGTAAAGAAAACAAGGAGGAATGTACTTGTAAAACTGATATTGGTATTAGTATAAGGGTATTCTAACCCACTTCCAGGTTATTCAAGGTGGTGGGCCCTCCCCGCACCAATGTCCATGGTGTATACGTACCAATATTGCACACATGATATCTTGCGTTTTTCCCTCACCTTCTGGAAAAATTTAATGACATTAAATTGAAATCGACGTTAATTACATTGCAGAGAATATATTGATTATGTACACAACTCAGTTTGCAAGTCCTTCATTTAATCAGTTTATGGGAGACAGGTCTCTTTATTTGGCTGGAAAAACTCATCATTCTCTGCTGTTTAATTAATTTTGGAAGGTGTAAGTGTAGCAAAATATTTAGGAAAAAAGTGATTAAATATGGAAATAGATTGCTTTTTTTCGATTGTGCATGCAATACTGGCACAAAATTGGCGTCAACATAAACGTAAAGCACTCACCACCGTCATTACGTTGCTGAAGATTGGTGGAACATGTTCTGTGTGTGTTCACCTTGACATGTGGAGATTGACTGGCTTAGTTTACAATTCTGCCACCAGAGGGCACCCACCTTGGAAATTGACAGGAACTAATGGAAGCACTGTGAAAGAACACACGATAATAAGGCAGTTTCCTGTCACTGAAGTGCAGTGAAGTAGCCTCCTGCTGGGCTACAAGTGAACAGCTGCTCGGAAGGACGTAATGACTGGCGATAACGGGACAGTAGACTATCTCATTAGTGCAGGCGAGTAGCCTCCTGCCGATCTACAAGTGAATAGCTGCTGGGAGAGACATAAGGATGAGTAATAATATTAGGACAGCATCCCACTGGCCCAGAGTGGCTACTTTTTTTCTTCATTGTTATTTCGTACCCTTACCCCATGTGGGAAGGGGTGGACTGGCAGCAAAACAATTCGCAGCTCTTCAGCCAAGAGACTGTATAAAATATCACAAGAGAACATACATAAAATGTTGGTATAAATATGACATTTACACATGAGAAGGGAAACAACTGGAGTTAAAATATACAGAGAAGGGGTAGTTTGACAAGGCACATTTATCAAAATGGCACTCGAATATGGCCTAGCACATAAACACTAGTGACATGTAGAGCACACTTAAAGACTGTGTTCACACTATGGAAACCACACGAGGTGACGACACTAAAAACACACTGCACTTATGTAACATACACGGAGAGCACCTATACACGAAACAGAGTAACTGGATTACAATTGGAAGGACTTGCCAAGGGAGGGGAGATCAGAGAGGAGGGAGAGAGGAAAGAGTGAAGGCGGTCAGCAGAGGAGGAGGGACGGGAAGGGTCGGAGGGGGGAGGTGGTAGGACACCAGGGGGCAGGAATGGGTAAGGTTGTGAGGAAGCTGCCCAGGATGGAGCGCTAGGACTGGGAAAGGGGAAGTGAGATGGATAAGGGGGTAGGAGGGTGGAAACAGCTGAGGAGGAGGGGAAGGAGTGGGAGCCCTGCGGAGGAGGGGAGAGGAAGAGGAGGGTCAGGCTTGGAAGGAGGAATAAATATTTGGGTGAAACACATCATCCAGGAATGGGGAGATGCTGGAAGTTTCTTTGGGAGAGGAGGTGGAGGTTTTGGAGATGAAGAGAGGGTGGGACACATTGGTAGTGGCACAGCAGCAGGTGGAGAGTGGAAAAGAAAGGAATCACCAGGAGGTGATGGTGACTGAGGAGGAGGTTGATGTAGAGCATACAGATGTGTTCAAGGAAAAGGAGGAGATGTGGGAAAGGAATGAAGTCATAGAAGATCCTCATGGGGGACAGGAGACGGATACGGAAAGCGACATAGGGCACATGGCGTTTAAGGATTTGGAGGGCTCTACAGAATTTAGGTGAGGCGGGTATCCAGCCAACACTGGCGTAACAAAGGATGGGACGGATCAAGTATTTTCCTGTTCTCTGTGTACAGGAGTGATGTAGAAACAGCACTGGGGAATGAAAATACTTTGTGAGTCACAACTCCCATTCTAGCCAGCAGAAACGTGGGAAATACATAGTATACGATATTATTTATGAAAGTAGTGGGCAGTATCAGGCTGGAAAACCGGATTTCTAGACAAAAGAAACTATATGTGTTACCTCGGAAAGGCCGGTAGTGCACCTAGCGGTCATCGTGTGAACTATAGCATCGCGCGAAAGCATCGCGCAGAAGCATCACGCGGCCGCAAGTATGCGCGATCTAGCGACGACCGGCGGAATTGTTAATAGTAATTTATTTCGTGACTGTGTATCCTCGTGGCGAGGCTTCTCGTCTGTCGCGGCCTGCCACCCAGTGACATGTCACAGCCGCCTCATCGGACCCCACGCTGGTCAGACGTCCCCATAGAATCCAACGTAAGTGTGTCATTTAATTCATCACATTCAGTCCCAAGTCGCAGACAAAGTTTCTGAGACCAGCAGTCAGTCAATTGTAGTTTTTTACCATTGCTTACGCTTTGAAGCGAGCACTGTATTTTAAGTGACTCCCCACATAAAATCATACAACCATAACTGAGTTGCTCTGAGAACTGTGGGTTATGCTGAAAGATTTCTCGCTCGGAAACAGCACCTGAAGCAGAGGCAGAGGTTATACCTTTCCTAATTTGTCGAAACCAAACAGTTCATCTCCCCTGAAAGTTATTTTCCTTCATAAACAAAATTCCTGCTCAGAATACCAACCTGTAGAAGCATACCTACTGGTTCCCATCCAGTTAGTGGACTGAACTTGGGTACATATTCACATCTGAGTAGATTGAACTCCAATATGTTGACGAAATCGACACAGACATCCTTAACACTCTCCTATCAAAAGTATCCAGAAACCTATTAGTGGGTATTAATAAGAGACACAATATATACGTTCTTAACTTATGTCATCCTGGTTTTGAAATGTCTATATCCAAAGCTGTAATTTTTAATGACTCATCAGCAACCTTCAGTGAAATCGAATTTTTCAATTACTGTTATATAGTTACTTGCACAACTGTGTCATGTTCCTGACGGATGCTTATGTGTAAATGTAACTTATCCTACATATCGAAATCATGTCGCCACAGATCGTCAATTTTCTTTATCCCTTGTTCTGCATATTAATCTTGTCAGCCGTGTGTTTGCCTTAGATGTGTGATAGATTTCACATCTGTTTTCCCTAACTGTCTTCAGAATGGTGTGGTTGATATTAGTTTGAAAGCCTGATGGTACACCGCCATGCACAAAGATTCTATACTCCAACATGAATAGCTGTTTGGTGGTCTTTTACCCCTAATGATTTTAGAAATTCCAATGAAATGTTATCTATCCTTACTGCTTTATTTGTATCACAGGTCTTCAAGAGATCGTTTAAATTCTGACTAATACAGGATTCTCTTATCGATTCCAGTTTCTTCTTCTCTCAGCTGCTGCCGGTCTGGAATTCAGATGCAAACTTGCAGGGGGCAAGCAACTTTATATTTTCGAAGACTTGCGTGTGGTATGCAACCATCTCACCTCTCTGTTCATAAATAAAGAACTTCATTACTCATTTTCACAAACAATGTCGTTCCTGCGATATTTTGGACACAGCTTTCTATCCTTCCTGTTGTCAATAAACAGGGAAGCCTTTCAACAGCAGCGTCTAGTAACAACACAGCTATTATTTCTTGTCAGTTTTTCCCCAGAAATCAGAGCATTCAACTGTTAGTTATTCCAGACTCACAAAAGCTATCCTTTCCTTCTCAGAAGGATGGGGTGCTTAAATGCCACTTGGAGAAATACCAGAATGTTGAACAATATCTTTCCCATTCTCCCACACGCAAACCGAAATAATCTGAGATGTGTTTTCGAGATATGTTGGAAAGATTGACCCAGGGAACAATACCAAAATACATATCAACTGACCACATTATCCCAAACGCGTATGAGCCTGCAGATCTGAGTTTCCCTCATAATATAGCCCTTTAAAAGTGTTTCTAATGCTTTCCACCAAATTAGTGGGCGGAGTGATACATCTGTTAGTAATGTGACATACACACATAATACTGAGCATACCTGCGTTTTCAGTTTCATCTCTCTGCTCGGATGTGACCATGCGAGAACGAGCACTTCCATTCCACCGATTAGAAGCCAAATGAGAGGCGTGTGGGCTTTTATTTCGCGAGATATTATTCCTAGACTTTACAGAACCCACACTAGAGACAGGTAGATAAACGATTCACGACTCACATAAGGCATCAAAGCCAAATCACGCAACTTATGTGCTTAAATCAATGAAAATTTTAGCGAAAGAAGTGAATTTCACGTCATACACCCACATTTTTGTCTGATTTACATATAAATGTTTTGATCCTAGCAGGATGTCTATGAAGTCTTTCGATATCAGTGCGTCATGCGCTCTAAAATAGATCATATAGCGTCTTCCTTTACAGGACATTTCATTACCAATGTATTTGTATATCTGTTTGCTGTAGGATAGAACAGGACTGCATCGAAATTCAGCCCAAATAAGTGCAATTCTCAAGTGTTGATTGTCTTACTGAATGTGGCTGTTCAATTTTAGGGAACGTCTCTTGCCCCTTATAGAGACAGTATTCTTTCACTTGCAACCTATCAAGAGCTTGTTTAACTCTTGTATTAGAATCAAGACGAGATCGACCAACAAGGCACAATTCAGTGTTCAGTTCCGAGATGTTAGAACACGAGAAAAATACGGAATGTTTACGAGGTAACTATGCCTGAACTGGTGATTCTTTCACACTACTTCAGTAACAAAATCTGCTCTTGGGAATTGCACTTATTGGTGCTAAATTTTGATCCTGTTCTGTACTGTCCTACAACAAACACATGTACACATACAAATACACATCGGTAATGACATGTTCTAAAAAGGAAGACGTTAGCACGATCGATTTTAGAGTGAATGACAAATAGATAACGAACGAATTCGTAGACATCCTGCTATAAACGTGTGAAATTTATTGTTTAACAGTGCTTATGATTTTGTAGGGTGTACTCATCCATATATCTGCTGCTGCCTCAGGCTCATGTTGTCTACTGCAACATGGGTTTTAAGCCATGATTACTAAATACAAACATTAAGTTTCAGAACTTTTATTCTAAGATATTTCATAATTATACAGACATGCTTACAACACTGACTTACATATTCCTTAAGTCATTAGATGTTTCTTGCATGAAATCTAATAAAATACTGTTCTCTAATGCCAACATGGCTGCCCCTTTATATATGAATCCAAACAATCCTCAGTATTGTTATAAAGGATTTTTTTAATAAAAGTATGATTAAAACCGTTGTTATAAAATTAATGATATACTTCAACAGTTGCACTGACACTTATAGAACGAATACATTTATCAAACTTTAACCATTTAATATTTTATAAATGTAAAACTACTACAAAACTTTTACTATATTTATAAAATGCAAAAGATACATGGATTGGAAAATGTTCCTACCAATATATATGTTTCCAAGTCACCTATTGAGTGTGGCAATATAAGTCTTTATTTATTATTGACAAAATACCTAAAGAACTACACCACTTATAACATTTCCACTAATTACATTTTAATTTTCTAATCAATTCTGATTCTCTCAGTTGGTTTATCGTTTATATACAACAGACTTTAATTCAGTTATTGTTTCAACACAAATCCATCTCAGTTTAAAAGAAATGACTTTGATCAATGTACTCGATCATTTTTTCCAGATTTCACCTAATTACATTAATTCTAAATGTTCCTACCAATTATGGGGCTTATATACTTTAAATGGTTTTCAATAGATTGTTACGTCTCAACAGCCACCAAAACGATTTGTGCAACTAAAAGTTGCACAAAACCTTTTCTCGTATATCCACGTAACGGTACTCATTTTACAATGAATTGGATGGATGGAGAATTTATGTATTATATGAGATCAGATTTCTGCTTAATCTCCAAAATGAAGTGTATACATACATCACAATGAACTTTAAACTATATTTTCAATTAAATATGTAAGATTATCATTATGTAAATCTACATTTACATACATACTACGCAATCCACCATACGGTGCGTGTCGGAGGGTACCTCGTACCACAACTAGCATCTTCTCTCCCTGTTCCACTCCCAAACAGAACGAGGGAAAAATTACTGCCAATATGCCTCTGTACGAGCCCTAATCTCTCTTATCTTATCTTATCTTTCCGCGAAATGTAAGTTGGCGGCAGTAAAATTGTACTGCAGGCAGCCTCAAATGCAGGTCCTCTAAATTTCCTCAGTAGCGATTCACGAAAAGAACGCCTCCTTTCCTCCAGAGTCTCCAACTCGAGTTCCTGAAGCATTTCCGTAACACTGGCGTGACGATCAAACCTACCAGTAACAAATCTAGCAGCCCGCCTCTGAATTGCTTCTATGTCCTCCCTCAATTCGACCTGATAGGGATCCCAAATGCTTGAGCAGTACTCAAGAATAGGTCGTATAAGTGTTTTATAAGCAGTCTCTTTTACAGATGAACCACGTCTTCCCAAAATTCTACCAATGTACGGAAGACGACTATCCGCCTGCCCTACAACTGCCATTACATGCTTGTCCCACTCCATATCGCTCTGCAACGTTACGCCCAAATATGTAATCGATGTGACTGTGTCAAGCGCTACACTACTAATGGAGTATTCAAACATTACGGGATTCTTTTTCCTATTCATCTGCATTAATTTACATTTATCTATATTTAGAGTTAGCTGCCATTCTTTACACGAATCACAGATCCTGTCCAAGTCATCTTGTATCCTTGTACAGTCACTCAACGACGACGCCCTTCCCATACACCACAGCATCATCAGCAAACAGCCGCACATTGCTATCCACCTTATCCAAAAGATCATTTATGTAGATAGAAAACAACAGCGGACCTACCACACTTCCCTGGGGCACTCCAGATGATACCCTCACCTCCGATGAACACTCACCATGGAGGACAACGTACTGGGTTCTATTTCTTAAGAAGTCTTCGAGCCACTCACATACTTGGGAACCAATTCCATATGCTCGTACCTTAGTTAGGAGTCTGCAGTGGGGCACCGAGACAAGGAATATGGTATCCATCTGATACCCTTCATCCATGGTTCGCAAGATATGTGAAAAAAGGGTGAGTTGCGTTTCGCAGGAGCGATGCTTTCTAAAGCCGTGCTGATGCATGGACAGCAACTTCTCTGTCTCAAGGAAATTCATTATATTCGAACTGAGAATATGTTCGAGAATCCTGCAACAAACCGATGTTAAGGATATTGGTCTGTAATTTTGAGGATCCGTCCTTCTGCCCTTCTTATATACAGGCGTCACCTGCGCTTTTTTCCAGTCGCTCGGAACTTTACGTTGGGCAAGAGATTCGCGATAAATGCAAGCTAAGTAAGTAGCCAATGCAGTAGAGTACTCTCTGTAAAACCGAATTGGAATCCCATCAGGACCTGGCGATTTATTTATTTTCAACCCATTTAGCTGCTTCACAACCCCAGGGATGTCTATCACTATGTCCTCCATACGGGAATCTGTACAAGACTCAAACGGCGGTATGTTTGTACGATCCTCCTGCGTGAAAGATTTCTCAAATGCTAAATTTAAAATTTCAGCTTTCGTTTTGCTGTCTTCCGTTTCCAGGCCAGACTGATCAGTGAGTGACTGGATGGAAGCCTTCGACCCGCTTACCGATTTTACGTAAGACCAGAATTTCCTTGGGTTTTCAGCAAGATCTTTTGCTAAGGTATGACGGTGGTAGTGGTTGAATGCTTCACGCATCGCTCTTTTTACAGCAGCACGAATCTCTACTAACTTTTGCCTGTCCTCATTCTCCCGATCTTTCTTGTACTGCGAGTGCAAATGCCTTTGCTTCCTGAGCATTCTTCGAATTGCGCTGTTAAACCACGGTAGGTATTTTCCGTCCATTACCCACTTTTTCGGCACATACTTGTCCAATGCGTGATTTACAATGTGTTTAAAATTTGCCCACAATTCTTCCATATCCATCGTACCGGAATTAAATGAAGTCAATTCATTTACTAAGTGTGATGCTAACAACTGCTTATCTGCTCTTTCTAGTATGAATACTCTCCTAGCCTTCTTGACCGACTTTTTAACTTTCGTAACCATAGTCGTAATGACAACATCATTATCACTAATCCCTGTCTCAACACTGACACCGTCGATGAGGTCTGGTCTGTTCGTGGCTACCAGATCTAAAATATTTCCATTACGCGTTGGCTGTCAATTTAGCTGCTCAACACACTTACTTTGAAGTAAGCTGTCTCCCATTGTCTGATAAAATTGCTTTTGGTATACCTAGTTTAACAAAATAGTCTTTCACAAATTTGGTTGCTATTTTCTTGCTGGTTGCTTTCTTTAAAGGAAAATTTTTTATATATTTTGAAAATAGATATACAATAACAAAAATATACTGCAACTCTCCTTTGGCTCTTGGAAGTTGGCCATACAGATCTATTTCCACTAAATCCAACTGTTTATGAGGTATCACATTTTGTAAAAGACCCTATTGGTTTTGTTACTAACTTTTGTTCTTTGACACTGATCACAACTGGTAAGTAAAGTTCTAACCCTCCGAGACATGTTATGAAAATATATACATTCTTGGATTTTTTAAATACATTTCAATGCACCACAGTGTATGAAACTTTCATATATATATTTTATCAAAGTATTGATGTGAGAATCTGGCCAGCAAACTTTCCATACGTCACTATCTGGGTTGTGTCTATAAAACAGAATACCTTTGAAGACTTGGTAGTACTTTTGTACCTTCTCATGACCTTTCTTCCATATATAACTTTTAAGAAGCTTCCAATGATCATCACCATTTTTGTATCAATTGATTACAGATTTTCCTAATTTCATTTTCTTCATTCACATCTTTATAGAACATAATTTTGAAAGTCTTTCCTTGACTATCAGTTTCAGTATCATTTACATTTCCCACTGGCATTCTTGATAGGGCATCAGCAATTACATTTTCCTTTCCTTTTATGAAATGAGCTGTATATCTAAACTTCTGTAAAACATTGACCACTTGGTAATTCTCCCATGATACAATTTACATTCCTGAACGTAAGTTAATGCTTTATGATCTGTATAAACTTTGACTACATGCCCAAACAAATAATTTTTAAATTTTTTGAATCCCCATACTATTGCCAAAAGTTCCTTTTCTCTAATATATAATTTACCTCATGTTCTTGTAAGGTTCTACTTGCAACTGCTATAGAATGATGTTCTATTTCCCCATTGATTTCCTTTTCTTGGAACAAATTTACCCCCAAACCATAACCACAACTGTCAGTCATCAAGCAAAATGGTAATGATAAATCAGGTCTATAAAGGATTTCACTTTCTATCAACTTTTTCTTAATTTCCTCATTCATCAGACCAATCCCACACTGCATTTTTTCTTAACAGGTTATTTAAACATTAAGTGCATGTGTTTTCACATATTTTAGATAAACGTTCACTAATCCAAAATATCACTTCAAATCTTTTTTATTCCTAGGTTTTGGGAATTTTGCGATGGCCTCAATCGTTTCTCTATCAGGCAAAATCCCTTTTTCATTTATGAAATGGCCAAGAAATTTTAATTGTTTCATTGCAAATCTACATTTTTCTAATTTTAGTGTCATACCCCCTGTCTTATTTTCTCTACAATTTCCTTTAAAATTTGTATATGCTCTTTCCAGGTTCTGTTGATACTGAAATGTCATACATATATATATGATTAATTTTTCCAAGAGCCCCATTCAAAGTCTACTCTTCTAATGAATTCTGCTACAGATTCATTTAAACCAAATGGTACAACACAGTACTGAAAACTCTTTCCATTAAACAAAAATGCATTGTACTTTCTAGAATCTCTCTGCAGTTCAATCTGATGAAACCCAGAAGTTAAGTCAAGGCTAGTGACATATCTTACATTTTCAAACTTGTTAAGCAGTTCATCTATGCTTTCAGGATGGTCAGTTTCTCTCTCTAAGTATCTATTTAGATATCTTGAATCAAGAACTAATCGGATACCCCCATCTCGATTTGAAACCACTACTAATGGATTATTGTATGAACAACAACTTCTATCTATTATTTTCCACCTTTCCATTTTATGAAGCTTTCTTTCCACTTCTCTTCTTTTGCAGACGGGAATAGCATATGGTTTAATGAAGAATGGACAATGCACTTTTAATTTCAGTTTACATTGATACCCTTTTACTCTCGCAAGTTTTGCATCAAATATGTCATTATAATCCCACAAAAATCCGTAAGTTCTCTTCTGTTCTCTACATTAAGGCTTTCAGTTTTAGACATTTTTTAGCTACCAGTTATATAAAATTTTTCTCCTTCTTCACAATATTCATCACCATTAGTCTTTTGCACCCTCTAATCAAATTACTCTGGCCATGATGCTCCATTACAATGCTAGCTTCCCCGTGAGTTCCAATCTTTGGTTCAACAAATGTTATTTTCATGTCAGCCCAGATAAAATTTACTTTTGCCTTAACTATTCAATTCATACCCAATATCATGTTTTCATTCAAATCATCATTCACTAGACATCCTTGTACCAATGTCACAGAATTAATCTAAACTCTAGTAAGACTTGGCCAGTAATCAATTTACTACTTTTTCTTGTTGCACCTTTTGCTCTTACTGGAAGTTCTGTGAAATTCTCATTATTTTTAATCCTATCTCTTAGCTTCTTTGATACTCCTGTAATTGGGCTACCTGTGTCCAGAAGACAGTTTACTACCCAATCAGAAATCTGTACTACAATATATGGACTTCCAAGTTCTATAACAATTTCATTGGCTTCATTTTCAAATAACAGATCCTCCTCTATATCCAGGAAATTCACCTCTTTGTCACAATCACGTCTTTCTTCTACTACTTCTACACAACCACTGATTATTTTTCTATTAGATGACTGTTTTAGATTTTCAGACCAACTTTCCTTCCATAAATACACATTTTGACGAATGTGATTTATGATTTTAAAACTTTGGTCACTATGGTTACATTTGTTATCATAGTCGCTAGCTCTTTTCAATGTTTTATCACTGATCAAATTCTCTCTCTCAGTTTTATTAACACATTCAGACACAATAACACTAACATCTGCCAGCAAAATTAAACTATCATGTACTTTTCTACTTGTTTAAAAGTCATCACTCAAGCTTACGTCAGATTTTCCAGATTCATTCAGCATAAAATCATCAACCTTAACTTCTGCACATACCATTACATCCAATTCTCTGAGCAATATAGTGTCATCAATCTCATTATCATCATCATCAGAAACATTATCATCACACTTATTATTATCCTCAACACTAAATTCATTTCCATCTTCATACACTTCTTCAAATACACCAACAACTTCACGACTAAGATCCTTCTGTTCTACCATATCATCATCTTTTTCCTGTTTATTGCTTACTGAAATTTTATCTGGAATAACAGTGTCATCTTCACTTTCATTTCTAAGTACATGGTCAGATTCCATACATACAACACCAGCATCAATTCTTTCACTCATTTCACAATCACTCTACATTTTCACTAAACCATACTCATCAGATATGTTCTCATCACTATCAGTAACTACTATTACATTACTACTATCAAAGAAATTTGTCAAAATGTTTTCTTCTATTTTAAATTCAGATTTTCTTTTCCTTTTTTGTTCATCTTTGTTCTCAGATAAAAAATTCTTCCAAAATTCCCTATCAAAAATCATTCTGTTCACTTCAGGTTGTCTTCTGGATACATAGTTTTGGTATGGCCTATTTGTTCTACCCCTTCCCTTTCTGAAATCACCACACCATTTGCCTCACTCTGCCAGGATCTGAAAGAGGCAGGCCTTAGTTTTCTGGACCATTCCTTCTGTTCTCAATATTGTTACCATTATTTCCTTGAGTTTGTCCCCACTGCCTATTTCTTGGTTCAAAATTTTTGTTCTCTGGTCTCTGCCTATCATTTCTTTCCCCATTTCTTCTGTCATAATTTCTGAATCTACTGTTCCCTTGGTACTCTCTCCTATAATTTTGATTTCTAAAATCTCCCGTATAATTTTCGTTTCTAAAATCTCCCTTCATATCCCTATGTTCAAAATGATCATTGAAAGCTCTTATATATCTATTTCTACTGTCATCTTGTCTGTCATTATACCTTTCATTTCTATCCCAGGCTAAGTCTAATTTGTCAATATGTCTTAAAAATTCCTCAATAGTGTCGTCAGGTCCACTGAACAAACTCCACTGCACTCTTTGTGGAAAACGTCTTTTCAAAGCATCAATCATCTCATCTAATGGCTTATCCAAATGCACTGATGTTTTTAACTGCTGAATGTTTTCATTCTACCTCTAACTTGCTTGAAATTTGGACCATTTAAGAACTTGGACTTGATTCTGGCTTGTCTAGTTTCCGACCAAAATTTATTCATAAAAGCATGTTCAGCTTCACAAAACGTCATGTCAGGTTTGATTATCTGGTTAGCCCAGGAGAGAGCCTCACCATCCAAGAATTTCTTAATGAATTTATTTTTTAAATTGTCACTCATGCTACTGTCAAAATTGTCTTTAATTTGAAACATTGGGTCGCCAGAATGTATATTCCCTTCCCCTGAAAATGTTTTGATATTGATATTATTCAAAAATTGATTGTAGTTGCTGAAACATTTTATACTAACAGTGTCCTCAATTCATGGAATTTTTTGAATGGAAATTTGAAATTTGCCCTAAACATGTACCTATGTCTTCTTTTAGTTCTGTAAAATTGTCATTTGCAGTCTTGTTGAAGTTCTGTATACTTTTTTCACTAAATCTTTGTTACACTTTTTTAATACTGTCATTCTGAGGTTGCAAATTTTTCGAAACTATCATCTTTTCTTTCTACAGAATCTTAGCTTTCTTCAAAATTCTACTTTTCTTGTTTTAAAGTAGAAATTTCCCCCTCTATAACTGACACATTTTTCTAAGCTATCTTTTGTTTCACATATTTGGTTCCCATGTTAATCTAATTTCTTTTGAATAGAGTCAAGCTTTTGATTGAGAATGTTTTTATGTTCATCAATCGACTTTTTCTGCTCCTCCCATTAGCTGAACTAATGTATCCAAAACAGACATACTTGACCCACAAAAAGGTGAACCTTACATTATTGTGGTCACAGTTCTCCATTTCCGGTGTGCCAGCCAGAGTGGCTGAGCGATTCTAGGCACTTCAGTCTGGAACCACGTGATCGATACGGTCACAGGTTAGAATCCTGCCTCGGGCATGGATGTGTGTGATGTTCTTAGGTTAGTTAGGCTTATGTAGTTCTAAGTTCTAGGGGCTGATGACCTCAGATGTTAAATCCCATAGTGCTCAGAGCCATTTGAAACATTTTTATTTTTTTATTTTTGAATTCCGTTTTTTCGATTAACTACATTACTTTCATCATGGACTGATACTCAAATACTTGTGTCATTATCATTTATTTCCTCCCTACTAACATTTGCATCATTCTTATTGTTTAGATCAACCTCCTTGTTGTCTTCCATATTAACAAAGGTAGCAAAAAATTTTCAAACAATTAACAAATAATTTTTTTGTACTTACAGTACTTTTCTTCTTCTGTACCTTTTTGACTACTTCAGTTTACCTTGTATTGACAATTATCATTACATTCTTCTTATTGTAGTGCTGCTGATCACCATCTCGTTGTTTTCCTCATGCAACCCTTCAAGTTTCTTATGAAGTTACAAACTTTTTCTGAAACAAAATTTACAGAATTATGACCAATCCCAGCTCCATTCACCACATGTAAAATTTTATTATTTAACAAAGCTTATAATTTTGTAGGGTGTACTCATCCATATATCTGCTGCTCCCTCAGGCTCATGTTGTCTACTGCAACATGGGTTTTAAGCCATGATTCCTAAATACAAACATTAAGTTTCAGAACTTTTATTCTAAGATATTTCATAATTGCACTGACATGCGTACGACACTGACTTACATTTTCCTTAAGTCATTACATGCTTCTTGCATGGAATCTAATAAAATACTGCTCTCTAATGCCAACATGGCTGCCCCTTTATATATGAATCTGAACAATCCTCAGTATTATTATAAAGGGTTTATTAATAAAATTACAATTGAAACCATTGTTATAAAATTAATGACATACTTCAACAGTTGCAATGGCACTTATAGAACGAATACATTTATCGAACTTTAACCATTTAATATTTTATAAATGTGAAACTACTACAACACTTTTACCATATTTATAAAATGCAAAAGACACATGGATTGGAAAATGTTACTACCAATATATATGTTTCCAAGTCACCTATTGAGTGTGGCAATATAGGTCTTTTATTTATTATTGACAAAATACCTAAAGAACTGCCTATGTTTACACAGCACTTATAGCATTTTCACTAATTACATTTTAATTTTCTATTCAATTCTGATTCTCTCAGTTGGTTTATTGTTTAAATACAACAGACTTTTATTTAGTTATTGTTATAACACAAAGTCCATCTCAGTTTAAAGAAATGACTTTGATCAATGTACTCTCTCATTTTTTCAGATTTCACCTAATTACATTAATCCTAAATGTCCCTACCAATTACAGGACTTATATACTTTAAATGGTTTTCAATGGATTGTTACATCTCAAATGAAACATTTATTTACAAATCAGACAAAAATTGTGGCGGTATGATGTGAAATTCACTTCTTTCGTTTAAATTTTGATAGGTTTAAGGACGAAGTTGGGAGATTTGAATTGGATGCCTTACAGGAGATGTGAATTGTTTATCTGTCTCAACTGTTGGTTCTGTAAAGTAACCACTAATTTGTGGTATTCTTGTTGTGGATGCATTTTTTTCACTATACTTGGATGATTCTTACACACTGTAGTCCTGTGGTATTACCAGCCCTTGATAATTGCACTTATCTGAGCTGAATTCTGATCCAGTCCTGTTCTACCCTACAACAAACAGAGGCACAAATACATCAGTAAAGAAATGTTCTGTAAAGGAAGACACTAGTATGATTGATTTTAGAGTGCAGAACAATGAGATATCGAATGAACTCATAGATGTCCTGCTAGGAACAAAACATTTATGTATAAGAAAGTATGGCGGTATGACGTGAATTTCGCTATGTTCATTATAATTTTGATCGATTTAAGCATGAAGTTATGTGAGTTGGTTTTGATGGCTTATGTCAGTTACTGTTGTTCAGCTACCTGTCTCTATCATGGGTTCTGTGAAGTTTAAGCAACAGTATTTCGCAAAAGAAACGCTCACACGTCTTTCATTTGCCCTGTAATTGGTGGAATGGATGTGTCACAGTATTGCATTGTCACATCCGAACAGAGATGAAACTGAAAATGCCGGTATGCTCAGTGCTCACTTTGCTAAGATGTACCATTCCACCCACTAATTTGGTGGGAAGCAATAGTAACACTACTACAGGACTGCATGTCTACAGGCTCATACAAGTTTGGGTTGATGTGGTCAGGAGACAGGTATTGCGCTATTGTTCACTGAGTCAGCTTTTACGACATACCGCGAAAACACATGTCAGATCATTTCTGTTTGCGATTGGGAGCATGGGAAGTATATTGTTCAACATTCTCGTATTTGCCAAAGTGGCATTTAAGTGCCTAGTTCTTCTGAGTAGGATAGGATGGTTTTTGTGAGTTTGGAATCATTAATAAATGAATGCTCTGATTTCTACGGAAAGACCAACAACAAACAATAGCTGTATTATTACTGGATGCAGCTGCTGCAAGGAATTCTTCGCAGGTAGTACTTTGTCTTCTGTAGGTTTGCAAGAGAGAGACAGAGATTTAACGTTAACAACAGAATGCTCCAATGTCTGGGGAGACAGCCATATTATTATTGGAGGCTGCTGTTGAAATTGCTTCCATGTTTATTAACAGTAAGAAGGGTACAGAGCTGTGTCCAAAATATCGCAAGACGAACTTTGTCTGTGAAAATAATTAACAGAGTTCTTTATTTATGGATGGAGATTAGTAATGGCTGTTCGAAAATATAAGTTACTTGTCACCTGCAGCTTTTTGTTTGTTATTATGGACTGGCAGCAGAATTCAAACGATCTCTTGAAGACTTGAGATACAAATAAAGCAGAATGGACAGATAACATTTCATTGGAATTTCTAAAATCATTAGGAGGAAAAGGCGACCACACAACTATTCGAGTTGGTATATAGCATCTATGAGACTGGTGGCATACCACCAGGCTTTCAGGATAATATCAACCACACCATTCTGAAGAAAACTAGGGTAGACAGATGCGAAAATTATAGCACAATCAGGTTAATATCTCAAGCAGCCAAACTGCTGAAGATTAATATACAGAAGAATGGAAAAAAAGACAACTGGCGATCTGTGGCGACAAGATTTCGACATGTGGAACAAATTACTTTTACACATAAGCATCGGTTGTGTACATGACACAGTTGCGCAAATAACTATATAATAGTGACTGGAAAATTCGGTTTCACTGAAGGTTACTGTTGATTCATTAAAAACTAATGTTTTGGAGATGTACATTTCAAAACCAGGATGACATAATTAGAAATGCGTATGTTACAACTCACATTAATATCCACTTCTAGGTGCTTGGATGCTTTTGATAGGAGAATGTTAAGGGCACATGCATCGATTTCGTCAGCATGTTGGAGTTCTATCTACTTGTACGTATGGACACTCACCTTGGCGGGAACCAGTAGGAACGCTTCTACTGGACAGTATTCTGAGCAGAAATTTTGTTTATGAAGGAAAATAGCTTTCAGGGGTGAGGAACTGTTTGGTTTCGACAAGCTGGGACAGGTATTACCTCTCTCTCAGCTGTAGGTGCTGTTTGTGAGAGAAAAAACTTTTAGCGTTACCCACAGTTCCCAGAGTAATTCTATTATGGATGTGTGATCTTATGTGCAGAGTTGCTTAAAATGCAGTGCTAGCTTTTAGTCGTAAGGAATGGTAGAAAATGCTACAATTGCTGACCACTGACCTCAGAAATGTTGCCTGAGACTTGGAATTGGATGTGATGAAATCAATCACACACATGTGTTGAAACCTGTGGGGACGTCTGACCATTGTGGAGTTCGATGCGGTGGCTGTGACATCTCCAAAGAGTGCAGGGCGCGACAAACGAGAGGCTTCGCTTGCGAAGACACAGATTCATGGAACACACAACTATCCACAGTTCCACGAGTCGTCGTTAGATGACGAGCACATGCGGCTGTGTGATGCGCTTATGTGACGCCATTGTTCGCGCGATGATCGCTAGGTGCACTAGCGATCGTTCCGAGCTAGCGCATACAGTTTTTCATCTTGAAATCGGGTTTTCTATTCTGTTACTACCCACTGCTTTCATATAAAATACTGTATGATGTTGCAATGTTGTAGGAAGCTGGTGTTGAGTGGAGGGGTACTGAACCACTAATTTATTAACATGTTTATTGAAAATGGAAACTAGTTTATTAAATCACAGAAAATGATGCAAGACATTCTGAGCACCTGCTCCCAGAATTAATTAAATTAATTTCCAACAACACAACTGTTAGTAGAAATCTTTCAGAAATGACTACATGAAATTAAAAAATACTTATTTTCTGATAACAATGTTAAGTTAAAAAATGTGACTGATTCTTAGCACAGAGGTCTAATTACATAAGTCTATAAAGTTAACCTGTATTTTCCACATTACAAGTTTCAGAAACATATTGAAAATAGCTAACCAGTCATTAACATCAGCCGTCCACTACCACACTATTGTTTGCAGATAATTAGAAGGAAGACCACTGGTTCCAAGCAAGTGGAATAACCTGACAACATTAAATTCAAAGTATAATACAAGTGGGAGTTACAGAGCCAACAATTTCTCTTTCCTCATATAAGTATGGATGACGGTCGCCACCAGGGAGACAGAAACTCTCAATAAAGGCATTTATCGTACCCAGGCCGCTTTAGCTGGATCCACAATATAAAGAGCAGATACATCAAGCTATCCTGTAAAATGCTATCCACTAATTAACAGTTAGCATTTACATCAGAAATAGACACTGTAAATACACTTGCAAAAGGCGAACATTGAGCATGTAGTCTGATTACAAAATAAGCAATAAATTTTGATTATAGTGCAGTAAAATGTAGTCAAAAGCTCGAGTACCACTATTTTATTCACAAACATTCACAGAAACGTAAATTGAGAGAGATCATTTTAGGTATTCATAAATGAAGATGTTCATATCTTACGATAGTTAACCAGGAAGGCGAGTCAGAACAGCCACTGTGTAACACAAAATAATGATGCCCACAGTAATTGGACACTCACCATAATTTCTTGCAGAACAAAGCGCAAGTTGAGAACTGCAACACCAAGGGCTGTCATCAAGTATGTGCTATGATGACTTTGCTAAGGACTAGGAAGCAGCAGATGCTGTTTACCAAATGTAACTGCACCTTGTTCTTGAAACTGGCAGACAGGAACCCAACCCAGCACCACAGTGGACACAGGTTACTTGCAAATTCAAATGCTGAGAACAAGTTGGGTTCCAGGAAAATGTAGTGATAGCTTTTCCAACGAGCAGTCCTCACGGCCCCAACCAACACTCAATCCCATCGAACCCTCATCGACCAAAAACACAACTTTTAACAGTAGACCAAGGATACTATTTGTCAGAATGATACAGCATTCTCTCCAGGTGCCCACCACTGCGAGAGCACCTCCTGACCACAACAGTGCTTAAATGTTGGTCCACAGACCTGTCCTCTAAAGGTGACAAATTGCTCAAGAAGCTATTGAGTCCAGAGAGGCTAATAATGGGTGGGAACTATCGATGTCAAAACGTGACTGCATAGCACAGATGTATTTCCGACATTTCTGTTGGATGTGACTTGTGACTCGTAAATAAGATTAAGTGGTTGGTTGGTTGATTGTGGGATGGGACCAAACAGCAAGGTCATCAGAGCAGCCATGTCTACCGATCTAGGGAAATCACAGAAAACCTAAATCAGGATGACCAGACTGGAGTTTGAATCGTCGTTTTCCCGAATGCGAATCCTGTGCAAACCACTGTGTTACTTCCCTCAGTAGGTTTAAGTATGTTTCATTCCCCATTGCTGTTACTACACAAGTCCTGTAGGTAAGGAGCAGTGATTTATAGCCGCACTAGAACAGAGGGTCGCTGTCATAATATTATTACTCATCCCTAAGTCTCTCCCAACAGCTATTCACTTGCAGACTGGCAGGAGGCTACTCCCCTGTACTTCAATGATAGTCTGGTGTCCTGTTATCGTCCAACCTTATCTCGATCCCTACAGCTATTAACTTGTAGATCGGGAGGAGGCTACTCGCCTGCACTTCAGTAATAGTTTGCTGTCCTGTTCTTATTATTATACATCCTAATATTCTCACCAGCAGCTATTTACTTGGAGATTAGCAGGAGACTACTCCCCTGAACTTGAGTGACAGTCTGCTGTCCTATTATCAACCATCGTTTCATAGTGCTGGCATTGGTTCCTGCCAATTCCCAGGGGGAGTGGGGGTCTGTGAAGTCACGATTTCGAGTGCCCTCAGTAGATAGGAAATGTATGTTCTACCCCAATTACCAAAATCAGCTATTTAAACCCTATTTTATGCTATTTTTAGACCATTTTACATCGAAATCAGCTATTGTTCATATTTTTACAATGATACAACCACAAAATTAGGGAAATGCATAAAGTGTCTCTTTTAGATAGTACTATATACATATATACAACATTTATAATGGTGTTGAATAATAAAAATATATACAATTATAGATGGTGTTGGTTATTCTAATTATTTACTTATATACAATTACTAATAATGATGTTTATATAATATATACATATATACAATGAATGATGATGAAACAATAATATACAATATATTTTCATATATAAAACATAGACAACAAATAGTGGACAACAAATACTTACATTTTTTTATATAATAAATGGACAACATATCAAAGAAGTGTACCAAATGTGATATGGTAAAAGATATATCTGCATATGGACTTAAATTAGGTAAACCAAGGTCAATATGTAAGAAATGTATAAATCAAGATAGAAAAAACAGATATCAGCCAAAGAAAACCAGTAACATTCAAAATGAAACAGTACAAAAATGTACTAAATGTGAGATGATAAAAGATATATCAGAATATGGAATGAAATTAGGTAAACCAAGATCTATATGTAAGAAATGTATAAATCAAGATAGAAAAAATAGATATTATTCAAAGAACACTAGTAACATTCAAAATGAAATACAAAATGATGATAGTAGACTAGTTCAACAATTCGAAAAAGCAGTTCAAATTGATATACCTGAAGATATACATTATCCATCTGAATATTATGCACCTGAATATTGTCAAAATTGTTCACAATGGAATATTGTTGGTACAAGACGTTATATCTGTAATCCTGATAAAGTAAGTGTTCATAATAATAAAAAATATAGATTTAAATATTTTAATAAACATTTAATGAACTTACGTGTAACTATAGAAAATGGTGCAATAGTGGACATGTTTACTGGTAATGAAAAGGATCGTATTATAGAATTATTTGAGATGTTTAATCACTTTTACAAAGGTAAGGCATTACCATACAAATATATAATTGCAAAAATAGCTGAACTATTAAATATTGAACATCAAATAAAAATACAAAACACAAAACGTAATATTAGTATATGGGAACAATTTTTAAATGAGAAAAAGAAACATGAAGAAAATGAGTATAAGAAACAAGAAGATGAAGATGAAGATATTGATATATATGATTAAAAGTTCTCTGTCAGTATTCTGTGTTGTGCATCATAAGTGAGATTTTTCTTTCCATACATGACTATGTAGGCTAGTGTATTATCAGGTATTTTATCCTTAAAAGTAGCACATAACTTCATAGTTGTTTTTTGTGTAACAACTGTATTTTTTCTATGTGCCATATTGATTACATAAATAGGATAATTTGTTATATAATTATATGGATTAACATCAACATTTCCATCTCCATTTTGTTTTAACCTTTTAAAATCACGAAATGAATCATAAGCTTTCAAATAATCGTATGGTGGATCTAAATTCCACATTTCTTGAGGAAATAATTCATTTCTCCCATTTTTCAGATATAGGTTTTGTAACATAACATGATCATATAATGATGAATCAAGCAATTGATTATTTTTACGATTAGTTTGAAATACAACAAATATAAAGTAAGGCATATCAAATTCCATTGAGTTATAATAATTTGTGATGTCTAATTCGAATTTTTCCTTACCATTTAATCCAGCTACTTCTACAGTTTGTAATTCATAAAATGATATTGGTATTTTTGGATTTTTCAGTATATTTTCTCGTAGTTCAAGTTCATAATTAGGTTCAAATTTAACAACGGGTACACGAATTTCCATATTCTCAACTATGATTTTACCTTCACTTGGAAGTGTATCTTTAATTTCAACTCCAGCATTATTATAATCAGCCCATCTCAAAATACAATCATTTGCACTTGATGACCATGTGAAACATACAGTAAGATCACCTTCAAACATCATTTCTTGGTAATCATTAAAAAATCCACCTAACATTTCCAATGGATATAATACTTCATTTTTCTTCTTTCTTAATTTTCCATTGTTAACTATATGTCCTTCCATACTTATTTTATCAGTAACACATGATGTTAAATGTAACAAAACTGATGATGAAATAAATGGATGTTCAATTCTAGATAAAACATGATTACCCTTTCTTATGGTTATAAAGTCAAATAGTTTTGCTACATAGTTATCAATTAGCTTCTTATTGGATTTTCCATCATATGTTGGATAATTAGTTCCATCAGTTTTAATAATACTAAAATTCATGTACAATTGAGCCATATTAGGATGCAACCATCCATCACCAACATGTATATTAATTTCTGTATCCTTATTGGGAATATTTAGGTTATTTTTTGTTTTTTCATTCACTGGAAATGATTGAAATTGATAGCTTTCAATCTTCTTCATTTATTAAGAAGAAAAATGTATCATTTCACCTCCAATATAACTGTTATTTGTGCCCCATTGAAATCAATTAAATTATCATTGTCGTCAGTTATAGTTACTTCTAAATCATATATTTTATCATGAATAGGAACAAATAATGGATGAGATGGTTCATATATTATTGGTGCACCAAATTCAACATTTGGTTTAAAAGAAGCAATAATATTAGTTTCTCTATGAAAATGATCATTATGCTTTATATACATACCATCAGCTAAATTAAAATTAATATTAATTAATTCAAATGGTATAATTTTAGGTACATCATTAGCAACAGTTCTTTGTTTTGGATTAATTGTTTGATTAGTAAAACCTAACAGAGGTGCTATATTATCATCTTTTTGTATATCCATATATATTTTTTTATCACTCTCAATAACAACTCTATTTAAAATTTCATCAGCTTTAATATTTATATTAGGGTTTTTTGTATGAATAAATTTTTCTATATTTTTTAAATTATATTGACCAATAGGAAATATAATTGTTTCACCATCACAATATAATTTATTATTTTTAGATGTTATATTAGGTGTTAAAAATGTTGTATAAAATCCAACTAATGCTACACTATTAAAGTTATCTCTAATAGGTACATTTAATCTTTTTTTAAGTACTGATGAATTACCACTCAATTGAAGTAATCTACTCATTTATTATTAATTAAATGAACAAAATTGATTGGGAACCAAAAATTAGAATACCAGAGAAAAAGGTAAAAAATAAGCATGGTAAACTGTTACCTAATTCAATTAGATGTGCAATTATAGGACCAAGTGGATGTGGTAAAACAACATTAATGATTGATAACTATTTATTAGCACCAGGCTGGTTAAATAGGGATAAAATAAACCATGTATATATTTATTCTAAAAGCTTAGATCAATCAAAATATCAACAACTAATTAAAAAATGTAATAAAATTGAAGATATAACAGGTGATTCATTAGCATCATTTATTAGTAGCAATGATGACATTGTACCATTAGATGATTGTGATGATAATTCAATTGTAATATTTGATGATTTTATCCTAGAAAATCAAGATATAGTAAGAGAATATTTTACTAGAGGTAGACATAAAGGAATTGATTGTTTTTATTTAGCTCAAACATACTCAAAAATACCTAAACAGTTAGTCAGAGATAATCTGAATTTCTTAAATATATTTAGACAGGATGATACAAATCTACATCATGTTTATAATGAATTTGTTGGTGGTGATTTAAAATTTAACGAATTTAAAGAAATATGTAGTAAATGTTGGAATGATGAATTTGGTTTTATAACAATAGATATTACAAGGAAATGTAATGATGGAAAATATAGAAATAAAATACAACATTTCATAAGAACATAAACGTAAACATAAACATAAACATAAATGTTAACATAAACATAAATGTTAAACATAAACATAAACGTTAACATAAACGTTAAACGTCAACTCAAACATCAACATAAACACATTTTCATTCTAAATAAATGTTTACAAAATATGATTCAGCTATAGTTAAACAAGCTAAACGTAATAGAAAAAAGTAGAAAAATTAAAAGAACAATTTAAAACATGGAAAAAACAACCAAGAACAGAATATGAAAAATATAAAAAAGAGGATCAACCTGTTATTGATGCTATAGAACAATTAAAACAAGGGTTTGAAGAAATAGGTGATAATGTTCTGAAAGCTATTGAAGAAAATAGAGAGGTAGAAAAACAAATAATTCCATATCATCACCATCATGACATAGCACCAATTAATGATTTTACATTAAGTGAATCTGAAATACGAGATGTTTTAACTCAATATGATGAAGAAATAAAAAATAAAAAAATGCTTAATAAAAATGATGATAGCAAAGGTAAAATTATAAATATAAGTGAAAGAATGTTAAAATATATCAATAACAGTGAGGATCCAGTTTTTGGATTAAGACCTGTTGGAATGTTTAAGTACATCGTTAAATTACCTGTAGAATTCAAAGGGGATAAACTAATCATTGGTGGACATGAATATGATGGTACAGATGGATTAATGAACCTTTTAACTAAAAAACATATTTCTATGGATGATTTGAATGATGAATTTTATCCTGTTGATCTATCAAATTATGCAGATATATTATACAAATCAGATGCGTTATATTCTGATAAAAATCCAAATAAAATAAAATCAAGTAAAGGTGTTAAATACAATAATTTGATAAAAGAAATTGTTGATATTTATTTCCCCCAAAAAAGAAAACAAACTATAGATTCATCAGATTATTCAGATGTGTCCCCAACCAAATCAGGTACAGGATTTGTAAAAAAATATAGTAATAAACCAGTTGAATATATATGGATGAATGATGTTAGACAACTAATTGATAGATTAATGGTAATTCATGGTGAGGAAATGGCTGGTAATAATAATTATTACAATGAAAAGGTAGGAATAACTAAAATGTTAACAAATAAATTTAATGACTTTATAATTAATGATCCAAAAGGTATTCCATATTTAATTAGGTTCTTGAATAATATACCACATACATTTTGGAAGAATGAAAAATATGGTAAAGGCTTGATAAATACATTAATTAATAAATTACCATTTGAAATGCATCTACCTGGTTATAATTATTGTGGACCAGGTACAAAATTAGATGAAAGGTTATCTAGAGGTGATAAAGGTATAAATCCATTAGATGAAGCATGTAAACAGCATGATATTGCATATAGAGATAATAAAGATATAGAAAAAAGACATATAGCTGATAAAATATTACAAAATGTAGCAAAAGAGAGAATGTATAGTTCAGATGCATCATTAGGTGAAAAATTAGCTTCTACTGCTGTTAGAGGTATAATGTATACTAAAAGAAAATTAGGAATGGGACTATATCTTGATGAGATAGATGGGATTTTTAATCTATATAAATGAATACATTTAGTATTGACTATACTTTACTACCCAGTGGAAAAATTAAACCAAAAGCACTTAAAATTAAAGCCAATAATGATCAACTAAATAGTATTGATCAGTTTTTAACTAATGCTCAAAAAAGAAAAAGAGATAAAAAAATTGGTGGTAATTTACTTATTACACTAGGTATTCCAGTTGTGAAAAAGATTATTGAATATTTACAGAAAAAGAAAGAAGGTAGTGGATTAACACAACATGAAGGTGGTTTTCTACCTTTACTATTTGCAGCATTAGGAGCATTGGGATCTTTAGCGGGTGGTGCTGCAGCTGTTGCTAGTTCAGTTATGAATAAAAAGAAAAATGATGCTGAATTAGCTGAATTAAAGAGGCATAATATGGAAATGGAGAAAAAAGGTACAGGGTTAAAAAAACGATGCAAAAAATAATGAAAATGTATCCACAAGCATTGAGTAATTTTGATTTAGAAAATATAGCTAAAAAACTAAAAATTAAACATTTTAAAGGTGTTTTTATGATAGATGAGTTATCTAATAAACCTAAAAGTAATGAATGTGGAATAGTAAATTTAGACACATCTGATCATGTTGGTACACATTGGATATGTTATTATAAGAATAATGATGGTAAATTTGTGTTTGATTCATTTGGTGGCAATATACCATATCAACTAGTTAAATATTTAGGTGAAAATGAATTATACTATAATGCAATGAGAATACAAAATTATGATGAAGTATTATGTGGGCATTTATGTATATTTGTGTTAAAGCTATTATCAGATGGTTATAAATTAAGTGATATTTTGAATCTAATAAATGGACATTTTTGGAAATAAAATAAAATCAGAAAATATAAAAAACAAACAAATTAATAAAATAAACTCAATATTAGATTCAAAAATTCAAAATGTAATTAATGAATTTGAAAAGATTTTTGAGGTTACCAAAAAATATATTAGCTTTAAAGGTAAACGGTTAGTAAATATAAATGACCCAGTTAATGACTATGATGCTGTTACAAAAGGATACTTAGAAAAAGAATATGTTTCCAAACCTGAATACATGTCTATTTTAACACAATTTAATAACTATGTTACCAATACAAAATTTAATGAAAAAATTAATCAGATTCATCAAGATAACTACAACACTTTTAAGAATTTCTTCACAAAAAAGGAGATTGAAAAGGCTTTTTCAGATTATTTCTCAAAGTCAGATTTATCACCATACATAAATAAAATAAATAATCTTGAAAATAAAATCTGTGATAAACAAACAATTGAATTTACCTTTCTGACTGGAAATGAACAAAAAATGCACAACTTTGAATATGATTTCAGACTTAAAAGAATTGTTGTTGTTGGTAAGAATATAAACAAAGATTTGAAATTTGATGACTTTGATATTGCAGTAAGTGTAGCTGATAAATTATATGAAGTAAATAATGGTAATCAATCAATAATTGTACACAAATCAAATTTTCTAACTGTTACATTAAATGATGCAGTTAAAACTGTTCCAGTTGATGTTAAGTTAATTATATTTGGTGAATTAATAGATGAAGAAGAATTTTAAGCCTTATAAATGAATGATCAAATATATTGTTTGAAGTGTAAAACATTTACAGATACACATGATCTACATAGATCAATAACTAAAAATGGACGTAATAGAATTGAAGGCATATGTTCAGTATGTAAAACAAAAAAGAGTAAGTTTTAAAAAAAATTTAATTGTAAGTAGAGAAAATATAATAAATGAACTACATAAACCAATGAGAAAAAATTATAATAGAAGAAAAGTAGAATCATTTGGAATAGATGATTTATGGCAGGCTGATTTAGTTGAAATGGATTCAGGTAATTTAAAAGGTATATCAAAAATTAATAAAGGATATAAATATATGTTAACTATTATTGATGTATATTCTAAATATGCATGGGCTATTCCAATTAAGGATAAATCAGGTGAAAATGTAGCAAATGCATTTGATAATATATTTAAAATTAGATCACCAAAACATTTACAAACAGATAATGGAAAAGAATTTTATAATAAATATTTTAATAAACTAATGAAAATATATAATGTTAATCACTATTCTACATTTACTGAAATTAAAGCATCAGTTGTAGAACGATTTAATAGAACACTAAAAGAGAAAATGTGGAAACAATTTGATATTCAAGGTAACTACAAATGGGTTGATATATTACAAAAACTAGTAAATGACTATAATAATACTAAACATAGTACAATAAATATGAAACCAATAGATGTTAATGATAAAAATTATAAACCAAATGCTACTGTAATATATCCATATAAAGCTAAATATTCTATTGGTGATCAAGTTAGAATAAGTAAATTAAAAGGAATATTTGAAAAAGGATATACTGCTAATTGGTCAACAGAATTATTTGAAATTGAAGATGTTATTTATTCAGATCCAATTACATATAAATTAAAAGATATTAAAGGTAATTTCTATGAACATGAGATACAGAAAACAAAATATCCAGATGTATATCTTATTGAAAAGGTGTTAAGAACAAAAGGTGATAAAGTATATGTTAAATGGTTAGGATTTGATAATTCACATAATAGTTGGGTTAGTAAGGACAACATAATTATGTGAATAATTTTTATATATATAAATGAAGAAGTATGCACTTCTGTTTTTTCTATCTGTCTGTTATCCTGATGATGATGTATCTATATTCATTAATCAGTTAAATGACGAATCTTTGAATTATGTATATGATCTGAATGGTGAGGAAATATGTGTTGTTTATGAATATTTTAAGAAACAAACTGTTTATTTTTTATATAATAAATGAGGCTGATAGAAGTCATATCTAAACTTGAACAATTCAATATTGATTTTTATTTACATAATAATCTTAGGATTGGTTATATTAAATATGAAAAAATGTTGTATACGACTTATAGAATAATTATTTATAATTATAATGAAAAGGTATTTCTAAATTTTAAAGAATCAATTACATCATCTGATTGGGAATTTTCTTCAACTATAGATAACCATATTATTGATTTATATTTTAGTGATAAGAATGAGAATATTAAGATTGAATTTTTTAAGTCTATATAAATGAAAACAATAATATTCTTATTGTTGTTTAAAATTATATATGCCAATGATAAGAGTAAAGCAATAAAGTATTTAAGTGATTATGGATATTTAGATATTACAAATGTTAATGATAATACTCATGTTAGTGATGATGCATTTAGAGAGGCATTAATGTTGTATCAGTTAACATATAATCTTGAAATAAGTGGTGAATTAAGTGATGATACTTTAAATTTTATGAACATGCCTAGATGTGGTGTAAAAGATGAATTTGGCAGCTATAGAACTAGTTTGTATAAATGGAATAAGCAACATATCAAATGGCATTATAAAGGTGCTACTAAAAAAGTATTACAATTAACTGATGCAGCATTTAAAATATGGCAAGATAAAATAGATATTCAGTTTAAACATGATAGCAATAATCCTGATATCTTAATTACAAATAAAAGACGTAAACATAAATTTGAAATTGATAAAAGTATACATTGTTCAAAGGATTTAGATGGTAAAGGTAATGTTTTAGGTCATGCATTTTTTCCAGATATGAATAATAATCCTGTAGAAATACATATGGATGATGATGAAATATGGTATTTAGAGATGAATACTAATACACCAAAAGGACAAACAAATGTATTTGAAGTATTAATACATGAGATTGGTCATTCATTAGGTCTACGACATTCAGATGATTATGGTTCAATAATGTATGCATACTATAATGGATCTCATTTAGAATTATCTCAAGATGATATTGATGCTATTCAAAGTTTATATGGTAAACAATCAACACAACCAACACAAGTACCAATTAAACCAATTTCACCACCTATACAATCAGAACCTATATCATTATGTCAAACTAAACATATTGATCACATATTATTTATGAATGGGATTTTATATGTTTTTTATCAGAAATGGGTGTGGATAATTCAAAATACAATACCACAATCACAATTAATAACTGATTGGTTAACATTTTTACCAAATGATGTAAACCGTATAGATGGTATATATCAGAGACCTAGTGGTGAACTTGTTATATTTTCCAATAATATGATATATATGATACATTTACATACATTACAATTGATATCAGGATATCCAAAACCACTATCTAGTACAGGTTTACGCAATAATTTCAAATTAAATGGCATAGTGAACACTTATTCTGGTAGAACATTTATTTTCTTTAATGACTTTTTCTATGCTGAAATAGATGAATGTAATTTTAAATATAAAGTACGTGGTATTATAAGTAGAGAATATTCTGGATTACCAACTGGTATAAATTCAGTATTTAGGTACATTAATGGTATGTTGTACTTTTTTAGAGATGATGCCTTTTATGAATATAATGAATTCACCAAAAAAGTAGTAAAGTATGGTATATTTGATTTATCACTATTTGGTATAGATTGTATTAAATCATCTTCGTTAATATCAGAACTAATAATTGTACTAAACAATACAATCCAACAATTAAAACATTTTTCTTCTATATAAATGGAACTATTAACTAGACTTAATAGTGTTAATAAAAATACACCATTGGTGAAATTATGTGACATTGAAGTGGATAAAGTGTATCATATTACAAATGTAGAAATCAAAAATACTAAATTAGGTTTTAAAACATTTATTGAACTTAATAATGAATTTAATATAGTACTACCAGATAGATATGCAAAAATGATTGGTTGGGATGATTGTACAGCTATAATTGGTTGTAATATTGTATATAAAGGAATGATGGATAGATCAGATAAAAAGGTACATGTATTAGAATTTAGACAACAATAAATTAGAGTTTTTAAGTGTAATAAATGGATACAACTAAGAAATGTTGTAGATGTAAAGAAGATAAAAATATTAATGAATTTCATTTTGATAAATTTGTAAAAGATGGACACCGTAGAGTATGTAACCAGTGTGCATGTTATTATACTAAAAGATATTATGAAGCAAACAAAGATAAATTATTTGAAAAGGTAGCATGTGAATGTGGTAGAATTGTAGCTAGATGTAAACTTAAACAGCATGAAAAATCATTAATTCATTCTGATCTTATAAAAGAAAAAGAATCTATAAATATCTACTAATTCTTATAATATATTTTTTATCAAATTATATAACCATATGTTGTATAGAGTATAATATTCTGAATAATTATTATGTAAGTAAATAGATACATCTAACTGTATCTAGTTATCAAAATAAGGCTAATAAATATCAGTTATGTAATATAAAAAAACACAAAAGAGACAACACATACAGACAACAATTAGTTTACTTTTTATCCCTAATAAATAGATATATCTGTATCTATTTGTAAAAATACAGTTACCAAATATTCTGAATAATAATTACATAAGTAAATAGACAACAAATACAGACAACAAAAATAATAGTTTTCTTCCTTAATAAATAGAGCTATCATAATGGAGATGAAGATGAATGAACTTAGAGCAATAGCTAAAAGCATAAAGGTTAAAGGTTACTCTAAAATGCGTAAAAGTGAATTAATGGATTTATTATTTCCACATACAATTGATATTGTTAAGGAATCTAATAAAAGAAAAAGAACACCTAAAAATGTATCTATTGCTAATATAGAAGATAAAGATCCATCAAAATTGAATATTAAAGAACTTAAAACTATAGCTAAACATTTAAATCTCAGTGGATATTCTAAATTATGTAAAAGTGATTTGTTACAGTTGATTCAAAATACTCAAACACTATTTCCATTTGCTACAGATATATTTGAACATCCTAATGAACGAAAAATTCATGTTTATCATTCAATTGAAAAAGCATTCCAAAATAGATTACAAACATACAATATTGAAAACAACTTAAAAATTAAAGATCCACAACACATTATGACATCAGCAAAACCTATTGTATGTCAGTTAATAAAAGATAATCTTAAAATATACAATGGATTAAAAGTTAATCTAATATTGTACTGTGAATTCAAATTGAATACTACTAATGAAATAAAAGAATTTAGATTCTCAACATACAACTATACAATCACAAATGAAAAAGATCTAAATAAATTTTATTCAAAAGGTAAACAACAAATATTAACACACATGCAAAATTTTCAAGATAGAGGATCAGGCTGGATGTTAAATAGTGTAATTGGTTTACAATTAGGAATTAACAAATATACACCACTTAATGGTTCATCATATATTGAACTACCAAAAACAATCAAAGATAAAAAAGCATGTATAAATGTTAAGAATAATGATGAGAAATGTTTCTTGTGGTCAATAGCATCAGCATTAAATCCAGTTGACCCTACAAAATGTAAAAACCCAGACAGAACTAGTAACTATATAGAATGTGTCAAACAATTAGAAACTAAAATTGGTCAAATAGAATATCCAGTTAAAATTGATAATATACCTAAATATGAATGTAAACTTAATATATCGATTAATGTGTATGCATATGATGAAAAATATGAAATATATCCATTAAAGATAACTAAAGATGAAAAATCAACACATATTGATTTATTATACATGAAAAATAATAATAATTCACATTATTGTTGGATTAAAAATCTATCTCGATTAATTAGATCTCAGTGTACAAAACATACTGAAAATATTCATCTATGTAAAATGTGTCTACAACACTTTAATTCAGAAAGTAAACTAAATGTACATAAAGAAGATTGTTCTAAAAATGAATCAGTTAAAATTAGAGTACCAAATGAAGGTGAATACATAACATTTAAGAATTATAAACATACAATGCCTGTTCCATTTGTTATATATGCTGATTTTGAAAGCTTATTATTGAAAATGGACACATGTGAACCAAATCCAAATGAATCGTACACAATGAAATATCAAAAACATGAACCATCTGGATTTTGTTACTATGTGAAATACATTCATAATCGTTATAAAGATCCTGTTGTTTATAGAGGACCAAATGCTAAAACTAAATTTATTGAGATTATTAAAAATGAAGTTGAACAAATAGGACATATATATTCACAAATAGAACCAATGAAACAGTTAACACATGAACAAATAAAAATACATAACCAATCTAAAAGATGTACATTATGTGAATCACCATATACACCAAATAATAAAAAAGTACATCATCATGATCATTTAACTGGTAATTATATAGCACCATTATGTAATGAATGTAATCTTAAACTTCAACAACCAACATTTGTGCCTATATTCTTACACAATCTAACTGGTTATGATTCACATTTGTTTATTAAAGAACTTGGTTATGATGAAAAAGAAATTGAATTGATTCCAAATAATGAAGAAAAATATATAAGTTTTGGTAAGCAAACAAATAACTTAAAAATGAGATTTATTGATACATTTAGATTCATGGCATCATCATTAGATAAACTATCATCTAATTTATCAAAAGATAAAATGAAAAATATTGAATTATTCTTTCAAAAAGATAAAGTAGATCTAGTTATTAGAAAAGGTGTGTACCCATATGATTATATGGATAATTGGAATAGATTTAATGAAACACAATTACCACCTAAAAATGAATTCTATAGTAAGATCAATGAATGTAATATAAGTGATGATGATTATGAGCATGCACAATTAGTATGGAATAAATTTAATATAAAAAATATGGGTGAATACCATGATTTATATTTGAAAACAGATGTGTTATTATTAGCTGATGTATTTGAGAACTTTAGAGACACATGTATGAAATCATATGATTTAGATCCAGCATGGTATTATACAGCACCTGGTTTATCTTGGGATGCAATGTTAAAAATGACTAAACAACCACTTGAATTATTACATGATTATGATATGATATTAATGGTTGAAAAAGGCATTAGAGGTGGTATAGCACAATGTTGTAAAAGATATGTTAAAGCAAATAATAAATACATGAAAGATTACAATAAAAATAAAGAATCAAATTATTTAATGTATTTAGATGCTAATAATTTATATGGATATGCAATGTCACAATATTTACCATATGGTGGATTTGAATGGGAAAATAATTTAAATATTGATGTAATGAACATTCCAGATAAATCTGAATATGGATATATATTAGAAGTTGATTTACAATATCCAATTGAATTACATGACAAACATAAAGATTTACCATTAGCACCAGAAAATGGACATAAATTATTAACAACATTAAACAATAAATATAAATATGTTGTACATTATAGAAACCTAAAACAATGTATAAAATTAGGATTGAAATTAACAAAAATACATCGTGCACTAAAATTCAGACAAAGTGATTGGTTGAAAAAGTACATTGACTTAAATACAGAAATGAGAACAAAAGCTAAAAATGATTTTGAAAAAGATTTCTTTAAACTGATGAACAATAGTGTGTTTGGAAAAACAATGGAAAATATAGGAAACAGAGTTAATATAAAATTAGTATCAGATGGTAAAAAATGTGATAAATTAATAGCTAAACCTAATTTCATACATAGAACAATATTTAATGAAAATCTGGTAGCTATTCATATGAATAAAACTGAAATTAAATTTAATAAACCAATTTATGTTGGAATGAGTATATTAGATTTATCAAAAGAATTAATGTATAGTTTTCATTATGATGTAATGAAACCTAAATATGGTACAAATATTGAGTTATGTTATCAAGATACCGATAGTTATATATACAATATAAAAACATATGACTTTTATAAAGATATGAAAAATATGATTGAACATTTTGATACAAGTGATTATGCAACAAATAATGTGTACAATATACCACAAATGAACAAAAAGGTATTAGGTAAAATGAAAGATGAATGTAATGGTGAAATAATGACTGAATTTGTTGGTTTGAGAGCTAAAATGTATGCATATTGTGTTGGTGAAAAAGAAAATAAAAAATCTAAAGGTGTTAAGAAATCAGTAGTAATGAATAAAATATCAATGGATGACTATAAAGACTGCTTATTCAATAATAGTGAATTATATAGATCAATGAATTTAATTAGAAGCTATAAACATGAAATATATACAGTAAAATTAAATAAAATAGCACTAAGTGCAAATGATGATAAAAGACACATTCTGAATGATGGAATAAATACATTACCACTTGGACATTATAGTTTATTGTAAATATTGTATATATTATGTATATATTATGTAAACATATTTATTTGTAATTGTATATATGTATATATTTAGAATAACCAACACCATCTATAATTGTATATATTTTTATTATTCAACACCATCTATAATTTATATAGTACTATCTAAAAGAGACACTTTATGCATTTCCCTAATTTTGTGGTTGTATCATTGTAAAAATATGAACAATAGCTGATTTCGATGTAAAATGGTCTAAAAATAGCATAAAATAGGGTTTAAATAGCTGATTTTGGTAATTGGGGTAGAACATACATTTCCTATCTACTGCCCTCTGTTGGCGGAATTGTGAACTAGGCCAGTCAGCCCACATGTGAATTAGGCTAGTCATCCCCCATACATCAACGTGAACACACAAATAGCGTTTCCCACCCATCTGTAGCAATGTAATTAAATGGGGCGATTGTTTTATGTTGATGCTGACGCCAATTTCATGGTGGTATTGCATGCACAATCGAAAAAAGTGATATATTTGTTTATTTCATTACTTTTTGATAGGTCGATAATTTTTTTTGAAGTATTTTCAGTATTTACACCTTACAAAGTAAAATAAACAACAGAGAATCTGTTGCTTCCCACCAAAAAGAGATTCATTGCCTAGTCTCCCATTAACTGATCAAGTAAAGAATATGCAAACTGAATTTTATAAAAAAATAATTTATCCTCTGCAATGTAATTGACATTGATTTCAATAGCTCAGCACAGGCTGTGCAATTTTTCCCATTAATTCTGTTCTGTGAGATCTGGGGGGGGGTAATGGGGTATGGGTGGAAGGAAGTGTATGGGGAGGGGAGGGAGGAGAGGGGGGAAACAACCCATGACGTCATCAATGTGATGTTGCCACAGGGAGCAGGAGTGGGAGAGAGTGCGCCCTCTTGAATAAATTAAAATTGGTGTAGAATCTCCCTTATCCCAATACTGCCGTTAATATCACTGATGGTCATTCAAAAGTAGGAGTGAAAGCTTAGCAGAATATTCAGCCAAAGAGAAAGAGGACAAAATATTAATATTCTCACTTCCATTAATCTGATTAATCTAGCTCCTGTAGAAACAATTCAGTAGCTTATTTATCGACTTTATATAATGAAGATCAAAAGGGGAATGTGTAAGTCTACTTGTACACAATGGCCTACATGAGAGCTCCCTGTATCTGGATCGCTGAAGCTGGTAGAAGCTGATCAACTTTCGGTCACAACTGTTTTGTGCCTGGCCATTACAGGCGCTGACGATCTAAAAAAACAGTATATGTGAGTAGGGTAGCTGTAATGAAGTGATTGCCATGCTGTGTCTTAGCAGTAAGCACGTGTATAGTGAGGGCAATGAAGCTAGTCATCTCTCTCATGCCCCTTGGCAGCCAGTATGCTGAGGATCAGTGCACAGCACTTGATTCCTCTGCACTCCACTAACCGTGAGATTTTTAAGTTCAGGACGTTGTGAACAAGCTGTAGGTACTGTATCTCAATGTGCATGCTACATGAAACATGTATATCACAATGTACCCATGCTTATGTTGTATTATGACATATGGAGATAAGTTTGTGAATGTAATTTAACTTTATTGTGAATGTAATTTAACTTTAAATTGTTCACTCCTCAGTGAGTTTAATCAGCTATAAGCAACAATACAATTATTATTTTTCTTTACCATCACTGTTGAATTATTTAACATGCAAATATGTGAGCACTTCACAGGACAATTGAAAAAATATACCTTTAGTTCAGCATAAATGCTTTCAATAAGTCACTTAGCTATTGTGTACTTTTCAAATGATAATCGTCACAGCAAACAAGAGCAACATATTATATACTATATACTGAACTGATGAAAGTCATGGGACAGTGATAAGCATATGCGGTACTATTGCATACACAAGCTAAAAAAGGTCAGTGCATTGGTGACACTGTCATTTGTACTCAGGTGACTCATATTAAAAGGTGTCCAATGTGGTTATGGCCGCTCAACGCGAATTAACAGACTTTGAATGCGGAATGGCAATTTGAACTAGACACATACGACGTTCTATTTCGGACAGAACATCAAATTTCAGGCATTACCTCTCACAATGGACAATGCAGTGATTGACAGACATGACTTAATGACCGAGAGCAGCGGCGTTTGTCGGTGCTAACAGACAAGCAACACTATGTGAAATAATCGCATAAATCAGTGTGGAACATAAGACGAATGTATCTGTCAGACCATTGCGGGGAAATCTGGCGTTAATGGGCTATGGCAGCTGACGACCTATATGAGTGCCATTGCTAATAGCATGGCATCGCCTGCAGCACCTTTCCTGGGCATGTGACCATGTCGATCGGACCCTGGAGGACTGGAAAACCGTATACTGATGACATGAAACCCGATTTCAGTTGGTAAGACGTAATCGTAGGGTTTAAGTGTGGTGCAGACCCCACAATGCCATGAACTAATGTTGTGAACAAGGCACTGTGCAACCTGTTGGTGGCTCCATAATTGTGTGGACTGTATTTACACGAAATGGACTGGGTACTCTGGTCCATAGGAGACGATAAATGACTGGAAATGATTATATTCAGCTGTTTGGAGACCATTTGCAGCCATTCATAGTCTTCATGTCCCCAAACAAAGCTGGAAATTTGATGGATGACAGCGCGGCTTGTCACCAGACCACAATTGTTCGCTATTGTTTGAATAATATTCTGGACAATTTGAGCAAATGATTTTGCCACCCATCATCGCCCAAGATGATTCCCATCGAACATTTATGGGACAAGAACGAGAGGTCAGTTTGTGCACAAAATCCTGCACAGGCAATACTTTTGGAATTATGGACAACTCAATAGTTCTGCAGGGGACTTTCAGCGATTTGTTGAGTCGAAACCATGTCGAGTTGCTGCAGTATGCCTGGAGGTCTGACATAATATTAGTAAATATTCCATGACTATTGTCGCATGAATGTATATGATTCAGCATATTCCTTAGCACTAGAATGTTCCTGAACAAGATAGTATTACTTTGCCATGTATGTTATGTTCAATATCAAAGTGCAGGCTTAGATTGTTTAGGCCCTACTGTATATCTTGCTTTGTCTTCAATACCCTTCCTAATAAAACTCTAGTCCTCTGTCCATTTTCGAGAATGCCAATAAAACACAATTTACAATTAATCCCTACTTCTTGTGTCATGTGAATGTATATCTATGTTTACCTCTTATTCTATGTTATGGAGTCAGTAGGTAGGGCTCGATTCCTACACTCCTCACTAACTGTGGGATCTAGTTCAGAATGTTGTGAATAAGCTGTAGATACTACATCTGAATGTGCATGCTGCATGAATACGCGTAGCACAAAGGACCCATGCTTGCGATGAGGTATGTAGATAAGTTTGTGAATATAATTTAACTTTACATTGTTAACTTCTGAGTTTTATACCATTTAGATGGGCTATAAATAACAATATAATAATTATTTTTACAAGTAAATCTGATTGTAAATTGTATAATGTACAATAAAAGAAAAGTGGATTATGAAGTGTTGCAAGAAAGTTGTTTACAGGAAATATATCAGTTTCAATGCACCTTTTATGACAATAAGGAAATTCTAGTAGATTTTTGTTTTTTTTTGGGAGTTCATTCTACATCAGCGCAGTAAGTATATTTTATATCAGTGTAAGAATTAGTTTTGTATCTTCAGAAATACAATTTCCCCATACTATTTGTATGTTTCAAAGATGCTGTCATAATATTTTCATTTATTAATTTGGTTATCCCTTTCCATCCAAGCTGGCACGATCGAACGGATTCAGTTATACATTTGTTGTGTTTTAGCTACATCACTTCCTTGTGTAACTCTGGAGCGAAAGGATTCTGTAAGTTTGCGGCTTCCATTTTACAGTTGTTTTGATCAGTATTCTGACCACCAGAGTGCAACAAATCACTTCAAACTTCAACAAGAAGATGAAGCTATGCATCGCCGAGATAAATAAAATATGTTTTCCTATATTTCGTTGGTTTACGACAATTCCTGTATTATTTTAGACTGAGAATGTTTCATTTAACTTATGTAAGGTGTCCAAACACACTATGAAGTCAATAGTACGATTATACTAGCGACTTGTTGAACAAACTATCACCATGAGAATTTTCAGCATTTTTACCTAATTCTAGAGGTCATATAGTATATATCAGATAAACTTTTAAGAAATTTTCTGCCAGTGCAGAAAGAACTATAGGCACTGCTGTACCATACAGCTAACTGTTGTATGCAGTACATTGAAGTAATTTGTTGTGTTAACATCACTACGATACATTAGTTCTGTTCTATGAATAACATGGAGAGTGGTATGTAAGATGTGGAAAGAAGTCAATGTATTGCAATACAGCGAAATAACTTTACATCACTGTGTTACAGTGCTAGTTCTAATTTCATAATTGATACTATGTCTCACAAACTGTGATCACATTATAATGAATGAAAAACGCCGTGTGGATCATTGTTTGTTTTGCTAATGGTTACCGCTTACAATCTGGCAAGCAGATCATCTTCAGATCTGGTACTTCAAGTTCTGAAGATGGCTGCTGTCCATACTGAAAGAGGTGATCATTAATAAAAGAAATAGTGATCCATATGGTGTTTTCTTTCATTTACTAATTCAAAATACGAAAGTTCAAAAACATTAAATTAAAAAGTTTCTTTGAAGGTTGTAATGGTCGCCTAGTTGTAGATATTGCTAATTGCTATAATCGCACTATTTCACTCCCATTTAAGGAGCTTGTTAGCACTTGATGTTAGGTTGGCACCATTAAAATGCATTGTGGTAATCGCTGCTGCTTGCTGGATCGATGCTGTGTCTCGATGCTGATGCTGGCTCTAAATCTGGTTGTCTAGGGTTAAAAACATGAGGTCCCGTGTTTTTTATGTGCTGTTGATGATAAAGAACGAGCGAAACCAACAAATATGTAAAACATCACATATTTATTACTCTGGTGGCCATATAAATTCCACTGTCCACCAAAGATCATGACACAACACAAAGTAGTACTTCCTTTACATGTTCTTTGCATTGTTTATCCACCTCAAACAATAACACACAAACACACTTTACCAAAGTGACATTCCGACTGCGCCCTCGACCCTCTTGCTGCTTGTATTTATAACATTGTCAAAGAACTACTAAAAAGAAATATAGTTTATAAGTCACATGTACATCTGTTATCATAATTTGTGCAGATAAGTTATTAATTTACATCGAGTGACATAATTTAACATGTTATTAAATGACAGACAGATTTGTTGACTTGACAGAATAATTCTTTGTTACAAAAAGGCCATTTTTTAGAAGTTTGTCAATTGACTTCTCTAATTTGCATAAATAAGTAAGTAACATGAATTATTAAGAATTACATTGGTTTTCGTCTAAAATAGGATTGATTACGTGAATACTGCGTGAAAACGCTCCTAGTGAACAAATAGGTTTCTCTGGGTGATTTTTATTTAAGGAGATCCAAAATACCTAAGTTGGCCACTATTTTTCGTACTTCATATTAATTATTTAAGATAAACTTAGTGTTTTTACATGATGACATTTGCTGTATCAGTGATCAAGTGATATTAACTTTTGTGTGGGTCAGTTATTCAGTATAATTTAATGGGTTGACTGTTTATGGAGACATGTTGTGCAATCATTGTTAACATACACAATAACTTTTTTTGGAGGGTATCGCATACTTCATTAAAGTAAAGCCTCTAATATGTTCTGTTACAAGGTACCCTTCACTGCAGTATGGGGCATTGCCATTGCTCCCATGTATCTGACTGCTTTCTCTACTGGTGTTAACCCCTTGAAATCCTTGTTGAACAGGTATGCACAATAAGATTCACCAACAGTTGGATGAAATTATACCGCTTTATTAACATAAATGCGAGGCAGCAAGAGAAACACCTTAACCTTAGCCGTATTCAAAGAAGATACTAACTAGAGAAACAGCTTGACAACAAAGATAAGAAACACACACACACTCTTCGTTCCTATATGATCGAAAATTACAATCTATCTTTTGTGGAGCATTGTCCCCACAGAGCTCCCCCTCCAGTGCAGAGTGCCACAGATAGGTAACGTGCAAGTGATGGTACTTGTTGGTCATTTTGTTAGACTGTGAACAGCTGTGCAGATGCAAGCTACCAAGTGGTATACGGTCGGAACATTGCTGTATTGTCCTTCAGCAGTGGTATCCTTATGCCGATAAATATCCAGCCAGGTAGCATGTGGCCTGTAGAACCCAGCTGTAGTGAGAGCAGGGATCATGGTTTGCATCAAGTCCGAAGTGATGATGGCGATGTGTTTTACAGTATCTCCATGGGAGAAGTACCCACTGGGTACTGTGCTGATTGTTGTTACGAGATCATCTCGTGGAAGAACAAGTCCTTCATCAGTCTCTGGATCTTGAAACAACCATGCCAGTTTCAAAGTGGAGGGTTTGCCATTCAGTGATATTTTTAACGTTTGTTCACCGTGTGCGGTAGCGCGAGTTTTGGTGTTCTCGTAAAGATACGTCGTTTTAGATTATAAAACATATAGTTTAGTACTGATTACGTGGTAAATAGGTGTATTAGTGTGCCTTTTAAGTGTACCATTAAAGATTTCATTTTTCTTTTCGTAATATAGCAGAAAACGGGAAAAGATCGTACAGTCGTACTTTCTGTTTACGTTTTGCTGCAGCAGATCTATAGAATTTCTTTTAGCTGTTCTTTGCTCTCTCCAGCAATTTAACTGCAGCGTACCTCTTCATTATTTAACTAGCATTTCCGGAAAGTAGCGTAAAGTTTAAGTTGTTATTTCAGAAACTTTGCACTTTTGTTTTTGTTTACACACAGTTGCGTATAGGCCAAATTTGTGGAATCATATTTTCGTGTTTATCTGTAATTTAACTGACTTATTCTTAATCAGCTATTACGTTTATCATGAGTGAAAAGTGCTTGACTTGTCGTAGAATTGTTAGGTCGGGGCTTTGGTGTGATGGGTGCTGTAGTTTTTTCTATGTGGGTGACTGTAGTGGCGTGGGAAGAGGGGAAGTAAACGAGACTCATCAGTGGTTTTGTAGGATTTGTAGTAGAGATAGGAAGATATTAGAACAGGAGGGGAAAACTGCCGCCCTTCATGGCTGAGTTAGACGAGGCCAAGGGAGATCTTTACAGGTTAAGGAGGGAGAAGGGTAAATAGAGGTGGGAAATGGCAACAGGCAAGAGGAGGAACAGTCCTAGAACTTTGTCTGACAGCTTCGTGAATGTGGAAAATAGATTTGACCTGTTGCTTCAGTTAGAAGCTGGTGAGCCTCAAGCAGTTGCAGGTGTAGACAGGGCGCAACAAACTTTCAGCAACAAATTGAAAAGTAAAGAGAAAGAAAGTGTCGTTGTTAGGTAGTTCCCATGGAAGAGGTGTTAGTCAACTTTTGCAGGATGGACTAGGATCAGAATACCAGGTCACCAATTTGTTTAAACCTAGTGTTGGTCTGGAGCAGGTGACAGAGAATTTGGCATCACTTTGCAAAGATTTCACTAAGGAAGACGCCATGGTTATAGTGGGTGGGGCAGGTAACAGTATTGACAGAGATCCTGGGTACAGCATAGAGTGTGGCCTGGCAAAGATTGCATCAGCATCGAAGCATACTAATGTTGAGTTTGTATCTGTTCTTGGGCGCCATGACTGACCTCATTTGAACTCCTTTGTCAAGAGAGTTAATTTGGAGCTGGAACAGCTGCTTATGTCGGGTACGGGGTCACACATTGGTGTGGTTCCTGTTGATTCTCTCAATAGGTGGGATTATACTAGGCATGGCCTTCACCTCAACAGTAAGTGGAAGGGTAAATTGGATGGGAAAATAACAGGAAAGTTAAAGAGGGTAGGCACTGTCATGAGTGGTAAAATTCCAGTGGTTATAGGGTTCAGAAAAGACCCTTTTTTAGCGTAGGGAGGACAGAAAGAAACCAAATTTTAAGAGAGGTTAGAACTGAGAAAACCTTCAGTTTGAGAAAGAAACCAAAAAAATATAATTCTAGCTTATTACATCAGCATAAACAACTATTGGTTAAGAATTTTCAACAATCAGCATATATTTACATCTACCCAATTTTAACTCAGTCAATGTGAAATGTCAGCTATCTTTATAGCATCAAAATATTCGAGGACTGAGAAACAAAATTAATGAATTAACTATCTGCATAGATGAATTAGAGTCTTCAAACCCAGCTGACATAATCTGCTTCTCTGAACATCATGTGACCACTGGTATAGAACTTTTAAGTCTTACAGGGTTTAGGTTAGCATCTTACTTTTGTAGATCAGAAATGGAGAAAGGAGGAGTTGCCACATTCATCAGGAACTTTCATAAATTTAAGAACATAGACATTCATAAATTTTGCCTAGAACAGCATATGGAAACATGTGCAACAGAAGTAGAATTTCAGAAAAATCCTTCATAATATTATTAGTATATCTCGAGCACATGCAGGTAACTTTAATGTGTTTGTAAACCACCTTGAAGCTGTACTGGCCCATTTAACAACCAAAAACAAAGAAATAGTGGTTGCTGATGATTTCAATGTGGATTTCCTTAAAGACTCTCCCAATAAGAACTAATTTGAGTTAGTAACACTATCATTCAACTTAATTCCCACTGTAAAGTTCCGCACTAGGGAAGCCAATTGCTCACAAACAGCCATTGATAATATCTTTATAGAAAAGTCCAATGAACAAAATTATATCACAAAACCAATAGTCAATGACCTCTCATACCATGACATGCAGTTCCTTCTGTTAAATGTTAATACTGAACAGGATATAAAATCTGTTCAATCTGAGCTCAAGAGGGTAATCAATAAGCCAAAAATTGATTATTTTAGGACACTCCTCAGAGACATTCACTGGACTGCTGTTTACAGTGATCATGGCATGAATGAAAAATATAACACTTTTGCTAATAAAGTGCTTACCTTATTCTAACGCTGTTTTCCCCCAAAACTTACCAAGGTTAGAGCAAAGTCTACAAAGAAGCCATGGATTACTCAAGGAATAGGGGTATCTTGTAAAATAAAAAGGAAACTGTATCTGTCAATCCGAAACAGTTCTGATGTTGATGCTATAGCACATTACAAGAAATACTACAAAATATTAAGGACTGTAATATGGACAGCAAAGCAAATATATTACAAGGAAAAGATAGTCATATCAGATAACAAAATAAAGACAATATGGGATATAGTGAAGGAGGAGACCGGAGAACCAGACATGAAGAGGAACAAATAGCATTAAGAGTAAATGATACATTGGTGACAGATGTGTATAGTGCTGCAGAACTTTTTAACAAACATTTTATAACTGTTACTGAAAAGAGAGGGTTGTCGCATTCGCATTCGGTAGATGCTGCTGGAATACCTCAGACCAGACATTTCAAGTAACTTCCATAATATGAATTTGACCCTCACTACCCCAGCGGAAATAACATCCGCCATAAAATCTTTAAAATCAAAAACATCTGGTGGGTATGATGAAATATCAACAAAGTTAATTAAAGAATGTGATTCTGAACTAAGTAACATATTAAGCTATCTGTGTAACCAGTCGTTTATCAGTGGAATATTTCCTGAATGGTTGAAATATGCTGAAGTTAAGCCACTCTTTAAGAAGGGAGATGAAGAAATAGCATCAAATTTCTGTCCAATTTCACTGTTGCCAGCATTCTCAAAAATTTTAGAAGAAGTAATGTACAATCGGCTTTATAACCATCTTATCTCAAATAACATACTGTCAAAGTCACAGTTTGGATTTCTAAAGGGTTCTTATATTGAGAAGGCTATCTACACTTACAGTGAAAATGTGCTTAATTCATTAGACAAAAAATTGCAGGCAACTGGTATATTTTGTGATCTGTCAAAGGCATTTGACTGTGTAAATCACAATATTCTTTTAAGTAAATTAAAATATTATAGTGTAACAGGAAATGCTGCAGAATGGTTCAAATCTTATATCTCTGGCAGGAAACAAAGGGTGTTATTAGGAAAGAGACATGTGTCAAGCTATCAGGCATCATCCAACTGGGAACTAATTACATGTGGGGTCCCACAAGGTTCTATTTGGGACCCTTACTTTTTCTTGTGTATATCAATGACCTTTCATCAGTAACATTACCAGATGCCAAGTACATTTTGTTTGCTGATGATACAAACATTGCAATAAATAGCAAATCAAGTATAGTCTTAGAAAGATCGGCTAATAAAATATTTGTAGACATTAATCACTGGTTCCTAGCCAATTCTTTCACACTAAACTTTGAAAAAACACACTACATGCAGTTCAAAACCTGTAAGGGATGTCCCACGAGTAGATGCCTAACATACGATAATAAATTCAACTTGGAGGAGTACACCACATAACTATAGGGGATATAAAAATGAAAAAGCTGGCATACTATGCTTACTTTCATTCCATCAGGTCATATGGGATTACTTTTTGGAGTAATTCATAAGGCAAGCTAAAGTTTTCTGGGTACAAAAACGAGCAGTAATATGTAGTCTGAACTCAAGAACATCCTGCAGAAGCCTGTTTAGGGAACTAGGGATACTAACTACTGCTTCTCAATATATTTATTCCTTAATGAAATTTGTCATTAAAAATATATCACTTTTTCAAGCCAACAGCTCAATTCATGGAATCAATACTAGAAATAAGAATAATCTTCACAAGGATTTAAAGTCACTTAGTCTTGTACAAAGAGGTGCGTATTATTCAGGAACACACATTTTCAATAACTTGCCAGTAGCCATTAAAAGCTTAACAACCAATGAAATTCAGTTTAAGAAAAGCCTAAAGGGTTTATTGGTGGCCAAATCCTTCTACTTCATTGATTAATTTCTTAGTAAAACCAACCGATTTGTGTGTGTATATAAGTGCAATATTACTTCTGCACAATTTCAGTTCAGTAATGTGTTCTTTGTAAATGTGTGTGCGTGTAAGTACAGTCTAACGTCTGCACCATTTCAGTGCAGTAATGTGTTCATTGTAAATATAGCAGTTGTATTACACGTTTATTACCTTATAAAAAACTTTTTTTATTTTAAATTAAGTGCATTAGTATTTGTAAAATGACTCTTTCATATCGTGTTCATTAACAAATGACGATCATTCCACTCGGGACCTGTGGAATGGTACATTAGCTTATTTGTTTTAGTTGTAAATATTTGTCATGTATTGTTGTTTTTCTGACATGTTCTCCATCCTGAAGGACCTCCTCACTACGGATCAATTGGAATGAAAGTAAATCTTATCTAATGTAATCTGTTACCAATGCCTGTAACTTGCTGGCGGCCTGGGGAGGGAGAAAGAGACAAGGCAGGAAGAAACAGACATTTGACATACAAAATTTCTACCAATGATGGCTGAAAATTCTCTTTGTAAACTGTTTGTATGCCAAGCAACGCCCATGGCAGCACTTCCGTCCACTTTGCGGAATGGCAAACGAAAGCAGCCCAAAGAGCGTGGTGCCATTGGTCGACAAGGACATTACTTTGAGTATGGTATGCTCCAGCTTGAAACCGTCGGGCGCCACACAATTTGCATAGCTCAGCAGATAGATGCGATCAAATTGTCGACCCATGTCTGCGGTTTGTGAAGTAGAGCAGCCAAAATCTACAATGCACATCTGTAGGATGATTAGAGAAGTTGTTTCAATGGTCATATCCGCAAATTGAACAGCTTCTACCCAGTATGTCACTCGATCTGTGGGTGACAGTGTGTAACGGAAAGCATTTGATTCTGGCCGTATATGTAATGGTAACAATTTGATTCTAGCCATGGTCACAGTAGATGTAGGTGTATGTGTTGCAATCTTCCTTTAGGTATTAAATATTTGCGACGCTGCAGGAGTGTTTGGTGACCAACTTTGCTGTGCTGCGTGGTTGGCAATGCATTGGGTAGATATGCACACCGCAGAACAGTTCATAATGGGAGGGAACCACCATGGTGTACAGTCACTGTAAAGAAACTTGTGAAGAAATAGGTGTAAAACAAAGTCTAGAGCAATAGAATGAGAGATGCCAAATGAAACGCATTTAGTTGTCAAGAGAGAAATTCATGATGCCTTCAATGACTATCGTTGCAGAGTATTGGCAAAAGATTTTTCACAGAACCCAGAGAAATACTGGTAGTATTAAAGACTTTTAGCGGTACTAAAGTTAGTGTCAAATCTAAATGAATGAGACAGGAATCGAAACTGAGAGTAGCAGAGCAAAAGCTGAAATGCTTAATCAGGTTTTTAAATGTTCCTTTACAAAGGAAAACCCAGGAGAATGGCCCCAAATTAATCCTCGTACCACTAAAAAGTGAATGAAATAAGAATTTGTTTCAATGGTACTGAGAAACAACTGAAATAGTTAAAAGTGAGCAAATCTCCCAGGACCAATGGAATCCCTGTCAGATTTTGTACTTCCCCAATGCCAACAAGCATGCATTTCGAAAACATCGATAATGTGAAACTCAACTCGCACCTTTCTCGCTTGACATACTGAAAGCTTTGGATCACAGCACTCATGTAGATGCTGTACTTCTTAATTTCTGGAAAGCATTTGATCCAGTACCTACACTTGTTGTCAAAAGTATGTTCATATGGGGTATCAAGTGAAATTTGTGACTGGATTGAGGTCTTATTGGTAGGGAAGATGTAGTGTGTTTTCTTGGGTGGAGAATCATCATCAGATGTAGAAGTAACATCAGGTGTGCCCCAGGAAAATGTGTTGGGGTCCTTGCTGTTCATGTTGCATTTTAATGACCTTGCAGACAATATTAATAGTAAAATAAGGCTTTTTGCAGATGATGCAGTTATTTATTATGAAGTACTGTCTGAAAGATGTTGCATAAATATTCAGTCGGATGTTGATTAGATTTCAAAGTGATGCAGAGATTGGCAATTTGCTTTAAATGTTCATAAATGTAAAATGTTTTGCTTCACAAAACGAAAAAACTTAGTACGCTATGACTATAATATCAATGAGTCGCTATTGGATTCGGTCAACTCACATAAATACCTGGATGTAACACATTGTAGGGATATGAGATGCAATGATCACATAGGTTCAGTTGTAGGTGAAGCAGATGGTAGACGTAAGTTTATTGGTAGGATACTGGGGAAGTGCAATAAATCTACAAAAGAGATTGCTTACAAATCGCTGGGGCGACTGGTTCTAGAATATTGCTCGAGTGTGTGGGACCTGTATCAGATAGGACTAAAATAGGACTAAAAAGGGATATTGAACGTATACAGAGACGGGCAGGACGAATGGTCACAGGTTTGTTTAATCCGTGGGGGAATGTCACACAGATACTGAAGGAACGGAATTGAAAGACTCTTGAAGATATATGTAAACTATCCCGATAAAAACAGGATTTAAATGATTACCGTAGGAATATACTGCAACCTTCTAGATATCGCTCACATAGGGCTCGAGAGGATAAGATTAGAATAATTACTGCTTGCACAGAGGCGTTCAATCATTCTTCCAGCGCTCCATACGTGAAAGAAACAGCAAGAAACCCTAATAAATGGTACGATGGGATGTACCCTCTGCCATGCACCTCAAGGTGGTTTGTCGAGTACAAACGTAGATGTGTGTGTCCAATTCCAGCAGTGAGATTTCACGTTGCGACACATGAACCATTCCGTAACCGACTTGACTGTTGGTCGGATGGCAGGGTGTGGCAGGTTATGTAAATTAACAAAATTATTCTGCCGAAATTGTGATGAACCACAGGAGGCACCCTGCGTTGAGAAGTATCATACCACAGGTGCATGTCTGTGCTTTACCCCCTTTTACCTCCCCAAAAGTTAAATTTGGTTGTTGTTTTACCTTGAGCCTTGTTTGCGTCATGAAAAAAGGACTGTTAACCCTTTAGTTTGGTTCCTTTATATCCCAAACCAGCCAAATCAACCAGGAATTGGTACTCGCTCAACAGTCACGCAAGTAGTGTTGCCCTTCAAGAGTGCTGCTATCTGTTGGTCATTGTTTTGTGCCTCTGCTGTTACACCAAAATCTATTGTGGGACTTAATATATTAATCCGAGACTGAAAGTCGGCAAGTACATTGCTGGCACTGTTAATATGGCCAATATCCGTCATGAATTACTCAGTGTAGCCCAGCGGAGATTAAAGGCAAAGAGTACAGTCATTACTGAGGCTTCACATTGCAAATACCACTAGCTAATGGTCAGTGCAGACTGTTAACGGGCATCCTTCAGTGTACTCATGTAAATGTTAAACAACTTCATACAGAGCCAATAACTCCCGATCTTAGGCTGATCACATCTGTTGTGACTCCATGAGTTTCTGAGGAAAAAATCGAAATTGCTGTTGTTGGACGTCTATCCTTTGTTGTAAGAATGCACTGATTGCAGTTTCAGTAGAGTCTACCATTATTGAAAAGTGTGCTGAAGGTAACGGTTGCCTCAAAAAACAATGCTATTGAGGCAATCTCCGAATGTGTCTGTCAATTGCATGTTGCATCTCTGAGATCCATTGCAGGGGCTGTTTGACACGAGCATTCTTACCTGCTAAGGCTTTAGTCAGTGGTGCTAGCGTCTTTGTTGCTCGCAGAATATGATGCCAATAAAAATTTATCATTCTTAGGAATGTTCGTAGTTCATGAAATGCTGTTGGTCGTAGCACCTGTTTAATGCGGGCTGTACATTCCTGAGCTGGACAATTGTCGCTACGTGTAACTGAGCGGCCTAAAAAATATAACTTCCTGTCTGCCTAGCTGACATTTGTCAGTGTTTAAGGCCATTGTCCAGTGGTTACACAATACCAGAATTAAGAAATCTTCAATAGCTTCTTTAGTTATAGCTGGCGCCAGACATCGAGCTTTACGAAAGACAGGGGATCCTGGCGAAGTATTGACTCTGTAGACAGTATTGTCCCTAACGCCACGTATTGAAGGAAGATGGGAAGCTCGAGATAGAGCACTGATAACTATGGGGGAAAGTGGTGATTCACTAACGTCACTGTCACTGACCTGTACTTGCTCTCGAGTTACCTCTCGAAGTCCGCTGTTGGGTCGAGATGGAAGATTGCAAGGATTTATTTTGTTCATGAAGGTTAGCGACAATTCTAGCAGGTCAGTACCTATGGGAACGTTTCGATTCGCATGCCTGCGTATCTGTTTACAGTCTCTTTGCCCCTTGTGTCCAAAGCACACAACCCCAAAAAGTTCTTAGTCCCTTGTTCAGGTAAATAAATTCTTTATCCTCCCCACAAGAGCCAGTAAAATTACTCACCATACTCTGTGGCTTATCCATGTCTTGCAAATGTGCTTGAAGTTGGGGTTTCAAGGTGGAGGTAATTCTGTGCTGGATACTGTGCTGATCCATAAATGCGACAGCTGACACATGATATTTTCCAGCTCATTGCTCACATCCAACAAAGTTTCGTGTAAAACTAGTTTTTCATTTGCTAAGTATGAAAGTTCTATCTTAACGTCTGCGTACAACTGTCCCGTAGTTGCCAGCTGTGTTTTTAGAGAATCTTAAGGTCCCACAGTTATTTGGCTGATGATGTGGAAGAATCTGTCGAATTCCGAAGGGTAGGTACAGCTGTTCTGTCAACAATGCCAGGCACTGAATCTCCACCATTTCTCTGTCGAAATTTACCGTTTCTCAAAACGAAGCGAAGGTGGATGTGTCATAAAAAGTCTGCACCAAACGTTGACGTTGGCTATGGTGAATTTCCACGTAAACGGGGTGTGTAAACCCAATTCCACCGTTCAATTTGTAGTACCGTACTGTTTAACTAGGGTGTTGTTCGATGCCCTGAGTTGTAGAAAAGGATTGGGTTGAGTTATTTTGGGGAGGAGACGAGACAGAGAGGTCATCAGTCTCATGAGTTGTAGAAAAGGATCAGATATAGGCGATAGAGCTGCTGCCTTCGGAATGGTGCTTACTTCAGAGCCAGAATCGACAAGAAAATACTGATTTGTATTTTTATCGAGATCATATAATCTGCCACTGTGTTTGGAAAACTGTGCCAACTGGTTGGACTCTCACATTTAAGATGAAGGTGTTCTTGAATCTTGAACCCGTGATACCTACTGGAAGTCATGGCTCAAATTTGGGTACGAGCAGGGTGTAGAATATTTGTGAGCGTTTGGTTCAAAATGTGAATTGAACCAGCAATAACGTGCCCTCTGTCAGCTGTAAGTGGAACCATGAGTCATGTTGCCTGGTGGACAGTCTGCCACACACAGCTGATTGCCAGGTATCTTGTGAGACGGTTGTTGTTTACATTTGGCAGTAATGTCATGTGATCGTCTCGCTTCAACTGCCAGTCACTGTGACGTGGTGCACAATAGCCGCCAGCGTTGTTAAGTAACTGTTGTCACCTTCGCAGCAATGGAGTTGAAGCAGTGCAAAAACTAGGTCAACTATTCACAATTTGCTCTCTCACATGTCTCCTCCTCTTGAAATCAAGGGAACTCGTATTTGACTAGGTAATTTGATGACCATATAGCACTCAGTATGTCGTCAGGAATAAAAGTAGTGTCCTCTAATTCTTGCAGATGTCTCCAGGACTTGGAAGGTGTTCTACCATCTAGTTCCTGAGAATAAATAGCTTTTTGTATTCGTTGCTCCAGCGATTTGAGCAACCATTGCTGTTTCAAATCGTGTGATCAGAGGTGATTGGGACACGTGGCTGATGAGAGACATGCAGGAACCAGTATCCCATAAGAAACCAGAAAACTTTTACGCATTGTTGACGACGTCGTGAGTGGTGAGAACAGTATTTGCGATATCAAACCAAGTCTGTGAATTTTCAGCTTGAAATAAACGCAATTTAAGTAACGAATCCTATAGTGTAGAAACATCTCGAAAATTTTGTCCAAATGTCACTAGGGTATGTAATCCAAGGGTGTCAGTGTGTGGGAGCCCATTGATCATGGGCGGAATGGGAGAAAAACCGGGATTGTTCTCGTGTAACCCAGCTGGCTGGGTTCCACATCGGAGAAGAAACGGATTTGTCTGCTTAGTTCCAGTGGAACCTTGATAATGGGGCGTTGTTTTGATGGTAAAAATTCACATGAAAATCTGGATTATGCACGTGAACACAATTTTTCTCTGAGGTAGCTTGATCAGTTTCATCGATGAAGTAAATGATATCAAAAGGGTTGTGCCACATTAAATCAGCGCAGTTGTTCCACATGGTCGTCCATCTGTGTGCAAGGAGAAACATAATCACTCTTAGTTTTTACACTGTAAATTGTATTCTGCGTATTTTTCATCACACACTGCAATCCACTAAAAAAAACCTCATTTTCTTGAGCTAAAGGACCTAATAATTTGATTGAACAATCTGTTATTTGGCATGAGCACTCCGTTGTGTTTTACATGTGTACTGATAAATCAGCCTGCTTCTCGCAAGTCACCAGTGGTGGGAACTCTATGTGAATGGGTGTCACAATAACATTCTTGCAATGAAATTATACCACTTTATAACATAAACACGAGGCACCAGGAGAAACACGTTAACCTCAGCCACATGCAAAGAACAAACTAACTAGGCAAAAACCTTAACAACAACAATAAAAAATACACACTGTTTCTTTCTCTATAATATTACATGTTGTCATGCATGAGAGACTGAGAGGTGGATAAAAGCAGTTTTGTAGTAAGCAGCTTGCAACTGATCTTTTGAAGATATGTAGTTCAGTATGAGTCTGGGCAACCTGTTGGCTAATTTTTTTGCAGTATGATACACATCTTTTTGGCACAATGTGATGCTGCGGTGACTAACTTGTATGTCACCATTTGACCTTATATTGTAATCATGGACAATGTCTAACTACTTCCAATATATCAATGCAGGTAAGAGGTAAGATTTTAGGTATTTAAAAAAGGTAGCATGGTTTTCTGCAGTTACATGTTTCATTATTCTTTCGATGAAAAATCTAAGATGATACTGGTAGGAACTTCAAAAATGCAAGATGGCAGCTGTGGCGAGAAATTGAAAATAATGCGAGATAATGAAACTACTCAATCTGTACCTTGTACCCCTTCCCTATCCCTCCACCTCTCCGCTCCAACCAATCACAGTGTGGTACTTAAGTGGGTATTAAAATTAAGCAGCCAGTCGCAATGTAGCTATGATATTACATGAGCATGGATTCAGTTGCATAAAAATATATCATTTTAAAAAGGTACACAAGTTTCACTTAAATTGTGTAAAAAATATTGTCGAAGCTACAGTATTTAAAAAAAAGTAGATAGAAGTATGTAACCTTCACTTGAACTGACAGCATATTAAAAAAATTAAATAAGCATATTCATCTGAATTGTGTAAATTGGCATCATCTAATACAAACACACACACATACACACACACACACACACACACACACACACACACAGTCACACACTCATTTGAGAAACATAAACTGATAAGCTAAGAGATTATGACCACTGTCCACTGCGAAGTTGGATGCCATCTGGTGGAGTTGCGGACATGTGGTGCGGTAGCAAAAGTGTATCAGCGGAGCAGACACGGACAGGGAATTACCCTATAGAAGACACGGGCTGCAAATGAGGAAATCAGTGATATAAGAGACTTTGAAAAAGGACAGATTAGTATTACACGGAGTCTGTGAACGAGTATGCCGAAAACGGCGAAGTTGTTAGAATGTTCACATGCTGTTGTCGTGAGCATCTGCAGAAAGAGGTAGAAGGACAGTGAAACTACCACTGGGCGCTAAATGGTTGGACGGTTGGACGTCCACTACTCTTCACAGAACGCAGGGTTCGTAGGCTTGTCTGCTCTGTAAAGCAGGATAGATTGTGATTTGTTTATCTCTGGCGAAAGAGCACAACGCTGGTGCACGCATAAGTGTTTCGGAGCACACCGTTAATCATATGAGGGTAAGTCAACTATTATCCGCAATTCAGTTATATTTTTGTTTTGGTAGTACTGTCGTTTTACGTGGATGACGCATGCTATGTTTATTTGTTGTTATATCTTTGCAATTTTCAAGCTGCTAGGTTAGTATCGTTATCGCTGCCGTGCTGTTAATCCAAGGTTGCTCCGCTGTCTGTTTGCACCAAAGAAGAGCAACATTCAGTGATTCGTTTTTTGTGGTCGGAAGGCGTATCAGGATCCGAAATTCATCGAAGACTTTCGGTACAGTACGGGAACAGTGTTTTGCCACAACGGAGTGTCTACGAATGGATTGAAAACTTCTGAAATGGTCGCACAAGTGTTCTGCACGATGAAGGTGCCGGACAACCGTTTACCGTCACAAATGAAGAAATCATTGAGCGTTCACGTGAAATGATTTTCTTACACAGACGAATAACTATTGACGAAGTGGCACATTGTCTGCAAATTATTCACGGTTCTGCCTACGAAATCATCCACAACAGACTTGGGTTTCATAAAAACATTTGGATCGCTATGGTAACCAAGGGGACAACTTCTTAGACAGGATCATTACTCAAGATCCAACCGTCCGCAGAAAAACTGATGCTTACGTTTTTTTGGGACGCACAAGGTCCAGTAGTAGAACATTATGGGGAGATGGGCACTGCAACCAACAATGTCTGTTACAGTGAGATGCTTACTGCCAGGTTAAAGCCTGCAATTCGGAGCAAACGCCGAGGATTGCTGTCAAAAGGTGTTGTGTTGTTGCACGACAATGCCCGTCCGAATACTGCTGCCGACACTGCTGAAACGCTCCAGAAACTCAAATTTGAAGTACTGGAACATCCTCCATTAGTCCCGAACCTGCCCTTTCTGACTGTTACTTGTTTGGTCCTCTCAAACAGGCATTAAGGGACCGTTGTTTTACCTAGGACGAAGCAGTGAAAGAAGCGGTGCATTACTGGCTCGCGGCTCAACCGAGAACCTGCTTTTATGAGGGCACCAGGAAGCTTGTACAACGATGGACCAAGTGCGTTGAAACGCAAGAAGACTAGGTCGAAAAATGATGTTTTTGTAAGTTTCCTATTTGATTACAATAAAATTTTATTACTACTTTGCAGATAATAATTGACTTACCCTTGTACATTGTTGAACATGGAGGTCCTAGTGGACCACCCATACGTGTTCACATGTTGACCCAACGACATCGACAATTACAATTGCATGGGCACAGGAACATCAGGATTCGGCAGTCGATCAATGGAAACATGTCGTCTCTTCGTGTGAATCATGTTCTTGCTACACTAGGTCGATGGTCGTCTCCACAAGCGCCGTCGTCGAGGTGAACTGCGGCTCGGAACGTGCAGCGCCCCGCGGACGCAGGCTTGTGGGAGTAGTATCCTGCTCCTGCACGGGAGCTGTGATAATAATGGAAGACACGCTGGCAGCTGCGAACCACCTGCATCCCTTCATGCTTGATGTCTCCTCCAACGGCGATATCATCTTTCAGCAGTATAATTGTTCGTGTCTTGGAGCCAGAACCGTGCTACATGGTTTCAAGAGCATTATAGTGAATTCACCTTGATGCTTCGACTCCCAAATTCGCCTCCTATGTGACCCGTCTGGGTCGCTATCGAGCGCCATCACCGCGTACACAAATCAGAGACACCTTATTTACATGAATTACATGACCTGTGCGTAGACGTCTAATGCTAATGCCTCCACAAACCTACCAACAAACTGTCGGATACCTGATACGCAGAATCAATGATGTATTGGCTCCCAAAGACGGACAAACAAGTTATTAAGCAGGAGGCCACGATGTTTGGGTCTCATCATTGTATATTATTATGGACTTCAGTGCTGCTACTGGCTAGATGGCCAAGAGAGAGGGGCCCCTAAGCTAGTGGCTCTGAGCACTGTGGGACTTAACTGCTGAGGTCATCAGTCCCCTAGAACGCAGAACTACTTAAACCTAACTAACCTAAGGACATCACACACACCCATGCCCGAGGCAGGACTCGAACCTGCGACCATAACGGTCGCGCGGTTCCAGACTGTAGCGACTAGAACCGCTCGGTCACACCGGCCGGCCCCTAAGCTAGTGTGTGTGTGTGTGTGTGAGAGAGAGAGAGAGAGAGAGAGAGAGAGAGAGCGAGAAAGAGAGAGAGAGAGAGAGAGAGAGAGAGAGATTGAAGAGAGAGCTCCTTATGTCAACAAGAGGTGTTTGATAAATCAGTTTAGCTGCTAGCCACTCGGGCTATTACTGCTTCTGCCTGAAGAGAGGAAGCCAGAACATTATGCACTGTCTCTCGTAGAAAGTAGTCCAGGAATTGTCTGCTTCATCACAACCTAGTAATTTTATGAAAGGTTTGTTTCCTTTTCTTTGTACAATTTTTGCAATTAGATATGTAGATGGATATACGGTTTTATGTAGTTCTGTTTTGTAAGAACCTTCTGCATCAAGTTGCGACAAGTAATCTTCCAGCAGATATATCCTTGGATAGGTCTTCTGAACTCTTCGAGTTTTGCATATTTCGACAGACGAGTTGGACATGAAACGTATCTAAAAAAATCGACTTATTTTTACTAATTCTAACAAACTCGCTGACTTGAATTTAACGTTCTGTAGATCGATCTTATTGTACACACTAGACAAAACACCGTTAGCTTGCACAACGTTAGGTCTCATATGAATTGTTCTAGGTTTTGTGTTATTAGATTGATTGAACAGATGTTGCACCATATCGTTTCATTTGAAAGAATCCTGAGCAGTGAAATGTTTAAAGGTCTGTCCTTCAAGAGTTCTCTCGAACCACTTCACAACTGACGCTTTCAATGTGAAAAACGACTAGTAGTGATTAATCTTATGTATTTCCATTAGTTTATTGAAATGAGTGTTGTAAAATTCTCAACCTAAGTCTGTCTGTAAATGACATGGTATCCAATTACTTATTCTGTATATTTTTCTAAATGCATCTAAATTCTTAGTACCAGTATCAGTCAAGAGTGGGTCACCTACTTACCCTTAATAAATATTTATAGCCCGAATTGCATTTACAATATGCCATTAGGTCAACCAAATCGGCTTGATGTAGATCATCAGTTCCTTACCTGCTAACCACTCCCTTTGGACAAACTTCGAGTCTTCAGCTATTACATCTTTCATCCAGATAAGGGATTACAACTGAACCAGTAATAAGAGCAAAATCTCACTAGAATGAGATATCAAAATACTTCAGACTTAATTTTTATTACAAAAGCATGTCATTTCTTTCACTGTTCAACAACAAGATCTATTCTACCCGTTGATGTCAAAATATAAATTTTATAACAAAAACATTACATTTCTTTCACTGTTCAACAGAGTCCGCAGCTCGTGGTCGTGCGGTAGCGTTCTCGCTTCCCACGCCCGGGTTCCCGGGTTCGATTCCCGGCGGGGTCAGGGATTTTCTCTGCCTCGTGATGACTGGGTGTTGTGTGATGTCCTTAGGTTAGTTAGGTTTAAGTAGTTCTAAGTTCTAGGGGACTGATGACCATAGATGTTAAGTCCCATAGTGCTCAGAGCCATTTGAACCATTTGAACTGTTCAACAGAAAGGTCTATTCCGCTCATTGACGTCAAATGGCAAATCCCAAAGGTGATAGTCACATCAAAACTGTTTCAAAAACTTCACATCTAACTCAGCAGTCGCTAATACACATGTCTGATCGGAGTGTAGAAAGTGAGGGGTAACCTTTGTCCTGAATACTGTACACATCACATTCTGGGAACAAGTCCATAACCAACTTCACTTTTTCCAAACCCTTCACGAAGATGACTCAGATGGAATAACTCACACCAGTTGAGTCACTACTATGATGGTCGTGATTTTCTATTAATCCACTTTGCTGAAGTTATATCCAACTCACAGTAGAGCGTTGTTCTCTCTAGAATGAACCTACTAGGAGCAACCACGCTACTTCGAGCACCACCCAAAAACCAAATTGCAAACTCCTGCGGAACAGATCAGTTGTGTGTGGTGGAGAAAACTTGGCAATAAAAAAGGCGTTGTGCGTGATTGTGGAAAAAAAGAAAACATTTGTAATTAGCAATCTTATGCTAACAAAAAATAATCCTAAGCATTAGAGAAGTTTTTCCCTTAGCTTGATCAAAAGGGTTTGCCTTCTGTAACGTGTACGCAACTGCGATTTGAGTCACTATATCTGTACAGCTTCCAGATGCAACCCCAGACGAGAGAAGTGCATTATCAGCGCACTTCTCAGCAATCAGAGAAGACAGGGCATATGTTTCTGGAAAAGAAGAGAACATAGCAAATACGCAGTTTCAACCAAAATCAAAGACGATGGTGTACATAGTTCTGAAAAAGAAAAACAACTTAGGAATCAGTAGGGCTGATTGGAGAACATTTTTCCACACACAATACATATCATTTGGCGTCGCCACCACTCCTTTTTCGACAAAAGCGCCATATCATTTGGTGGCCAGCCCTTTCCTCCTCATACTGTTTTGGGCTCTTGGTAAGCCTATTACTGATAAATCTAAATCTAGTGAGCATGTATATGATGAACACTGTGTACTGGTACGATGGACACTGTGTGCAAATTTTGCACAAGGCACCCCTTTCAGCTCATTACTCCAAATTGCCACTTGTGCCTTATGACCCTTAAAGTGGCCCTGGGAATGAGTAATCTAGAATTAACCAGCATGACTGACTTATACATTTGTTCGTTACGTCATTTTTAAATAGCGCCTCATATTTGTTATACAGTAATCTCCCTCCTCTCGTCAAGATCTGTTCAAAAAATGATACAGTGTCTCATCCTCGTAAACATGACGTTACTAAAAATTTAACATGAAATTGACTTTTACACTCCTGTACTGGCACACACAGCTGGTGCCCAGCGTAAAATAGTCGGTCCACTTCCTGGAGTTGACAGTAAATAAATAGAAAGGCATCTGGCCCAGACGGTATACCCGTAAGATTTTATATTGACTATGCTAGAAATATAGCACCATTCTTATCCGTCATCTATCACAGATCATTGGAACGACGGAAAGTTCCATGGGACTGGAAGAAGGCCCAGGTCATAGCAATCTATAAAAAGGGTAGAAAATCGGATGCACATAATTACTGGCCAATTTCACTGACATCGATTTGTTGTAGAATCATGGAACATATTTTGCGTTCAGACATAATGACCTTTCTAGACTCTGAGAAGCTCATCTGCAGAAACCAGCACGGTTTTAGGAAACAGCGGTCATGCGAGACACAGCTGGCCCTCTTTGTGCGTGATATACAACAGGATATAGATACTGGCTCCCAGGTTGATGTCATATTTCCCGACTTTCGAAAGGCGTTCGACTCAGTTCCGCACTGTCGCTTGCTACAAAAAGTGCGCGCTTACGGTCTATCCAACGGTTGGATAAAAAGTTTTCTAACAGACAGGGAGCAGTATGTCGTCCTGAACGGGGTAACTTCAATAGAAACAAGCTTAACTTCAGGTGTGCCCCAGGGCAGCATAGTAGGTCCTCTGCTTTTTGCGATTTACATGAACGATCTGGTTGATGGTATTGACAGCGGCCTGAGACTGTTTGCCGATGATGCTGTAGTCTACAGGAAAGTAGTATCACAAGAAAGTTGTGAACAAATCAATGAGGATTTGCAGAAAATAAATGCGTGGTGTAATGACTGGCAGTTATCTTTCAATATTAGTAAGTGTAACCTACTGCGTATAACAAGGCGAAAATCCCCATTAATGTATGAGTACAAAATAAATGATCAGTCTTTGGAAGCGGTAACATCAGTCAAGTATCTGGGTTGACTATTCGAAATGACTCAAATGGAATGATCAGATTAGACAAGTAACGGGTAAGGCGAACTCTAGGTTGCGGTTTATTGGTAGAATCCTGAAGCGATGCAGTCCTTCAACAAAAGAAATAGCTTACAATACGTTAGTTCGTCCAGTCTTAGAGTATTATTCGTCTGTATGGGACCCTTACCAGTTGGGGCTGATTCAAGAGATTGAGAAGGTTCAAAGCAGAGCGGCAAGATTCGTGACTGGTACATTTAGCCATCGCAAGAGCGTTACAAATCTCATAGAAAGTTTGAAGTGGGACACACTTGCAGATAGACGAGGATGTAGAGCATATATTATTACCACCAACTTTCAAATCGCGTAATGATCATCACTCAAAGATAAGGGAAATAAGAGCTCGTACTGAGGCGTTCAGACAGTCGTTATTCCCTCGCGCGATCCGCGAGTGGAACACATGGGGGAAATATGACTTTGGCGTGAATTGTGCCCTCCGCCACAAACCGCTTGGTGGCTAGCGGAGTATATATGTAGATGTAGATATAGACACATGAGAAAAATACATACCGACCAGTATGCATTTCAACCGTCTTCATTTGAAAGGTATACGATACTCATCTATGGAGATCAAGTTGGCAGAACAGTAATTGCAGTAATGTTTTCTTTTTTACAGATGGGTACTTGTAGTATAGTACTGTAGTACTTTTAAACGATATATTGTGAACAGTAACGTAGCAGGACAGTGAGGGCTCAAGTGTCAGATTCAAGGTCCTGGTAAACATGATACTCCACCCTCGCTTCTGGGGCAATTGTGTGTGGTACATCCAAGGTCAGGATACCTGTCATGTGTCAAGATTACCTTTTACCCACACGTCTCAGACAACTGTGTGACATAAAAATGAAGGTCACCTGTCGACAGAACCGATTCAGGCACCAAATTCTAGGTTATTCATCCAATCTATGGGCTCCAGCTCAAAAATCAAGGTCACTCTTTCCCTCCCACCCTCCCGTCCCCCTCTTCTTGCTCTAAAAGCGGAAGTCTTGGTCAGGTGATAGAGCATATAGCATCTCTTTGCAAATACTTTACAAAGGAAGACACGATGGTAACAGTGGGTGGGATGGGGAACAGCATAAATGGGACCCTAGGTGTTCGGCTTGTATCTGTTTTGAGGCGCCATGCCCGACCTTATTTAAACTCTTCTGTAGACTTAATTTAGAGATGGAATGGCTGCTTGGATCAGGTATGGGGTCTCATATTGGTGTAGTCATATTCTGTCATTTGCAACTACTAGCACTTTACCACTTGTGATAGTGTTCCCCCTTAAGCTATTTGCTATTAGCGCAGACAGTTTTCACTTCCCTTTCCTGTCAAGGTGAAGTCCATGCCTAGTATAGTCCCACCTATTGATAGAGTCAATGCGACCACTGTTATAGATATGTTAAATGTTACAGGTTTAAAGTTAGCTTCTCATTTCTGTAGAGAAAATATGGAGAAGGGAGGAGTTACCACATTTGTCAACACCTGGTTTGATTTAAAAAATATTGATATTAATATATTTTGCTCAGAGCACCACTTAGAAGCTTGAGCAACAGAAATAGTATTTCATAATAAGTCCTTAATAACAGTAAGTATATACAGAGGACCTTCAGGAAACTTTAACCTCTTCATAAAAAATCTAGATGCTCTGTTGCCCCCTCTCACAGTCAGTAAAAAACAAGGAAATAGTGGTCGCTGGACCTTTTAATGTAGATTTATTGGAAATGTCGGTCAGTGAACTATTATTTCAATCAGTAACACTGTCATTCAGTTTCATTCCTACTGTGAACTTTGCAGCTAGGGTGAACTCTTATTTCAATCAGTAACACTGTCATTCAATTTCATTCCTACTGTGAACTTTGCAGCTAGGGTGAACTATTATTTCAATCAGTAACACTGTCATTCAATTACATTCCTACTGTGAACTTTGCAGCTAGGGTATGTAAATACTCTGAGACTGCTATTGATAACATCTTTGTAGACAAATCTAGAGAAAAAGTCATACCACAAAACCAGTAGTAAAAGGGCAACCTGATCATGACATGCAGCATCTTGTGTTAAATGTTGAAACTCGTCAGGTTAAAAATTCAATTAAATCTGTGTACAGGTAGGTACTAAGTCAGTCAAAAATGGAGAATTTTAGGAGACTACTCAAATACATGAACTGGATAGATGTTTACAATACTTCTTACTCAAATGGAAAATACAAAGCATTCATTAATAAAGTTACTTCCTCTTTTGAAAGTTGTTTTCCACTAAAGGTAACTCAAATCAGAAGTCTATAAATAAATCACAGATTACACAAGAAATAAAGATATCAGGTGGGGCAAAAGGAGAGTGCATTTACTATCTAGGAACAGCTCTGATGTTAACATTGTAATGCATTACAAAGAATACTGCAATATATTGAAGCAAGTAATCCAGAAATAAGCTGATTATTATGAGACAAATATAGTCACACCTGAAACAAAACAAAACTATGTGGGATACAGTGCAGTCAGAGACAGGGAGAAGACCAGATAGCTCTAAAAATAAATGAGACATTGGTGACAAGTGCATGTAGTGTTGCAAATCTCTTCAACAAGTGCTTTGTTTCTGTTACTGATAGCTTGATGTGATCAGGTTCAGTAAACAGTGAAATTGAGTATCTGAGACCAGTCCTTACAAATAACTTCAGTGAAATTAACTTGATGCTCACTTCTCCATAAGAAGTAGCATTCATCATAAAATCCGAAGCATTCTTGTGGTTATGATAACACATCAATGAAGTTAATCAAACAGTGCTCATGCGAGTTGAGTTTCATCTTAAGTTATTTGTGTAATCAATCTCTTATCAGTGGAAAATTTCTAGACTGGTTAAAATATGCTGAAGTTAAGCCTGTTTACAAGAAGAGGGATAAAGAGATATCGTCAAACTATCGACCAGTTTCGCTTTTGCCGGTCTTCCAAAAATATTTGGAAACATTGTATTCAAGCATCTGACTGAAAATAATATATTTTCAAGTCACAGTTTGGATTCATTAAGGGTTACGATCTAGAGAAGGCTATTTATTCATACAGTGAGAATGTCATTAATTCATTAGACAACAAGTCAGAGACTACTGGCATATTCTGTGACCTGTGAGCATTCTCTTAAGCAAATTAGAATGTTATGGTGTCACTGGCAGTGCTGCAAAATGGCTCGAGTCTTACCTAACTAACAGGAAACAAAGGGTGTGGCTGGGAAATACCTGTGGAGTAAGCAGTCAGTCCTCATATAGTTTACTTAATGAAATTTGTTGCAAGTTATATTTCTCTATTTCCAGCCAACAGAGAGTATCACTAGCAGCAGTAAGAAAAATCTACCTTTGTCCAAAAATGGGTCTAATATTCAGGAACACACATTTTCAACCATTAAAAACATGGTTTCAGATAAAGCATAGTTTAATCAGAGTTTGAAAGACTTTCTGAAAGGCAACTCCTTCTACTCTGCAGAAAAAATATCTGTTTTAACAGCTCTTGGTCACAACAAGCAATGCTGGAATTAGCTTCTTGAGATACATGTATTTACTTTGAACATTCAGGTGTTATGAACTTGTTCAGCCTACAAAGTGCATCAGCGATAAAGACAGACAGGCTCAGTTGTTGGCATTCGTATGTCAGAGCTGTATTGCATGAGTTTGTAAGCTAAGTACCTGAGTATTGTGAGTATAGTGTACATGTGAGTGAGTTAGAACAGTGTATGAATTCCTTAGTTCATGCAGCACCAAAGTATGAAATGTTGCCCCCATAAGTCCAAAATCTATAGAAACAGAAATTACAGATGGGATATCTACGTATCTTGTAGCTTTTTTGTTAGGATTGAATGCAATACATAATGAATTTAAGGGATACAGTAAACAATTCTTTGCGAAATATTACAAAAAAAACATGACTGTAATTTTGTGATGATTGACAATGCACATAAGAGTACATAATGAAAATAATATTTCCTACATATTTTTTAGTTTCCCCTCACTCCATCCTGTCACTCAGATGTTTTATGAAGATGTGTAGCCACATCACCCCAGCTGCTGCTTTGTGTATGCCACAACAGCTCTCTGGAGAGATTTTTGGCCAGCCATGGCAGTCTCAAATGGAAGATTCCAGCACGTATTAACTTGCAGTCATCACATGCCACAACTGGCTCTTTTCTGCAGTAAGAAACATCTCATGTACGTGATGGACGAGAGTGAGTTAGTGTGAGTAGCTGAGGAAATATCAGTCCCACCAGCAAACACTTGTGGCTGCACAGGATATCGGAGACACTGACTCTTTCCAATGCCTGCACAAACTCATACCTGAGAGAGATAATAGTCAAGTTGCGTTTTCACACAGCAATAGCAGTTAGGATTCATTTAGGCACGTTATCCTGTTTTTCAAAGGTGAATTAAAAGTTAATAAAGACCTGTAGCTCACCGAGTATGGTATTAGATTATTAAACAGAAATAGTTACATTACCATAAACCAATCAACTCACTAAGCTGAAATGACTACACAAATTATTATTATTTTAAGAAAAAATAATGGATTGACAAATAATTTTAATTTTTTTCCTTTTTACAACATTCACAGTGCATTCTTATAGGGGGAGATGCATCTATTTGACAATGTACATTCAGATTATGATCATACTGGTTATAGCGATGTTCACACTTAGAAATAAGTACATCACTCTTAAACACTTATGGTACCCTGCAATATATCACATAATATTCGGATAAATTGTGTAGGAAACAAATAGTAGTCAATTACGTTCAAACTATGGTGACTTTCTGTAAGCTTATTATAAATGTTTAAAAGCAGTCTACTCATATTTTTAGACTTAAGCCACTTGAACAAGTAATAAGCCTTAATACATTCCTCTCACTTCCATTGAACCCATATTCCTGTAATGGAGGGGTGACATATTTGAGGATAATTATTTCCAATATTTGACGTGTATGGGGTAAGCAGATTTCTTGAATACACCAATATAGTGCAGTAATCATTCGCCTTTAAAAGTGAGTTAATATATTTGTTGAAAGTACAGGCAGATGTTTCAGTGTTTAGAACTTGCAGTATGCATTCACTGCCCACACTTAACAACCAGTATTATCACTGTGCATTTATCAGCTTTAACATCAGGTATTGTAACCTTGTTCATTTTTTTCTTCAACTGTATCTGCATGAGTGGTAGCTTTATAGCCCAGTATATCATCTCTTTTATACCTGAAAAAAGGAAATATGATACAAAGTTTTTTTTTACGAAGTTGCACACACTGCTTCTAATGTTGCATTTATTTACAGAAGTTAATAAATCTTTCACACAGTCATATGAACTCTCAAAGGGTAAACATATTGAAATGAGTAGCACCACTACCCATTGTAAGACAGCCATCATGTAAGTATTAGTGATGATGATAAATAAGAATGCAGTCACGAAATGGAGAAAAATGTGTAATTCTTATTTTTGTAAAAAAAATTCTTATTTACAGGTTTGGGGCAGTCATCACAGCAGCTGATGATATGAAAAAATGCTGTTTAATACAACTTATAGTTTATATAGCAGCGATGGCGAACACATTAGCGCAGAAGTGATTTTGGATCATGAGTTTTATCAAATGGTTGCTTTCGAAAGTCCTTTATACAGTGATACCAAAGTCATATTATCCCGGGGCAAGTGGATTTGCCTATGTGATACCTCAATGCAAATTGCTGTCATGTTCCTTCGAAATGCTCACTCTCCCTCGGTGATAATAAGTGATCACACAGTTTCCACATGGGACTTCCCATGAACAATTAAATAGTTTAATGAACCAGAGTCCACTCATCTGCAAGAGCGTAATATGTTTAAAAACTTAATGTATGCTAGTTACCCAACATATTCTAGACATTGTCTACACTGGCACTGGTATGTTTACAGATTTTATTAGAAAATACTGAGCAGTTTGTTGGAGTTAGCGTACCAAATACTTCATCCATTGAAAGAAAGCGTAGCTCAACTTTAATATTCACATTATGCATCAGTACATGTAAATTTGTATGTACCAACTGTGCCAGATATAGGTACAGAACTACATTATTATGTAAGCATGTTCTTGTTTCGTGCTATAACTAAGAGTTTCATTTAGAAATGTTTGAATCAGTAACAGAAAGTATTAAACTGTTCTCACATACAATGGTTGGAGGTGGAGGAGAGCGAGAAGAGGAATCATGAGGAGGAGAAGAAGGAGGAGGAGGAGAAGAATAAGAAGGAGAAGGATATACTATTGCTGATTATATTAGCCATATGATACTGGCTTTGATATTAACCTGCCAGTGTGGGACACAGTGTGGCACCTACATCTGGTCTCATTAGTGGAGTATAATAAGACCAGCACCAACTGCCCACTGTTGGCATTGCTGTGTTATGACACATTGATGGAGGTGATGTTCTGAAAACAGTTTCACAGGATTCAACAGGTCGTTAGAATCTCATGGCGGAAGTGTGCCCCAATAACAGATTCACAGGGTTCAGCCAGCTGTCCCCTATGTGGATGGGAAATAACCCTTATTTCCTATTGACCTGATCCCACACAGATTACATATGTGTCTGCTATTGTGACTACAAATAAAATAGGCTTTACGGCGAGATATCATTTCAGTCAGTCTGAATTCTGACATCAGCAGTGCTTGTCTGAACATTTATAGCCGATATGCAGCACCGTTATGGGAATGCCTGTGATGCTGCAGAGACTATCAAACACCCTCGATTCGAAGATACTGCATGTATGTATGGGTTGTTTCTGTAAGAGTGCGCAAAAATTTAAGAGGACATAGGGGATACTCTACTGGACAATTTAAGGTAGGGAACCTAGGTTTGGAGAATCCAGCTTAAGGAGATAATAGGAATAAAATCACAGTATTGTATATGTTTCTATTAACATTAGTTACAGTTAATTGCACATACCAACACTAACATAATGAACGTACCATTTGTACTCTATTTTACAAAATGTGCTGAAACTGACAGCCACCAACCTCAATGCAAGCATGACATTGGAAGACAAGATTCTGATGCACCCTGAAAAATATCCCTGGGGTGTTTCAAATCACATCACAGGCAGCTACAATTCTGGCAACTAATTCCATATCTGTATCCACTGTATCTCATACATAAGTGATTTCAGATATCTCCATAGGGAATAATCAAGGGGATACAGGTCAGGTGGCCTCACAGGTCATGGAATAGGACCTCCCCTTCCAATCCAGCGACCAAGAAATACAGCATTGAGATAGTTGCAGACATCCACACTGAAGTGAGGCGGTGCACTGCCATATTGTATCCACATCCTCTCATGAACAGCCAAGAGTAAATCCTCCAACAACTCGGATAGAACTCTTTGCGTGACCCTCTAGTACAGGTGGCCATTCAGACGGCTAGGTAGGAGATATGGCACAATGAGACTGTCGCCTACGATGTCAGGCCAGATATTCACAGCAAAACATACTTGATGGTGTGACTCTACTACAGCATACGGGTTTTTCTCATTCCCCACATGGATATTTCAAATACCATCATGGTCAAATGAGGCCTCGTCAGTAAACAACACGATTTGGAGGAAATCTGGTTGATCAATCCGTTGTTGGAGTAACCACTAACACAATGCGACCCTTGGTGCAATGTCAGTCACAAGAATTGCATGAACTCGTTGTGGGTGATATTGGCGTAATTGTTGTTCATGGACTACTCGCCACATGCTAGTATGTGAAGCGCCCGTTTCACGAGCAAATGGTTCAAGTGGCTCTGAGCACTATGGGACTTAATATCTGTGGTCATAAGTCCCCTAAACTTAGAACTACATAAACCTAACTAACCTAAGGACATCTCACACATCCATGCCCGAGGCAGAATTCGAACCTGCGACCGTAGCAGCAGCGCGGTTCCGTACTGAAGCGCCTAGAACCGCTCACCAACAATGACCGGCTTCACGTGCATTACGACGAGTACTTGTATTGGGGTCCACTGCAACACGTTCCAACATCTCTTGAACATCGGGTGTGCAAGTGATCCTAATGTTGTCAGGTCCCTCGTTTCTTCTTTCCAATGAACCATTCTCCTGTATTCGTCGATCGAGAGAAATAAACAATCGTCATGCCGGATGGTGCCTGTTAGGAAATGTTCCTGTACAGTCTTTCAGCACTGAGAGCACTGCAACGTACTTCCCCATACACAACGTGCATGTCAGTGAGTTCTGTGAAACTGTACTCGTATTGCTCCATCGTACTGTACTGTACATCTCTGAATAGTACTGAGTAATGAATGGGTCTGTTATTGATTCGTAGCACGTTTTGTCACAGGACAACGTAAATACGATACAATAGAGCCACCTTACGGACAGTGAGGTCAACAAAACTTGCATCGTGACTTCCTAGTGATCAGGCTCGTTCTCCTTGTTTACTTGCAGGGAATAAAGAATGTACATGTAAACAAACAGCACAGTACGCGTAAACTTGTCCGCCTCTTAGTAGAAAATAAGGTGGAAAAGTAATGCTAAACAAAGCGGTAGACAAGTGTACTTCCATATGTCCTTAAGCTGGCTTCTCCAAGCCCAGGTTTCCTACTTCAAATTGTTCATTTACATTTTTGCACGCTCTTACGTAAACTCCCTGTATATACATATATACCGAAAAAGTGCATGGTCGGATTCCTGACTGGAAATGGGGAAAAAAGTCCGATGAATATGTGTTCAGAAATGTATCATTGCTACAGTAGTTGGCACTGACAAATGAAAGTTTCTCTGACGACGTGCTGTGTGTTCCTTCCGTGCTGCAGGCTGTGTGACTGACGCAGCATACGGTAAGCAGCAAAATGTTCGGTTATTCATTCGGGAACAAGCCGAGATGGTGTTTGTGTACTGCCAAGCAGGAGGAAACGGTCGGGAGGCAGCACAGCTATACCATGACAAGTACCCTCACAGACACCAGCCACATCACACAATATTTCAAACCCTTTTTGGTCGTCTGTGTGATCAAGGGTTCTTTCAGACAGACGAACACGCATTGAGGCAGTGGACTGCACGTGCAGCAGATTTGGAGAACCAGGTTCTACAGAAAATGGAAACGAATCCTAATACAAACTCCAGGCAAGTGGCCTGCTAACATGGTGTAAGCCAAAGTAACATGACAACCGCACCTATCTTCACAACCTGCAACAAGTATAAGGATTATTAGCAGCGGAATTTTCTCTATGGGGAGGATTTGGTCGATAGTTTTTGCACCAAGCCATCACAATATGGGATTGCTGTCCTCTTTTCCGACGAAGCAGCCTTTACAAAAGCTGGATCACCAATCTGCATAATCGTCATCTGTGGGCCACAGACAGTCCTCGGAGAATGGTTGAGGCATCTCATCAGCATCAGAGTGTGGGTAGAGATTCTTAGCTACCACATACTTGAACCAGTTATTGTACCACAACGCCTCGACAGAGGAATGTACCTGGACTTCATGTGCCTCTTGCAATACGACATGTTATGTGGTTTCTGCATGATGGAGCACCATCCCATTTCCGCATTACAGTTTACCGACACTTCAGAAACATTTTCCACAGATGTTGAATAGAATGCAGTGGCCCTGTAGCACGGCCTTGTTGCTCAACAGACGTAAACCCCCTGGATTCTTAACTCTGGGGGCATCTGAAAAGAGCTGTGTACGCAGTTCCTGATGTGCAGACCCTTCAACAGCGTGTTCATGAAGCCTGTGATTCTATTCAGAGAGAGGCTGGAATGCGCAAAAGAGTGCAGTAACCCATGATGCGACTCGTGAGCGCATTCATTGCATCCCATTGAAGTTACTTCGAACAACAGGGTGACGTGGATGCGATGTAGCATCTGTACTGCATTCCAGGACGATTTGTTGTCATTGCACGCACACGTCCATTTCCACATACATGTTCATAGGACATTTTTTCCTTCAGGCATCCATCCATTCTAGTATATATATATATATATATATATATATATATATATATATATATATATATATATATATATATATATATATATATATATATAGAGAGAGAGAGAGAGAGAGAGAGAGAGAGAGAGAGAGAGAGACAGAGACAGAGAGAGAGAGAGAGAGAGAGACAGGGAGAGAGAGAGAGAGAGACAGAGACAGAGAGAGAGAGAGAGAGAGAGACAGGGAGAGAGAGAGAGAGAGGTGGATCACTTAAAACATGCTTTAAAAATATTGCAGAAATGGAAAGTGTTATTGATATGCAGCTTTCACAGAACGGATTGGTGGTGAGGGGCTCGTATTGTTACCCAATCAACAGATAGTAATAATATGTGGAAAATGTATTTTTTTTGTACAGAACACACACTTTTTAAGTGGAACAAGTCCTATTGACATTAAAAGACTAAAAGTAGGGTAATTTAGAATGTCAGTGGTGTTTGTTCCAAGATTCTAGTACGAGTCGTTTACGAGATATGGTATTTTGAAAAGGTCCTACACCGACACTTGTACAATATCTGTGGTAGCACACACTAAAGAACAACACAGGTGCATACACTAGTTATGTGGAGCCTAACCAGTAACGACACAATTGACCATCACAGGTAGTGTTCAAAATGACCACTGGCATCGGCAATACATGCCTCAAGTCTGGTATGGAACGACCGGTGCCCACATGCTAGCATTTCAGCGGAGATGTCCAAGCAGGCTGTAGTAATGTATCGTTGCATATCATCGGGTATAATTGGCATGTGCTTGTAGACAGCGCCTTTCAGCTTTCCCACAGAAAAATGTCTACAGGTGTCTAATCTAGGGAATGGACCAGTCAAGGCCTCTGTGTCCAATCCAAAGATTTGGAAACAATTCACGAAGACATGCTGTAGTACTTCGTGTGCTGTTGGCTGGACAGTCATCATATGGTACCACAGGTTCCTCGTAGCCTGCAGAGAAAAGTCCTCTAGCGTCCATGGAAGATGGTCTGTTAGGGGTCTGCAATATTTGTCCACATTCAGTGTCCTTTCTGTGAAACATGGGCCTATAAGTTGAAGGTTCACTATCCCATACCACATGTTTACTCTCCATGCACACTGATGTTCCACCAGACGAAGCCAATGTGGCTTGTCAACAGACCAATACTTCATGTTTCGGTGATGTACCTGGCCATGACTGGTATATGTGGCTTCTTCACCAAACAAGATACATGATACATATGGTGTAATGTGTATTGATTCCCATATACAGGAGTTAACATGATTCTCATAATCGTTTCCATGCAGCTCTTGATAGAGAAGATGTGATAGGGCTGGAAGCTATGTCGATGGAGAATGCGTAGGGCACTTGCCTGATTCATGTCACTTCCTCTGCGATTGCACGAGAGCTAATGTGTGGGTCAGTTGCAACGGCGGCAAAGACAGTAATTTCCTGTCTATTCTGTTGTCACTCTTTTCCGTCTGTTACGTTGTCTAGGTGTTACATTACCACTTTCATGCAACTGATTGAAGAGATTGATAAATAACTGACGAGATGGTTGATGTCTATTGGTATATCTTGCTGCATACACTGTACAAGAACGAACTGCTTCTTCATACACTCTCTATACACCATGAGCATGTCAACTTTTTCTGCTTAAGTAAATCCTGTTGTACACTCACGACCTACTACTTGGACAGTCACACACTAAATGACTAACAAGTTGCAGTGCACTCTAGAAACACACGTGCTCTGTAAGCAAAAATAACAACATCATCCCGAGAAAATTCGCTAGTGATACAGGTGAACCAAATACTTGTGAAATGTGTTAAATACGTGTGAAATATATGTGAAATGATACTATGCGGAAAAGTCATGGGTAAAAAGCTCCTTGTAAACCCCTGGATCGATTTCAACCAAACTTGGCACTAATATTATCTACTGTCTGGAAAGAAATACTGTGAGGGTAAGAACGAGGAATGTCCTATTGGGGTGAGGGTGATAACTTGGAGAGAGAAACTGTTAGTAAAAGGGTGAATGGCCTTTCAGACCATGATGTACAAATTTTAACACTAAAAGGTTTTTGTACTCAAATCAATGTCGTATTAAATTACAAACTACGTAGGAAAGTTAATCCAACAGCAATAGAGAGTTTTTCAAAACTTGTCAAGGAACAAGAGTGGCAAGATGTTTATAGTGCTGATAATATAGATGATAAATACAATGCTCTCCATAACACATTTCTCATGCTCTTTGAGAGTTGCTTTCCATTAGAACATTCTAAACGGGGTACTAGCAGTAATGGACAGCCTGGTTGGCTGACTAGTGGGATAAGGATATCATGTAGAACAAAGTGGGAATTACATCAAAATGTAAGAAGTAGTCACAATCAAGCTACAGTAGCCCATTACAAACAGTATTGTAAGGTGCTTAAAAATGTTATTAGCAAGGCAAAAATTATGTGGTATGCAAATAGAATAGCTAATTCACAGGATAAAATTAAAGCCATATGGTCAGTTGTGAAGGAAGTGTCTGGTCGGCAGCACAAGATTGATGATATAAAATCAGTTCGCAGTAATAATATTTCTGTTACTGATAAATCAGATATATGTACAGTATTTAACAACCATTTTCTGAGCATTGCTGGAGAATTAAATAAAAATTTAGTTTCAACAGGAAATCATATAAATTTCTTAGCAAATGCCTTTCCGAGATTGATGTCTGAAATACTCCTCTGTGATACAGACAAGAGGGAGATTGAGTCAATAATTAAATCACTGAAGACTAAGGACTCTCATGGTTATGATGGAGTGTCTAGTAGAATATTAAAGTACTGTGCTGCACATTTTATCCCTGTATTTAGCCATATTTGTAATTTTTGCTTTAGGAATGGTCAGTTTCCTGAGCGATTAAAGTACTCAGTAGTAAAGCCGCTTTATAAAAAGGGAGAAATGGATAATGCAGATAATTTTAGACCTATTTATATGCCATCAGTGTTTGCAAAAGTTATCGAAAAGGCTGTGTGTGTAAGGTTAATTGATCATTTTATATCACACGATTTGCTATCAAATGTACAGTTCGGCTTTAGAAGTCGTTTGACAACTGAAAATGCTATATTCTCTTTTCTCTGTGGGGTACTGGATGGGCTAAACAAAAAGTTTCGAACGCTTGGCGTATTTTTTGATTTAACAAAGGCATTTGACTGTGTTGATCTCACAATATTGGTCCAGAAGTTGGATCATTACGGAATAAGGGGAGTAGCTCACAATTGGTTCACCTCTTACTTTAGCAACAGGCAGCAAAAGGTCATTATTCACAATGTTGATAACGGCTGTGATGTGGGATCTGAGTGGGGTACTGTCAAGTGGGGGGTGCCCCAGGGATCAGTGTTGGGGCCGCTCCTGTTCCTTTTTTATATAAATGATATGCCCTCTAGTATTATGGGAAACTCTAAAATATTTCTGTTTGCTGATGACACTAGCTTGGTAGTAAAGGATGTTGCATGCAACATTGACTGGTTTTCAAGTACTGCAGTACATGACCTCAGTTCATGGCTTGTAGAAAATAAACTAACGTTAAATCACAGTAAGACTCAGTTTTTACAGTTTCTAACACACAATTCAACAAAACCTGACGTTTTAATCTCACAGAACGGGCATATGATTGGTGAAACTGAACAGTTAAAATTCCTAGGTGTTCTGATAGATAGTAAGCTGTCGTGGAAAGCCCACATTCAGGATCTTGTTCAAAGACTTAATACTGCCATTTTCACTATTCGAACGGTATCGAAAGTGAGTGATACTTCGACACGTAAATTAGTCTACTTTCCTTATTTTCATTCACTTATGTCGTATGGTATTATGTTTTGGGGTAACTCTTCCCAATCTAGAAGGATATTTTTGGCTCAGAAACGAGCGGTTCGGGCAATAAGTGGTGTGAGTTCACGAACCTCTCTCTTGTCGACCTCTGTTCACGAGTCTGGGTATTTTGACATTGGCCTCTCAATATGTATATTCCTTATTGTCGTTCCTTGTTACCAATATTAGTTTATTTCCAACAATAAGCAACTTTCACTTGGTTAATACTCGGCAGAATTCAAACCTCAATTTGGATCGGACTTCCTTAACTCTTGTGCAAAAAGGTGTGCAGTATACTGCTGCATCCATTTTCAATATGCTGCCACTCGAATTCAAAAATCTTAGCAGTAATCCACGCGCTTTCAAATCGAAACTGAAGAGTTTCCTCATGGGTCACTCCTTCTACTCTGTCGAGGAGTTCCTTGAACAATTATGCCGATTCTCATTGTATTGCTGATAGCGTTTGCTTAAACTTATGGACTGATTTTCTTTCAGGTTCATGAACATTTATTTTTATCTGTTATTACTTTTATGTTGTAAGTTCATGTACTGACACGTTCCATGACCTTGGAGATTTGCTCCTCAATTTGGTCCTACGGAACTTGACATATAAATAAATAAAACAAATGAATAAAGGACGAGATGGACAGTGAGAGAGGAGCAAGGAGGAGATGGACACACGAGAGAGGAGGAGACAGAGAGAGAGGGGGAGGGAGAAGTGAACAGAGAACGGGAAGAGAGGAGAGAGGGACAGAGAGAGGGGAAGGAGGAAATGGATATAGAAAAAGGCAAGGAGGAGATGCGCAGAGAGAGGTGGAGGAGGAGATGGACAGAAAAGGGGGTGGAGGAGGTGGACAGAGAGGTGAGAAAAGGAGATGGGCTAGAGGAGGAAGGATAAGATGGACTAATAGAACTGGAATAAGTACATACTGATACTTAGCTAGTAAGATGATAAAAGCAAAAACCAACAAAATAGCCACTGCCAATTTCAATCTCAAATAGTATCTTCGTTATGTTTTCGATTAAGCCCCCATAATTGGGTTCACATCTGCTGTAAATCCACATACTACTCATGATTCACCCACCACATGAGCAACATTTCTCAATGAATGTGTGGTTAGTGGTACTAGATGATCGTCCCGTTGACTGTATATTCTCCTATGAACAGCAGATGGATGTGTTCACCCTAGTTTCCTGTAGTGGGACCTTCCTAGATTACTGGAGATCGTTTCCATAGTAGAATGTTGAGAATATGGTGCATGCTTAATTGGGCACAGGTGCATTTGGCTTTTGATGTAACACATCCAGCACACCAACACGGCCCAAGAGAGATAGATCGAACAAGACCTGTGCCTCGGTCTCCAAGGTTACCTGAGTTTATCACTTTGGATTTTTCTGCCTGGGGTCATCTCAGAAGTGAAGTTTTGTCAACGGTTTTGTTACTTGTTTAATCTTCTCAGCTCTCAGATCAACCGAAATACTGCAGCAAGAAGGCCTATAGTTTTCTAAAATGGAAGATATTCTTTTTAACATCATTAGAAAGCTCTTGTAAGGACGAGTACAGTGATACAACTCTCGTTAACATTGGAGTTGAAACGTTTAAAAATATGCGGAAAACGTGCTAAAACTGAAAGGAGAGTCAGCCAAAATCGGTACTGCCTCCAAGGGGAGTCTCTAGAGCCAGGCTCCGTCGAAACCTTTCAAATGTACACTTGTTTCCTGAAAAGCTGTTCACTTATACAAGAGTACATACATTCATTTGAAATAGATTTGCCGAGCCCCTTCTGATACGCTAGAAGTTATTACATACACTATCTGATCAAAAGTATCTGGGCACCTGTTAGTCGACATTAATATGGGGTGTGTTTACCCTTCGCCCATGCTCGCTATTCAGAGATTCCCGCAGGAGGTCGGACGTAACGGTGCATGCGCACAGAAGAAGGTGGATTTGTTGCCCATCCGGGAGAATCAATTATATTGAGACCTGGTGATCAAGGAAGGCAGGATTCGGTTACGATTGTGGACGGGGCCGTAATCAATTACTATTGGTTGGCTTTTTCTTTTAATCACACACAATTTATTTAAAATCAACAACAAATTAAAATAAAGGCAATAATTTAAAAATTACTTCACGACTGAAGGTCTTAATGGCAATAAATTAAGAATTGTTTAACTTTTTGCAACTTACAAAAAAGGTTCAAATGGCTCTGAGCACTATGGGACTTAACATCTGAGGTCATCAATGGTGGTGGTGGTTAGTGTTTAACGTCCCGTCGACAACGAGGTCATTAGAGACGGAGCGCAAGCTCGGGTTAGGGAAGGATTGGGAAGGAAATCGGCCGTGCCCTTTCAAAGGAACCACCCCGGCATTTGCCTGAAACGATTTAGGGAAATCACGGAAAACCTAAATCAGGATGGCCGGAGACGGGATTGAACCGTCGTCCTCCCGAATGCGAGTCCAGTGTGCTAACCACTGCGCCACCTCGCTCGGTAGGTCATCAGTCCCCTAGAACTTAGAACTACTTAAACCTAACCAACCTAAGGGCATCACACACACCCATGCCCGAGGTAGGATTCGAACCTGCGACCGTAGCGGTCGCGCGGGTCCAGACTGAAGCACCTAGAACCACTCGGCCACACCGGCCGGCCATTTTACAAACTACAGTTATTAAAATATTGAAAACAAATCACCAAGGTCTTAAAGGTTAACTGCTAAAATACAATTGCCACATTAGAATTTTAACACAGGTAGCGACAGTCACGGCTGAAGGCCTTTAAAGCCAAGAATGGCAGTTACTAAAAACAATTTAACAAACATACTGTCAAACAGCAAGGCAATAGCAAAAGTTAATTTAAAAGACAGGCAAATGATCACCAAACAGGTGAGACAAAATGATAGCCGGCCGTTGTGGCCGAGTGGTTCTAGGCGCTTCATTCCGGAACCGTGCTGCCGCTTCGGTCGCAGGTTCGAATCTTGCCTCGGGCATGGATGTTTGTGATGTCCTTAGGTTAGTTAGGTTTAAGTAGTTCTAAGTTCTAGGGGGCTAATGACCTCAGATGTCAAGTCCCATAGTGCTCAGAGCCATTTGAACAAAATAATAGTAAACTTGGTAGCACAACCGTTTAAACTTGCTGTAAGGCCAAGAATGGCAATTATATTGAAAAAATTTAGTAACATACAATAAAACAGCAAATATAATAACAATGTTAATTCAAAAGGATAAGCAACTGATCACCAAACAGGTGAGACACATGATGGTAACTTGGTAATACAACAACAAAATAACAACACAGCAGTAAAACACAAGGGCTAGTCACAGACAGTGCTCCAGGAATCGACCTCTGAGTAGGTCAGGCCAAAACCACCTTCGCGAGTGATGAGAAAGGTAGCCAAGAGTTGCATTCACTTCACAAGATGGTAACTAAGACTGACGAATGACTAATGATAATCTGCTGAAGCTACCTAACGTCCGACAACCAATGCAACTATGGAACACCACGCCAAAGCTGGAAAAGGCGGTCAGCACTACGTCCTCAGAATGCTGTGCTTAGAGCGTCCAAAAGGAGAAAGGAACCACTACTACCAGAGTAGAAGAAACACCAACCGACCTACAAATAAAGGAAACTGTCAAAACTACACGCCTTACCTGACAGCAGGAGCAAGGTGAAGAAACGTACACTGCCGTTACATACACAAAGTTCCAGGGCAGGTCACTAAGGCGTTAGCGGCCACCAGCCAGGAAAAATACCGCTGGTTGAACTTAATATACCGGGTGATCAAAAAGTTAGTATAAATTTGAAAACTGAGTAAATCATCACGGAATAATGTAGATAGAGAGGTACAAATTGACACACATGCTTGGAATGACATGGGGTTTTATTAGAACCAAAATAATACAAAAGTTCACAAAATGTCCGACAGATGGCGCTTCATCTGATCAGAATAGCAATAATTACCATAACAAAGTAAGACAAAGCAAAGATGATGTTCTTTACAGGAAATGCTCAATATGTCCACCATCATTCCTCAACAATAGCTGTAGTCGAGGAATAATGTTGTGAACAGCACTGTAAAGCATGTCCGGAGTTACGGTGGGGCATTGGCGTCGAATGTTGTCTTTCAGCATCCTTAGATATGTCGGTCGATCACGATACATTGCGACTTCAGGTAAGCCCAAAGCCAATAATGGCGCGGACTGAGGTCTGTGGAGGACCTGGGAGGCCAAGCATGACGAAAGTGGCGGCTGAGCACACGATCATCACCAAACGACGCGCGCAAGAGATCTTTCACGCGTCTAGCAATTTTTTTTTGTTCTAATAAAACCCCATGTCATTCCAAGCATGTGTGTCAATTTTTACTTCTCTATCCACATTATTCGGTGGTTTATTAAGTTTTCAAATTTATACTGACATTTTGATCACCCCGTATAGTAACACATAGAATGCAGCAATTAGTAACAAGAGATCCGGGAAAGCTAATTAGATCTGCCTTCTCCAAGCACTCCACTCGCTGCTCTTCGTCTCGGCGACACTGCAGGCAGCAACACGAACCCAAGTCACTGGAGAATCGCGAGATCTCACAATGGTGGAGGTTTCACTGCTAGGATTAAAATCCACCCAACTTTAAGCTTGTTGGATCCGGTTGACGACTAGGTCGTGTACCCTCGCGACCACAGCCCTTCCATCTCGCAGTGCATGCGTGTCGCCAGGGGCCCCGGCATGTTCTGGCACTGCCCTCTTGGCTCCTCCCGACTCCCCAACCGAACTGCTCACTCACACGACCCGGAAGAACAACGACGTCACCCCAAAGATAGGGCCACAGTTCCTACTTATCGATAACGCCGCTGCTGCCACTAGCGGACAGGCAATGCTTGCGAAACCAAGTGGCGCCATTCAAAACAAGAAGAATACAAACAGCCGCAACCATGCCAACTAAACGATACAGTCTGGCCTCCAACAGAGGACTGAAACCTACAACAGTACCAAGTGTCCGAAAGAATAGACGCCACGCTTTTATATAAAAGACTTGTCGCATAAATAGTGGCAACAGACGTCACTGGGTCGCGTGTTGAACGAAAAGCGTTGGACTGAACCGTGATTGCGGTATAATGTTTATTCAATGGTTGCCGTTTTTACATATGACCTAGTATAGAAGATATTGCATCCGTGTTTCGAACTTGTTTTTATTGTTAAGATCCATGGTGCACCCAAAAAACTTAGACACGTTGCGAAGATGTATCTGCATCCACACCCATACTCTGCAAACGACTGTCAAGTGCTTGGCAGAGGGCACTTCCCATTTGTACCAGCTATTAGTGCTTCTTACTGTTCCATTCATGTAAACAGCGTGGGAAAAATGACTGTTTTAACGCGGTTGTGCGTATTGTGATTACTCTAATATTGTCTTCGTGATCACTACGGAATTCTTAAATTCGTCCCTTAAAGCTAATTCTGGAAACTCTGTAATTAGGCTTTCTCGGAATAGTGTACGTCTATCTTCAAGTCTCTGCCAGTTCAGTTGCTTCAGCAGGTGAAATACCCTTATGCCGTTCGTTTCGTCGTACACAAGTTTGTTTACTATGACCCGAGAATTAACGAAGAAAAATAAATGTAGCGCAACGGCTAACGTCTTTCGGATGCTAGTATCTAACATGAACGGCTTGTGAGTGGATCCCCAAGTTAACGTCGTGAGCAGTGCAAAAATATTAAATCATTACTTGTGCAAGGGACTAGACTAATCCGATAATTAAATGAGCTTGATACTCTCATAATTAAGACATTTTTTGAAATCATATACATGACGAGGCTTGGGAATAGACGGTTAATGGGTATGAATTATTGTAATATCTGACGTCTAAATTCTGTTTTATTACAAAATTTTGAGTGATCTTCTTAACTTTCTGAAGACGAAACAAATTCCTTATTAACTGATTTTTGATTAACTTCACACCATACAACTTCAAGGAACAAGGAACAAGCGAATGATAATCTTCCTAACAAGGGAAACTCCCCATCGTATCCCCTTGAGATTTTATAGTAAGAGGGCCCAGTGGACAGACCGTGAAAAACTGAACACAGATCAAGCACGGAAACAGGAAGAAGGTGTGCTGAAAAGAAGCAAAATAGAAACAGTGAGCGGTCTAAGGACCAGAAGTACAATATTGAGTAGCGTGACAAAGCAATGGCCTCGTGGTTAAGTGGTCACGGTGTTGGAATGAAAAGCGTGCGAGCCGTCTTCAAACCTACCTCGCTCCAGTTTTTTCTGCTGTATTCAAATTTGTGTCTGTGTCGTGGCATGCTGGCCCATGTGACCGAGTGGTTTTAGGCGCTTCAGTCTGGAACTGCGTGACCGCTACGGTCGCAGGTTCGAATCCTGCCTCGGGCATGGATGTGTGTGATGTCCTTAGGTTAGTTAGATTTAAGTAGTTCTAAGTTCTAGGGGACTGATGACCTCAGATGTTAAGGCCTATAGAGCTCAGAGCCATTTGAACCATTTTTGTCGTGGCGTAATGTCCGTTTGCCGCAGCCAGGTGTAAGGAACTAAAACAACGAAGGCCCAACGGTACCGACCAGCAGCCGTGTCATCCTCAGCCTATAGGCGTCACTAGATGCGGATACGCAAGGACATGTGGTCAGCATGCCACTCTCCCGGTTGTCTGTCAGTTTACGAGACCGGAGTCGCTACTTCTCAGTCAAGTAGCTCCTCTGTTTGCCTCGCAAGGGCTGAGTGCACGCCACTTGCCAACAGCGTTCGGCAGACCGGATAGTCACCCATCCAAGTGCTAGCCCAACCCGACACCGCCTAGCTTCGGTGATCTGCCGGAAACCGGTGTTACCACTGCGGCAAGGCCGCTGGCAGGTGTTAGGAAGGGACCTCTAATGACATCTGGTTCGGCACAACTACTCTATCAGCAAGCGAAAGGAAACGGCTGTCGAATGGGAACCGCAAACGTTTGATGGCAAGGCGGCGTGACAAGCGAATCGTTCAACGGAAAACACGTCTGGTGTGTCATACACGGCAATAGTGACAGTACGTGTACTATATGGCAGGAATCTCTTACCAACACACGTAATTTGTACGCCTGGTGAGTGAGTGAGATATGTCTCGTTGCATGATTTAAGTGTTCGTATGCATGTGAATCTGATGACTCCCAAGGAAATGACGAAAACATAATATTCGTCACATAAGCTGCAACAAATGAACGCAGCAGCCACACTCAGGCAGTTTCTCGGCGCTCTGTCAAAACATACGTTTTTAACATTTTTGAAGTTGCGTTGCGTTTTGGAGGTTTTGACGCTTGAATTCCTTTGTTGTGACATAGTTCACACCCGTATTGTGGTGTCACCGCCAGACACCACACTTGCTAGGTGGTAGCCTTTAAATCGGCCGCGGTCCGTTAGTATACGTCGGACCCGCGTGTCGCCACTATCAGTGATTGCAGACCGAGCGCCGCCACACGGCAGGTCTAGGGAGACTTCCTAGCACGCGCCCCAGTTGTACAACCGACTTTGCTAGCGATGGTTCACTGACAAAATACGAACTCATTTGCCGAGACGATAGTTTAGCATAGCCTTCAGCTACGTCATTTGCTACGACCTAGCAAGGAGCCATTATCAGTTACTATTGATATTGATTCATGTACCGTCAAGACCGATGTTCTTCATTAACGGATTAAAGTGTTCCACCAGCTACGTCCGCTTTTTCTAAGTTCTAATTTCCTTGTCCTGTTCCAGACCTCACGCCAGCCTGCGTGAGCTAAAACGCATGCCTTTTGGCCTCCTTCTAGTAACACGATGTTGGCTCTCCTGCCAACCACAACACGTATATTTGTTGTTTTCATTTCTGTCATGGGGTATCTCGCCTGCTCTCACTATTCGTTACGTTTGTTTGCGACGGTAACGTATTCTTACGACATGACTCATAGACTATAACCAATGTGTAGTATGATAACTGCCAGGACTACCGGAAGAGAACAAACATTTCAATAACAGGTCGGACAGTTCATAATGTTGTGAAAAAAAAAAAAGTAATGGCACGAGGAAGTTCTAAAAACGGCTCGTCCAACACCGTGACTATTTAACTACAACGCGGCGGCTGTTCGTCTATTCTCAATATTGCACTTATTAAGATTGGACCGTTCACGGTTTCTATTTTGCTTTTTTTTCACGATTCAGCACACCTTCTTCCTGTTTTCATGCTTGATCTGTGTTCAGATTTTGACGGGCTATCTACTGGAGCCTCTTACCACTAAATCTGACGGGGCTGTGATGGGGAGTTTCCCCTGTCAGCTCATTGAAAAAAGAGGTTGGAGGGACATAATATTCGGTTCCACCCATAAACATTCCACAAAGTTAAGCCATTATAGGAAGATTATCGCAACTGCGCCTTGAGGAGGTTCAGAGAGAGAATTAGACTGTGCTAAGCGGATGGACAAGTGGCTGTACTAAATTTTTGTCACTGTCATAAGGTAGGGGTAGATATACGTTTGAAGTACAGGTTGGTAATAAAGTTTCGATCCACTTCTACGAAGTAATGGCGACCTTTAACGTAATGTACATCGCACTTTAACATGGCCTCCGTCCATCGCTGAAGAGCAGACCTCGATATATTGTGAGGCATATCTTGCGCGTTATACGACACTGCGCCCCAGCATCGACATCTCAGATCCTGAAGCTCAGTTGCCTTTGTTTTGAACGCCCTTGACTTCATGTATCCCCAAGCGAAGAAATCCGAGGGTGCCATATCAGGTGAACGCGAGAGCTACAAAATGGTTCAAATGTCTCTGAGCACTATGGGACTTAACTTCTGAGGTCATCAGTCCCCTAGAACTTAGAACTATTTAAACCTAACTAACCTAAGGACATCACACACATCCATGCCCGAGGCAGGGCTCGAACCTGCGACCGTAGCGGTCGCGCGGTTCCAGACTGTAGCGCCTAGAACCGCTCGGCCATCCCGGACGGCGCGAGAGCTACAGCCTTGCTGAACCTCTGCCTATCCGTCCCTTAGCGAATCTTCGATTTAGGTACTCCCTTCCTATGAGAGTAAAATTACAGAATGCTCCATCCTGCTGGAACACAACAGTCTCACCAATGCCTTCTTGCTGAAGCTGTGGTTTCAGGAGTTGCTCCCTCGCGTAGAGGTAAATGTTTCCTGCAATTGTCTCTTCTGCAAAAACGTATTCTTTGCGGATACAAGCTACACATTCATTTCTGGTGTCTCTCTCTGCCACTCAGTGATAGCGTGAGAAGCCATTCCGTATTAATGTGAGGTGGCTCGTTACCCCATACGTAGCAATTGTGTTCGTTAATTTTTCCGCAGATGTGGAATGTGACCTCAATAATAACAAAATGTGATCCATGAGGTGTTCGTTGTGTGCAGCTTCTATCAAATGTTAACATGCAGCTTGAAGAGACGCGTAATTTTTGTGGTCTAATTTTTGAAGCACTTGAATGAGGTACCCTTTTCTCCTTAGAGTAATGTGTAAACCTATCAAAATCGTTGATTTTGGCGCTTCTAAATCGTAATGACAGAAATTGATTATAGTTATGTATTTTTTCTTAGATATGGACCGAGACTTTATGGTAACATTGTACATTTACGAGTTAATAATCTAATACGCGGGAGGATACTGTTATTTATCTACTGTGACCCCAATTGCCAAGTTCACTTACGTAAACTTCAGTCACAATTCTGTCAGTTGATACCTTATAAAATACAAAGTATTTGCCCTATACAGTTCCGCATGATATTATTGGAATATGTGTGGAACGATCTGCGTACTTATCTTGGTTAAATGTACATATCTACATTAAATTCATAAACATCTGGTGGCAAGATGCTTCCTACTGATTATGCTACAAAAGAGCGATGATTTATCAGAATTCACGTGACCAATCCATTCTCTATGCATCAGAGAGCTTAGTGAACAAGTAATTCGACGTATACTTCGGCTGAAACGATCTAACACAGGTTCCAAGACCACGTGGCAGCTGGACCCAACGTTCATACAGTAACTCACAAAACAAATCTCATTTAAAATCTGAATTAAATATGCGAATAATTTGATTGCTACCATCTCCTAGGAAATGAGACACTTAAAGTAGTAAAGGACTTTTGCTATTTGGGGAGCAAAATAACTGATGATGGTCGAAGTAGAGAGGATATAAAATCTAGACTGGCAATGGCAAGGAAAGCGTTTCTGAAGAAGAGAAATTTGTTAACATCGAGTATAGATTTAAGTGTCAGGAAGTCGTTTCTGAAAGTATATGTATGGAGTGTAGCCATGTATGGAAGTGAAACATGGACGATAACCAGTTTGGACAAGAAGAGAATAGAAGCTTTCGAAATGTGGTGCTACATGAGAATGCTGAAGATAAGGTGGGTAGATCACATAACTAATGAGGAGGTATTGAATAGGATTGGGGAGAAGAGAAGTTTGTGGCACAACTTGACTAGAAGAAGGGATCGGTTGGTAGGACATGTTTTGAGGCATCAAGGGATCACCAATTTAGTATTGGAGGGCAGCGTGGAGGGTAAAAATCGTAGAGGGAGACCAAGAGATGAATACATTAAGCAGATTCAGAAGGATGTAGACTGCAGTACGTACTGGGAGATGAAGAAGCTTGCACAGGATATGGTAGCGTGGAGAGCGCATCAAACCAGTCTCAGGACTGAAGACCACAACAACAACCATCTCCTAACAAACAGAGTGAAGTTAAAAGCTGGAAACTTCACAGCATCAATAAAGCCGAGTTTACAACTAACACTCCATCACAAATTTACCCCAGGAATGATCAAATAAATTGATTCGACAGACCGGATCGGTTTTGTCACATAACTTACCAAAATTTAAGCTGAGACCGAACTATTAAAGCATTGCTTCTAGAGACATTGGGGAGCTTGCCAAAAGCATACATTACTCACCATTTACTGGACGGCTGTGTTGCTTATTGTTTCAGATTGAATTTTCGAAATTCCCCCATAGCAGACAATAAAATTCCACAAAATTATACTATTACACCAACCATTCCCCAGATGTTTTAAACTTACCAGTTACTTCGTACTGTTATTTGTTATCAGTGTGGAGAGGTGGAATTACGTGTCCAGGACCGTAAAATTATCGTTCACACAAAGAATTATGTTATATAAACTAAAATTTTAATTTATAAACAAAAACAATAGCCTGACCAAAAATGAAAAAAAGCCTGCTCTCCAAATTTGCTTCCTTCATGCTTTTCTCATTGCTCTATTGATTTACCTTTTGCGCATCACTTATTTATCATTTTGAAACTCTACACTTCTATCCACAACGCTACTGTGCACAGATAATGTCCGTCGCTCTGCTTTCTGCTCACACGTCCTGAAGGCTCTTAACCGCCGATCTGTCAATATCTCACATTAAATTGTAACAAGGCGTATCAGTATAGAGTTTAAGAGAAATACTCAATATTTGAATCGGCATATAATCATAGGACGTAGGTTACAATATAAAACCCATCAAATACAGATTTCATCTAAAACGACGAAATCCAATATGGCGTCTTCTCGACACGACCATGAAAGTCGATAGACATCCCAAACAGTCGAAACTGGGCATACGAGGTGCGACAATAAAGTAATGAGACATGCGAAAAAAAAATGTTGCTTACCGTTTTAGTCAAGTTTAGTGATATTTTGATTAAGTTTAGTGTTGTCTCCTTCAAAGTAGTTCCCTTCTGATTGCACACATTTTTTCCAGCCCTTCTGCCATTGATGGTAAAATTTTTGGAACTCATCTTCTGCAATATCCTCCAAGACAGTCGTCACAGCTTTTTGGGGCGAATAAGGTGGCTTTGGTACTACTGAAATTTGTTTTGAGATTAAAAATTGCTGTACTGACAGAGCAGTATGGGATGGCGCATTATCGTGATGCAGAATCCAATTATCAGCAATATTGGCACGGACACGAAGAACTCTTTTTACGAAGTCTTTCTAAAATTTCTTTGTAGTAATATTGGTTAACTGTTTGTCAAGCAGGCATCCACTCTTTATGAACAATTCCCTTGGAATCAAAGAAGCACACAAGCATCCGTTTCACTTTTGTCTTTGACATGCGGGCTTTTTTTGGCCTGGGTGATCCTTTTGAGCACCATTGCGAACTTTGGCGTTTTGTCTCTGGATCATACCGAAAAAACCAACTTTCATCACCAGTGATAACACGGCTCAACAATTCTGGATTGATTTCCGTCTGCTCTAACAGATCGGCTGCCACATTTTCCCGTGTTTCTCGCTGTTGTGGTGTGAGATTTTTGGGGACCATTTTTGCACAAATCTTTCTCATACCAAGATCTTCAGTTATTATTACATGAACAGTTTCTCGATTGATGTTCAGTTCTTCTACAATCATTTTCACGGATAATCTTCGATCAGATCGTACGAGTTCACGCACTCTGGCCAAGTTGACACCTGTCTGTGAGGTTGATGGTCTTACACTGCGGTCTTCATCTTCAACATTCGTTCTGCCTTCACTAAACATTTTATACCAACGAAAAACTTGAGCTCTTGACATAACCTCCTCTCCAAAAGCCTTCTGAAGCTTACCGTAAGTTGTCGTCGCGTTTTCACCCAGTTCAACACAAAAAGAAATGGCATACCGTTGTGCAATATTACGCGGTTCCATTTGCGTGACGAGGGAAACAAACATGTGTTAATTACTACAGCACAACTTACGACTGAGCAGTTGCATCGATGTGCACTTGAACTAGAAGCAGCTTATAGACCAAGGTCATAGATAGTGTGCCTATGCAAGTCTGCAGGGTTGCCACATCTTGCGAAGAAAATCAGTCTCATTACTTCACTGTCGCACCTCGTATATGAGTACAACACGAACAGCAAGAGTCCCAAAACACTTCGGTGCGGCACATCTGAAGTTACATCTGCATTTGTGGATGGCTCCGCATCGAAGGAAACGTGCTGCCTCCTCCACTACCAAAAAATTCTCAATCCATTCAAGAATTTCACTTTAATACCCCAATAGACTGCACTTTCGGTAATAAGCGCATGCATGGCACTGAGTCAAACTGTGTGCGGAAAACAAGAAATACTTCATTTAACTGAGTGCCATGATCCATGGCTTTCAGGATATATGCAATATATCTAAGAAAAGTGCAAGTTACTTTTCACATGATCGACGTTTTTGGAATCCTTGTAGTTAGATCGCTGGGTGCAGAAAATCCGATTAGTTAGTTAGTTAGTGACATTATTTCACAGACCATTTGAACGAATTTTTTTATCAAAATAATGCAGAAAGAGTCAGTTTACAGGATATGTATGCATTATTAACGCTAACGTTAATTAACTTTTAATTTTTCACATAAGCAATTTCATTTAAGATTAGTTTGTTTTGCTATCTGTCAGACATTTTGTATTATCGCAGAAACAATCAAAACAATTTATTACTGAATATTGAGCTTCTTTCTGAGCCTATGACAGCTTTAATAATGGGTAATAAAGTTAATTTTCTTCTTTATTGTTGTGTGTATGGACATCATCATTCTACTCAATAGATAACTTACGACGAATTTCATTAATGAATATATGTACTGTGATGGTGCAGTTAAAAAGCCTAACTCCTTGAAGAGATACCCGCATGACGGCCGCGGGTGAACGTGACAAGATATCCCAGAAAATTATTCCGTAAGATGTTACTAAGTCGAAATATGAATAATTTGTCAGGAGGTTGATTCGTTTGTTTCCAAGACTGGTAATTATACGAAGAGTAAAAGTAATTGAACTTACCTGTTTGACCAGCATAGTAATATGATTCTTCAAGTTTTCATCATTATGTACAGTCGAAAATTTAGAACATTCCACCTTGTTTACTGACTCCTGTTCACGGGATACATCAATTGTTGTTATGACTCTGTTTATTGTATAGTTCTGAATATACTGTATTTTCTCAAAATATAGGGAGAAAAAATGGTTCAAATAGCTCTGAGCACTATGCGACTTAACTTCTGAGGTCATCAGTCGCCTAGAACTTAGAACTAATTAAACCTAACTAACTTAAGGACATCACACACATCCATGCCCGAGGCAGAATTCGAACCTGCGACCGTAGCGGTCGCGCGGTTCCAGACTGTAGCGCCTAGAACCGCACGGCCACTCCGGCCGACAAATATAGGGAGAGTTCGTTTTCAGACAACCGTTTAACGATTCCCTGAAAAACATCATTAACAGCTTAAGAATCTCTTCTGTTGCTTTCTCTCTGATGGAAGTTATTACAATTCTAGTATTGTCTGGAAGAATTACCAATTGTGCTTGATGAATGTTGAGTGGAAAATCATTAATATGTACGTGGTAGATCGAAAAATAACGGGAATTTTTGTTTTACTTAAGGAATTTTTACTTATTCAACATCAACTTTGTCCTCTTCAGAGTAATCCCCCTTAGATACACTACACTTGTGCCAGCCCCTTTTGCGATCTTGGAAGCTCTTCTGGAACTCACTTTTCGCTATGATGTTTTGCTCCTTCAGTGATTCTGCTTTTATCTCGTCGATGGTGGCAAAACGACGTTCTTCCATGGTTCTCTTAAGTCTCCGGAACAGAAACAAGTCGCAGGGAGCCATACCCGGCGAATATGGTGACCGAGGCAACATAAAAGTTTTGTCTTTTGCCAAAACATCACGAACAAGCATTGATTTGCGAGTGGGAGCATTATCGTGATGGAATTCCCATGTGTGGTTACGGCACAATTCTGGCTGTTTCCTTTTAATTTCTTCACTCAAACAACGCATAATCCAGATAATATTCCTTGCTGAACGTACGACCACAGGCAGGAACTCATGATAAACTCTCCCGCTGTAATCGAAGAAAACAGCGAGAAGAACCTTCACATGTAATCGAACTAGTCGATTTTTTTCGGGTCTGGGCCCTTCAGTAGTTTCCATTTGGACATTTGGGCCTTGTTTCGATGTCATACCCATATACTCATTTTTTGTCACCTGTTATAACCTTCTTTACAAGTTCTGGATCGTTGTCGACTTCATTCAGCAATCCCCAGCGACGTTGCTTTTTAATGAAATTCAACAATTTCGGAACGAACTTTGCTGCTAAACGCTTCATGCCCAAAACATATGAAAAAATTGCATGGCATGAGTCAAAAGACATGCCGGCATCATCAACAAACTCTCTGATGGTGATTCGGCAATTTTCCAGGCTTATTTTCTTTACTTCTTCCACACTGTCCTCAGAAATTGATGTGCTACGGCGTCCACGGCCGTCACCGTCTTCAACGTCTTCTCGACCCTCTCTAAACGTTTATGCCACTCGTAAATTCTTGTTTTACTCATAGTAGATTCATCAAAAGCCATAGTCAACATTTCGAATGCGATGCTGCACGTTATTCCATTTTTCAAGCAAAATTCCATGGAAATTCTTTGATCCACCTTTTTCGAAAGTAAAAATTCACAGATTGCTCGAAAACATGTATAACCTTTTGGACTGTCATCAATAAAATAAATGTTCTAAACAGCTGAAAATGTGAACATACATGAGGAACATGTTTACTGACAAGATAAAAGAAATTGGAAATCGAATGTACGAGGGCGGTTCAGAAAGTAACCTCCGATTGGTCACAGTGCGGGTTGTGGGGGGAGTAGCGACGCCATCTGTGCGTTCACGCACTCAACAGGTCAGTCGGCATCAAGCCGTGGTCGAGTGAACGTCGTACCTGCGCTAGTTTAGTTTTTGTGGCAGTTTGAAATGTGTGCTGCAATAGAAAACCCCGCCAAATGTGAAGTGCGTGCTGTCATAAGGTTTTTTACAGCCAAAGGATATTCTGCAGCAGCTATTCATCGTGAGCTTTGTGCCATGTACGGACCAAGAGTTATGAGTGAAGGAGTTGTCCGTGAATGGGTACGTTTATTTAAAAGTGGACGAGAAAACGTTCATGATGAAGAGAGGAGTGATAGACCATCATTGGTGACTGACGAACTCGTTCAGACAGTTGATGCAAAAGTTCGTGAAAATCGACGTTTCTCAATGTCGGAGTTGTCTACTGGTTTTCCACAGATTTCTAAGACTCTCTTGTACGAGATAGTGACAGCAAGATTGGGTTACCGTAAGTTCTGTGCACGATGGGTGCCCAAAATTCTTACCGACCACCACAAAACTCAAAGAATGGCCTCTGCATTAGACTTTCTGTCACGTTATGAGGACGAAGGAGAACCATTGTTAAACAGAATCGTGACCGGTGACGAAACCTGGATTAAGTACGTGAACCCTGAGACAAAAGAACAATCAAAGATGTGGGCACATTCAAATTCGCCTACCAAACCAAGAAAAGCCTCGCAAGATTTTTCTGCCAGAAAACTGATGGCAACGGTGTTTTGGGATGCCAAAGGGGTGTTGTTGGTTGAATTCATGGAACGTGGTACGACCATTAATCAAGACGTGTACTGTGAAACAATAAAAAAGTTACGACGGGCTATACAGAACAAACGCCGTGGTATGCTGACTTCCGGTATCGTTTTTTTGCACGATAACGCCCGTCCTCACTCTGCTCGCAGAACAACGGCCCTTCTTGAGTCCTTCAAGTGGGACGTTATCAACCCTCCACCTTACAGCCCAGACCTGGCGCCAAGTGATTATCACCTCTTCATGCATTTGAAGAAATGGCTCGGGTCACAGCGGTTTGATGAAGACGAAGAGCTCAAAGATGCGGTCACAGGCTGGCTCCAGGCACAAGCGGGTGATTTTTATGCAGAAGGAATTTCAAAGCTTGTGAAGAGATACGATAAGTGCCTCAATCGCAATGGAGACTATGTAGAAAAATAGTGCAAAGATGTAGTTGTAAGATGTATATATTAAAATATTTTTATTTAACTTGGTGTATTTTTTTAAATCAACCGGAGATTACTTTCTGAACGGCCCTCGTATAAAGTCTACAAGATTTAAAAAAAAATCCCATTACTTTTTGATTGGACCTCACATAAAAAATAGAATTGGATCCAAAACTGAACCTTGTGGGACTTCTTTCATGAACTCTCCCCAGTCACTAAAATTTTCTCTTTTCCAAAGTTAAATTATTCAACACCTTTTTTTATTCTGTTCATTGAATGTGATTGTAATCATTTATGTGTATGTATCCATAGAACACAAGTTTTTATGGAACATTCTGTAGGTACTTGGAGGGACATTGACATTTTAATAACTTGAACACACAGCAGTAATGTTCCACAACAACATTTATTTAACAGCTCGTTGTGAACCGACTTTTGGTTTGTTAGGCCATCAACAGATAATACTAAACCGATATTCCACACAAGTTCAGTGAGAATTCTTAGCTGCCCAAAGATTGTTGTACAAAGGTATATGAAATTTTATGACTATATTGATAGAAAAGACAAGCATAATGTAATATCTAAAGAGACTCTGAACAAATAAATCTTATATTACAGTATATTCAAATATTAAAACTATATGAATATATTAGCCAACAATGTTGTATAAGGGAGTAATGGCACAGACTACAGTGTCATACGGACAAACTGGTATATGTGATGAACAGACTGAAAAAAGGGGAGAAAAAGAAGTCTACAGGTTGTGGGTGTGGAACAGTTATAATAAGCTCACTATACAATGGCGAGAGAAATAATAACTGACTACTGGAACTCATCGTTACTTAAGTTACTACAGACAGTTACTATTTCTCTCACAATTAGATGATAAGCTTGTTATAGCTGTTTCATACCCTCATTCTGTAGACACCTTTTTAACCAACTTTTTTTTGCCCGTTCATTACATTCACCAGTTTGTCCATCGGATGTATACAGTCTGCGAAATTAAAAAATTCCCGTTTCTTTCTGATCACCCCTCGTATAATGAATAGAATGGATCTAAAATTGAATCTTGTGGGACTTCCTTCGTGAAATCTCCCCAGTTTTCCTGTGTCATTACTCATTTGTCCAACTTATTAGGATCATACATTCACATAGTTTTAATGTTTCACTATACTGTAATAAAAGATTTATTTGTTCTTCTTAAGGTAATACATTACGCTTGTGTTTTGTTTCTATATAGTTACAAAACGTTGTACATCTTCGTATAAAATCTTTGTACAGCTATGAATTCTCCCTAAAGTTGTGTGGACTGTCTGTTCAGCATTTAGTTATCTGACGATGGCCTAAGAAGCCGAAAGCCGGTTCATTACGAACTATTACACTACTGGCCATTAAAATTGCTACACCAAGAAGAAATGCAGATGATAAACGGGTATTCATTGGACACATATATTATACTAGAACATGTGATTACATTTTCACACAATTTGGGTGCATAGATCCTGAGAAATCAATACCCAGAACAACCACCTCTGGCCGTAATAACGGCCTTGATACGCCTGGGCATTGAGTGAAACCAAGCTTGGATGGCGTGTACAGGTACAGCTGCCCATGCAGCTTCAACACGATACCACAGTTCATCAAGAGTAGTGACTGGCGTATTGTGACGAGCCAGTTGCTCAGCCACCATTGACCGGACGTTTTCAATTGGTGAGAGATCTGGAGAATTTGCTGGCCAGGGCAGCAGTCGAACATGTTCTGTATTCAGAGAGGCCCGTACAGAACCTGCAACATGCGGTCGTGCATTATCCTGCTGAAATGTAGGGTTTCGCAGGGATCGAATGAAGGGTAGAGCCACGGGTCGTAACACATCTTAAATGTAACGTCCACTGTTCGAAGTGCCGTCGATGCGAACAAGAGGTGACCGAGACGTGCAACCAGTGGCACCCCATACCATCACACCGGGTGATACGCCAGTATGGCGATGACGAATACACGCTTCCAATGTGCGTTCACCGCGATGTCGCCAAACACGGATGCGACCATCATGATGCTGTAAACAGAACCTGGATTCATCCGAAAAAATGACGTTTTGCCATTCCTGCACCCAGGTTCGTCGTTGAGTACACCACCGTAGGCGCTCCTGTCTGTGAAGCAGCGTCAAGGGTAACTGCAACCACGGTCTCCGAGCTGATAGTGCATGCTGCTGCAAACGTCGTCGAACTGTTCGTGCAGATGATTGTTGGCTTGCATACGTCCCCATCTGCTGACTCAGGGATCGAGACGTGGCTGCACGATCAGTTACAGCCATGCGGATAAGATGCCTGTCATCTCGACTGCTAGTGATACGAGGCTCTTGGGATCCAGCTCGGCGTTCCGTATTACCCTCCTGAACCCACCGATTCCATATTCTGCTAACAGTCATTGGATCTCGACCAACGCAAGCAGCAATGTCGCGATACGATAAACGGCAATCGTGATACGCTACAATCCGACGTTTATTAAAGTCGGAAACGTGATGGTACGTATTTCTCCTCCTTACACGAGGCATCACAACAAAGTTTCACCAGGCAACGCCGGTCAACTGGTGTTTGTGTATGAGAAATCGGTTGGAAACTTTCCTCATGTCAGCACGTTGTAGGTGGCGCCACCGGCGCCAACCTTGTGTGAATGCTCTGAAAAGGTAATCATTTGCATATCACAGCATCTTCTTCCTGTCGATTAAATTTCGCGTCTGTAGCACGCCATCTTCGTGGTGTAGCAATTTTAATGGCCAGTAGTGTAAATAAGTATTTTTGTGGAACATCAATGTTGTGTTTTATTAACATAAATTTATTTAGGGCTGTTTCGTAATCAGCTCGAGTAGTGCTCGAGCGCGGCGCTAGTGGCGAGCGCCTCCCGTGGTCACGTGTCGCGCGTCAGAGGTGCGCGGCGGCGCCCGCAGGGGCCCGGGGCGCAGCTGCTGCGCAGCGGCTCTGCTGCGATCGATCGATAGCGGCCGCGTCAGGCGGCGCAGCGCAGCTCCGCCCGGCTGCCGCCCTGCCCGGCTGCGGCCCTGCGCGCCGTAATCCCGCGAAACGTTATAAAGCCAGCCAGCCAGCCAGCCAGCCAACGCCAGCCGAATCAATCGCCCCGCCGTTTGCGCCCTGCACGGCCGCCATTACTGCCCCTCCACCCGCGCTCGGCCGGCCCCGCGCCCTCCACCCAAAGAGTTGCGAGCACGCCGCTCCTCTCCGGACCTCGGCCGGCGTCACTAGAGCCAAACACAAATCCCTATACTTGCGCGCTCCGTCGCAGCAGTGGTATCTGGGATTTCGCAAGGAAGTATTACAGGGCCTCTGCTATCACTATCTACACTCTTACAAGGGAACCTCCCCATCGCACCCCCCTTACATTTAGTTATAAGTTGGAACAGTGGATAGGCCTTGAAAAACTGAACACAGATCAATCGAGAAAACAGGAAGAAGTTGTGTGGAACTACGAAAAAAATAAGCAAAATATACAAACTGAGTAGTCTATGTGCAAGATAGGCAACATCAAGGACAGTGCGATATCAGGAACGCCGTGGTCCCGTGGTTAGCGTGAGCATCTGTGAAACGAAAGGTCCTTGGTTCAAGTGCTCCCTCGAGTGAAAAGTTTAATTTCTTTATTTTCGCAGTTATGATCTGTCCGTTCGTTCATTGACTCTGTTCACTGTAATAAGTTTAGTGTCTGTGTTTTGCGACCGCACCGCAAAACCGTGCGATTAGTAGACGAAAGGACGTGCCTCTCCAATGGGAACCGAAAACATTTGATCGCAAGGTCATAGGTCAACCGATTCCTCCACAGGAAAACACGTCTGACATATTCTATACGACACTGGTGACGGCATGTGCGAATGGGTAAAAAGATTCTTCTACCTTGCCCGATTTAGGTTTTCTTGTGTATGTGATAATCACTCCCAAAAAAGTGATGAAAACATAAGAGTTTGTCACATAAACTGCAACAAATGAATGCAACAGTTTCACAGTCGCACATTTTTCCCTGTGCTCTGTCAAAACATATGTTTTTAACGTTTTCAAATTTTTCCGTGTGTAGACCGTCAAATCCTGCATATGTCCAAGCAAATCTGAACATGTCCTGGAATTTTGGAGAGCGAAGTTGATTGTGTGTGTTTGCCTGAACTTTGATAATTGTCTGAAAATAAAAATTTAAAATTTTGACTCCAAGCAAGAATACTTGAACTAAGGACCTCGCCTTCCACAGCTGCTCACGCTAACCACAAGACCACGGCGCTACTGTGCAGTTACTCTCCTTAATGTTGAATATGTCAAGCATGGACTACTCAGTTTGTATATTTTGCTTATTTTTTTCATAGTTCCACACAACTTCTTCCTGTTTTCTCGATTGCTCTGTGTTCAGTTTTTCAAGGCCTATCCACTGTGCCAACTTATAACTAAATCTGAAGGGGGTGCGTTGGGGAGGTCCCCTTTTTAGGAGAACACGTGTATCAACGACGGGTATGTTAAATCTATTTTGATACAGGCTGTACCTGTGGTCTCATTGTGTGACTTGAAATCTAGGTTTTCAGCGTAGGCAATAATTACATTGAGATTGCAAAAGTGCCAGGTGTTGACAGATGTGAAAATTACCGAGCTATCAGTTTAATAAGTCACAGCTGCAAAATACTAACGCGAATTCTTTACAGACGAATGGAAAAACTGGTAGAAGCCGACCTCGGGGAAGATCAGTTTCGATTCCGTAGAAATGTTGGAACACGTGAGGCAATACTGACCCTACGACTTATTTTAGAAGAAAGATTAAGGAAAGGCAAACCTACGTTTCTAGCATTTGTAGACTTAGAGAAAGCTTTTGACAATGTTGATTGGAATGCTCTCTTTGAAATTCTGAAGCTGGCAGGGGCAAAATACAGGGAGCGAAAGGCTATTTACAATTTGTACAGAAAGCAGATGGCAGTTATAAGAGTCGAGGGCCATGAAAGGGAAGCAGTGGTTGGGAAGGGAGTGAGACAGGGTTGTAGCCTCTCCCCGATGTTATTCAATCTGTATATTGAGCAAGCAGTAAAGGAAACAGAAGAAAAGTTCGGAGCAGGTATTAAAATCCGTGGAGAAGAAATAAAAACTTTGAGGTTCGCCGATGACATTGTAATTCTGTCAGAGACAGCAAAGCACTTGGAAGAGCAGTTGAACGGAATGGACAGTGTCTTGAAAAGAGGGTATAAGATGAACATCAACAAAAGCAAAACGAGGATAACGGAATGTAGTCGAATTAATTTGGGTGATGCTGAGGGAATTAGATTAGGAAATGAGTTTAAAGGAGGAAAGGAGTTTTGCTATTTGGGGAGCAAAATAACTGATGATGGTCGAAGTAGAGAGGATATAAAATGTAGACTGACAATGACAAGGAAAGCGTTGCTGAAGAAGAGAAATTTGTTAACATCGAGTATAGATTTAAGTGTCAGGAAGTCGTTTCCGAATGTATTTGTATGGAATGTAGCCATGTTTGGAAGTGAAACATGGATGATAAATAGTTTAGTCAAGAAGAGAATAGAAGCTTTCGAAATGTGGTGTTACAGAAGAATGCTGAAGATTAGATGGGTAGATCACACAACTAATGAGGAGGTATTGAAAAGAATTGGGGATAAGAGGAGTTTGTGGCACAACTTGACCAGAAGAAGGGATCGGTTGGTAGGACATGTTCTGAGGCATCAAGGGATCACCAATTTAGTACTGGAGGGCAGTGTGGAGGGTAAAAATCGTAGAGGGAGACTAAGAGATGAATACACTAAGCAGATTCAGTAGGATGTAGGCTGCAGTAGGTACTGGGAGATGAAGAAGCTTGCACAGGATAGAGCAGCATGGAGAGCTGCATCAAACCAGTCTCAGGACTGAAGACAACAACAACAACAACAACAACAACATGACAAAAGTCATGGGATGCATACGAATTTCGTGTCGGACCTCCTTTCGCCCAGCATAGTAAAGAAACTCGATGTGCATGGACTCAACAACTCGTTGGAAGTTCCATGCAGAAATGTTGACCCATGCTACCTCTCAGCCGTCCATTGTTGTGAAAGTGTTGCTGGTGCACTATTTTGTGCACGAACTGACCTGTCGAGTATGTCCCATAACTATTTGATAGTATTCATGTCGGGTGGAATTGTCCAGAATTATCTTCAAACCAGGTGCGAACAACTGTGACATGGTGAAAAGGCGCATTGTCTTTCATAAAATTTCCACCTTTGTTTTGGAACATGAGGTCTATGAATGGCTGTAAATGTTCTACAAGTAGCTGAACATAACCTTTTCCAGTCAGTGATCGGTTCAGATGGACTGGAGGATCCATCCCATTGCATTTAAAAACAGCCCACACACTTGTGGAGCCACACCAGCTTGCACAGTGCCTTGTTGTCAACCTTAGTCCATGGCTTCGTGGGTTCTGCATCACACTCGTAATCTACCATCAGCTCTTAACCAATTGAAAAAATGGCTCAAATGGCTCTGAGTACTATGGGACTTAACATCTTAGGTCATCAGTCCCCTAGAACTTAGAACTACTTAAACCTAACTAACCTAAGGACATCACAAACATCCATGCCCGAGGCAGGATTCGAACCTGCGACCGTAGCAGTCCCGCGGTTCCAGACTGCAGCGCCTAGAACCGCACGGCCACCGCGGCCGGCCAACCAATTGAAATCTGGATTCATCTGATCAGTATACGATTTTCCACTCGTGAAGAGTCCAACTGAAATGATCAAGAGCCCCGGAGAGACACTGCAGGCGATGTCGTTCTGTTAGCAAAGGCACTTGCATCGGTCGTGTGCTGTCACGGCCCATTAACGCCAAATTCCGCCGCATTGTCATAGCGAGACGTTCGTCGTCAGTCCCACATTGATTTCTGCGGTTATTTCACGCACTGTTGCTTGTCTGTTAGCACTGACAACTCTACGCGAACGTCGCTGCCCTCGGTCGTTAAGTGAAGGCCTTCGGCCACTAAGTTGTGTGTGGCGAGAGGCAATGGCTGAACTATGGTGTTCTCGGCAGACTCGTAACTCTATGGATCGTGGATTATTAAATTCCATAATTATTTCCGAAATGGAACGTCCCATGTGTCTAGCTTCTACTGCCACTCCGCTCTCAGTCTGTTAATTCGCACCGTGCGGCCGTAATCACATCAGGCACCTTTTCACATGAATCAACTGAGTACAAATGACAGCTCCATCGATGCACTGCCCTTTTATACACTGTGTAAGCGATACTACCGCCATCTGTATATGCGCATCTCACTACCACATGGCTTTTGCCGCTTCAGTGTATAATATGGGCAACCACAACCGTTGCCATTGATTGTAAAGTCAACTTGAATAAAATGAAAACAGCTGTCAACGACCGGTTTCGTTGCGGTAAAGCAGCATCCTCAGGTTGTCCTTTCAATTTGTGTATTAAAAAACAAATTAAGGACAGCCATAGAAGTAAACCTAAATAAAACTACCTACAGTAATGTCATATAGATGAGGACAATGACTCTTCTCCGACGTTCGTTGTCACATAATACAACCCCATGAAGAGAGGAAGTTGTCAGGTTGTAACAAGCGGCAGAGCATTGGGACGAATAGTGCAGAGGATGAGGCACTATGGCAAAAAGAACCGTAGTTAACATAATAAATATGGCTAGAGTATAAGAAAAGAAGCATAATAAGATACATCAGTAGAGGGTCTGTCTGAGAACCGTAGCCCAATTGCCAGCCCCATTACTATAAAGATAAAAATAAAAGCCCCCAGAAGGATAAAATTATGCACAATTAAAAATCTGGAAGCAAGATTAAGCTGTTAGGTCTACACGTTGAATGTATGATGAAGGACTAACCGTATTAAAAACCTTGCAAGGTTATAATCTTTATTTAAGACACGTACCAAAATCCAGTAATAACCGAGAATAAACATTAGATAACGGGGGACCCCATTTATAAAGGGAAACCTAGAAACCAGAGGAACAGACTAATGAACCGCCTAGCATACTTGATATTCAAATATACCAACAGGTCAAAACTAAAGTCTTGTTTCCCGATTTTCAATCTTGCATAATTTTATTCTTCTTCTTTTTTTTATTTTTATCTTTGTAGAAGCGAGGCTGGTTAATAGGTTACGATTCTCAGACTGACTCTCCACTCATGTATTTAAATTATACTTCTTATATTACATTTTAAGCATGTTTATTACACTACTTACGGTTCTTTTACCACAGTGCCTTATCCCCTGCACTCTTCGCTCCAGTGATCTGCCACTTACTATACGTTGGCGACCATCCCTCTTCAGGGTTTGTATTATGTGACAACGAACGTTGGGGGCGCACTATGTCCTTATCTAAGTGACACTACTGTAAATAGTTTTATTTAGGCTAGTTTTATTGAGTGTATTGAGTCTGTTTTTTAATACATAGATTACAAGAATGCTTTCTTTCCTATGTCGAACAACCTGAGGATGCTACTACAACGCATCGAAACCGGTCGTTAATAAATCATCACTTAACGGCTTTTTTTTTTTTTTAAGTGAGGTACACAGATGGCAGTTGTCATTTATGGAAGTTGTACTAAACCAGGAACATACACTCATGCTCATAAATTAACGACAATGTTGATACATGGTGAAACAACGCTCAGTTGGGCGTTTGTGGGTTTAAATCACCTCGGGGTATGACCATGCGGTGCACTTGACTTGCGGTCGTCGCACGGTGGCGCTGGCAGCAGTCCACATACGCAGAGGTATGTTGGTGCATGTCAGAGTACGGTGCAGAGAGTAAGTGTGCAGACGTTTTCAGACCTGCTAATGGTGACTGTGTGTTGCAAATGGCTCAAAGAACACATATTGATGACATTATGAGGGGTGGAATACTAGGGCGACTGGAGGCTCGTCAAACACAGCAGGTCGAAGCACGGGCCCTCCGTGTGCCACAAAGTGTGATCTCAAGATTATGGTAACGATTCCAGCCGACAGGAAACGTGTCCAGGCGCTACAGTACGGGACGTTCACAGTGCACAACACCACAAGAAGACAGATATCTCACCATCAATGTCCGCAGATGGCCACGGAGTACTGCAGGTAGCCTTGCTCGGGACCTTACCGCAGCCACTGGAACAGTTGTATCCAGACACACAGTCTACAGACGACTGAACAGACATGGTTTATTCGCCCGGAGACCTGAAAGGTGCATTCCACTGACCTCTGGTCACAGAAGAGCCCGTGAAGTCTGGTGTCAAGAACGCAGCACATTTTCGTTGGAACTGTGGTCCCCGGTTATGTTCACAGACGAGTCCAGGTACAGTCTGAAGAGTGATTCTCGCTGGGTTTTCATCTGGTGGGAACCAGGAACCAGATACGAACCCCTTACTGTCCTTGAAAGGGACCTATGTGGAGGTCGTGGTATAATGGTGTGGGATGGGATTATGATTGGTGCACGTACACCCCTGCAAGTCTTTGAGAGAGGAACTCTAACAGGTCAGGTGTATCAGGACGTCATTTCGCACCAGTATGTACACCTTTTCAGGGGTGCAGTGGGTCCCACCTGATGGATGATAACGCACGACCCCACCGAGCTGCCATCGGGGAGGAGTACCTTGAAACAGAAGATATCAGGCGAATGGCCGGCCTGTTCTCCAGATCTAACTGCCATCGAGCACTTCTGGGATGCTCTCGGTCGACGTACCGCTGCACGTCTTCAAACCCCTACGACGCTTCAGGAGCTCCGACAGGCACTGGTGCAAGAATGGGAGGCTATACCCCAGCAGCTGCTCGACCACCTGATTCAGAGTATGCCAACCGGTGTGCGGCCTGTGTTCGTGTACATGGTGATCATATCCCATATTGATGTCGGCGTACATGCGCAGGAAACAGTGGCGTTTTGTACCACATGTGTTTCGGGACGGTTTTCTCAACTTAACACCAATACCGTGGACTTACAGATCTGTCTCGTGTGTGTTCCCTATGTGCCTATGGTATTAGCTCCAGTGCCACGTTGTATGGCACCTCATTCAGCAATTATCCTTTATTTATGAGCATGAGTGTACAATACGACATCTTAATGCAGTGCATGTTGCAAGGACGGTCTGGTTGATTAAAAAAGGATTGACTTTCGGTCGTGTTACTGCAGATGACAATGCCTCTTCATCTGTCATTCATAAGTTGTGGCCACGCTACATGGAGACAGGTCAGAACACAAGGCAAGTTGGACAAAATCGCCGACTCCTCACAAATCCCTGTGCAGGCCGATAATTAGCTGGCCATCTCCAGGTTGCGGCGTTGTACGGATACGGCCAGAGCACTGCAAGACGATCTCAGAAAGGTCACTGTGAACACATTACGAGGAAGAACCTTACGACCCAGACGTCCTGTTCGAGCATCCCGTTTGACATGACAACATCTCGCAGGTCACCTTCAGTTCTGCCGTTCCCATGTCAACTGACTGTCATTGGCGAAATGTGTTATTCACAGACGAGTCCAGATATCTTCTGACGCAAGATGATGGCCATGTCCGGAGACCCTTTGTGATCGTGTAAGGTGGTTATAATTTCGCACCTTACAAGCACTCATCTACATACTTTGCCGTTATTTGCACCGGGATTAGGTACCATTTCGTACGTTGTACATGAATATTTAAAGAAGACTGACATTGTCACGCACACCTTGTAAATAGCTGTTAATGCTTATTGCATGAAAGGTGACGGAGTGCCTTTATTATCAAAAAGGAGTAACGAATGATTGCCTATACTAGTAGAGACTGGAACGCCAGTGGAAACGAAACGGCAGGCGTAACTCAAGCCCTGGATGGAAAAGTCCGCACAGGTGTGTTGGTCCTGCTTCCCACAGGAAATGCCAAGAGAGACGGTCGGGGCATCTGAGCGCGGAAGCACAATACAGCGGCAGGCGGCCGGTAGGTAGTGGGGCCGGAAGGATGACCGGATAATACTTCAGAAACTCTGAAAATCTTGGATGCTGCAGAGAGGAACGAGGAAGAGTTACCTCGGAAATCGCAGGCTGGGTTATTTCCGAGGATTTTTACTCTGAGAGGCGTACCATTGTATAGGTATTTCCTCGCAAACTTTCCGCGCTGGACGACAAAAGACTAAAATATGGTTGGTCGGCTTTCGGAAGAATCTGTAGAGAGGGAGAATATTCCGTGGTTTCGAGAATATGATTCGCCTTCTGAGTTAAGAGGGAGGGGAGTCGAGCTTTGCTGGGAGCTGTGGAGATAAGAGATGTTCCGTTTCGAGCGCCTGGGTTTGACGGTTGCTCAATATCAACTTTTTTTGGTACAGGCGGACTTGCTGTCTTTGCTCACAAGAGATTTTATAGTTAGAACGTTTAAGCACTGTACTGTTGCGAACTTACACGATTCTGGACTTCGCCTCCGGGTTGGAAGTCGTCGTTGAGTAGGCAGCATTCAGCAATTGAGAGTACTTCTTCTGGCCGGCTACACTTACGTTGAGACGTTACCTGTACTCCGTCCTTGTGGCTGCGAGTTCGCGTTTCTCTTCTGTAGAACACAGAGAGGAGAAGAGAGTATTAGGGTATACCAGTTAGAGGACCGCCTTCTGCCGTCCTAGTGTTTGAAAGAGTTCATTTTGTGGTTGCAGTTGTTCCATCGTCGCAGACTTGTACGAGAACCATCACTCCGACGCACTGGACGCAGTCCATACGATGATACTGCTAATTGATTCGGCTTATTACGGCTATAAGGCTAAACAGCTGTGATCACGTAAGTTTTATTTCCATTGATGTTGCTCACCACTGTAGATCATCTTTGAAAGTAGTGTCTTCTAGCGTTTGGTACGTAGATGATGGCAGTCATTTCGCGTTATTTATATTAGATCGCGTAGCCATAAATAGGGGGCAGAGTTGGGCAATTGATGAGTAATTTTTGTTAGGAAATATAAATATTTGTAATATATAGGGTTTTTTAAGCTACAATAAATGTATACGCAGAAACAACGTTTATCATTTATTAGTACTAGTTCCCTTAATCATTCATTTATGTTTAGGTTGTAATTTATTTGTTAAAGAGCAAGAGGGATGAAATGATATCATAATTAAGAGATTCTAAATGGCTCTAAGCACTATGGGACTTAACTGCTGAGGGCATCAGTCCCCTAGAACTTAGAACTACTTAAACCTAACTAACCTAAGGACATCACACACACCCATGCTCGAGGCAGGATTCGAACCTGCGACCGTAGCGGTCGCGCGGTTCCAGACTGTAGCGCCTAGAAACACTCGGCCACTTCGGCCGGCAGAGATTCTAAGATTTGCTTCAGGGGGTAGTCAGACAGGGCCAAATCTTAATTTCAGCGTTCAGTATTTTCCGTTGCGCACATTCATTTTAGACCCGTCTGGAGTAGCATCTTGGAGTCGGTCCCTGCCAAACGTTGTACAGGAATTCGACAGATTTCCAAGGTTCTTTGATGTTGTGGGGAGGCTTCAGAGTTGACAGCCATACTGATCTTGTCGTTGTCCGCGGTCGGCTTACCGCCAGATAGAACATCGAAGAGATCCTGTTGGATCACATGGTGACTGCTGCATACTGTGGTGGCCCAGAATTTCTTCTAATGCCAGGGCCCATGTGGCGGGCGTCAGCAGGAATATCTTGCAAAGCCTGGACGTTGAAGTAATGGGCTGGCCGGCAGTGAGCTCCGACCTAAACCCCATCGCTCATGTGTAGGACATGCTGGACAGACGTGTTCGTGGTCGTCCTGTTCCACAACAGATTCTCCAAGAACTGTCGGAGGCTCTCGCTGAAGAACGGGAACGTATACCACAGGGCGACCTCTGCACATTTATACAGAGCATGCATGCCACATGGATGTCAGGCAGTGATTACGCTCACAGAGGGCATACATGTCACTGAAGCTCTCAAAGTCCAGTGACGAGATGAATGATTGTTTCCGCTTTGTTTTCGACACCTGTCGGAGGTTACAGTTCTTTAAATGTAAACGATCGAGGATCTAATGTTTTGTTGCGTACTTAATTTCTGGAGGATAAAAATATAGTTTGGTAACATGTCCAGTCCAAAATTATTGCTCAATGGAGTACGGCAGATGTGCCGGCCGCGGTGGTCTCGCGGTTCTAGGCGCGCAGTCCGGAACCGTGCGACTGCTACGGTCGCAGGTTCGAATCCTGCCTCGGGCATGGATGTGTGTGATGTCCTTGGGTTAGTTAGGTTTAAGTAGTTCTAAGTTCTAGGGGACTTATGACCACAGCAGTTGAGTCCCATAGTGCTCCGAGCCATTTGAACCATTTTAGTATGGCAGATGCCTAAAGTCATGTTCCCCTAATTATTTTGAGCAGTGTAAATAAACGGTTTAGGAGACAATCTGAGCAGCCCTCTTACATTAACACTTATGGAATATTCTGCCGTTATTTGGAGGAACGTAGGCGTATTAGAAACTCAAATACCCTGTATTGATACTGCACACTAACATTTGTTTTATAGTTCGTTATGAACTGTCTTTCGCCTCTCTACTCCATCGTCAGACAACGTAAGGCTACACAAATAGTCTGCACAACATTAGCGAGAGTTTATCGCTTTACAAATATTGTTTTTCGGAAGATATGTGAGCTTTTACAACTGCATCCACGTCGTCATCATCATCATCATTTCATCATCATCATCTTCATCATCATCATCTTCATCATCATCATCGTCGTCATCATTGACAGACAGTTCTTCTGTTCTGTTTAGTGCAGAGCTACAATTCCGAATACCATTTTTCTTATATTCGTTCTGACACCCTCCTCACACCTAAGCTTAAGTCTTCCAACTCACCTGGTTCCTTCAGGCACTGCGCTTAATGTCTCCTAAATCATTCTGCTATTAGCTCTCAATACATATCTTGTCCATTTCAGGGTTTTAATATTTTTGTATCTAGCAATGTCAGGCTCATTATGTAGATTATGTAATTCATAGTGAGTCCCTTTTCCAGACACCATTTACTTCTACTCACGGAAGAATTTGTCTCAAGACGTTTTCCATCGAATTTCGTTGGTATCCATATTTCAGCACCGTGTACCTGCCGCACTACACATATCTATATAAAAACAGAAGCACGATGAAATTCTCAAAGATGTGAACAAATAAATCGCGTATTTCTTTATACTCTAACACTAAAAGTATAAGAACGTGCAGACCAAAAATGGTACACAAGTGATCACTGGTACAGATTACTACGTTATATGGACAAGGTAACTGCTGAATGTGATGAACAGGCAAAAAAAGGGCGGAGGGCAGAAGGCAGGAGGAAGTCAATGGAATGTGGGTGGGAAACAATTATAGTATTTGCAATAAGTATATTATCTTATAGTGAAAAAAGAAAAAAAAAAGACTCGCCACGAAGGAGCTATGCAACCTGGTCACAAACTGATATTCAAACAGGTATCGACGGAAAGTGCCAAACTGTAAACTTTGGCGGTCTATGGATGAATGTGTTATGCGGCAGCGCAATTTCACCACGCAGGTGGCAAGAATAATAAACAGGGGACATGTCGATACCAGAGCATAAAGTCTTTGCGAATTTCACTCCGGGTACTGAGTTGGACAGTAACTATGCCTCGCCGACTTGTGCTTGAACACTATATGTAGATGTCAGCATTTGAGAGAGAACGTGTAACTGGGCTCAAAGAATCCAGTTGGAGTAATTGGCGACTCACTCGACATTTGAATAGAAGCTAAGCCACTATTTGACGGTGTTGATAGGAAAGGGTGAACCGTGGCCGAACACAACGTCAAGAAAAGAGTGGTCGACCTAGCAAGACGGCAGAACGTGAGGACCGAGCAGTCGCCAGAGAGGCACTCAGTGCTTCGGATTCATCGTTATCATCGATCAGGCGTGCAACTGGAGCTTCGGTGACCACAAGGACAGTTAATTGGCGACTTACAGAAAGTAGGCTTAGCCCATGGCGCCCCTTGTGAGGACTACCATCGTACATAAACAAGCCCGTTTGAAATGGTGTTGGGAACATTCGGCCTGGAATCTCATTGACGAGATTAGAATTGCCTTCGGTGATGAGTCCCACTTTGAACTGAATCGTGATGACCAGTGAAGAGGTGCCTTGAGATGCCCCAGGCAGCGTTGGGATACCAACCTGACTGACGCCGCCAGACCGTCCGACAGCCAGGAGTGATGGTCTGGGGTGCTATTTTGTTTCATAGCAAGACCTCTTTGGTTGTCATCCGCAGCACCCTAACAGAACAGCGGTACATCGACGATATTCTACAGGCCGTTTTGATGCCCTTCATGGTAAGCCATCCTGGCCTTACATTTCCGCTAGGAAATGACCGCCTGCACACTGCGAGCATTTCTACTGCTTGTCTTCATGCTTGCCAGACCCTACCTTGACCAGCAAGGTCGCTGGATCTCTGCCCAGTTGAGAACAGCCCTCCTACCAGATCGGGATTTTGACGATCTGAAGCGCCAATTGGACAGAATCTGACACGATATTCCTTAGTAAGACATCCAACAACTTTGTCAATTAATGCCAAACCGAATAGCTGATTGCATAAGGGCAAAGCATTATTGACCTGCTCAATTCGTGAAGGTCTTTCTCTTGAATAAATCATCAGATTTTTCTGAAATGGTGATCTTTTGTTTGTCTCTACATGTAGATCATATCTACTGATTTGCTTCCTATTCCGATAATTCCTTCGTGGTGGGTCGTCTTTTTTTTGTCTTATAGTGTAGTATTATGTTCCCCTTCTTTAGCCTGTTCATCACATTCACCAGTTATTTTGTCCATATACACTACTGGCCATTAAAATTGCTACACCAAGAAGAAATGCAGATGATAAACGGGTATTCATTGGACACATATATTATACTAGAACATGTGATTACATTTTCACGCAATTTGGGTGCATAGATACAGAGAAATCAGTACCCAGAACAACCACCTCCGGCCGTAATGACGGCCTTGATACGCCTGGGCATTGAGTCAAACCAAGCTTGAATGGCGTGTACAGGTACAGCTGCCCATGCAGCTTCAACACGATACCACAGTTCATCAAGAGTAGTGACTGGCGTATTGTGACGAGCCAGTTGCTCAGCCACCATTGACCGGACGTTTTCAATTGCTGAAAGATCTGGAGAATGTGCTGGCCAGGGCAGCAGTCGAAGATGTTCTGTATTCAGAGAGGCCCGTACAGAACCTCCAACATGCGGTCGTGCATTTTCCTACTGAAATGTAAGGTTTCCCAGGAATCGAATGAAGGGTAGAGCCACGGGTCGTAACACATCTGAAATGTAGCGTCCATTGTTCAAAGTGCCGTCAATGCGAACTAGAGGTGACCGAGACGTGGCAAACCATACCATCACGCCGGGTAATACGCCAGTATAGCGATGACTAATACACGATTCCGATGTGCGTTCACCGCGATGTCGCCAAACACGGATGCGACCATCATGATGCTGTAAACAGAACCTGGATTCATCCGAAAAAATGACGTTTTGCCATTCCTGCACCCAGGTTCGTCGTTGAGTACACCATCGCAGGCGCTCCTGTCTGTGATGCAGCGTCAAGGGTAACCGCAGCCATGGTCTCCGAGCTGATAGTCCATGCTGCTGCAAACGTCGTCGAACTGTTCGTGCAGATGGTTGTTGTCTTGCAAACGTCCCCCTGTGTTGACTCAGGGATCGAGACGTGGCTGCACGATCCGTTACAGCCATACGGATAAGATGCCTGTCATCTCGACTGCTAGTGATACGAGGCCGCTGGGATCCAGCACGGCATTCCGTATTACCCTCTTGAACCCACCGATTCCATATTCTGCTAACAGTCATTGGATCTCGACCAACGCGAGCAGCAATGTCGCGATACGATAAACCTCAATCACGATAGGCTACAATCCGACCTTTATCATAGTCGGAAACGTGATGGTACACATTTCTCCTCCTTATACGAGGCATCACAACAACGTTTCACCAGGCAACGTGGGTCAACTGCTGTTTGTGCATGAGAAATCTGTTGGAAATTTTCGTCATGTCAGCACGTTGTGCCGGCAGGTGTGCCCGAGTGGTTCTAGGCGCTTCAATCTGGAACCGCGAGACCGCTACGGTCGAATCCTGCCTCGGGCATGGATGTGTGTGATGTCTTTAGGTTAGTTAGGTTTAAGTAGTTCTAAGTTCTAGGGGACTGATGACCTTAGAAGTTAAGTCCCATAGTGCTCAGAGCCATTTTTCAGCACGTTGTAGGTGTCGCCACCAGCGCCAACCTTGTGTGAATGCTCTGAAAAGCTAATCATTTGCATATCACAGCATCTTCTTCCTGTCGGTTAAATTTCGCGTCTGTAGCACGTCATCTTCGTGGTGTAGCGACTTTAATGGCCAGTAGTGTAATATTGTAGTCTGTGCCAATACTCACTTATGTATCATTTTTGGCCGGTACATTCTTTTACCTTTAGCCTCCGAGTACAAAGTAATATGAGATTTATTTGTTGATAGCTTCATTATGAATTTCGTTAAGGGTGTGATTTTTTTTATAGATATGTGGTTGTAAAAGGTGATGTATTTTTCGAAAAACAATCTTTGTACAGCCGTAAACTTTTGTTGATGTTGTGTGGACCATCTGTTTAGCCTTACGTTGTCTGAGGATGACCTTGAGAGACAAAGATCGGTTAGCAACGAACAAAAAAATGAATATGATTTTGCAACACCCGGACTATGTATTTAAATTTTTAATATAACTTAGATTGCAGATGATGGTGTCGTTTACAGTCTAGTGAAACCATCAGAAGATCACAACTAATTGCAAAATGATTTAGATAAGATATCTGTAAGATGTGAAAAGAAGCAATTGACCTTGAGCAATAAAAAGTCTGAGACCCTCCACGTGAGAACAAACAAAAAGTTAATCGGAATTTGGCGGTATTTCGATTACACGACAAATAACACAGAGTTAAAGGTTTTAGCATCAGCTAAATACCGGTCGATTACTATTGTAAACAACGTAAATTGGACCCATTACATAGAAAGAATGTGGGAAAGGTAAACCAGCACTTTCCTTTATTGGCAGAACACCTAGAAGATGCAACAAATCCTCTAAGGGGACTGGATACAGTACGCTTCGCTACAGTACATATCGAGAGAAATGGTTTCGGACCGCACCCTTATCACTAACATTGCCAAATCGAGATTAACTAACCACTCCCATGAAGATACGGGATAAGAGGGTTGCACATGATGGAGTAATATGGAGAGCTGCCTCAAACCTCTCTTTGCACTGAAGACCACAAAAATACGGGATCCTTACTCATGAAAGTATTCACATTTTTCTTCAGGGGATTCTGTTTAAATTTTAGATGGTTTTTCATTAAGTAAGAAGCTTTTTAAAATTTTAATTTACGATGTGCTTCAGGGTGTGAAAATATCCAATGCAACTTGCAGTTTCACCAGGCAGCGACTCAAGTTTTCTGAACGTTTAGAAATCATCACCAAAGTGGCAGATCAGTTGTGGGTGCTCATCGTCCGTTCAACAGAGAACTGGGTCACCATCACCATTTATCTATACAGGATATACGCCGCAGTATGGCCAAGTTTGACCGGGATTTCACTCTATACGACCAGAAGCAACCAAGAAGACAATGTAAGGCGTGAAGTAAGGCCAATATCACAGCAGCAGCGGCCAGTATTGAGGAAGACGACTGTCTGGGACCTCAACTTGGCGAATTTTGCGAAAGGATTTGAGCCTTAATCCATCCAAAGTTGTACTGACTCAAAAGTAGACTCCTAAAATCACAGATCGCATATTGAGTTTTCTGACTGGGCCGTACAACAGTTGGAAGCTGATCCTCATTTCAGTGGAAACAATCATCTTCTCAGACGAGGGGCATTTTTGTCTTTGTGGCTTCGTTCTTGTTGGAACGAGAAGAACCAACTAGGGCCACTGCATTCAGAAAAACTCACTGCGTGGTACGGTTTATGGTGTAGTGTCGTCATAGGACCTTATATCTTTCCAGATGATGAGAGGAGAACCGTTACCGTCAATGGCAACTGCGACATATCTACGTTACTCTACTTGCTGTGGCCAGACCTTGAGACCATAGATATCGAAAACATGAGGTTCCAATAGGACGGCGTTCGTGCCACACAGCTAATGCTACGTTCGATTTACTGAAGGAGAAATTCGGCGACCGGAGTGCCTGATGTGGATCTATGCCTGCCACGGTGGTTTAGCGCTCATGGATTTTTTTGTTAGCGTCGACACAAAGCGCAGGTCTATGCTGACAAGCGACAACTTTTGGAACATTTGGAGGTGAATATTCGTCAGGCTATCGCAGACATAACGCTGCTGATGTTGACAACTGGAGCCATGGTGTGCGTCAGTGTGTTCAAAGCCGTAGTGGACATTTGGACGATATTACGTACGAGCTGCAGTCTCTAAGGTTCGAGATAATTTCATATGTTAAGTGGTCTATTTTTTTCTATATTTTAAGAAGTATTGCTCTTAATGAAAGGCGTTTTATTCGAGATAATTTGATATGTTAAGTGGTTTATTTTTTTTTTCTATATTTTAAGAAGTATCGCTCTTAATGAAAGGCGTTTTATAAAGACAATATTCACTGTTTAATTTCAACCCAAAATTTGGTCTATACTAGGCAATATTCAGACCCGGAATAGCTGCTGGAATTTGTCTTTAGCAAGCCGTTTTCCGTCGTGGCAGCTTCTAAAAGTGATTCACTACTTCCTCTAGATCAACTGGCACACTGTGATGCACAGAGAACAGAGCAAGACCACTAAATCTATTCTAAGTTGTTTTATTCCTTAGATAGGTTTTTAACGATTTAAATTCGAAAATGTCCGCCCCTGGTAGCTGAGTGGTCAGCGCGACTGAATGTCATACCTAACGGCCCGTGTTCGATTCCTGGCTGGGTCGGAGATTTTCTCCGCTCAGGGTCTGGGTGTTGTGTTGTCCTTATCATCATAATTTCATCCTCATCGACAGGCAAGTCGATGTAGTGGCGTCAACTCTAAAGATTTGCACCAGGCGAACGGTCTATCCGACGGGAGGCCCTAGCCCCACGGCATTTCCAATTCGAAAATGTCCTTCTGTCGTTGCTATTGGAACTGAGAGGGTGACTAGAATTTGGAGCAGATTCATAATATGTTGCATCTGTTGTATCATCAGGATGAGCTGGGAACCGGACGTCCAGAACCTGGTTACAGGTGTGGGAATGTTCCACGACACGTCACCGATACATTGCGCCCACGTGTGCGGCATTCCGGCGACAGTTCTATCTAGCTTCCCGCAATGAGACCTCATTCAGATGGCTGAATCTGTTCAACAGGAGTACATACTCGTCGGCGGGGCATTGCTGTACCCTAGAACGAGCACCTCTAAACTCGGCACAGTTACTGCCTGCAGTGTCAAAACTGCACAGAAAGCCCTCCTGAGCACCCTTGTGCCACTGAACACAATCCTCGAGGGTGCTGCATTTTTTTTCCGGCAGTGTGGAAACAAAATCTTTACATCTGTCATTAAGCAAAATAAAGATGAAATTGTTCTGAATTCTTTCGCGTTATGAGATATACAAAGTTTGGAAAATAATTAAATGAGACTCAGAGTTGGGGATTAGTCAAAGATTAAAATCGCTGTGTTGTCTGTGAAGAGTTATCATGATGACTAGCTAAATTATATCCCAGCCAAGAAGACAGGAGAGTGATCGAAAGTTCTGGACGCAGCAGAGATTTGCCCTTACTCACCGCGAGGAGTTGTGATTCAGCTTTAGTAAAGTGACGATCTGTTGCTCCGTGTTCTAGTAAATTTGCAAGCATGTTGTAATTCGCTTTTGCTTGGATAATTAGTGATTCAGAAACTAATGAGAGACGTTGTAAGCGATATAGCCGGAAGTTTTGGATTTAACCAAATAAATGTCACTTTTCCTGTGGGCTAAGGAAATTCGTGTGGCACGCTTTCCAGTCGTATTTCAGACATTGAGATTACTCACTCTTTCAGTACGCCCATGTCCTTACCAGACTAGATTGACGGAGGACAAAGGAAAAGTTCAAAGAGGTTAGCTCGTTTTGTACTGTCGTGAAATAGGTAGCGAGCGTCAGCGACATAATAAGCGAGCTGAAATAGCAATGAGTAAAACGAAAGCGTTTTTCAGTGCGGCGAGATATTTTCATTAAATTTTAAACACCATCCTTTTTCTGAATACCAAATTATTTCGATGACTCCCCTCTACACAGGGAAAAATGACCATCATAATGAAATAAGAGAGCTCGAACGCAAGGATTTAGATGTTCATTTTTCTCAGAAGCTGTTCGTGAGTGAAACAGCGGATAAATAGTTTAAAACTGATTCTATGAAGCATCTGCCAAACAGTTAAGTATTAACTGCAGAGTAATCACGCAGATGAAGATGTAGCAGACAGAGCCAAGTGACGATGCTCTGGGTATGCGTTTAGTACGAGCGCGGTTTAACCATTTACAAGAAATCAGTACGACAAACAAAGGTAAACTATGTAAATACAATGCCCTGTAAAACTTAAGAACGAACCAGATAAAGTAAAATGACATTTTAACTAATCAGTGGAAATGAATGAAAGAGGTGTCTTAGTCGTGCACAGAGAGCTGAGTGTCACATTGCGTGAGGTCAGCGCGGCTACAGCGCCATATGGGGCCCTACCCACAACGCGATGCAGTTGAAGGAATGGAAAAAAAAAAAAAAAACAGCGTGTGTCAGTGAGTGAGCAGTTGCGGTGCACTGAGGCGGTGTTCTTCACTATAACATGGCCCGGAGACAATATACGGATGACTTCAGACAAGGAAGAACCAGAGTTAAACTGGAAGAAGGACGAAATTTGGCGTTGCTCACAAATGGTTCAAATGGCTCTGTGCACTATGGGACTTAACATCTGAGGTCATCAGTCCCCTAGAACTTAGAACTACTTAAACCTAACTAACCTAAGGACATCACACACATCCATGCCCGAGGCAGGATTCGAACCTGCGACCGTAGCGGTCACGCGGTTCCAGACTGAAGCGCCTAGAACCGCACGGCCACAGCGGCCGGCACCATGTCAGGTAAGCAGTAATCCGTTACATGATTAATGTCCTACTTTTGCTAATGTTACTTACCTTTTGCACATTTCCTTTCACGATCCAGTCCGTAAGAAAGCTTCGATATCGTAAGTAGTTATGGTCTGCCAGGTACTCAGCAAAGTTGTTGTTTCGATTTTACTCACTATACTTCGGTAACAGAATGGGTCGTCTTGTTATGGTGCTGCGAGCTTTGCTCTCATGTGTACTCGCTGCGTTGACTCCTATTCGTGATTTTTATTATCCATTTCAATAGACTGATGAGTAACCACTGGCTGTGTTGTGATTACCAGACAGTTATTCAAATCCCAAATACAGTATCTGATAAAAAATACTGGCACGCCTATTAATGGAAATTGATAAAAGCAGTGACTACTTTTCGTCTTTATGACGTCTTGAACTCTGCTGGAGACACTTTCAATGAATTGTCTGAATGTCTGTCGAGGAATGTCAGCCCATTTTCCCTCAACAGTCGAAATCAGAGAAGGTAGTGATGTTGGACGCTGGGGTCCAGAGGGAAGGCGATGTTCTGACTCACTCCAGAGGTGTTCCACTGGGTTCAGATCGGGACTCTAGGCAGGCTAGTTCTTTTCAAGAATTTTATAGTCGACTACATTGCCTCACAGATGCCGCTTTATGACTGGGTACATTGTCATGGCGATACAGTCATCGTCTGTTCTCTTCTGTAAGCGGTACACAATGATGTAAAATGTGGTCACATCCCTTCGCATTTAGCAGTTTTCCTAGCATACTAAGGACACTACATCCTAACCACAAAAAACATGTCCATACCGTAACACTGTTTCTCCCATACTTCACTGCCGGCACTACACATGATCTGCCATCATATATACAAAATGGTTCTGAGCACTACGGGACTTAACTTGAGGTCATCAGTCCCATAGAACTTAGAACTACTTAAACCTAACTAGCCTAAGGACATCTCACACATTCATGCCCGAGGCAGGATTCGAACCTGCGACCGTAGTGGTCGCGCGGTTCCATACTGTGGCGCCTAGAACCGCTCGGCCACTACGGCCGGCTCACATATACAAGAAGCAGCTATAATTCTCTTTGCTGGCTATGCAAGTATTACAATCAAGCTTAGTGGAAAATGCTTCAACACTTGAAATCGTAAATAAAATTTTCTTTCAGATTAATAACTGGTTTTCTGCAAATGGTTTTACACTGAACGTAGATAAAACTCAGTACATGTGACTCTGTTCTACCCAAGACCTGACCACACCATTAGCAATAAAGGATGAAGATAAATTTGTAAATGAACATGACCTACATTCTTTTGTGTTTGCTGATACTAAACTCGAGTTAATTGAAAGCCACGTGTAATAAATATTCGTAAACGTCTAAGTTTTCCAGTATTTACATTAAGGGTAATACCGGGTTCTGAGGATGCAAATGTCAAGACGCTGACTTATTTTTCCTCTTTTCGTTCTTTAATGTCTTCTGGGAAGACTCTCCATTAACTGTCCACTCCAGAGCTTCTTACAGACTGGTCTTTTAAAATATCGGTGATACTGACAACTGCTCACAGTATACTTTGTGCAGGTCGCCTAGCCAGTCTATGGACTATCACGAATTTTTTCTGTTATTTCTAAATTTTTTCACTTATATTTTTGTCTGTAATGTTCCAGTACAACTCGTTGTGGCCAATGTGCCGAGTAGGATCATCTTTTAGGCAGAGGTTATTTGTTGCCGCCAAACATTCTGACCAACAAGCCACGGAGCGACGCTTTGAACAACGATCAGGAAGCAAGGGAGGCGGGCAGGATCACACGTTGTTGGGTGCTGGCCGTTGCTGGAACGTCGGACCGAGTCAAGACGATCCCTCTGGCTCCGGCTTTTAACTAGCTATGACGCGAACCCTCTCTTCTCTCTCCTTGTTTCTTGGACTTTGTGCCGACTCCAAAACGAACGTCTTGGTGTGACCACCTTGATTCGGTAACGGCATGACGGGCCGACTCGGGGGCGCATAAATAGGTTCCATATCACAGATTGTATTGATCTGGGTCAAATAAACTTTTTTTTATTAAACTGAAACTCCGTTAAGATGCCGACATTCTCGTCTGTCCAGCACAGGACCAACTCTGAATGGTACAATTTCTTCCCTGATGAAGTCCGTTCTCGATAATCAATCACAGTCCGAAAACGGAAGTAGTATTCGCAAATACAGTACTAGAAGGAGACATGATTTACACTGTCCGTCACTCAGCTTTGGTCTGTGACAGTAAGGAGAGAGATATTCGGCCATAAAAATATTTGGTCAGTAGCCCAGTGATGTAAAGGAGGTAGCAGGTAAAAATTTATCAAATACTAATTGAAGTATATATTATTGACAACTCTTTCTATTCCATTGAAGAATCCCAATCTCCATCTCTCTCTCTCTCTCCTCTCTCTCTCTTTCTCTCTCTCTCACACAGACACACACACACACACACACACACGTATGTATGCGTGTGTGTGCTTTCTTTAAGTACACTGCTCAACCTCTCTCTCTCTTACACACACACACACACACACACACACACACACACACATATATATATATATATATATATATATATATATATATATATATATATATATATATATATATATATACGAAAAAGCTACAAAGAACAAAACTCGTCTAGTGGGAAACCAGATGGCGCTATGGTTGTCCCGCTAGATGACGCTGCCATAGGTCAAACCGATATTAACTGCGTTTTTATAAAATAGGAACCCCCATTTTTATTACATATTCGTGTAGTACGTAAAGAAATATGAATGTTTTAGTTGGACCACTTTTTTCGCTTTCTGATAGATGGCCTGTAATAGTCACAAACGTATAAATACCTGGTATCACGTAACATTCCGCCAGTGCGGACGGTATTTGTTTCGTGATACATCACCCGTGTTAAAATGGACCGTTTACCAATTGCGGAAAAGGTCGATATCGTGTTCATGTATGGCTATTGTGATCAAAATGCCCAACGGGCGTGTGCTATGTATGCTGCTCGGTATCCTGAACGACATCATCCAAGTGTCCGGACCTTTCGCCGGATAGTTACGTTATTTAAGGAAACGGGAAGTGTCCAGCCACATGTGAAACGTCAATCACGACCTGCAACAAATGATGATGCCCAAGTAGGTGTTTTAGCTGCTGTCGCGGCTAATCCGCACATCAGTAGCAGAAAAATTGCGCGAGAATCGGGAATCTCAAAAACGTCGGTGTTGAGAATGCTACATCAACATCGATTGCACCCGTACCATATTTCTATGCACCAGGAATTGCATGGCGACGACTTTGAACGTCGTGTACAGTTCTGTCACTGGGCACTAGAGAAATTACGGGACGATGACAGATTGTTTGTACGCGTTCTATTTAGCGACGGTGAGTCATTCACCAACACTGGTAACGTTAACCGGCGAAATATGCACTATTGGGCAACGGAAAATCCACGATGGCTGCGACAAGTGGAACATCAGCGACCTTGGCGGGTTAATTTATGGTGCGGCATAATGGGAGGAAAGATAATTGGCCCCCATTTTATCGATGGCAATCTAAATGGTGCAATGTATGCTGATTTCCTACGTAATGTTCTACCGCTGTTACTACAAGATGTTTCACTGCATGACAGAATAGCGATGTACTTCCAACTTGATGGATGTCCGGCACATAGCACGCGTGCGATTGAAGCGGTATTGAATAGGATATTTCATGACAGGTGGATTGGCTGTCAAAGCACCATACCATGGCCGGCACGTTCAGCGGATCTGACGTACCCGGATTTCTTTCTGCGGGGAAAGTTGAAGGATATTTGCTGTCGTGATCCACCGACAATGCCTGACAACATGCGTCAGCGCATTGTCAATGCATGTGCGAACATTACGGAAGGCGAAATACTCGCTATTGAGAGGAATGTCGTTACACGTATTGCCAAATGTATTGAGGTTGACCGACATAATTTTGAGCATTTATTGGATTAATGTGGTATTTACAGGTAATCACGCTGTAACAGCATGCGTTCTCAGTTCACAAAGGTACATGTATCACATTGGAACAACCGAAATAAAATGTTCAAACGTACCTACGTTCTGCATTTTAATTTAAAAAACCTACCTGTTACCAACTGTTTGTCTAAAATTGTGAGTCATATGTTTGTGACTATTACAGCGCCATTTATCAGAAAGTGAAAAAAGTGGTCCAACTAAAACATTCATATTTTTTTACGTACTACACGAATATGTAATAAAAATGGGGGTTCCTACTTTAAAAAACGCAGTTGATATCCGTTTGACCTATGGCAGCGCCATCTAGCGGGCCAACCACAGCGTCATCTGGTTTCCCCCTTCAAGCTAGACAAGTTTCGCTCTTTGTAGTTTTTTCGTTTGACGCTTATTTCGTGAGATATTTGGCCCGGTCACGATCTATGGACCACACACACACAAAATATATATATAAATAAGCTGATAAGATTAAGTAAATGTTTTTTGTTGAGAAAGAGTACAGTAATTGTGAAACTGGCGCTTTTCACATAGCAGCGACAGACTGAAACTTGGGACACATGTAACACGCAAATAACCAAGTGTAATGAAAAACAGGCACTTGAACTGCCACTGCAGCACAACGTGAACATCTAACGGACAGACTTGGATTTTTGTAAAGTGCTTAAGACGTCCTAACTCGAGACGCTAATGCATACGCGGCCATAAACGTGAACGAGTGCGAGATTTCTCACGTGGCTTGTGAGCATTCGGAGACGGTCACACGGGACATCTTCGGTAAAATGGTATGCTACTGGAGCTCTTGGAATAGCTGCGGTAACTTCATTATCGAGTCTGGTAAAAGTGTAGAGAAAATCACGAGAAGATTTTGGATGCGTCAGTGGCTTCAGGGACGGCAAATAGCATGAAGGCAGGGTTTTAAAAATCCATTTTCGTCTTGACAGAATGTCATTGATACTGCAACATATTTGAATAAAAAGAGTTTAAAACATTTGTGAAGAGTTGCAATGTTATCAACGACAGTGAATCGAACGTAGGTCCTATATTTCAAAAGCAGGATTTCCCATGTATCTTTCTCGGCTGCTGCTGCAACTGGGCGTGGGAAAAGAAATCTTCTGACTGCTTTGAGACAATATTCTCTCTTTGCTGCTTTGTTCTTCAGCATAAATATAAAATGATTAAATAGGAAAAGTGAATAATGTAGTCAACTCCAAAGTATTTTGACACTCAGCGTTTATTTGGTAAAATGTGGTAAAAGTCGTCAGCGCGTGTTCTCAGCTTCACGGCTACCAGGAGAAGACAAACCAGATCTGCCTTTCTTAATGGATAGTGTAAGTCATACCTCCTTCCAGTAGTGTACAGGGTGGTTCAAAATGAATGGAATAAAAAGAAAGTATTCCTGTGACTACGATAATGGCTTCATTTCAGAAATACACGCATGACAGAAAGCGTGATTCCCACTGTTCCTACGGATATTCACAGTTTGGAGAACGAGACAGCGGTAGAGATAAATTTGCTTCTTTGAGCGACTAATCTATAATAAAGAATACTTGACGAGGAAAATATGACTAAAACGGTAAGTAAAACTGCAAAACTAAACGGACAGATTATTTCGTAGCCAGAGGTTCAATATATTGCAGACTCTACCGATTAAACTGCACATATCACCTTGGTTCCTGACGTGGTGGTCCAGATTGCTGTACACACCGGTAACTCTAATACCCAGTAGCACGTCCTGCATTGATGGATGCCTGTATTCGTCATGGCATACTATCCACAAGTTCATCGAGGTACTGTTGGTCCAGATTGTCCCACTTCTCAACGGCGATTCGGCGTAGATCCCTCAGAGTGGTTGGTGGGTCACGTCGTCCATGAACAGCCGTTTTCAATCTATCCCAGGTATATTAGATAGGGGTCATGTCTGGAGAACATGCTGGCCACTCTAGTCGAGCGATGTCGTTATCCTGAAGGAAGCCATTCACAAGATGTGCACGATGGGGGCGCGAACTGTCGTCAATGAAGACGAATGCCTCGCCAATACGCTGCCGATATGGTTGCACTATCGGTCGGAGGATGGCATTCACGTATCGTACAGCCGTTACGGCGCCTTCCATGACCACCAGCGGCGTACATCGGCCCCACATAATGCCACCCCAAAACAGCAGGGAACTTCCACCTTGCTGCACTCGCTGGACAGTGTGTCTTAGGCGTTCAGCCTGACCGGGTTGCCTCCAAACACGTCTCCGACGATTGTCTGGTTGAAGGCATATGCAACACTAATCGGTGAAGAGAACGTGATGCCAATCCTGAGCGGTCCATTTGACATGTTGTTGGGCCCATCTGTAACGCACTGCATGGCGTCGTGGTTGCAAAGATTGAAAGGTCTCTGTTGGATTCCTTTCATGTTTAATTTCTTAAATCTGCTGTCATTTACGGCATAAATTCCTCTCCTAAATTTACTGTGGCGTTCCTGACTATCTGGGAGGAGACTGAGTAGTGGAACGTGTTACTTTTACAAATAAACAAGAACGATCTGCCACACTACTACACTTTAAAACACAGTTTATATGTAATTCATGTCACACAGTCTCATACGGAACCTACATCTGCTTTCTTTTATATACTGTATATGATAAGATACTGTCATACCCCTTCCCTTCTGTGTGAGAGGATGAATGAGCAAACGTATTTCTAGTTGCATGCTTGAGGGTAGCAGACAAGGCTGTCTGCTAGAGAACAGTAGGACCAACGTCGGAACAGGTAGCTACGCTTTCTAAAAGCAAAGAGGTTTCTATCCCTAGTATGGTCCTGTCCGTCCGTTGTTATGTTGGTATAGGAAGCTGCCCCTCTGGCCACTTTCGTTTTGTATTTGTGAGCCACCCTCAGGAAGCACGCTGGGTAGTAGCGCAGGTCAGTCTGTCCGTGGCGAGCGTCTGAAGTGGTAAGATCTCCGGCTAAGCGCGTGTCTGCTAAGTCCGTAGGACAATGGATTTCTTAAGTTCAGCCTAACTGAAAATTTAATCACCTTTATTTCAGGTTTAGCTCTAAAATATCTAATGTTATCTTAAATTGCAGCGCAGTATAATTCTCGTGTGAAGTTCAGGTTATTTTCCGGTAGTTGCTTTGTCACTACTTTGTGAGTAAAGTGGAACCACGTGTTGATCAGTAACTATAACTAAGATCAATCTTAAATGCGAATGCTTGTGTGATTATAACGTCTCGTCTTGACAATATTTTCAATATAGCAACTTTTCTTTATGTTCAACCCACGTGGGATGTACTTTGCGAGACCAGTACCACGTGCTTATATAACTATTTGACCCGTCAGGTTAACAGTAAGACGTTAATAACCAGCTCGAGGTTTTTCTTTTGGAAATTGCTTTTGATCTAATTTATTTTAATTATCAAAATTATTGTGGAGTTCCCTTGCAGAAAAGCAGGGCAGTTCTACAAATGCATTAGGGGGCTTATTTGGAGCAGGGAGGTGCCACAGAAATCCAAGGGAATTATATACCGAACCTACTTTGTCCCCATATTGACATACGGAAGTGAGACATGGGTAATGCACAAAAGCGACAAAAGTAGAATACAGGCTAGTGAAATGAAGTTCCAGAGGAGCAGGTTGAGTGTAACAAGACGAGACAGATTGCGAAATGTGTATGTGAGGGAAAGACTAAAGGAGGAACCAGTACAGGACAGGATAGAAAAATCAAGACTGCAGTGGTATGGACACATGAAGAGAATGGATGAGGGAAGAATTCCAAAGAGGATGTTTGATCTGCAACTGGAGGGGAAGAGGCCCAGAGGAGGACCACGAGATAGATGGGTGAAGGGAGTGAAGGAATGTGTGACGAGAAGAGGAGAGAACTGGACGAAGGTGGAAGAGGGGGAATGGTGGAAAGACAGAACACGATGGAGAGGCTTGTGTTCCCGACAGACCCAGCCAGTGGCTGGAAACTATCCAAGATGATGATGATGATTGTGGAGTTATACGCTTTGTGTAAACCAAGTTGACCACGTGAAGCATGTGGTGTAATCATCAAAGTAGCCCTCAGCTATTCTTTTTGGGAAGATTTCACAGAGAGTTAGTATGAATTTAGTATACCAGTGTGTGGTAATTACATGACGGACAGGATTGTGCTACGAACGTAATTTCTTTGGGTGAAAATTTGAATCTGTTTGTAGTGGTTAACTTTCTCTTGCATGCGTTTCAACGTTCTTTGTGTGTTGTTTTATGAATGCAGTGTTGTATGCAGTCTCCCAATCTTGGCTCCATATTTGATGTGTTCCGTAAGATTGCAATCTCACATTTTCACAATCCTAAATAAGGCACCAGTTTAGTTAGGAATCAAGTGTAATATGCTGAAATTTCAATGATCAATCTTAAAATAAATTTCCAAATATAAACTGATTTCTTTCTTTTTATTTAAATTCTCTTTTATATATATATATTACCGGTTGTTGTATGACGATTAAAAGATTATAATTAATGTTAGTCTGTTTGGGAATTTGGTAAACCTAGACTAGATACCTGATGAAAAAGTTGCTTAGTAATGCAAGATTAACTTCCCCAGACAGCTCACAGCTTTTAACCCGCTTTTATTGGCTAGCAGTAACGCTAACATAGCAAAATCAAAGTAACAAACTTACAAGATGGATCTGGCACTGGATGACGGGAGTGAAGTTGCGCATCCTGCAGCCTATTGCGCACAGTTTGAGTCGTAACAGGATGTCCTGTGACTGCACGAAAAGCATTATTCAACATGGTGGCGTTGCTGTCAGAGTTCCTGCGAGCCATAATCCGTAGGTAGCGGTCATCACTGCAGTAATAGTCCTTGGGCGGCCTGAGCGAGGCATGTCATCGACAGTTCTCTCTCTGAATCTCCTCCAGGTCAGAACAGCATCACTTTGGTCACTGCGAGGTGCGTGCTCATTACCCTTGTTGAGAGCCCTTCCTGGCACAAAGTAACAATGCGGATGCGATCGAACCGCGGTAGTGACCGTCTAGGCATGGTTGAACTACAGACAACACGAGCCGTGTACCTCCTTCCTAGTGGAATTACTGGAACTGATCGGCTGTCGGACTCCCTCTGTCTAATAGGCGCTGCTCATGCATGGTTGTTTACAGCTTTGGGCAGGTTTAGTGACATCTCTGAACAGTCAAAGGGACTGTGTCTATGATACAATATTCACAGTCAACGTCTGCCTTCAGGAGTTGTGGAAAACCTTTTTTTGATGTGTGCATTTATACATAAATGATACAATCGTGGTTTTATTTCTACCTCGTTTCTCTCTAAGTTTATGACAAGCCAAGTTTTAACTGCTTCATCATAAGCGGTGATGCACACAGACACTGGATAGATGAAACATATGGAGATGTTTATATTCTAATTTACATATTTGCAATTACAGGTGTGGTAACACTTTTAATCATCGACGTACTATTTCTCGACAACTCGTTGTAACAAAAGGTATCCGAAACATCGCGTTTCCTATGTATCTTTACTGCTTCAAACAAGTTATCTTGATAGCACGCTAAGTTCTAAATCAAACAACCACCAAATACAGCGCATCGCATTTAGGAAGTTGTGTTTCACTGTGGCGTCTGCTCGATTGACCATGTTACGTGGAAAGCGATCTTCTTGTATTGCGTAGCGCGTTGAGAATATTGAGCGTGAGTTACTCCGTATTTCACGTCGGGAATATTCCAAACGTGAAATTCCTTGTTAGGACGAGACAGATGTCGTCCCACTCAACGAACACGTTAGCGCTCACGTACCGCACGAGGAAGAATAATTTTTTAGTACCACACGCAACACATAGTAAGCACATCGGACAAAAAAATGTGTACCTCCGGGAGACAAAACGTTAATATCATGTAAAACCATTGGCCTGCTATCAGCCTCAATTCGTTGAAGAAGAGAATCTATAAGATTTTAGGTATGGCGTATCCAATTGAAGCCACTCCTTGATGATTAGGAGAGCTACCAATTTGGAATGTTGACTGACCAGCTGTTCCAAATATTAACAGACATTTTCAATGGGATTAAATCTGGCTGCTTTAGTGTGCCAGCCGAGATGCCATGGGGCGCTTGAGTGTTTATCCAATCAGAAACACAAGCGCGTTGTCCTGTGAATACGGCTAATGTCATACTGGGAGGCGGCAATTCCATGGTGTACTCACCGTGAAGATGTAGAAAAAACAGGATTGCTTTGTCACCGGGATTGATGAAATTTACATCTTGATGCACCTCTCAGGTTTTATAACCGTGATTTATTAACCACCGCAATATCAAGGGGGTGAGGGTGGGGGTATTTTTGCCCACCTTTTGAAAATATTGTAATCTCATCACTTTACTTATGTTTTAAAATTTTTTTAAAGAATATTTATCTTTTATTAATGACTTCTGCTACCTGATTCCATGTAAGTTTAAAATTTTACAGTTGAACTTAAAAATTTAAGCCTCAGTATTCCCAACGAAGGTCATGTTCAATATTTCCAGGTTCAGGATCATACTTACATATGGTAATGTGTATGTTTAGAATAAAAGTCAACAACAATGAACGAAATATGCGTTTTGTATGATGTTAAGAATGTGGTAATAGGTGTTTTCGGGTTATGAACCCTGATTACATATTAGTACCTCTTTAAAAAATACGGTGTTAACATAATTCAACAACAATTAATAACTTGTTTTAAAAAAATTTTCTTTTGGGCGTAAAGTATCCTCCGCCCTCGTCATACGCGGATGAAAAATGCCTTGGCACTGCTAGGACTTATAGTGTACTTTCCATGTTTTCAGATGAGTTGTTATTTCCGCTTAATGCCAAAAATTTCGAAAACATACCTGTATCGGGGTTAATGGTGTGCTTTCGGGTGTTCAGACAATTTGTTTCCATTTTGTGCACAATATTTCGACGACTGACGTAGTCGTCTTCTTCGGGTGCTGCGAGCCATGTTGAAGTCCAGGGAGCGAGTACACACAACAGCAAAACTCGCAGCACCTAACGAGACAACTGTGTGTGTCGTCGAAGTATTGTGCATAAAATATAAATAACTTGTCTGAACACCAGAAAGCACGCAATTAACCTCCATACAAGTTAACAGTAACCTGTATGAGAGGACACAAGTCGCGACACTAAAACACCTATCAATGTCTCTGCGCTACATCCACCAGACTGTCCGTGGCTGGAACGTCGGCGCCTTGCATTCTTTAAAATGAGACAGAATAGCGAATTGTTGGAACACAGTGCCCCATTCATTTACCATCCAGTTTCTGTTTTGTTTGACCCACAGAAGACATGCAAATTTATGAGCTGCCATGAGCAATAGCCTTCTGCGAGGTACCCGACTCCAAATGTTCACTGCATGCTCCACCCTTCGAAGCGCTCACTCGGAAACTGGTTGATATGAACCTGTAGTCACTGACTGTATCAGTTCCTGTCGGCATGCAGCCAATTGCTATTGACAAGACTTGACGCGCGTCTCTGATTCTTGTTGGTTAGACTTCTTCATGACCACCGTTCTTATGGCGTGTTAGTTGGTTGTGAGTGGAAGGGGAAGGTGTGGTACAGTGTACCGTGACCCAGTGTAACGTTTGGATTTCCGTACAAGTTATCATGGTTGTAGCCTTGTGGTTAATCTATTTATAATTATCCTTTGTTACCACTTTCATTAGCGGAAGCGTTTAAAATTCATCTTTGGTATGCATTGGAAAAAAAACGTGGTTAGAGATATGTGGAGTAAATTTCTATCATAATACAATATTCTCTCTGTTGTTTACAGTCACAAACAATTAAATTCTAGCTAACGACGACAACTATATAACACGCATCTTGAATTTTGTAAAAGTGTCACGCCTTGTATCTAAAGTACTGGTAAAAATGTAAATGTCCTGTGACTAGGGCCTCCCGTCGGGTAGACGTTCACCAGGTGCAGGTCTTTCGGTTTGACGCCACTTGGGCGACTTGCACGTCGATGGGGATGAAATGATGATGATTAGGACAACAGAGCACCCAGTCCCTGAGCGAAGAAAATCTCTGACCCAGCCAGGAATTGAACCCGCGCCTTTAGGGGGTTGGGTTGTTTTGGGGAAGGAGACCAGGCAGCGAGGTCATCGGTCTCATCGGATTAGGGAAGGACGGTGAAGGAAGTCGGCCGTGCCCTTTGAAAGGAACCATCCCGGCATTGGCCTGGAGCGATTTAGGGAAATCACGGAAAACCTAAATCAGGATGGCCGGACGCGGGATTGAACCGTCGTCCTCCCGAATGCGAGTCCAGTGTCTAACCACTGCGCTACCTCGCTCGGTCCGCGCCTTTAGGATTGACATTCTGTCGCGCTGACCACTCAGCTACCGGGGGCGGACTAATAAATGTGTGAGTAAACCGTGAGTCACGTAAACCGTTCGCCGGGTGCAAGTAAATCGATTTGACACCACTTCGGCGACTCACGCGTCGATGAGGATGAAATGATGATGCTTAGGACAACACAACACCCAGGTACTGAGCGAAGAAAATCTCCTATCCAGCCGGGTATCGAACCCGGGCCCTTAGGATTGACATGCTGTCGCGGTGACCACTCAGCTACCGGGGGGGGAAACTAAAGTGCTGGTGAGGGGAAGTCAATTAGCTTTCAGTGGATGGTTCGACCAATGTTATTTCTTTCTTAAGTCGGCAGCCAAACACATAAGGAGTAATGTATCATTAAGACTTTTTTTTCCAAACGACTGGAGGATTTTAATACAAATTAACCACATAAGGATATGTAGATGTCCGTGAGCAATCGTCAACCGCCTCCGTAGTCCGATCACTAAGGCACCACTGTGCGGTGGCGCTCGACTTGGACGTAAGCAGGTTCGAAGCCTGATGACGGAAAAATTTTACTGGCAGTATTTGGCCGGCGAGGGAAGGATGGATGGTGGTATAAAGTCCCTGATCGCCAGTCTTTGTGTCAGTGTCCTCGATTAAGTTCTAGACATCTCCATAGTGACTCATGAGGTGAGGGGATATGACACTGTTGATGTGGATCCATCCCTCGTACGGGGACGTCCATAGCAACAAAAACTCAACACTAAACTGTACAAGCACCCACAACAGTCATACACACGACACAGATACAACTTGACAACAACAGGTCGGAGGATGGCAACGGCAACAGCAGACCATCTTCACTAGGTGATGTAGGATTTCTGTATCTGCTCCGCTATGCCCACTCCCTGAGTACTAGACTGACTTGAGGAGAACAGACATCATTCAACCAAGAGACGTGTACGTGCTGCCACAAGACAGAGTTTATGCTACGCATTACATGAGCTGGATGTCCAAGACGATAGTGCAGCAGAAGGACATCATAAGGAGACAGGAATGCCGTCATTGTGATGACTACCCTGATTGGAGTAAGGAGGTCAAGTCGCATATAAGAATAAATATACCGTTTACTGACGTCACAAAGTATGTCCGCCACTGCTCCTGGAAGACGACGTTGAGAGCTTTCAGCTGCAGCCAGAGTTGCCAGGGAAGCAGACCAACTTTTATCATTGCCGCCTCCCGGCAGCAAAACACACGGTCCATTCCTGTATAAATATTACTCGTGTTCTGGTGGGGGATCTACTCAGTTCACAGCCATCCAGCCTGGATGTTGGACCTGGACCTGTGATGGTCTATCCTTTGCTTCACTAGCTGTCCACAGTCTTAGACGATGCAGCAGCGACTTTTTTCTGGGGGACCTAGCTGCCATGAGCTGTAGTGGTGCCATCCGCATCAAGGCTGACGGGGAGCTGTTGGCGTCGGCATCCATGTGAGCAGACTTCGATGCTGCTATTCTCCGTGGTGGCCGAGCGGTTCTAGGCGCTTCAGTCTGGAACCGGGCGACCGCTACGGTCGCAGGTTCGAATCCTGCCTCGGGCATGGATGTGTGTGCTGTCCTTAGCTTAGTTAGGTTTAAGTAGTTCTAAGTTCTAGGGGACTGATGACCTCAGATGTTAAGTCCGATAGTGCTCAGGGCCATTTGAACAATTTTTTTTGCTATTCTCCTGTGAGGAGCCTGCAACATGAGTCCACACATCTTCACGCATTTTGTGCAGACCTGGTGGCACCTCTCCTGCATTCATGGTACAATCAGGCACGCCCTGGTCACACACATTCCGGAGCTGCTAGCAGCCGTGGCCACTGGCCCCGTGACGTCACTGGGCGCTGACGCCACCGCTTTATTCGCCACTGCAGGGCGAGACTGCGTGCTGTGAGCTGACGTCGGCGCATCCCTGGTGTTGTACATACCACTCCTGCTGGAGGCAGTCTCAGAACAAGACAGCTATGTATCTTTTACCAATAAAGGTTTACTTTGTTAGTAATATTTCACTAGCACCTTCAGGTGTCTGACCGGCCTTCACACACCGAGTCACTGTTCACGCAAACCTAGGAGTGATGACGCAGCTAGGTCCTGACCGTGACAACGTACCGCCACCGCCCAACATAGCGTCTGTCGCCCCACGCACCGCACAGCATTGCGTCAATAGGTTGTGCGATCCACTACAACCAGACAGCAAAACATCTCAGCCTGAGTGTGTTGCAAATAGCTGCCTACCAGCAACGAAGAGGTCGACGAAGAGTTGGGCGACAGACCGCAGTGGACCTGTGTGTCTGTTCAGAAAGCCTCCTCCAGCCAGCTGCCGCACACACTCCTCAGGCTCTGAGACTCGACGCTGTCGGGCAGCCCATAGAGTCCAGTGAAGCGCGCGAAGTGCAGTCACTCCGGTCTGCCGGTCTGCAAGAATGCTACACTGGCTCCAGCTTGCCGTCGCTGCCGCCACCAGCCCTACTCCGTGCCGTCTAAGCGTGATGCTTCCCAGCAGCATGAGTGGCCTTCAGGCGCATCCACCTCCAACGCACACTGTCGATCAGCAACACCCTATGCGGAGGGCGCGCACCTGCATTAACTGTACCTATATGAATAATAAAGAGTTTTTCTGAACTTCGCCGTCTTGATAAGGCCACTCCCACCTCCAGTGAACTCCTGTAGGCCCCAGAAGCCTATCGAGCCCACAACAATGCCCAGGTGAGAGAACTGCTACGCAAACCTAATCGAAAGAACTTCTCCCCTCCTCTCCCTTCCGTGTATCACATACCAATTACCGCTGCTCATCACAGCCGTACAGCTCAGAAGGTAGACTGAAGCATATAGCATTTGTAGGTTTAGAGAAAGCTCTCGACACTGAGGAATGGGCTTCACTCTTTGAAATTTTGAAGGAGAGATAGGTTGTTCACATGTTGTACAGAAACCTGGCTACAGTTATAAGAGTAGAAGGACATGAGAGGGAAACACTAGTTGAGATATGAGGGACACAGGGTTGTGGCCTGTCAGCGATGTTACTGAATCCGTACACTGAACAAACAGATAAGGAGGCCAAGGAGTGATCTGGAAAAAGCATTACAGATCAGGAAGAAGAAATTAAAACTTTTACGTTTTCTAAGGACATTGTACGAGTACTGTTCAATAGAGAATGATAATTTTTTTAAAACATACCTTTACTCATTCTCAGTCCCCTTTGGATGAGGTGCACTTGTCCCAGCGTTTCTATCAGTCTACAAAGGCATACTGAAAACCTGTTTTTGATCGGTCCTTCGGAATCACTTTCGTCGCCTTCACTACTACTTCTGATGGTGGAAAATGCCTCCCACGGCGGTGTTTCTTGAGGTTAGGTTACGTTAGGGAACAGAAACAACTCGCAGCAGGCTAAATCCGGACCGCAGGGAGGGTAAGGGGTGCACTTCACATTGTTTTTTGCAAGATATTCAGTAACCACATTTGTAATATTTGACCATACAGTGCCGTGGTGCAACATCCAGCCAGTTTCAAGGACACGTGGTCTTTTGCGCCTCATATCGACTTATAAAGTTTTGAGGTCATCCCTGTAGTATTGTCCAGTTATTGATGTATGTGGAGGTACAACAAGCATGAACATCAAGAAATGAGACGACTGTAACTTACCTAGCAGAAGCAACCACTTTTGCTTTTTTTGGGGTTGGTGGTGGAGATTTCCACACTGAGCTTTGCTGTTTCCTCTCAGGATCGAAATTATGTCGCCAAGGTCCATTAGCAGTGAGTATCTCTGAAAAGACTCCTGATCTTCCTCTAACATCGTCCGTCACCACCAACGTTATGGTGGGCGATACTAAACTTGTATCAACTTGCTCGGCTCCCTTGGCGGGTACCGTGAGTGCCAACAATAAAATTAGTGCGGCGTGTTTGTCACACATCAAGTTAAGATTAAATTCAAACGTAAGAAATTATGTCAGTAAAAGAATTTGATCATTCTGTATCCAACAGCACTCTTAATTCTGTTAGTGACAGCAAACGTCTTGGAAGATTAGTTAATTCAGTGTCTTAGAGAGAGGTCACAAGATGAACAAAAATAACAGTAAAATATAGATAGTGTAATCTGCTCAAATCAAATCAGGCGATGCTGAGGGAATTAGTTTAGGAAATGGAACACTTAAAGTAGTTGATGAGTTTCCCTATTAACTTAGAATATAAATTTAAATCCTAGGAAGTAATTTCTGAAAGTGTTTGTCTGGAAGTGAAACGTGGACAATAAACGGGTCGGAGAAGAGAGGAATATAAGCTTTTGAAATGTGGTGCTACAGAAGAACGCTGAGGAATAGGCGGGTAAATCAAACAAGAAATAACTAATGGGGAATTACTAAACCGAAATGGGGAAAAAAGAAGTTTACACAGTCCAGTCACATGAATGAGACCGCTGCCTACGTTCAACGGGCGATAACCACTCGTACAAGGAAGGTGGCAGCACTAGCAGTGGAGGGGATGTAAAGCGTGTCGGGGAAACACGAAAACTGTGCAGTCATTGTCGTAATGTGGAAACGGCGCGATTTATCTGACATTCAGAAGGACATGATCATTAGCTTTCAGGCCAAGGGTGGAAACATTGCATGGGGGCATAATAAAAATATTAATGCAAATAATTTTAATTTTTTTTTTTTTTGCTTTAGTAGCTGTCTGTCCGATTACGAAGTCTCGTAACGGTTGGCCCTGACTGTTATTGTTACGCAATCTGACTGCTTAGAACAATAACAAAGAATGAAATGGAAATTTTCATTAACACAGTTAATTAATTAAGCCCCCAGCAACTATAAAACCAACGCAACAACAAGCACAAGAGTAACTGTTCTGTGTGTGGGAGTGTGACTCAACGTACGCATCTGGCACGGTTCTTCTTCAACAACACAACAATTTTTAAATAACATTATACTGAATTAATTAAAGAAAATACAAATACCATAATTACTCAAGAGAACCACAATTACACTCTAATCCAAGAACCCAAGCCAGATGCTTTGTTGACTGAACCTGTAATGACACATTATTTAAAACATGGAAATAATGAAAAATAAATCAAGTTTCGTTACCTTCATATATTGACCAAAATCACTCTCATAATTACAATATATCTCCACACCGCCTCGCTATTACCACATCTGAACAAGAACCTTTCAGTATCACATCTCAGCAAGCACTCCCTACTAGCACATCTGAACACCAACTGACTACTACGAGTCCTCGACAAGCACTGACTTCTAGCACATCTCAATAATGACAGCCCGTGGAGGCGGCGGAACAATGCTCTCTAGCGATCTCTGGCGCTGTGGCTCAGTGTAGCCACCTTTCATATGCCCTTCCTCCACGGCTAGAATTTGATGGTATTTTTGCCAGCATTGGTGGTGAAAATACCACTAAATTCGTCAAAAAAATACAAAAATAAAAGATAATACGTAAATATCATATAACTAGATAAAATTTTGGCTTTGCACTGACCTTTCAATAACCTATTATATAGAATACAGTAAGCAATACAAATTCTTTCATACATGTGACTTTACATAACAGTTTATACAAGTATTATGTGGTTAAACAGTTCAATCAATAGCGTCAGCAATGACGAATATGTGCAGGTAAGAGTCTCATAACTTTCCACAAACAGTAATACACAATAAATCAGTTTATACAAATATTCACATAAACGCTTTCCATAGCCCAAGAATAAGCAGTTGACAGTTCCAGCAGTAGCACCCAGCAATGGTCAACAGGTGCAAATACCACAAGTAACATTTTTTTCAATAGAAACAGTCCATCAGTGGCACCCAGTACTGTTGAATAGGTGCAGACACCAACAAGTAACACCATTTCAGTAGAAGCAGTCCATTAGTGGCACCAGCAATGTTGATCAGGTGCACACAGCAACATGTGACTTCATTTCAGTAGAAGCAATCCATCAGTGGCACCCAGCAATGTTGAGTAGGTGCAGACATCAACAGGCGACATCTTTTCAGTAGAAGCAGTCCATCAGTGGCACCCGCAATGTTGATCAGGTGCACACAGCAACAGGTGACTTCATTTCAGTAGAAGCAATCCATCAGTGGCACCCAGCAATGTTGAGCAGGTGCAGACATCAACAGGTCACATCTTTTCACTAGAAGCAGTCCATCAGTGGCACCCAGCAATGTTGAGTAGGTGCAGACACCAACAAGTAACACCATTTCAGTAGAAGCAGTCCATCAGTGGTACCCAGCAATGTTGAGCAGGTACACACAGCAACAGGTGACATCTTTTCAGTAGAAACAGTCCATCAGTGGTACCCAGCAATGTTGAGCAGGTACACACAGCAACAAGTCACATTTCTCAGCAGAAGCAGTTCAATAAAATACACTGTCACTGATCACACTGTTCATCAGAGTTTATAAGCAGAAATTAAACATGTCCTAATGGCACCAATCATGTAGAAAAAGTGCAAGTAACAGTCCATACTATTCACCATAACTACTGAGACAGTTCAGTCATGAACAATAGTTTGAATGCACATACAATTTCTTTAACAAAATATAATCAATGCTCTTACACTAAACATACAAATCATAATAAACACACAAATGATATCAGTTAATTGTCACATTAACTATTACAGTACACAATAACAGTTAACCTATAATATTTATGGGTGTCAGTGCAAGCCACTACCAACAAATAAAATAATATTTAGGAGATAGGTGGGTAGGATTAGGAAAGGAAAACACACAAAACACATCCACTCATCTTTCATCCTCATTAAGTGCTACTGTGTAATTGAATAGTGTTAACTGTGTAAATGTAACTCTGTCCAAGATTTGATGTTCATCATGTGTACCAAGTAGTAGTGGCAGCAATGTATAACAGTCAATAATAGTTAGTCAACGTCATAGTCATCATGTCAAGACCAATGTTTGCCAAGCCAGATCAAATTGTACTGTTGCTGAACAACTGTCAGTGAGCCAAGATATGCAAATACTTCCTCTCTTCAAAAAAAAATGTATAATGCTTATTGATTTAACAAAGTGTGTGTGTAGGCAATCTTCTTTCTACTTGAGTGTTCTAGTCTGCCATCTTCATCCTCCTTGTTCCATATGGACCAACCAAAAAAAAAAAATGCTCCTCACTTACTTTACCTCTTATCCACCAAACTCCAATAATCATCACTTAATCTTAATACTTCAATAATACGTCGATACATATAAACCTCAGCACCAATATCATTTCACTTCCATAACAACTCTTTCCTCTAGTCAGTCTCCTCGAACAAGTACAGATAAAATCCTAGTGCAACTTCAATTCAGCATCCCATACAATCCGAAGACACATTGTCCACACACAACCTCTGTGTATTCCATCTGACCCAAATTTTCTACTCATTATAAATTATAAGATACATTTTGGTTCCTTGTCCATCATTAAATAAAAGAAATGCATACATGACCTCTAACAGACTTAGTTCGAATAACTCTCAGTAATTAAGTACGATTACGGAGTGTGAATAATCATAATATTTCACAGTGTGTACACCACTTCAAGAATCATGGCAGAAGCAATCATGTGGAGTATTCCTTGTGTCAAGTGTCACTTCCTATTTCAATTGCTCACGAAAAATGCAGTGTAATACTGTCAATGGTCTAAACCTAGTTTTGGTCTGTCATGTCGTAAGCTTCCTTCCTATTAGCATAAATTTATACAGCTTCCATAAAACCTCAGCTCATGTGACTTCTATGACTTTCTTTTACTAATGTCGTTCGTCGAATTATAGCAGTTCATTTTCTTATCTTAAAAATATAAGGCACTGAGCGTAAGCAAAACATGCAATAGCGAGTAAATATACCAGTAGAGAACAGAATGTCAACAAGTGGATGCAGCACAATCCCTATAACAAGGCTCTGCCAAGCGAACAATCTACAATTAATACCATAGTGTAACCTAGTCTCTATGTTTGTACACAGTATATCAGCATTTCTATATACTAAATTGAAGAGTAGTTATGACAACAAAACAGAAATGTGTAAATATGCAATCCATAAGCAAGGCAGCAAATATGTTATCTATCATAATAAACAGGTCATTAGCATCATATCAGCATAAGCAAATAAATGTTTATATGTAATCTTAATAAGTAAACATGAAGGCGCAAGCAGATAAATCACAAAGTATAACTTACATATCTAACCACATCAGCACAATTAATCAGGTGACAATTATAATTTAAATAAATAAGCACAGCAGGCACATAATAGAAAAATATGACATCAGTGAAAAAGCATAGCAGCCAAGCGATGCATAATATATACAAATAACAACCCTGTTCATTAATTAATCATTGTCAAAATCAGTTAATATGCGTAAGCACGTCGCTTCACTAGTAAATTCATAGAACATGAAATTAGCACAAAGTATGAATCACGTAATCGCAAGCAGCAAATTACGTCTGAAGTACGTACCTAAGTGGAATTATGTTACCTGAAAAATAAACTCAATTAATAGTTACCCTTTTTAGTTTATTAGTTTCATCTTCGAAATGACCTTCTTCCTGAAAATTTTCTCCAAAGCAAGTCGTCTTAACGTCGGACACGCACAGAATTTACCTGAAGGTCTTAAATACTTTATACAACCGTATCCTGAAAAATACTGAACGTTAATAACATAATTTATGAAGTCCTTATAGCTTTATACAGAATTTAGTCGGAGAAATTAGACTGTGTATTTGTTTACGTCTGTCAGTGCATTCGCACTGAGCGCTCGATCAGCTGTAGGCGCGTGACGTAGGAAGGTAATTGTTTGCGGTCAACGACTGCCTTGTGCGGCGCGCAGACTGACTGTTGCTTTGAGTATGTGCCGCCGCCAAACACAGCGCGGTATCCTTGTACTCTCTCCATGTTTACGTAAACTGTTGGTTTCTCACAAGTATGTCATTCCACAAAAATTTTTACGTTCGATATATGATGTATTCCTTTAGAGCGTCGTGATTTAAGAGTTTCTACTTCAACAGTGTTATCATGTATAATTTTGCGAACTCTATATGGACCGTTATAAAGCAGAAAAAATTTGCGACACAAGCCTTTTCCTTTATGAGACAAACGGTGGGACTTAATTAACACCTTCTGGCCAACTGACAAGATTTTTAAACGACCAGGACGTTTCGCTGATTTCTCTCTTCTAGCAGCCGCCGATGCAATATTTTGTAGAGCCAGGTTGACAACTTCAGAATGCCGCAGTTTCCGTGAAGGCGGAAAAGGAACGATTTCAGAAATGCGATTTGTCGGTGCTTTATTCTTTAATATCAGTGTAGGCGGTAAAGAAGTTGAATCATTAGGAAGTTAATTCAGAATGTTTTGAAAAAGATGAAGATACTGATCCCACGTTCTGTGATTCTGATGACAATAAAGACGACACAATTTATTGATTTCCTTCATCCATCTCTCTGAAGGATTAGATTGAGGGTGAAAAAGTGAAATGAAAATTGGTTTAATTTTACGACGCCGTAGAGTATGAAGCCAAATTTTAGAGCGAAACTGAGATCCATTATCTGATATAACCTTATCAACATGACCAACTTCCTTAAGAAAATGTTTGATGAAAGCATTAGATACTGAACGAGCTGTTGCTTTGCGTAAAGGTGTAAAACACACATATTTTGATGTTAATTCCACTGCTACGAAAATATACGCAAAACCATTAGTAGAACGAACCACTGGACCGAACAAATCGACTGCAGCCATCTCCTTTAATTTCGCTGGAATGATAGGAAACAACGGTGCTCTGTGAGAAACAGTTGGCGGTTTAGCCTTCTGACATAATTTACATTTGGCTAGAACAGATCGAATACGTTTTTCCATATTACTGAAGTAGCAATTTTCTCGTAATTTATGAAAGCATTTTCTGGGACCAAAGTGCGCATAACTGAAATGTGTGTACCAAATCAATTTATTGACCCACTCATCAGGAATACAAACTAACCAAACAGAGTTGTCGACCGATTTTCGTTTAAAAAGAATATCATTGCGAACTAAATAATACTGTCTGATCGCTACGCTTTCCTTTCTCCTCCACTTCTCCTTAATGTCCTTCCAGATTGGATCCTTATTTTGCTCCTTAGCGATGTCCTGGAGCGAAGACGAAATAAAGTTCTCAAACGCAACACTTTGAATGTACATCAAACAATAATGGTTTTCTTTGCCGTCCTCTTCGGCACTTTGTTTCAAACCCATAGGTGCACGTGATAAAGCATCAGCAACAATATTTGAAGATCCCTGTATGTAAACAATACTAAAATCAAATTCCTGTAGGTACAACGCTCATCGTGACAATCTGCCATGAGTTAATTTTGTCGACATAAGAAATTCCAGAGCTCGATGATCGGTGTAAACCTTAGTATGTCTGCCAAACAAAAATGTGCGAAATTTTGTGAAAGCCCAAACAACAGCCAAAGCTTCAAGTTCCGTAATCGAATAATTCTTTTCGGATTTAGAGAGAACACGGCTTCCAAAGGCAACAGTTTTCTGTACTACAACGCCGTTTTCTTCTATCTCTTGAAATAAATGTGCACCTAGGCCTTTGTATGATGAGTCCGTCGCCAAACAAAAATCTTTAGATAAATCCGGATGTGAAAGAAGTGGGGCAGCAACTAAAGCATCACGAAGTTGTTCAAATTCTGACTGAGCTTCCTCATCCCAACACCAATTAGAATTTTTTCCAGATAATTCACATAAACGAGGTGTGGCCAAATTGTCCAATCTAACAAAGCGTCTAAGAAAATTACAGACACCAAGGAAACTACGAACATCACGTTTTGTGGTAGGAACAGCATAATTACGAATTGCGTCTAGTTTCTCTGGATCAGGGAGAATACCTTCTGTAGAAATAATGTGACCGAGAAATTTCACCTGAGAACGACCAAATTCAGAATTTTCCAAGTTCACTGTAATGCCAACTCTTGCAAAAATACGTAATAATGAATCCAAAATTTTGTTATGCTCACTCCAGGAACGTTTAGCAATAAGAATGTCGTCAACATATGAAGTAATATTGTCACGAAGATAAACGGGTAAAATTTCATTTAAACTACAAATAAATGTTGCAGAAAATATAGTAAGTACAAACGGTAATTTCCAAAGTCACTTTTGGGTAAAACAGTCAAATCCGGTTAATCTTTACCTAATCGTCAACATAAGAAGTAATATTGTCGCGAAGATAAACAGGTAAAATTTCATTTAAACTACGAATGAATGCTGCAGAAAATATAGTAAGTCGAAATGGTCAACATATGAAGTAATATTGTCACGAAGATAAACAGGTAAAATTTCATTTAAACTACGAATGAATGCTGCAGAAGATACAGTAAGTCCAAACGGTAATTTCCAAAGTCACTTTCGGGTAAAACAGTCAAATCTGGTTATTCTTTACCTACTGTCTAGATAGATTGATAGTAGAAGAGTTGTTTTTATAGATGCAAAGAATAGTGAAAGAGTAGGCAGCGGTGCAGAAAACTAAAAGGGAAATAGCACCACTACAGCTCGGGGCCCTATGCTCGCTACGGCACATATTCACTTAGAGTAGTGAATCCCCTGAGGACGTTAATAGCTGCACATAAATTTCAGTTTGTGACTCAGTGGCAAATCTGGCGGAAGTGCGCACGTAAATCGATCCAACCATGAATATGGACGTATGTCATTCCTAGAATTGCAAAAGATCTTAAATTTCCGAACAGTCAAAAAGTGTTTATAGTCAAAGTTTTCGCCTCGTGGCGACAAAGACCTACCGCGTCTGTCCCAGTTTGAATGTCGATTATTGTCAAGTTCGCGCGCCTGGCGCTCTCTTGTTGTGTCCCGTAAATGAAATAAATTACTTTCTTCAAACCCCTCTGCTATCTGTGATTCTAAATTTCTTCTGCTGTCTTTTCCTACGATTTCGCCTTCAATTTGTTTGACTTGCTTTCGTAATGCCTCAACTTCCCTTTTAACGCGTTCATTAAATTTTCCCTGATTTTCAACATGCTTATTTATGTTCTGGTACTCTTCGGTTTCTGCAAATGGTAATGGAGCTGTATCATCTGAATCTCTATCCCCATTTAAACTAAGACTTGTCAATTTATCTGAAATCTCCTCAACTCTTTCCGATAAATCACCTATTTGTTCTTTCTGTCTATTTACGTCTTCCGTAAGTGTCGCGATTCGGGTTTCAGTATTAACACATTTGGTAGTTAACTGTTCATATTGTTGTGTTAGTTTATTTATTCTGTCATTTGGTACGGATTCCTCGATTCTCTCAAATATTTCTTCCTTATCGTGTGCACGTTGTAAATTTAACTCTGAAAATTTCTGTACTATCACGCGATCTCTCTCCTCCTGTTCTCTATCCTGTTCCCTTTGTCTAATCTCTACTGCAATTAATCTATTATTGTGAGCATTCAAAATCGGTTGTACTTCTTCTCTGATTTCTTTCTTTAATTCATCTTTCATATTTTTGAAACATGTCCCTATTCGTGAATCTAACCGTGTTTCCATTGTTTCCATCTCTGTTTTAATTGTGCCTATTTGTGATCCCAACTGTGATCCCAGTGAGTCTAACCGTGTTTCCATTGTTCCCCTATCTGTTTTTAATTCAGATCGTAACTGTGATCCCAGTGAGTCTAACCGTGTTTCCATTGTTCCCATCTGTGTTTTAATTGTTCCTATTTGTGATCCCAAATTTAATATTGCACCCATCAACTGCTCCATATTAGCTTGTTCGCAATTCCTTTCGCCCCTAACATTTCCCGCAAAACCAGTTTCATTCGTCATAGCTGTAAAGCTATCTGTGTTTGATGCTATTCCAGAATTTTCTATCGTTAATCTCGTATTCTGTGAATTTTCTGATTGAGAAAAATTTTGAAATGGTTCCGGACTACTTTCCCGACTTATTAAATTGATTTCCACTTCATTATTCAACATACTGTTCTCCTGTGTTGGCGAGTTCGCCATGTCAACAATTTCGTCATTCTCACTATTCATCATTTTTGCCTTTTTCATTGATCGTGTAATCATTTACAAAATATACAAAACTCGTCACTATATGAAAATTACACACAATGACTCTTTATCTCCAACAATACCCTTCACACGAAATGCTTCCCTCAAACACGATTAACGAACAATTGAAATAATTGCATTAAATTGTCAAACGCGTATACAAGGCAATAAAAATTAAATTTTGAAAAATACCATTAGAAGAATGCTAATTACCAAATCTACACATGCAATATAGACTACAATTACTAACTACAAATTACTACAACAATCCTACTGTCTACTATTTCTACAATCAGAAGAATTCCAAGGGACGATCCGAAGCAGTGGACGCCACGTGCATGGGGGCTTAATAAAAATATTAATGCAAATAATTTTAATTTTTTTTTTTTGCTTTAGTAGCTGTCTGTCCGATTACGAAGTCTCGTAACGGTTGGCCCTGACTGTTATTGTTACGCAATCTGACTGCTTAGAACAATAACAAAGAATGAAATGGAAATTTTCATTAACACAGTTAATTAATTAAGCCCCCAGCAACTATAAAACCAACGCAACAACAAGCACAAGAGTAACTGTTCTGTGTGTGGGAGTGTGACTCAACGTACGCATCTGGCACGGTTCTTCTTCAACAACACAACTATTTTTAAATAACATTATACTGAATTAATTAAAGAAAATACAAATACCATAATTACTCAAGAGAACCACAATTACACTCTAATCCAAGAACCCAAGCCAGATGCTTTGTTGACTGAACCTGTAATGACACATTATTTAAAACATGGAAATAATGAAAAATAAATCAAGTTTCGTTACCTTCATATATTGACCAAAATCACTCTCATAATTACAATATATCTCCACACCGCCTCGCTATTACCACATCTGAACAAGAACCTTTCAGTATCACATCTCAGCAAGCACTCCCTACTAGCACATCTGAATACCAACTGACTACTACGAGTCCTCGACAAGCACTGACTTCTAGCACATCTCAATAATGACAGCCCGTGGAGGCGGCGGAACAATGCTCTCTAGCGATCTCTGGCGCTGTGGCTCAGTGTAGCCACCTTTCAACATTTCCGAAACGGCCAATACCTTAAGTGTTTAAGTGACGCCGTGGTTAAAATGTATCGTGCACGGAAAAATGGCGCTATCCGTAACAGGCGGCGAGGTAACGAGGGATTCCAGCACCGTAACTGAGCGTCCAGTAAGTGCCGGTAGGCAGCGTTTTCAGATGAATCACGTTTAATGCTCCATCGGATAGATGGCCTTTGGCATGTACAGAGTGAACTGTCCGAAAGCAAAACCCTGCGACAATCGCCTGAAACGTCCAGGTCGGAGGGCGATACGTCATTCTGAAAAGCACAATGTATCAGCACAAGTACGCATCTATCCTTTGGGACCACGTCCACCCCTACATGCATTTTGTTTTTCCTCGGCACGATGGCATCTACCAGCAGGACAACGCAACGTGTCGCACAGCCCACAGTGTGCGTGCATGGTTCGAAAAGCGCCAGGATGAGTTTGCTATACTCCCCTGGCCATCAAAACCCCCGGCAACTAAATCGAGAATCAGTGGGAGCATATCGATTGGGCTGTTGGCATCACGGATGCTCAACCGAGAAACGTAGCTACGGCGTTGGTGTCGGCATAGCTCCAGATCCCTGTCGGTGCCTTCCAGAACTTCAGTGACTCTCTTGCTGCAGTCTCCCGGCGGTCCGCGCTGCGAAAGTTGGTTGTTGTTGTTGTTGTGGTCTTCAGTCCTGAGACTGGTTTGATGCAGGTCTCCATGCTATTCTATCCTGTGCAAGCTTCTTCATCTCCCAGTACCTACTGCAACCTACATCCTTCTGAATCTGCTTAGTGTATTCATCTCTTGGTCTCCCTCTACGATTTTTACCCTCCACGCTGCCCTCCAATGCTAAATTTGTGATCCCTTGATGCCTCAAAACATGTCCTACCAACCGATCCCTTCTTCTAGTCAAGTTGTGCCACAAACTTCTCTTCTCCCCAATCCTATTCAATACCTCCTCATTAGTTACGTGATCTACCCACCTTATCTTCAGCATTCTTCTGTAGCACCACATTTCGAAAGCTTCTATTCTCTTCTTGTCCACACTAGTTATCGTCCATGTTTCACTTCCATACATGGCTACACTCCATACAAATACTTTCAGAAACGACTTCCTGACACTTAAATCTATACTCGATGTTAACAAATTTCTCTTCTTCAAAAACGATTTCCTTGCCATTGCCAGTCTACATTTTATATCCTCTCTACTTCGACCATCATCAGTTATTTTACTCCCTAAATAGCAAAACTCCTTTACTACTTTAAGTGTCTCATTTCCTAATCTAATTCCCTCAGCATCACCTGATTTAATTTGACGAAAGTTGGTTATTCAGGCTGTTTACAGGTGGTTACTTTAATGTGACTAGATAGTGTATATCACAAGTGAAATAAAACTAGGGATCGGTTTATGTGATACATCCTGAGGCCTTAGGGAATTGTCAGTTCTGTTGTGGTGGCAAGTGTGAAAGTGAAAATTGTAGAGGGAGACCGAGACTCGAATACAATTGAAACATCCCCTTAGAAAAATTTATGAATTACTGTGCTGGTAAACCCCTTACGTTATTTGATTTTCGAACAGCTGAGCAAAACTGAACGTGCTCATACATTTCTCTCTTTAATTATTCTGATCATCAATAAACTGACACACAATATTTTTATCACAACGCAATATGACTTTCAATAATCCCTACAAAAGAATGGCTCTGACTAACAATAACCTATACCTTTCATGAATCACTTAGCTCACAAAAATCTTCGTTACTCGAACTACTGCAATACAGCGAGCGCCAATACTGCCAGCTAAATAAAAGATTCTAACTACTGAAGGCACTAACTACTAATAGGCATAGTTAGCAAATGAATGATTTTGATAGAGAACAAACAATGTATTTACCTTAATAGTGTTCAAAAGTCATAATATGTATATATCAGTTCATGACATCCAGTCTTACAAATTTACTGTCTCTGGACACACGTCCAGATCATCCGCTCTCAAAACTCTGCCATCTCCCTCCCCACATCCACCATTGCTGGCGGCTCACCTCCAACTACGCAGCGCTACACGCTGTCCACATCCAACTGGCCAACACTACAATAGCGACTATTCCAACAATGCCAACCAGCCACAGACTTCACACAGCACGGTCAGTGAGTTTCATATAGAGCGCTATGTGGCGATACCAATATAAAAACCTAAACAGCCTACTTACACAATAAACAGATTCAAATGAATGTAGTTTGCAATAGAATTGCCGAGATGAAGAGAGTTGTACAAAATGGAATTGCGTGGAGAACTGCGTCAAACCAAGCTTCGGACTGAAGACAACAACAACGACGTCGTCAAAGTCTGAAGTCTTGGAGAATAAGTCTTTGCTGTGTCGATTATGGTCATTCCGTTTCAGTACTCCTGCAGATTCGATTGTTCGAGCGATCTGAAAACACTGGTACAAATGTTCGGCTTAAAAGGACGTTAACGGAAACGGGAAAACAGTAACGTTTTTCCACGTACATCGGCCACGGAAAGAATGAGAAACGGGAACCAGTGGCCACGGTAATAAGCGAGGTACCGTACAGCACGCATTAGGCAGTGATATGCCGCAGGCGGAGTGCGCAGAATTCGCCAGAAGCGAGCAACAGATAAACATTAGGGTGCGGCGTCGGGAGGGCGAGTTTGTTCCAGGTTTATCCCCCGGTGCGATGATTTGATTGCTCGCGCCGGGAGGCCGGCGGAAAGGGTTGCGTATACGCCTCTCTCTGCCGCTCTGCACCCCCACCCTTTCCCCCCACCCGCGCTCCTGCAGCTACGCAATTACCCGGGAGCCGCGCCGCCGTCCCTAGGCGGGCGGCCACTTGCGCCAGATAATGCGGTTCTCTGTATTCAATGGTGCACTTATTTTCGAATCTATTGCCGGGGAGGAGAGAAGGGTGCGAGGAAGAGCCGAGACGACGCGACGGGAGGCAAAGCGACGCGGGGGTAAATTTTGTTTTCCGAAAGTTCGCGGCGCCGGCAGCGGCCGGGTTGTGAGGGTGGCAGGGGGAACGGGAGATGGCAGAGGCCGGTGGGCGGGTGGGGGAGGGGACGTAAGAGCGGCAGAGGAGAATAAAGAGGATAGCGGCGAAATGAAGGAGCAACTTCTTGCGCGGCGCGGCGCGCCCGAGCGCAGCGGAGCCGGCCGAATGGAATTACGCTGGCTCGGCTCGGCTCACCTTCCCCTCCTGTCCCCCCCCCCACCCCCCACCCTACAAACCCCACCCGCCTGCGACTGCTGCGAGCGCGGGTATCGATTTAAAGAGACGCCAGTCGATAAACGGAATCATCGAGTTATTGTTCACGGCGCCCGGAGGGGAAGGGACCCGCAGATACCTTCAATTATCCGGTTATGAAGTGGAATATGCATTGTGGTTATTGACAACCGCGCGTGGCGTGGTTTGCCGCCCCCGCTGGGACGTGCCCCGAATGCGGGGGCGCGGAGAGTGGAACCCTGCGGCGTCCACGTAAACGGTTACCCTCTCCACTTTCGCCGTAATTCACTGCAGAGAGTGGCACGGCTGTATAATGTAACCACTTCGCTGGGTTGCGAAGATTAGTACTTGGCTTTAGTTTCTTGATGACTGAATATCGGGAATATCTCTTCATTGCAGTTTGTTCAAATGTGTGAGAAATCTTATGGGACGTAACTGCTAAGGTCATCAGTCACTAAGCTTACACACTACTTATCCTAAATTATCCTAAGGACAAACACACACACCCATGCCCGAGGGAGGACTCGAACATCCGCCGTGACCAGCCGCACAGTCCACGACTGTGGCGCCTTAGACCGCTCGGCTAATGCCGCGCGGCGTTGCAGTTTGTCTCCACCTGTAAGAAAATCTTGGGTTGTCCATAATTTTAGGATCTACGTATCTTGATTAATCAGTTCCAGTGAAATGATGTGGCCGAAACGGTTTGTTGCTTTGGGATCGTTATTTATTCGCGTCACAAACTGACTGTTACAAAATCTTGACCAATATTGGGCCCCATCGGCTGTTGCCGCCATTCCTTATAAAAATTTCAATAATGAACACATGAATATTTTACATTGTTTAACACAGTAATTTAGAAGTTTTCAATTAAAAGTTGCAAAGTTTTACAGGAAAAGCTACAGAGTTTGAAATTATAAAACGTTACAATCATCTCACCGTAATAAACAGGTCAAAATAGTATGGATGACACTTCCAAAACACAATAAATACCATATACAGTAACAATAATGTTGACTTTAGAAACTGAAATAACGTTTTAAATACAGGTTTGATTTTATTGCTAACATATTTTCCAGGCTTTCTCATTAAGTTAAGGGGAGTCGGATGGTTGTTTTGTTCAAAATTTTTGATTTTTATTTTTTCACTTCTTTTGTTACGCATATATCTAGGTTTAAATTGATACCAAATTTATTTATTTATGCTGAGTGGTTTGCGTTTTACAAGCGTTTTAGTAAAACCCTGCAACGAGCACTGTTCATGTGCTCAACCTTCTTTTTACTCGCTAGTGACTACTTGTTATAGTACAGCTGTTTGAAAGCTTAGTTGGTAACACTGATGAAATACTGTTGGCAACAATGATGAAAACAGCTGCCAGTTTACTTTTTTGTTCTCAGTTCTTTGTTTGTGGGGACTGAAAGTGAAGTTTGTTTACGATATTCGTATTTCAGTGTTTAGATCTCAGCAAATAAGTTTACATTGTGTAAAAATGCCTCGATTACAAATCAAGAAAAGAAAACGTGAGTTCATTGGGGGGAGCTGTAACCAAAAACAGTTTTTGCTTCATGATGAATCTGAAGTGGAAGTTCATTGTGACGGTGACCCTAGGCCTAGTACTAGTACTGAATTTGCTTGTGCTTATAAAACAAGCTCTTCTTCTAAGAAGCTTACTCGTAACTTGGTTAAATATGAGATATATGGAAAAGAAGAAGGTTGCTACGACATTGTTAATATCAACAGTTTAGGTAGCCTAGTTAGGCAAATTGCGGTGTGCGTAAATTGAAAGGATCCCTTACCGTCTCTACTGGAACCAGGCTAGGCTTACAAGTACCGGTAGTAATAACGTGCAGTGACTGTTCTTTTGAAGTTTCCACTACTAATTATCCATGCTTACCTGAATCTAAACAATCAGAAGTGAATGTTCGATTAGCCTATGCATTCCGATGTGTTGGAAAAGGTGAAGAAGCGGCGAAAACTTTCTGCGGTGTAATGAACTTTCCGACTCCGCCAGCTTTCAAATATTACAATAAGATGCTTCGAGATGCTGCAAAAGAGGTCTGTGAAGAGAGTATGAAGGCTGCTGTTGAAGAAAATGTCGGTGAAAATGATGGTAACAGAGACTTGACAGCAATATCTGACGGATCGAGGCAACGTAGGAGCCACACTTCACTCGATGGAATTGTAACTGCAATAGCAGAAAACACAGCAAGGTAATTGATGTTAAAATTTTATCCAAGTATTGCAGATGCGAAAATAGAATGACCAACAATCATGATGCTGATTGCCTATCTAACTACTCTGGTGTAAGTGGAGGAATGGAGGTAAAAGGAGTTGCGGAAATCTTCCAAGAATCGCTGCCGAAATACGTAGTGCAGTACAAGTATTATTTGGGAGACGGGGACAGTGCTTCTTACCCTAAGGTTTGTGAGGCCAAAGTATATGTTCCCAACTTCTCAATTGAGAAATTGGAATGTTGCGGTCACGTCCAGAAGCGGATGGGTAGTCGTCTCAGGAAACTGAAACAGAAACTTGGGAAAACAAAACTTTCCGACAGCAAAACCATCGGGGGTCGTGGCCGCCTTACTGGCGAGGCTATGAATCAAATAAACTATATTGTGGCCTAGCTATAAGAAGGAATGCTACAAAGCTCTAAAGGACATGAAGGCAACGGTCTGGGCATAATTATTACATTTGATGGCTACCAACGAAGACGCATTTGGGCACGGACTATGCCCCAAAGGTGAGAGAAGCTGGTGCAAATTCCGAAAAGCCCAAGAGAAAAATGAGCCTTATGACCACAATGACCACACTCATCTTCCTTTCATTGTCATGGAACAAATAAGACCCTTATTTAGAGACTTGGCCCATCCTGACCTCTTGCGTAAGTGCCTACATGGTGGAACGCAAAATCCGTCAGAGTCGTTCAACAATGTTGTATGGTCGCGGCTACCAAAAGCAAAGCTGTCACAGAAATTCAGAAAAAGCGTCGCCAGGCCACACAGCAAGCAAGAAGAAAGATTGAGGACCAGTTTGAAGAACTAGAAGATTCAGATAGACCTTCATATGAAGCAGGAATGTACTGAAGTAAGAATAAAATAATTGTTTAATAGTCTTATCTTTATTTGCGGCCGGCCGCGGTGGCCGTGCGGTTCTAGGCGCTCCAGTCCGGAGCCGCGCTGCTGCTACGGTCGCAGGTTCGAATCCTGCCTCGGGCATGGGTGTGTGTGATGTACTTAGGTTAGTTAGGTTTAAGTAGTTCTAAGTTCTAGGGGACTGATAACCACAGCAGTTGAGTCCCATAGTGCTCAGAGCCATTTGAACCATTTTTTTATTTGCGTTTCCCGGACAACTGTGTTTTTCAGTGGTTAGGAATATGTTTCTTGGCTACTACTAATGTTACCAACATGATTTTTTTTAAAAATTGTTCGTTAGTTGTTGATTTAAACTGAGGAAGTATGAATATCTTTCAAAGAACAATGGTATAAATTTAATTAAAGTAAAAAATTGCAGTTTTTATGGCTACTTAAAAAAATATTTTTTTAAGTATAAGTTTTTAATTAAAATGAGGATAAAGATATAAGGAACACAACAAAAAATCGTGATAATATGTCAATTGGTTAGGGAGAAAAATGTTCCTAAAGTCATATAATTTAACAGGGCCGAGATAGAATCATCCGACTCCCTTTAAACAGTAATGACAATTAGGTTTCTCTTTACGGATTTTATAAGTGTCGGGTTTGATATTTGTTCACAGTCATTGAGCACACTATTGAACAGAAACTATACTTCACGGTAATTTCATTACAATTCATCATAGATGTGCTCAAGGTACCATTATTTCATCAGTTTAGTCAATAACATTATAGCTTGAACTCATTAAGATTCAGTACATTGTGTATGACATTAGGAAGTGGTATAGAATAGTTGTCAGCCTATTCTGTCACTAACAACTGGCAACTGTCACTCTCGTACTTCATCATTCAGGGGATCTGGACGTGGACGGGCTGCCTTTTTATACCTCGCTCTCAGTGCACATTACTCTTGATCTGCAATGCGGAGGAAGCTGTGGTTTTTTACCAACAATAAATGATATTAACTCAAGCTGTAAAAAGAAATTTATTGAAATATCTGTTATACAGGGTAAAAAGGTACGGCCAAACTTTCAGGAAACATTCCTCACACACAAAGAAAGAAAATATGTTATGTGGACATGTGTCCGGAAACGCTTACTTTCTATGTTAGAGCTCATTTTATTACTTCTCTTCAAATCACATTAATCATGGAATGGAAACACACAGCACAGAACGTACCAGCGTGACTTCAAACACTTTGTTACAGGAAATGTTCAAAATGTCCTCCGTTAACGAGGATACATGCATCCAGCTTCCGTCGCATGGAATCCCTGATGCGCTCATGCAGCCCTGGAGAATGGCGTATTGTATCAGAGCCGTCCACAATACGAGCACGAAGAGTCTCTACATTTGGTACCGGGGTTGCGTAGACAAGAGCTTTCAAATGCCCCCATAAATGAAAGTCAAGAGGGTTGAGGTCAGGAGAGCGTGGAGGCCATGGAATTGGTCCGCCTCTACCAATCGATCGGTCACCGAACCTGTTGTTGAGAAGCGTACGAACACTTCGACTGAAATGTGCAGGAGCTCCATCGTGCATGAACCACATGTTGTGTCGTACTTGTAAAGGCACATGTTCTAGCAGCACAGGTAGAGTATCCCGTATGAAATCATGGCGGTGAATCGAGGAAGTACAGTACATACTGACGAAACTAAAATGAGCTCTAACACGGAAATTAAGCGTTTCCGGGCACATGTCCGCATAACATCTTTTCTTTATTTGTGTGTGAGGAATGTTTCCTGAAAGTTTGGCCGTACCTTTATGTAACACCCTATGGTTTAAGAATTACAGTATTTTGCCTAATAGATGTTTTTATAATACACGTTCCCGTTCTGGTACCATTTTCTGGTCCATCACCAGTCTAATAGCATTAAAACTGTGGCAGGCTGCTGTCAACATTCAGGGGAACACATTATGCCTCTCGTTTTGTAGTTTGGAGTATGTCTGAGGAAATAGAAAAACCCTTATTATACCACATTGCTATTTTGTCTAAAAAATATCGCCAAAATTATATGCAGAATGACAAACATAGATCGTTTTTGCGATGTATTAGGCATAATACAAAGATACTATGTCATTCATCACTTGAGAGAAATTTGGTGAACATGGATAAAACCATTGTGAAGTTTCCAGAATGAGATTTTCACTCTGCAGCGGAGTGTGCGCTGATATGATGTCATATCAGCGCACACTCCGCTGCAGAGTGAAAATCTCATTCTGGAAACATCCCCCAGGCTGTGGCTAAGCCATGTCTCCGCAATATCCTTTCTTTCGGGAGTGCTAGTTCTGCAAGTTTCGCAGGAGAGCTTCTGTAAAGTTTGGAAGGTAGGAGACGAGGTACTGGCAGAAGTAAAGCTGTGAGTACCGGGCGTGAGTCGTGCTTCGGTAGCTCAGTTGGTAGAGCACTTGCCCGCGAAAGGCAAAGGTCCCGAGTTCGAGTCTCGGTCGGGCACACAGTTTTAATCTGCCAGGAAGTTTCATTGTGAAGTTGTATGTACCTAATGTTTTGAAAATGTAGTTCGAGGAAATGAGAAAAAAATGTTCACAGTATTTTTGACTCACTGTATGCGTCTTTCAGAAAATTAGAGCAGTATAATCTGCTGGCCACCTGCTTCTTTATCCTCCGTAGACTTCTTCAGGAGCCTTTTCCTTAATCTGGACTCTTTAGTGGTGGCTTCCACAGCCCTTTCAGCTTCAACTAATCGCTGACGATCTATGGCAGTCAGAGCAGCTATCATATTATTTCCTGGCTGGATGCCTAATTTGTCCATTACTTTTGTCCTGCTGATTACACCATCATTGAAACAGATGACAGCATCCATCACACCAATTTTGAGCATTGTCCATCCAACAAACACTGTTATTTGTAATCGTTGCCACACTTGGCTGTTGAAACTCTCATTAGAGTTTTTTGTGCGGCCATGTAGACATTTGCTAAGTAATTTTGTATCTGCAAGGTACCTGTATAGTAGCTTTGTTGTTTCCATGACTGTTGCAGGCAAGAAATGTTTATGGTGATATTCCTTGCCTGTCGCATGAGCGTGGCTGCTTTGCAGACATTTGTTCAAAGAGCGTTTCAGACCAAATCAACAACTGAAAGGTAGATAAAAAATACTTTTTTTGAAACAGGATAAAATAGTCTTTCAGATGGTGAAAAAAAATGTTTTCGAAAATTTCAGTCATTTCACGACCAGGTTCCCTTAAAAAGTGCATCTCTCTCTCTGGCATGACTTGATTCTGGCTGTGTCAATGTTAGTGAGTTTTAGTAAAAAATACTAATTTTATACTTCCTACTGTTCGGTACTGTTCAAATGGTTCAAATGGCTCTGAGCACTATGGGACTTAACTTCTGAGGTCATCAGTCCCCTAGAACTTAGAAATACTTAAGCCTAACTAACCTAAGGACATCACACACATCCATGCCCGAGGCAGGATTCGAACCTGCGACCGTAGCGGTCGCGCGGTTCCAGACTGTAGCGCCTAGAACCGCTCGGCCACCCTGGCCGGCGTCGGTACTGTAACAGCACACACAACATGTCTTGCATTGTCTTGCTCAAACAAAACCATCATGAAGGTTTGAATCTAAAGCACAGCCTGAGCTTTGTGCACACCAGTTTTCTCCTGAGCGTATCAAATATCTATAGCTTCAGCCCTGTTTAGCATTGGTTCAGCTGTTGCCGGGGAACAAGGCAGTGCATGATGGTGCTCCGATCTAAGACTGCGCGCTGGATGGTTAAGGGAAGGCAATTGAATTGGCTGTTGGTGAGCCGCGGTGGGCACGGCGTATTTTCCTTGGTGGTACACATCTGTTTATGGAGAAGATGGCAGCCTGGCCTTGCCTTTGTTGCTGCCAGTTAGTGATCTGGATCTGACCCGCCAAACACCTTCCATCCTTGCGGCGTTAACCGCAGCACAAAAATGGGTCAAATGGCTCTGAGCACTATGGGACTTAACATCTGTGGTCATCAGTCCCCTAGAACTTAGAACTACTTAAACCTAACTAACCTAAGGACATCACACACATCCATGCCCGAGGCAGGATTCGAACCTGCGACCGTAGCAGTCGCGCGGTTCTGGACTGAGCGCCTAGAACCGCAAGACCACCGCGGCCGGCTAACCGCAGCACAGAATTATCTTATGTTCTCGAAGTGGTGCAGTTGTTAATAGTAAGCATCAGCTTTTGCTTTATGTGAAGGTTTTTGCCTGTTACTGGCTACTTGGTAACATGTGCTTACTAGGGAACCTCCCCATCGCACCCCCCTCAGATTTAGTTATAAGTTGGCACAGTGGATAGGCCTTGAAAAACTGAACACAGATCAATCTAGAAAACAGGAAGAAGTTGTGTGGAACTATGAAAAAAATAAGCAAAATGTACAAACTTAGCAGTCCGTGCGCAAGATATGCAACATCAAGGCTAGCGTGAGCTCAGGAGCGCCGTGGTCCCGTGGTTAGCGTGAGCAGCTGCGGGACGAGAGGTCCTTGGTTCAAGTCTTCCCTCGAGTGAAAAGTTTACTTCTTTATTTTCGCAAAGTTATGATCTGTCCGTTCGTTCATTGACGTCTCTGATCACTGTAATAACTTTAGTGCCTGTGTTTTGCGACCGCACCGCAAAACCGCAGGATTAGTAGACGAAAGGACGTGCCTCTCCAATGGGAACAGAAGACATTTGTCGCAAGGTCATAGGTCAACCGATTCCTTCACAGGAAAACACGTCTGATATATTCTAGACGACACTGGTGACGGCATGTACGTCACATGACAGGAATATGTTGTCGACCCACCTAACTTGTACGCTTGGCGAATGGGTAAAAAGATTCTCCTACCTTGCCCGATTTAGGTTTTCTTCTGGATGTGATAATCACTTCCAAAAAATCGATGAAAACATTAGAGTTTGTCACATAAACTGCAACAAATGAATGCAACAGTTTCACAGTCGCACAGTTTTCCCTGTGCTCTGTCAAAACATACGTTTTTAAGGTTTTCAAATTTTTCCGTGTGTAGACCGTCAAATCCTGCATATGTCCAAGCAAATCTGAACATGTCCAGGAATTTTGGAGAGCGAAGTTGATTATGTGTCAGTGCCTGAACTTTTATAATTAACACACGATCACGTAAACAATACTGCTCTGTGAACCTGTGCAGCTTCGCAAAATCATAGAATCTTTTCACAAAGTATTTCACGGACGGACGGACAGATAATAATTGTCTGAAAATAAAAAATTAAAGTATTTAATCGAGGGAAGACTTGAACCAAGGACCTCTTGTTTCGCAGTTGCTCACGCTAACCACGGGACCACAGCGCTTCTTAGCTCACACTATCCTTGATGTTGGCTATCTTGCACATGGACTACTCAGTTTGTATATTTCGCTTTTTTTTTTTATAGTTCCACACAACTTCTTCCTGTTTTCTCGATTGATCTGTGTTCAGTTTTTCAAGGCCTATCCACTGTGTCAATTTATAACTAAATCTGAGGGGGGTGCGATGGGGAGGTTCTCTCGTTAGTGATACCTGTTGTTAGTGTGTGGCCACTTTAGTTGTCAAATATTTTTCTGCTGTACTTGTGTAGCTGCGCAAAGAGTTCAAATGTCAGCTATCACGAATTGTGTAACATCTGATGTTTTCTTGATGCTTATTTGTGTGAGATGTCCAAAGGTAGCAACTTCCGTGTTTAAATCTCCTGTAATGTGCACCATGCCCGTAATTGTTACACCTTGTGATAGGACAGTTGTTTGGTGTGTAGCAAGTGTCCCTATTTCTCTAAGTGTCTTGTTCTGTTGTTTGATGTCCGTCAGTAGTACCATGGTGGGTAGCAGTCATTTCGTACCATGGTGGGCGGCTGTCATTTCCTGTTTCAGGGGCAGTGCCAAGCTGGTGCTTACGCTATTTGCGCTTAGGAAATGTTGATGTTGTATTCAAATTCTCCTGTTCCGTTCAATGCTTCCACATAGCAACCGTTACGACCTACGACGTGTATCCGGATCGTTTGTGTTTATTTACCAAAATTTTCACCCGCAAAATCTTATTCATTTGCTTTTCACCTTTTTGTAGGCTCTTTAAGTTATGTGATACGCAAGCTGAACCCTTTCGTCAGCCGTGGGAAACGTGCTTCCCACTACAATGAACTCGCTCCTAGTCCCGTGGGATTCACAGTTCCCTCCTCTGTACGTTGCTACCACCTAGTGAACAGTATAGGGTACTACTTCCAATCGGAAGTTCCCGCCGTTGTTGCTATACCTTCGCGCAGAGGCATTGTATAGCTGAGCGTTGCTCTGTAGAGGAGCCTTTCAGTGGTGTTTGCGTCACATTTTGTGATTTTTTCCTCAAAGCTGTAGTATAAGGTAAATACTTTTGATTTACCCAAATTTATGAAGGAAAACGTAAAACTAGAACGAGGAGAATTCCAGTTTGAAACAAAAGGAGCCATTTCTGCAGTAAAATGGATGGATAACCGTCCAGTCACTTTCCTGTCCTCTATTGATGACCCATGAGAAACAGCCACAGTGAAAAGGAAAAACAAGGATGGTACTAGTACAGAGATTTCTTGTCCTGAAGTTGTGGCAGAATACAACAAAGTAATGGGTGGTGTCGATAAGTTTGATCAATTACGAGAAAGGTATGCTATTGGCAGACGTTCTGTAAACTGGTGGCACAGAATATTTTATTTCCTGGTGGACGTTGCTGCAGTGAACAGTTTTATCCTGTGGAAGATAAGTAAAAGAGAAAGTGGACAGCACGATCAGCTCACATACAGGATCCATCTAGCCAGAAAATTGATCGCTGGCTTCTCATCCCAAAAAAGGCGTGGACAAAAACCTGTCTTTCTGGCAAAAAGGGGTAAAGTACCTGAAGATTTTCGTCATGTGGCTGTAGGGGAGCATCAACCCATTTTAGGAGAAACCCTCTGGACGTGCCGTCATTGTAGTACCAAAGCTGCGGGAAAGAGCACTCGCTGTGTTTGTACATATTGTCAAATACCACTTTGCACAGACCCATGTTTCAGAAAATTTCATGGCAAGTAATTGTGAACAATCATTGTAAAAAGAGAAGTAAATTTATCAAATCAATATGACATATATTAAAAAGTTGTTTTTGTCATTTACCTCCAAGGAAGGGCAGTGGGAAGAATACTTCCCACTCTGTTGTGTGACCTCACTTTCACAGTTGGAGCAAATTTGATATTCTGCATGATAAATATACCTATCTGTTAACTACTATCTGCTCTCCATTCATTAAAAAAAATGCTCAATAATTTTGCCCACGAAAGGGTTAAGTGAGTAGCAAGTTAGTCATGAAATATACATATGTAGTGTCTGTTCGTTTGGACAGGGTGAGTCATGTAAGATATAATACTCATTACATTTCGTCAACGATTACACATATCGAAACGCGGTTTTCGGAAAATGGTAGAGCGTCGAAGGGAACGAATTTATTTGTTTGGTTAATGTTTTTAGCGCTGGCACCGACGGAGATATTGAAGCAAGTACGTTTTTTTTAAATGGATCCGTGCACTTTTTATATCTGCGTTCGAAAGCTCTTAAGAAGACAATTTCAGTGAAACAGCGTTTGTTAATGTTGACGTTGATATACATCGTAACAAAGTTCGAGAAATGTCCTAGAATTTGCGAGCTCGTTGGCCGGAATCGGCATTGACGGTGCAAACATCGTCAGGCAAAGCTGTCGTGCTACGCTGTGCCAGAATGTCAACACAACTGCCTGTTTACTTTGCTGCACTGCAGGCCTCTCGTTTGTGGTTCAAAATGGTTCAAATGGCTCTGAGCACTATGCGACTTAACTTCTGAGGTCATCAGTCGCCTAGAACTTGGAACTAATTAAACCTAACTAACCTAAGGACATCACACACATCCATGCCCGAGGCAGGATTCGAACCTGCGACCGTAGCGGTCACGCGGTTCCAGACTGAAGCGCCTTTAACCGCACGGCTCTCGTTTGTGCTTCGGTATTCGTTTCCTGCAGAGATGTATACCAATGAGGAGTAGTTAGCTATACTACTTTTGTATGGTGGATGTAAAAGAAATGCCGTAAAAAGAGTACAGCGATGTAGGGCCATCTATCTAGATCGCCATTGTCCGACGCGCTAGGCAGTTGCACAAATTATTAATAACCTAGTGCTGACAGGCTGTTTCAACGTCAAAAACAGGACAAGAAAGAAGACTGCAACATGAAGAAGCTCTTCTGGCTACGACGCTAATGTGATCCGCACAGTGGTACGAGACGTATTGCCGAGGAATTTGAAATCCGCCAGACGAGTGTCATTAGCGCCCTGCATCGACAGAATTTCCATCCTCATCATCAGTCACTACATCAGCCACTCGACGACCGTGCTTTCTAACGTCGTACAGAATTTTTTCGGTTCGCCCTTCAGCAACTGAGAGACGACCCTATGTTTTTTCATTATATGCTTCTTACCGATGAAGCAACGTTTACTAATCACGCTAATGTAATTTTGCGTAACGTGCACTACTGGGCAGCCGAAAGTACACACTGGCTTCGTCAGGTGCAATGTCAACGGCCGTGGAGCGTAAACGTATGGTGCGGCAGCATGGGGAATTACTTTGTGGGACCTTACTTCATGTCAGGCGCTCTTAATGGATATTCGTACGCACATTCTGACGGTCCTTCTAGAAGAGGTACCACTGGATATTCGACAGTGTATGTGGCTGCAACACGACTGTTATCCACCTTATTCGTTCCTTGTGGCAACACAAATACTGAATGAGAACTTGCCTGGACGTTGGATTGGACGAAATGTTCGAATGGCCTGCAAGGGTCGCCCCGTTGCACTTCTCTTGATTTCATTCTTTGGGGAGCAGTCAAAGATGCAGTCCATGACGATGCTCGAACTACGCCAGACGATATGCGACATAGAACCGCCAGTGCACGCTCTACCATATCATCCACTGTAATTACGTCTGTTCGTCTTTCTTTCGAACGGCGATTGCAGATGTGCCTTCTGGTCCATAGTCAACAATTAGAACACGTACTGAAATATAGGATAAAGTTAATTTTCTTGGAAGACAAAGTTTATGTTATGTGATTTGGGTGGTTACCAACTCATTGTTAGTAATTTGTTTATTTCATTGAGGTGTGTATGAAATTGCATTGCAATGTAAAATAAGTCGACAGCGTGTATTGTACGTAGCTGGTAACACTATCATTAATCGCTTTTGTTCAACATGAAACAACGTTTCGTTAAGACGTCCATTTATTTAGCGTTGTACAGGTGGCGACCAAAGTATTTTTAATACAACATTTAGTTCGACGACTGTGTCCCATATGATGTAATTTAAAGCACTTTAGATACAGTCACTTGTCGGACAGCATGTATTTTATCTCTAAGAAGCACACAGCCGCGTATAGGAAAAGAAAGGTCAAATGGTTCAAATGGCTCTGAGCACTATGGGACTTAACATCTATGGTCATCAGTCCCCTAGAACTTAGAACTACTTAAACCTAACTAACCTAAGGACATCACACTACACCAAGTCATCACGAGGCAGAGAAAATCCCTGACCCCGTCGGGAATCGAACCCGGGACCCCGTGCTCGGGAAGCGAGAATGCTACCGCGAGACCACGAGCTGCGGACTGAGAAAGGTCAAATCTTCCTTCTAACACGTAGGTATTTAATACAGTTGTTGCTTTTTGCAGCGTATAACGCCTCTCTATTTTTGAAGAAGAACAGTTAATTTCTCTGTTTCAGCTCACGTAAATCTGGAAGGATATACTGATGTGAAATAGTTTTCCTATGCCCTTTATGATACGCTGGATTCTAGCCTATCTCGTATTTCCATATACAACATTCGTAGGTGAACCGGCATCTACGTTGTAAGTTGGTTCAAGGACAAATAAAGCTTTATTCTCATAGCGCAGGTCCACCTTACGGTATACAACTACACAGTCTGGTCCGAGACGCGTGCTTGGCAATTTTTGCACCGCTAATGTCGTGCTCTCGCATTCGAGGACTTTTTTCGAATTTTTTTACGACAGGTTTCAATGTCAACATTAGCAAACGCTATACCATTTAATTGTTTTCTCAAGAGCTGTCGAATACAGTTATAAAAAGTATACTGTTCCATATAAAAAATACTTGCTTCAGTATCTCAGTTGATTACCAACGCTAAAAACATTAACCGAACAAAAACATACGTGCCCAAAGACGCTCTAACATTTGCCGAAAACCGCGTTTCAATATGTGTAACCGTTCACGAAGTGTGTGTTACGTTTTCCGTGACTCGCTCTGCATATATAAAGGAGTGACGACCAAAGATCCATTCTTTGACTGCAGGTGCACACCAATCATGATCCCTTGCGGGAGTCCGAAATGGCGACTGGGAGGTTCACCTGCAGGTGACGATACGCAAATAGGTGTAACAGGTCGAACGACCGAGGCGGTTAAGGCGACCATTCACGTTAAGAGGGAGATCCAGGTTCAAATCCGGGCTGGCACAAATTTTCTCCTGGTACCATCATTTCATTTCGCGACCCAAATGCGGCTAACGTCATTGAAAACCGTTGAATAATATTTGTACGGCCGCTGGTTCACACAACGTGTCTGTTCTTTCAGACGAACAGCTAACTTCATTGAACACCTCTGAAATCTATTAATGAAGCTTATAGTGTGTTGCAAGCAATTCTTAGAATCATTTTCTGAGTGGATGGTATGCATATGATATCATATTCTGTCTGTGCCCAGTTAGTCATAATCATGTTCACGAGCCATTTTCATGTGCTTGAAGCCACTGGATCATTCTGTATTTCTTGAGTCCTGAAGATAAAATAAGTGAGGAAGATTGTTTTCAGTGTTATTTTTATTAGTCTTACACATAATTACATTTAGAATTATATTATTTGTATTTTTATTTTTTGTACAGCCTAAAATGTTTGAGTTACACATATGTGGACTACAGGTTTTAATTGGTAAAAAAAAAAATACATTGAAAACCATATTAAAGTTACTGTTGATGAAATTTTACTAAACAATTGTTTAGTCACACATAAATAAACATTACAATTCTTGCACAAGTTTCTTGTGCGGGATAGGCAACCTTCAAAGCGACATTTAGAAGCATTTCTTGCCTCTACGTATTGACGAAGATGATGAGTCCGGTCACATGGAGTTGCTTCCTTGGCACGGAAACAATTTTTCTTCTTTTGGGCTTATGTCTTCATCTTCTCTTGAACTGCCAGTGATTTCCTGTTCATCCAAGGTTATTTCTTTGGAGACTTGCTTGTAAAAAGTCTGTCACTATATATTACATGCTGTCCATTTTTTGGAACTGTCACAGTCAAAAGCTTAATTACACTTGCATCTAAACCTGTTTCTTTTAATTCAGTGTCTGGCACTGTTCCTTTGCCAGTATACATTATGAAGTCAAGAATTAAACCATTTGAAGACGCCAAAATAAAGTTCAACCCAAGAGGATTAGGCTTAGATGGCACTTAAGTTATCACTGCACATCTGTCAGATAATGGAATTATGTGCTCATCAATTGAGAGATGTATAGACTGTGGCAAGGCGAGACACTTATTCCTGGAAAAATTAATGACAGGCTTCATTTTCCAAAGTTTGTCACTCGTATCATGATCGTGTGAATTATTTACGAAATGTAAACTATTGAAATACCTACACCGAGTCATAGTATCATTGACGAGAAGCAGATCAAGTAGCCTACTCCAGTGCATCTTGGCTTGTGGTAGCGTGAATGTACCCATTAGAATTTCAGTCCCAACAAAGGAAAGTATTTCGTTCATATTTGTGTTTAAATTCTTACCACTAACTTGCACATGATATAGATTTGTTTGTTCTGCAACACCATTTCAAAACTTCTCATCATAATATTTAAAAAAAGTATTTAGCAGGATCCCTTACCACACCATCCATTAGCTCTTCGAAACTATCGTACCTGGTTCCTTGTTTTCCAGTTTTGAGCAAGTCCATTGTTACTTATGCTTACGTCCACTGACCTGCGACCTATCAGGCGTATGGTCTTCTATTTCGATTTCTGCGTGTTCAGTAGTGACTGCAGATTCAGGGATAGCCTCCTCACCCGAAAACTGTTGACTCTCCTCGTCTGAAAGTGGACTGAAGCCACTCTCCTCCAGCATCCGAAATGTTTCTTCATCGTTGATAACTGAAAGTAGCGCCATAAATTAATTGTTGATGTTTCAACAATCGGGATCCTAAAAATTATATGAAATTTTTCCACAACGATTAGATAATTATGAGCATTTCCTCACAGAATACATAACTTCACAATGAATAAGGTAAACAGAAAAATTTTGAGGTTGAGACCTGAAGTATTCAGAATAAGCAAAAAAGAAAGTAAATTTAGTGTATAGAATAAGGTATTATTTTGAATGACCTTCAGAGCGCGCACCGTGTATAGCCATTTCGCCGACCTGTATCGTCAAAACATCACAGTGGGCACCGCAAGCAATAGTAGTGGTAGTAGCAGCTTTATTCATCTGTAGATCTCTTTTTACAAGGATATAGGATATGTCAAAGTATTTACAAATTTAGATCAATTTAAAATAAGCTAATTCGTATAAACATATATTTACAGACTTCTAGTTAGAGACATAATTAGATTTACTCCTGGTATACAATACAAATAAATTATTAAAAATGTAATGCCACATTGTTCACTCATATCTCACTATCAGTCACTGCACACACTATACACACATTGTTTCATATCACTTCACTCACAACACACACACACACACACACACACACACACACACACACACACACACTGGTGATCTCTGGGATATTTTCTGTAACGCAACTTCCCATTTGCTATCCTGAAAAACTGTCAGCATCCCTCCGTAATGAGTGAGATGTTGAGCTCAGAAAGAGGAAGAGGTGTTAGTATCGTGCTATGCATAGCTTGGGGGGTAAGTATTTCTAGAAAGTAAAAAAGAAGCAAAAAACGTAAAGTGAAGGTGTTATGTGTAATGTTGGGTATTTTATAATCATTATTATTATTATTATTATTATTATTATTATTATTATTTATTTGCGTAACGTTTTTCATAAAACCCCTAATCTGTTTTAGCTAAGTAATCCTTCAATGTATAAAGTGTATTGCGTAACAGGTACTTTTCAGCTGCCTTTTTAAATAAGTGTAATTTGGCAATTTCTTTAATCTCTTTTGGTAATTTATTGTACAGTTTTATTCCTTGGTAGAAAATGCTGTTTTGAGTTTCATGTTTATTTTTTCTGGGTTAATGTAAGTTGAGTCTATCTCTTGTTGCATGGCCATGGACAGAGCTGTTTGTGTAGTAATTACCTATGTCATTTTTGATGTGTACAACTGACTGGTAAATGTATTCACATGGAGCAGTTAAAATCCCCAGTGTTCTGAACAGATCTTTACAATGAGCTCGACTAGTATTTTTGGTTATTATTCTTATGGCTCTTTTCTGGAGTTTGATAATTGTGTTCATATTTTGTGCATTTGTTCCCCAAAAAAGAATTCCATAGCTAAGAATTGAGTGTACATATGAATAATATGTAACTAAAAGACACTGCATGTTACCCACTGAAGATACGATTCTAAAGGCATAACATGCTGATGACATTCTCTTTACAAGTACCTTTGTGTGTTCACACCACTTCAACTGAAAATCAATATTCTTTCCTAGAAATTTGGCATTTGTTACACAGTCTATAGAGGTGCCATCTACATTTAATTTAACATTGTCAGTTTTCCTCTTCAACCTGAAATTCATGGCATTAGTTTTCTTATGTTCAATGTCACTTTATTACTTATTGACCAATCATAAACTTCCTTGAGAGTTTCATTTGCTTTCTTGGCAAGCAGTTCCCTTGATTTCTTAGTGACTATAATATTGCTGTCATCATCGAAGAGAATTTTTTCACCATGAGTAACACTACTGGGAAATTCATTGATGTATATCAGGAACAGTATTGGTCCTAATATGCTACCTTGTGGAACCCTATATTAATGTATTTTGGTTCTGATAAGTGTTTTACTAAATGTCTATTTGAAGTCTGTGTTATCTCTGCTCTTCGTACCCTACCTGTTAGGCATGATCGAAACCAGTCGTTAGCTACCCCTCTTATTCCTAATGCTTCTAATTTATTTAATAGAATCTTGTGGTCGACTGTATCAAACGTCTTAGAGAGATCCAAAATATGCCTGTGATACACTCATCTTTAGCAAGAGCATCAAGTACAACTTTCTTGAGTTCTACTATGGCTGACCCTGTATTTTTGCCACTTCGGAAACCAAACTGTGATTCGCTTAAAAGATTGTATTTATTCAGGTAATTCTTTAATATGTCTTTCATAATTGCTTCTATTATTTTTGAGAATGCTGACAGCAGCGAAATGGGCCAGTACTTATCTATGTCTTCTGCATTACCTTTCTTAAGCAAAGGTACAAGTCTTGCCTGTTTTAAGTGCTCTGGAAATGCCCCTGATGAGAAGGATTCATTTATTATATTTGTTAAGGGGCCTTGGATAATCCCTATACATTGTTTCAGTACGCATATTGGTACTTATCTAAGCCTACCGACTTTTTATTTTTTAGTTTTTGATTTGTTTTACTGACTTCATTCTCTGTGTTTGGAAGTAACAGCATTGTATTTAGTGCAACATTGTTTACAGGTGTTATATTTGTTTGGGGGAATTTTTGCTGTAACTTCTCTGCAATACTTGAAAAATGCTCGTTTACATAGTTTGCTAAGTGCTGTGTATCATTTATTACTTCATCCCCCTCCCTTAGCAGTATGTTATTATGAGTTTGTTTGCCTCTCCCAGTTTCCTTTTTTATAACATTCCAGACTGCTTTGCTTTTGTTCTCTGCATTACATATTATTTTGTCATTAAATGACTTTTTTGCAGCAATCAGTACCTTCCTATAGATCTTTTTGTATCTATGATAGATATTTAAGAATTCTGGATCACTGCAAATATTTTTCATGGAACTGAGGTGTGTAAGTGTTTGGGAGGACTTCTTAATACCTGCTGTTACCCATCTGTTTTATGAGATGTTGATACAGACATGCATACTTTTGGAAATGCCTTTTCAAAGTTCAATTTAAACAATGTGGAGAATTTAGAGAATTTCATATTCACATTGGTTTCCTTATGCACTTCATCCCAGCTTTGTTTTTCTAGTTCTTTTGAAAAATCTTTTATTTTGATTTCTGATAGATGTCGGTTGTAGGCTCTTAGTTTAGGGAATAATTCGATGCCTGACTTTACTGTTGTACTGGCAGAAGTAAAGCTGTGAGGACCGGGCGTGAGTCGTGCTTCGGTAGCTCAGATGGTAGAGCACTTGCCCGCGAAAGGCAAAGGTCCCGAGTTCGAGTCTCGGTCGGGCACACAGTTTTAATCTGCCAGGAAGTTTCATATCAGCACACACTCCGCTGCAGAGTGAAAATCTCATTCTTTACTGTTGTTATTTCACAGAGATGGTCTGATAGTCCGAGATCTTTTATAGCTACATCACATTTTTCCCTGTCCATATTTGTGGCCACATGGTCAATTACTGATGAAGTCGTTGTGGTAACCCTTGTTGCACTATTGACCAATAGGGACATGCCAAAACTTTGAAGGATGTTTATGAAGGTGCTGCTGGATTAATTTATGATGTTAGTGTTGATGTTAATGTCCCCACACAGAATTATGTTGACCTTTGTACTTGAGACTTTATCTAGAACTTCTGTTAATTTATTGAAAAAAGTTTCCACACTACCACTGGGAGATCTATACACACACAAAATGATTGATTTCTAGGTGATATCAACCCTCGTAAATTCAATAGCTGATATTTCAAAGTGTTTCTCTTCACTTACAGTTCTGAGGTCATGTGTTGATTTGAACTGTGTTCCTTTTCTGATATAAATGCATGATCCTCCACCCCTTGAAGTAGTTCTGAAGTAAGACTTTGCCTTTTCATACAATGATAATACTACATGTTGGATTCCTGTGTCTCTACACCAGTGCTCAGTAATACAAACAACTGTGCAGTTCAAAGATTGAAGCTTAACTTCTAATAGTTGTATTTTATTTTTTATTGATTGCATGTTTTGATGGAGGATTGTTAAGTCTGTGAAATGCCCCCTGTTACTCTTTCCAGTGGTTTGTTTTTCTTTGTGACTTCTGGTATATGTGATGTTTGAGGTATTAAAATCTGTCTTGTAAGTGATTTTTTCAGTATTTTTTAAAGTGCTGGAGATACTCTTTAGGCAGGGGTACCTGTTGTCTGGATTTATCCTAAAAAAGACCTACTTTTCCTACATATGACAACAGGTATTTGACCATGTGTGGCCCGAGATCCACCCCATATTCTTTCATGAATCAGCTGCACAAATCTTCCCTTCCCAGTCCTGTTTAGGTGTAAGCCTTGCCTAGTGAAACCCCATCTGTTGGTAGTCCCGACAGGCACCAGAGAAACATGAGCAAAGTTGGCTGTCCTCAGAGCCATCTCTAACCCCACATTGATTCGCCTCACAGCTCCATCAAGGTGTGGTCGATCATGACGCCGGAACAGCTCAACAAATTGTCCGTTGGTGCCATGAGTCAGGGAAGCTATCTTGTCCAGGTCACCACCTATGTCATATGCCCCATCCCTGTACAAACTGTTTCCCGCCCCACCCACTATCACTACATAGTCCTCTTTTGTAAAGTCTTTACATAAAGACCCTAGGTCCTCTATCACAACAGCAGATTGTGGTGCAATCTAGTGGCATGGATTGAAACTACGAAACTTCCACAAATGTGTACGAGAGGTCTTTAGACGATAGAAACTGTTCATAAGCTTTATGAAATAAAACCACGAACACATATGTGGCTCCTGGACTGAGGAGGGTACATTTGTTTATTGATTAGTCAACTGAGTAAAATGATACATTTTACTATATTATGGCGAGCACTTGTTCTGTTTTATCCAGTTTGATTACGTTGCTACTTGTGCTCTTAACTGGCCATGTTTATCTGTTCTGTTTGTTTTGGTGTAAGTTTTAGTAGTTCCTATTTATAATATTGTAAACTTGCTCGTCGTTAAAACATTAGCTCGTAAATTTTACGTGTTGATTGTCTACGAGTTCTTGTGGGCGAGCACCATGTAATTCTTTTATTAAATTACGAACTAATCAAAATATCCACGGGTGTACTGCCGGTCTACAGTGTCCAACGGGCACAATATTTCGGCGATCATACATGTCGCCATCATCAGGTGAACTGACGGACTGAGCTCCTGTGAACGTGCCGGCACGGAGATCCGTACACTATGGCTGCTCAGGTGGAACTGGGTTCGGTCGCGGCGGCGGCGGATTTAAAAACCCTCCGCCCGCGGCGCGCTCACTCCGCCGTCCGCGCCCCGCGCCACGGTCGCGCGGTGGAACAGATTGCGACGGCGTCTGAGATGACGTCGGTGTGATGGCTCCGTCCGCCGTGGTCGTCACAACTATACATTTGCTCGATTTACTCTTGATTAACCCAATCGCTGGTTCCCAAGCCTTGCTAAGATTATAGCCACAGTCACGATTTATGAGGTCCCAGTATCTCGACGTCTGTACCAGAATCCTCGTGCGTTCATACTCCATAGCGTGATTTTCCGACAAACAATGTTCAGCGACCGCCGACTTGCTCGGATACATCAGTCGAGTGTGCCTCTGGTGTTCACGGCATCGATCCTCGACGGTACGCATCGTCTGACCAATATACGACTTGCCACATTGACACGGAATCTGGTACACGCCGGCCTTCCTCAAACCGAGGTCATCTTTGGCGCTCCCCACCAGTGCACGAGTTTTATTCGGAGGGCAAAACACCGTTCCGACCCGGTGTTTCTTCAAAATGCGGGCGATCTTTCCCGAGAGTGCGCCTGTATATGGGATAAACGCAGTGCCTACCTCCTCCCTCGTGATTTCATCCATATCCACAGGTTGTGCTGTAGTGGTTGGGCGGAGAGCACGTTGAATCTGCCACTCTGAGTACCCATTTTTTCGAAATACAGTTCTCAGATGTTCCAATTCCTGGGGTAGACTCTCTGCGTCAGAGATAGTGCGCGCCCTATGTACTAGAGTTTTAAGTACCCCATTCCTCTGTGAAGGGTGGTGGCAGCTGTCTGCGTGCAAATACAGATCAGTGTGCGTTGTCTTCCGATACACCCCATGACCTAGGGTGCCGTCAGGCCTTCTCTTGACCAAGACGTCAAGGAAAGGTAGTTTACCCTCCGTTTCAGTCTCCATAGTGAATTTGATGTTGGGGTGTATGGAGTTTAGATGTGTAAGGAAGTCAAGGAGTTTATCCATACCATGTGGCCAGATGACGAAAGTGTCGTCCACTTAAAACTCTATTCTTTCACAATTTTGTGATACACAGAACAATGAATTCCATCCTTGTAATATTTTGCTCTTTCATTGTCAACTAAATCTTTAAATTCCTTCTGCATGGAATTGTTATGTCGTTTCATAGCAAATCTGCAGTTCCTGTCGTTATGCGAATTGAGAAGTCTCATCCCTCTCTTCTGTTATTCTCCCTCATTTTAAAGGGCTGTGACGATAGATCTCTGGACAGTCTCTTTTCGTGCAAACATCCACTGGACTTGTGAACGTCACACGTTATCACCGACAAATAGCGAAGGTTGAACAGCGTTGACAGGGCCATTATGCCGAACTCACAGATAAGGCGAGTCGCAATACCCAATGTAACGACAGGCAGGCCTTGGCCAGCCCGGAGCCCACACACGCCGCACACATCAAGTTTGGCACGCCGTAGCCGAACCTGGTGTGTATGTTTGCGAAAAAAAAAAGACAACATTGTAACGAGCAATCTTATGCTACCAGAATCTTTCTTCTTAAGCACGAGAAAAGATTTTTTTCCCACCACCTTAAGTAAGAGAGTTGCAGATCGCTGATCAGTTGTGGCTACTAAGGCTCTAAAGATCTGAGAAGGCAAAACATGTGATCACGTGATCATGACGCCACTCCCGACAGAGTAATTGCCATACTCCTTCTATATGTAGAACAGTAAATCTCTGATATGTAGGTACTTCTTGTTACCCAGTTGGTTGAAGGTGTCATTTCAAAAGGAGTTTGACAAAATATGGAAACATCTTAAACACAGCACATTACCATGCCTAATACGGTGCAGGAAAACTTTTCGCTCGACGAAAGATCCGTTCCCAAAGACTGGGAAGTTGCATAGGTCACACCAATATTCAAGAAAGGTAGTAGAAGTAATCCACTAAATTACAGGCCCATGTCGTTAACGTCGATATGCAGCAGGATTCTGGAACATATATTGTGTTCAAACATTATGAATTACCTCGAAGTAAACTGTCTATTGACACACAGTCAACATGGGATTAGAAAAGATCGTTCCTATGAAACACAACTAGGTCTTTATTCACATGAAGTGTTGACTGCTATTGACAAGGGATTTCAGATTGATTCCGTATTTCTGGATTTCCGGAAGTCTTTTGACACTGTACCGCACAAGCGGCTTTTAGTGAAATTGCGTGCTTATGGAATATCATCTCAGTTATGGGACTGGATTAGTGATTTCCTGTCAGAGAGGTCACAGTTCGTAGTAATTGAGGGAAAGTCAACGAGTAAAACAGAAGTGATTTCTGGCGTTCCCCAAGGTAGTGTTATAGGCCCTTTGCTGTTCCTTGTCTATATAAACGATTTGGGAGACAATCTGAGCAGCCGTCTTCGGTTGTTTGCAGATGACGCTGTCGTTTATCGACTAATAAAGTCATCAGAAGAGCAAAACAAATTGCAAAACGATTTAGAAAAGATATCTGAATGGTGAGAAAATTGGCAGTTGACCCTAAATAACGACAAGTGTGAGGTCATCCACACGAGTGCAAAAAGGAATTCGTTAAACTTCAGTTACACGATAAATCAGTCTAATCTAAAAGCCGTAAATTCAACTAAATACCTAGGTATTACAATTACGAACAACTTAAATTGGAAGGAACACATAGAAAATCTTGTGAGGAAGGCTAACCAAAGACTGCTTTTTATTGGCATGGCACTTGGAAAATGTAACAAATCTACTAAGGAGACTGCCTACACTACGCTTGTCCGTCCTCTTTTAGAATACTGCTGCACGTTGTGGGGTCCTTACCATATAGGACTGACGGAGTACATCGAAAAAGTTCAAAGAAGGACAGCACGTTTTGTATTATCGCGAAATATGGGAGAGAGTGTCACATAAATGATACAGGAATTGGGCTGGACATCACTAAAAGAAAGGCGTTTTTCGTTGCGACGGAATCTTCTCGCGAAATTCCAATCACCAACTTTCTTCTCCGAATGCGAAAATATTTTGTTGATACCGACCTACATAGGGAGAAACGATCGCCACGATAAAGTAAGGTAAACCAAAGCTCGTACGGAAAGTTATAGATGTTCGTTCTTTCCGCGTGCTATACGAGATTGGAATAATAGTGAATTGTGAAGGTGGTTCGATGAACCCTCTGTCAGGCACTTAAATGTGATTTGCAGAGTATCCATGTAGATGAGGATGTAGTTGTAGATGAAAAAAAATTTACTGTCATCTCGGAATGCAGAAATACATGTCTTGTCAGGTGTACAAGAGAATCTAATAGCATTCTTCCCGCAAAATAGTGGAAAGTTTGGGTAACGATGATGGAGGTTCATAGCGACCGCACACCATTCTCTTCCAAACTGACCACGGAGGCTCAATACGATTGAGACCTGGTTACTTCGGTGGGCAGAGGAGATGCGTCAATTCATCCTCGCCTCGCGCTCACAAAACTATGCAAACTGTGTTAACAGGAACCCTTTCGTCTGGAAACACAGCATCACCATTGGGGAACACACTTGGTTCTATGGGATAGACGTGATCAGCCGAAACGGTCACAAAGTCCTTGGCAGTGATGCCACCTTACAGAGTAACCATGGAGCCCATGAAATACCACGACATGACCTCCCGAAACATCATCAAACTCCTCCATACTTCAATCTTGGGACGTAAACTCGAGCAGAAGTTGGAAGCGGTGTGAAACAAGACCAATTCCACCAAATAACTTTCTTCCATTGCTCAATAATCCAGGTTTTATGGCTTTGGCACCACGTTTCCCTGTTATGGGCATGTCCATCACTGATATATAGTTTTGGAGCTCCAGGTCGCTCTGCCATACCCTGCTTAGAGAGATTCCTTCGTGTTATTTTGGCTCTGACAGGGTACTCGAGTGCGAAATTCAGTTCTGCAGTCAGTTTTCCAGCTGTCATCCTCTTCTTTTTCCTACACAGCCCTCTGCAATGATCGTCCGTCACGATTGCTCAATACATAATTTCATCTGTATTGTGACTTAGCGGATGATGTTTTTCCATTTTCCCAGCAGGCCATGAACATCCTTGATGCGATGCTTCTTGAACAACCAAACACTTCGGCCTCCTTGCTTAAGGAAGCACCCACAATACGAGCACCAACAATTCTCCCACGTTCGAATTCACGTACCTCCGACATGAAGCACTCACAAGTACACAGAACGCTGCTCCGGCCGTGACTGACACGTGAAACGGATCGAGGACATTGCATACGTTCCGCTCGTGGTCAAATACAACAGCGCTACCTCCAGTCTTGGCTAGCTTCTGCATTTATGTTCAAGCATACAATTCTCACGGTGTTTCCATATTATTGTCCAATCCCTTTACATGTACTGGAAGTCAGAGCCACATTTTATTGACAGTGACATAATAGGTTTCTGCAAAGCCAGATATAAAAACATTGCTCTTCTTAATTTTGACTCATTTTTAGGGCAAATCCGTTTGAAGCGACTGATTTATTTCAGCCGTAGCACATGGTCAAAATTCCTCGATTCTGATAACTGGTTTCATTTTAAAGACGACGTTTTAATTACAATTATAACATCAATAAAGATACATCGATAACTTTTGTGAAGTAAAAAATATAAATGCTGAATGACATTATCTGCTGATATATCCCATGGGGTGGGTCCAGCTGCTTGTGGGGAAGGCTGTTCTTTCCTCGCGCCAATTGACCCCATTTCTTTGGAATATGTGTGAGTGGTGTCGTGTGTGGAGTGTAGCGTTATGTTTGTGTTGCAAGACGATGATGAGAGAAGCGAGAGAGTGAAACCCGATGTTGGTGCATAGCCTACTGCTGACTATAGCACCAAGGGGGCCATCGAGCTTAACCTTCCCATCCGACGGGCGGATCATTATCACAAGTATCACGTGCCACCAATTCATGAGATACTACAAAGACAGAAACCAGGACATTGGCACAAAGACTGGTCATCAGAAACTTTACGGCGGCTAAATACTGGTAGTGAAAATTTCAAGCACCAACAGGATTCAATGCGACTTATCCCCGCGTCGAGGGCCACCATACAGGCGTGAGTTGACGACCTCGGCTGCGGAGGCTAGTAATGAAATGCTCTCCCTGAAAAAAAAAAAATAAAAAAAACAATCCGAGTTTCGTAATCATCTGATTAAACGCAATCGTTTGATATACATCACGATAACTCTGACTGACTTTTATTTTGGCATTTCTCTAGCAATGTTTGCTTGTGTGAAGTTTTAGTCCATCCACCAACTTTCAACCCGGATAAATCAGTGTATTGTAAATACAATTTGAACGCAATTAGAATCGACAATTTTGAGAAACTGCTAATTTCACCTGCTCGTGTAATTAGTCACCAACATAACTTTTGCATTATACATGGTGGGGCAAACAAAAGTGGCCCTGAGAACAGAATTCCAGGGCGCAAAGAAATACAGCAAAGCAAATACAGTACTAACCTGACTACAGCAGATGTTGAAAGTGACCGCTATTCATCTCTTGGCGCTTTTGGGCCCTGGTCAGCAAGTTGCTGAAGGTGCATCGAAGCTGAACTGCTGCTATTGCTGCAGTCTCATCCCAAATGTTATACTGCAGCTCTTTAAGACTATGGAGGTTGTTATGATGCACCTTCGATTTGACGGCTCCACACAAAAAGTAATCGCACGCTGACAGATCAGGTGGCCCGGGTAGCCAGCCAGGGCCACTACCAGACTGACTTCTGCTAACAACTGTCAGTCATCAAGATTGTGTAAATGTGCTTCAAGGTTCAGCCGGCTGTAAGGACAATTGCTCCATCCTGTTGGGAGTAACTGTAGATCTTTTTCTCCTTCGTTAATGCTGCCAAAAATGACTTCAAAATGTTGGCAAAGTAACGCGCCGAAGTCAGCGTCTGATGAAAGAAGGTGGGACCAAAAATGCGGCATGCAGACACTGCACACAAAACCCCAACCTCCTGGTCATGCAATGGTGTTGATGGAAGTTATGCGGATTCTCTGCTACCGAGAACCTGCGATTCTGTGAGTTGACATAACCACTCAGGTGAAACGACGCTTCATCAGACATATTGCTGTTATTGTTGTGGTCTTCAGTCCTGGGACTGGTTTGATGAAGCTCTCCATGCTACTCTATCCTGTGCAAGGTTCTTCATCTCCCAGTACCTACTGCAACCTACATCCTTCTGAATCTGCTTAGTGTATTCATCTCTTGGTCTCGTGTATTCATCTCTTGGTCTCCCTCTACGATTTTTATCCACCACGCTGCCCTCCAATACTAAATTGGTGATTCCTTGATGCCTCAGAACATGTCCTACCAACCGATCCCTTCTTCTTGTCAAGATGTGCCACAAATTTCTCTTTTCCCCAATTCTGTTCAATAGCTCCTAATTAGTTATGTGATCTACCCATCTAATCTTCAGCATTCTTCTGTAGCACCACATTTTGAAAGCTTCTGTTCTCTTCTTGTCTAAACTATTTATCGTTCACGTTTTACCTCCATACATGGCTACACTCCATACAAATACTTTCAGAAACGAATTCCTGACAATTAAATATATACGCGATGTTAACAAATTTCTCTTCTTCAGAAAAGCTTTCCTTGCCATTGCCAGCATATATTTTAAATCATCTGTGCTTCGACCATCATCAGTTATTTTGCTCCCCAAATAGCAAAACTCCTTTACTACTTTAAGTGTCTCATTTCCTAATCTAATTCCCTCAGCATCGTCCGATTTAATTCGACTACATTCCATTATTCTCGTTTTGCTTTTGTTGATGTTCATCTTATACCCTCCTTTCAAGACCCTGTCCATTCCGTTCAACTGCTCTTCCAAGTCCTTTGCTGTCTCTGACAGAATTACAATGTCATTGGCGAAACTCAAAGCTTTTATTTCTTCTCCGTGGATTTTAATACCTACTCCGAACTTTTCTTTTGTTTCCTTTACTGCTTGCTCAATATACAGTTTGAATAGCATCGGGGAGAGGCTACAACCCTGTCTCACTCCCTTCCCAACCACTGCTTCCCTTTCATGTCCCTCGACTCTTATAACTGCCATCTGGTTTCTGTAAAAATTGTAAATAGCCTTTCGCACCCTGTATTTTACCCCTGCCACCTTTATAATTTGAAAAAGTGTATTTCAGTCAACACTGTCAAAAGCTTTCTCTAAGTCTACAGATGCTAGAAACGTAGGTTTGCCTTTTCTTAATCTTTCTTCTAAGATAAGTCGTAGGGTCAGTATTGCCTCATGTGTTCTAACATTTCTATGGAATCCAAACTGATCTTCCCCGAGGTCGGCTTCTACCAGTTTTTCCATTCGTCTGTAAAGAATTCGCGTTGTATTTTGCAGGTGTGACTTATTAAACTGATAGTTCGGTAATTTTCACATCTGTCAACATCTGCTTTCTTTGGGATTGGAAATATTATATTCTTCTTGAAGTCTGAGGGAATTTCGCCTGTCTCTTACATCTTGCTCACCAGATGGTAAGAGTTTTGTCGGGACTGGCTGTCCCAAGGCTGTCAGTAGTTGTAATGGAATGTTGTCTACTGCCGGGGCCTTTGTTTGGACTCAGGTCTTTCAGTGCTCTGTCAAACTCTTCACGCAGTATTATATCTCCCATTTTATCTTCATCTACATACTCTTCCATTTCCATAATATTGTCCGCAAGTACATCGCCATTGTATAGTCCCTCTATATACTCCTTCCACCTTTCTGCTTTCCTTTTGCTTAGAACTGGGTTTCCATCTGAGCTCTTGATATTCATACAAGTGATTCTCTTTTCTCCAACGGTCTCTTTAATTTTCCTGTAGGCAGTATCTATCTTACCCCTAGTTATATACGTCTCTACATCCTTACACTTGTCTTATAGCTATCCCTGCGTAGCCATTTTGCACTTCCTGTCGATCTCATTTTTGAGACGTTTGTATTCCTTTTTGCCTGCTTCATTTACTGCATTTTTGTATTTCTCCTTCATCAATTAAATTCATTATCTTTTCTGTTACCCAAGGATTTCTACTAGTCGTCGTCTTTTTACCTACTTGATCCTCTGCCTCCTTCACTATTTCATCCCTCAAAGCTACCCATTCTTCTTCTATTGTGTTTCTTTTCCCCATTCCTGACAATTGTTCCCTTATGCTCTCCCTGAAACTCTGTACAACCTTAAAACCTGGTTCCTAAATCTCTGTCTTACCATTATATAATCTATCTGAAACCTTCTAGTATCTCCAGGTGTCTTCCATGTATAGAACCTTCTTTCATGATTCTTGAACCAAGTGTTAGCTATGATTAAGTTATGCTCTGTGCAAAATTCTACCAGGCGGGTTCCTCTTTCATTTCTTAACCCAATCCATATTCACCTACTATGTTTCCTTCTCCCCCTTTTCCTACTATCGAATTCCAGTCACCTATGACTATTAAATTTTCGTCTCCCTTCACTACCTGAATAATTTCTTTTATCTCATCAAACATTTCATCAATTTCTTCGTCATCTGCAGAGCTAGTTGGCATATATACTTGTACTACTGTAGTAGGCGTGGGCTTCGTGTCTATCTTGGCCACAATAATGCGTTCACTATGCTGTTTGTAGTAGCTTACTCGCACTCCTATTTTTTTATCCATTATTATACCTACTCCTGCATTACCACTATTTGATTTTGTATTTATAACCCTGTATTCACCTGACCAAAAGTCTTGTTCCTCCTTTCACCGAACTTCACTGATTCCTACTACATCTAACTTAAACCTAGCCATTTCCCTTTTTAAATTTTCTAACCTACCTGCCCGATTAAGGGTTCATCAGATATAAAGGACGGACTCATGTCCAAGCCACTCAGTGTTATCTCAGTGAACAGCCTCTCATAGAACTAGAGGCGCTGAAGTGCATCTGCTGGTTTCAATGCATGAACAACAGACAGTGGGTAGGGATGCGTGTGCAGGTCCAAGCGGTGTATTCGTCCGCGTGATCGACGTGATATGCCGGTCTCTTGCGACAGGCGTCGGTTTGAGTTGGTAGGACTCTGAAGCATTTTCCGGTGAACTGCAATCACATTTTCTCGTGTGCGGGCACGTTTCGGAATGTTTCTTGACTTGTTCTAAACAGATCCTGTCTGTCACCATTTTTGCAGTAAACATTGCGCGGTACTCTTTCCTGGCACTTTGACACCATTAAACTTCTCAGCAAACAACTGACCACAGCGTTTCAACCACTTTGTTGTCAGATAACATTCTACAACATACAGCCGCTGCTTCACTGTAAGTACCATCGTCCCCTTTCCAATGCTCCACTCTCACTAATACAGTACGCACTACCCTCTGAACCGGTGTGGACCACGTCGCGGGCGTCACAAAAAATATCGTTCAAATGACTCTGAGCACTATGGGACTTAACATCTGAGGTCATCAGTCCCCTAGAACTTAGAACTACTTAAACCTAACTAACCTAAGGACATCTCACACATCCATGCCCGAGGCAGGATTCGAACCTGCGACCGTGGCGGTCGCGCGGTTCAAGACTGTAGCGCTTAGAACCTCTCGGCCACTCCGGCAGAGTGTGCTTATATACATACATTCACTTCCAATCGTATCCACTCTACGTTGCACTTTCATTGACTACATCCAGTACTTAATTTCATCCGTAGGACAAATCGTAACTCTGACGTAAAATTTGTATCAGGCCATGGGATTTGCATCGCTGGCCGCCAGAATAAAACCTGTAGTCTCAGCTGAAGGGGGACACCGTGGCAGTTATGACGACAGCTTTTAAACAAGTGATGAGTGTAGGTAGCAGAGTCATTGTCGCAGATGTGCGTATGTTTACAAAATTGTGGTGCATTGTTTTTGCTTACGCTGAAGGTCGAAACACTAGGTCAGCGAGATATTTCAATGAATTGTATTGGTGTTATTGTTTTGTCCTGAACGATCACCAATATTATTGAACGAACAGTCCACGGGTGTACTGCCGTTCCATAGTATCCAACGGGCACAATATTTCGGCGATCAGACATGTCGCCATCGTCAGGTGCGCTGACGAACTGGGCTCCTAAGGCCGAGCGGCCGTATTAAATCCCCTCTCCTCGACAGGCGTTTTCTCCGCGGTCCGCGCCCGCGCGTCAGCGGTCGCTGAGACGCTGGCGCCGGCGTCTGTGGTGGCGTCGGTGTAATTGCCTCGTCCACCACAGTCGCCCGTTCGTTTCCTTTGCTGAGCGTCATCTTAATTAGTCTCAATGCTGGTTCCCATGCCCTACTGAGGTTGTAGCCGCAATCTCGGTTGGTGATCCGTCCCTGGTACGAATTTCGATAGCCTCTCTAACGACGCTGTCCCAGTAGTCAGATGTCTGTGCCAAGACCCTTGCCTTCACGAGGGGAGGGGATTTAATACGGCCACCAGCCCCCAGGAGCCCAGTTCGTCAGCGCACGTGACGATGGTGACATGTCTGATCGCCGAAATATTGTGCCCGTTGGACACTATGGACCGGCAATACGCCCGTGGACTGTTCGAGCAAGAAATACGCCGGGAGAAATTGAAGAATCACACAATATTATTGAAGATTTCTTCGCTATCGTCAGATAAAAATAGATATCGCGAGAAGTGGACTCACCAGTATAAAAGGAAGCAACGAGTGCTGTGTTGTCCGTAGAGAAGCAGTAACAGTACAATGGTTCGATCAGTGGAACGCAGTGGCTAAACGTTGGTGAAGTGACTGAATGGGAAACAGGAATGAATCTCCACAACTAACCCCAATCAGGCACAACTCATGTACTGTCGGACAGCGATCGTCGAGAATTGCATATGACCGCGTAAACAAATTGCATGAAATCAGTGAGAGGAGTCGCTCGTGAGTTCCAGAGAGCTGTTAGCAGTCCACCTTGCACAATAACTGTGCCTATGACGTACAGTGGTCGAGCAGTTTCCTATAAGCAACACGCTACTTAGTCAGTGCTAAACAGTGCTTGTGATGGTATAAAGAGCGACGCTACTGGAGAATGGCAGCGGACAACTGGAGACGAATCATTTGCAGTGACGAAACATGCTTGAAAGGTTTGGGTCTTACTACTGCCTGGACAATATTATCTGCCATCGTACGTAGAGCCAACAATGAAGTATGGAGGAGGTTGCGTTACGGTATAGGGGTGTTTTTCGCGTCTAGGTTGTGGTACCGCTATTGCGCTTAAGAAAACGTTAACACGGAAGGATATCAATATATTTTATAACACTGCGTATCGCTTGCAGTAGAGTAATAGGTTGGAGACGATGATTGATTGTGTCAGCATGAAAAGACACCAAGTCACCAAGCAGTACCTGCGACTAAACAGTCTGCGGCCAAATGCAGAGTCCCGACTGGAAACCATGGAGTACCTTGGGGAAGAGTTAGAACGTCGACTTCGCTCCAGACGCGACATCACTACCAATTGTGGTTTAGGCTCTGGAGGAAGAATAGGCTACTATTTCTCCACAGGTATTCAGCCACCCCACTGAAAGCGTATCCAGCAGACTTCAAGCCGCAAGAAAGTGGAGATTATTGTCCACTTACAGGCGCGCAGACACTTGGTCAAACAGTGTAAGTACACTGCGCAACGGAATTAAAGGATCAATTTTTTGAAACTCCATAATTTCCCACCCACGCTACGCTTGAGTTTGGAATTTGTCTCAAAGGTGCGTACGACATTCCACTGTAATGCTCGAAAAGTGTGGCGACCCGCAACGTCAACGTCGGGCTCGATGACGCTACAACACATACGAAAAAAGGGCCACAGTTCAAAAGTTCTTGTGACGAATAAGGCGAGTTAATGCAGTCACATTGGCACCAAACTTCACCAAAATTCTGACCATCGTTACCGTGGACGTATCGCACTGTAGGGAGGTCGTCACAGCCTCTCACCTACATTTCACCACTTTTTTTGACGCCTCTGCGATGCGGGTTAGAAACGTGACGCACAGTGTTGAAATCACGCGGTTTTCTTATGAATGGCCGCGGAAAACATTCCAGACACACCGACGCTTAGGATCGGCACGAAAATGTTTCAGGAGGGGGGGCATAGAGGACCTCAATGAAACCACCCCTTTACCTGAGGCCTCGATTCCTCCACATTCCGTGGTCGACAACGACAGTCAACCTTTGACACTTCTGACACCCTCGAGCGTTTAAATCCTTCTCTAAGAAGATTGTGGAGCTGCTTGCCCATTAAACGTCATCATACCCCTTTGGAGCGCAATGCGGTCGCAATTTTTTCTCTCTGTACAGGTTGTAACTGTTAAACGTAGGGACTGTTCAACATCATTCGACGAAATTTAAACGTGACCCGAAGCAGCAAGGGCTGCTTATGCCTTTTTGTGCTCAAGGGATTTGGAGGTGCGGGGGGAGGGTGTCCTTATAAGATATCCCAGTTCAGCAATATCCTCGGTATAACCAACCTGCCTTTGTTAAACACCTTAAACCTGCATCTGCGCCGCCAGAATCCGTAACGAGATCCCTAGGCGGTGCTGCCAGCGCCTAGGACTTCACACAGGTTCTGTCTGTACAGACACATTTTTAAAATTATTAGTAAAGGTGGGCGAGTGCCATAGAGGGTTTTAACGAACGGCGGATCTTAGAGGAACCCTTTGCCGTTTTATTCACGCATGTGTCAACGTCGCATCTCTCTGCGATCCCGCCACAGCAGGATACAAAATAGGAGCGTTGAAAAAGCATGAGGACCTTTACCTGCTTCGGCCCACATTGAAATTTTGTCGAATGATACAGAACGATCCGTAGTGGTTCCACCCCGTACACGAGAGCCGAAATCCCGGTCGCGCTGGGCTCCAAATGTGGATGCAGTCCTACAGTGTTCTTAGAGAAGGGTCTAAGCGTCCACGGATGTCAGTCGTGTCCAAGTTGTCTGCCTGTTGCTCATAGCACTGTGAACCGTCGTTGTCGACCACGGAATATGAGGGAATGAACGCCTCCAGGGAAAGGGGTGGTTTGATTGACGCCCTTTAGGCCATCCTCTCTCGCCTTGCCGCTCCGATTCTGGGCGCCGGTGTATCTGGAAGGTTTCTTCGGCCATTCATAAGAAAACCACGCGATTTCAACGCTGGGCGTCGCGGTTTTGATCTCCACCGCAGTGGCGTCAAAAGAAGGAGTCAAATGTGGGGGGCTGTGACGACCTCCCTATCATGTGACCCGTCCACGGCAGCACTGGGCAAAATTTTGGTGTTTGCCCCCAATGTGACATCAACGACCCACTTTACACGTCACGTGAACTTCCGAGCTGTGGCCATTTTCCGCAAGCGTCGACACCTTAATGTTTGAGGCGCCGTCGAGCCCGAGCTTGACGTAACAGGGCGCCATGCTTTTGCACCATAACTGAGGAAGGTCGTACACACCTTTGAGGCAAATTTCAAACTTGAGCGTCGCAGTGGGTGGATTCCGGGGTTACGAAAAAGTGATCCTTTAATTCTGTTGCGCAGTGTTTATCCACAGGCATGGTTGAGTTAGTAATCTATGTAATTACTGGCGGCTCGTATTGTTGTTGTAGTTGTGGTCTTCAGTCCTGAGACTGGTTTGATGCAGCTCTCCATGCTCCTCTATCCTTTGCAAGCTTCTTCATCTCCCAGTACTTACTTCAACCTACATCCCGCTTAGTGTATTCATCTCTTGGTCTCCCTCTACGATTTTTACCCTCCACGCCGGCCGAAGTGGCCGTGCAGTTCTAGGCGCTGCAGTCTGGAACCGCGAGACCGCTACGATCGCAGGTTCGAATCCTGCCTCGGGCATGGATGTGTGTGATGTCCTTAGGTTAGTTATGTTTAACTAGTTCTAAGTTCTAGGGGACTAATGACCTCAGAAGTTGAGTCCCATAGTGCTCAGAGCCATTTGAACCATTTTTTACCCTCCACACTGCCCTCCAGTGCTATATTTGTGATCCCTTTATGCCTCAGAACACGTCCTACCAACCGGTTCCTTCTTCTAGTCAAGTTGTACCTCAAACTCCTCTTCTCCCCAATTTTATTCAACACCTCCTCATTATTTATGTGATCTACTCATCTAATCTTCAGCATTCTTCTGTAGCGCCACATTTCGAAAGCTTCTATTCTCTTCTTGTCCAAACTATCTACCGTCCATGTTTCACTTCCATACATGGAATAATCGATGTTAACAAATTTCTCTTCTTCAGAAACGCTTTCCTTGCCATTGCCAGTCTACATTTTATATCCTCTCTACTTCGACCATCATGTTATTTTGCTCCCAAATAGCAAAACTCCTTTACTACTTTAAGTGTCTCATTTCCTAATCTAATTCCCGCAGCATCACCCGATTTAATTCGACTACGTTCCATTATCCTCGTTTTGCTTTTGTTGATGTTCATCTTATATCCTCCTTTCAAGACACTGTCCATTCCGTTCAAGTGCTCTTCCAAGTCCTTTGCTGTCTGTAACAGAATTACAATGTCATCGGCGAACCTCAAAGTTTTTATTTCTTCTCCATTTTTCTTTTGTTTCCTTTACTGCTTGCTCAATATACAGATTGAATAACATCGGGGAGAGGCTACAACCCTGTCTCACTCCCTTCCCAACCACAGCTTCCCATTCATGACCCTCGACTCTTATAACTGCCATCTGGTTTCTGTACAAATTGTAAATAGCCTTTCGCTCCCTGTATTTTACCCCTGCCAACTTTAGAATTTGAAAGAGAGTATTCCAGTTAACGTTGTCAAAAGCTTTCTCTAAGTCTACAAATGCTAGAAACGTAGGTTTGCCTTTTCTTAATCTTTCTTCTAAGATAAGTCGTAAGGTTAGTATTGCCTCACGTGTTCCAACATTTCTACGGAATCCAAACTGATCTTCCCCGAGGTCCGCTTCTACCAGTTTTTCCATTCATCTGTAAAGAATTCGCATTAGTAATTTGCAGCTGTGACTTATTAAACTGATAGTTCGGTAATTTTCACATCTGTCAACACCTGCTTTCTTTGGGATTGGAATTATTATATTCTTCTTGAAGTCTGAGGGTATTTCGCCTGTCTCATACATCTTGCTCACCAGATGGTAGAGTTTTGTTAGGACCGGCTGTCCCAAGGCCATCAGTAGTTCTAATGGAATGTTGTCTACGGCTCGTATTATTGTCATTTGAATTAAACTGTAGGGGGTAAATAAAATTCTTTCGGTGTCTCTCTGCACGTGGGATGCCACCCGTTTTGTGATTTGAACCGTGAGTTCCCTTGTACGTAAGTCTGGCGGTAGTTTGAAACGTCCCCTTAGAAAAATTAATGAATTACTGTGCTGGTGAACCCCTTACGTTATTGATTTTCAAACAGCTGAGCAAAACTGAACGTACTCAGACATTTCGCTCTTTACCTATTCTGATCAACTCTAAACTGACACATAAAATTTTTAGCGCAACGCAATCTGACTTTCAATAATCCCTACAAGAGAATGGCCCTGACTAAATTAACCTATACGTTTCACAAATCACTTACATCACAAAAATCTTCATTGCTCGAACTACTGCAATACAGCGAGCGCCACTACTGCCAGCGAAATAAAAGATTCTAATTACTGAAGGCACTAACTACTGATAGGCATAGTTAGCAAATGAAAGATTTTGATAGAGAACAAACAATGTATTTACCTTAATAGTGTTCAAAAGTCATTATATATATATATATATATATATATATATATATATATATATATATATAGAGCAGTTCATGGCATCCAGTCTTACAAATGTACTATCTCTGATGGACACACGTCCAGATCGTCCGCTCTCAAAATTCCGTCATCTCTCTCCCCACATCCACCACTGCTGGCGGCTCACCTCCAACAGCCCAACGCTACGCGCTGTTAACAGCCAACTGCCCAACACTACAATACCGAATATTACAACAATGCGAACCAGCCTCAGACTGCACACAGCACAGCCAGTGATTTTCATACAGAGCGCTACGTGGCGTTACCAGTATAAAAACCTAAACAGCCTACTTACAAGTGTTACGTCAGAGGTCTTCGCGAAACTGCGTTCTACCACGGCCCAGGCGACTTCTCGAGACGGCATCGCCGCTCCGAGTCGATAGAACTGGGGGAGCAATCGGATCTACGGCGACCGCAGTAAATCAGCGTCCGGCAGCGCGCGCTGCCGAAGTTGGGCGACATAAATCCAGGGAACAGGTAGGACAGCCAATCTCGCGCGAGTAAGGAACGCTGTCCGGCGGAGGCGGCGCCGGCCTCCTCGCCTCGCCTCGCCTCCTGCTTAAAATATGCGCCCCGGCCTGGGCCGGCAGTGGCGAGCGCGCTGTTTGGGAGCGCCGCCGCCTAATGGGATTACTCGGACCAGGCAGCGGCTGCCAGCCCGGCCGCCGCGTCCGTCATAGCGGCTGCTGCTCCTGCCGCCGCCCCCAGAGGCAGTCCCACCACCGGACACGGTCCGCGCATTACGTCGATTGCGCCGCTGATTGGAGTGCGCCGAGAGCGAGTCAGGAGTTGCTCCCCGCCACTCTCTGCCTCCCCCCCTCCCCCCTCCCACCCACGACCCAACCGCACAGACTCACTCTGCAGGTAAGCGATGACACTGCACACCTTCACCAACAGCATTTAACAACTCCCACCTCCGTATGTGACCAACATAAGTTGTACTGGCATTAGCTCGAAAGCTTCTCTCCTCTTGGCGGAAATGTTTACCGTCCCTGGTTCACTTCCCCTGTCATGTCCCAGCACAGGTCCTGTCGCCAGCTTTGCACTAAGGTGTGGCCAGCTTCGCACAAGCAGAACGTTGTAGCACTGCGACTGTATTTGGCCAGAAACAAGCAAAGTAGGAAGTAAATTACAACCGAACCAGCCGCAGGTGAGCGCGGATGTTATGCCTCATGAGACACAATACAGCCGTTGCGAAGTGAACCAGCCAGGTGAGGAATGGAAATAGCTGATACAGCGGCACATGAGCAGAAAAAGGTGGAAATCTGTCTACACCAGCAACTGCGGTAGTGTTTAGTATATGTGCTGCAAGGCATAACAATGGCCAAGCAAGTGCAGCCCATGAGCATATACATTGAAGCGCCACAGAAACTAGTACAGTATAGGCATGCGTATTCAAATACAGAGATATGTAAACAGGCAGAATTTGTTGGGAACAAGCTTTAAGTACTCTGTTGGAATTGCCCTCAATTCTATGTGAGCTTTTACTTTTGAGTGAATTTATTATTTCCTAATTTCAGTTGGGGAGGTGGGTTGAATTTCAATTTCACCAAATTGCATAGATACTGCCTCTTCCATACACTGCTTTGCATTTTCTAAGGATCCTATTTTCTCTACAACACTTAAAAAATGATTATTAACCCACCAGGGTAGCCAAGAGCACTAACGCACTGCTTCCTGGACTCGGGTAGGCACACTGGCCCCGGATCGGTTCCGCCCAGCGGATTAATGACGAGGGCCAGTAGGCCAGCCAGCCTGGATATGGTTTTTAGGTGGTTTTCCACATCCTGCTAGGTGAATACTGGGCTGGTACCCATGTTCCACCTCAGTTATACGACTCGCAGACATCTCAAACACGTTCGGACTATTCCATGGCTCACACTATACACAGACAGTTGGGGTACACTCATTCCGTCCTGGGGGTTTCGGGGTGGTGGCAGGTGGGGCATCTGGCCACCCTCTGCAACTAACACTGCCAAATCAATATTAACAAAGCCGACCCCGCATTGCAATGGGAATAAGGCCTCAAGAGCATGATGACTTAAAAATGATTATTAAAAATGTTTTCTACTTCTGACTTCTTGTTAACAAACTTTTGATTGAGTTTGATAGAAATACAGTCTCCCTGTGCTCTCGGTTGTCCTGCTTCCCTGTTGACAATATTTCAAATTATTTTATTTTTATTGTCAGATGTGCTAATCTCAGACATAATGCACATACTTCTTGACTTTTTAATAACGTTTCTTAATACTGTGCAGTAATTTTTATAATGTTTCACTGTGTCGGGATCAGTACTCCTCCTAGCTATAGGATACATTTCCATTTTCTGTTTACAAGATATTTTTATCCCTTTAGTAAGCCATGGCTTTTTACATGGTTTCTTACAATTATATTTCTTGTTTCCTTAGGGAAATTGTTTTCAAATATACTCACAAAGGTATCATGAAATAGGTTAAATTTTAAAAATGGTTCAAATGACTCAGCAACTCATGTCAAACTGAAAGAACCAAGTAATACTTCAAGGCCAAGCTTTCTATCGGACTCCTTCAGAAAATCTACATTGAATCCCCACAAACAATAATTTGATTCCTCTGTTTAACAGATAGCACAACAAAGATTTCCAAGTTTTCTAAAATAGTTGAAAATTTCCCAATGTGGACCTTTACATGGCTACAGTTATAAAAGTGCCATTATTTAGTTTAAGCTCACACACCATGCTTCTATATGTTGCTCTATGCAAAATTTTTTAGTTTCCAAATTTTTCACACTATGACAGATTTTAACATATATGGCAGGCAACTCCTCCTCTCTCCATAGTGTCTCTATTTACATGAGCTATAAGCTTATATTCACCTATATTTAGCATTTCCGTACCTGTGACTATAAGATTTTCAGACAGGCAAAGTACATCTATTCCACCCTCAGTTTCTAAATCTTCTAAACAAACAAGAAGCTAATCTACTGTATTTTTTAATCCCCTGATATTTTGATGCAATATTCCAACATTATTTCTTACTGTGCTTTTATGTGAGTCTTGTGTCATACTAACATTATTTTTCACTGTACTGTTATGAGAATCTTGTGATATTTTAACATCTCTAGTACCTGCCCGTCTGAACTTCTCATTAAGCTTTATTTCAATCAATGTTGGATGACTGGACACTGATCGTAGCCTAAAAAAGTACTCCCTTGAGTTTCAGTCCCCCCCCCCCCCCCCTTAAAGATTTTGCTATCATCGCATCCAGTTTACCCTTCCCTTTCCTGCTGAGATGCAGGCCATGTCTCGTAAAGTCCCACCTACCAATGCCACCAACAGGAACCAAACCTATGCCTGACAAAGTAGCTGCTCGAACAGAGCTGTTCAATTGGGGCCGATCGTACTGCATGAAAGCAGGAACCAAGTCAACGTTGTATGGTTCTTTGCAGATGCTATTTTTACCAGGTCACACTCAGTATTGTAGCCCTGATCCATATCAGTACTGTTTCCCGCTCCACCCACTACCACAACATGATCCTGCTTTGTGAAACCCTTGCACAATGATCCAACATTCTCTGTCACCTGGCTAAGACATGCACTGGGCTTGAAAATACTTGTGACCTGGTACCGGTCACCTAAGTTTTCCTGCAACATCTGGCCTACACCTCTTCCATGGCTACTAACTAACAATGGAACTTTCCTCCTAATTTCTACTTTTTTTGCAACAGTTGGTTTCCTAGTGAAAGCCTGTTGAGCCCTGACTACACTTACATCTACTTGAGCCTCTTCCTTAGTCGACTGAGGTGGCAAGGCAAATTTATTGTTTGTGCCAATGATGAAACTGTCAGATACTATTCCCTTTCTGTGGCCCCTGTTCCTTGCTACCACTTCGCACCTGTCTTCACCTTTCTCCCCCATTAACCTCATCAGTTCTTCCCTAGCAGCACTCAGTTCAGCCTGAAGGGCTCTAATCTTCCCTTCCTGTTCCGCTATATTCCTGCCCCTTCAACATAATCTGCAGTACCATGGAAGAGACCCATTTACTTCCCCGACTCCTATGCCACTACACTCACCCCAATGTAACCATCTGCCACAACAGCTGCACAGAACCTCAGAACTGATTTTCCTGCGGCAGCTCAAACACTTCTCGCTCATGGTTGTTTACAATATTTTTTACAAAATTTATCTAGGCAATAACAGTAATATTCTAGTAACTAAAGACCACAATAGTCACGAAAGTTATTTGGAGCGCTAATATACTTGTATACTATTAATATACAGGATGGTCCATTGATCGTGACCGGTCTAAGTATCCCACGAAATAAGCGTCAAACGAAAAAACTACAAAGAACTAAACTTGTCTAGCTTGAAGGGGGAAACCAGATGGCGCTATGGTTGGCCCGCTAGATGGCGCTGCCATAGGTCAAACGGATATCAACTGCGTTTTTTTAAATAGGAACACCCATTTTTTATTACATATTCGTGTAGTACGTTGAGAGGCACCCGCATGCCTTGCTCATACTGTGGCATCAAGCAGTCAGGCCTGCAAGATGAATGGTCTGCCAAGCGAGTGGATTTATTCTTATTTATCGTAAAACATCAGTGACTGATTATGAGCTCTAGTACTCACAATTAAGCTACAAATTATTCTCATGTTTGAACATTACGCAACGGAAACGGATAACGCACATTTGACTATTAGTAATTTACACAACTCTGATTGTTCACTACGCACTGGCAATACCACATTTTCTTTCTTACTCAACGGCTTTTATCGACATGTGGCCATCGCACTGAATGTGAATGGCGCACACATTATAAATTCTGGATATCATGACTACACACTATTCGAAGAACAAGGCCACCAATCTTTTTCTTTTCACTATCTTTTTTTTTTTAGATAAATTCTATTAATCTATTATTACATTTTTTTACAATAATTACACATGAGAAACTCCGCCCAGTGGGCATGGCTTTACATTGGTGATTCTCTATCTTATGGTCTCGTAATTATCTAACGCTAAAGTGCACTTTCTGGATAGGATGGTGGATCTTTTGCTATATCTCACACTTCGACTCTCACACCCATCATCACGAAAATTTACTCCAGACCGAGCGGTACAAAAAGGAACACGCATAACCCACTGCCTCTGAACCTATCTTGCTACTCTCCCATGCAAACCACACATACTTATATTACATGAAATACATCACACTGGCAACATACAATACAACACAAAGAATAGTCACAACGTTAGAATCACATCACTTTCAGCTTTCCCACTTCAATCAGTATTCATCCCAGTTTCACACAACACTGCCCCACTTCGTAACTTTTCTTTCCTACTACGAACTCTGGACGATATATGCACGTCTTCCTGTGCAGTGCAAGCCAAGTGACGTTGCTGGATAGACGGCTGACTCACCTTGCTGCACTCTCAGAGTATTATAGTTTGAATCCAGCGTCACACGGAAACATAACACGCAAAGTAATGTTAAGAACATATTCGTCACACACGTGAGTCCTCAACTGATACCATGGACGAGTACTTCTCTTTATCCTTTGTCTCATACACAGATTGAGGCTCACACAGTACTCACCACGTGGAAGTACACGTCTCTAATTTCAAGTCCTGCACACGCCATTTCTTAAATATTTCCAACTTATAGTACACACGCCAGTAATTCAGCTTAACTTTAGCACTCGGAACTGTTTCAAGTTAGTACTAGCACTCGCAAGTATTCCAACTTAGTACTAGCAATCGCAAGTATTTCAACTTATTGCTACACGTGGTTTCGCCCGTATCTCGTTGTCGTGCGGTAGCGTTCTCGCTTCCCACGCCCGCGTTCCCGGGTTCGATTCCCGGCGGGGTCAGGGATTTTCTCTCCCTCGTGATGGCTGGGTGTTGTGTGATGTCCTTAGGTTAGTTAGGTTTAAGTAGTTCTAAGTTCTAGGGGACTGATGACCATAGATGTTAAGTCCCATAGTGCTCAGAGCCATTTGAACCATTTTTGCTACACGTGGTTTCGCTGTGACCGTTGGTCACTTCCGAAGATTACTATGATCCCCTTAATATTACCTGCCTGTCATTTAATTCTCCCCCCAAAAGTTCCTGAAATAGAGAAATAATTATTCTAAACTACTCTTAAGTATTTCACATGCATACCATTTTCTCCACTCTTTTGTCTTTACGGAGCACACCTAAGACAGGTCTTACCAACACTAGATCCAGCGCCAGAGTGCTGAAACATGGCCGTTCTTCAGGTCATCTCGCAACTCCGTCGAGGTGGGGGAAGACCATGCTACCCGTTGGTCAGCCACATTTCAGGCGCTCAAAGCTCAGTTAAATTTCATCTCTTTGGTTCCACCAAAGGTGGCCAAAGTACCGTCTCAAAGATGATCATATATTGCACATTCACTATCTGCGGTTAGCAGACGACCATACATTCATTCATTTCGCAGATGTCACCAAATTGGATGTAGGGATTTATTTTGTGGGAGTGCACATGTGATCAGTTAAATCAATAAATTGTCATTCTTTCCAGCTTCGGTGTATTAAGTGAAATTGAGTTATTATTACAAAAAAATATGTTGTTCTGACAAGAATAACGAAGAATGTTGTACCTATTTTCAATGTCGGGCGGTACTGTACCCTTTCAACGTAAAGAAATATGAATGTTTTAGTTGGATCACTTGTTTCGCTTTGTGATAGATGGCGCTGTAATAGTCACAAACTTATGGCTCACAATGTTAGACGAACAGTTGGTAACAGGTAAGTTTTTTTAAATTAAAATACAGAACGTGGGTACGTTTGAACATTTTATTTCGGTTGTTCCAATGTGATACATGTACCTTTGTGGACTTATCATTTCTGAGAACGCATGCTGCTACAGCGTGATTACCTGTAAATACCACATTAATCCAATAAATGCTCAAAATGATGTCCGTCAACCTCAATGCATTTGGCAATACGTGTAACGGCATTCCTCTCAACAGCGAGTAGTTCGCCTTCCGTAATGTTCGCACATGCATTGACAATGCGCTGACGCATGTTGTCAGGCGTTGTCGGTGGATCACGATAGCAAATATGCTTCAACCTTCCACACAGAAAGAAATCCGGGGACGTCAGATCCGGTGAACGTGCGGGCCATGGTATGGTGCTTCGACGACCAATCCACCAGTCATGAAATATGCTATGCAAGTACATCGCCATTCTGTCGTGCAGTGAAACATCTTATAGTAACACCGGTAGAACATTACGTAGGAAGCCAGCATACATTGCAGCATTTAGATTTCCATCGATAAAATGGAAGCCAATTATCGTTCCTCCCATAATGGCGCACCATACATTAACCCACCAAGGTCGCTGATGTTCCACTTGTCGCAGCCATCGTGGATTTTCCGTTGCCCAATAGTGCATATTATGTCGGTTTACGTTACCGCTGTTGGTGAATGACTCTTCGTCGCTAAATAGAACGCGTGCAAAAAATCTGTCATCGTCCCGTAATTTCTCTTGTGCCCAGTGGCAGAACTGTACACGACGTTCTAAGTCGTCGCCACGCAATTCCTGGTGCATAGAAATATGGTACCGGTGTAATAGATGTTGATGTATCATTCTCAACACCGACGTTTTTGCGATTCCCGATTCTCGCGCAATTTTTCTGCTACTGATGTGCGGATTAGCCGCGACAGCAGCTAAAACACCTACTTGGGCATCATCATTTGCTGCAGGTCGTGGTTGACGTTTAACATGTAGCTGAACACTTCCTGTTTCATTAAATAACGTAACTATCCGGCGAACGGTCCGGACACTTGGATGATGTCGTCCAGGATACCGAACAGCATACATAGCACACGCCCGTTGGGCATTTTGATCACAATAGCCATACATCAACACGATATCGACCTTTTCCACAATTGGTAAACGGTCCATTTTAAAACGGGTAATGTATCACGAAGCAAATACCGTCCGTACTGGCGGAATGTTACGTGATACCACGTACTTATACGTTTGTGACTATTACAGCTCCATCCATCACAAAGCGAAAACAGTGGTCCAACTAAAACATTCATATTTCTTTACGTACTACACGAACATCTGATAAAAATGGGGGTTCCTGTTTTAAAAAACGCAGTTGATATCTGTTTGACCTACGGCAGCGCCATATGCGGGCCAACCATAGCGCTATCTGGTTTCCCCCTTCAAGCTAGACGAGTTTCGTTCTTTGTAGATTTTTCGTTTGATGCTTATTTCGTGAGATATTTGGCCCGATCACTATCATTGGACCACCCTGTATACCTTAGTCCTTCCCAGCAGCTCCCAGTTCCTGAGCCCTATCTTTTGATATCAGAGACGGCGCTCTGCTTCCAATTCGTTCTGACAATACACAAGCAAATACTTCAAGCACAATTGGAGACATGTGCAATGCATTGTTCTTTCCTATATTCTGACACAGAAAATATTGAATGTTACTCGTTGTGACTATAAGCAATTATTCACAACAGGAGGCAAGTGAAAGAAAGCACTTGTTCCTCTTTGTATTCAGACACGCAGAAAATATCGACTATTACTTGTTGCTACTATTAGAGACAAACTCTACAGAGCTTGTTCTTTTCTAAGAGGCAGAAAACTCAAGGTGATATCTGTTTAAGACTACTTATCGGAAATTCAGCTGCACTTCATCGACTGTGTACAGAGTTCTCGTAGTTTTTATTGCATCAGCATCAAAGAGTCACTCTATAGTGACTGCACCGAACGACTTGGCTGTTGTACTGCTCCTAGCAGCTTCCTTGTAAGGACTCCTTTTAACTCATTATACTAACTGCGACTGCCCCGGTCCTGTAGGTTAGTCGCTGGTATATTGGTTTTTGATGGAGTTCTAAATCTATTTCTCTATCATCGTTGCTTTCTCCTGACTATTCCACAGCTCTTCCTAAAGATTCTTCCACAAGGTTTTTGATGCCAGCGTCTTTGTAGTCACTTTCACGCTCGAAGTTGTTGTACTTGTCCATCCAATACAGCATCACTGCTTCTTAGCAGGTTGTCAACAAGTCTTTCTGATGTCTGCCTGACACCACGCTTTCTGCGTTGTTCTTCATAAAGTTTCTCTCCTATCCTGACAGTCATGTCACTTCTCATGTTAATAAAATATGATATTGATGACGCCATCCATCCTAAAGCAATTCATGCGCACTTATACAGTGTGGCATGAACTCCTTCAAATTTAGAAATACTTTTGTTTTTTACATGATGTTCCTTTTAATCTAGTGAGATGATTTGCATATTTCTTTTCTACCTTCTATTCTTTAGGTACACTTCATCTACTTATTCGTGAGAGCATATCAAGTGTAACAGCAGTTGTGAATGTGGACAACCATCAGCTCTATAGTGGAATGACGACAGTGAAAATTTGTGTAGGAGAAGGACAAGAACCCAGATTTCCCGCTCTTTGCGAGTGGTCGCCTTCCACAAGGCTATCCGAGCATGATTTACAGCCAGACCCAAACTTCCACATATCATGAAGCATGTACCTACTACGTAAACTCTAACATCCATTATGTATATTACCGTACGAGAGAGACGTTTTAATTATAAGTCGCTAGCCCGGTATCAGCGGATAAATGCAATATTGCAGTGCCTGCGTTGATCAGAGTACGCCGAAGAAACACTGCATCGTACTTCTGACCAAGACAGACAGTGCAATATCGTACTTTTGTGAGGATGTCTCTCATAGATGAAGGTTACCTGTCCTTCTGAATTGAGCAGACTCGGGTGTATTAACTCATATTAACTGGCAAAAATTTCCACAGCCAAAACAGTCTGTACCAGATTATATATACACTATGTGATGAAAAGTATCCGGGCACCTAACTGAAAATGACTTACAAGTTCGTCGCACCATCCATCTGTAATGCTGGAATTCAGTATGGTGTTGGCCTTGATGGCAGCTTCCACTCTCGCAGGTATACGTTCAGTCAGGTGCTGGAGTGTTTCTTGGGAATGGCAGCCCATCTTCACGGAGTGCTACACTGAGGAGAGGTATCGATGTCGGTCGGTGAGGCCTGGCACGAAGTCGGCGTTCCAAAATATCACAAAGGTGTTCTACAGGATTCAGATCAGGACTCTGTGCAGGTCAGTCCATTACAGGGATGTTATTGTCGGGTAACCACTCCGCCACAGGCCGTGCATTATGAACAGGTGCTCGATCGTGTTGAAAGATGCAATCGCCGTCCCCGAATTGCTCTTCAACAGTGGGAAGCAAGAAGGTGCTTAAAACATCAGTGTGCTGTGATAGTGCCACACAAAACAACAAGGGGTGCAAGCTCCCTCCATTAAAAACACGACCACACCATAACACCCCGACTCCGAATTTTACTGTTGGTACTACACACGCTGGCACATGGCGTTCTCCGGGCATTCGCCATACCCACACCCTGCCATCGGATCGCCACGTTGTGTACCGTGATTCGTCACTGCGCACAACGTTTTTCCACTGTTCAATCGTCCAATGTTTACGCTCCTTACACCAAGCGAGCCGTCGTTTGGCATTTACCGGCGTGATGTGTGGCTTATGAGCAGCCGCCCGACCATGAAATCCAAGTTTTCTCACCTCCCGCCTAAGTGTCATAGTACTTACAGTGGATCCTGATGCAGTTCGGAATTCCTGTGTAATGGTCTAGATGTCTGCCTATTTCACATTAGGACCCTCTTCAACTGTCGGCGGTCTCTGTCAGTCAACAGACGCGGTCGGCCTGTACGCTTTTGCGCTGTACGTGCCTTCACGTTTCCACTTCACTATAACATCGGAAACAGTGGACTTAGGGATGTTTAGGAGTGTGGAAATCTCGCGTACAGACGTATGTCACAAGTGAAACCCAGTCACCTGACGACGTTCGAAGTCCGTGAGTTCCGCGGAGCGCCCCATTCTGCTGTGTCACGGTGTCTAATGACTACTGAGGTCGCTGATAAGGAGTACCTGGCAGTAGGTGGTAGCACAATGCACCTAAGGTGCACCTAAGGTGGCCACCTGGGGGTGGCCGGATACCTTTGATCGCATAGTGTACGTGTCTACAACAGAGGTATTGCAATCAAAAGCAACCTATACTATACTGACGGGAAAAATATCGCAACACAAAATAGTTAATGCAGAGTAATGAAATTTCGGAAATACTTTTGTTTAGGTAACACATTTAAGTGATTAACAATGCAAGATCATCTGTATAATGGAATGACGACAATGACAACGTGAGACAGCAGAATGGGGCGCTCCGTGAAACTCACGGACTTTGCACGTCGTCAGGTGACTGGGTTTCACTTGTGTCATACGTCTGTACGCGAGATTTCCACTCCACTAAACATCCGTAAGTCCACTGTTTCCGATGTTATAGTGAAGTGGAAACGTGACCGAGAAATGCTGGTACATTAATAATTGGTGAACCCGCCAGAATGTTGAATGCATGCAGACAAACATGCATGCATTGTGTTGCACAGTTGGCGTCAATTTGAGGGCTGCAGTTCCTTGCCTGTTGCACTTGATCCGTCAGTGCAGGGACGGTTTAGGCTGTTTGTGGATGACGCTGGAGATGTCTTCCCATGATGTCCCATATGTACTCGACAGGAGACATCTAGTGATAGAGTAGACCAAGGCAATATGTCCACACTCTGTAGAGTTGTTGGGTTACAACAGCGGTATGTGGGTGTACGTTATTCTGTTGAAAACATCCTTTGAAATGCTGTTCATGAATGACACCACAACAGGTCGAATGACGAGACTGACGTACAAATTTGCGGTCAGAGTGAGTGGGCTAGCCACGAGAGTGCTCCTGCTGTCATACGAAATCGCACCCCAGACCGTAACTCCAGGTGTAGGTCCAGCGTGTCTAGCATGCAGATAGGTTGGGAGCAGATTCTCAACTGGCCATCACTGGCACCGAGGTAGAACCAGATTTCGTAAGGAAACACAACAGACCTGCACCCTGCCCTCAAATGAGCTGTCGCTTGACACCACTGACGTAGCAAATGGTGGCTGTTTGGGGTCGGTGGAACGTATGCTACAGGGCGTCTGGCTCCAAGCTGTCCTTGAAGCAACCGATTTGTAACAGTTCGCTGTGTCACTGTTGTGACAACTGCTGCTCAAATTGCTGCTGCAGATGCAGTACGATCCGACACAGCAGTACGCTATACACGAAGGTCTTCCCTCTCAGTAATGCCGTGTGGTCGTCCAGTACATCATGTACAGTGGCTGCGGTCTTGCCAAGTCATTCTACACTATCGCAGAAGGAACATCCAATTTCTCGTAGCTCTATGGGACGACCTCGTTCAAACTCAGTGATGTGTTGATAATGACGTCTTTGTCACCTTAAAGGCAGTCTTGACTAACATCAGCCCACCGTTTCTATCTCAAAGGTAATTTACCGCACACGACTGTTACGGCGTGTGTCTCAGGCAAACCTGATTTCCATTCTTATAGTGGCGCTACTAGTGCCACTCTTATGCGACCGTCGCGAAATCTGATCGGGCATCATCTTTCAGATATAGAAACACGTCTACCAACTTTCGCTTATGTCGCACAACACAATTTTGGCGCTGCGATATTTTTCCGTCAGTGTGTTGCTAAGCAAGCTTATCCTGTTTTTTGTGTGAAACCAAGATTTGTGACGTCAGTGTTCTCAAACTGATTTGGTGATTTATTGGGGTTCGTGCTAGTGAACGATTCCAGAGATTCTACGGATTTTGGGATGGGTTGTATGCTGTTATGCACGTGGCCTAATAACAGCACCAGTTATATAACTGCATTTAATGAGGGGAACGCTGATTCTACACATAATATTAGAGACATATCCCAAAAATAAGCAAATAAATAATTTGAATAAAGCAAATGGTACCTTAGTGGAAACAAATAGTAACATGTCTGGTTCGGATCGCTTTACCATCCGTTCAGTTACGTTTATTCTTCAAAAAAAGTCGGCAGTACAATCTGTAGGGTGATGGCTGAAATATTTTCACACAACTAAGAAGATCTTGGCACATGACGTGCTTGCTCTGGAGTTGTGACAGATAAAGCTTGTCTCCATTTGACTGTCTGTGGTGGTTGACTGGGCCTGTTCTAAAGTTGTGATTTCTGTAAGTTTACCCAGGATGTGCGTTCGCAACGGTGCCTTTCCGTTAAAGCGCCCACTTGAAATGTAGCAGGTAGGAATTCTGCATGGATGTCAACAAGAATCCTGCCTTTCCAATTCCATGCAAACGTGACAAATTTCACCTCCTCAAAGTATTTATGTCTGGTTATTCCTATGTATTACTTCAGCTTCTTTTATCAAGCAATAGCAAAAGATCGTTCAAACTCTGTACCAACCTTAGAAATTGTCCATGAGTATTTGTAGACCACGCCTCGTAAACCTTTGCAGAATATACATGGAGGCACTTTCTCGTTAGTCACATTCGCTACAAGCATGCTGCAGATCTTGGGCTGAGAATAGAGAACTCTGAATTTTTTACATCCGCTTCATGGCATTCAAATCTTTCGTTTCCTGGGAGTCTCCCTTGCGACTGTGATTCGCTTTCTGGCTACCGTGCCTTGTTGACTGTGTAGTTTGAAGAAGAGTCACTTTTTGCTACAGCATGAGGTATTAGTTTCACATCTCAGAGTTCTTATCCTGAGCAGGTGGCGCACGTCTGGTTGTTTGTGAATACTGGATGCGGAGTTCATTGGGTTATTACTCCTGTTTATTTGAAAATGCGAGTTGTATAGATGACGAGCTCTGATTTTGTACAAGGCTTGCCCAGAAAGAAAAGCACCGCATTTTTTCTTCAACCATTCTATATTGAACATAATGAGAATTGCACACACGAAAGAATGATGTTTTATCTACACACCCTATTTTTCCATGTAATCTACATTCCGTTCTATGGCATTTCTCCAGTGCGAAACAAAAGCATGTATGCCCTGTCGGTACCAATCCTTGTCCTGGTGGCTTCACTGTCTGAATCACCTCCTCATCGTCTTCCACGAATGGCATCCTTTAATGGCCCAATCTCGCGAATGACAACATCATCTCGCTGCAACATGTCAGATATGACAGCAGTGGATGACCTCCCCGGCTGCTGCAAATCGTGAAGCTCCGACGAACTGCCTTCTGATGACCGCAGTCTCCGTAGCCAGCGACTAATTGTTCTTCTGTCGACAGCAGATGCTCCATAGACTTTACACAAACGTTTGTGAATATTCCCCACAGTTTCTTTCTCTGCTGTGAGAACGGCACGTTGCTTGTGACGTAGAACACAGATGCCATTTTTAAACTGTCCTGCAGCGACGCTATCTGTCGGAAGTGACGGAAACTTGGCGCGCTCACTCAGGAGACTTCAAATAATACATACGTAACATTTCGCAATCGTAGAATTGTTTTCGGCTGAGAAAAAAAAAAGCGGTGTATTTCTTCCTGGGCAACCCACGTACTTCTTTCGGTCTTCCAAACGATTTCAGTCAAAGTCCCGCATAATAAACTTCAGTACCTCATGTTAGTTTTCTGTGTTTTTGTTTTTCAAGAGTCATATTGCAATTCGATTCCATGTCCGGTTTGAATTTGAATAAATCAGTAGTTCTGTGATATCGACTGCAAATTATTAACCGTACTTTCTGCAACTTCTTTCATGATTATGCGAGCCTTATTTAATAAAAACAATCAGAAATATACTAAGGTGTTGTTTCAATACGATGATGTTACCGTTATGTCCGGTGGCCAAATTATTAACGGAATCTTGCATAAAATGCAAAGTTGTTTATTATGATGACGAGTATATGGCGCTTGCAGGTTCTTATTTCAAAATTCAAATCATCACTAATGCACATTTGTTTAAAAATAAATAAATATGGTCAGCACATTGAAAAAATTGAGTTTAAATTCTATACATTGTTCAATCTAAAACATGGATGGTATAGTGGTCTTACATCACGTAATTACAAACATATTGATTTCCACAATCTAGCTGTTGTAACCATGCACCAATCGTTGTGGCTAATGTGATTTCTGTACACTACGACAGCCTATGAAATGTCACTGTCATGTCTGTGTGAACAGAGGTGCTACTCCGAACAGAGAGTAGCGGACGCACATACACAATTATATTACATCTACTGAAATAACTACAAACATCTTTGTTCAAAACACTGATTTATACGGTAACACAAATACTCAAATTGGGTGGACTGTTACACAAAGAGTCCTAGCCTGTGCCACCGTCCCGTTCAGAGATGAAGCCCAAATTGATGAATATGACTTTCTTATTCCTGGAGTAAACACTGCTCCCTGGCTATGTCTTACACTGACACTGGGGAACAGATTTCCCGTGCATGGCGATTCCTTTTGCGAACTGTTCGGTGATCCGTGCCTAGTGAACTGCGATGGAACCGGTGAGCTCTATGGAACTGGAACTACCTGTTGCCTGCAAAACGTGGTTTATACCCTGGCTTGCGCAGTAATATGAAACTTCGCGCTACTTGTTCCATGTGATTGCTGGCGTGTCACTGGTTCCTATTACGCGTGCAACTTCTGTCGTAGGCCGCTCGAATTACTAACGGCCGACTTCGCCTGCTAGCTAGACTGCCCCGTGCAACCTGCGTTGCTAGAGAAAAGGCTAGCCTGCAGTGGAGTTAAAGAAATAAAATCATATCGAAGTACACTTAATACTGAGTGAATACAAAATAACCGAATAAACTTTGCAAAATTCCTCATTGAAATAAGCTACCATGAAAGCAGAACCGATATTTGACTCCCTGCTACGAGTTATTTTTAATGTTCATCATTGACGCTGCTTCACAGTCTGCAGAACTTCATCACAAAATATATCTGTCACTCATGCAAAGTCAACGTAATTTTATCGCCAAAATTTGCAACACTTGGAAGATGTGTGAAAAAGTCGTCATACACTGTTCAAAATTCTGTCAGCCTCAAAATTTTAAAGTACGAGTATTAAAACGGTGGGGCTCCTTGCAGCCCAGGGACTGTTTACCTCCTACTGAAGGCTCCGTATTTTGACCCAATGCAGATCACCAACAGCTGCCTGCCGAAATACCGGTGGAAAGATAATGAGGCACGCTAGCGGCGCCTACTTAAAACCTCGTGAAGCCATACCACTTCGTCATGTTCACAGCTTCTTGCAAACTTACCTTAAAATGACCGTCACGTTAATTATATTTTGTAATGAGTGCCTCCAAACGTTCGTAAGGTCATTTTCTGACCTTACGAACCATTATCGCATACATATTACGATAAATATTAATGAAAACATTATATGCTGACGTCATGCATAATTGTTAAAAATAAGAAACACAAGAAAATAATTTTATATATGTGAGTACTGTGTGTCAAACTAAAGTGTATTTTCCTGCTCGTTTATAGTGCTATTAGTTCTATATAACTCTCACCAAATTTAAATTAGGGCCGATTTAATTGGAGGCCTGGTTCAATCAGACTGAGTAATGCTTAATTTAACACGGAAATAATATATCTGTAATAAACACATTTAGGAAAAAGTCGAGGATACAGGATATCATTTACTCACGTTATAATTGTGTAATCCTGTAATACTTTTGCCTGCCGTTGTGGCCGAGCGGTTCTAGGCGCTTTAGTCCGGAACCGCGCTGCTGCTACGGTAGCAGGTTCGAATCCTACTTCGGCCATGGATGTGTGTGCTGTCCTTAGGTTAGTTAGGTTTATGTAGTTGTAAGTCTAGGGTACTGATGACCTCAGATGTTAAGTCCCATAGTGCTGAGAGCCATTTTTTTGTAATACTTTTAGTTCCTATTAATTTGACTGAGTGATTTTAATCAAAATTTCATTATTCTGGATTCATTTAAGCTACGGACAGTCTGCGTCAGTATGTGTTACTGTGCAGATCAGCCATTGTTCGACGTATTTTTTATGATTGTAGCAGCTTCGGTCTATCTGTAGCGTAATTTAAAGTTTTTCTGTAATCATTACTTGTAAAAATCGATGTAGTTAAACACTAGAGTTAGCGCAGCGTTGTAGAGTGCTGCATATAACTCGTGACATCGAGGTATAAAGTTTGATATCCTCATTCATTGTGTAGGTTCACTGGAATCAATTTTTGTATTTCTCTGTGCAATATTTAGTAGTAACAGTTTTTCGCTGGAAGTAGGCTTCATGCAATCGGTCACACGCCCGCCGCCGGCATGGTCATCTGCCCCATTCCTGGAGATTCCAGGCCGTTAACAACTTTTTCCCACTTCCTGTTCTTGGTGCCCTGCAACGGCCAAGCCCGCAACGTGCGATCCGGACGCCCCTACGAACATACGGACTAAGCTAAAAGCCACCTTGACTTGTAAGTTCAGAGGTACAGTGACGCATCCAGACAAATACCTACAGAAAATACTACCTGAAATTTAAATTTATAATCGACGTCAATCAATTCCTCTTTTTACAGAAATGCTTTTGTTGGTAATCCCGGTCTGCTTTTTGTATTCTCTCTACTTTGATCACTATAGTTACCAGTGACGCATCCAGACAAATACCTACAGAAAATACTACCTAAAATTTAAATTTATAATCGACGTCAATCAATTCCTCTTTTTACAGAAATGTTTTTGTTGGTAATCCCGGTCTGCTTTTTATACTCTTTCTAGTTTGATCGCCATAGTTACCTTTCTGTCCACATGACGAACCTAATCTACTGCTATTAGCGTCCAGTTTTCTAGTCTAATCTCCTCAGCATCGCCTGATTCAGTTCCACTACATTCTATTGCCCTTGTTTTAATTTTGTAGTTGGTCATCTCATAACTTCTTCTCAAGAGACTATCTGCTTCGTTCAACTGCATTCTGTCTCAGACGGAATTACAGTGTCGCCTGTTAACTTCAAAATTTTATTCCTTCTCCCTGAACTTTAATTCCCTTTCCAAATCTCCCCTTAGTTTCCTTTAATGCTTGCTCAATGCAGAGTCTGAATATCATCGTGGATTGGCTATAACCCTATCTCATTCCCTTCTCAAGTACTGCTTCCGGCTCGTGTCCTACTGAACTACTTTCTGTACATCTTAATCCTTCAAAGAGTGTATTGCAGTCGACCTTGTCAAAAGCTTTCTATAAATCAACAAAGTCTATAAGGTAGGTTTGCCTTTCTTCACCCTCTCTTGGGGAAATTTATGGCACAACTTGGCTACATCGACTAACATTTATATCTACATCTACACTCCGCAAGCCTACTTGCAGTGCGTGGTGGAGGGACCTTTGTGTACCACTGACAATTCTCCGCTTTCCTGTTCCAGTCACGAACAGTTCACTGGAAGAGAGTTTTACCGTAAATCTCCGCATAGGGCTGTGAGGTTACTAAAGTGGTTCTAATATGTGTACCATAGAGGTCTGTATCTACCCTGTCGGAAATCAAAGTAACGATGAGCAGAACGTACACCGTTTGGCATAAAACAAAACTCTCTATAGGCAAGGCGAAATTGTTCAATCAATTGTACAAGATTTGGCTTATAAAACCACAGTTCTTCCAACACTAATACGGCAGCAGAGTAGTTGATTTTATTGCCATAAAAGGTCAATGCCAAATCCTCGATGCGATCTTGTGTAGTAGGAACTAGGAAGGCGATGCGAAGATCGTCCGGGTAATTTCGGATGTGTTCCCAATTAGAATAAAAGAACTCCAACGCAGACATGAGCTGTAACAACAATATTTATTCAAAAGGTGACAGTTCCTTTACGCTTACAAAATGTCATATAGACACGATTTCTTACAACAAATGTTACATACTTTACTTCACTTTGAACAACATCGTTTTTCTCCGGTTCATCACCGGCAATTTGTAAGCCAAAATAAAACGGGTTAATTCCTTGAAATAACTTGTTCAAGGCCTTTTCTTGAGATATATGTTGGAGGAAGCAAAATACTTGCTGATTCTTCTAGGAACGTACGCTCTCAGAACTTTTACTATGAACCACACCACGAAGAGGAACGCTTCTCTTGCAACGTCTTCCACTGGAGTTGGTTGATCATCTATGTGACGCTTTCGTGCTTATTTAATGAGCCTGCAACGAAACGCTCTACTCTTCTATGGATCTGTTTCCCCTGTCAGTCCTATCTGGTACAGATCCCATACTGCAGAGCAATATTCAGATGCTGGTCAAACGAGTATCTTGTAAGCTACTTCCTTTGTCGATAGACTACATTTTATGACGATTCTTCCAATTAATGTCTGTATGGCACCTGCCTTGCTTGCGATTAGTTTTGTGGTCGTTCCACTTCAGATTGCTCCAGACGCATACTCCTAGATGCCGAGTGATCAAAAAGTCAGTATAAATTTGAAAACTGAATAAATCACGGAATAATGTAGATAGAGAGGTAAAAATTGACACACATGCTTGGAATGACATGGGGTTTTATCAGAACCAAAAAAATACAAAAGTTCAAAAAATGTCCGACAGATGGCGCTTCATCTGATGAGATAGCAATAATTAGCATAACAAAGTAATACAAAGGAAAGATGATGTTCTTTACAGGAAATGCTCAATATGTCCACCATCATTCCTCAACAATAGCTGTAGTCGAGGAATAATGTTGTGAACAGGACTGTAAAGTATGTCCGGAGTTATGGTGAGGCACTGGCGTCGGATGTCGTCTTTCAGCATTCCTAGAGATGTCGGTCGATCACGATACACTTGCGACTTCAGGTAACCCCAAAGCCAATAATCTCGCGGACCTGGGAGACCTGGAGACCTGGAGACCTGGGAGGCCAAGCATGACGAAAGTGGTGGCTGAGCACACGATCATCACCAAACGACGCGCGCAAGAGATCTTTCACGCGTCTAGCAATATGGAGTGGAGCGCCATCCTGCATAAACATCGTACTTTCCAGCAGGTGTTTATAAGCCGGGCTGGGGATGATGCGATTCTGTAACATATTGGCGTACCTCTCGCCCGTCACGGTAGCAGTTTTGCTGTCCAGCGCCATCTGTTGGACATTTTGTGAATTTTGTTTTTTTTCTTTTTTCTGGTTCTAATAAAACCCCATGTCTTTCCAACCACGTGTGTCAATTTTTACCTCTCTATTTACATTATTCCGTGGTTTATTAAGTTTTCAAATTTATACTGACTTTTTGATCACCCTGTATTTTATGGAAGTACTCTTAACTGCTTCCAGTGATAGTTTTGCAACCTTTTAATCAAACAATAAAGTGTCTTTCTGTCTATATATTCGCAATACGTTACATTTGTTTATGTTGAGGATCAGTTGCCACTCCCTGCACCAAGCGTCGATCCGCTGCACGTCTTCCCGCATTTCGCTACAGATTTTAGTGTCGCAACTTCTCGGTATGACACATCAACATCCGCCGAAATCCTCATGAAGCTTCCGACGTTATCTACTAGGTAATATATATATATATATATATATATATATATATATATATATATATATATATATATATATATATATATTGTGGAAAGCAATAGTCCTGTAACACTGGACTGTGACACTCTCGAAGTTACTCTTACATCTGAAGACTTCTGTCCGTTCAGAATGACACGCTGTGTGTTCTGTTTGCTAGAAACTCTTCAGCTCAATCACACAGTTCGTCTGGTATACCGTACGCTCGTATTTTGTTCATTGGACGCCAGAGCGGAACTGTGTCGAAATCCTTCCGGAAGTCAAGGAATACGACATCCATCTGGGCACCTGTATCTGCTGCGTTCTGGGTCTCGTGGACGAATAGAGCGAGCTGGGTTTCACACGACCGTTGTTTTCGGAACCCATGTTGGTTGCTACGGAGGAACAGAACTATATAAAGGGATCGATTGATAAAGGGATCGGTTGATAAAGGGATCGGTTGATAAAGGGATCGATTGATGGGACACATCCTAAGGCATCAAGGAATTGTCAATTTGGTAGTGAAGGAAAGTGTACAGGGTAAAAATTATAGACGGAGACCAAGGCTGAAATACGATAAGTAGGTTGAAAAGGATGTAGGATGCAGCAGTTATGCTGAGATGAAAGAGCTTGTACGGGCGTGGAAAAAAACATAACCATACTTCAGCTGACGTAAACAAACTCGGCGGTAAGTCCCGAGGTATCATATGTGACACCCAAAAGTTTAAAGTTTATAAATTCGTTATAACGTTGATTCATAGTTCGCTACTAACTGAGGGCGGTCTGTACGGTCTCTATACGGTAGTAAAGCATGTGAAAACACATGTAATTAGAAAAATGTGTCTTTACCTTCATTTCGACAGAGGTGCTGTGTAGTCGCAGAATCCGAAGTTTCCAATCAGTGCTGCCACATCTTGATGCTCGGCAGGACGAACAAGTCACCTGACGCAAGCACGATGTCTATTGTGCGTGATTCCACAGTCCAGAAAAAGTTCAGCTGCGTGCACGAGCAAGGAAAAAAAAAAAAAACCTGGAGGTATCATATACGATACCTCGAGACGGAAGAAATTAGAGAACTTGTGGACTCTCGCAGAATTGAGGTCATTATCAAAGGGTTGGGTTGGGTTGTTTGGGGAAAGAGACGAGACAGCGAGGTCATAGGTCTCATCGGATTAGGGAAGGACGGGGAAGGAAATCAGCCGTGTCCTTTCTAAGGAACCATCCCGGCATTTGCCTGGAGCGATTTAGGGAAATCACGGAAAACCTACATCAGGATGGCCGGACGCGGGATTGAACCGTCGTCCTCTCGAATGCGAGTCCAGTGTCATTATCAAGGCAAGGGGCGATAATACACAATATTGTGATGTCTCCTGGGGGTGACCAAACTTCTGTAAAATGTGGTAACAAACTCAGCAAGCCACTGTGCAGTCCATGACGGAGAGTACGTCTTAACTGTTGTCACTACCTACGCAAGAAATGAGATAAAAACAATACAACTTGCAATTTCTCTATACATGGCCAGGCCTGGAGAAAGAAAGAAGGCATCTCACCGGTCAGCAACACCCAAGTGCCACTATAGCTGCAGAGGAATCTCTCACTTGTTTGGTAGGCTGGTTAGTGTAGTGCTCCACAGTGGACGAACCACGGCTGTGATTGAAAACAAATGAATTATGTATTTTGTTATGGAGTACAAAGACTAAATTAACTTCCCACTACTCTCTTCGTTTTTTATTTTATTTGCAATCGATTTCGAACCCTTTTATGGCTTAATCTTCAAGCACTCAGGCACGTTTATTTAAATGGTATTCATTCGCGAGTATACCAAGTTGCTACACCACTGCATCCTCTAATTGCGTGAAGATGAAACCGTAAAAGGATTGGAAATTGGCTTCTAGAAGACAACAAAAATGGGTGAGTTCAAAATGGTATAAAATATCCTTTTTTTTCACAACAAAATAATTCACACCTCAAATACCCAGCATGCAGCATCATGGAAGCAACAATATGAATGACAATCACACGGTAGTTTACGGAGTTTGCAGATTGTAGGAGAGATATTGGCAAATTGAGCGCTGTCTGGAGTGACTTTAGATGCACGATTTTTTGTCAAGTATTTGTGTTCCTTTTTAGCAAGGAAAAAAAGGGAACATTACTCAAAAACGACAAAAGTTGGAAACTAACCATTTCATTGACGGGTCGAATAATTCTAACCGACCAGTCATAGGAAAGGCCACAACCAGAGTAGAGTTTTGTAGAACATTAGGAGAGTTTGTAACTGCCCCTATTTTATGTCAAATGGACTGGGACTGTTACTCAAACTTTCTATGCTGTTAGAGCTATACAGTTATTTCTTTATAAATTTAATTCCTTCATCTTACATACATGGTGGCGAAATTAGAGTTTAAAAATGAATTCACTTTAGCTACAAAACGACAGACTTGCAATGTATTCCCACATTTTCACAGGATGTAACAAGCTGTTTAATGAAGTAATTACCGAGTGTCTAGACTGTGACCTACGCCCCATTCATGGATTAATAGTAATGCAATAGATATCCGAATACACAGTGACACACTGCACTGTAGCCTTTACTTTTTTACATCACACCCAACCAGCTTACCATCATTTAACATCATCACATATTTTTAGTAGTGGAGTATACACAGGATAAGATAGAAGCTAGTACTTACTATCAAAATATCCACGTGGCATTTTTATATTTTTGAAAACGCTGCAAAAACTCTCGAATGTAAATATAACGAAGTTTCATTCTGAATTCCATCTTTCTAGATGAAATTTGTGAAAACAAAAACGCTTGATTTACTTGATAATTTAAAGCCATTTAAATCAGAGTGGTATCATTTGAATGAAATTTGGGAAAGGAGTAACAGTTCATTCAATACTAAGATAGACTGGTGATGTATTGGAACTGATTCCTCACATTCATTGAATTAAAATAAGATGTTAGAAGAGTGCGTTTGAAGACCCCCATTGTTTAGCTCCGTCAATGAGAACAATAAAAGGTAGAAACTTTAGCACTGCACACTTAATTTTGAACTTCATAGTTATATGCGCCACCACTAATTGTTACGTACTGAATTGCTTGCGCGATCTGCAGCGCGGCCCTACCTCACAGGGGCTCCTCAACTTATTGCCTCCGTGTACATCCAAAGATTTACAAATTATCTCCTTAACCAGTGTGAGATTACTCCCTCTTTTTGACCGTAACAATTTCTTTGATGCAATTACTTCATATTTCCACCTATAGGATTTTAAGAAGAAAAATAATAAAGTAATAAAATTACAATAATCCTATAGAATCGATAAATACAATCAACAGAATTAGAAGAATAAAAAGATATTTGATAAAACAAACATAAAGCTGTGTTTGATTCTTGTAAATTGGCCATATAGTTACGTAAATGTATTATGGATTACAGTTGTTGCTACAGATGGTGTGAGACACTTCGTCTGCTGGAAATTCGCTCAAGGCTTTGGTCATGTTTGTAAGCAACGACAAGCAATCATACTGATAAAAATTTGGGCAAGTTCGAGCCTGTTCTGTTCTGTTGAGCTGTTCTGTTCTGGCTTGGGCATGTAACATGAAATACACGAATTGGTCCATATCAGCATATTGACACTCATCACCTGGAATTAATAGTAATCCTAAATAGTAATTAAGAGTAATCCTAAATAAGGCTAGTAAAAGTCAGTCTATCAGTACTGCTTTGCTTGTCTGAAATAGTAACCAGCTCTCTGCAATGCAACCGCGAGATTAATAGAAGGGGACATATTATTGTAAATACTAGTATTTGATAGAAAGGTATTAATTTTTTTTATTCAGAAGCTTCAGTTATAGAGTAGCTTTGTAACTAGTAATAACCATCAATTTAGTCATAATCCTAAATAGATGAATTTAATGAAAATAAAAGTGATCATCATATACTTAAATTGAATTCCTGCAGATGGAGCCCATAATTCGTTTTGTTGTTGATTGCAAACAATAGACTTATTTACAGTTAACAACTATACTTCATGGAAAATAGGTAGCCAATCTGTATAATGTAATAAGGCCATATCGAAATAAATATCTTTCGAAAGTATGTCCTCTTCGCTCTATCATTCCCTTTTGAGTTCACGGATCATTTCCGCAATACCCGTTTGTTGATGGTACCTACCGGACAACAAACCTAACAGCATACCTTTAAATTGATTCCTTTAAACCGACTTAGCGGAGATCCCAAACACTCGAGCAGTGATCAAGAATGGGTCGCACTACGCGATGTACTTCGTAGATGAACTACACTTTTCTAGAAATCGCCCAATAAACCGAAGTCCACCTTTCGCCTTCCCTACAACCGACCTTAACTGCTCTATTCATTTCATGTCACTTTGAAAGGTTGCACGTAGATATTTAATCGACGTGACTGTGTGAAGCAACACAGCACCAATACTGTATTCGAAAAATAAAGGATTGTTTTTCCTACACATTTTCGTCAGTTTACATTATTACCTACTTTTAGCAAGCTTACATTCATCACACGGAATAGAAATGCTGACGAAGTCATTCTGTATCTTCCTACAGTCGCCGAACGATGGCACGTCCCATGGACAAAAGTTCCTCAGCAAAGAGTCAGAGATTGCCACTCACTCTACCGTCAGATCGTTTATGTATATAGAGAACCACAAAACGGTCTTACCACTCTTCTCTGTAGAACTCCAGACGGTACCCTTGTTCTTGATGAACCTCATCGTCCAGACCACCGTACTTGGTTATACGAGGGGCGTTTGAAAAGTCCGTGCAATGTCCGAGAGAGGGCACCACCAGCGCGTATCGAGGTCATGTTTAGTTATTAGCATCTTTGGAAAGAACGCACACCAAGTTTTAGCCATATTGGTCTATTTCTTCGTGTTTGGCATTCGTGTGAATCAAGGAAGTCGAGTGATTGTGAAAAAATGCACGAAAAAGAATTTCGTATGGTGATAAAACATTACTTTATGAAAGGCAAAACGCCTCAGGAGACTAAAGAGAAGCTTGATAAACATAACGGTGATTCTGCATCTTCGATTAGAACAGTTTATAGTGGTTTCAAAATTTTCGGAGTGGTCATATGGGCACAAATGATGCTGAACGTTCTGGACGCCCTGTGGAGGTTACGACTCCAGAAATAATTGATAAAAACCATGGTATGGTGATGGATGACAGAAGAGTTAAGGTGCGTGAGATTGCTACTGCTGAGGGCATCTCGAATGAACGGGTACATAATATTTTGCATAAACATTTGGGCATGAGAAAGCTGTCCGCAAGATGTGTTCCGCGATTGCTCACGCTTGACCAAAAACGGAATCGTGTGAAGTGTTGCAAGGATTGTTTGCAGCTGTTCAGGAAGAATCCGCAGGTCTTTAAGCGTCGTTTCGTCACTGTGGATGAAACATGGATACATTACTATACTCCTGAGACCAAACAACCATCTAAACAATGGGTTACCAAGGGCGCATCTGCACCAAACAGGCGAAGACCAGTCCTTCGGCCGGAAAGGTTATGGCGACTGTCTTTTGGGATTTGCAAGGGATAATCTTCATCGACTATCTGGAAAAGGGTAAAACTATTACAGTTGAATATTATTCATCGTAACTGGACCGTTTGAAAATCGATCTGCAAGAAAAACGGCGGCGATTGGGCCGCTAAAATGTCCTTTTCCATCACGACAATGCACCAGCACACACCTCAGCAGCTGTGGTCTCACAATTAATTTAAATAGGATTACAACTCGTTTAACATCCCCTCTATTCTCCTGAATTGGCTCCCTCGGACTATTATTTGTTCCCCAATTTGAAGAAATGGCTGGCGGGACAAAGATTTTATTCAAACGAGGAGGTGATTGCAGCAACTAATAGTTATTTTGCAGACTTGGACAATTCCTATTATTCGGAAGGGATCAACAAATTAGAACAGCGTTGGACGAAGTTTATAAGCGTAAAAGGAGACTATGTCGAAAAATAAAAATGATTTACCCCCAACACGTAAGTAGTTTTTATTTTTGCAACGACTTTTCAAACGCCCTCATAGTAGTTAAGGAGGCTTCGAGCCACTCACATATCTGGGAACCTATTCCGAATGATCGGACCTGCGTTAACGGCCTGCAGTATGGCACTGTGTCAAATGCTTTGCGAAAATCTAGAAATATGGAATCTTTCTTTTACACTTGATCTGTGGTTCGCAGGATATCGTGCGAGGAAAGGGAAAGTTGAGTTTTAACCAAGCGATGCTTTATAAATCCGTAGCCGGCCGAAGTGGCCGTGCGGTTAAAGGCGCTGCAGTCTGGAACCGCAAGACCGCTACGGTCGCAGGTTCGAATCCTGCCACGGGCATGGATGTTTGTGCTGTCCTTAGGTTAGTTAGGTTTAACTAGTTCTAAGTTCTAGGGGACTAATGACCTCAGCAGTTGAGTCCCATAGTGCTCAGAGCCATTTGAACCATTTTTATAAATCCGTGTTGATTTGTGAATAGAAACTTTTCTCTCTCAAGGAAATTTATTATATTATAATCCAGAGTACATTTCAGACAGTACAACGTATTGAATGAACAGTGAGTGTGAGGCATGCGTTTATAAAGGACTGATGTTGACGACTCTACGTTGAAAAACAACTCACAAATTGCTGCGTTATGTTCGCAATAGATTTTTCCACTGGTTACAGTTCGTGACCGGTTGCCAGAGTGGAAAATTGAGAGAGTTATACCAGTAATTGATTTAGCACATAAACAGGAATCAATAAACAAGGTAAAGTGTTCCAAATTTGTGAGTAACACGTTGATGAAAACTTGAACTGGAGCAATCATATGAAGTCTAGTTACTTTTGCTTTTCGGATAATTGCTAGTCTTGGATACAAACGTATTAACCTAACATATTATGCATATTTCAACTCAATCATGTCTTATGGAATAATCACTTAGAAACAAAGTATTGACTGCACAGAATCGAGTAGTAAGAATAATAAATGGTGTTTGTAGATACAGCTTTAAAGAGTTAGGCATTTTAACTGCACCTCCACAATGTATAGATTCACCAATGAAATTCGTCATAAATAATCCATCACAATTTGTGAAGAATAGTGTTAGCCATGCCTACGACACTAGAAGAATAAAAAGACGATTATTACCCGTTACTGATGCATTTTTATCATTTGCTAGATAACATGAAATATATGACAGGTGAAAAAACAAACTTTAAACACAACCTAAAATTATTTCTATCTATCAACTATACTATAAACGAAAAAAACTAGTTCTCAATGTAATTGAACGAGGATAACTGAAAAATAATGAGTTTACTGATGTTAAAACTAATAATGTAAATATATCCTGTAAACTGATTTATTCCACGACATACCGACATAAAAATCGTTCAAATGGCAATGGAACATGTAACTACGTAATTATCTTCGTAACTAACTACTGTCAAAATGAACGAGGAAGTGTGCCGCGAGATTGGTTGTTCCATCACATGGCTGTGATTGTCTGTTTCTACCACAGACAGTTTCTTAATGTAGCTCTTGTAAACAAGAAAGTTTGGCTTTGAAACTGGGAACTTCGAAGTTAATTATTGACTAAACCGTTGTCAAATAAAAGTACTGAAAAGAATCCGCACATTATCCGTAGTTTTCGAAGGCGACTTTTCCATACGGATCAGGGCATCCTATATTAAATAAATGCACGAATCAATTTTTTAAAACTCTTTTAATGTAACATACTTTTTTGTTAGTGAAGAAATAGAAAATGTTATCTCAATCCCCGTAGTGACAAGCAGCTGGAAACAAACGGAAACAAATACGACGACTTGTTTTTGTTTCAAGAACATATCACTCGCGAAATTAAAACCAAGGTGAAAATCCTATGAAGCTCTAGGCAGATTGTGTTGCGCAGCGTCTGTAGAACGCCCGTCCATCACGTCACGTCGCACTTTTCAGTTCTGAGCGCGTAGTCAGCACATAAAGCTATCTAGAACTTAGTCTCCCGCCAAGTGTGAAGTGTGTCTTGTCTTTCGATGTATTCACACTGATGGGGTTCTGCCTGATATCATACACATAACGTAACTGGAAAGCGTGATAACAAAGTGCGGGAATGGTGGTGGACTTTGAAGCAGGAAGTATAGATATTCATTGTGCAGGCGATCAGGGAAGGAAGCGATTATCATCGATGATCTTGTTCAGCGAGTGGATCAAGCGATTCGAGAAAATCATATACGAAGGCAATTCATACAAGCGAAGGAGAATGTTGGTATCAGACACGACCTTCTTTATGACAATGTTCAGCCGCACAATGCAGCTGCAACGAAGATTCTCATACAGCCATTTCGAGGGGAAGTGTTTGATCAACCACCATACAGCCCGAACTTGGCTCTAATTGATTTTCATCTCTTTGATGACATGAACCACTAGCTATGAGGACAGTGTATTGGTATTGAGCTGCTGAACAGCAAAGAGATAGGCAGAAAACACAGGCGGCTGAAAGTATTACGAGGGTACTAGAGAGTTGGTACTACGCTATTATAAATGTCTAAATCAAGCGGTGACTGTGTACAAAAGTAGGTATAAGGTGCAGCTAAAAGTTGAAAATAAAACATTTTTGCTTTTCCCCGTGGTTTCTATTTCCCGACCGATCGGACCTTAAAAAAAAAAATAGCTGTGGTACACACCGGTAAGCGGCGACTGTGTACAGAAGTAGGAATAAGGTGCAGCTAAAAGTTGGAAATAAAACATTTTTGCTTTTCACCGTGGTTTCTATTTCGTGACCGATCGGACCTTAAAAAAAATAGCCGTGGTACACACCAGTAAACTTTTACGTGAACAACCAACAACTATTCTCGGTCTGGTCTCGAATCCTAGTTCCGAATACTTGATATCAGTTATAGCAAATACCGAGATCACAGTGAAATAGAGAACTCCCAAGTTTTAGTCCTCGTATTGCGCGAAACTGTGACAGGTTCCCCAATGACTTGTCATCGAGGAAAAGGTCGATCTTCCTCGCAGGTGGCTACGGGTGCTGAGTTCCACGGACCTGGACTGCAAGTTTCTGTTATGCTTTGGAACGCGACTTATATTCTGGTTTGGGCAGTGGTATGAAGCTGTGACCTACTAGTTCCATTTGACTGCTCACGTGGAACGTAGCTCCTGTTATGCAGGTGACCTGTGTTGTAGCGGCACCCCCTAAAGGGAGGTGCTGGTTGTAGGCCGTTTAAATGACCAGCGGTCTCGCTTCGCCTGGCGTGTCGGCTGCCCCGTGCTACCCTCTTTGCTAGGGAAGTCGCTGGCTTACAGAGGAGTTGTGACCAAGCGACTCGAGGTCACACGTCTGTACGACAGACGCAGGGGTTGGATGAAAATGTGGAAACACCGCGAGAAATGCATGCTTGAACATAAATGCAGATGCTGGCCAAACCTGCTGGTTGTGCTGTTTTATTTGCACCTATTCAATCTCCCCAATACGCTGCAATCGTCAGTTGTGGTTAGAACAGTGTTCTGTGTATTTGTGAGTGCATAAAGTCGGAGCTAAGTGAACTAGAACTGGGCAAATTTTTTGTGATCGTAAGGCTGCTGCTTCCGTAAGCACGGTAGTCGTAGTGTTGGGTATTTCAAGAGGCACCGATCGAAGGTGTGTACCGCGTACAGTGAAGGCGGAAAACATCATCCGCTAAGTCACAACGCGAACGAAACTGTGTGTTGTGCGATCGTTACAGATGGTTATTGAAGAGGACTGTGACGAAAAATAACTCGATGGGAGCTCCAGGAGCAGGAAATTGCAGGGTGAGCTGTAATTCCAAGCCGGCCGCTGTGGCCGTGTGGTTCTAGGCGCTTCAGTCTGGAACCGCGCGACCGCTACGATCGCAGGTTCGAATCCTGACTCGGGCATGGATGTGTGTGATGTCCTTAGGTTAGTTAGGTTTAAGTGGTTATAATTTCTAGGGGACTGATGACCTCAGATATTAAGTCCCATAGTGCTCAGAGCCATTTGTAATTCCAAAACCACTCATCAATAATGCAGAGCACCGTTACGGCAAAACGTGTTCCCGAAGCCGTAAAACCTGGACTATAGAGCAATGAAAGAAAGTCATGTGGCCAGACGAGTCTTGATGCACATTCTTTCCAACTTCCGGCCGAGTTTGCGTGCCACGAGTGAAACATGGCGGTGGTTTGGTGATAATTTTGGCTGCCATATCGTGTTACTCCATGCATCTCTGGCTACTCTCCAATGTCGCGTTACTACAAGGATTACGTGACCATTCTGGCTGATCAGGTCCATCCTATGAGAAAATGTTTGTTCCACAATGGGGATACAGTGTTCCAAGACGACCGGGCCTGTTCACAATGTTTACATCGTCCAGGACTGGATCTGTGAGCACGAGGATGAATTGTAGCAACTCTACATCTACATCTACATCTACATTCATACTCCGCAAGCCACCCAACGGTGTGTGGCGGAGGGCACTTTACGTGCCACTGTCATTACCTCCCTTTCCTGTTCCAGTCGCGTATGGTTCGCGGGAAGAACGACTGTCTGAAAGCCTCCGTGCGCGCTCTAATCTCTCTAATTTTACATTCGTGATCTCCTCGGGAGGTATAAGAGGGGGAAGCAATATATTCGATACCTCATCCAGAAACGCACCCTCTCGAAATCTGGCGAGCAAGCTACGCCGCGATGCAGAGCGCCTCTCTTGCAGAGACTGCCACTTGCATTTATTAAACATCTCCGTAACGCTATCACGGTTACCAAATAACCCTGTGACGAAACGCGCCGCTCTTCTCTGGATCTTCTCTATCTCCTCCGTCAACCCGATCTGGTACGGATCCCACACTGATGAGCAATACTCAAGTATAGGTCGAACGAGTGTTTTGTAAGCCACCTCCTTTGTTGTTGGACTACATTTTCTAAGCACTCTCCCAATGAATCTCAACCTGGTACCCGCCTTACCAACAATTAATTTTATATGATCATTCCACTTCAAATCGTTCCGCACGCATACTCCCAGATATTTTACAGAAGTAACTGCTACCAGTGTTTGTTCCGCTATCATATAATCATACAATAAAGGATCCTTCTTTCTATGTATTCGCAATACATTACATTTGTCTATGTTAAGGGACAGTTGCCACTCCCTGCACCAAGTGCCTATCCGCTGCAGATCTTCCTGCATTTCGCTACAATTTTCTAATGCTGCAACTTTTCTGTATACTACAGCATCATCCGCGAAAAGCCGCATGGAACTTCCGACACTATCTACTAGGTCATTTATATATATTGTGAAAAGCAATGGTCCCATAACACTCCCCTGTGGCACGCCAGAGGTTACCTTAACGTCTGTAGACGTCTCTCCATTGATAACAACGTGCTGTGTTCTGTTTGCTAAAAAATCTTCAATCCAGCCACACAGCTGGTCTGATATTCCGTAGGCTCTTACTTTGTTTATCAGGCGACAGTGCGGAACTGTATCGAACGCCTTCCGGAAGTCAAGAAAAATAGCATCTACCTGGGAGCCTGTATCTAATATTTTCTGGGTCTCATGAACAAATAACGCGAGTTGGGTCTCACACGATCGCTGTTTCCGGAATCCATGTTGATTCCTACATAGTAGATTCTGGGTTTCCAAAAACGACATGATACTCGAGCAAAAAACATGTTCTAAAATTCTACAACAGATCGACGTCAGAGATATAGGTCTATAGTTTTGCGCATCTGCTCGACGACCCTTCTTGAAGACTGGGACTACCTGTGCTCTTTTCCAATCATTTGGAACCCTCCGTTCCTCTAGAGACTTGCGGTACACGGCTGTTAGAAGGGGGGCAAGTTCTTTCGCATACTCTGTGTAGAATCGAATTGGTATCCCGTCAGGTCCAGTGGACTTTCCTCTGTTGAGTGATTCCAGTTGCTTTTCTATTCCTTGGACACTTATTTCGATGTCAGCCATTTTTTCGTTTGTGCGAGGATTTAGAGAAGGAACTGCAGTGCGGTCTTCCTCTGTGAAACAGCTTTGGAAAAAGGTGTTTAGTATTTCAGCTTTACGCGTGTCATCCTCTGTTTCAATGCCATCATCATCCCGGAGTGTCTGGATATGCTGTTTCGAGCCACTTACTGATTTAACGTAAGACCAGAACTTCCTAGGATTTTCTGTCAAGTCTGTACACAGAATTTTACTTTCGAATTCACTGAACGCTCCTCGCATAGCCCTCCTTACGCTAACTTTGACATCGCTTAGCTTCTGTTTGTCTGAGAGGTTCTGGCTGCATTTAAACTTGGAGTGAAGCTCTCTTTGCTTTCGCAGTAGTTTCCTAACTTTGTTGTTGTACCACGGTGGGTTTTTCCCGTCCCTCACAGTTTTACTCGGCACGTACCTGTCTAAAACGCATTTTACGATTGCCTTGAACTTTTTCCATAAACACTCAACATTGTCAGTGTCGGAACAGAAATTTTCGTTTTGATCTGTTAGGTGGTCTGAAATCTGCCTTCTATTACTCTTGCTAAACAGATAAACCTTCCTCCCTTTTTTTATATTCCTATTAACTTCCATATTCAGGGATGCTACAACGGCCTTATGATCACTGATTCCCTGTTCTGCACTTACAGAGTCGAAAAGTTCGGGTCTGTTTGTTATCAGTAGGTCCAAGATGTTATCTCCACGAGTCGGTTCTCTGTTTAATTGCTCGAGGTAATTTTCGGATAGTGCACTCAGTATAATGTCACTCGATGCTCTGTCCCTACCACCCGTCCTAAACATCTGAGTGTCCCAGTCTATATCTGGTAAATTGAAATCTCCACCTAAGACTATAACATGCTGAGGAAATTTATGCGAAATGTATTCCAAATTTTCTCTCGGTTGTTCTGCCACTAACGCTGCTGAGTCGGGAGGTCGGTAAAAGGAGCCAATTATTAACCCAGCTCGGTTGTTGAGTGTAACCTCCACCCATAATAATTCACAGGAACTATCCACTTCTACTTCACTACAGGATAAACTACTACTAACAGCGACAAACACTCCACCACCGGTTGCATGCAATCTATCCTTCCTAAACATCGTCTGTACCTCTGTAAAAATTTCGGCAGAATTTATCTCTGGCTTAAGCCAGCTCTCTGTACCTATAACGATTTCAGCTTCGGTGCTTTCTATCAGCGCTTGAAGTTCCGGTACTTTACCAACGCAGCTTCGACAGTTTACAATTACAATACCGATTGCTGCTTGGTCCCCGCATGTCCTGACTTTGCTCCGCACCCTTTGAGGCTGTTGCCCTTTCTGTACTTGCCCGAGGCCATCTAACCTAAAAAACCGCCCAGTCCACGCCACACAACCCCTGCTACCCGTGTAGCCGCTTGCTGCGTGTAGTGGACTCCTGACCTATCCAGCGGAACCCGAAACCCCACCACCCCATGGCGCAAGTCGAGGAATCTGCAGCCCACATGGTCGCAGAACCGTCTCAGCCTCTGATTCAGACCCTCCACTCGGCTCTGTACCAAAGGTCCGCAGTCAGTCCTGTTGACGATGCTGCAGATGGTGAGCTCTGCTTTCATCCCGCTAGCGAGACTGGCAGTCTTCACCAAATCAGATAGCCGTCGGAAGCCAGAGAGGATTTCCTCCGATCCATAGCGACACACATCATTGGTGCCGACATGAGCGACCACCTGCAGATGGGTGCACCCTGTACCCTTCATGGCATCCGGAAGGACCCTTTCCACATCTGGAATGACTCCCCCCGGTATGCACACGGAGTGCACATTGGTTTTCTTCCCCTCTCTTGCTGCCATTTCTCTAAGGGGCCCCATTACGCGCCTGACGTTGGAGCTCCCAACTACCAGTAAGCCCACCCTCTGCGACCGCCCGTATCTTGCAGACTGAGGGGCAACCTCTGGAACAGGACAAGCAGCCATGTCAGGCCGAAGATCAGTATCAGCCTGAGACAGAGCCTGAAACCGGTTCGTCAGACAAACTGGAGAGGCCTTCCGTTCAGCCCTCCGGAATGTCTTTCGCCCCCTGCCACACCTTGAGACTACCTCCCACTCTACCACAGGTGAGGGATCAGCCTCAATGCGGGCAGTATCCCGCGCAACCACAGTCTTAGTCCGATCGGGGGATGCGTGGGACGAGCTGGCCGTCCCCGACAAACCCCCATCCGGACCCCCACAGTGATGCCCATTGGCAACAGCCTCAAGCTGTCTGACCGAAGCCAACACTGCCTGAAGCAGGGAGCGAAGGGATGCCCACTCAGCCTGCATCCGAACACAGCAGTTGCAGTCCCTATCCATGCTAAAAACTGTTTTGCAAAGAACGTCTGAACTAATCTACAGAGAGCGCAAACAAATCGACAAAATTTAAACGGTTATTAAAATACAAGATTGCCTAGCAAATGCAGTAATGCTGCTACTAACGCACTGCTGACACACTGCTCGGCAGCGGAAGGAGACTACGCGATTTTACACTATTCAGGTACTAAAACGCGATGCTACAACTCGCAAATACTATAATACGCCCGAAATTTATGTATCAAACAATGCAAGTACCAAAAACACTCAAAGAAATTAAGAATTAAACTATGTAAGAAATGAGTGAGCTAGGAGTATACGACTTGCTGCTGCAGCTGCTTATCCAACGGCGGCAGGGAGCACACTGCCTGACCAACCGACACTGGCCGTTCAAAACAAAAACAAAAGACAAACGACTACGCGAATTTACACTATTCAGGTACTAAAACGCGATGCTACAACTCTCAAATACTATAATACGCCCGAAATTTATGTATCAAACAATGCAAGTACCAAAAACACGCAAAGAAATTAAGAATTAAACTATGTAAGAAATGAGTGAGCTAGGAGTATACGACTTGCTGCTGCAGCTGCTTATCCAACGGCGGCAGCGTAATTTCTCTCTTACACTTTATAGTGATCTGAGAATTGATCTCTAAATTATGCGACTGCAAAGAATAAAAACTAATACGTAAAGTTAACGTATTTATAACTCGTAGCATCTAGCACACACACTTCAAAAGCGATTGAACTGATACTTAAAATCCGTGTATGAAAGTTACTTCAAAACAACCTCTTAAAAATGGTTTTATCGCAAGCTGTTATTTGAATAAAGCCGATATGCAAGCTGTTATTCGAATAAGGTGAATTTGAAATGCTGTCTCCCTTCATTGTTTAGTGGCACTTCACCGCGTAAGTTATTAAAATTCTCGTGCAATGAGATATTAATTGGAATATAATGGGACTTCGTTTTGCATGAAAGCTGGTTCTCTGTGAAACATCAGAAAATGTTTAACGATAGTGAGCGGCTGTTATATTTCCTTTTTAACCATTAAACAACCCGATTCCAACTTTTTATACGGTCCATAACTTCAAATGAAATGAAATATCTTTTCAAGTAAAGGAAATGCGATTTTTAAATGAGTTTCTTTAAACACATATGAACGAAAATGATGTTATTGCTAACAAATTTCGTTACACGACACTTACATCTGAACAGTGTAACGCCAAAAGGAAGAAGAAGACCTAATAAACAACGAAACGAACGATGTGCGTTCTACAAAAGACAAATGGCTCAGAAGCATAACGTACATGAGTAGACTCTTTGACTATAACTGTGCAATGCCAAGTATATGCCTTACAGTGGCTTGTTTGTATTGAAATTTCTGTTTATACATGGTCTTATGTGCATTATTTGCGTTTTATGGACATAATAAAAAAAGAAGAACCACCATAGCCTCTACCACAATCACCATATCTCAGTATTATCAAGCCTTTGTGGTCTACTTTGGAGAGAAGGGGGAGTGATCGCTGTCCACCTCCATTATCGTTACCTGAACTTGCCACTATTTTGCAGGAATAACGATATAAAATTCCCTTGAAAACCATGAAAAGCCTGTATTTATCCAATCCCAGACGACTGGAAGCTGTTTTAAATGCCAACAGTTTTCCTATAATGAATTAGGCATAGTAACAAAATAAGTAAAATAAGTAACAATAAGTAAAATAACTGATGATGGTCGAAGTAGAGAGGATATCAAATGTAGACTGGCAATGGCAAGGAAATCGTTTCTGAAGAAGAGAAATTTGTTAACATCGAGTATAGATTTAAGTGTCAGGAAGTCGTTTCCGAAAGTATTTGTATGGAGTGTAGCCATGTATGGAAGTGAAACATGGACGATAACCAGTTTGGACAAGAAGAGAATAGAAGCTTTCGAAACGTGGTGCTACAGAAGAATGCTGAAGATAAGGTGGGTAGATCACGTAACTAATGAGGAGGTACTGAATAGGATTGGGGAGAAGAGGAGTTTGTGGCACAACTTGACCAGAAGAAGGGATCGGTTGGTAGGACATGTTCTGAGGCATCAAGGGATCACCAATTTAGTATTGGAGGGCAGCGTGGAGGGTAAAAATCGTAGGGGGAGACCAAGAGATGAATACACTAAGCAGATTCAGAAGGATGTAGGTTGCAGTAGGTACTGGGAGATGAAGAAGCTTGCACAGGATAGAGTAGCATGGAGAGCTGCATCAAACCAGTCTCAGGACTGAAGACCACAACAACAACAACAACAAAATAAACCGCGACACTGTACCACACAAGTGGCTTGTAGTGAAATTGCGTGCCCATGGAATATCGTCTCAGTTATGTGACTGGATTTGTGATTTCCTGTCAGAGAGGTCACAGTTCGTAGTAATTGACGGAAAGTAATCGAGTAAATCAGAAGTGATTTCTGGCGTTCCCCAATGTAGTGTTATAGGCCCTTTGCTGTTCCTTGTCTATATAAACGATTTGAGAGACAATCTGAGCAGCCGTTGTTTGCAGATAGCGCTGTCGTTCATCGACTAATAAAATCATCAGAAGATCAAAACAAATTGCAAAAGATTTAGAAAAGATATCAGAATGGTGCGAAAATTAGCAGTTGACCCTAAATAACGAAAAGTGTGAGGTCATCCACATGAGTGCTAAAAGGAATTGGTTCAAGTTCGGTTACACGATAAATCAGTCTAATCTAAAAGCCGTAAATTCAACTAAATACCTAGGTATTACAATTACGAACAACTTAAATTGGAAGGAACACATAGAAAATCTTGTGAGGAAGGCTAACCAAAGACTGCTTATTATTGGTAACACTTGGAAAATGTAACAGATCTACTAAGGAGACTGCCTACACTACGCTTGTCCGTCTTCTTTTAGAATACTGCTGCGCAGTGTGCGATCCTTACCAGATAGGACTGACGGAGTACATCGATAAAGCTCAAAGAAGGGCAGCACGTTTTGTATTAAAATGGCTCTGAGCACTATGGGACTTAACTTTTGAAGTCATCAGTCCCCTAGAACTTAGAACTACTTACACCTAACTAACCTAAGGACATCACACACAGCCATGCCCGAGGCAGGATTCGAACCTGCAACCGTAGCGGTCGCGCGGTTCCAGACTGAAGCGCCTAGAACCGGTCGGTCACTCCGGCCGGCCACGTTTTGCATTATCGCGAAATATGGCAGAGAGTGTCACAGAAATTATACAGGATTTGGGCTGCACATCTTTAAAATAAAGGCGTTTCACGTTGCGACGGAATCTTCTCACGAAATTCCAATCACCAACTTTATCCTTCGAATGCGAAAATATTTTGTTGATACCGACCCACATAGGGATATACGGCCACCACGATAAAATAAGGGAAATCAGAGCTCGTACGGAAAGATATAGGTGTTCGTTCTTTCCGCGCGCTATATGAGATTGGAATAATAAAGAATTGTGAAGGTGGTTTGATGAACCCTCTGCCAGGCACTTAAATGTGATTTGCAGAGTATCCATGTAGATGTAGATGAAGAAACTGCAAAACGAAGTAGAAAAGACATATCTATGGTGCGAAAATTGGCAATTGACCCTAAATAATGAAAAGTGTGAGGCCACCAACATGAGCGCTAAAAGGTGTCCGTTGAACTTCGGTTGCACGATAAATCAATCAAATCTAAAGGCCATAAATTCAACTAAATACCTAGAAGTTACAATTACAAACATCTTAAATTGGAAACAACGCATAGGAAATTTTATGAGTAAGGCAAACCAACGACTGCGATTTACTGGCAGAATACTTAGAAGATGCAACACATCTACTTAACATATTGCCTTCACTACACTTGTGCGTCCTCATTTGGAGTACTGCTGTGCGGTTGGGTATCCTTACCAGACAGGATTGGTCGACCATGCATAGCACGGGTCTCTATGAACAGTCTGTGAGATGTTGAGATACTCCATTGGCCAGCAAGATTCCCATTTCCGCCTCTATTAGAACATACACCAGCTCCATCCCATGATATCAGGGACCAGTTACAAAATTTGTTGGCAAGCATGGCTGAGGAGGCGATACAATCGCTTTATTACGCTTTGTGTGCATCCAGGCCAGAAGGGGTGCTACGTTATATTGACAAGAAGGGTTATACTGCCAAGTTATTTATAAATTTGGCTCGATTCTGTAATCGCTGTCTGTAATGCACTGAAGCGACAGAGAAACTGGTATAGGCACGCGTATTCAAATACAGAGATATATGAACAGGCAGAATACGGCGCTGCGATCGGCAATGCCTATATAAGACAAGTGTCTTGTGCAGTTGTTACTTCGGTTACTGCTGCTATAGTGGCAGTTTATCAAGATTTAAGTGAGTTTGACATGGTGTTATAATCGGCTAATCGGCGCACGAGCGATGGGAGACATTGTCTCCGAGGTTGCGATATGATGTGGATTTTCCCATACGACCATTTCATCAGGAATCCGCTAAAACATCAAATCTTCGACATCGCTGCGGTCGGAAAAAGATCCTGCAAGAAAGGGTCGAACGACGACTGAAGAAAATGGTTCAGCATGGCAGAAGTGCAACCCTTCCGCAAATTGCTGCAAATTTCAATCCTTGCCCATCAAGAAGTGTCAGCGTGCGACCCATTCAACAAAACATCATCGACACGGGCTTTCGGAGCCGAAAGCCCACTCGTGTACCCACCATGATTGCACGACACTAAGATTTACGCCTCGTCTGGGCCTGTCAACACCGACATTGGACTGTTGATGACTGGAAACATGTTGCCTGGTCGGACGAGTCTCGTTTCAAATTGTATCGAGCGGATGGACATGTACGGATATGGAGACATGGACCCTGCATGCCAGCAGCTCGCGTAGGCTGTAATAATGTGCGACGTGCGCAGTTGGAGTGATATGGAAGCCCTGATACGTCTATACTCTGATACTCTGATACTCTGCAGGTGACACGTACGTAAGCATTCCGTCTGATCACTTGCATCCATTCATGTCCATTGTGCATTGCGACGGACTTCGACAATTCCTGCAGGATAATGCGACACCCCACACGTCCAGAAATGCTACAGAGTGGCTCCAGGAACACTCTTGTGAGGTTAAGGGGGGTACGACGTCAAACGGGCCGACTTGGAGCAGGAGAGGCACCACAGGAGATTTTAGTTTCCAGTGCCTATACTTTTACAAATTAATTTCGTAAAACTTTGTCAGCATGGCCAGGAAGGATTCAGTATTCACACTCATAGCAGTGGACGTTCAAAAAAATAGCAAAATAATTTTCTTTACATCTGAAATTTCATCATTTTTTCACTTACTTGCTATAGGTACATTTTTCTTCACAAATAAGAGAGATTCTTTGATGAATTTTGCACAGCATACAAACCACACTTGCAGGTGTATGAAACTCTAGAATTTTCCAAATCTATTAAAAACTATGATAAAAATAGAGAAAATTTTATTTTTTTCTAAACATAAAGCATAAAACGTAAGAGCTCATTCATTTTTTCATAAATTAAATAGATTCTAGAGTTTCAGACACCTGTAAGTATGGTTAGTATGCTGTGCAAAATTTATCGAACAGTCTCTCTTACTTATGAAGAAAAGTGCACCTATAGCAACAAATGCGGCCAATAGTAAGTGAAAAAATGATGAAAATTCACATGTAAAAAAATTTATTTTGTTATGTTTTTGAACTTCCGCTGGTATGAGTGTGAATTATGAATCCTTCCTGCTCATACTGGCACAGTTTTATGAATTTATTTGTAAAAGAATAGGCACTGGAAATTAAAATGTCCTGTGGTGCTTCTCCTGCACCAAGTCGGCCCGTTTGACGTCCTACCCCCCCTAAAACAATTCGACTCCCAGATATGAACATTATTGAGCATATCTGGGATGCCTTGCAACGTGCTGTTCAGAAGAAATCTCCACCCCCTCGCACGGATTTATGGACAACCCTGCAGGATCTATGGTCTCAATTCCCTCCAGCACTGCTTCAGACATTAGTCGAGTCCATGCCACGTCGTGTCGCGGCACTTCTGCGTGATCACTGGGGCCCTATGCGCTATTAGGCAGGTATACCTATTTCTTTGGCTCTTCAGTGTATAATCACGGACCCTCTCAACCTGCCTCAAGTCTGGTTTCGTTTCCTTCTATTTTTTCTGCTTGCTTCTCTTTGTCAGGAAATGTGTTTGAAAATGTGACCCAATACAGCCCATCACTGCGCATTATTTACATCCCGCACAACACGCGTGCCAGCTCCATTGTAAATAATGACCTCCCCTGCCACCGGAGCTGTTTCAGCAGGTGCGCACCGGCGAGCGGACGAGTATATTTTGGAATTATCTGAGGCGGTACATAGATGCGCCGCGTCTCTCGGCGCACTGGCGTGGCGCACCCGCCCGTCACAGGGCCGAACGGTCGGCTGTCCGCCATCGAAACAGATTAGGCGTTAGATGGAGCGGAACCATTACCGCAGCCGCAGCGCGTATAATGTACTCGTGCGCGCGTCCACATATTGTATTTTTAATCGACAGCCGGCGAGACGGGCGTGCATGCATGGCGAATCAAAGTGGCGTTGCCGGGACAAAGGCCCAGGCCGGTGTGGTCGGACTGGCGCATCGCATCGCCACGCTACACGGCGCGGCACAGCGCAAGGCGGGCCCGCCTGGCAGCCGCGCAACCCGCACCACACGCCGGTCCTACCTTGGGGGCGCCGCCTGCCTCTAACTAGAGGTCACGCCAACTGCTGCACTGTTAGGCCCGCCTCTCACGGAGTAAGATTCTCCGTAAGTTGAACTGTTGGTTAACACAGAGTACGGACGACCAACTCGCAGCGAAGCTGTCACACGGTGTAGCATCTGCTGCAGGTTGTATCGTGGCAAAATGTCCGCTTCAAGTACAGATGTTTGTTAAAATATTGTTGTTTGTGGTCTTCAGTGTGAAGACTGGTTTGATGCAGCTCCTCATGCCAACACACTGAGGTTGCAGAAGTTGGAGGATACCTCCTAATACAGTGTCCGATCTTCTGTTGCCTGGCAGCAACTCGACGTGGCATGGACTGAACATATCGTTGGAAATCCCCTGCAGCAATACTGAGCTCTATAGCCTCTATAGCCGTCCATAAATGCAAAAGTGTTGCCAGTGCAGGAATTCGTGCACGTACTGACCTCTAGATTATGTGCCATAAATGTTGACGGCATTCATGTGGGCCGATCTGCGTGGTCAAACCATTCGTTCGAATTGTCCAGAATGTTCTTCAAACCAAACCCGAACAATTATTACCCGGTGCCACGACGCATTGTCATTCACAAAAAAATTCCATCGATGTTTAGGAACATGAGGTTCCTGAATGGCTGCAAATTGTCTCCAAGTAGCCGAACACAACCATTTCCAGTCAATGATCGGTTCAGTTGGACCAGAGGATCCAGTCAGTTCTATGTGAAAGCAGTCCACATCATTATGGAGCCACTACCGGCTACTACAGTGTCTTCTTGACAACTTGGATCCATGGCTTCATGGGGTCTACGACAAACTCAGCCCTTACCAACTAAAATCGGGACATCTACTTCTACATCCATACTCCGCAAGCCACCTGAGGGTGTGTGGCGGAGGGTACCTTGAATACCTCTATCGGTTCTCCCTTCTATTCCAGTCTCGTATTGTTCGTGGAAAGAAGAATTGTCGGTATGCCTCAGTGTGGGCTCTAATCTCTCTGATTTTATCCTCATGGTCTCTTCGCGAGATATACGTAGTAGGGAGCAATATACTGCTTGACTCCTCGGGCCGGCCGGTGCGGCCGTGTGGTTCTAGGCGCTTCAGTCTGGAACCGCGTGACCGCTACGGTCGCAGTTTCGAATCCTGCCTCGGGCATGGATGTGTGTGATGTCCTTAGGTTAGTTAGCTTTAAGTAGTTCTAAGTTCTAGGGGACTGATGACTACAGATGTTAAGTCCCATAATGCTCAGAGCCATTTGAACCATTTGACTCCTCGGTGAAGGTATCTTCTCGAAACTTCAACAAAAGCCCGTACCGAGCTACTGAGCGTCTCTCCTGCAGAGTCTTCCACTGGAGTTTATCTATCATCTCCGTAACGCTTTCGCGATTACTAAATGATCCTGTAACGAAGCGCGCCGCTCTCCGTTGGATCTTCTCTATCTCTTCTATCAACCCTATCTGGTACGGATCCCAAACTGCTGAGCAGTATTCAAGCAGTGGGCGAACAAGTGTACTGTAACCTACTTCCTTTGTTTTCAGATTGCATTTCCTTAGGATTCTTCCAATGAATCTCAGTCTGGCATCTGCTTTACCGACGATCAACTTTATATGATCATTCCATTTTAAATCACTCCTAATGCGTACTCCCAGATAATTTATGGAATTAACTGCTTCCAGTTGCTGACCTGCTATTTTTGTAGCTAAATGATAAGGGATCTTTCTTTCTATGTATTCGCAGCACATTACACTTGTCTACATTGAGATTCTACATTGACACATCTGATCAGGTCACGGTTTTGCAGTCGTCTAGTGTCCACCTGATATGTTTACGACTGATGACAGGCGCTGCAGGCGATGTGCTGTTAGCAAAGGCACTCGTGTTGGTCGTCTGTTGCCATAGCCCATTAACGCCAAATTTCGCCACACTGTCCTAGCGGATACATTCGTCGTACGTCCCACATTGATTTCTGCGGTTATTTCGGACAGTGGTGCTTGTCTGATAGCACTGATAAATGTGCGCAAACGCCGCTGCTCTCGGTCGTTAGGTGAAGGCCGTCAGCCCCTACGTTGTCCGTAATGAGACATAATGCCTGAACTTTGGTATTCTCGGCACACTCTTGACACTGTGGATCGCGGTATATTTAATTTCCCAGTGGACTGATGACCTCAGCAGTTAAGTGCCATAGTGCTCAGAGCCATTTAATTTCCTAACGATTTCCGAAATGGAATTTCCTATGCATCTACCTCCAACCACCATTCCGCGTTCAAAGCCTGTTAATTCCCGTCGTGTGGCCATAATCACATCGAAAACCTGTTCACATGAATCACCTGAGTAGAAAATGACAGCTCCACCAGTGCACTGCGCTTTTACATCTTGTGCACGTGGTTCTACCGCCATCTGTATACGTGTATGTCGCTATCCCGTGATTTTTGTCGCCTCAGCATACACCCTGTGTAAATCTCTTCATCTCTGATGACTACTGGAACTTAAATCGATTTGAACGTGCTGACTGTATCCATCCCCTAGAGTTTCTGCCCCCTCAAATTTATAACTGACAGTTCGTTGAAGCCTCTGGATATGTCCCACCAACCGATTCCATCTTTTAGTCAAGTTGTGGCAAACATTTCTGTTTTCCGCCGAATCGATTCATTACATTTTCATTTTTTGTTGTATCTACCCATTTAATCTTCAGAATTCTTGTATAGATCCATATTTGAAAAGTCTTTGCACTGAGGTGACAGAAATCTTAGGATGACGATATGCACATACACGGATGGCGGTGGTATCGCGCACACAGAGTATAAAAGGGCAGCGCGTTGGCGGGACTGTCATTTGTATTCAGGCGATTCAAGTGAAAATGTGTCCGACGTGATTATGGCCGCAAGACGGCAGTTAACAGCCTCTGAACGCAGAATGGCAGTTGCAGCCAGACGCATGCGCCAGTGTATCTCAGAAAGCATTAGGGAATTCAATATTTCGAGATCCACAGTGTAGTGGCCTACAGCTTTCACGTAACGACCGAGAACAGTGGCATCGTGTAGACCTGTCAGTGCCAACAGACAAGCAACAATGCGAGAAATAATAGCAGAAATCAATGTCGGGCGTACGATGAACCTATCCGTGAGGACAGTAAGGGCACATGGGTTATGGCAGTAGACAATCGATGCGAGTGTCTTTGCCAACAGTGCATCATCAACCCGCAGTGTCTCTCCTGGACTCGTGACCGTATCGGTTGGTCCCTAGATAACTGGATGTCTACATCTACATCTACGTGGTTACTCTGCAATTCACACTTAAGTGCCTGGCTGAGGGTTCATCGAACCATTTCATACTACTTTTCTAACATTCCACTCTCGAATGGAGCGTGGGAAAAAGGAACACCTAAATCTTTCCGTTCGAGCTCTGATTTCTCTTATTTTATTATGATGATCAGTTCTCCCTACGTAGGTGGGCGTCAACAAAATATTTACGCATTCGGAAGAGAAACTTAATGATTGAAATTTCGTAAATAGATCTCGCCGCAAAGAAAACCGCCTTTGTTTCAGTGGCTGCCACCCAAACTCGCGTATCATATCAATGACACTCTCATCCCTATTGCGCGATAACACGAAACGAGCTGCCCTTCTTTGCACTTTTTCAATGTTCTCCGTCAATCCTACCTGGTAACGACCCCATACCGCGCAGCAATACTCCAGCAGAGAACGGACAAGTGTAATGTAGGCTGTCTCTTTAATGGGTTTGTCGCATCTTCTAAGTGTTCTGCCAACATAGCGCAGTCTTTGTTTCGCCTTCCCTACAATATTATCTATGTGGTCTTTCCAGTTTCAGTTGCTCGTAATTGTAATTCCTAGGCATTTAGTCGAATTGACAGCCTTTGGATTTGTGCGATTTATCGTATACCCAAACTTTATAGGATTGTGGATGACCTCGCACTTCTCTTTGTCTAGTGCTAATTGCCAGTTTTCGCACCATACATAAATTCTCTCTAGATCATTTTGTAATTGAAATTGATCGTCTGATGATTTTACTAGATGGTAAATTACAGCGTCATCTGCAAACAGTCTAAGGGGGCTGCTCAGATTATCACCTAGATCATTTATATAAATCAGGAAGAACAGAGGGCGTATGACACTAACTTTCGGAACGCCAGATATCACTTCTGTTCTACTCGATGATTTACCACTTTCACTACGAACTGTGACCTCTCTGAGAGGAAAACACGAATCCAGTCATACAACTGAGACGATACCCCATATGTACGCAATTTGAGTAATAGTCGCTTGTGACGAACGGTATCAAAAGTCTTCTGGAAATCTAGGAATATGGAATCCATCTGAGATCCCTTGTCGACGGCATTCATTACTTCATGGGAATAAAGAGCAAGCTGTGTTGCACAAGAACGATATTTTCTGAATCCGTGTTGGTTATGTATCAATAAGTCATTTTCTTCAAGGTGATTCATAATGTTCGAGTACAGTATGTGCTCCAAAATCCTACTGCAAATTGAGGTCAGTGATATGGGTCTGTAATTCGATGGGTCACTCCTATTTCCTTTCTTGAATGTTGGTGTGACCTGTGCTACTTTCCAGTCTTTAGGAACAGACCTTTCGTCAAGTGAGAGGAGCGGTTGTATATCACTGCTAAGAAAGGCGCTATTGTGTCTGCATACTCTGAGAGGCACGTGATTGGTATACCATCTGGTCCGGAAGACTTGCCTTTCTTAAGTGATTTGAGTTGTTTCGCAACACCTGAGATATCTACCTTTATGTCACTCATGCTAACAGCTGTTCTGGTTTCGAATTCTGGAATATTTACTTCATCTTCTTTCGTGAAAGAATTACGGAAAACTGTATTTAGTAACTCCGCTTTAGTGGCACCATCATCGGTAACATTTCCATCGCTATCACGCACTGACGGTATTGACTGTTTTTTGCCACTGGTGTACTTTACATACGACCAGAATTTTGAGACAATATTTCATTGTGGAAACTGTTCAAAGAATCTCGCATTGACGTCCGCGCTAAATTTCGAGCTTCCCTGAAACTTAGCCAGTCTTGAGGTGTTTGCGTTCTTCTGAATTTGGCAATCTTTTTTCGTTGTTTCTGCAACAGTGTTCTGACGTATTTTCTGTACTATGGTGGATCAGACCCGTCTCTTATTAACTTATGCGGTATGAATCTATTTATTGCTGTCGATACTGTATCTGAATTTCAGCCATATCTGGTCTACACTTACATAATTAGCTTGGAAGGAATGGAGACCCTCTCTTAGGAAGGCATCAAGCGAATTTTTATCTGCTGTTTTAAATAGATATACTTTGTGTTTATTTTTAGTGGTTTTGGTCGATATTGTTTTGAGCCTCGCTACAATGACCTTGTTTTCAAAAAAATGGTTCAATTGGCTATGAGCACTATGGGACTTAACATCTGAGGTCATCAGTCCCCTAAAACTTAGAACTACTTAAACCTAACTAACCTAAGGACATCACACACATCCACGCCCGAGGCAGGATTCGAACCTGCGACCGTAGCAGTCGCGCGGTTCCGGACTGAAGCGCCTAGAACCTTGTTTTCACTAATCCCTGTATCCGTCATGACGCGCTCTATTAGATCAGGATTATTTGTGGCTAAGATGTGTCTCGATTTCAGTTGGTAAGAGCTGATGGTAAGATTCAAGTGTGGAGCAGATCCCACGAAGCCACGGACACAAGCTGTCAGCAAGGCACTGCGCAAGCTGCTGGTGGCTCCATAATTGTGTGGGCTGCGTTTACGTGGAATTACTGGGTCCTCTGGTCCAACCGAGGAGATCATTGACTGAAAATGGTTATTTTCGGCATTTGCAGCCATTCATGGACTTCGTGTTTCCAAATAAACGATGGAATTTTTATGGCTGATAATATGCAATGTCACCGGGCCACAATTGTTCGCGATTGGTTTGAAGAACATTACGGACAATGCGAACGAATGATTTGGCCATCCAGACCGCTCGACATGAATCCCATCGAACATTTATGGGACTTAATTGAGAGGTCCGTTCGCGCACAAAATCCTGCATCGGCAACACTTTCGCTATTAAAGATGGCAGTAGAGACAGAATGGGTCAGTATTTCTGCAGAGGACTTCCAGCGACTTGTTCAGTCCATGCCACGTCGAGTTACTGCACTACGCCGGGAAAAAGGAGATTCGACACGATATTATGAGGTATTCCATTTTCGTATTCCTACCTGAACTGCTTATCGTCCATATTTTACGTACATACAAGACTACACTCCAGACAAATATCTTCAGAAAAGATTTCCTAACGCTTAAATTGATGTTAGGTATTAAGAAGTTCCTCTTTTTCATCGATGCTTTTCTTGCCATTACCAGTCTGGTTTGTAGAGCCTCTTTTCTTTGGTCATCATCAGTTATTTTACTCTCCAAATAGCGAAACTCATCTACTACTTTTGATGTCTTATTCCCTAATTTAATTCTGGCAGCATTGCCTGATTTTATTCGACAATATTCCATTACCTTTGTTTTACTTTTGTTGATGTTAATCTCATAATCTCTTTACAGCATCTATTCATTCCGTTCAACGGCTCTTTCTAGTTGTTAGCCACCTCTGACAGAATTACAGTGTTATCGGCAACCCTCATAGCCTTTTTTTTTCTTCTCGCTGAACTTAAATTCTCTTTCGAAATTTCTCCTTAATATCTGCAGCATCTTGCTCTACTTACAGACTGAATAACATTCTGGATGGGCTACAACCCTGTTTCACGCCCATCTAAAATATGGCTTTCTTTACACATCCTTAAGCTTTTAAAACCCAGCCTGGTTTCGATGCGAGCTATAAACAACATTTCGCTCCCTCTGTTCTATCCTTATTGCTTTCAATACTTCAAAGAGAGTTCATCAGTTAACACTGACAAAAGTTTTCTGGAAATCTACACATGACTACTGCTCTGCAGCTGACAAATAAGTGCCTGGCAAAGAGTCATCGAATCACCTTGAAGCTATTTCTCTACCTTTCAACTCTCGAACAAGGCGCGGGAAAAACCAACACCACATCTTTCTGTGCGAGCTCTGAGTTCTCTTCTTTTACGAGGACGTGTTGAAACAATGCCTTCGAATGTTTCGTTCTGTTCTCAATATCGGCTGAGGTATTACATGTAATGCTTATTACTCGGAGGGCTTTCCCACTTCACTAATGGAAGTTGTAACCCTCTGCCACTAGAGCGCTCCGAATTGTAGCGATTAACAGGGTCGTGTGTAACGTAACTAAGTCGGTGCGTGAGAAACAGCGTGCTGTAATTCCCCAAAAAACTGAAAGCACGAATTCGAAGAGTTCGTCCACACATGGGGCACCCAACCCTACAGCATGACAACGGCAGACCATATACAAGCCCTGCGACATCAACAACGATGCGACATCTTGGGTTCGCTGTCATCGATCATTCTCCATAGAGTTCCGACTTGGCCCCATACGATTTTCATCTGTTTCCAGAACTTAAAGAACACCTTCGAGGACTTCATTTTGATACTGACGAAGTGACAGAAGCAGAGGTGAGGTTGTGACATCGTCAACAATGTCGAATCCTACAAAGATTGTATCAACAAACTGGTCTCTCGCTGGGAGAAACATGTTCATCACCAGGTGACTATGTTGAGAAACAAGTATGTGGACATGAACAATAAAGATGCAGACTGTAAATAAAGCTTGTTTTATTTAAAATGCTTTAAGAGTTTTTACGTAAAAGATTCAGAGGCATTACTGTTCAGCACGCGCTGGTACCAGTTTTCTATGACAAGTCGTAAGATCAGTATTGCCTAGTGTGTTCCTACATTTCTCCGGAACCCAATCTGAACTTCCCCGTGTTTGGTTTCTACCAGTTTTTCCATTCTTCTGCAAATAATTCATATCAGTATTTTGTAACTCTGTCGTGGGAAACTGATAGTTCAGAAGTATTCACGCCTGTCACTAATTAATACCTCTTTCGATCAACATGAAGTTGATTTCCCGTGTATAGCTATTCTAAACAACGAGTTCTCTGAGTAGCCGTCTGAGCTCTTGCTAATCATACTGCTGCTTCTCGTTTCTCCAAAGGTTACTTTCATTCTCCTATAGGCACTATCTATCTTCCCACTGGTTCTACAGCTTCTCATTTGTCCTCTAGTCATACCTGCTTAGCCATTTTGCACTTTTTCAAACTCATTTTTAAATTTATGTATTTCATTTTGCCTGCTTCATTTACTCCTTTCGCCAATTAAAATCAGTATTTCGTATATTATCCAAGGATTTATACTGGGATTGCCTTTTTTTATTTTGATCATCTTGTGCTTTCTTTTTCACATTAGAGAGCTACTCAATCGTTTTTATTTTGCACTGTCACGTCGTAACCACACTCACGTTCAGATCTTACGGCAGGCTCGTCAGTGAAATACAACAAATAGCACTGAAAGTACGCACATTACGAACACCAACGGGCAGCCAGAACAGAACAGAATTCCCGAACGGAGATTGCAGTTATTTAGACAAATATCAAATATTCCAGAATGTTGGTATTCACACAGACAGAATACTCCAGAATATACGAATCTTACAAACAGAGGAGATTTCAAGACCCTTCCAGAAATAATTCGGAATAACAAATAATTTCTGGTGGTCAGGTTTAAATTGGCGACTCGTAGTACGTGAGACAGTGACGCTACCCACTACGCCGTGCTGCATGAGCCACAGTTCGCGCACTGCTCCCTCTCTACAAGATACAACGACCAATTATTTCAGAAGTTCTCATTGGAGCCGACTACAACACCTCGGATCTAGATTTTATCAGCGGTTCTCTGTATGGCAGCGGTGCCGTACCCTCGCATTCTGGTCGTGTTGTTGCATCCTCCTCACAACGATAAGCATCAGAGATAGCCTCCCGTCGAAGCTTCGCAATCGTCGTGTGGGTGTACAGTTTACTTGGACCTCCCATCCACGATCCTCACCTCACATGAAGGACGAGGACGATATCTCTGAGCTTTTGCCTCCTTGATGAAGGGTCACGATGCTCTATTTCGTATGTGACGTAGGACTACCGACGAAGGATACGATGCGACCCAAAGAAGCACTTTAGTAACTTTTCCGATAGTCTCAATTTCCGCACAGACGTAAACATCCGAACCAAGTCTGCCGGTCTGTGTCTCAATGGCAGGTTCGTGGCGTCACAGCGCTCCCGGTCTTTCTTCTGGCCGTTCAGGATCCTCATGTAAGCCAGCTGTCTGTATCCTGACTATCGTCTGGTTTAAACGGGAACAGTGTATCCACTATTGTTTTGGCCTCGCGACCGTGGAGCAGAAAGGATGGCTTCAAGCCTGTAGTGTCTTGCTTGGCTGTGTTGTATGCTAAAGTCATGACGGACAGTGTTTTATCCCAATCTCTCTGTTCTACATCAATGTACATCGAAAGAATCTCTGCTTGCGTCTTATTAAAGTGTACTCTGAGGCCATCCGTCTGTGGACGGTAGGCAGTTCTCATCGTGTGCATGATGTTGCAACCTATGACACTAGTGTCGATTGGGAGGTTTTCCACGATCAGAGATCATCACACAGGATACTCTCTGCTTCATTTGTAAGTAGGCTGTTTAGGTTTTCATGTTGGTAACGCCACGTAGCGCTCTGTATAAAAATCACTGACTGTGCTGTGTACAGTCTGCGGCTGGTTGGACTCATTATTGGAATATTCGCTTGTGTAGTGTTGGGCAGTTGGATGGGAACAGCGCGTAGCGTTGCGCAGTTGGAGGTGAGCCGCCAGCAGTGGTGGATGAGGGGACAGAGATGCCAGAGGTTTGAGAGCGGACAATATGGACGTGTGTCCGTCAGAATGAGGAAATTTGTAAGACTGGATATCATGAACTGATATACGAGTATATATGATGACTTTTGAACATTATTAAGGTAAATACATTGTTCGTTCTCTATCAAAATCTTTCATTTGCTAACTATGCCTATCAGTAGTGAGTGCCTTCAGTAGTCAAAATCTTTTATTTACCTGGCAGTATTGGCGCTCGCTGTATTGCAGTAGTTCGAGTAAAAAAGATTTTTGTGAGGTAAGTGATTCATGAAAGGTAGGACGGTCCGGTATCCCTACGCCTCATGGCATCCGTGGCTTGAAATTTAGAGTAACGGCTCAGCAACTTTTATAGAATTTCATCACCCTGTAAATTAGTAGCAACGATCAATCTGATGTCCGGAAAATTACTCTGCTCACACGAGATGATAGTTCTCAGTTTAGGCTGGCAAACGATGGTCTCCGATTGCAATAGGAAATTTTAAATGCTGTCTCTTGTACACAATTATTTGTATGTTGAGGCTTTATGATCACTACTCCTGTTCGCGCATTCTCAGTGTTGGTTTTACCTATTTCAGTTACAACCATTTATATTTGTATGCTTTACTGGTACTGCCATGGCAGCATCCATTTTAACGTGTTTTAATTACTATTTTAGCCTGTCTCCTTCTTACACGTTTTTACATATTTTGTATTTTTATAGGCTTTCACTTATTTCTATGCAAGTCCTAAAAGTGATTTTATCTTTACAATTAGCGGTTATACGGCCATTTTATGCCTTTATATTCGCATAATTTTCGCTATCCACTTTTTAATGTATTTTTACAAGGCCCGCATCAGTTGCAATTAAGCGCTATTATGCGCGCCGTCTACTGGTACTTAATGGAAGTGTTCTGCTTCTAAATTTTTGAGTTGTATATCACATTATATTTATTTATTATTTCAATATATTCCTTCTTAAAAATGTCATATTCAGTAGCGCAAGTTATGGTTTCTATTATATGCGTTTAATTAAAATTTTTATTTCAGAATTACCTGCCGGGTGGCAGAGCGGTTCTAGGCGTTTCAGTCTGGAACCGCGCAACTGCTACGGTCGCAGGTTCGAATTCTGCCTAGGGCATGGATGTGTGTGATGTCCTTAGGTTAGTTAGGTTTAAGTAGTTCTAAGTTCTAGGGGACTGATGACCTCAGATGTTAAGTCCCATAGTACTCAGAGCCATTTGAACCATTTTTATTTCAGACTTATTGAAGCACGCCATGTGTCTGAGGTTCCGTCGCTAAGCTCCATTGAGCGCTTAGTCCAATGCTTAATTGTTTCCCTAGTTTAACTGTGTCTGTCAATTTTTACTATACTATATTTAAATGAGGGCATAGGTTTACAATTTTGTACGGGTGGTTCTATCGCTGCTCAGTAATGCCTACCATTATATGTGTATGCATTTTCAATTTTTCCTCTGCTACTGTACTTCTTCCTCGTTCTTTAAAGAGTTTCTTATTACTTCATACTCATTGCATAGGTACACACCCTGTTTAACGCCATCTTGACGCATGCTTATTTCACAGTGTAACAGCAAACCTTTCTTTCTAGTGGTTCGCAGACGTTCCTTTGATATTTTTATTTCAAACTGTGCATGATAGGACCATATCACTGGCTGTTTATTATTTCCTTTCTTCTCTCTTTAAAGAACATCTGATGCTCTAAAAAGCGAAACACGCCATCAAAGCGATAATTATTGGAACCAAGACTGTACCAGTCAGCCTGATGGAATGGGAAAAATTAATCTGATCGACGTTTGAACTAATAATTTGACCACCCTGATTTGCAATGTCACGGGAAGTCAGAAGCTACGAATTCTAGCTTAAATTTTGTTTCACCACTCTTTCTTTGCAGGAGGCTGGACCGAGCTGCACTCGTTGCTTCTGCACGCCTTGTTGTGGATAAAGAAAAAGTCTGCTCTATAAATGCAACTCTATGTAAATTTGAAAGCCGATAATTTGAAGAAGAATAAAACGATTTACTGAAAAGCAGTTTTGTTTGATTATTTCTGTAAACGTTGTGGTACTTGGAACGGCTTGCTTAAGTGCTAGCGGCTATCCCATGTCTGTAACTGTCTTCCAGCGGCTTTTGGAAACAAATTTGCGAATAGCCCTGGCAGAAACTGTTGTAGGGGAGTGCTCTTAGTACTAGCATCAAACGGACAATTAACATGCCTATGCTCTTTTGCTGGGGTCGATTGACTAAAGAGCAAGGATGTTAAAGCAGTTTCAGAGAGTTGCCTGCAACTCGCAAAATCGAGGACTCTGTGGGCAGCCCTCGTGGGTGTAGGAAGTGAGTGGTGGGCTTGTAGGGCGGAGCTGATGTTTCAAGAGTGCTGAAAGAAGCTAGAACAGAGTGGCCGGTCTTCAGTGAGCAGTGCCTTTCTAACATTCTGCGTGGTTTCTGTTGTTCTACATCGTGTCTCCCTACCACTTTCGCGCAACGACGCTCTGAGCGTGTTTTTTAGGGAATTCACTAGTTTGAACCTGGGATCTGTTGCTGGTAAGGAGACGCCAGACCACACATGACATGTAGAGTTCAGAAGAGCTCAGTGAGACTAGCGATGATATAATCAAATACAGGGTTATTACAAATGATTGAAGCGATTTCACAGCTCTACAATAACTTTATTATTTGAGATATTTTCACAATGCTTTGCACACACATACAAAAACTCAAAAAGTTTTTTTAGGCATTCACAAATGTTCGATATGTGCCCCTTTAGTGATTCGGCAGACATCAAGCCGATAATCAAGTTCCTCCCACACTCGGCGCAGCATGTCCCCATCAATGAGTTCGAAAGCATCGTTGATGCGAGCTCGCAGTTCTGGCACGTTTCTTGGTAGAGGAGGTTTAAACACTGAATCTTTCACATAACCCCACAGAAAGAAATCGCATGGAGTTAAGTCGGGAGAGCGTGGAGGCCATGACATGAATTGCTGATCATGATCTCCACCACGACCGATCCGTCGGTTTTCCAATCTCCTGTTTAAGAAATGCCGAACATTATGATGGAAGTGCGGTGGAGCACCATCCTGTTGAAAGATGAAGTCGGCGCTGTCGGTCTCCAGTTGTGGCATGAGCCAATTTTCCAGCATGTCCATATACACGTGTCCTGTAACGTTTTTTTCGCAGAAGAAAAAGGGACCGTAAACTTTAAACCGCGAGATTTCACAAAACACGTTAACTTTTGGTGAATTGCGAATTTGCTGCACGAATGCGTGAGGATTCTCAACCGCCCAGATTCGCACGTTGTGTCTGTTCACTTCACCATTAAGAAAAAATGTTGCTTCATCACTGAAAACAAGTTTCGCACTGAACGCATCCTCTTCCATGAGCTGTTGCAACCGCGCCGAAAATTCAAAGCGTTTGACTTTGTCATCGCGTGTCAGGGCTTGTAGCAATTGTAAACGGTAAGACTTCTGCTTGAGCCTTTTCCGTAAGATTTTCCAAACCGTCGGCTGTGGTACGTTTAGCTCCCCGCTTGCTTTATTCGTCGACTTCCGCGGGCTACGCGTGAAACTTGCCCGCACGCGTTCAACCGTTTCTTCGCTCACTGCAGGCCGACCCGTTGATTTCCCCTTACAGAGGCATCCAGAAGCTTTAAACTGCGCATACCATCGCCTAATGGAGTTAGCAGTTGGTGGATCTTTGTTGAACTTCGTCCTGAAGTGTCGTTGCACTGTTATGACTGACTGATGTGAGTGCATTTCAAGCACGACATACGCTTTCTCGGCTCCTGTCGCCATTTTGTCTCATTGCGCTCTCGCGGCAGAAACCTGAAGTGCGGCTTCAGCCGAACAAAACTTTATGAGTTTTTCTACGTATCTGTAGTGTGTCGTAACCATATGTCAATGAATGGAGCTACAGTGAATTTATGAAATCGCTTCAATCATTTGTAATAGCCCTGTACTTAATGATTTCAGCGTCAGCTCCACTGCACTCCCTGTAAAAGAATCTTAACACTAACTAAATTTAGTGGAAGGGGTTCAAGGCTTTCCTCTTTTTAGTTAGCTGGTAAAATAACGTCGAAAAAGCAGTTAAGTTTACCATTGGAAATTTTATTCTACTCACAAAACATTGTTTATAAATTGCACTATTGATAAAAGGAAATGTTTTAATACAGGATGGTAAAAACCAACTGCGTTCAACAAAAATGTGAACGAATATTTCCTGAGTGGGTTTCCAAGTTCTACAATGGATCGAAGGATGACCTATGCCATATCACATCTATAATCTAGGTTTAAATTAAGTTTCACAAAAGAGAAAATATCAAAATGGTCTACAGTGACCCTCAATTATCTTTAATTACTTATTTAACTTGTCGTAAATTACAGTGGCTGATGTGGCTTCTCAATAACTATATAACAGAAAAATCATCGCGTTTCAGATTTTTACTTCAAGTGGCAAATGTGAACACCATGAGCTTTAATTGACGATCGACACTAGTATTACGCAAAAAGGGGGTGTAACAGATGAGACTTCTGCAGTTCTGAGTGAAGCTTTATGCGCTGTTATGCGGCATCGCGTGCGTTCATTACCTTGTCGGTGTTCGTCAGGGGGGCGGCGGGCAGCGCAGCTCCGCTCACCTCGCCGTCTCGGAAGCAACTCCCTCCTAACTTCTCCTTACTACAATTTACCGAAGTTGCTTTAAAAAAACTATCTGGCTGTGTTTTCATCTCACCAATCAGCGTCTCAATGTTAACCTTAAGCTCCGCCTACAAAAATTCTGTCTATCCAATGAGAAACGTTATACTTTTCGTGGTGGGGCAATGTTTTTAAAGTTTGCAACGTAACAGAGACGCGAAAAAGTCTCACGCTAAAACTTGCAGCTGAGGTGGTGTGGCCCTTTTTGTAAGATCTATACTGTTCTTCTGGAGGGCTCTAGCTTTTAACATGGGCTGGGGGGTGGTCCTGACGTAACAGAGACGCGAAAAAGTCTCACGCTAAAACTTGCGGGTGGTGTGGCCCTTTTTGTGTAATCGTAAGATCTATACTGTTCTTCTGGAGGGCTCTAGCTTGGCTCTAGCTTTTAACATGGGCTGGGGGTGGTCCTAACGGTTAGCTGGCGACGTGTGTGTCCGTCCCTTATGGTAGGGCCTTCTAACCTAACACGGTTCTGCTCTCGGCTTCTGTTCTCGTTTCTCCCATCGGAACTGCGTCTGTCTCACGGTGGGAAGGTATGACATGCACTTAGGCATTCTTGTGTTAGTCTGTGGTATTCAATTTGCTCACGCGTTACTCGTATTACTTTGGTTAATTTAATGTCACGATTTATTCGGAGCTATGTGACATACTACTGGATTTGCTTATCATGTCAGGGTTTTCATGGAAGGTGTTGGATTTGCCTGACACCTTACACCTTGTTCTGCCAGTACGGAAAGCACTGAAACAGTTCGCATGTGTGTTTCTCAGAGCGGTCGTGGAATTCAGATTTATTTATTAGTTTTCTAGTCAAGTTTTGCAGATTAGTAAAGGTACACGTCATCGATAGTAAGAGGTAGCGTACCAGAGCGTGGAGCCATTATCTAGCTAAAGGTGGAGAGGAGTTTAATGAACGATACGCACTTGACGATGTCTAACATGATTGGGAGAGATCACTTCTCGAACCTGTATCAGTTCAGTTACATTTTGTCTCACATACAAAATGAGATGCATTGACTGGCGAGGGGGGGGAGGGGGGGGGGTCTGATGAAAGGTTCTGATACGGAGTTGCGGATTCCGAGACATCCCGTGTCTACTGTGAGGTTGCAGCATAAAGGCTTTGCTCAAGTTGGGTGGAAATTCTGGGGTTGTTCCCAGGGCCTGCTCGGCGCATTCTGAAGTTATGATTTCCAGAATTTAACTTGTGACATGCGGCTGCAACGGTGCCTTCGTCCCCAAGTGCCGACTTAAGGTGTAGCAAATATCTTTTCAGAAATTTAGTACCTTCTCAACGGTATGTTCCGTTCGACAAATCCAGTGTATCGCCTCTCCTAAACACCATGTATACTTCGTCAACCAATAGTAACAACTCGGTACAAACCTTAGAAATTGTTTTTGCTTATGTATATGCCATGTCAGGGAAGTTTCTTTCCGCATTCCCCTCTGTTTCCATGTTCCGAAGCCCATTTACTATCGCCACTTTGGCTACAAGCTTTCTGTCACCCCTCAAAAGAGAGTTTGGACTGAGTAACAAGAACTTCGCATTTTTATCTTGCGTTTGCTAGGTGTAGCCCCAAGCCGACAGTCATTCGCTTTCTGGCTGTCGTGCGGTTTTGACAGCGTAGTTTGAAGGTGAGTCACTTTTCGATATAGTATGAGATGTCAGTTTCATGTCTCAGAGTCCGTACTCTGAGAACGTCGCATTTGTGTGGTTGTTTGTACAAGTCGTTCTTTTTTTCTTGTAAAGAGTCACATTAAAATAAAATTCCAAGTTGGTTTTGAATTCGAATCATTGATTAGTTATGTGATATCGCCTTCCATTTATGAATTCTACATCTTACAACATCTCCCATGATAAGGCTGCTCTTGTTTAACAAATATAAGGGGCGATCAAAAAGTTTCCGTTAGAAGGCGGTACAGTCCAGAATCGGTATCCCAACCAGACAAAATAGTGGTGAGCACTGAGGCAATCAGCCCAAAGTCGCACCAGATTGAAGATATACGTTTGATAAAACGCTGTTTCCCGCTACGTGAAGGAGTTCGCATCTCCAGCTGCGCATCCTTGATCGACGGGAATTGATGACCCTTAAAATCCTTTTTTAAGGACCGAAGGCGTGATAATCTGATGGGTAGCATTTAGGACTATAGGAAGTAAGTGATGGGCTTGTGGGGCGGAGCTGATGTTTCAAGAGTGCTGAACGAAGCTAGAACAGAGTGGCCGGTCTTCTGTCTGTGGTCTCACCATTCCATTGAAAGTTGCTGGTTGAATCCACCCATATCAGATAGTTCCGCTACGGCGTGCTGCCCATGTCGACAGACAAGACGGCAACGGGTTTGTGATTGTTTCATACTGCCCACTTTAGACTTAAGCGTTACGACATTTGCGATACGGTTACGTACGTTATCGTGAAGCAGCGTTACCCCTTGGCGCACCATTCCACAACGGTGGACATGTTGCCCTATACAAATTCCTCATTCTCCGATGGATGTCTGCCAGTGTTTGTCCTTCGGCAGCACGTTGGTCATGTTTGGACGCACTTGGTAATAACGTCCCCATGGTTCACGTTTCCACATTTACCGCACACACGTCACAAAGACACGAATGTCACACTAATAACTTGAATACGTGTCTGTGCTTTCATACGCACATCGGAGTCGCACTTCATTGCATATACTTTGCAGCAACATCCTGGAACGGAAACTTTTTAATCGCCATCTATATAGGGTGAATCGCCTAAAATTTGCACCGCAAATATTGCGGAAACAAAAACTGCTGTTAATGTGTGATTTTCACAGAGGCTCGCACTGTTAGCCAATAAACAGATTGTAATAATACTTGGAAAGTGTACTTTTGTGTAAACACATACGTTTTTAAATGGAACAATGCCTATTGACATTAACAAATTAAAAGTAGGGTAAATTAGAATGTCAGGGGCGTTCGTTGCACGATCCTAGTGCGAGTCGTTTACGAGATATCGTATTTTTAAAACTGTCCACACCGATGCTTGTACAATACTTTTGGTAGCACACGCTAAAGAACAACACGGCGGCAACACTAGTTATGTGGATTCTGACCAGTAACGAGACAACTGACCATCACAGGTTGTGTTCAAAACGGCCACTGGCAACTTCCAATCATGCGAATGGAAACCAAACGCTCGCTTCTGTCTGTGGTCTCACCATTCCATTAAAAGTTGCTGGTTGAATCCACCCATATCAGGCAGATCCGCTACGGCGTGCTTCCCATGTCGACAGACAAGACGGCAACGAGTTTGTGTTCGTTTCATACTGCATGAGGGAACCATCCGAATTATGTACACATTGAGGTCACATGCGTTCAACACAAATTGTCTTCGATGATCCTCATAACAAGTAATAAACATTGTAACTAGTTCCTAACAGCAAGATAAGTTCACAACTAAACGCAAATACTTGGAATACAAGTGCTGGATGCGGAAGCAACAGAATGAAAGCTTCTACAGCCACAGCTCGTTCTCCGCTAGTATGACTACCAAATATTTAAGTCGTCGTTATCCTTGAGCGGAGCGCATTAGAAAAGACTAACACGTAAACTATGATCTGTACGAGTCTTGCCAAATGAGACTGACAGAACACCAACAGGCCCGAGAGCACGTTGCCGATGTCCCTTGGCGGCGAAGACGGCGTGCGGTCGAGGTGGCACTGGATCCGGAGCAGACTCCTTCTCTTGGCTGGCTGCGTCGTAACGGCCGTGATCGGTGCGGGCGTCGTCCTAAATACCCGTACGGCGGAGGTACATTCCTCCCGATTGGCTGCACGTGACATTGGCGGGTGCTGAAAAAGTTTCGAGGCAAGAGCGATCTCTCTTGCTAATTTACGCGCCCGCTGTGCTTTGGTCCGATGTACGGGAAGGCCCTATGCAGGTCGCGCTGCAAATGGTGGAGCCGGAAGAACGTCGTGTAGGCGCAGGGGCTGAGCTGGCAACCAACCCGACGGCCGTGGGTTGCAGTGTGGCGTCAACGCATGACAGCTTTCGAGACACGACGCACATAGCGCACTGATTGTCAGCACCTAGTCAAAGCTGTAGCCTTGGACTAAAAGACCCTTTCTATTTTCCTGTTTGGCAAAGATGTGCTGCTTTCGTGGACAGAGGCGACTAGAACTGAACTGAACATCAGTGAATTGACAGGTGACTTAGGCAGAGCGCGGGTCGTGACGTATGAAAGGGTCTGCCTTTGAAACGGCTGCCTTTCAACCACGACTGCAAACAGTGCTGAGACAGAATTATTGATACACAGATTGTGCGATTTGTACGAGAGCGTGATGAAAAGTAACGCCTCCGATTTTTTATGACAAAACTCTTGCAGCTCGTGCGTAGTCCGTCCAGAGCCTCACACAGAAAAGTGAACACAGCATTTTCAGTTATTCTAAAACTACAATGTACATTGGACAGCAAATTATGTGAATTGAAATGATCAATTATCATTGTACATAAAGCCTCTTCAACAGCTTTACCAAAATCCGATGGCACAGAAGAAGGTCTAAAATTGCCTACACTACCTTTTTCTCCTTCTTTAGACAGTTCATTACAATGCTCCTCGAGCCACTGTAGCAGCGTTCTGGATCCAAGACATAGACAATTATACTTCGGAAAGATGATGTGGCCGTCGGGGAAGACATCAAGCATGAAGGGATGCAGGTGGTTGGCAGCTGTCAGCCTGTCTTCGATTACTAGCACAGGTCCCATGCAAGCGTAGGAGAATGCCTCCCACAATATAATAACGCTCCCACCAGCCTGCGTTCGTGGCATGCTGCACGTTTCGAGTCGCCATTCATTTCGATGACGACGTTTGTGAAGACGACCATCGATCTAGTGTAGCAAAAATCTGATTTACCAGAAGAGCGGACACGTTTCCCCATGTGAACACGTGGGGGTGGTCTGCTGCGGAGCTCTATGTTCAACAATGTACCATGAACGGTGTGCTCCGAAGCACTTGTGCGTGCACCAGCATTGTGTTCTTTCGGCAGAGGCGCCACAGACCACGATCTATCCTATTTTACAGAGGAGACAAGCCTCCGAACCCCACGTTCTATGAAGAGACGTGGTCGTCCAGACATTTTGCGCCTAGTGGTAGTTTTACGGTCCTTCTACCTCTTTCCGTAGATGCTATGAAAGAAGTACGTGAAAATTCGAGCAGCTTCGCCGTTTTCGAGATACTCGTTCATAGGTCCTGCCCAATAATAATCTGCCATTTGTCAAGGACTCTTTATCTCAATGGATTTCCCCACCGGCAGCCCATATCTCCGCTAGCGTGATCCCCCTTCCGTGTCTGCTCCGCTTACACTCTTTTGTTACCGCGCACATAATCCGTCGCATTAGACAGTGGTCACAATGTTTTGGCTTATCAGTGTACGCAGAACAGTTCTTTAGTATTCTGCTAGATACCCCATCATATTCACGAGAGACCTTAGTGATTTACTTATTGACTCAATCTCCCCTCTTCATTATCATGGAGGAGTATTTCAGATAACAGTCTCAGAAAGCTATTTCCTAACAGAGGTATATCATTCCCTGTAGGAACTAAGCTTCTATTTAGGTCACCTACTATATTCAGAAAGTGATCATTAAGTACTGTACATATACCCGACTTATCAATAATTGAAACATTTCTAATGCGCCCTGATTTTACTCCTGCAACCTGGTGCTGCTGACCAGACACTTCCTTCATGACTGACCATATGGCTTTAATTTTATCCTGAGAATTAGCTATTTCTTTGCGTATCACACACTTTTACCCTTCATAATAACATTTTTAAATATCTTACTATACTGTCTGTAATGGGCTACGGTAGTTCGATTGTGACTGCTTCTAATATTTTGATATAAATCCCACTTTCCACTACACAATATTCTTATCCCGCTAGTCAGCCAACCATTCTGCTGTGATTGTATCAACAAACTGGTCTCTCGTTGTGTTCATCGTCAGAGTGACTTGTTGACAGCTAAATGTGTAGACATGAAGAGTGTTAATAAAGTTTGTTTCATTTAAAAAACTTCAAGGGTTTTCAAATCTGGTCATATTACTTTCCAGGACATCTCGTATTTTTCTTTCCTATGTTTCTGTTTTCTTCATCATCCTTAACAACTGAACCTGAACACGAGTCCATTAAAGTATCAAGCATTGTGGTGCTTAACGCATCTTTTGGGTTGGCAATTGGTTTACTTCTTTATATGATCCTATAGTAATTTCTTATTTATTTATGTATTTAGAAGTACTGACACACCGGCTAGACTTTAGAAGCCATACCAGGTCATACATGTTATATAAAAATTTAAAACCACATTTTCAATCAAAAATATACACGTGCAAGAGAATAGATTAGGTAACTGAATATCAGAATATAAATAACCCTAATATAATCCCAGCACCAATCTAAAGCCAATTTACAGCAAGAATGGGTCATTCTAGTGTCAGTGATAGCGACAGACAGTTCTTGGAAACCGGCGTAGCAGCCTCGTTTAAGTGTTGTTGCTACCTCTGGGGCCCTCTGCCCCGTTCATCACACCAGGTGACAGTGTACTAACTCAAAGCTTCGAACGTGCCACGAAATTTTATTTACATGTGGCAAGATGGCGTAGGGTTGTGTTCCATCAGCATATACATGGCGTCAAAGTTATTCCATTGTGTGACAATCAACCGCTTAAACCTATAATACCACATAAAGAGTCCTACAATGCCCAGGACATAAATAAATCAACAAAATATTACAAATGCAGCATCAGTTCATCTGAAGATATCTCAGAAATCCTCGGGAACCCTTCAAGAGTCCGAGGTCTGAAACTCGCTGCTGGTCTGTCAACCACTGAAGGTGCCTTTTGCCTATCATCACATCTGTTTTGTGATTACATCGCGAGTTTCCTTTAGGAGAACTGATCTGCCAGCCTATCTAGCACCATCCACAATTCCTCACCGCGTGGACAATTGTAATCATTGGTACTTCTGAGGAGGTCTTTCACGTCGTCTCTGAGTCCAGACCGACACTTGTAAACTACGTGCTCTGGTGACGCTTCTGCACCACACACGCATTTTCCGTCCATTCTTCTATTTATTCTGTATACCTTTCAAGGAAAGTGTTAACCCACATAACACCGCCATGTGCATGTAAACCCGTCTATCCATCTTAGCATTTTCCCATTCAGATTGCTACTGTGTTTCAAGACCCCTTTTTTCCCAACTCGCTACCGCGCCTCTATCCTGCTGTCAACTGCACGGCCTATGTCTCCTCTACAGGGTCAGGACTTGGCTTTCTGCCAGCGTATCTGTAGCTCGAGAGGGTGCAGTCGATGGATCACCAGGAGCTCTAACAGCAGGATGTTCTTATGTGCTCCCACCCTGCAGTTTAATAGTGGGGTCATGGTATATGTGAGTCTCCACTTGAGCACAATTTACACGGTTTTGCTGTATCTTATTCGACTGGCACTCCCAACCAAATGAAGTATAGTAAAAGTGTTTACATTTTTATATACACTGCTTGACAAAAAGTGAAGCATCTGAAGACGAGGAGAAGACGAAATGAAACTTAACGGATTGAGAGGGTGTGTGGTATTATTGCAGCGATTAAAAAATTGAGTCAAATTTACAAAGAAGTTGACAGTATGTGGCCACTTCTCAGTGTCACGTTGCACCCCCTCTGACTTGACTTGGATGCATGCACTGGATCGGCTGGAAAGCCTGTCATACAAACATCATATCCTCTCCTGAGGCAAGCTAGCCTACAAATGTTGTAAGTGGTCCTCGATATGGCAGATACTGACACTGGGATGGAATTGACGTCTGAAATTGTCCCACACCTTCTATTGGGGACGGCTCTGGGGATCTTCCTGGACACAGGAGTACCCCATCACCATGCGGACAGTTTATAGAGATATGTGATTTGTGTTGTTCAAAAATGGCAGCAGGCCCTTACCCGGCCCAGAACCGAACCTGGGGTCGCAGGGTTTACAAAACAACAATGCTAATCACCGGATCATGAACTGCAGACTGCGTGAGAGGTGACACGTGTAGATGTAGGATGTCGGAGCTGTGAGAGTTCCCTCAATTACTACCAGCCATAACCTGAAAGCATACCCGATGGCTCCCCACACCATGATGAAGTTGCAAGAATGGGACCTCTCCCCATATCGCCAACATACTTGCCAACGATGGTCATCCAGGGTAGCGCAGAAGGACAATTCATCGCTCAATACAATACGTCGCCATTCATCAGCAGTCCATGTTTCCCGATCACGGCACCTCTCCAGACGCAGCTGTTTGTGTTGTGTGGTGTTATCAGCCTACGCATGGGACGCTAATTCACCATTGTGGCTACTGCACTCCCTTGCCCACGGTGTGGGATGATACGGAATGTTGCAGGGAGTCCCTTAGTTGTTCTCGTCTGGTAGGCACAGATGTGAAGGTTTTAAAATGTCCTCCATGCACAATACAGCGGTTCTCCGTTGTAGGAGGTGGACGTGGTCGACCGGAACCTTGAAAACGAGTATGCCTGCCCTGACGCTCTCATTCGGACCAGTGTAGAGGTACTGCCAAATCCGAATGCGCCGCAAACCTGGATATTTGACGAGCCGTCCAAATGGAGATCCACAACGAAGATCCTTTCAAACTCTGCCAGGTGTTGACAACGCTGTCCCACATGAGATTACCGTATATCCGCGCCCTTCACAGCGATCACTCACCATCTCTCGCTGTTCGCGGCCGTTATACAGGATGAAAAATATTTAAACCGACAAACTCTGGGAGGTTGTAGGGGACATCAAAACAAATATTTTTCCCTAATGTCATTTTTTCTTATGAGGAGTATTTAAACCGGTGGAGGAAGATTTATCTGGCGGCAAATTAATTAAACCAACAATCACTTTTCCATTTTTTATGACCAAGAGACAACACATTAACACAACCCAATTTCAATAACAGTAGATTTTCAGAAATGCCTCCATTGACACGTAAACAAAGGTTACACCGTCGGATCATGTTCTGTCTGATACGGGCAAAAACCCCAGGAGTATCCTGAGTTGTTCCTGCTGCTGCTACTATCCGGGAAACCAGATCCTCTTCTGATGCAACAGGAGTTGTGTAAACAAGGTTGCGCGTCTCTCCCCACACAAAAAAGTCCAGAGGGGACATATCTGGGGATCGAGCAGGCCATGGTACAGGACCACCTCTGCCAATCCACGTTTCTGGGAACCGTCGGTCCAGGAATCGACGCACACGACGACTGAAATGTGCCGGCGCCCCGTCATGTTGGAACCGCATGTGTTGTCTTGTAGGGAGCGGGACGTCTTCCAGCAACTCTGGCAGTGCTCTGGCGAGAAAATTATAATAGTGCCTGCCATTTAATGGCCTAGGTAGCAGATACGGCCCAATTAAACAGTCCCCAACAACACTGACCCACACATTAACGAAGAACCGCACTTGATGAGCGCTAGTAACTGTGGCATGTGGGTTATCCTCACTCCAAACATGCAAATTGTGCATGTTGTTGAAGACTCCATCACGCCCGAACGTTGCTTCATCGGTAAACAACACAGAGAATGGAAATGTAGGATGCATTTCACACTGTTCCAGGTAACACTGCGAAAACTGTGCTCTGGGTGGATAATCAACTGGTTCCAGGTTGTGGACACGCTGTAAATGAAATGGAGGTAACAACTGCTCTCGAAGGACTGTTCTTACATTCGTCTGATTCGTCCCCAAGTTACGTGCAATTGCACAATTGCTGATTGAAGGATCCCGCTCCACGTGTTGCAAGACAGCTTCCTCAAATTGCACCGTTCTTACCGTCCGAGGGCGTCTCTGTCCAGGTAATCTGCTAAATGACCCGGTCTCACGCAGACGTTCGTACACAACAGCAAAGGTCGTATGATGTAGGATACGGCGTTTAGGATATTGTTGATAAACATGCTGTGCAACTCGTCCGTTGTGGTGCGCTACGGAGTATGCACCAACCATATCAGTGTACTCACCCCAGGTGTATCGATCCATTAGTAAACAGAGACAATGCACTACTACACTGGTGGACAGCAGTTGCCTACAACTGAATATCGTAATACGGCCTCTAACAACTGAAGAGCGTAATACGGCCTCCTCTGGTTTAAATAATCCTCATAGGAAAAAGTGACATCAGGGAAAAATATTTGTTTTGATGTCCCCTACTACCTCCCAGAGTTTGTCGGTTTAAATACTTTTCACCCTGTATAACCTACCAGGCCTGGTAAAACACTAAACACCAACAACACTAAAGGACTCTGCTGCCCGTACTATCTGCTGCAGAGAATTGTAGCTCAACTCACTTACATACACACTGATGTGTGTGCGTGTATGACGTTACATTGACATACGACTAAGTCTTCTGGGTGCTTCACTTTTTTATCAGGCGTTGTGTATATCAATTTCCAAATTTAGGAAAAGTAAGTAACATGAAATCTTCGTCTCAAAAATAGCATGGACTTTACAAGAAATGTTTAATGCAGTTTTTTGCTCATGTGAACGGGCTTATGCCCTGATCGCCTGTGATCATTCCTGCCAGTTAAAGGCGCCCATTCACACGCTGAACGTACTTGCTTTATAACGTCCAAATTTTGACGTTGTCAAAGTTATGACAATCTCTTGCTACTATAGTTTGTCAAAAGGGCTGCGTGACACATGCACCTCTTAAGTGTCCAGACGAACGAATTCCGAAAGTTGTGCTTCCGGAAATTGCAATTTCTGGGAAGTGGCGTTACAGCGATGTGCATTACACTGATACAAACATATTGTAATGGTTGTTATAATTCAAACATTATATAGTTTTATATATTTTATTGCTACTATTATTACCAGAGCGAACACAGCAAATGAGATCAACATGCTGAATTTCAGGTTTGATTAGTAGTAAGACATTTACCAAGCCTCTAGGACAGCATGATGTCTCGGTGGATAATTCGTGCAGATCCCAGTCAAGTGGCTTTTTGCTGCTGGCAGACGTATATGTTAACAACTCCAATGGTTTTCAACTGCATTCTAAAACCTTTTGGCACTGTTCTCAGCATGACGAATACCATTGTGACTCCATTTGTTTAAGCCGTAGCTCGATTTTCAATTCCTCCTACCTGGAAAGCCGGCCGCGGTGGTCTCGCGGTTCTAGGCGCGCAGTCCGGAACCGCGCGACTGCTACGGTCGCAGGTTCGAATCCTGCCTAGGGCATGGATGTGTGTGATGTCCTTAGGGTAGTTAGGTTTAACTAGTTCTAAGTTCTAGGGGACTGATGACCTCAGATGTTAAGTCCCATAGTGCTCAGAGCCATTTGAACCATTTTAGCCTACCTGGAAAATTATTCAAGTTGTTTCTCGTCAATTCTACTATCACTAAGGCAATGCTAATGAACCACAATTTCTTCTGCTCCGTAATTTCTGATGTCTGATGTATTGCAATGCAGCATTCGGTCAGACTGAAGTCGTAATTCCCACATAAATTATTTTATTTTCGTTTTCGACAACTTTTTCTGGCACATGGCAGATAGTAGTTTTTTCAGTGGATGAAGGACAAGGTCTTGTTTCCACCTCGGCTGTTGCTTAAGTAACAAGTATTTACTTTATTACGTTTCGCACGTTTGCCCAATTTAGGGCATACAGCCTTTTCTCAAGTGCTATAGGTGTCGACACTATATCATTTTTTCCCTTTATTCTTATTTCATCCCCCTCACCACATATGGGCGGGTAGTGGGCTGCCAGTGTTACAATAACACGCTACTCAGCCATAAATTTATACAATTATACGTTCACTACTTGAAAACTATTTACCGTATGGGTACCCAGCTTTATAGGAATGTTGTTTAGACTGCGCGCTAAAGGATTGGCCTTGTTAGCAACGTTAGTGTCATGATTTGCTGTTAGGAGCCGGTAATGGTGCGATGGTTGAAACACAGGCATTAGTGTGCATTACAGTAGCAGACAGTCAACATGGGTCTGGACAAGGTGAGCAGGGCTTTACTCGTAATACTGCAATAGCACCGTTGCTCTTCTCAAGCATCGACATTTTATAGGAATACGGAGAGGCCCTCTTTCCGCACCGGTGTTGAAAAACATGCTTCTGAAGTTCGAATTAACTGGCGATCTGGGAATTGCTTCTGGGAGAGGTCGAAGAAATTACTGTTGGATAGCTGCGAATTGTCGACGCATATGTGGAGGGTGAAGATGAGCATAGCGGAGAAGGTAGCTGACATCCCACCTGAGATGTTTCGGGCAGCAGCAGAGCAACATCTAGTGCGGTTTCAGGCTGTTGCGGATGCATATGGTCGTCACATTGAGCAAAGTTTGTAACCTGGAACGTCAACATGGTACGCAGTTAACAAATGTTACTCTCTCATGTGGAAATTAAAATCTGTTTCTTTCAGTGATTTATTCGTTTTTTCCCTTCCGCATGTCCTCACAAATATTTCCACAAAATTTCATTGTCCTACTATCATTCGCTTTTCATAAGCATCTTCTCAACTAGCGAAAGTTAAATTATAACCACCCCTTATTAAAAAAACGACGCTACGAGAGGATTCACGGATGAAGAATTTAAATACAGTTTTAAAATCTATAAAATGTGATTATCTGACGCTATTTACACAAATACAATGTTGTTATGTTTAAAATTTAGAAAAGAAATAAACAGTCTAATAGGTAAAGATAGAAAGACAAAACAGACATTGAAAAGACGTTAAAAGAATGACGACCTTCGTTAAAAAGGAGCACTGCACATTCACTAAAAACTCGAGGGACCTGCGCTAGATAAAAGAGGTTGGGTGTTCCGTGCGACGGAAGGGCACGGATGTAAATGTACAGGGTGATTCCGTGACATTGTTACAGGCTTTCAGGGATGGTGGTGAGGGTAAATGTATCAATATGAGATAAGGGACTCTGGTCCAGAGCCGGCCGTTGTGACCGAGCGGTTCTAGGCGCTTCAGTCCGGAACCGCGCTGCTGCTACGGTCGCAGGTTCGAATCCTGCCTCGGGCATGGATGTGTGTGATGTCCTTAGGTTAGTTAGGTTTAAGTAGTTCTAAGTTCTAGGGGACTGATGACCTCAGATGTTAAGTCCCATAGTGCTCAGAGCCCCTTGAACCATTTTGAACCTGGTCCAGAAACGACCGAATCGGAAGCTACAAGAGAAAATCGTTCTGATACTACTTAGATCCAAACACACAGTTGCGTCCCAGGTTTTCCTTGTTTACCAGGCGCATGTCGAAACTGAAAACCCCCTTCCAAAGATTCCCGGTTCTGACAATGGATCTCTTCCACTGTAAGCTCTTTGCTTTCCATATGTTGGGAGGATGTACGACGCATAAAAACAAGAAAAAATCACCTTTTAAACATGGCTCTAAACTACATACTTGAAGAACTATGAGCACTTGTTCAATACAAGACGTGTTTCACAGTAGTTAATATGAGCAAGTGCTTATAGCTCTTAATGTGTGCACTTTACAGTGCATGTCGACTGGACATTTTTTGTTTTGGCCCATGCTACTTTCTCCTAAAATATGGAAACCAAAGTTCCTGCAGTAGAACAGATCCTCTGTCTGATGTAGCAGAACGATTTTCGCTTAAAACTTTCGATTCGGTCGTTTCCCGACCAGGATTCCTTGCCTCATATTGATACATTTACCCTTCTCTATAATACCTGAAAGTTGATCATCACGGAATGATCAATTGTGAGTCATTGGGTGGTATCTGGAAACGAAGGTAGGTTGCAGGGTGGATGTTGGAAAAACGGTAAAGAAGGATGAGTTTGGTGGTGGGCAGGACCGTGGTATCAGGGTAGGTAGAGAGATGTGGAGAAGAGGAGAGGGAATATGTGGAGTGGAAATGGTGGGGTAGAGTTACAGTTTTTAGGAGGGACAGATGTCGGTGCGGATTTCATTTTCTGAGAGAGGGAGTCAGATGAAGTTGCGTTGGGATAGGATATGGAGAGCGTGTAGGTGAGGAGATGGTGGAACATATTTGTAAGCGCGGAGCGCATTCGCAGTATTGGTGAACAGAGGGGAAACAATGGAGTGTGTATTGGACTCATGTTTATGGATACCGGATAGTATGCGGACGTGGTGTTCAATGTTGGTGAGGAGGGGTAGAAATTTTCTGAATTGATGAGATGGCAGAAGATCCACATGGAAGGGGGGGGGGGGGGGAGGTTGTAAACGGATGTTGAAAGCAAGGCGTAGTGCATGATATTCAGGGGCCTGGAGAGACTGGTAAAATTTAGGAGGGGCAGATATCCAAGCAACATGAGGACGAGTCGGATCAAGGTTTTGTAGGTATGGAGGATAGTGGAGCGGTCTAATCCCCAAGTTCGGCCAATTAGTAGTCTTAGTAGCTTTACTCTGAGAGTTCCATGCCCTCTTTTGCATGTCGCCTCTCATTTTCATCCATTTTATTAATGTTCTATGTCATTGCGCCGTAGTAACAGACCAAATAAGGTTATTGTAATGAGAGTATTTGTACTGAGAGCTCAAAAAATACTTTTCACTTGATTCCTAAACATGTTTTACTTCCGTGGGTGGCCTGGGCGAGGCGAGCATCGGAGGACGCGGCACACTGCGTTTCCGGTTGGGAGCTGCACTTCCCTGAATTCTTAGAGGTTCGTACAATAGGCTTAAGCGCCTGGCGGAACGACTGACGGCGGTCGAGTTTCGCCTACTGTATGCAGGGCGAAACGACCTGCGAGACGTCTGAGTGTCGCCGCAGTTTATGTGTTTACCGTCCTGGCGCGTCCGGAACGAAGATTCCTGGCACTGACTGACTGCGTTGTCCTCATGATTCTGAGAATACTTGTGGACTGTGCCCTGCTGGGTGCGTCTGTCTGGCGCCGGATGGCCGGTGGTCTAGGCAGGTTGTTTTCGTAGCCGGTCAAACGGCAAGTTCAGTGCCCTCAGCTGAATAACAGAGGCATGATTGGTCAACTTAAACAGAGGCTAGTTGACGTCATAAAGCCCTGCTAGAAATTGGAGGGAACGGTCGCTATTGGCACGAATGATGTTCTGAGACAGTGTGGGGGAATTTTGGAATCAGAACTGAATGCTGATTCGCAGTTTTTCAAGGAGAGTAGGGAGTAGAGCAATGTTGGCTTCGCTCTTGCGTTGAGCGGGCAGTAAGATTCGGGATCTGATCTTCCTCGGAGTCGGACAGTCTTGCGACTTGGTCGCTCGTTTTCGGAAGAACTTAGAATTCTCGGACAGCCTTCGCGGCCAGGGTTTGACACAAGTTGCTGCACGACAGAAGTCGGCGCCTACATCATCAGGACGCTGCCTACCCATGACGTGCTGCAGATTTCATTACTGGTACAGTATTTTGCGGCTCCGGCATTGTAGGACCTTATCAGTTTTATACTGAATCCCTCAGCAGCACGCGCTCTCGCTTTGCTACAAGTCCACCTTGCTTGTTTCTCCATGTAATCCCATTTGAGCTCTCACTACTAATTGCGATACTGCTATATAGTCGGGAGATTAATATTTGATTCATTAGGACCTCCAGTCATTATCGTCAATCGTTTGAATCACAGAGAGTAGGAGCCCCTTGTTCTCGAGCCAACTCTTATTCTCATAATATTTCAGTGTACCCTGTCCTTTAACCCACTGTTTGTGTCGATAATCATGTACATTTATGTTGTGATGTATAATAAATCTCATTCGAATATTTAATCCGCATATCATTTCGTAGATATATGCAAAATCCCATTTAATGTTGTTTATTATGATAAAGTTCTCTTTTTTCTGAGTAGATTACGATTTTTATTAAATTATTGTGAGTGTGCACTCTTTATTTTACCAACTAGCAGGGTCCACCGTCACTTTCTTTCATTACCGTTGCGCACATAATCAATTAGGTGGTATGTAAGGAGGGGGTCGAGTGCATGTCCAGTTCTCATGCAAAATTCGTCTGAATTAAAGAAGTACAAACTCTTCTCCACCCCGGCACCTCGCAACTTTATTATGGGCTTTCTGTTGAACAGTTAGTACACTGGTTTTCCATGTTAGTTGACGATGGAGTGTTAGTCCAAGATATTTTAGTGTGTTATTTAATTAGATAGGACGGTTGTAGGTGGCGAGGTAGAAGTCATGGTGGCGGAAGCTGAGAGTGGTACAATTACTGCCTGATTTTGGAACGGTTGAACTTAAGGAGCCATTGGTTACACCAGGAGGTAAACTGGCTGAGGTGGATTTGAAGGGACCTCTGGAGTGTAGGGTAGAACGTGAGGAAAGTAGAGTCATCAGCATACTGAAGAAAGTGAACTGGCGGGGTGGTTTGTGCGTATCGGCGGTGTGGTTGAGGTAAAGGAGAGGAGACATGGCAGAGCCTCGGGGCACGCCTGCGACGGGATGGGTGGTACGGTAATTAGTATAGTTAGCTATGATAAATAATGTACAAAGAGATAGGAATGACGCAATAAGGCAGACGTAGTTAACTGGAAGTGCACAAACCACAAGTCTTAAAAAGAGACTGGAATGGTCACACATGGTCATAGCCGTTCTCCTGGTCGAGGGCGACAGAATGTCGTAATATGCCCGACTGTAATCAACGGATATGATAGTTCCGAGAGAGGGAACATACATGTGCAAGCGTCATGTTTACCATAGAACATTTACTGAGCAGAGTAACTGTTCTGTCCTCCAGCATACGGTGGAACAAAAAAAATTGAAATACGAATGTTGCAGTAAAAACAGTACAGCTTCTGAGGGTGAATGTCCACACGACTTGACTACAATTGAAATGTCGATACCTGACGATGTCTAACAGGTGTACACTAGGACGAAGCCCGTGAACATCGCAGTCGCTAGGAGCAGGGAGTTCACTGAATTAGTAAGCGACACGGACCAACGAGGCGGTGGCTCGCGGGCAGTCCAGGTGCAGGTCCAGTAAAACGGGTCCCTCGGGAGCGGCGACGTACACCATCGCAGGCGCTCCTGTCTGTGATGCAGCGTCAAGGGTAACCGCAGATATGGTCTCCGAGCTGATAGTCCATGCTGCTGCAAAGGTCGTCGAACTGTTCGTGCAGATGGTTGTTGTCTTGCACCATCTGTTGACTCAGGGATCGAGACGTGACTGCAAGATCCGCTACAGCCATGCGGATAAGATGCCTGTCATCTCGACTGCTAGTAATACGAGGCCGTTGGGATCCAGCACGGCGTTCCGTATTACCCTCCTGAACCCAACGATTCCATATTCTTGGATCTCGAACAACGCGAGCAGCAATGTCGCGATACGATAAACCTCAATCGCGATAGGCTACAATCTGACCTTTATCAAAGTCGGAAACGTGATGGTACGCATTTCTCCTCCTTACACGAAGCATCACAACAACGTTTCACCACACAACGCCGGTCAACTGCTGTTTGTGTATGAGAAATCGGTTGGAAACATTCCTCATGCAAGCACGTTGTAGGTGTCGCCACCGGCGCCAACCTTGTGTGAATGCTCTGAAAAGCTAATCATTTGCATATCACAGCATCTTCTTCCTGTCGGTTAAATTTCCCGTCTGTAGCACGTCATCTTCTTGGTGTAGCAATCTTAATGGCCAGTAGTGTAGTTACAATAATTTCATCGGTGGCTATTACTACATATAGTGAATATATTTGAAACCTCTCACCTGGAAACGTACATCCCCGGTTTCGGAACTAGCATGTCCGCTCCTTGGTTCACAAAATGGTTCAAATTGGTCAGAGCACTATGAGACTTAACATCTAAGGTCATCAGTCCCCTAGAACTTAGAACTAATTAAACCTAACTAACCTAAGGACATCACACACATCATGCCCGAGGCAGGATTCGAATCTGCGACCGTTGCAGCAGCGCGGTTCCGGACTGAAGAGCCTAGAACCGCTCGGCCACAGCGGCCGGCTGTCCGCTCCTTGTAGGCGGATACACTACGAACGGCTGTCGTTACCTAAAACACTTGAGAAATCCGTAAGGCCGAAAGTGGCTATTGTTTGTAACGTCATGAAGTATATACTTGTTCATTAAGCAGCAGTAGAGATGAAACCATGAACTTGACCTTTAACAAATTGATTGCTGCGGTACCCTATATGAAAAAAAAATTCCAATGGTTTTGTTATGGTGCTATTATTATTGGCCGGCCGGTGTGGCCGAGAGGTTCTAGGCGCGTCAGTCTGAAACAGCGCGGCCGCTACGGTCGCAGGTTCGAATCCTGCCTCGGGCATGGATGTGTGTGATGTCCTTAGGTTAGTTAGGTTTAAGTAGTTCTAAGTTCTAGGGGACTGATGACCTCAGATGTTAACTCCCATAGTGCTCAGAGCCATTTGAACCATTTTATTATTGTTATTATGTGAGGAGACTGTAAGAAACGGTAGTACCCTCGACCCATGCGGCACACCCTCCGCCCCTATACCGCACTCCAGAAGCGAACCGAGTGAGGTTGCACAGTTTTTAGGACAGTGGACTCGCATTCGGGAGGACGACAGTTCAAACCCGCGTCCGGCCATCCAGATTTAGGTTTCCCGTGATTTCCCTAAATCGCTCCAGGCAAATGCCTGGATCATTCCTTTGCTCTGGCGTGCCACAGGGGAGTGTTATGGGACCATTGCTTTTCACAATATATATAAATGACCTAGTAGATGGTGTCGGAAGTTCCATGCGGCTTTTCGCGGATGATGCTGTAGTATACAGAGAAGTTGCAGCGTTAGAAAATTGTAGCGAAATGCAGGAAGATCTGCAGCGGATAGGCACTTGGTGCAGGGAGTGGCAACTGTCCCTTAACATAGACAAATGTAATGTATTGCGAATACATAGAAAGAAGGATCCTTTATTGTATGATTATATGATAGCGGAACAAACACTGGTAGCAGTTACTTCTGTAAAATATCTGGGAGTATGCGTGCGGAACGATTTGAAGTGGAATGATCATATAAAATTAATTGTTGGTAAGGCGGGTACCAGGTTGAAATTCATTGGGAGAGTGCTTAGAAAATGTAGTCCATCAACAAAGGAGGTGGCTTACAAAACACTCGTTCGACCTATACTTGAGTATTGCTCATCAGTGTGGGATCCGTACCAGATCGGGTTGACGGAGGAGATAGAGAAGATCCAAAGAAGAGCGGCGCGTTTCGTAACAGGGTTATTTGGTAACCGTGATAGCGTTACGGAGATGTTTAATACACTCAAGTGGCAGACTCTGCAAGAGAGGCGCTCTGCATCGCGGTGTAGCTTGCTCGCCAGGTTTCGAGAGGGTGCGTTTCTGGATGAGGTATCGAATATATTGCTTCCCCCTACTTATACCTCCCGAGGAGATCACGAATGTAAAATTAGAGAGATAAGAGCGCGCACGGAGGCTTTCAGACAGTCGTTCTTCCCGCGAACCATACGCGTCTGGAACAGGAAAGGGAGGTAATGGCAGTGACACGTAAAGTGCCCTCCACCACACACCGTTGGGTGGCTTGCGGAGTATAAATGTAGATGTAGATGTAAAAGGGCACGGCCAGTTGCTTCCCCATCCTTGACACAATCCTTGCTTGTGCTCCGTCTCTAATGACCTCGATATCGACGGGACGTTAAACCCAATCTTTCTTCCTTCCTTCCCACAAGCGAATCCTAGATCCGCGTCAGAGGCAACAGAGTTTATGACCAATAATACAACATAGTTCTTGTGTTCGACCAGCAGTATCGCTAGAATTCCCTTATTACTAAACAATTCTTTACGGCTTTACGAAAGTTTTCGCAGAGTAATTTACAGCAAAAATCGGAAATCCGGCGGAGCCGTTGTGGCGATGGCAGAGGCAGAGTGTGGGCGAGACTCGTCGGCGCGGGGCGGTCACATCTGGCGGACAAGGTCCACAGGCTCGCGTTTGTAATGATTTAGTGCGGCGTGCGGGGGGATCGAGTTAACAAGTAGCGGGAGGCGGGCGCACGCGCGAGAGATCGATAGTCGTTAATTCGGCCTCGCGGCGGGCGCGCGGGCCCTGAATGACGGCCGAGGCTTAGCTGGGGACGCTTTGCAGTCCTCCCGGGAGCAAGCGCGCCGCTGGCTCATAAACCGGCAGGCGCAGGGTCAGCTCCCCTCCTTTTTCCAGTCGCCGCTCTATACGATTTGAGCTGCCGCGCTCGCAAGACGCTCCTTTCCCCGCTGCACGCTAAATCGCATTACGTCCGCCGGTCTATTAATACGTAGCGAGTGGGAAAGGGCGCGACCGCGCTCTGCTGCGGATGGGGGTTGCCGGCTCGGCTCGGCCCCGACACAGAAGCAGCAACACGCGCGCATGCTCAGTCGCTGCTGAGGAGACGAGACGACACTACGCGAGCGAATGGCGGGCAGCGAGCGTAATTTGTAAAAGGAACGCGGTAATTCCATCAGGAGCTCTTCTTGTTTCGCGCCTTTCTGTCGGCGACACGCCCGCGCTCGCTCGCGTGCTGTCGCCGTTTCCTTCTTCTGCCACTTCTCCTCCTCCTCCTCCCCCTCGTCCTTCTTCCGCCACAATCACGTGACGCGTCGCTCGTTTGTTTCTGCGCCGCCACTTGCCTCTTTTGTCGCCCGCGGCCGCGGCGCGGCGCTGCAATGCAATTAGGGCCCCGGCAGTGGCTGCGCGGGGCAGGGCAGGGCGCGCACATTACGTTATGAGGTGAGTGAGGGCGGCGGCGGCGGCGCGGGCACCCCGCGGGGGCGTGAGCGACTTGTCAGCGCCACTATTTGTCACTAACTGCGTTACGCGCCCTCCCCGCCGTCCGCCCTAATCACCGAAGCCGGCGGCGTCACCTGCCCCAGCGCCGCTGCCGCCCCTCTCTGACCCCTCCTCCTCCCCCCCCCCTTCACCATCACATCCCATCCGCCTCCCCCCTACCCTCCCACTCTCCACCCTAATTCGATCACTCGCAGCAGCCGCCGCCACAGCCGCGCTGTATTGGCGTACAGCCTGATAGTCGGCTGCAATACTAAAGCGAACAGCGGCGGCTGCCGTGACTAGATTCATAATCTGCAAACCCTAGCATCGCGCCGATTCCGCCGCTGAAGACATCGGGAGCGGGGAACCAACTGGAGAAAACGCACACTCCCGTTGGATAGCTCGTTTGTTTATGCAGCGTGTAATATAATTCATAGCAAAAAAAAAAAAAAAATGGCTCTGAGCACTATGGGACTCAACTGCTGTGGTCATCAGTCCCCTAGAACTTAGAACTACTTAAACCTAACTAACCTAAGGACATCACACACATCCATGCCCGAGGCAGGATTCGAACCTGCGACCGTAGCAGTCTCACGGTTCCGGACTGCGCGCCTAGAACCGCGAGACCACCGCGGCCGGCTCATAGCGAAAACTGAACAATAATAGAAGAAAAACGTTCCTATAAGCATAGCTCCACAATCAAGCCTTTTGCGACATACTCGTGACTGCGAATGCCCGATACTAGCTGCAGGTTAGTACCGCAGTACAGATGTACGCTGTCCGACAAAGAAATGAACCACCAAAAAGAAATCAGGAAACAAAATGAAACTTCAGGGGTTCAAAAATGGTTCAAATGGCTCTGAGCTGTATGGGACTTAACATCTCAGGTCATCTGTCCCCTAGAAATCAGAACTACTTCAACTTAACTAACCTAAGGACATCACACACATCCATGCCCGAGGCAGGATTCGAACCTGCGACCGTAGCGGTCGCGCGGTTCCAGACTGAAGCGCCCAGAACCGCTCGGCCGCAACGGCCGGCAAACTTCAGGGGTGGGTGGTATTTGACGCTACTTCAGTGATTACAAAATCGAGTCAAATTTACAAAGAAACTGGCAGCATGAGCGCATTTATCACTATGACGTTATACTTCTTCTGGCCTGCTCATTCAGTTGGGAAGGGCGTCATAAAATCGTTGTATTCTGTCCTGGGCCCAGTGGGCCCACAAATGTTGTAACTAGCCCCTAATTACCTGAATACTTGCACTAGCATGGAGCTTATGTTCGAATTGGACCCACGCATTTGTTCTTAGAGACTGATCTGGCGATCTTGCCCGTCACCGGATTTCCTCAACATGACGCAGACAATTCACAGACACACGTGTCTCGTGTGCAGGTGCAATCTCCTTCTGAAACGTGTCACAACGATAGTATCGCAAGAGCGGTCAGTCATGAGAACGCGGAATGTCCGTGATGTGTCGTTGTGTCGTCACAGTTCCCTCCGTCACTACCAGTCTGACCTGAGGTCTTACCCGATGGCTCACCACACCATGATGTAAGGAGCTACACTGTTTGTTTTGTTTTAGAGCACAAAAACAACTAGGGTCATACGCACCCATGGTAGAACCGTAGAACACTAAGAAAAAAGGAGTTAATAAATGTGGTGTCACCGCCAGACACCACACTTGCTAGGTGGTAGCTTAAATCGGCCGCGGTCCATTAGTACATGTCGGACCCGCGTGTCGCCACTGTCAGGATCGCAGACCGAGCGCCACCACCAGGCAGGTCTCGAGAAACGTACTAGCACTCGCCCCAGTTGTACGACGACGTTGCTAGCGACTACACTGACGAAGCCTTTCTCTCATTTGCCGAGAGACAGTTAGAATAGCCTTCAGCTAAGTTAATGGCTACGACCTAGCAAGGCGCCATTAACCATTTGTAACGTTGCATGTACCTCAAGATAGAGTCTCACTTGTATCATCCAGAATGCTGTATACCAAAGGACAATATAAAAGTTAAGTGTTCTAGTAGCTACGTTCTTTTCTTTATAACATTCATTACGAATCCTGTTCCAGACTTAACGCCAGACGGCGTGAGTTGACGCGTGCCCTTTCGGCTACTTCACTGTGGACTGGCTGCCTTAACAGTCCACTACAATAAAGACTACACGTGAAGCCCAATCGATGGAAGAAAAGACAGCTAAAAACAAGTCCATAAAATACGCCATAGAGAAATGGATGTCCTAGCTAAAGATTACATGTCCTTCGCCATATTGCAGTGGCAGAATGGGACCTCTGCCCAGGTCACCACAATACTCGCCGACAATGGCCACCCACTGTAGTGCACAACCAGCATTCATCGCTGAACACAACGCGATGCCATTTAATAGCAGTCCGTTCTTCCTGTCCACGGCACAACTCCAAACACAGTCGTTTGTGTTGAGGAGGTAATGGCAGCCTATGCGTGTGACGATGCTTTCGTAGTGCGGCTGCTGCTAGTCTCTGACCAATGGTGCGGGATAACACAGAATGTTCTCGGATGGCGGCGCAGATGTGGAGGGCTATGTTGGGCTTGGTGCACTGTGCCGATCAGGTTCGGTCGATCAGAACCTTGACGAGTATGCCCGCCCTCACGTTCCCATGCAGTCCATGTTAGAAGGACCGTCACATCCGAATGCCCCTCCGATCTGGGTAGCACACGATTCGACCATTCGCCCAAATGGAGGTCCTTAACGATGTCCCTTTCAAACCCTGTCTCACACTAGTTCGCGGCATCTCCGTGACGTTCACAGTGCTCGCTCAACATCTGACGCCGTTTACGCCGCTTATAACCCTGCGAGGTCTGGTAACAACACTAAACACAAACAACACTTACGCAGTCTAGTGACCGTTTTATTGCATCTCTAATCATTAACATACCCGCTGATGTACGTATACTAAGTCACACTGACATTCGATCATATCTCCTGGGTGCTTACCTTTTTTGTCAGTCATTGTATTTGAAATATAAAGTTTTCAGTTAAGTTGACATCTAACCGAATACTCATGACCTAACTTTATAAGAAATGCAGTATTACTTCAGCTCATCACATGGACGATATAAAGAGACTTGTATCAGTTATAGGAGGTTTCCATACATCTACATACAATAGTACTCTCCTCTGCCGTCAGTTCCGGATTCTTTCAAACCTTTGGATCATCTCTTACATCCCGTCAAGACTGCACAGTTCAATCCTCCAGTTCTTCGACCGTATCGACAGGAATCCTGTACACTTCACTTTTGAGAACACCCCAGACAGAAAATTCCAGAAGATTCAGGTCAGGGGATCTTTCAGGCCTACTTACAGGCACAGTTCGGCCCGTGCATCTTGGGCCACATTGCTGCTTCAGATGTGGTCTTACATCTGCAGTAAAATGTGCCACTGGCTTGTCTTCCACGTACCATGTTCCTCAACGTGGTGCAAGGGAAGGTTCTCAAACAAACTTAGAAACTCTAGTCTCGAAATCTGACTGAACCACGCAGTCAATGAAAAATGTCGATGTGATGAATCAAGAACGGCCCGTAGGTTGACGTTTAATTTGAGGCCAATTACAAGTGAACTTAATCGAAAATTTTAGACTGCAGGTACATTTTTACCAACTACAACAATACTTTATACTGTAGTCAGTGGCAGTTTGTAACCACACCTCCGAAATTCTCTCGCAAATGGCTCGTTTGGAGAGACCTGTTTAAGGGAAAAATTTTTGCTCCTGTTATCGCACACTGTTACCGATATTGGTTTTCGCTATTAATTATGAAAAATCCTATGAGTAAAGTTTCATAATGCAACGGTGGCACTGATAAAACTCGACCTGGTAGAAATATTACCGTCGCTTATCATGTCCTACAGCATCTGCAAGTCATCCTCTGCAGCACGGGTTTAACAAATTCGTGTTGTGCCCGAAATTACAGGCCCCTGTGAGTTACTATTAGGGTATTAATAATTTCTAGGGGGGTGGGTTTAACCAACCGGTAAAAATTTGAAGGCAACGGATAACGCAATCTATAACTACATCGACATGGATACTCTGCAAATCACATTTAAGTGCCTGGCAGAGGATTAATCGAACCACCTTCACAATTCTCTATTATTGTAACCTCGTATAGCGCGCGGAAAGAACGAATACCTATATCTTTCCGTAAGAGCTCTGATTTCCCTTATTTTACGTTGGGGATCATTTCTCCCTACGTAGGTCGCTGTAAACAAAATATTTTCGCATTCGGAGGAGAATGTTGGTGATTGGAATTTTATGAGAATATTCCGTCGCAACGAAAAACGCATTTCTTTTAATGATGTCCAGCCCAAATCCTCTATGATTTCAGTGACACTCTCTCCCATATTTCGTGGTAATAAAAAACGTGTGGCCCTTCTTTGAACTTTTTCGATGTACTCCGTCAGTCCTATCTCGTAAGGTTCCCATACCACACAGCAGTATTCTACAAGAGGACGGACGAGCGTACTATAGGCAGTCACCTTAGTAGATCTGTTACATTTTCTAAGTGTCCTGCCAATAAAACGCAGTCTTTGGGCAGCCTTCCCCACAACATTTTCTGCATGTTCCTTCCGATTTAAGTTGTTTGTAACCGTAATTCCTAGGTACTTAGTTGAACTTACGGCCTTTATATTTGACTGATTTATCGTGTAACCGAAGTTTAACGGATTCCTTTTAGCACTCATGCGGATGACCTCACACTTTTCGTTATTTAGGGTCAAGTGCCTATTTTCTCACCATTCAGATATCTTTACTAAATCGTTTTGCAGTTTGTTTTGATCTTCTGATGACTTTATTAGTCGATAAACAACAGTGTCATCTGCAAACAACCGAAGACGGCTGCTCAGATTGTTTCCCAAATCGTTTATATAGATAAGGAACAGCAAATGAACTATAACACTACCTTGGGGAACGCCATAAATCACTTCTGTTTCACTCGATGACTTTCCGTCAATTACCACGAACTGTGACCTCTCTGAGAGGAAGTCACAAGTCCAGTCACATAACTGCGGCGATATTCCATAAGCACGCAATTTCACTACGAGCCGCTTGTGTGGTACAGTGTCAAAAGCCTTCCGGAAATCCAGAAATACGGAATCGATCTGAAATCCCTTGTCAATAGCACTCAGTACTTCATGCGAATAAAGAGCTAGTTGTGTTTCACAGGAACGATGTTTTCTAAACCCATGTTGACTGTGTGTCAATAGACCGTTTTCTTCAAGGTAATTTATGATGTTCGAACACAATATATGTTCCAGAATCCTGCTTCATATCGACGTTAATGATATGAGTATGTAATTAAGTGAATTACTCCTATTACCTTTCTTGGATACTGATGTGACCTGTGCAGCTTTCCAGTCTTTGGGTACGGATCTATCGTCGAGTGAGCGGTTGTATATTATTGTGAAGTATGGACGTAATGCGTCAGCATACTCTGAAAGGAACCTAGTTGGTATACAGTCTGGACCAGAAGACTTGCTTTTATTAAGTGATTTAAGTCGCTTCACTACTCCGAGGATGTTTACTCTACGTTACTAATGTTGGCAGCTGTTCTTGATTCGAATTCTGGAATATTTACTTCGTCTTCTTTTGTGAAGGCATTTCGGAAGACTGTTTAGTAATTCTGCTTTGATAGCACTGTCTTCGATAGTATCTCCATTACTATCGCGCAAAGAAGGCACTGATTGTGTCTTACCGTTAGCATGCTTCTCGCATACGACCAGGATCTCTTTGGATTTTCTGCCAGGTTTCGAGACAAACTTTCGTTGTGGAAACTGTTATATGCATCTCGCATTGAAGTCCGCGCTAAATTTCGAGCTTCTGTAGAAGATCGCCAATCTTGGAGATTTTGCGTCTGTTTGAATTTGGCATGTTTATTTCGTTGTTTCTGCAACATTTTTCTGACCCGTTTTGTGTACCAAGAAGGATAAGCTCCGTCGTTTGTTAATTCATTTGGTATAAATCTCTGAATTGCTGCCGATACTATTTCTCTGAATTCAAGCCACATCTGGTCTACATTTATATCATTAATTTGGAAGGAGAGGAGATTGTCTCTCAGGAAGGCGTCAAGTGAATTTTTATCTGCTTTTTTTAATAGGTATATTTTTCGTGCATTTTCGGAGGATTTGGAGGTTACTATATTATTTTTAGAACCACTACAGAAAGCACCTATGCAGGAATTAATAGGCAGCATAGAACCTTTATTTACTTTCATTTGTCGACCAAGCATGTGACTGAGGAAGTGACTAACTTTTGGTTTCACTTATTCTTTACGATGAAGGAAAAATAATCAGTCGAGGATATAGATTAATTGATTTTTATTTAATACTTATGACATTTCAACAATTAGCCGTATATCTGTTGGAATAGTTTCTGCCCATTCTTATGCAACAGCAGGGGCTCTCATATTATACATAATTGCAACTGGGCTCTCTAATTAACATTATTTAATTTCGCCACGTAATTATAGAAAGGGAGAGGGGAGCGCAGACCTGGCTTCAGTGGAACTTTATGGAGGAATACAATTATACCTAAACAGATGCCTTCTATTGATATTACGTTTAATTACTACAGGTCACGCAGAACGAGTTCAGCAAAGACACAACAAGCGAAACTCGGTCAGGGTGGAAGAGTATCTGCCTAAGTATTTCAATTTTCTTTAAAACGTAGGCTGAAGAGGGGTCGTAAGTGGTACTTGACTACGACTGCCAACACCACGTTGCTGAGCTGGAGGGGGCGGGGGGGAGGGAGAACAAAATATCATTGCGAAAGAAACACCAAGTCAAAATACATTAAATGAGCTACTTCTGTTACGCACAGAGCAATAATACGACCGTCAGCTTAGCGCCCATGGTGCGTGCCTGACCAAGGCACAAACGCAAAGGTCTTACTGAAATTGGACTAAATTACGAGAATAAACTCCCTTGTGGGAGTTTAGTGGTAATCTCACACCTTATTTCAACTTCTGGACTTCAGTAACGAACATATTTGAAACATTCTAATACCTCTGTTTATATTACCATAAGTCGAGAACTGCATCTTCCACGTCTACCCAGCGCCGCTACCCAGGAACAAGTGGACCTGCGGACACATCGCCCAACCGTTGCTCGTTCAAAAGGTGGTGGAGGGGGTGGTTCGCCAATCTAACAGAGCCTCTTGACCTGACTTGCACACTTTCCTTGCCAAACTTGTTCGCGTTTAGGGGTTGGTACTATCCTACCACAGAACCACTCCACTCATGCAATGCTATGACCTCTGACTAAAGCTCTCTGCTACTTCACATAATATCTCATTCATACAGCCCAGGTCGCACAAGGGAAATGATGCAGGGAAACGTGGCACATACGAAACAAAATGGATAAATAAATAAACACCGTTTATCCCATTCTCTCCTGCTTGTTACCCACTGGTTCATTTCTGCAGAGTAAAAACCACTCTCGCTATGATTCTCCGGTTTCGGAATTTATTTAGAAAAAATATGGAACGGGACAACAAGTTCCGTTTCAGTAAGAAACACAATAGCACATAAACACGTGAACTTAAAAGAATTACGAACTGCTGGTTAAGATGTAAATCCCGCTGCAGAGAAAGCTGATGCAAACAGTGAGTGACTGGGGACCCCGGTGCTCTATATCTACGAACTGAGCGAATCGACGCTGCTGGTTTCGAAATATTCACGTTAAAAGCTACAGTTTACTTGGCTCCCTAGGCGGTGATTTAATGCCACTTTTGCGTTACATTGTGATCTGTTAAGAAGTATACAGCTAACTGGGCACAAAACCACTATTAAATGACATAACTCACTTTATTCCAATCTTAAATGCTCCATCGGAAAGGCACCAAGCAACATGTGTTTGGGTCCCTCTACACCTGCGTTTCTTGTGCCACAGTCCTCAAACACAAAGTAGACCCGACCGAAATGAAAATAATTTTTACAAATTTACATTGCCTAGCATTCTGAAAAGCATTACTATAGTTCCAAATGTCAACTTTAATGGCTCTTAGTAAAATATAATTGTTTTACTTAAAAGTCAATGGTACAATTTCTCCACAACGCGTGATACGAAGATACAAACACGCTCACAAGCCCTAAGAACTCAGATTTCCGGTGGAAACAAAGAAATGGCTCTGAGCACTATGGGACTTAACATCTGTAGTCGTCAGTCCCCTAGAACTTAGAACTTCTTAAACCTAACTAACCTAAGGACATCACACACATCCATGCCCGAGGCAGGATTCGAACCTGCGACCGCAGCGGTCACGCGGTTCCAGAATGAAGCGCCTAGAACCACACGGCTACACCGGCCGGCCCGGTGGAAACAACTGACGTGCGCAACTAGTAACTTAAAAATCTTCAGAGTCTCTGGAATGCTGTCTGCTAGGCGGTATAATTACTATTTTAACCTTACAGTAAGAAGGTAAGACATTAGAGTTCACATGCTGATCTCGAGACGCAGGGAAGGAAGAGGCCGCGACTTACTCGAATACTAAACCAAGACTTTCTCGTTATGATTTGGACGCTGGCTGGGCGGATAATGTACAGAGGGCCGTTTTCACACGACAGTAATTTTTTATGAGCGGCGGCTGCGAAGGTGACCGAACATAAATTTAGATAAATGGTCACTCTGAACAGGATGACTGTGAGGCAAAATGTACAGCAAAACCCACAGAAATATTGATGTCGATGAACGTCTGTCGCACGCTATACACCGTCTTATCGAGGCAAAGTGAAGTAACTTTGCAAGACAGTGTTCTCATTGGCAAGAGGCGCCCATCAGCCGAATGCAGGTTGTCTGCTACGGCACTTTAAAAAAAAAGTGTCATTGAAGCAGCGCTGCATCCATTTCTGACGGCCGCATTTTAGAAAAAGTTCTGTTTCGATATATGAAGTCACAGCTTTTTGTTCAATACATTGTTTTATTTTGTTCTATAATGTTTCTCAGATCATGCTTAGAAAACTATTACGTTAAAAACCTTGAATCTTTTGTGCCTTGTAGCCTCATGTCGTAACATGATCATCGTTTCATTATCATCATAATTAGTATCATGTTTCGAAATTAACTGCTTTGTTGCGCAGAATTCTACGATTTTGCTTTGAAAAATTTGATCGCTGGACACTTTGCGTTGATATATATATCTTACGACGTTACTCGCAGTCGTAAAGAAAATTCATGTTACATCTAGATTTACTTTCATTTGTTCATGGGTCAATTTCAGTTCAATTTAACGAGTTATTTATAGTCTGGAAAAGATTCTGTTGTCCGCAGTTATTTCTCACTCATCCTCGGACCAGGTAACTTCTTGTCCGTAGTTGAGTCTTTCGCTACCCCTATTCCACAGAAATCGTGCGAAATTACTTAAAGGAAGTACGTGTAAACAACGGTCGAGGTGGAACCATTACAGTGTCCTTTAACAAATATACGATTGTGATATACCACATGAAGAAAATAATTTTACAGATGATTGGAAGTGTACTGTTACTTGTAAGCAATGTAAAATAATGTTAGTGGTGGTTATTGGATTATTTTAAAGATACGAATTTAAGTTTCCAAAATAACAGATAGAGAGAGATAATGATGTTAATGATTAATTCTTTTACCACTTACTTGCATTCTGATAGTTATTTCTTCTTCTGCCAAATTCCACTTTCCTTATACCTACAATGTTTGTTAAAATGTGTCAAATGGCTCAAAAAATTATTCTTTTACGAACTGAATGAAACCTGATTTACTGCTTGTGAAAAGCTATGGATACCGCTGACATTAAATCTGGCCGTTGGTATTTTCACTAACTGAACAGTTAATTGAGGAAACATTGTCTCCTCTTTCATCTAAAATTCTATTGATTGTCTGATCCGCCGGTTTAATCCATGATCCAGTGTATATTATCTACATCTACATCTACATCAATACTCGCCAAGCCGCCGTACAGTGCGTGGCGGAGGGAACCCTGTACCACTACTAGTCATTTCCTTTCCTTTACCCAAAAGACTCTGTCATGTGAACAAACTATCTCAGCTCTTTAAAGAATATTTACCACAAATGCATCACACAGCCCATTTGCTGTTAGCTATATCTCATCAACGTATTCCAAAATATAAATAGCTGGATCCCCTCATGTTATTTAACTGTAATGATTATAGGATATGAATGCAGAACAGATTGCTGAATTTAAGTACAACATTCATTTCATATAATTTTCATTTAAAAACAAGCGTATCCATACATAATTCCTAACAATACAAATAAAAAGAACTCTAACTACGTGTGTCTGTATATGGAGTTGGTTTAAACATAGCTGCCTTTTGGATCAGTGACTGAACGCATTAGATCAAAGGTACACACTCTCTCTCATAGCGTAGCGCCAGAGCTAGCACAAGACACCTACTCATTAGCCTGCAGGAACTTCCCACGTTAACAAATTAGAAAGAAGCTGCGTCACTTTAGCGTGACCTTCTGCCTGCAAGATGCTGCTGCTGGTGCGCCGCTGAAACTGCTCTGCCTACGCCGTTGGAATGCCGCCAAACACGATTAAACGCCGGCGCCAGCCAGTTACTCACTCTCACCACAGACTTGCGTGCCCGCTGTCAAATAAGAATTTGCGATCTCATCCTGGACCCTACTGCATCTACACAGTATGATACAACACCACTGGCGTTCACAATCAATGTCAATTACACACGCAATGTACAAACTGCGGTGTTCCCACAGGATTCGAATCGCTAGTATCAAAATTATAATAGTCGCCCTGTAAAGATACACGCGTCCTCTAGTACTGCGCGGAAATACTTGTCTCAAGTGCGCCGCCTCCAGTACTCACCACTGCGTCTCCGCTGCTCGCAGACTCGCAACTTCGTCTCCTTACAGACTCCTTACACCGATTCCATGACTACTGTCCTAAAAATCTCCGTCTCCTTCCCTCTTTTCGATATTTCCGCGCCACCTCACGTACCAAAAGCGGTATTAGAAATTTAATTCCAACCAATGAGAAAATTTCCCTCTTACACAACTTCCTACGAAAAAAATGTGCGTCTCTTCCCAAACCAGGTCATACCAAAATATTTTCTCCCACTACCAAAATTAAGCCTGCGTGCACTGAAGGCATTGACGTCACAAGCTCTGAGCGAAGACTCCCTTGCGTTCAACGTCTTAGTCTCTCATTCAGGCCCTGGCCTATAGACGTCAATGCACCGGGCCCGAGGCTGTTTGTAGCCACCTCCATGCTTTTTTCCACCAGCGAGTTTAGCTGCCCAGCTTCCTAAAAGCCTTCCTGTGTCGTCACCTCGGCCTGCCGCCGTGAAGTCACCTATCCAGCTCTGCGCACAACGGACCAGAACAAGGCATTTCAGGTCCCTAGGGATCGCCCGTCTCCTCATCGACACGGCACTACGCTACCTGCTCTGGTCTCTTTGCAAAGCGGCTGCCAGCAAGATTTCTGTTTCCTTCTGTGGCAGGCAAAACCGACCTAGCCTCCATACACATAACTGACATGCAAGGAAATTCATACTCTGCCACCACAAGTTAGTATAAAACACAGAAAAAAGAAGTTATTATCCAGTTGCTGATTCAATATATTCGCCGCTGAAATTACAGTCCAGTGACTAAAGAACTAATGAAACGCTACAGGAGGACAAAAATTAAAAAAATCAACAAATGTGAAAGTCAGTTGGCAAAATGCCTGACGCCTTTCAAAGAATGTACTTAGTCCACCGTTAATAGGACCAAGATTATTGTAAATTCTATGTTCACTGCTGGCGGAAGATACTTTCAGAGTTTTCAATCAGTGCAGCCGCATATAAAAAATAATATAATATAATACAATATAATAATATCAATTAATATTAAAATTAATTTGAATTTTCCTATATCTGCCGCGCAAAAGTTTTTCAGACTTTATTCCAGTGCTAATTTGAACTATTCTGAATGTATTTTTGTACCAAATGGAGTAAAGTGCTCGCTATATTCAAAAAAGTTATTAAATGACGTCGTTCCAGTTTGTGAGCACGACTTTTGAAATGTCGTTTCACAGAAATGGGAACCAATATGTACATTTCTCTTTATTATGAGGTAAGTACGTTTTTCCCAGAGACAAAAGGGTCCGTTCCTGGGATATGCAGGCTCCGTTGGGTTTAGTGTTAGTGTTGTTGTTGAGTTTTTTTTTTTTTAATATAGCTCCATTATATCTTGGATACATAGCAATAGCAAGCTTACGATGTACTTCAACCGTTTGACTGAGAATTTATCCGTAAGTGAAAGATATTTTTCAGAGCATTAACGAAGAAAATTATTGTGGACAGATCACTTCGATTTAAGCCAGCGATCGCTGCGATATTCTTAAGTTCCGTCTCCTGTGTTCGTAAACAAGATCAACCACACGTGCCAGTCCCAAAGCTGGCCGGGGAGGCCGAGCGGTTCTAGGCGCTACACTCTGGAACCGTGCGACCGCTACGGTTGGATGTTCGAATCCTGCCTCGGGCATGGATGTGTGTGATGTCCTTAGGTTGGTTAGGTTTAAGTAGTTCTAAGTTCTAGGGGACTGATGACCTTAGAAGTTAAGTCCCATAGTACTCAGAGCCATTTGAACCAGTCCTAAAGACACGTACACAGATATTAGGCCGAGCTCAATCCCAGCACCGGCCCAGTTATACTTGAAAACCTCAAGTCTCTTTGCTGGCAACATGGCTGTAAAATTTCTTTCATTATATGTTCATAGTGAAGGATAAATGCCCTTATGTTTCGAACGTTGCCTACCATCGTACATTTTTGCATCAGTTACAAGGAAGAAAGGTCTCACTGAAGGTATTTATGTATTTATTGCGTGTACTCCTTTACACTTAGGAAGGACGTAACAGATAAAGCAGGAGGAATGATCTGTCCACTGATATTTGTCACTTTCCTGTATGTCTTGTAGTTTTTATCTTCATGAATAACCTTGTATTTGTTCGTGTAGTGACTAGACACGTAAGAAACGTGATACCTTTAGATTCCGTATAGTAGCTGCGCCTATATGTATCGTGTTCTGTGGTAAGTCTCGGCTGAAGTGAAGTGGGGAACTTGTTGCGTAATTCTGCCTGTTTGCCGTTTGGGCGGGAGCTGCGCGGCGTTGTGCGGGCAGCATCCTGTGGTCATGCAGGGGCGACGCTGGGGGCTGGGGTGTTTACCGGCGGCCGTCGGCGGGGGGCGCAGCTTGCAGTGGCAGGGGCCGGCCCGTCCCAGCAGGTGGCGGCGGCCGGCGGCCGGCCGCGCTTCGTTCGCCTGCCGCCGACAGCCGCAGCGGCCGTCTTCTGCCCTCGCTCTTGTCACACACACACACACACACACACACACACACACTGGACTACACGCTACGCCCAAGGTTCTGCGCAGAGCAGGACTCTCAATAAAGCGCAGCTGCTTAACAGCCGGTAGGATTAAACCGTACTGTAACTACAGTCTAAAATATACAGTAACGACTCCTCATCTGATTTTCGTTATACGCTGCGACAGAGCGCGGCAAGCGGTCAATAAGCCACAGCACTGAATACGATATCTGATGAGCGTGAGGAGGATCGTTTTTATTGGTTTGTAAAATGGTTTTTGCGAAAAGGAGCGGATGTAGCGCAATAAATTGCAGCAATAACAGAAAGAAGACGGCACATTCGTTATCCTTTAGGTTTCCTAACGAGAAGTATGAAACATCAGGTTAACAGGACTGTCTGTTTACGATTGTACTGTGACCTACGCACGTTTAGTGAAGATTACTGTTGTGGTTAGTAAATAGTGTTTTGTGGGGCTTTATTAAAGACAAGGTGTACAGAAATAATTCCAAATCGATTGCTGAGCTGACAACAGCCATGCAGAAGGTCACCGACGGCATCGATGTTCCGACACTTCAGCGGGTCATGCAGAATTTGACTATTCGTCTGCGCCACATCATCACCAATGAAGCCATGTAAATAAAGTGAAGTTCATTTAAAAAAATTAGGTTCAGGGATAAAAAGTATGAAGCTGCCTCATTGGGGCTGCTGATTTACTACGTGTGTATTTAATTTATTTTTTCACTAGTTTCTTTCTAGCTTTACAGATAATCCTCGCTCCTTTTTTCCTTGTTGTTATGGAATGACCGATAATACGGTATATTATGTATAGGCCTACTTATGTAAATTTAATATTAACGAAGTTTGACTCTTACTTTCTCCCCATAACTGGAAGAATCTCACCCTACACACAATAATATGAGGAAAGTTGCACATTCACTAAGGGCGTTATAATGACTTCAAAATGTAGGAAACCATCAGATGGTATGTCAATCCTTTTTACTCGTTGAAAAGCTTCTATACACTTCCTATGCGGGAAATATTCTGTTCGTGTTCTCTTTTTTTGTTGTGTAAGCTGCAGTTAACTTATGTCAATTCATTCACTAGTTTTGCTCTGTTTGCATTTATTTTACTATAATTAATGTCTCTTGATATTTTACTGTCTCTTGGGATGCAAAAAGATACGGTTTTGTAACTTAATTAAAAAACTAAATAGAAATAAGCACAATTTTTACACAGTATACGACTTTAAGAGACAACACGCTTTGGCTCCGCTAACAGCGTTAGTGACGCTCCAGCTGTCAGCAGTCACTGCTTTTTTCTAAAGGAATTTATGCGCTTTGTAAGCGTTGGTGGACTTGCGTTGAGCGATGAGGAGATTATGTTGAAAAGTGATATAGCTTTGTACCACTTCTGCACAATAAATAATATTTAAAAAATATTTAAGGTTTTCATTTGACTCACCCTCGTATAAACAAACAGACCAAAGTGGCCACTTTTCCGGACGAGTAATGTGGCTACTTTTCCCGGTCTGACGCCATGTAGACGTTAGTGGTACCGCGACGAAACTATCAGGCCAAAAGCAACAACAAGGAACTATATCGGGCACGGCTAAAAATTCCTCAATACTATATTGAGAGGCTGTTTACTTCCGTGCCACTATCAATACTAGTATATTCATTCCTGCGTGTGTCACACCTCACACTGATGTTGATGGCGCACATCAGTTCCAAAATGAGATGAAAGTTTACTCACATCATGCACTGTTTGTGATGAACATCTTCAGTAAGTTCGATGAATTTCAGAGTGGTGCTTCATGGTCAAACTCTAGCCATTCCGGCAAGGCTGTTTTGTCCGGTGAGCTTACATTACGAGATCTAGACGTAGTAATTGATAAGAAATATTTTAAATTTGTCGCGGTGTGGTGAGTTGGCCGACAAAACGGTCGGACCTCGGCTGCCTGCGGCGTGGGCGCGGGCTGTGGGCCGCCCGCAGTAATTACGGCGCCTAATGCGCGGAAAACGAGCCGCCACCTGCCGCGGCCAGCCAGCGCCGTCTGCCGCACTCGCCCGCCACAGCTGTCACGGCCTCTACTGGAACCCGCAGCAGCAGCAGCAGCAGCAGCAGCAGCAGCTCAAAACCTGCCTGTCTGACCGACAGTTCCAGTGTCTAAAGCACCACTACACTGCAACTCCGAGCTGACATTTATTCCATAGGTTATGGACATGGGAATACACAACTAATTATAATTACAGAACTGCAGGTGTACTTTGACTGTGAGACTTCTCATTGTGTGAAGCTCCCACGTGTCCAGAATGAGATTTTCACTCTGTAGCGGAGTGTGCGCTGAAATGAAACTTCCTGGCAGATTAAAGCTGTGTGCCGGACCGAGACTCGAATTCGGGACCTTTGCCTTTCGCGGGCAAGTGCTCTACCAACTGAGCTACCCAAGCACGACTCACGCCCCGTCCTCACAGCTTTACTTCTGCCAGTACCTCGTCTCCTACCTTCCAAACTTAACAGAAGCTCTCCTGCGAACCTTGCAGAACTATCACTCCTGAAAGAAAGGATATTGCGGAGACATGGCTTAGCCACAGCCTAGGGGATGTTTCCAGTATCAGTTACTAGAGCACTTGCCCGCGAAAGGCAAAGGTCCCGAGTTCGAGTCTCGGTCCGGCACCCAGTTGTAATCTGTTTCGCTCCCATGTGTTTCAATCAGGACTTCTAGAGGTCGTGGCATGGTATCGAAGAGCGCCTGTACAATGAGTGATAATGACAAAAGTCATGGAATGCCTCCTAATATCGTGTCGGACCTCCTTTTGCCCCGCTACTGCAGCAGCTGGACGTAGCATCGGCTCATCAAGTCGTTGGAAGAACCTCATAGAAATACTGAGCCATGCTGCCTCTATAGCCGTCGATAGTTGCGAAACTGTTGCCACAGCAGAATTTTGTGCACGAATTGACTTCCCGATTATGTCCCATAAATGTACCACGGCATTCATGTTGGGCAATCTGGGTGGCCAAATCATTCCTTCCAGAATTGTCTTTAAACCAGTCGCGAACAACTGTGGCCCGGTGACATTTTTCACGTCTCTCTGAAAAAAAAAACTATATCTGTTGCCGACTGCCCTTTCGTTAATTGTTGCTTTTATAAAAATTGTTTTTGCTCCTTCTGGTTTATTTAATTATTTTTAATTATTATTGGCGTAACAACGCATATATGGAAAGAGTGACGTGAAATTCTTTTAACAATGCTGTGCTTTTAATTGCTTTATCATCGTTACCCTTTTTTAGCAAAATAAAATGATGGAAGTATTATTGTTCTGAATCTGGCCTACAATTTAAAGAACGATTTTTTAGTAACTGCAACTCATGCTAAGTATCAATATATCTTTCCTACTTCGTAATTATTCAAAGTTGAAATTAATGTCCTATGATCACTGATGTTACAGTTCGTACGATCGTTCACAAATACAAGTTTGCAGTGGATTTTATTTCTTACTAAAATGCTATTTCATACCACGGCTAGCCCAAGAACATGAGACTCTCATTAAAGAAAATTACGTATTCACTATAAAATTTAGCCGTGGTCAGAACGGAGCACAGCAAGTTTCCTATCAGTTTCTTTAGGTACATAAAATTATTTGCACTGAAAATTATATCCTATCAGCAGCCCGCGTCAACCTGCAACACATCATAAAATCTGCTGATCTTCACTGCCAGCCTGGGAGCTAAAAGAAATAATATTATTTTTTACTATTATTTTACCGCTTCCTTGCGGTATACTCGACTATATTGTAAGTCGTTTAAATACGCCGCGGCAGCGGCTCTTCTTTCTCCACACAGCTCAGCTCCACAGATAATATTTTTATATGGCTGAAAAATATCTTAACAGGATGGGATAATAGGCAGGCACACTTTAACATTTAAGTAATACAAGTTTTCATTTAAACAACTCTATTTAAACATTTAAATATCTTAATAATTACAGACCTGTGTACATTCACGCGCAATGGCGTCCAATTCACAATCTCGACAAAAGAATGCTACCTTCGCGCTCTCTACGACAATAACAGGAGATCTTTCTTTCACAGCTTTCAGATTAAGAAGACAAAGACATTGCTTTACATCATGCCTTATATGCAAATTCATTTGGTGATCTTTGTACAACATTTATCTTCTGTGTCGGTCTTATTACTCGCCGACACAGACGTTCTCAAAAATAAAAAATAAAGAAAACAATACATAATTTTACATAATGACACAATATGACACCTCTAATATTTTAATTATTACATAATATATTGTCTTTGTTTATTACAAGACGTTACACTGCCCCCTGGCAGCATTTGACTAACGATGAAAATGTTCGGCAATATGCTGCCACTAACGTCTGTCTTGTTTATGGTTTATTACTTTGGTTGGAACATTCACTTTACACTACTCAGTTCTTTTACACTGTAGGTTTAATTACACTTCGTATACTGTTCTTACACTTTGCGAGGTGACCGTCAACCTAGTCCCAGGGTCATTACATTTATTTGGCTCCCCCATTCGGGCTACGTGCGATCAGAAAACCTGGGAAAACTGCGCCGGAGCCATGGTCATCTCACGAAAAGTTTAGACTCTATTCAATGTCCACATATAACAAAGGCTATTTGTGATAGCATGCTATACTTTTAGTCTCTTTGTTATCAATATACTACTTGTATTCTGGATTGTTATGAAAGTCACTTATTACACATTTTTCCAATAGTATAATGAACCGTCTTTGCACTTACTCGCGACAGTTGGTTTAAAATGTCTAGCATTTGTGCGAGTACCTTTCATTAACATGACGCAAACATATTAGATCGATACATCACTAAATCCATGAATATTGTGAGTTCGTGTTGGATAACAACAAAAAAAATGTTTATCACGTCATTGCGTGTCCATTAAACACCATTCATGTTAGCACATTATACATATAGTTAATAGTTCATTTGAATGACAACAATGTGGTATGGAGCTGGCGGCGCGAAGCAATTGTTGAGTAGCGTCGTCTGGAACGCCGCGTACCGACGGCCGCTGGGTTCGACGACCGGCTCTCAATAACAGTGAGGTCGTGCTAGCGTGGCGCCCAAGCAGTCGCGAACCGCGCTGAACCATTCGCTGTTGTCGGCGAGTGGCAGTGGTTTACCGCAACCGGCTGGATGGCGGCACGGCACTCGTCTCTGCTTCTCCGCATGGCTCCCCGTCGTGGCGCATGAAACAAACATTCCACAACGGTGTACTGTCTTTAAGGACACAGATTACTAGCTGTGGAAGAAGAGGCAATTTGTTAAAAGCGTTTATTGTTCAGTAAGCCGTCGCTTCACTGGTATGCACAGGATGTTTTGGCGTGATAACAGGGTTTTTTGTGGCATCGTGACACTGGTATTCAGAGTTCGTCACACGCACATTGTACTACACGTTTTCACTCACTTCCACGGTTGATGCACTGCCAGAGCGTCTTTCAACACGCGAAAATGGTTCGTTACACTCATACTACATGTCTCCGTTGAGCGATGTTTGTGTAAATCGTCTCCGAACGGATCAATAACTACTGTTTTTATACACTGTCTATTGTTCGTTGAGCGCTGCACTAGGACAGTCTATCACTCAACACTAGATTTATCGACGTATATATTGGTGCAGATACAACAGTCATTTTCTGTCCCTACTACACACAATATTCTGTCCTGTCCTTAAGTGTTTATGCACACAGTTTATTTTTTAACACCTTTTAACTGTTCTTTGCATAGTCACTCTGATTTACATAGCATTTATTTGTTTTCACTTTATCACAACATACTCTTCATATTGTTGCTAGGCGTATTTGGCCCTTTTGTAAATTTTTTTTTTTTAACGGTGTGTGAATTTTTTTTTTTTTATACATTTTTTTTTTTTTTTTTTTTTTTAGTGTAGCTTGCCTGATTATCACCCATCTATCAAACAGATTTTACCATGTGCATGACAGCTTGACTCGGGCATATTGTTCAATAAATACTTCGTTCAGCAATAACATTATTTTTAATGATTTTTCCTATATGACTACAGTGTAGGTTCTGCATTGTTTGACTTAACTCGCGTATCGCGTAATGAATATTCAAGGTCGTGTACCAAGTACACAGGCTTCAATTGAAGCATTGCTACATACAGAACGGAGTTTCCACGGAACGGGCTCGTTTTTAATTAGGTTCTGCTCCAGTGTCGTTCTCAAATCACTACTGGCAGCCAACATCACATTACATCATTGTTGCATATTGCAAAGTCAATGTCTGGCTAGTAAAGACTCTCTCTCTCAGGGTTTCTTATCCTAATACAATTACAGCAATTCCCTTACTCTATAAGATTGCATCATTGATTGCACTTACACACTACACATAGAAAATGGTTCAAGAAATTAATCCTTTATACAACAAGAAAATTGTTCATTTTTTAATAAGCACATAATATCTTAATGACTAATTGTCTGTAAACAAAATCTGTCCTGTGTAAGCTATTGCTCACTTTCTGGTTCCACTTCCTCCCAACTTCATTACACACAAATTTCTTTCTAAATACTAACACACTTATATTCTAAAACACAATTAAAATCTTTTTACACCTATTACTCTTTATATATTATGTGTCACTGAATAAATAACTTCACGTCTTTACGTGGATATAATCCTTTGATCTTCCCCGTATGGGGATGTGCTAACAAATAGCTACATTCATGTGGCACGCCTATTACTTTAAAGGGTCCTGAATATAGCAATTGCCACTTACTATTCTGTTTTAAGGTGGCTGAGGATTTAGGGTGGTTACGAATGAGTACTAGGTCTCCTACATTATATTTCTGTTCGTTTGTTACTCCTCGGTCGTACTTGCTTTTCCTCTTTGCTGCACAGTTGGTTAGTCTGTTCCATATCTTTTCCATCTTTTCTTCCCTTGTTTCTGCCTTAGCTGGCAATCTCGGCAACGGCGTGAGCCATTCATTCGGTGTCCCCTTAAATCCATTCAATATCTCTACCGGTGGATAGCCTGTACTTGAATGGGGTGTTAAATTGTGTATTTCTACAAATTTCGGTACTAGCTCTGGCCATTTAGTATGTCGGTTTCCTATGTAGATTCTAAGGAACTTATTCAATTCTTTGAATATTCTTTCAACTAGGCTTGCTTCTGGATGGAATCGGGATACCAGAATGTGCTGTATATTTTGTTCCCGTAAGTAATTTTTCCAAGTTCGACCCGTGAAATAAGATGCATTATCAGTTGTTATGGCTTCGGGTTTTCCCACTTTAGGCAAATATTCTTGACTGATCCGCCTGACCATGGTTTTGGCAGTAGCTGATTTTATGCAATAAATTGCCAAGTGTTTGGAAAAAATATCGTACATGGCCAGTATATATTTCATACCTCCTCTGGCCATGGGATAGGGACCTGCCACATCTACCGATACTATTTGAAGTGGCCTGAGAGGAACTATAGGGTGTAGTTCAAACTTGGTGGATCTATTGTAATGTTTCGCTTTTTGACATATCACGCAAGTTCTAACTGTTGTCTGAATATGGTGTTTCATACGGGGAAAGTAGCAGTATCTCGCCATGATCTCTGCACACTTTCCAATCCCTGCATGGCCCCATGCCAAGTGCGTGTGCCATATCATAACTTTTACTGACTGGCTGGGTATACATACTGCCCAGCAGTCTTCTTTCGTGCTAATTTTATGATACAAAATATGGTTCACTATTTTAAAATCTTGCTCACCTCTATTGTTAACCCCCTCTTCAATATCATTAATAATTTTTCTCCACATCGGATCTGATCTTTGTAACTCGAACATGTTTTTACATATATATAAAAAATCTTTCATGTAAGTGTTGTCACGCACTAACAATACTTTATATTCCGCGGATTGCTCTAACATTTCTGCTAACTCCGGTAATCCTACCGGCAGTCGTGACAGAGCATCCGCTATTACGTTATCTTGGCCTTTAATGTACATGATCTTTATCCTATATTCTTGTAAGACAAGCATCCATCTCCTCAGTCTGGTATGGAACAGCTTGCATGACATTAAAAAACTTAACGCTTGGTGGTCACTATAGACTCTAATCTCCTTCCCTTGTAGATAATAATTGAACTTTTTGACAGCCCAGACTACTGCAAGTGCTTCGAGTTCAGTTGCCGAGTAGGCTCTCTCGCAGCTAGTTAACGTCCTACTGGCGAAGCCGATAACTTTTATTGTTGTTGGGTCGTTTCCTTCTTCCCACTGAAACAAGCACGCGCCCAAGCCATAAGAACATGAATCCGTCGCGAGACAAAAATCTTTGGACAGATCGGGGTGCTGCAAAATATTCGCATTCAGTAGGGCAGTTTTAATCGCTTCGAAGGCTTGTTGACATTTGTCATTCCAAACCCATTGCACATTTTTTCGTAATAGATTTAGTAGTGACGCGTCATTTAACAGCTGATTGGGCACGAACCTCCTGAAAAAAGACGTCAGCCCAAGGAACGCTTTCAATTGTCTCTTAGTGCGGGGGCTTGGAAATTGTCGGATCGCCTCTAATTTTTTGTTGTCTGGACTGATACCTAGTGGTGTAATAAGATGGCCTAAAAATTTAATTTTGTTTCTGCCAAATTTTGACTTTTCGAGGTTTGCTGTCACCCCTGCTTGCCTAAATCTCTCTAGTACTCTGTGCAACAATTCCATGTGTTCGTCCCAAGTAGCAGTCGCGATTACCAAATCATCTACATATACCGTAATTTTTTCCAATAGGTCTGGACCCAGTACGGTGTCTAGTGCAGTAATAAACACTCCAGCACTCACATTCAATCCGAAGGGAAGCACCTTGAATTGGTAACTTCGCCCCCCGAATATGAAAGCTGTGTACTTCCTGGATTCCGTTGTAAGGGGAATTTGCCAATATGAACTTTTCAGATCGATCGAGGTCAAGTACTGCACTCCATGAAATTTTTGTATTTGCTCGTCTAAATTCTCTGGACGAGTCCGGACAGGTATAATAATTTTGTTAATGTCCCTAGCATCTAACACTAGCCTGATTTTTCCATTGGCTTTCGCCACTGCTACAAGAGGACTACTGTATGGAGAGAAGGAGGGCTCTATGATATCCCACTCTAACATCTTTCGAATTTCCTTAGCTACTAATTCCCTCCTCGACCAAGGGATGGAGTAGGTTGCGCGACAGTATGTATTATGGGGTATCACCTCTATGTGATAGTGGTACCCTTTGACTATTCCTGGACGGTCGGTAAATACCATAGTATATTCCGATAGCAGCTGCGTCAACTGTTGCTTTTGCGTATCATTTAAACCTTCCGATTCGTGCACTTTAGTCTGATATGCCTCAACATTTGTTTCGAAATTTTGATCCTCTAAGTTCGGGTAATAGAGGTCTGTTGCATGTGAAAAATCATCGATGTGTAGTACCCAAGGGTTCCTACCTTTGATATCGATTCGATTACAGCACGGCACAAGTACCTCCTTCGATTTCATCATAGATAATTCAATCCTTCTACCCCTATTAATTATGCTTAGTTTCCCCACGGAGAGGTCGATCAATGCGTCCCTCTCACGGAGAAAATCTACTCCCAGAATGCAGGCCACCTTCAATCCTTTAACCACGAGGAACGAGCTCACTATGGCTTCGCCCTCCTTATAAATCTCCACCTGCACCTGGTACTTAACTGATTGGCTCTGTGCACTAATGGCTCCAGACACCTTACAATTATTAACCGGGAAGGTCGGAATACTATGTCCCTTTCCCAGTGCTTTAAATAGCTCCATACTCATCACACTTACTGAGGCACCTGTGTCGATAATTATGTTTACTGCAACATCATTGATTCTAGCTTCAATAATAGCTTGCACATTTTCGTTATTATCCTTCTTACATTCGTGCGATTCGTTCAGCAGATCTTTATCCATACTGACACCTTCGTTGTATCGCAGCATGCGTATCCCAGGTCTATTACTGTTATTACTCGAGTTGCTCTCACTCCATCCCTCGGCCGTCGATGGAGAGCATATCGAAGCCGATTCTAGTTTGTTGGATTAGTTACTTGGGAGGTACTTGGACGGCTATTGTCCGCGACCTCCACTATATGTACGTTCTGATTTGTAGGCCGCCACGGCTGCGCAATAGGCGCGTTTTGCGGTGGTGGTCTATTGTTGTCATACCGGTCACTAGCCTGTCGCTCTGGGCTTCTACACTGATTCTGTTGCCAATTTCGATTACTATCATTATAATTACTCTGCCACTGACCTCGCGCATTTTTCCAGCGGTTGGTCCCTGACATTCCGGATTCGTATCTGTCGTCAAATCGACGCTTTTTGTTATAATTTGGTTGTCCATACCCGTTTTGGCCTCTACCGTTACTACCATTTTGCGATTGTTCTTGTCGCTTGCTACCACCCCCACCATTTCTATGGTTGTGGTTCTGTGCACTACTGTTTCTGTCGTGATTACATCCCGACCCATTATTCCGCAAATGGTCGCACGCCGATTTTACATCTTCCTGTATCAAATCTATGGAATCTAGGACCGACAGGAAGTTTTCCATGTCGCTTTCTGGTACATGTATTAACTTCTCCTTGATCTGAATTGGTAAATGGGATTTGAGTAGTCTTATTATGTCTCTCGGTGATATAGGCTCGTCCCAGTAGCGTGTTTTGTTTATATATTTTTCAAAGTACCGCCTCAAATTCCCAAGACGGGGTGAGTACGGTTCGGGATTATATACCTCTTTTCTTAGTCGCTCTTGTATACACGGCGACCAATATTTCGATAAAAATGCCCTTTCAAACTGTTCGTATGTCTTGCAGCTGTCTGCTACTTCTGTAGCCCACAGTGCTGCGTCACCTTGAATGTACGACATTACGTATTGTATTTTCTGTGTTTCGTTCCATACACTGGGTAAGATATTTTTAAAGCTTTTTATAAATACCACTGGGTGTACTGATTTCCTTTCAGTAGTAAATGTTTGAAATTGTCTATTTTTAATTAAACTTTCTTCCACTAATATTTTTGAACTACATGGGTTCGCTGCTGGGACATATGCTGTGTGCTCCGAACCGGAGCTACAGCTCTTCGCATTATCGACTACAGATTCCCCATTGTTGTATCGCATATAAGTTTGTGCGTTGCCAAAACCATGGGCTGTTGGCGACAGAGGTTCCTGTTCCACTTGTTTCCTGCTTTGTGCTAAACCCTTCTCCAGATCGGATATCCGTTTGTTAACATTCACTTGCCACTGCGGAATATCCTCACTGAGTATTTGTTTAATGGTTTGCACATCGTTCTGTACCTGACTATTTACGGCGGTACTGAACGATTCTGAATCTCTATTTGCTATTGCTGCTTCTACTTTAGAATTAATATTCGTGTCAATCTCAGTCTCCTTCACTTCTAGCCATGAGTTAAATTCTGTTTCAATTTTATTTGCCTGTTCATTCCACTTCTGCTCTACAAGCTGTGTGGAATCTATTTCTAGCTTTTCTACTCTGTTGGCTAAGACACCTATTTCATCTACCATGTTAGTGTTTGCTACTTGCAGGTGGGTGACCTGTTCAGTCAGCTCCTGCACGGCCTTAGGTATCGACTCGTAATTCTTTTTCATATCTGCTATCTCTTTTTTCATATTTTCTAACGATTGCACAAGTTGCTGGTCCCGCTCGGCTTGCTGGCGATCTCGCTCGGCTTGCTGGGCAAGTAAATTTTCTGCTAGCTTACGATCTCGCTCAGCTTGCCGGCGATCTCGCTCAACTTGCTGTTGCGCAAATTTTGCCTGGTAATCTAGCACACGCTCTAATATAGTCTGAATTGAATACCCACCAGGCAGATTACCACTCTCTGGTTCCTGCTTTTCTGGTGGTGGTACAATTTCTTTATCTACATCAACTTGATGACTAGTGGGCGGTGGCACTACTTCCTGTGGCCCTGCCCCCACATTTTCGCCAGTTATATCTTCAAAGAGAGTACTAGTACTACTTGAGGCACCCTGTTCCACATTTCCTTCACTAGCTAATTGTTGTTCTTCAGTATCCATATTGCTTGGACGTTGACTACGCAACTTAACCATATTCCTAAATTGCTTACTAAAACACAAAATCTAACAGTTTTTCCCCTTGCACACAAAATACATCACTTTATATACACTACACTGCACACTAAAAATTACTATCTACATCAACTTTGTCCTGTCACAAATACTAACATCAAACTACGTACAGTATGCACACCACTAGCGATATGAGATTACTTCACTGGAGCTCAACTTCTACAAACAGGACAACTACACTGTAGTCTTACCTTTAGTTTCTATTATCTCGGGGTCCGGCTGCCCCCGGATTACGTAGTCGTTAGAGCTTCTCAGTACAATCAGGATCGTCTTCTCAAACTCGCTTGCAGTAGTACGTTTTGTCATGTAAGAGTGTTTGAACATTCATTAATACATAGCATAGATCATGATATACATACATTTAACACTAAATACATATACATATACACCTACATAACAATAGACACTGAAAGAAAATACATAAAATTTTATAATTGTGGCCACTGCAAATTCGGGCCCCGCGTTTTTGGGCGCCAGTTTCACGTGTCTCTGAAAAAAAAAACTATATCTGTTGCCGACTGCCCTTTCGTTAATTGTTGCTTTTATAAAAATTGTTTTTGCTCCTTCTGGTTTATTTAATTATTTTTAATTATTATTGGCGTAACAACGCATATATGGAAAGAGTGACGTGAAATTCTTTTAACAATGCTGTGCTTTTAATTGCTTTATCATCGTTACCCTTTTTTAGCAAAATAAAATGATGGAAGTATTATTGTTCTGAATCTGGCCTACAATTTAAAGAACGATTTTTTAGTAACTGCAACTCATGCTAAGTATCAATATATCTTTCCTACTTCGTAATTATTCAAAGTTGAAATTAATGTCCTATGATCACTGATGTTACAGTTCGTACGATCGTTCACAAATACAAGTTTGCAGTGGATTTTATTTCTTACTAAAATGCTATTTCATACCACGGCTAGCCCAAGAACATGAGACTCTCATTAAAGAAAATTACGTATTCACTATAAAATTTAGCCGTGGTCAGAACGGAGCACAGCAAGTTTCCTATCAGTTTCTTTAGGTACATAAAATTATTTGCACTGAAAATTATATCCTATCAGCAGCCCGCGTCAACCTGCAACACATCATAAAATCTGCTGATCTTCACTGCCAGCCTGGGAGCTAAAAGAAATAATATTATTTTTTACTATTATTTTACCGCTTCCTTGCGGTATACTCGACTATATTGTAAGTCGTTTAAATACGCCGCGGCAGCGGCTCTTCTTTCTCCACACAGCTCAGCTCCACAGATAATATTTTTATATGGCTGAAAAATATCTTAACAGGATGGGATAATAGGCAGGCACACTTTAACATTTAAGTAATACAAGTTTTCATTTAAACAACTCTATTTAAACATTTAAATATCTTAATAATTACAGACCTGTGTACATTCACGCGCAATGGCGTCCAATTCACAATCTCGACAAAAGAATGCTACCTTCGCGCTCTCTACGACAATAACAGGAGATCTTTCTTTCACAGCTTTCAGATTAAGAAGACAAAGACATTGCTTTACATCATGCCTTATATGCAAATTCATTTGGTGATCTTTGTACAACATTTATCTTCTGTGTCGGTCTTATTACTCGCCGACACAGACGTTCTCAAAAATAAAAAATAAAGAAAACAATACATAATTTTACATAATGACACAATATGACACCTCTAATATTTTAATTATTACATAATATATTGTCTTTGTTTATTACAAGACGTTACACATTGCATATTATCATCCATACAAATTCCATTGTTATTTGGGAATATGGAGTCCATAAATGGCTCCAAATGGTCTCCAGGTAGCCGAACATCACCATTCCAGTCCATTATCCGTTCAGTTGCATCAGAGGACCCAGTGCATTCCATGTAAACACAGACCACTCCATTCTGGACTGAACGCATTGGTCCATGACTTCGTGAGGTCGGCGCTACACTTGAACCCTGTCGACATCTCTTATGAACTGAAATCGTTACTCATCTGACACAACCACTGTTTTACAGTAGTGTGAAGTCCAACCGATATGGCCACGAGCCCAGGAGACGCGCTGCAAGCGATGTCGTGCTGCTAGCAAAAACACTCGCATCGGTCGTCTGCTGCTGTAGCCTATTAACGTCAAATTTTTCTGCACTGTCCTAATGGATACGTTTGTCGTACGTCCCACATTGATTTCAGCGATTATTTCACGCAGTATTGCTTGTCTGTTTTCACTGACAACTGTACGCAACGTCGCTGCTCTTGGTCGTCAAGTGAAGGCCATCGCCCACTGCGTTGTCCGTGGTGAGAGGTAATTCCTGAAATTTGGTATTCTCGATTAACTCCTGCCACTGTGGGTTTAGGAATATTGAATTCCCTAACGATTTCCGAAATGGAATATCCCATGCGTCTCACTCGAGTACCATTCCGCGTTGGAAGTCTGATAATTCCTGACGTGCAGTTGTAATCAATTCGGAAACCTTTTCACATGAATCACTTGAGTACAAATGACAGCTCCCCCAATGCACTGCCCTTTTATACATCGTATACCTGACACTACCGCCAACTGTATATGTAGTGACATGTAAAAATATTCTATAACAATAGATATAAATATTATGTGTACAAAATTTGGTTGAAATCTATCCAGGGGCTTAGAAGGACCTTTTACCCATGGCTTGCGCTTATTTCACATATATTCCACACGTATTTAACACATATTTGTACACACACTTCACCTGTATCTCTATAGAGTTTACTGGGAATGACGTTGTTATGCTTGCTTACTGTGAGCATGTGTGTTCCTTGAGTGAAACGCAAGTTGCTAGTCAGTTAGTGTGTGACAGTCCAAGTAGTAGATCGTGAGTGGACAACAGGATTTAATAATGCAGAAAAATCTGACATGCTCATTGTTTATGGAGAGTGTGTGAAGAATGCAGTCCGTTCCTGTACGGTGTATGCAGCAAGATATCTCAATAGACATCAACCATCTCGGGAGTTATTTATCAAGCTCTTCATGAAAGAGATAGTGTAATACCTAGACAACGTAACAGGAGAAAAAAGTGACAACAAAAGAGAGAGTAAATTAAAGTGTTTGCTGCTGTTGCAGCTGATCCGCACGTTAGCTTCCGTGCCATTACATGAGGAAGTGGCATGATTCAGGCAAATGTCCTACGCATTCTCTATCGACATAGGTTCCATCCCTATCACATCAAGAGCTGCATGGAAACGATTATGAGAATCATGTCGCAGCTCCCTAACAGGCCATCTTCCACGCATGCTAGAAGACGTTCCTCACCAAACTAGGAGGAACCCGTGGTACCAACATGATGACTGTTTTCTGGAAATTTGTGTTAAGGTCTTATGGGACCAAACTGATAAGGTCATCGGTCCCTAAGCTTACGCACTACTTAATCTAACTTAAACTAACGTACGCTATGGACAACACACATACCCATTCTCGAGGGAGAACTCGAACCTCTGACGGGGGGAGCCGCGCGGGCCGTGACAAGGCACCTGAGACCGCGCAACTACCCGGTGCGGCCATGATCACTATCCAGCCCTTAGTACACGAAATACTACAGCATGTCTTCACGAATTGTTTCCGAATCGTTGGGCTGGACGGAGAGAACCTGTACCTTGGCCGGCTCGTTACCTGGATTAGACACATTTAACTTTTTTCTCCGCGCAAAGCTGAAGGACTCTCTATACGAGGACATTCCAACTGCACCTGATGGTATTTAAGGACGTATTGCTGTAGCCTGCTAGGAAATCTCCGCTGAAACGTTAGAACGAGTGCAGCAGTCGTTCCTCACCAGGCTAGAAGCGTGTTACCGCTGCCGGTGGTCATTCTGATCACAACTGTGATGGTCAGTTGTCTCGTTACTGGTCAGAGTCCACATAACTAGTGTATGCACTTTTATTGTTTGATTAGTGCTACCACAGGTACCGTACAAGTGTCGATGCAGGAATTTTTCAAAATACGGTATCTTGTAAACGACTAATACTGAAATCCTGCAAATAACACCACTGTCATCCTAATTTACCCCACTTTTAGTTTATTAATGTCAACAAGCATTTTTCCATTTAAAAAGTGTATGTTTGCACAAGAAATACACTTTTAAGTATTATTACCATATGTTAATTGGCTAACAATATGAGATCCTGACTACCAATCCATTCTGTGGAAACCGCACATCAACAGTACTTTCCATTTCCGCAATATTTGCCATGCAAGTTTTAGTTGATTCACCCTGCACATATAGAGCCAAAGAAAATGGTACATCTGCCTAATTCTTTTCTTTTCTTTTTTTTCTTAATCTTATGGGACTTAACTGCTAAGGTCATCAGTCCCTAAGCTTACACACTACTTAACCTAAACTATCGTAAGGACAAACACACACACCCATGCCCGAGGGAGGACTCGAACCTCCGCCGGGATCAGCCGCACAGTCCATCCTGCCTAATATCGTGTAGGGCCCCCGTGAGTACGTAGAAGTGCCACAACACGACGTGGCATGGGCTCGACTAATGTCTGAAGTAGTGCTGGAGGAAGACACCAAGAATACTGCAGGGCTGTCCATAAATCAGTAAGAGATGAGGGCGTGGAGGTCTCTTCTTAACAGCACGTTGCAGATATGCTCAATAACGTTCATGTGTGGGGGGTTTGGTGGTCAGTGGAAGTGTTTAAACTCAGAAGAGTGTTCCTGGAGACACTCTGTGGCAATTCTGGACGTGTGGGGTGTCGCATTGTCCTGCTGGAATTGCTTAAGTCCGTTGGAATGCACAATGGGAATGAATGGATGCAGGTGCCCAGACAAGATGCTTACCTATGAGTCACCTGTCAGAGTCATATCTAGACTATCAGGGGTCCCATATCATTCCAACTGCACACGCCCCACGCCGTTACAGAGCCCCCACCACCTTGAACAGTTCCCTGCTGACATGCAGGGTCCATGGATTCTTGAGGTTCTTCCATACCCATACGCGTCCAAACATTCGATACAATTTGAAACGAGACTCGTCCGACCAGGCAACATGTTTTGATGTTTTACCGGATTCCTGATATTTACGATACATTCGTGAAACGTTTGTACCGGAAAATCCCCACTTCATCGCTACTGTGTCCCAGCGCTCGTGCGTCGACTATAACACCACGTTCAATCTCGCTTAAATCTTGATAAACTGCATTGCAACAGCAGCAACAATCAAACGACTGCGGCCGACACTTGTTGTGTTGTGAATGTGTGTGTGAATTCTTAAGGGACCAAACTGCGGAGGTCATCGGTCGCTAGATTTACACACTACTTAAACTAACTTTAACTTATGCTAAGAACAATACACACACCCATGTCCGAGGGAGGACTCGAACCTCCGAGGGGAGGGGCCGTGCAATCCGTGACAGGGCGCCTCAGAAGTACAGTTATGCTACACATTTTTACATAATGTTTATTTACTTTCCATGTAGTACATAACGCATTACAACATGCATGTTACATGTATTCAGTTGAAAAAGACGTACCACGTCTTTTACAAACGACCTTAACACTTATCGTACAGATGTACAGTTCACAGAACAGGTTCGAATATCCCACCATGAACATCAATGCACTTTTGCGCTCCACCGATAACATGTTGTGTTGCTTGTTCAATTGCCTGTGGTCGGTTCCTAATCAATTCCGCAGCGTCCATGATGCTACGAAGCAGGTCATCTCGTGTATTTACCTTCACTTTGTGCACCTCTGATTTCATCCAACCCCATTAACAGAAATCTAAAGGTGTAAGGTCAGGTGATCTTGGACGCCAGTTAATAGCACCACCACGGCCAATCCAACGATTGGGTAGATGCGGTTGAGATGGTCCCTCACTCGTAAGGTAACATGTGGAGGGGCACCGTCATGTTGAAAGTACATTCCAGTTCGCTTGGCTGAAGAAACGTCTTCCAGTAGTTCCACAACTGGATTTTCCCAAAAATGCACGTATCTCTTTCCCGTCTATCGCTGACTGATAATAAATGGACCTATCAACAGGTTACCGATCATGCCACACCAAACATTTATGGCAAAACGAACTTGGAAATTGCTATCCATCGAAGCGTGTGTATTTTCCCGTGACCATCGATGATTATTGCGTGTGTTGTTTATTCCATATCGTGAAAACTGGGCTTCGTCAGTGAATAGTACGAATGGAAGCATGTGACTATTGTCAAATACCCAGTGACAGAATTGAAGTCGTTGGGCATTTTCGCCAACGTGGAGATTTTGGACACACTGTATGTGAAATGGATACGGGTTTTCCGCATATAATGTTTCCCATACACGTGTCTGTGGGACATTCATACGTATGCTCGTACTGGGACTTCGCTCAACACTTGGGATAATTTCTTATTGTTCTTGCAAAGTTTGTTGACGTGTACGCCCGGACGAAGAAAGTCTACTTGGAAGAGAGCCTGTTGCAAGCAAAGTGATAAATATTTTGATAAACAGCCTGCGATCAGGTAATCGTCGAGTCGGAAAGCGCCTGTGGTATTTTTCTCTTGCAGCGATAGCATTACCGTCACAAAAGCCATAAACATACACCATATCTGCGTATTCCTCCTTACTGTGGACGTGTGGCATTGTTAGCAGCGCTTGTACAAACCCAGTTAACACCATACACTACACAGCTAACAGATCTGTAGCCGGTACACTACACAATGCGGCTTACACGGCACAACTGTGCAAACTACGGGTGATTGTACTGCGTACTACGTACATTGTAAGGTGGCTATAATTTCGCAACTTACAAGCACTCATCTACATGCTTTGCCGTGATTTACAACCGGAATTAGGTGTCATTTGGTAGGTTGTACATCGTATATATGAATATTTAAAGAAGACCGACATTGTCACGTACTCCTTGTACATAATTGTTACCGCTTATTGCATGAAAGGTGATGGAGTGTCTTATTATCAAAAGTGCGTAATGAATGATTGCCTATTCTAGTAGAGGTTGGAACGTCAGTGGAAATGAAACAGCAGGCATAACTCAAGCCCTGTGTGGAATAGCCCGCACAGGTGTGTTGGTCCTGCTTCACACAGGAAGTGTCAAGACGGACGAAATGGGGCACCTGAGCGCGGAAGCACAATACAGCGGCGACCGGCCGGTTTTGTAGTGGGGCCGGAAGGGTAACCGGATAATACTTCGGAAAGTCTGAAAATCTTGGACGCAGCAGAGAGGAACGAGAAAGCGTTACCTCGGAAATCGCAGGTTTGTTTATTTCCAAGGATTTTTACTCTGAGAAGCGTACTACTGTGTGATTATAGGTATTTCCTTGCAAACTTTCCGCGCTGGACGACAAAAGATTAAAAAAATGGTTCAAATGGCTCTGAGCACTATGGGACTTAACATCTATGGTCATCAGTCCCCTAGAACTTAGAACTACTTAAACCTAACTAACCTAAGGACATCACACAACACCCAGCCATCACGAGGCAGAGAAAATCCCTGACCCCGCCGGGAATCGAACCCGGGAACCCGTGCGTGGGAAGCGAGAACGCTACCGCACGAAAAGATTAAAATATAGTTGGTCGGCGTTCGGAAGAATCTGTAGAGAGGGAGCATATTCCGTAGTTTCGGGAATACGATTCGCCTTCTGAGTTACGAGGGAGGGGAGCCGAGCTTTGCTGTGAAGCCAACGGTGGAGAGAAGAAGTCTTCCGTTTTGAGCACCCAGGTTTGACGTTTGCTCAATATCAGCTTTTGTTAGTACTAACTGACTTGCTGTCTTTGCTCTCAGGAGCTTTTATAGTTAAAACGGTTAGGCACTGTACTGTCGTGAACTTATACGATTCTGGACTTCGCCTCTGGGTAGGGAGTCGTCGTTGAGTACGCAGCGTTCAATGATTCAGAGCACTTGTTCTGTCTATACTCACGTAGAGACGTTATCTGAATTCCGTCCTTGTGGCTGGGAATTCTCGTTTCTTGTCTCTAGAACACAGAGAGGAGAAGACAGTATTACGTTATAATAGTCAGAGGACCGCCTTCTGCCGTCCTAGTGTTTGAAAGAGCTTTATTTTGTGGCTGGGGTCCTTCCATCGTCGCAGACGTGTACGAGAACCATCACTCCGACGCACTGGATGCAGTACATACGGTGATATTGCTAATTGCTTCGGCTTATTAGGACTACAAAGCTAAACAACTGTGAACACGTAAATTTTATTGCCACTGAGGTGGGACACGACTGTAGATGATCTTTGAAATTAGTGTTGTAATGTTGCTACAGGAATGTGCTATGCTGAGATCGGGTGCTAATAGTAGAATAAAAGCGGGTTGAAAGCCGTGAGCTGTCTGGGGAGAAGTTAATCTTGCATTACTAAGCAACTGTTTCACGACTGGGTAACTAGTCTAGGTTTACCACATTACCAATCAGACTAACATTGATTATAATCTTTTACAGTCATACAACAACCGGTAATATATATATATATATATATATATATATATATATATATATATATATAAGGAGAATTTAAATAAAACGAAAGAAATCAGTTTATATTTGGAAATTTATTTTTAAGATTGATCATCGAAATTTCAGCATATTATACGTGAGTTATAACTGAGCTGGTGCCTTATTTACGATTGTGAAAATGTGAGATTGGAATCTTACGGAACACATAAAATATGGAGCCAAGATTGGGAGACTGGATACAACACTGCATTCATAAAACAACACACAAAGAACATTGAAACACATGCAAGAGAAAGTTAACCACAACCAACAGATTCAAATTTTCAGTCAAAGAAATTACGTTCGTAGCACAATCCTGTCCGTCATGTAATTACCACACACTGGTATACTAAATTCATATTAACTCTTTGTGAAATCTTCCCAAGAAGAATAGCTGAGGGCTACTTTGATGATTACACCACATGCTTCACGTGGTCAACTTGGTTTATAGAAAGCGTATAACTCCACAATAATTTAGATAATAAAAATAAATTAGATCGAAAAGCAAATTACAAAAGAAAAAACCTCGAACTGGTTACTAACGTCTTACTGTTAACCTGACGGGTCAAACAGTTATATAAGCACGTGGTACTGGTCTCGCAAAGTACATCCCACGTGGGTTGAACATAAAGAAAAGTTGCTATATTGAAAATATTGTTAAGACGAGACGTTATAATCACACAAGCATTCGCATTTAAGATTGATCTTAGTTAGAGTTACTGACCAACACGTGGTTCCACTTTACTCACAAAGCAACTACCGGAAAATAATATGAACTTCACACGAGAATTACACTACGCTGCAATTTAAGATAACCTTAGCTATTTTAGAGCTAACCCGAAATAAAGGTGATTAAATTATCAGTTAGGCTGAACTTAACAAATCCATTGTCCTACGGACTTAGCAGACACGCGCTTAGCCGGAGATCTTACCATTTCAGACGCTCGCCACCGCCAGACTGCAACTGTCTACTGCTAGACTGCCCACTGCCTACCACTGCCCAGCGTGCTCCCTCAGAGTGGCTCACAAAGACAAACGGAAGGGGCCAGAGGGGCAGCTTCCTATACCAACATGACAAGGGACGGACCGGACCATACTATGAATAGAAACCTCTTTGCTTTTAGGAACCGTAGCTACCTGTTCCGACGTTGGTCCTACTGTTCTCTAGCAGACAGCCTTGTCTGCTACCCTCAAGCATGCAACTACAAACACATTTGATCATTCATCCTCTCACACAGAAGGGAAGGGGGATGACAGTATCTTATCATATACAGTATATAACAGAAAGCGGATGTAGGTTCCGTATGAGACTGTGTGACATGAATTACATATAAGAATTACATATAAACTGTGCTTTAAAGTGTAGTAGTGTGACAGATCGTTCTTGTTTATGTGTAAAAGTAACACGTTCCACTACTCAGTCTCCTCCCAGATAGTCAGAAACGCCACAGTAAATTTAGGAGAGGAATTTACTCCATAAATGACATCAGATTTAAGAAGTCAAACATGAAAGGAATCCAACAGAGACCTTTCAGTGTCTTCCAGTGTTTGGTACGTAGATGATGTCAGTCGTCTCGCGTTGTTTATATTAGATCGCGTAGCTATAAAAAGTGGCAATTTATCAATCGTATTAGTTAGGAAATTCATTTGTATCTCTTCATGTTCATTGGACACTGATACATAAACATTTGTTATATGAAGGGGTTTTAATCTACAATAAATGTATAAGCGGAAACAGTATTTACCATTTGGTAGTTACTAGTTCGCTTAATCATTCGTTTATGTTTATGTTGTAATTTATATGTTAAAGAGGAAGAAGGAGATAGTCACCATTAATAGATCCTAAGACCTGCTTCAGGGGGTAGTCAAACAGGTCCAAATCTTCATTTTCGCGTTCAGTATTTCCGTTGCGCACATTCATTTTACACCCCCCTTGAATAGCATCTTGGAACGTCACATGACCATAATACGTGGTAGGTTGCATAGCGTAAACATGGAATGTGCCCTTGCATTGTTTGCAAGAAAATCACGTTACGATCCAGTTGCATTGCGTATACGTGAACGTTGTGCACATCAATTTTGCAGAATTAAAGTTCCTTTCAATAATCCATACCTCCCTAACGAAACATTTGCGGACCTATGTTCATATAACTTTTTTTTCATAATTACTTATACTATCACTGTTTAAAATATTAGCCTTTCCTCCCCATTATATATATATATATATATATATATATATATATATATATATATATATATATATCCATGTGTACTTATTGTGTCTAATGTCAGTTGTACTAAATGAATGATGATTAATTTTCTCTTTTTGTTTTGTGAAATTGATATTAATTACGCTAAGATACTTACGTTCAGTGCTTATTTTGTACATGTAAGTTATCAGTTTCATGTACATGTAGACACCTACCAAGAAAAAGCGACAAGCCAAACGCAGCTAGTGACTACGAAAAATTTTTGTACCATTCTGAGCCACGCAAAGATCTACATTACTAACGTTGCAAAAAAGGGTGACGGACGACCAGTGAGAGCGTTTCTTCGTGCGTACAGCAGAGTGGTGGAGGAGACACAGGAGTGGGTCATTCGAGATAGAATCAAGAAGAAGGTCGTCAAATATGGAAGCTCGGGATACTACGTGTGGATGGCAGTAGAGTCAGCAGGGGGTCTTCGGCGCGATCCGACAAAGAAGGAAGTGGCATCCGGTTCCGCATGATGCTGCCATCGTAGACGGCACATCCGCTGTCGTTTTGGAGGATCTACCCAGAATTATGGGCTAAGTCAGCTCATAACTCCTAGGGCAGGCGTTACACTGCACCTAGTCTCGAAAGCAAAGGTGGCTGCCGTTAGCAGCACTACACAAATGAAGGGACCACTACCATCTTACAAAACGACTCCGGTAGCTTCAGTAACTTGCTAGAAGATTATTTTAATAACTAATCTTAACACCATAGCGATGTTTCAGAATTTCATTTGCATAAACTACCGTGTTTGCTGAGAATACTTCTCATCTAGCAACACACATGAAGTCCCTAACCAAACTGCAGCCAAAATTAATTTCTTCATACAGGAATATAATTGCTAGCAGCACACATAAAGTCCCGAATCAATCTGCAGCCAAAACTGTTTTCTTCATATAGGAATATCACTGTTAGTCACAGACATAAATTCCCACATCAAACTGCAGCCAAAATTAATTTCTTCATATAGGAGTATCAATGCTAGCAATACATATAACGTCACGAATCAAACCGTAGCCAAAATTCATTTCTTTACACAGGAATGCCATTGCTAGCCTTACTGACTTTTTAATCCCCAACTATCGTAATTCTCATGCATCGATAGTAGCTTGCCACACCTGGAGAACGTCTGAGAAAGGCGACCGATCCGGCTTGTTAAATAAACTCGGTTTGGAGTCTAAAAAAGCGCCAGCAAGGGAAGGCACTATTTTCTCTACCATCGATATAGTGGACGCCCTGGGCCTGAACAGCACTGCAAATACCGAAAAACATTTTCAGCTTTCTTACTGCAGACTCTCCTGCCCTCCAGATCTTCTCATGACTGCTGTATATCAGCCGGGGCAGGATCACAACCGGCACAGGAGTTTATTACAGCGTTCATTTGCTTTCTTTATTAATTTCCATACCCAGACAGTTTGTGCAAATATAATTACACCGAGAAGTGGGTAATCAGTCAGGAAATTCGATGGTATATCTCTCCTTCTCGCTTGACTAGGAAACACTCGGGAAATCCTTTTTAAAATTTTAAGAACTGTCAAATATTTAACATCAAACTGATATGTCAGGAACTGGTCGCCATTGCAGTGTCTGTCTGAAGTGCACTCTCGCACTCTGTCGATCAGTCGCCACCTCTAAGTCTTTTCGGTAGCAGGAAGCAGACTCTGGAATGATCTTCCCACTACGTCAGAATACCTTCAACTAATGAAACATCTACTAAAACAGAAATAATATCTTCCTTAGTTCTGTATGGATCCCTTATCTCATTACAACAAACTGCTGTTTTTTTCCTACCAGACCTTGCTCGTTTCGAACATCTCATGATTTGTGTAGTATAGCTAAATATATCTCCGTCAGAACTCGCTATGTTCTATTTGCTACTACTACTACTACTACTACTACTACTACTACTACTTCTACTACTACCATTACTATTATTTTCTTATTATTATTAACAGCAGCAACAGCAGTGGTAGTAGTAACGCTAGTATTATGGCAATTAGTTTTTAGTCGCTACGGTTACATCGTCAACAGCTACAGGAGACCAACCAAGATATGGAAACATCAAAAACACATTTCCATGCTTAATACGGCGTAGGAAAATAGTTTCCAGTGTTCTCGAAATCGATAAATGTAAGTCCTTTATAGTATTCAAGAGAATCTTATACCACTGTTTAACTGGAAAATCGTAGCAAGTTCCGTTAATGATGACGGAGGCGGACAGTGATCACGCACCCTTCTCTCCAAACTAGATCACAAAGCCTCGATGATATTGAGAGCTGGTGAGTGTGGTGGCCGGGGAAGATGGGGCAATTCATCCTGGTGCTCGCAACACCAGTCCTGGATGGTGCGAGCTGTGTGAAAAGGGGCCCTGTCGTCTTGGAACACAGCAACACCATTGGGGAACAGACACTCTACAATGGGATGGATCTGATCAGCTAAATGGCCACGTAGTCCTTGGCAGTAATGCGACCTTGCAGAGTAACCATGGGGCCCATGGAATACCACTGCCCAAATCATCATCGACTCTTCGCCATATTTCCTCTCGGGCGTAAACTCTCCCAGAAGTGGGAAAGCGTGAGTAGTGCGACTCATCCAACTAGATCACACGCTTCCATTGCTCCATAGCCCACGTTTTATGGTTTTACGTTTCCAGGTTACGAGCATTTGCATCACTGGAAGGTGGTTTCGGAATAGCAGCTCGCGCTGCAATTCCCTACTTACGGAATTCCGTTCATATTGTTATGGTGCTGCAAGTAGTCGCGAATGCGACATTCAGTTCTGGAGTGACTTCTGGAATTGTCGTCAGAATCCTCTCCAATGAACGTCCGTCGTGATCACTCAACACACACCGTCGTCCGCATTGTGACTTGGTAGATCATGTTTTTCCCATTTCCCACCACACTCGAAACACCAAACACTTTGACTATCTTTGATATGGAAGCAAGCACTATACGAGCATCAAAAGTTGGCTCACTAAATTCACATATCTCCGACATAACGCACGCACAACTACACAGTACACCGTTCTGACCACGACTGACACTTGGTATCTATTGGGGACAGTGCACAGCCGCCTTTCGTGTTCAAACAGAACAGTCCCACCTGCAGGCTTCTCTAGTATCTGTATTTATGTCCATGCATGCACTTCTTGCGGTGCTTCCATAATTTTGTCCAAACCCTGTATATGAAAATATTTTTTGAAACATTTATTAAATCTGTGACTTCCATTTTATTACTATTTAACACGTTACAGTTATTATAATGTTACGTAATTATGATGCAGAATGTGCTGTATATGTACAATTCTGCTCCGATGTAAGAGAGGGCCTGAAGGTACTAATCTGACCAATTTAAAGAAAAACTGCTATAATGTTTCTCCCCGCCATGTCGGATTTTTAAATTAAAGCTTCCGTTTGATAACTTTCTCCTTAGACTAAGCTGTGAGTACAGTCCGCAGCTCGTGGTCGTGCGGTAGCGTTCTCGCTTCCCACGCCCGGGTTCCCGGGTTCGATTCCCGGCGGGGTCAGGGATTTTCTCTACCTCGTGATGACTGGGTGTTGTGTGCTGTCCTTAGGTTAGTTAGGTTTAAGTATTTCTAAGTTCTAGGGGACTGATGACCATAGATGTTAAGTCCTATAGTGCTCAGAGACATTTGAACCATTTTTTGAGTACACCTCATCAACTATCTAACCAGTGTCCCGACGATCTCCGATGTTTGATACGAGTAAAGAGTCGACAGGTGTGGGTTTGGCATATCGCGGCAGCACCAGGAAGAAGCGAAAGAGGGAGAGGGAAACACTTTCTTCGCAGAAGCACACTGGAAAACCGAAGAATTATGCGAACAATGTTACGCTAACTGACACACAGCGACGTCTTCCATCAAATGAAAGGTGCGGGTAGTTTACTAGCCAATAACAAGTTGCCTTGTAGGATGTTTCCCCACCTTTTTTTCTAAAGAAGACTGCACTGATCGTGGAACAAGCTGTATGTTGAGCTGACATTTACCACGAAAGAAAAAGCATAAAGCTCATAAAATCTTCTTTGGCCAAGGAATAATATTGCTGAACAAACTACCCAAGGAGGTTAGACATTACTAAAATAAACTTACGTAAAAAGGCAGTTATAAATTACCTATTAAGCAATACATTCTATACGGTGAATGATTACTTAGGAGCAGCATAGGTGAATAATAATAATAATAATAATAATAATAATAGCACATGTCTGTTATTTCACACCACATTCTTGTTGTATAATGATCTTGTTTTCTTTTTGGAAAACGTTACTCCGAAGCTCTGCTATAGATAATACTAAAATACTATCACCTTTCTCAGCTCAACATCTTACTCGTTATGGACGGATGCTGATTCAGCTCCTCAAGTAAGCAAATGAGATGTTCCGGTGCGTAGTGTCGAAAAGAAACATTGTCGCCATGGGCCTGACATCGGTTGGTGGGCTACGTAGTGTGCGTTGCGAAATAATGTGTGTGTAGTACATATAGCGTCTGCAGTTCTTGGTACTGAGAAACGAATGCACAGTGTAACATTAACTTTTTCAATACCAACTAACTTCTGTTCGAGAATGTAAAATCAGAGAAGTATTGTACAAAGAGGATAAACCGAATAAAAAACCATGACACAAAACTGACTATTCCTTTACAAGCACAAAATGCAGGTATTCAATGTAACGTATCTCGTCCACTTGGTGGAGCTGACAATAGACAAATGGATATACAGGGCAAATGCACACCGGTAATTCAGTCAAATGCTTTCAGCTGAAGATTTGTGTGGTTACTTTACATCATCGAAGGGAAAGTAGAAATGCTACTCATCGGTGGAGAATGTAAGTTACAAGGACAGTAATTGCATTAATGTTTTGTTATACACAATATGGGTACATTTACTAAAAGAATGGCTCTGAGCACTATGGGACTTAACTTCTGAGGTCATCAGTCCCCTAGAACTTAAGCCTAACTAACCGAAGGACATCACACACATCCATGCCCAAGGCAGGATTCAAACCTGCGACCGTAACGGTCGCGCGGTTCCAGACTGTAGCGCCTAGAACCGCTCGGCCATCCCGGCCGGCGGTACATTTACTGTTATAGTACTTACTGTATTGCTTTTAAACAACATGTTCCGTACAGTAAAGGCAGTCCTTGATCACAGACAGTGTCAACATCATTTTTGTAGGTAGTCGTCATGTTATTCACGCAGAAGAACTCTAAAGCGAGCGATTTCCTGTCACGAACTCACCTTATCGACGGATGTTTTCTCAGCTTGTTGTGACACTTCAGGAAACGCGAAGTTTCAACCCAAGACAACGCAGCCGTGGTAGAATTCGCATAGATGAAGCCGTCGAACTTTCTGTTCTCGCTTCTACTGTAATGAAACCAGATGTTGGTTGGTTGGTGGATTGATTTGGGAGAGGGGACCAAACAGGATGTCATCGGTCCCATCGGGTTAGGGAAGGATGGGGAAGGAAGTAGGCCGTGGCCTTTCAAAGGAACCATCCCGGCATTTGCCTGAAGCGATTTAGGGAAATCACAGAAAACCTAAATCAGAAAGGCTGGATGCGGGTTTGAACGTCGTCCTCCCGAATGCGAGTCCAGTGTGCTAACGACTGCGCCACCTCGCCTGGTGAAACCAGACGTCAACACACGACAGCTTGGACAGGGGATTGGGATTTCTAAATCCAATGTAGTCGTAAAACTTTTCTAATCAGCCACAAGTTCCATTGCTACGTACACTTAGACCCAAATCATATACACTTCTGTCAGTGGACACAGCAACAAATCTTCGCCTTTTACGAACAAATTTTCGTCCTCAAACAAAGAACAAGTAAATACACAGAATACGCATTACTCGTTAAGCGAAAATCTACTATGGCTTAGCGAAGAGGAACATTAGCGCTAATGGGAAGTTAGTGTCTTCTGTGGCCCTTTTTTCATAAACGTTAACCTAAATGACAGGGCACTTATCATCTTTCTCACACGAATTCTTCCGTGTCTTCAAGACGAAGTTCTAAAGAGTACTGCTATCTTTGACTTCATAACGTATCTATGTTGTTCTCCTTACTTATCGCTGGCTTCTGGAATTTTCGAAGCTGAGCGCCCTTTGCTCTAGGTGGAGCGTCATCTTGTTGCATAATCTCAACAGCGCTACAGCGGTAGTGGTCACGCGCCGTCATGTTGTGCGTAAGAGAGTTATCTTGGGCTCCGCAGGGAGCGGTCGCGCGCATCGCGCCGCCGTTGAATGATAGAAATGATTTGCTAGAATGCATAAGTAAGAGTTGAAAGTGTTTCGTCAGTTCGTAGGAGAAAGATGTTTGAGTAATTCAGCGAAAAGAACGCGCGGGATTAGTTTTGTGATTTATCACTGGAACGTTATCGTGAGTGTGAATCAGTAATTTTCGCGGAGGAATATATTGACAGTAGAACGCAAATGAAAACGCTGTTAATTAGTGTGGAAAAGAAACGCAGCAATTGTTACTACGGTGTGAATGTGAAATAGGCATAACTGTTAACGCGAGACTGGATGAGTTTAGGCATTGTTAGAGAAGAGTATTACCTGCTAAGGGTACAATAAAACAAAATAATTTAACTTATACTATTATTATTTCAAAGTGATATTTTCCATTTTTCAAGTGAACAGCTTTATTATTTGAAAAGTATAGGAGACATGTGTTCGTATTTGGCACATGCTCAGATTTATTTCGTAACGAAGCACGTTCTCTGTGTAAAGCTCTCAGGCTCGAATCCTATAGTCCGATAAACGCAAAAATTAATCTAAAATAACCAAAGACGGAGGTTTACAAAGTACGGCTAAGGTGGAGCAATCACGATGAATGTCCAGCCCACAATGCCTTACATGCACGTTGTGTTTTCAACCGAAGGTATCCTGCCAGATGGGCTCGTTATGGTCGAGTAGTGAACTGCTCTGCTCGGTCTTCTCGATTGCCTATCACCATATTCAGACAACTCCAGAGAAGATGCAGCGACGTGAAGTGCTTACTCGTAATTTACTTCAGCAGGCAACACTGCCAGCAACGATAAATTCTTTTATGAAAAGCAAGGAATAATATCTCACTGACCATGGCCACCAATTTGAGTACCTTTGAATGTTCTGCCCCCTTTTGTGCCCAGAATATGATTGCAGTGCTGCAGAATGGTATTAAACATCCTAGTTTCTGTTTCTTATTTAGTTGAATGTTGTCTTTATGTGAATGCATGCAACATTTTAGAATAGGTTTCAAGGAGAGGAAATGGATTACCGAATATAAAATAGCGTCCTCTTAAAAAAAAAAAAAAAAAAAAAAAGGACTTACAGATGTCCACATATTCGTAATGAGCAGAGATGCAAGAAAGATAGTCATGCTGGTTTACGTTTCTCTGGTAGCTGACCCACTTTTTATATTTTTTTCCGGACAAAAGGTTATTTGGCGTGTCGAACATAAACGGGACACACCCACTGTACAACAAAGTTTGCTATGTAGTTAAGCAAACAAATATTTTGCACTAAATCAGAATAAAGTAAGCTAAAATTGGTTAGCATGTTGTACTGCTTTACAAAACGTCAGTTAAAATGGTTACAAAATGAATGGGTTGAGATGAGCGAGAGAGACAGAGACAGAGACAGAGACAGAGACAGAGAGAGAAACGCAAACAATGGGAAACGACGGTGATACATCAATGCGTGTTGTCTAGCCCGTAGGCGACAGCATCAAAGTGTGTAGCTGCAGGCTGCCGGCCGGCGGTCCATTTGTCGAGCACGTAAATTACGAAATTACTCTGTCCGACCAAAAAAGTAGAGCATTCAGAAAGCGAAGAGGAAACGAAATGAAATTTTGCAGGTTGAGAGGCTATTTGATGATATACCAGCGATTGCAAAATAGTGTCAAGTTTACAAAGGACTGGCTATGTCAGCCCATTTGTCAGTATGGCCCTGCTTCCCCTGTAGCCTAGATGTATGCACTGATTAGGTCGGGAAGTGTGTCATTGTATCCTTTCCTGAGGTAAGCTGACGTCCGAGCTGGTCTCACACACTTTCTCTTGAGACAGATCTGGTGTCTTGCTTCCCAAGGAGGTCTCCCAAAATCACGCAAAAAGTTTTTAGAGGCAAGTTACATATGTAGGAGAGTACGTCTTGTTGAAAAATGACACCTTGAGGTCGCAGGATTTTTGCGATGTACCGCTGTGCCATCAGAGATTCCTCAGTAACTACCAACTGTGACCTGAAGTCAGATCCTATGGTTCTGCACACCATGACGCCAGAAGTAAAAATGTTGTGCCTCTCCTGAACAGTGGAAGACTGGAGCCACTTCAAGGCCGCCTCCGTACTCGCCGACAGTGGTCATCCGGCGTACTGCAGACTGCGATTCATCACAAAGCACAGTGCGACGCCATTCGTCAGCCAGCCATGCTTCCTGGTCACGGCACCACTCCAAACGCAGCCATCTGTGTTGTGGCGTTATTGGTAGCCTACGCACGTGACGGCAATTCCCTAGCCCAGTTGGAAGTTTATGGTAAGATCTTATGGGACCAAACTGCTGGGGTTACCGGTCCCTAAGCTTACACACTATTTTTTTTAAAAATTCTTTATTCAATTCATTGCATTATACATATTAACCCACTACCTAACTACATTAGTGGGTCCTAATAATGGCCGGCCGAAGTGGCCGTGTGGTTAAAGGCGCTGCAGTCTGGAACCGCAAGACCGCTACGGTCGCAGGTTCGAATCCTGCCTCGGGCATGGATGTTTGTGATGTCCTTAGGTTAGTTAGGTTTAAGTAGTTCTAAGTTCTAGGGGACTAATGACCTCAGCAGTTGAGTCCCATAGTGCTCAGAGCCATTTTCCTAATAATGATACAAAGAAATGCAGCTTTCTATTCTACACTACAGGTGATTTATTATTATTACTGTAATCTTACCGCTATGTGGTTCTAAGCTACTTAATCTACAAGGAAACTTAATGCTTCCTGCAGCGTTACAAGTGTGCTAGTGCTACTATAAACCTGCTGGGTGTTGGCCAGGCCCACTGAGCTAATCCCAGTGGGCATGCCCCTGCCACTGGGCTGGCCCTCAACTTGGTATCGCTGCAGTCTATCCTAAGGTATTATCCTATCTTCTACATATAATCTAAATTACATAAGTGATAATTGGTGTGTGTTCCAGTCCGATGTTTTTGTACCCCCCTCCCTCCTAGTCCAGGGCAAGGCGGATTCCAGCCGTGAAGCGGCTGGCCAAGTCCCTGCCCGGCGGTACAGGAAGGGTGCACGAAGTCGAAATCGGTGAAAAGTTTTTGCCTTCAATGATTGTCCCTTAAAAAGTTCTTAAGGACTTTTTTCGATATTTCGTCTGTGAGTAAGTTTAAGATGTTAAAAGTGTTGTCGTGCCTTAGTAAGTGGTACGTGTCATTGTTTGGTAGCTGTTGTCTTAGGTCATGGGCTACGTCATCAAAGATGTGGCACTCAAACACCACATGTTCTGGGGTGCCTTGCACAGCACCACAGTCACACGCGGGTGTAGCCTGCTTCCCAAACCGACATCGAAATTTTGGGTATGGTCCATGTCCAGTAAGAAAGTGCAGCATTCCTCTCGTAGGCGTGAAAAATGTAAGTTTTATCCGTTCCTCTATGTCCGGTAGCAGCTCATAGGTTCTACGTCCCGTATGCTCGTTGCTCCACTGTTCCTGCCCAGTTCGATCCCTCTCTTTTTGATGGCGTACTTATCCCCAGCATAAACCCCAAGTATCTCCCTAATTTTGTCCCTGTTCTCCTTCTTCGCCTAGTACCAGGCGGCCTGCTCACGAATTTTTATGTCCAGTGGACAGATCCCCATTAGCACTATAAGCGCTCCCCCAGGTGTTGTCCTGTAGGCCCCTGCTGAACGTAGGAGCATGTTCCGCTGCACTCTTCTTACGGCCATGGCAGGCATGACCCTCGTGAGTCTGTGTGCCCAGACCCCTGATCCGTATCCTACTATTGAGGTCAAGGTACTATTATGATATAATTTGATTAAGTTTGGTGGAAGGTGAAATCGTTTGTGACCAATTCCAATGAGATTGTTTAGTAGGACCAAGGATTTTTGAGATACGGTATCAATGTGTGATGCGAAGTTCCACCTCTCATCGATGATTACACCTAGGTATCGGGCCTCGCGGCGCCGAAGAACTGGCGTACCATTAATTCTTACAGTAGGGTTTCTGACCAGTTGGCCTTTGAGAAGTAGGTATGTGGATTTACCGGGCACAATCGTCACAGTTCTTCAGGTCTTCCAGTAATGGATCCATGTTGATGTCCCAAAAGAGAGGTCCTAAGACAGAGCCTTGAGGACATCCTTTGGTCACAGTCTTCCTGACTATGCCGCTAGGGGCCGATAGCCAGACCTCCCTGTCTGCACAATAGCTCCTCAGACATCCATATAGTAGCCCTGGGCAGTTCTTCTCACGCAAGCAGGAAAAGAGTGAGGGCCACCACAGGTTGTCGAAGGCGCCACTGATGTCCACCATGATGCCGACGACAAACTTGTGTGGAGTGGAGCCACAGACCTCGGCGGCCAGGGCGATTGCGTCAGACGCAGAACGCCCAGACCGGAAACCGAATGGCCTGTCACTCATCCCGCACAGCATGCGGTGTGCTGTCAGTCTGTTTGCCAGTAGCCTCTCAAAAAGTTTTCCCAGTATGTCTAGCAAGCAGATGGGTCTGTATGACTTAATTTCGGTAGGATCTTTATCTGGGCCCTTTTTGATGATAATTATATTTGCTTTTTTCCATACTGCTGGGAATTTCCCGAGTCTCAGGCACTCGTTGTATAACTTAGTGAGAGGAGCTACGAGCTGGGGGGCAAGGAATTGCACCACCTCCGCAGTAATGCCATCCGGGCCAGGAGCTTTTCCCCTTTTGAGGGCCTTCATCTGGGCAGCAACCTCTTCTTCAGAGAAGGGGTAAGTTCTGATATTATTGTCATAATCCCTTAGGTCTTCTCTCCTTATTCTTTTCTGTTCTTCTGTATAATTTTCCTCCACATCGTCAGGTAACAGTACCCGAAGGAGGGCCTCAGCAGTTTCCTGCCATGTGCCCGTCATCCGGTCCCTGTCCCTGACGGTGGATAGCACCATGGGTGATCTTATTTTTTCCTGTACCAGTTTGTACGGGACTCCCCAAGGGTCTGTAGCCAATTGGCTTTTCAGGTAATTTTCCCAGCTTCTGAATCTTACTGCCCTAAGCCCCTGCTGAAATTGATCCTTGCTTTCTCTATAGATCTGCAGCCATCTTTGTTTTTCTCCCCAGACGACACTCCGCTCGTAGTACCTCCTTGCCCTCCTTACAGCCTGGCGCATCTGCCCTAATTCGACCGACCATGGTGTGGGGGTGGCCGCAACGGCTCTCCTCCTGGTTGGTACAGCAGCTCGCACCGCCCTGGTGATCGCTTGTACCAGTTCTTCGGCGTACTCTTCCACGTTTTCGTCACCCTCCAGCAATGCCGGGATGTCGCACTCTTCCACGAGACGGTCCCAGTTGGTCTTGTTGTAGTTGAGCTGCAGCTCCCACCCCATGTCCCAGTGGCACTCCCTTTCCCCAATAGTAAAGGTGATTAAGTTATGATCACTGGTGGTTGCTCTGTCCCACACTTTCCAGTTGGCGACTTTTGTGATGAAGTTTGGTGTTACTAGTGTAAAATCAATGTTTGTGCCTTCTCCCCCGCCGCCAGAATAGGTGGGGGGGGGGGGGTTTCCCTTGTTGGTTGGCAACCACCAGTTGCAATGCCATGATTGTCTCCTCAGCCTTTAGCCCCCGATCGTCGTGTGTGCCACTGAACCATAGGGGGGACTTTGCATTTATATCTGCCGTCACGAGCATCCTGCGTCCCTGCAATGCCGTGGCAACTTGTGTAAGTGTCTCCAAGAACTCGTCTATTTCCCTTCCATATTGAAAATATTTGTTGCAGATGTATAACACTCCTGTAGGTGTTTGCAGTTCCACGACATTGCAGTGTTCGCCAGAAAACTGCGCAAGGACTGTGGCTCTAAATGTTCTGTTGATAATTTCCACTGCAGCTTTTGGCTCTGTGTCAGAGTGTATTACTTGCCAGTTGGCAGCCATGAATGGGATCCGCCCCGCTTGGGAGTACGGTTCCTGCAGACAGAGTACATCTAGACTCTTCTCTTTCACCACCTTCCGGAGTTCCTGCAAGACTAGTTTGCTGTTATGGGTGTTGATCTGACCCACGTTTAGTTGGCTCACGTGGGAAGTAGGTATGAATGTGTGATTCTGGCCAGTTTTTGGACCAGTCGTGGGCTACTCTGCCATTTGTTATTACTGATTGATAGTATAATTCATCTATGTCGAATTTTTCATTTCTTCTTTCGAAAACGTTTTTGACTAGATCTCGCAGGGCTCCGAAGTCGGTGGGGAGATTCATTGTCTTGAGCTGGATTCTGTCCACAGCCTCCATTACTGGAAAGGTGACGTCTCTGCCATACTCGTGGCCGACACGTACCACATGTCTCAGTGCGGTAGTGAGGATTGCCGGCTCCTCTAATCTTGATAGTTGCAATGCATGCTCCAGGTTGGGGTATATTCGTAGGGGATCAATTCCCATTCCTCTCTGGGATGGTGACTCTGAGGATGGATTTGTGCTGCTCACTTCATTACACTGGACATGTTCGGTTGTTACTGATTCTTTGCAGTGAGATTGTGAACTCCCAAGTACAGGATGGCTGCGTGGTCGAGAATGCTCTTGGTTCGACCTAGGTCCCCAGCAGGGAGGAGAGGGGGCGTCTTCTTCACATGGGTCAGTTTGTATGCAAACGTCTTTCATTGTTATCGTCAGAGACCGTGACTGCGTGATTTTTTTGAATAAATTCTTTAAATTTGTTAGCCCTCAGAGCGTCCCTCAACCTCTTGCTTGGGGATTTCCTTTTTGGCTTCCTGCGTTCAGGTATGGCCTCAGCCATAGTCAATTCGGGAAATTAGTCTTTGCCCTAGCATCCTGTACGTTGGGCAGTTCCTACCAGTGGCATTACAGGGTTTTCTTCCCCTTTTTGTGCATGGAATGCAGGTTGCGTTCTTATTGCAATTTTTTCTTGTGTGGTCCTCTGCCCCACACCTGGAGCAGGCCGGCTTCCTATCGCAGTGTGTATGGACATGGTCTAAATCGCCACAGTTGTGGCATCGGGGGACTACTAAGTAGTCTCTGACATTGATTGCATGGAATCTGATATAAATTTTCCCCATAGCGGTAGGTTTACGCCACATCTTGCCGGAGACCTCGGTGACGTGATGGACAACATCCCGTTCCCGAGGTCCCGTTTTGAAACGCCGCTTGAATTCATTTTTAAACGTTTCCCATTCGATGTCTTCAAAGTTTTGATTGTACATTGTTTCGTATATGTCACTTTCTGTTAAGGCCACAGGTACATCATACAATATCACCAGAGGATTTCTTTTCTTGGGTGGTTCACATTTGATAGCCTTGTTTAATTTAGAGTTGTTTAGTATTTTGTCCCTGTCTTCCTCGGTGGCAAGATCTACAACTACTACATTTTTTGTGGCTTTCACCTTGTTAATTTTGATTTTATCTGTTGCCGGGTCGATTGTGGTTGTAAAGATCTCTTGCACCTATTTAATGGTCTGACCAGGCAGGGGTCTTGGAAAGACTGCCGTGTCTGGTTTCTTAGAGATATTAGCAATTGTTTCCTTTGTTGTTTGAGCCTTCGTGGCGGCTTGCGCCACCACTCGGGCCCATGTCTTGACTGGCTGTTGTCTTAGTCTGGCATTTTCTTTTTCCAGCTCCTCGAGACGCCCCTCAAGCTTCGCATTGGCAATAGCCCAGGCAGCGAGCTCATTCTTAATTGCCAGGACCGCAGCCTGGGTTGTTTTTCCATTCTTTATGCTGGAGTCTAGAATTTGGCTAATACGACAATGTCTGTCGTACACATTTTCATCGCCATGTCCCATTTCCTCCTGCGAGGTAGGGACGGTAGACACACTCGCCCTCGAAGTCGCACTAGAATCACTCGTCTCTTGTTCAGCCATGTTGATTGACTAGTAAAAAAAGGTTGGGAGCACGTCTCTTGCCCCGGACCGGCTCCTCTGGCATGGGGGGGAGGGGGGGGGACTGTTGCAGCTCGCACACCGGCCTCGCCCCAAGGCCAAGGGCACTCTTCGAACTGCAGGGTTCAGCGCGCCGTTGCCAGCGCACTGGTCCCCTTCGGTGGCTCCGTCATCGTCGATTTCACCCGACGCTTCTCAGCAAGTGCACCCCGCACTCCGGAGAGGCGGATGCACCTCTCGCCCTTCACCGCTTACTAGCCCGAGCTTCCACCTCTCGGCCGAGGACCCACTCCTACTCAGGTGGTGGGTCGGTCACCCAGTCGTTCAGCGGTCTGGACCCATGTAACCTAGCCCAGGCGATGTCACCACCTCCTGGGTTTGGCAGAACACGCCCCGGTTACCCAGGGGCGCGGCGAAGCACCCTTGCCGAGTCGCGCCGCGATCCCACGCCGACAAACGAGGTCTCCGGCATGCAGAGCACCTGATGGTCTGTACCCTGCGAACAGAGAGGGACTGGTGTTCGGTCCCTTGACACAGCTCCCCCTGTGCCACGCACCCTTCGCTTTCGCATCGTGTTGGGTCGCGGCTCCCCCTTTTGTCGCAAGGCAGAATGCCGAGCTTAACATCTGGCACCACGGGAAGGCGGAAAGAGCCACTTGGGAAGGAGAGGCTATGAGAGACGCATCACTTCCCCGAGTGAGGACTGCCGCGGCACGCCCGACTGGAAGCGATACGCCTCAGTGCGAGCTTCCGTGCCTTACGGCGCGCCGGCAACGGGCGGGCCCGCGCCGAAACGCGCCGTCAGGCGACTGACCTCACGCCAGACTTACACACTATTTACTCTATCTTAAACTAACTTATGCTAAAGACAACACACACACCCGTGCCCGAGGGAGGACTCGAACCTTCGACGGAGGGAGCCGCGCGGACCATGACAAGTTGCCTGAGACCGCGCGGCAACCCCGCGCGGCCTAGTCCAGTTGCTGGCAGACTCCGACCGATGGTGCGGGATGACACAGAATGTTGCGGGTAGTCCATTTCTTATTTCCGGATGGCAAGTTTAGATGTGAAGGAGTTACGGTGTGCTCGATACACAACAGAGCGATCCTCCCCCGTGCTGGTCAGACGTGGTCGACGAAACCTTGACGACTCGCACTTTGCCATGCAGTCCGATACTGGACCTCTGTCACATCTGTATTCCCCACAAATCTGGATATCAGACTATTGCACTCTAGTGGCGATTCTATGTGTGAGACAGAACTGCAGCTCTAACAACTTACATGCCCGCTGGTCGTGCGTGAATGTACCAAGTTACAACCACATCCGGCCAAGACTTCACTCTTTTCGTCAGGCAATATTGATTACTTTTCGAATAGCAGCATTGTCTACATTAAATGTTATCGCTACTCTCCTCTCTTAGTACGTGAGTTTTCAGTACTATACTTTGCCAACACGGTGCGTCGGACGAGATCGACTTTGTTGAACACTAACTATGCGCTGCGTGCTTTACATGCAGGCTGCTTCGGAAATTCGACAACTTTAAGACTGTCGGATCCAACTGATGAACCTACAAAGAGCTACGTCATGCTTACGAGCGAGTTATGCGCTGAGGTGACAGAAGTCATGGAATAGCTCAAAAAATGGCTCTAAGCACTATGGGACTTAACATTTCAGGTCATTACAGTCCCCCAGACTTAGAACTACTGAAACCTAACTAACCTAAGGACATCACACACATCCATTCCCGAGGCAGGATTCGAACCTGCGACCGTAGCAGCAGCGCCGCGATGGACTGAAGCGCCTAGAACCGCTCGGTCACAACGGGCCAGCCCATGGGATAGCGATATGCACATATACAGATGGCGGTACTATCGGGAGCACGAGATATAACAGGGCTGTGCATTGGCAGAACAGTCACTTGTTCCCAGGTGATTCATGTGAAAAGATTTCCGACATGATTATGGCCGCATGACGGGAATTAGCAGACTTTGAACGCAGATTGGTAGTTCGAGTAAGTGGCATGGACCATCTCATTTCGGATATCGTTAGGGAATTCAGTATTCCGAGATCCACAGTGTCAAGAGCGTGCCGAGAATACCGACAATATAGTGGCCGACGGCCTTCATTTAACGACAGAGAGCAGAGTTTGTGTAGAATTGTCATTGCTAACAGACAAGCAAGAATGCATGAAATAACCGAAGAAATCAATGTGGGACGTACGATGAACGTATCCGTTCGGACAGTGCGGCGAACTCTAGCGTCAGTGAGCTATGGCCTCAGACGACCGACGCTCGTGTCTTTGCTAAAAGCACGACATTGCCTGCAGCGTCTCTGCTGGGCTCGCGAAGATATCGGTTGGACCCTAGACGTCTGGAAAATCGTGGTCAGATGAGTCTCGATTTCAGTTGGTGATAACTGATGGTACTGTTCCAGCGCGGCGCAATTTGTCAACAAGTCACTATGGAAAGGACTGCGCCCTCTGGTCGAATTGAACCGGCCATTGACTGGAAATTGTTATGCTCGGCTACTTGGAGACCATTTGCACCCATTCATGGACTTCATGTCCCCAAACAACTATGGGACTTTTATAGATGACAATGCGCCATATCACCAGGGCACAACTGTTCGCGATTGGTCAGCAGAACATTACGGACAGTTCGAGCTAATTATTTGGTTAGCCAGATCGCCCCACATGAATCCCGCCAATATTTATGACACACAATCAAGAGGTCACTTTGTGCACGAAATCCTGCACCGGTTATAGAGGCTGCATGGCTCAGTATTTCTGCAAGGGACTTCCAACGACTTGTTGAGTCCATGGTACGTCGAGTTACTGCGATATGCCGGGCAAAAGGAGGTCTGATACGATATTAGTAGTTTTCCCAGACTTCTGTCATCTCATTGTATGAGTTATCTAGCATCAGTGATACCTATGAACATTTAGGGGCTGTTATACTGGACTGCTTTGAATCAATCTATCTTAAGGCGCGCTAAGCTATTGAAATTGCGCTGCGCGAGAAATTACTTGCTTTGGCGCGTAGAGAGTATAACGTGTAACGCCGGCCAACTAAAAGTGGTGCATTGTGCACTAGTAGTTCTTTGACCCCCCCCCCCCCCCCTTAGACTACGCCATGAACTATAGAGCTTTCCGTCGGTGGGCTGGCTTGCGTGCCTCAGCGATACGTATAGTCGTACCGTACATGCAATGGCAGTGGATGGGTATCTGTCGAGAGGCCAGACAAACGTGTGGTTCTTGAAGTGGTTGCTGGGGCAACAGTTTGGATGACTGATGATCTGGCATCGTCACATCAACCAAAACGGCCTTGTTGTGCTTGAACTGCAAATGGTTGAAAGCAAGGAGAAACTACAGCCAAAATTTTTCCCAGTGCATGCGGCTCTACTGGATGGTTAAATTATGATGGCGTTCTCTTGGGTAAAATGTTCCGGAGGTAAAACAGTCTTACATTCGGGTCTTCAGGTGTGGACTACTCAGGAGGATGTCCTCACCAGGAGAAACAAAACTGGCGTCCTACGGATCGGAGTGTGAAATCTTAGATCTCTTAATGGGGCAGGTAAACTAGAAAATTTATTTATTTATTTATTTTTGTTTTGTTTAGGCCGCTCAACTACTAAGATCATTAACGCCCAGTCACAAACTTTAGTGCACTAATGGCGTAGAAAAACGCGTGGGGGAAACATCAGAAAGTACTTACAAAGACGCAGAGAAACAAAATAAAAGGGTTAGATCTTTTTGGACAAGTCCGTCAGGGTAATAAAACGAAGGAAACGAGCAGCTGCTCGAGCGCCATCAGCTAAAAGTTCCTGTAACGTAGACGGCAGACATAGGACAACACGAGAGTGAATAAAGCGGGGACAGGACAATAAAACATGGCGCACCGTCAATGGATGACCACAGGGGCACTGCGGGGCGGGGTCACCGGACAACATGTAGCGGTGGCTAAATCGGCAATGCCCAATCCGCAACCTGGCCAAAATGACCTCCTCTCGCCGTGAAGGGCGTGAGGAGGTCGTCCAAACCGTCGGGATCAGTTTGATGGCTCTAAGCTTATTTTCATGGAGAGAGGACCAAGCCTCATGCCGCCCGCATCTCGTGGTCGTGCGGTAGCGTTCTCGCTTCCCACGCCCGGGTTCCCGGGTTCGATTCCCGGCGGGGTCAGGGATTTTCTCTGCCTCGTGATGGCTGGGTGTTGTGTGCTGTCCTTAGGTTAGTTAGGTTTAAGTAGTTCTAAGTTATAGGGGACTTATGACCACAGCAGTTGAGTCCCATAGTGCTCAGAGCCATTTTGAACCAAGCCTCATGACACAATGATGAAACGCGCCGACAATGAACCCCACTAACATCAGTTGATGGGACACAAAAGGAAGCTGTCCCAGGCAGGAGGACAGCAGCCTTGGCCGCAGCATCAGCATCCTCGTTCCCAGGCACACCAACGTGGCCAGGAATCCACAAAAAAAAAAGGACACGAGCGCCGGTATCACCTAACGACTGAAGGGACCGTTGAATTCGTCGCACGAGAGGGTAGTCCGAATATGGGTCATGGAGACTCTGAATGGCACTCAAAGAATCAGACCAGATAGCATAGGGAGAATGACGATGGCGGCGGATATACTGAACAGTCTGATAGAGAGCAAAAAGCTCAGCTGTAAAGCTAGAACACTTGTCAAGGAGCCGGTATTGAAAGGTATCATCCCCAACGACAAAGGCACATCCGACGCCAGCAGTAGTCTTGGAGCCATCTGTGTAAATAAAGACGTTATTAGCGAGCCTCGAACGAAGTTCGTCAAACCCCGAGCGGTATATCGAATCCGCCGTCCTCTCCTTTGGAAGTGAGCTGAGTTCAAGGTGAACGTGAACCTGAGCCTGGAGCCAAAGTGGCATCGGGCTCTCACCCACTCGAAAAGTCGTAGGGAGGGTAAAATCAAGTTGCTGAAGCAGGCGACGAAAGCGAACTCCAGGAGGTAACAGGGCAGAGACATACAGCCCGTATTGGCCGTCGAGTGAGTCGTCAAAGAAAGAAAAATATGGCGGGTGGTCGGGCATTGACATCAGCCGGCAGGTGTACCGACAAAGCAACATATCGCGCCGGTAGTTTAGCGGTAATTCGGCAGCTTCGGCATACAGACTCTCAACAGGGCTGGTGTAGAATGCTTCAGTCGCCCGACGTAACCCCCGATGGTGGATAGAGTTTAGACGACGTAAGATGGACGGCCGGGCAGAAGAGAAGAAGACAAAGCTCCCATAATCCAGCTTTGATCGGACAATGGACCGATATAAGCGAAGCAGGACCATTCGATCTGCTCCCCATGACATACCGGTGAGAACACGGAGGATATTTAGGTACAAAAATGGCTCTGAGCACTATGGGACTTAACTGCTGTGGTCATCAGTCCCCTAGAACTTAGAACTACTTAAACCTAACTAACCTAAGGACATCACACAGATTCTTGCCCGAGGCAGGATTCGAACCTGCGACCGTAGCGGTCGCGCAGTCCAGACTGTAGCGCCTAGAACCGCTCGGCCACTCCGGCCGGTGGATATTTAGGGAACGGGTACAACGAGAAGCCAAGTAAGACACATGTGGAGACCAGCAAAGTTTCCTGTCAAATGTAAGACCTAAAAATTTTGTTGTCTCCACGAATGGGAGAGCAACTGGACCGAGATGTAAGGATGGTGGAAGAAACTGTTTGTAACGCCAGAAGTTCATACAGACCGTTTTCTCACCAGAATAACGGAAAATTTACAAAGGGAAATGGATAGGCTGAAGTTAGATATAGTGGGATTTAATGAAGTTTGGTGGCAGGAGGGCAGGTGAATGCAGGGTTATAAACACAAATTCTAATACGGGTACTGCAGGAGTAGGTTTAATAAAGAACAAGAAAACGGGAATGCGGGTAACCTATTATGCTCAGCCTATGCTCGACCAGAGGACCCAGTTCTTTCCACAGTGACTTGTTGACAAATTGCGCGGTTTTCCAGTCGTCTAGGGTTCAGCCGATATCTTCGCGAGCCCAGGAGAGACGCTGCAGGCAATGTCGTGCTTGAAGAAACATATGATGAGATAAAAGAAATTATTCAGATAGTTAAAGGAGACGAAAATGTAATTGTAATAGGTTCTGGAATTCGATAGTAGAAAAAAGAAGAGAAGGAAAAATAGTAGGTGAATATGGACTTGGTGAAAGGAATGAAAGAGGAAGCGGCCTGGTAGAATTTTGAAGAGCATAATTTAACTATCGTTAAAACTTGGTTTAAGAATCATAAAAGAAGACTTTATACGTGGAAGTGACCTGGAGACTCTGGAAGGTTTCATATTGGTTACATAATGCTGAGACAGAGATTTAGGAACCAGATTTTAAATTGTAAGACATTTCCAGGGGAAGATGTAGACTCTGACCACAATTTATTGGATATGTACTGTAGATTAAAACTAAGAAAATTGAGAAAAGATAGAAAATTAAGAAGATGGGATCTGGAAAAGTTGAAAGAATCAGAGGTTTCAGAGAGAGCATAACGCAAAGGGGAAAGGAATACAGAAGAAGACGAATGGATAGCTTTAAGAGATGAAATAATAAAGGCAACAAAGGATCAAATAGGTAAAAAGACAAAGCCTAGTAGAAATCCTTGGATAACACAGAAGATGTTTATCTTAACTGACGCAAGGATAAAATATAACAAATGAAGCATGCGACAGGGAATACGAACGTTTAAAGAATGAGAATGACAGGAAGTATAAAGTGGCTAAGTAATGATGTAGAAACATTTGTCACTAGGGGAGAATTATACTTCCTACAGGAATATTAAAGAGGCAGCTGAAGAAAAGAGAAGCAACTGTATGGATATCAAGCGCTCAGGTGGAACACCAGTCCTAAGCAAAGAAGAGAAACCTGAAATGTGGAAGGTATCTAGAGGGTCTATGCAGGGTGTTACAAAAAGGTACGGCCAAACTTCCAGGAAATATTCCTCACACACAAAGAAAGAAAATATGTTATGTGGACATGTGTCCAGAAACGCTTACTTTCCATGTTAGAGCTCATTTTATTACTTCTCTTCAAATCACATTAACCATGGAATGGAAACACACAGCAACAGAACGTACCAGCGTGACTTCAAACACTTTATTACAGGAAATGTTCAAAATGTCCTCCGTTAGCGAGGATACATGCATCCACCCTCCGTCGCATGGAATCCCTGATGCGCTGATGCAGCCCTGGAGAATGGCGTATTGGATCACAGCCGTCCACAATACGAGCACGAAGAGTCTCTACATTTGGTACCGGGATTGAGTAGACAAGAGCTTTCAAATGCCCCCATAAATGAAAGTCAAGAGGGTTGACGTCAGGAGAGCGTGGAGGCCATGGAATTGGTCCGCCTCTACCAATCCATCGGTCACCGAATCTGTTGTTGAGAAGCGTACGAAAACGTGGACTGAAATGTGCAGGAGCTCCATCGTGCATAAACCACATGTTGTGTCGTACTTGTAAAGGCACATGTTCTAGCAGCACAGGTAGAGTATCCCGTATGAAATCATGATAACGTGCTCCATTGAGCGTAGGTGGAAGAACATGGGGCCCAATCAAGACATCACCAACAATGCCTAGCAAACGTTCACAGAAAAGCTGTGTTGATGACGTGATTGCACAATTGCGTGCGGATTCTCGTCAGCCCACACATGTTGATTGTGAAAATTTACTATTCGATCACTTTGGAATGAAGCCTCATCCGTAAAGAGAACATTTGCACTGAAATGAGGATTGACACATTGTTGGATGAACCATTCGCAGAAGTGTACCCGTGGAGGCCAATCAGCTGCTGATAGTGCCTGCACACGCTGTACATGGTACGGAAACAACTGGTTCTCCCGTAGCACTCTCCATACAGTGACGTGGTCAACGTTACCTTGTACAGCAGCAACTTCTCTGACGCTGACATTAGGGTTATTGTCAACTGCACGGAGAATTGCCTCGTCCATTGCGGGTGTCCTCGTCGTTCTAGGTCTTCCCCAGTCATAGGCTGGAATGTTCCTTGCTCCCTAAGACGCCGATCAATTGCTTCGAACGTCTTCCTGTCGGGACACCTTCGTTCTGGAAATCTGTCTCGATACAAACGTACCGCGCCACGGCTATTGCCCCGTGCTAATCCATACATCAAATGGGCATCTGCCAACTCCGCATGTGTAAACATTGCACTGACTGCAAAACCACGTTCGTGATGAACACTAACCTGTGGATGCTACGTACTGATGTGCTTGATGCTAGTACTGTAGAGCAATGAGTCTCATGTCAACACAAGCACCGAAGTCAACATTACCTTCCTTCAATTGGGCCATCTGGCGGTGAATCGAGGAAGTACAGTACATACTGACGAAACTAAAATGAGCTCTAACATGGAAATTAAGCGTTTCCGGACACATGTCCACATAACATGTTTTCTTTATTTGTGTGTGAGGAATGTTTCCTGAAAGTTTGGCCGTACCTTTTTATAACACCCTGTATACAAGGGACCTGGACTTGAAGGCGATATTATGGAAAGGGAAGTGGACGTAGATGAAGATGAGATGGGAGATATGGTACTGCGAGCAAAATTTGACGGAGCCCGGAAAGGTATAAGTCAAAACAAAGCGCCGGGGTAGAAGATATTCCGTTAGAACTACAGAGATAGTCTTGGGAGAGAAAGCCAGGACAAAACTCTTCCCTCTGGTGTGCAACATTTGAGACAGGCGAAATACCTTCAAATGTTACAAAATGCTAACACGAATTCTTTACACAAGAATGGAAAAACTGGAAGAAGCCGACCTCGGGGGAAGTCAGTTTGGATTCCGGGAAATGTAGGAACACACGAGGCAATACTGACCCCACAATTTAACTTAGGTTAACAAACAGCAAACATACGATCATAGCGTTTGTAGACTTGTAGAAAGCTTTTGACAGTGTAGACTGGAATACTCTCTTTGAAATTCTGGAAGAAGCAGGGATAAAATACAGGTAGCGAAAGTCTATTTACAACTTGTACGGAAACCAGACGGCAGTTAGACGAGTCGAGGTCATTAAAGGGAAGCAGTGATTGAGAAGGGAGTGTGACAGGGTTGTAGCCCCGATGTTATTCAATCTGTACATTGAACAGCAGTAAAGCAAACCAAAGAAAGGTATGGAGTAGGAATTAAAGTTCAAGGAAAAGAAATAAAAACTTTGAGGTTTGTTGATGATATTCTAATTCTGCGAGAGACAGCAAACGACTTGGAAGAGCAGTTGAACGGAATGGACATTGTCTTGAAAAGAGGGTATAAGATGAACATCAGCTATAGCAAAACAAGGATAATGGAATGTAGTCGAGTTAAATCAGGTGAAGTTAAGAGAATTAGACTAGGAAGCGAGGCAATTAAAATAGTAGTTGGCCAGCAAAATACCTTATGATGGCTGAAGAAGAGATGTAGGCTGGCAATAGCAAGAAGCAGAAAAATTTCTGAACATCGTTTATAGACTTAAAGTGTTAGGAAGTCTTCTGAAAGAACTTGTATGAAGTGTAGCCATGTACGGAAATGAAATAGGGACGATAAACAGTTTAGACAAAAACAGAATAGAAGCTTTCGAAAAGCGTTGTTGCAGCAGAATGTCGAAAATTTGTTGGGTAGATCACGTAACTAATGAGAAGGCACTGAACAGACATGGGGAGATAAGTAATTTGTGGCACAACTTGAAGAAGGGGTCGGGTGACAGGATCTGCTTTGAGAACTCAAGGGATCACCAATTTAGTATCGGGGGAAGACGTGGAACATAAAAATACGAGAATACAGTAAGCCGATTCAGAAGGATGTAGGTTGCAATAGTTATTCGGAGATGAAGAGGCTCGTACATGATAGAGCAGAATAGAGAGCTGCATCAGACCAGTCTTTGGACTGAAGACCACCACAACAACACCAACAGTTCTTAGTTCTGGGTTATGTATGTTGTGTCCGATGGTAATAGGTGATCAGGGTTCATTACTTTTCCTATGTGATGTAAACTGTTTTGGTGGAGTGATTCTCGACAACGAGGACAAATTAAATAATTATAGATACGTCTGCCTTTCATTACTGTATGGTGGAAACCTGCTGAAATGGAAATTTAAACAGTTACATTAATTATAAAAATCTAAGTGTGTACCACTGCATAATTAGATTTATAACTTTTAAGTGATGGCAACATTTGAAGTTAGTTTTGAATTTTTTGTTAATGAGAATCTGTGGATTTTAGAGACTCTTTTAAATTGTTTTATTTGTTCAAGGCTATACAGTTGTGTTAACACTGTATGATTAAAGGTTAATCTTTTACAAAGGAAAACTCAGGAAAACTGTCCCAATTTAATCCTCGTATTACTGAAAAAGATGAGTGAAATCAGTATTAACATAACTGGCGTTGAGAAGCAGCTAAAATCGTTAAAATTGAACAAAGTTCCAGGCCCCGATGGGATTCCTGTCAGATTCTATACTGAATTAGTGGCTGTGTTAGTCCCTCTTCTAACTATAATCTATCATAGATCCCTCGAACAAAAAACCGTGCAGAGTTCTTGGAAAAAGCACAGGTCACACCCGTCTACAAGAAGGGTAGTAGACGTGATGCGCAAAAGTACCGTCCAATATCCTTGACATCGGTTTGTTGTAGAATCTTAGAACATATTCTGAGCTCAAACATAATGAGGTATCTCGAACAGAATGTCCTCCGCCATTCCAACCAGGATGGATTCTGGAAACGTGGATCATGTGAAACCCAACACGCACTTTTCTGACATGAACATACTGAAGGCGTTGGAGCAAGGCAGTCGGGTAGATGCAGCACTTTTTGATTTCCAAAACATTTTACACAGTATCACACCTACGCTTACTGTCAACATCTGAGGTATCATGTAATATTTGTTACTGGACTGAGAACATTTTTGTATGGAGGCTGCAGCATGTTATCTTGGATGGAGAGCCATTGTCAGATGTAGAAGCAACTTCAGGTGTGACCAGGGAAGTGTGTTGGTCTCTTGCTGTTCACGTTGTATATCAATGACCTTGCAGACAATATTAGTAGTAGCCTCAAACGCTTTTCAGATGATGCAATTATCGACGATGAAGTGCTGTCTCAAGGAAGCTGCATAAATATTCAGTCAGACCTTGATAAGGTTTCAAAGTGGTGCAAAGAGTGTCAACTTGCTTTAAATATCTATAAATGTAAAATTGTGCGCTTTACAAAACAAGAGAACCTAGTATCCTATGACTGTAGTGTCAATGAGTCACTGTTGGACTCGGCCAACTCATACAAACAGCTGGGAGCAACACTCTGTAGGAATATAAAATGGGATGATCACATTGGCTCAATCGTGGGTGAAGCCTATGGTACACTTCAGTTTATTGGCAGAGTACTGGGGAACTGCAATAAAGGAGATAGCTTACAAATCACTCGTGCGACGGGTTCTAGAATACTGCTGAAGTGTGTGAGATCCGTACCAAATAGTACTTACAGGGGATATCGAACGTATAGAGAGAAGTGCAGCACGAATGGTCACAGGTTTGTTTAATCCGCGGGAGAGTGTCACAGAGATAGTGAAAGTACTCAGCTGTAACACTCTCGAAGATACACGTAAAGTATCCCGAGAAAATGTATTAACGACTTTATATGATGACTCTATGAGTATATTATAACCTCCTACGTATCGCTGACACAGGGATCGTGAGGATAAGATTAGGATAAATAGTGCACAGCTATGATTAATGCATGCAGAAATTAAAGGGAGCTCTGCAAATGTTCCGTCACAGACCGCATGAAACGATTAAAATGAACAGTAGCGCAACGAAGCAACATTCTAAAAATGTAGCTCGTTATACTTATTTTTTAAGGATCACCTAACCATGTGGAAGTAGTAATATGTTAGGTATCTCAAAATGTAAGTCAAGATTGCGACATCAAAACTTTTATTTACCCTCGTCAAGTGAATAATTACACCCAAACAGCACAGAGCAATTTTCTTTAAAAAATGGAGCAAACTGAAGAAAAAGTATTCTAAGCACTGTAGGACTTGCATTTGTATTGGAAGACTGCACGAAGAAAAAGGAATAAGACTTCCTCTTCTGGACAGCTTGCAAATTCAAGATAAAGGAGACAGTGCAGTTATTACGATTTATTTCGTTGGTACTGCTACCGAAGAGGACGTCTCCAATGGTTAGCATCGTTCACACCGTGTTTACTGGCGGTGGTGATACTTTATACTGGGCAGTCTGTAAATTGGAGGGATAGCAACGAACTTCCTAACGCGGTCGGGGTAGCACTGACAGATGGCTCTCTTTACACTGATTAGCCAGAGCATTATGACCACCAACCTAATAGCGGTATGTCCACCTTTGGCACGGATAACAGCGGCGGCGCGTCGTCGCCTGGAAGTAATTAGGCCTTGGTAGGTCGCTGGCGGAAGTTGGCACCACATTTGCACACACAGTTTACCTAATTCCCGGAAATTCCGGGAAGGGGGCGATAAGCTCTGACGCCACGTTCAATCATATTCCAGATATGTTCGATCGGGTTCATACTTGGGGAGCTGGGAGGAGAGGGAGCAGCACATCAACTGGAATTCGCCACTGTGTTCTTTGAACCACTCCATTACACTCCTGGCCGTGTGAGACAGCACATTATCTTGCTGAAAAATGTCGCTGCCGTTGGAAAACATGATCGTCATGAAGGGGCTTATGTGATCTGCAAGTAATTTACGATACTCCTTGGCCATCATGTTGCCTTGCGCGAGCTCCACTGGACCCATGGATGTACACGGGAATGTTCCCTAGAGCATAATGGAGCCGCCGGCAGCTTGCCTCCGTCACGCAGAACAGGTGTCAAGGAGACGTTCCCCTGAAAGACGATGGATTCGCGGCCTCCCATCGACATGGTGAAGAAGGTATCGGGATTCATCAGACCAAGCAACGCTCTGCCACTGCGCCAAAATCCAGTCACGTGCCCATTTCAGTCGTAGTTACCAAAGTCATCGTGTTAACACTGGCACATGCATGGGCCGTCGGCTGCGATGGCGCATCGTTAGGGGTGTTCGGTGCACTGTGTGTTCAGTCACACTTTTACTCTGCCCATCAATAAAGTCTCATGTTAGTTCCTCCACAGTTTGCCGCCTGTCCTGTTTTATCATACTGCCCAGCCTACGACGTCCGCATCTGTAATGGGGGATGGTCGCCCAACCCCATGACGTCTGGACGTGGTTTCACTTTGCTCTCGCCATGTGTTGAACACACTCGTCACAGTACTCCTCGAACACCCAACAAGTCTTGCAGTTTCCGAAACCCTCGTGCCGAGCCTCCGAGACATCACAATCTGCCGTCGGTCGAACTCAGGTAGATCGTGCTCCTTCCCCATTCTACATACGGACAGCACGCCCACTGTAGTACATGCACAGTGCGTGCGTCTGAGTTGCAGTCACCCTTCGCCAGATGCCGCTGCTATCGCCTGGAATGGTTTATGCCGATAGTGGCCAGTGGCCACAGTGTTCTGGCTCATCAGTGTACGTATGTACAGTCAGAAAGGCAAATTTCTCCCTCAAATACTCGCATCTACAGGGGAACGATGCGGTGGTCGGCGGCACTGCGCCTGTTGCAATGGATTAAAGCCAGGAACTGACCACAGTAACATTTCGGGAAACAAGATCTTCTTGTAAAAAACAGGTGGCTCCCAGGACGCTGCCATACCCTGCATTTTAGACAGACTGAAAGCTTTCTGCTGACCAAACGGTGCACTGCCGAGCACTCCACACTCACTCCCTTCCTGTGAGAAAAGGAGTAACTTTCCACTCCCAGCAAAAGTACCAAGCTCACACAATAAATTATCTGGTAAACGTTACAGAGCTGATACGAAAATCTTGAAATGATATGTAAGAGTCATGTTACAAAATGATTAGTGTTTAGCATAATATTGATCTACTTGACCAGTTTGAGGGCTCAGAAATAATTTACACCGATGGATCACTGGTCGACGATCTTGTTGGCTACGCTTACGCTCACGTTGGCCATACTGAACAACGCTCCTTACTAGTTGGCTGCAGCATTTTCACTGCCATCTATCGCGCTCTTGATCATATCCGCTCCTGCTATGGTGAGTCCATCATTTGTAATGACTCCTTAAGCAGCCTACAAGCTCTCGACGAGTGCTTCCCTAGGCATCCTTTGGTACTGTTAATCCAGGAGTCTCTTTATTCCCTCTGCGCCAGTGAACGCTCAGTGACTTTCATCTGGACCACAGGCCATGTCGGGATACCGGGCAACGAACTTGCTGACAGCGACTGATGACCTCAGAAGTTAAGTCGCATAGTGCTCAGAGCCATTTGAACCAGCCGAACTTGCTGACCGCCTGGCTAGACAGGCCACCAGTAAAAGATCTCTGGAGATTGGCCTACCGGAGACCGATTTGCGAGCAGTCTTCCGCCGCAAAGTTTTTGCGATCTGGGAAACTGAATGGCGCACTCTGAGTACACCAAATAAACTCCGTGCTGTCAAGGAGACGACGAATGTGTGGCGGTCATCCATGCGAGCCACTCACAGGTAATCTGTTGTCCTTTGCCGGCTCCGCATTGGCCATACGTGGCTCACACATGGTTACCTTCTCCGTCGCGAGGACTCATTTCGGTGTCGCTGTGGCTTCCTCCTGACTGTCGTGCACATCTTGCTTGACTGCCCAATTTTAGCCGCTCTGCGGCGGACTTCTAACCTTCCCAGCACCCTACCTTCGGTGTTGGGCGACAATGCCCCAACGGCAGATTTAGTTTTACCTTTTATTCGTGAGCGTTTTTTTTTTTTGTCCTACCATCTAAGGGCGGGCGTTTGGCCTTCTCTCTGGGGCCTCCAGCCTCCCTCCATTTTAACTCTCTGTCACACTTTCTCTGCATTTGTATGTCTTCGTGTTAGTCTTTTCCGTTCGCGCCCGGGTTCCCGGGTTCGATTCCCGGCGGGGTCAGGGATTTTCTCTGCCTCGTGATGACTGGGTGTTGTGTGATGTCCTTAGGTTAGTTAGGTTTAAGTAGTTCTAAGTTCTAGGGGACTGATGACCATAGATGTTAAGTCCCATAGTGCTCAGAGCCATTTGAACCTTTTCCGTTCATGTGTTCATCTCGCCTTGTCTTTTTGGGGTGGACATTTTAATGTGTTGCAGAGTGGCTGGCTCATCCTCTTTTATTCTTGTGATCATCCGGCCCAGACCATCTGCTCTATCGTTTTAATATAATCTTTTACTTTTCCTTATGGTGTACGTTATCCCCGTTTTTTGTTCATAGCATTCGTTTTCTTTTTAGGTGTGGTTCCGTATTCATTTTCCCCCTTTTACTTTCCCAAACGTACTTTGGAAGTTGTTTTAACCTGAGCCTTGTTTGCGTCTGGAACAAGGGACTGATGACCCTGTAGTTTGGTCTCTTTATCTCTCAAACTAACCAACCAACCATAATATTGACAACAGAGACAGCACAATCCCGAAAGAAACAAGGATGTGGCAGAAAGAAGCGTGCACCTTTTCCGAAGGAACGATTGGTGAAAAACCTAAATGAGAGTGGCGTGACGTCAGTAGCCCCCCCCCCCCCCAAAAAAAAAAATCAAACAATGATCCATCTCTTTTCGTATTTTTGTCGAATCTATTACTTTCTATGTTTAGCATTACTGATGTCATTTGCGACAGCTTACACTATAAAGTTAGTGTGTGCCGTGTGAAAACGAATAACTTCTCGTAGAATTACTGCTTGCCATGTTAGATCATTTTTACAGATCTGCCCACGAAAGCTTGTCAACATTAATTAGAAAAGGAAAGGAAGTTTTAAGAAAACCTGGACAAGATAGCTAACTGGAAAAGTTTGAAAAAGTCGAACTGAGTTTATTCGAGGCGATTTAAAAACGTAGTAATTTGATATGTAAGTATATATGATACAAAAGTGTTTCTGTAGTTCAGTGGCTACGTGGCAGTCTACAAATCCGAAGGTCTGGGATTTAGTGTCTCCTAGGATTTTTTTCGATCACTTATCACTTTTTTCATCCTTGGCAGCGATTTGAGTATGTGAAAAATACGGAGATGCACCGTGGTTTGGAGTCCACGTTAAACTGTAGGCCTCATTATAACAGACTATGTGAGTTGTAACACCATTTCCTGGCCCATCGGCTAGTACTGGTCGCTGTTGTGAATGCCAGCGCTGGTTTTCCGAATTCCGGGGGACACGAATTGTCTTCCAGTCTGGTGATAATATTCTCGTCCCCCCTTTATCCGTCTAAATAGATGGTGCTCTCGGCCATGATGTTTTAAAAGGGAAGTGATTTCTACAGGATGTTCGCTGTTTCCTGATTCCCTCTAGGAAAGAAACTTCCGAGAGTGTTTGCACGGTCCAACACATCATAGGAAGTACTATGAGCGTTAGCAGGAAATTGTCGACTGAAGTTCTGTCGTATTCTGCTTTGGAGGGAGACTGTCCGAAACCCCTGTATGTTCAGATTACTTCGTGAGGCAGTTTATAACTCCGGAAACCAGAAGTCAGCTGGCAGCCTTCGCGAGGCTGGACCGCAGCCGTGAGCCGAGCGAGGTGGAGCTGTGGCTCTGTAAGTGTTGCGTGTATGAAGGTGCGAGTAAGTGATTGTCAGTGACCAATAAAGTAGTTGCTCTGCTTTGGAAAACTGAAAATATTGGTAAGTGCGTTTCCCGTACACCGGTATGAAGGGCTCAGCTGCTGTCTGGTTTTTGTGATAAAGGGCGAGTAAATGAGTGCTTATATGCTAGATGGACATAGGTTTCATATCAGAACGTGGAGACACCACCTGCTGGAGGTATTGCTTGATAACAACGAAGCGGTCATGTCGAGGTCTTACAGGAGAGAATAAATTGCATTTGCACTAGTGGGAACTTGTCGTGTTTTTGTGTGTGTCTACATCTACATGATTACTCTGCAATTCACATTTAAGTGCTTGGCAGAGGGTTCATCGAACCACAATCATACTATCTCTCTACCATTCCACTCCTGAACAGCGCGCGGGAAAAACGAACACCTAAACCTTTCTGTTCGAGCTCTGATTTCTCTTATTTTATTTTGATGATAATTCCTACCTATGTAGGTTGGGCTCAACAAAATATTTTCGCATTCGGAAGAGAAAGTTGGTGACTGAAATTCGTAAATAGATCTCGCCGCGACGAAAAACGTCTTTGCTTTAATGACTTCCATCCCAACTCGCGTATCATATCTGCCACACTCTCTCCCCTATTATGTGATAATACAAAACGAGCTGCCCTTTTTTGCACCCTTTCGATGTCCTCCGTCAATCCCACCTGGTAAGGATCCCACACCGCGCAGCAATATTCTAACAGAGGACGAACGAGTGTAGTGTAAGCTGTCTCTTTAGTGGACTTGCATCTTCTAAGTGTCCTGCCAATGAAACGCAACCTTTGGCTCGCCTTCCCCACAATATTATCTATGTGGTCTTTCGAATCCTGCCTCGGGCATGGATGTGTATGATGTCCTTAGGTTAGTTAGGTTTAAGTAGTTCTAAGTTCTAGGGGACTGATGACCTCAGATGTTAAGTCCCATAGTGCTCAGAGCCATTTTATGTGGTCTTTCCAACTGAAGTTGTTCGTAATTTTAACACCCAGGTACTTAGTTGAATTGACGGCCTTGAGAATTGTACTATTTATCGAGTAATCGAATTCCAACGGATTTCTTTTGAAACTCATGAGGATCACCTCACACTTTTCGTTATTTAGCGTCAACTGCCAACTGCCACACCATACAGCAATCTTTTCTAAATCGCTTTGCAACTGATACAGGTCTTCGGATGACCTTTCTAGTCGGTAAATTACAGCATCATCTGCGAAAAACCTAAGAGAACTGCTCAGATTGTCACCCATGTCATTTATATAGATCAGGAACAGCAGAGGTCCCAGGACGCTTCCCTGGGGAACACCTGATATCACTTCAGTTTTACTCGATGATTTGCCGTCTATTACTACGAACTGCAGCCTTCCTGACAGGAAATCACGAATCCAGGCGCACAACTGAGACGATACCCCGTAGGCCCGCAGCTTGATTAGAAGTCGCTTGTGAGGAACGGTGTCAAAAGCTTTCCGGAAATCTAGAAATACGGAATCAACTTGAGATCCCCTGTCGATAGCGGCCATTACTTCGTGCGAATAAAGAGCTAGCTGCGTTGAACAAGAACGATGTTTTCTGAAGCCATGCTGATTACGTATCAATAGATCGTTCCCTTCGAGGTGATTCATAATGTTTGAATACAGTATATGCTCCAAAACCCTACTGCAAACCGATGTCAATGATCTAGGTCTGTAGTTCAATGGGTTACTCCTACTACCCTTCTTAAACACTGGTGCGACCTGCGCAATTTTCCAATCTGTAGGTACAGATCTATCGGTGAGCGAGCGGTTGTATATGATTGCTAAGTATGGAGCTATTGTATTAGAGTAATCTGAAAGGAACCTAATCGGTATACAATCTGGACCTGAAGACTTGCCCGTATCAAGCGATTTTTGCTTCGCAACCCCTAAGGTATCTACTTCTAAGAAACTCATACTAGCAGCTGTTCGTGTTTCAAATTCTGGAATATTCCATTCGTCTTCCCTGGTGAAGGAATTTCGGAAAACTGCGTTCAATAACTCCGCTTTAGCGGCACAGTCGTCGGTAACAGTACCATCGGCACTGCGCAGCGAAGGTATTGACTGCGTCTTGCCGCTTGTGTACTTTACATACGACCAGAATTTCTTCGGATTTTCTACCAAATTTCGAGACAATGTTTCGTTGTGGAACCTATTAAAAACATCTCGCATTGAAGTCCGAGCCAAATTTCGCGCGTCTGTGAATTTTAGCCACTCTTCGGGATTTCGCGTTCTTCTGAACTTTGCATGCTTTTTCCGTTGCCTCTGTAACAGCGTTCGGACCTGTTTTGTGTACCATGGGGAATCAGTTCCATTTCTTATCAGTATATGAGGTATGAATCTCTCAATTGCTGTTGTTACTATATCTTTGAATTTGAGCCACATCTCGTCTACATTTGTATAGTCAGTTCGGAAGGAATGGAGATTGTCTCTTAGGAAGGCTTCTAGTGACACTTTATCCGCTTTTTTTATATAAAATTATTTTGCGCTTGTTTCTGGTGGATTTGGAAGAAACGGTACTGAGCCTAGCTACAACGACCTTGTGATCACTAATCCCTGTATCAGTCATGATGCTCTCTATTAGCTCTGGATTGTTTGTGGCTAAGAGGTCAAGTGTGTTTTCGCAACCATTTACAATTCGCGTGGGTTCGTGGACTAACTGCTCGAAATAATTTTCGGAGAAAGCATTTAGGACAATTTCGGAAGATGTTTTCTGCCTACCACCGGTTTTGAACAAGTAGTTTTGCAAACATATCGAGGGAAGGTTGAAGTCCCCACCGACTATAACCGTATGAGTGGGGTATTTATTTGTTACGAGACTCAAATTTTCTCTGAACTGTTCAGCAACTATATCATCGGAGTCAGGGGGTCGATAGAAGGAGACAATTATTAACTTAGTTCGGCTGTTAAGTATAACCTCCACCCATACCAATTCGCACGGAGTATCTACTTCGACTCACTACGAGATAAACCACTACTGACAGACACAATCACTCCACCACCAATTCTGCCTAATCTATCTTTCCTGAACACCGTCTGAGACTTCGTAAAAATTTCTGCAGACCTTATTTCAGGCTTTAGCCAGCTTTCTGTACCTATAACGATTTCAGCTTCTGTGCTTTCTATTAGCGCTTGAAGCTCAGGGACTTTCCCAGCACAACTACAACAATTTACAACTACAATTCCGACTGTTCCTTGGTCCAAGCACGTCCTGTATTTGCCATGCACCCTTTGAGATTGCAGCCCACTCCGTACTTTCCCGAGGCCTTCTAACCTAAAAAACCGCCCAGTCCACGCCACACAGCCTCCGCTACCCGTGTAGCCGCCAGCTGAATGTAGTGAACTCCTGACCTACTCAGCGGAACCCGAAACCCCACCACCCTATGGCGCAAGTCAAGGAATCTGCAGCCAACACGGTCGCAAAACCGTCTGAGCCTCTGATTCAGACCCTCCACCCGGCTCTGCACCAAAGGTTCGCAGTCGGTTCCGTCAACGATGCTGCACATGGTGAGCTCTGCCTTCATCTCGTAAGCAAGACCGGAAGCCTTCACCAAATCAGATAGCCGCTGGAATCCAGAGAGAATTTCCTCAGATCCAAAGCGACACACGTCATTAGTGCCGACATGTGCCACCACCTGCAGCTGGCTGCACCCTGTGCTCTTCATGGGATCCGGAAGGACCCTTTCCACATCAGGAATGACTCCACCCGGAATGCACACGGAGTGCACACTGGATTTCTTCCCCTCCTTAGCCACCATATCCCTAAGGGGCCCCCTTACGCGCCTAGCATTGGAGATCCCAACTACCAGTAATCCCACCATCTGCGATTGCCTGGTCCTTGAAGGCTGAGAATCATCCTCTGAAACAGGGCAGGCAGCTGCATCTGGCTCAGCCAAAGACAGTATCTAAACCTGTTTGTCAGACGCACCGGGGAGGCTTTCTGATCAGCCTCTGGGGACGTCTTTCGCTGCCTGCCATGCCTTGGAATGACCTCCCAATCAACCACAGGCGAGAGCTCAGCCCCACTGCAGGCAGCAACCGGGGCAACCACAGCGGCAGACCGATCTGGGGACAGACGGGACGAGGTTGACATCCCCAAGATACCCAAGTCCGGCTCCCCACAGTGGTGCCCATTGGCAACAGCCTCAAGCTGCGCGACCGAAGTCAGCGCCGCCTGCAGCTGTGAGTGATTGGATGCCAACTCAGCCCTCATCCGAACGCAGCAATCACAGTCCCTGTCCATTCTAATCGATGTTGAACAACAGTTACTGAAACATGAGTGCCTAGATAACGCAAAGGAAACACGCAAAGAATGTATTTTTCTCTTTTAACTTTAGACTGTTGTTATGTTTTGTTTATGGAGACGATACCAGTAACCGAATGGAGAAAGTGTCAGTTGGATTATTCCAAGATACAGATTAGCAGTATAGAAATAGTAACAATTTTAACGCTGTGTCATGGGACAAAGTGAGCTCGATGACCGTACTTTAGACTGATTGTATTTTTATAGCGGGGCAGAGTATTAATCTAGGTCTACCAATGAACTTTTTCCGCCCACCGCCCATCTGCAACTACATATACATCGATACTCCGCAGTCACTGTACGGCGCTTGGCGGAGGGTACCCTGTACTACTACTAGTCATTCGCTTTCTTGTTTCACTCGCAAATACTCGTACAACGAGGGAAAAACGACTGTCTATATGCTTCCGTGTGAGTCCTAACTTCTCGTGTGTCATCTTCGGCGCAATGTATGTTGGAGGCAAAATAATTTTCTGCAGTCAGCTTCAAATGCCATTTCTCTAAATTTTCTCAAAAGTGTTCCTCGAAAAGGATATCGCCTTCCCTCCAGAGATTCCCATCTGAGTTCTCAACGCGTCTCCGTAACACCTGCGTGTTGTTCGCCTCTACTGGTAACAAATATAGCATCTCACCTCTGGATTGCTTCGATGTCGTTGTTTAATCCGACCTGGTACGGATCCCAGACACTCGAGCAGTATTCAAGAATAGTTCGCTCCAGCGTCCTATATGCGTTTCCTTTACAGATTAACCACATTTTTCTACAATTCTCCCAATCAACAGAAGTCGACCAATTTCCTTTTACCACAATCCTCACATGCTTGTTCCATTTCATATCGCTTTGCAACGTTACGCCCACACATTTAAACGACGTGGCTGTGTCAACCAGGACCCTACTAATACAGTATCCGGACATTACGGGTTTGTTTTTCCTACTCATCCGCATTAATTTACATTTGTCTGCATTTAGACCACACCAACTAGAAATTTTGTCTAAGCCATCTTGCATCCTCCTATAGCTACTCAAATTCGACACTTTACCGTAAACCTCTGCATCATCAGCAAACAACCGCAAGTTGCTGTCCACCCTATCCGCCAAATCATTTACGTATATAGAGAATAATAGCGGTTCTGTCTCACTTCCCTGGGGCAATCCTGGCGACACCCTTGTCTCTGATGAACACTCGCGGTCGAGGACAACATACTGGATTTTATTACTTAAGAAGTCTTCCAGCCGCTCACATATCTGCGAACTTACTCCATATGCTCACAGCTTCGTTAACAGCCTGCAATCGGGCATCGTCTCAAATGCTTTCCGGAAATCTAGAAATATGGAATTTACCTGTTGTCCTTCATCCACTGTTTGCATATCATGTGAGAAAAGGGCAAGCTGAGTTTCGCGGTTGCGATGATTTCGAAAACCATGCTGATTCGTTGGCACACACTTCTCGGTCTCAAGAAAATTTATTATATTCGAACTGAGAATATGTACAAGAATTCTGCAACAAACCGATGTTACGGATATTGGTCCTTTCTTTTAGCCTTCTTATACAGAAGAGTCATCTGCAGTTTTCTTCCAGTCAATTGGGGCTTGGCGCTGGGCAAGAGATTCGCGATAAATGCAAGTTAAGTAAGGGATCAATGCCGTAAAGTTCTTTTTAAAAAACCGAGTTGGGATTCCATCCATGTGGAGGTTGAGTTACTGTAGAGGGATGCAAGATGGCTTAGACAACATTTCTAGTTGGTGTGATGAATGGCAGCTAGCTCTAAATGTAGACAAATGTAAATTAACGCGGACGAGCAGGAAAAACAAACTCGTAATTTGGTGAATTTTTCTTTACGCCACGTATGCGTATTGCTATGTCGTCGATACGGGAGTCTGTGCGATGGTTAAACGACGGCGTGTTTGTACCAGTCTCCTTGATGAACGATTTCTTGAACGTGAAATTTGAAACTTCTGCTTTCGTTTTGCTATTTTCGACTGCCACACCAGATTGGCCAACAAGGGACTAGATGAAAGTCTTAGACCCATTTAGCGATTTTACATAGGACCAGAATTTTCTCGGGTTCTCTACTAGATCTTTTGCTAAGGTATGACAGTAGTAGTAGTTGTATGCTTTGCATATAGATCTTTTTATAGACACACGAATCCCCACAAACCCTTGCTTGTCGTCATTTGCTCGTACTCTTTTGAACCGAAAGCGCAAAAGCCTCTGCCTCCTCAGCATTTTGCGAATCTCGTTATTAATCCAAGGCGGAACTTTTCCGTCCGTACTTACTAGGCACATAATTCTCCACACCACGAACTACAGTCTGCTTAAACTTTGCTCAGAATTCTTCTACGTCCATCTTACTGGAACTAAGTGATGCTAACAAATGCTTGTCTGCTCTTTCTAATAGAAACACCCTCCTAGCCTTCTAAATTCATTTATTAACTTTCGTAACTACAGTTGCTATAATGACATCAAGATCGCTAATCCCCGTTTTTATACTGACGTTGTCGATATGGTCCGATATATTTGTAGCTACAAGGTCTAAAATTTGCATTGCATGTGGGCTGCCGAACTAGTTGCTCAAGACAGTTTTCAGAAAACGTGTTCAAAAGTACTGCTCACGACTGTACCCCTAGCAACGAGTCCAGAGACGTCCCAGTCTATAATTGGTCAGTTAAAGTCGCTTCCGACTAGCAATGCATGATCTGAGTATTTACGACATACTGATCATAGATATTCTTTTGACTGTCACAGGAGAATTGTGAGGCCGGTAAAAATACCCAACAATTACGCTGGTTTTACATAGACTTGTTGTACGCGACCATATAACTTCACTGTCACACTCAACTTTGACCTCAATAGAGACTTTTTGTCGACTGCAATAAACACTCCCCCTCCCATGGCTTCTAAACGGTCTTTCCGATATAGGTTCCATGACTCGCTAAATATCTCAGAGCTTTCCGCTTCTGGTTTCAGCCAGCTCTCGATCCCTAGAATAAGCTGAGCACGAGAATTTTCCTGGAAGGCAGTAAATTCAGGAACATTGTTACGAATGCTTCAACAATGTACTGATAAACTCTGAAGGCGGTTTGATTTCCTTTGCTGTGTATCGAGTGGTGAGAAGAGCACCTCAAACTACCATCTAGCCCGAAAAATCCTCATTTGCACCCCACAAGTACTCTGCTATCTGAGTAGTTGCTTCCTTTGTGTAGTGCACCTCTGACCTATCAAGGGAAGTCCTACAAATCCCCAATCGATAACACAGGTTTAGAAATCTGCAGCAAAAACTGTCACAGAGGCGACGAATCCTTTGGTTTAGACCCTCCAATCTGCTCCGAGCCAGTGGACTCCGATCAACTCTAGGAACAATGCTGCAAATGGCGAACTCTGCTTGCACCCCACGCGTGAGCCAGCAGCCTTCACCACTTCGGCCAGCTATCTCTATGAACTGAGGATGGCCTCAAAACCCATGCAACACGCGTCGTTGGTACCGACATGAGCCACAACTTGCAGACGACTGCACTCTGGATGCTCGATAGCTGCAGGCAAGGCCGCCTCCACATCTCGGATGCCGAGTGCACATTGGCTCTCTTTCCAGCGTTGAACGCTATCTGCCTAAGGGGCTTCGTACCACGCCTAACGTTGGAGCTAACGATAACTGGTATAATCCTTCCCCCGTGAGCCTGCTTGGACCCTGCTGAAGGAGAGGCAGTCTGCCCACTCAGGGTGAATGGGAGAGGCCAGACGACTAACCTCCAGATTGGCCTTCCGTCTCGAGCGAGGCAAACGCGTTACCACCTGCCAGTCACTCTGCTGTGAGGACTGATCCACCGCCTTGGTAACAGAGCCGGTGGGCGAAACAAACGACACTTGATGTGTCCCATGCGATTTTCCAGAATCTCCACCACCGCTACACCCTGAAGCAGTAGCCGAAGGTGATTGACAATAACCAAAAGAGCATTCAGCTGTTCGCGAATTGTGGCCAGCTCCTCCTGCGTCTGCACACAGCATGCACACATCCTAGCAAGACTAACTGAAAAAGCAGACAAATCCTAGATATGAAATTTGCTATCTTCCAGATGTGTCACCAATGGACGCTGATGCCTCAATGAGCTATGTAGATGGATATTCAGAAGAAATGAAAACTGCGCTACAGACTGCCCAAATTTACACTTATAAAAATGCTAGCTTCCACTTCTTAAACGGAAACACGTATGAAATTTTAGAAATATACTACGAGGAAAAAACGGGAAAAGATAAACACTTAACTTGTCGCTCTGTAGATGTGTATCAGCTGAGAGCTAGATCCAACTGACTGGCTTATTAAACGAACGTAGGCTGTTGCCGACTGCTACATAGTCACCTAAGTATAGGAGGATGGCCGCCATCAGAATATCGAGTATGGGTGACCTCAGGGAAAGAGTAATGCTGCCTCGATGGTGATAGCGAAGCCAGAGATTGCTCTCAGAAGAGAAACATCTTTTATTGGCAGCACATTCCTTACAATACAGAAACCCGCCAGGATAACTGTGCTTTTTAAAGCGCTGCTGGCAGGATGTGGAGATGGGATGGCCCAGATAGAAACCGCCCGGCGGACTAACGACGAGGGCCAGAAAGTGGTTTTTACGTGAATTCACACATCCGACTAGGTGAATACCAGGCTAGTATCCAAGGCCCGCGTCAGTTACACGATTTTCAAAAAAACGTTCGGACTCTTTCACATGTATAACACTACATGCAGACAGTTGAAGTACAACTATTCCATCCAAAAGAGTAAGGCGATGGCGACAGGATGGTCTTTCGTGCATCCATTTAATTAACCATTCCACATCCAATAGTAACCATGCCAACCCCACGTAGTTTGGGACTAAGGCACAGAAAAAAGAAGATATTCTATACAACAAAGTCGCCCAGTGCTCAAGGCAGGAACTGCTGATGCAGTGACATGCTTGGACTGGAATGCTGGCAGCAGCTGGCTGGGTGACCTTGCTGAGGTAAACGGTGTCAACACAACCTTGTAGCAAGGAGGTGGCCAGTAGCAAGTAGCAGGGAGGTCGCAAGTTGGGTTCGGCTTGCCTCGGGTCGACCCTAGACTCTCCAGAGATAATGGAGTTCTAATTGCTGGCGTGCGGCAAACAGCGCCTCTGGGATGGTCTCAGTTTGGCGACGAAGAGCATCAGCTAGTTCGTACTAGCAGGAACGTGGCTGTGTTTATAGTCGAGTCGGCATAAGAAGATTCATGGCAACGAGCAGCGCTGTTGTCTGCTTTCAACCCCAAAGCGTAAAAGGCTGCAGGTGAAAACAATAGCAATTTATGGAACTGCAACAACACTAAGGCATTGCCACAGAGAAGTTTACAAAACCATATTATGAGACAGGTCGTCCGCCTGCTTAGCTGGGTGGTAACGTGCTTGCCTCCCATGCACTGGGCCCTGATTCGATTCCCGGCTGGGTCGGATATTTTCTCCTCTCGTGTTGTGTTGTCCTCATCATCCACATCATCGGCCGGAAGCCGCCCAATGTGGCGCCGAATGAAATAAGACTTGCACTTGGCGGCCGAACTCGAATGGGACGTCCCGGCTAACAATGCCATGTGATCATTTCATTTTATGTGTGACAGATTGAGGTTGGCGCACAAAGCTTTCACGCCAAGCCCACTGCAGCTGTCGGGGATCTTCAAAAATGGTTCAAATGGCTCTGAGCACTATGGGACTTAACATCTGAGGTCATCAGTCCCCTAGAACTTAGAACTACTTAAATCTAACTAACCTAAGGACATCACACACATCCATACCCGAGGCAGGATTCGAACCTGCGACCGTAGCGGCCACGCGGTTCCAGACTGTAGCGCCTTTAACCGCTTGGCCACACCGGCCGGCCGGGGATCTTCTTACGCTGACTAGACTACATAGCACATGCGGACTGTGGAGGCCACTGGCTGATATGGAGTGTGAGTTGGTGCCCAGTCTGCAGCTGAAGTCAGAACTGATGTTGAAGCGCACCACGGCGCAGGCGATAGACACATCAGAAGCCCTGTCTGACGTTGGGTGGCGAGAGACAAATCCCCAGTGCAAGTGATCTTCCGTTGGGCTGGAGGAGCTGATATAATTGTCCGGTAGGCGTTATTGTGGCAAAAGCTATGCTTGTTGTGACATGTATCTGCAAAGCGCTACCCCAGGTGTCGGTGTGGAGCAACCCCGCCCCGTTATAGGGAGATCGCGGAGTGCATGATGGAAGTAGCGATATTACAGTGCCTGTAATTGGTGATTTGTAACTGGCGCCCAGCTTGTTCGCCTGTCGAGGCACGCTAGATACTGAAGAAGTTTACGCAGCAGTTCTTTGTGTAATTTGTTTCCTTCGTCGCTAAGAGTGCGTGGATTCTGGTCTTGGTCGCCAATATGTCCCCCGACGCTACGGAAGATCCGAGGAATAGTACAAATGCTATTCGAGAAATAATTTTACATTCAGCTGTGTTTGTTGTCTGCTTTATTTGCATTCAATTTCCAAGCCTTTCAAGGTTGTGTCTTGAGGCATTTGGGAACAGTTATCGAGATAATACACACGCAAATACCGAGGTGTTTGAGGGTGAAGCCATAGTCGAAGTAAGCACAAGAATAGCTGGGTGGGAAATTAACCTAACTCGATGTTACGCAACCTATTTTGGGGCTGAGGTTAGCTTTATCTTCTGATACTGTAAGGGGTAGTCAAATGAAAACGAGACGGATGGGAAGAAGGTAAATAAATTGTTTACTATTTAAAAAGCAATCTTCTTAGCCGTTAACACGTTTCCCACTACGATACAAGACGATCAATGGCTTCATGGAAAAATGTTTGCGGTTGCCTGCGGAACCATGAAGGCACCCAGGCTTGGACCTCTTCGTCCAAAGCAAATCGTCTGCGGGCCAACATGTTGCCAAGGTTGTTTGGAGTACGGTGCAGTAGTTTCTCTAGGAAGCCCTTACACATCCTCCGTACAGTCCCGATCTGTTCTCAAGCGATTTTCATATTTTTGGAGCCCTGAAGGAGGACAATCGTGGCTGTCGCTTTGCTTCGCAGACATTGTCCATGAAGCCGTTGACCAAATTGTCTCACAGTGGGAAAAATGTATTAACACTTATGGCGATTAATTTTGAAATAACAAACAGTTTACTTACTTTTTTCCAGCTGTCTCGTTTTCATTTACTGTCCCTTATAAATTGTAGTTAAAAGGTGGCTCTGCTGTGCCCTCCAGAAGATGCGGAACGCAGTGTACGTAGAAGAATCCCGAGCCGCCTAGTACTCAGGTGGAACTGAGTTTAAACCAGCCTCCAACAGAGGGCGCACAAGGCAAGGACTACTTACGCTACCGTCTTATGTCACACAAATAGTTGCCACGTGGACATCCATCCGTCAAACACGGGTATAAGCGGACACACGATTCCGCCAAAGACAGTATCGCGCGATACAAGCAGCACCTAAAAACAGCACCAGGACTCATCCACAGCCGCCGCCAAGAAGCGCCAAACTGGCCATACTACAAGTTACTCAGTCATTATTCACTGTTCTCATGCCTACAACAGAATTAAAGACAGATCACTGCAAGTGACCATCTAACTAGTGCGACACATCATATTCATATTATACACTCCAGGAAATTGAAATAAGAACACCGTGAATTCATTGTCCCAGGAAGGGGAAACTTTATTGACACATTCCTGGGGTCAGATACGTCACATGATCACACTGACAGAACCACAGGCACATAGACACAGGCAACAGAGCATGCACAATGTCGGCACTAGTACAGTGTATATCCACCTTTCGCAGCAATGCAGGCTGCTATTCTCCCATGGAGACGATCGTAGAGATGCTGGATGTAGTCCTGTGGAACGGCTTGCCATGCCATTTCCACCTGGCGCCGCAGTTGGACCAGCGTTCGTGCTGGACGTGCAGACCGCGTGAGACGACGCTTCATCCAGTCCCAAACATGCTCAATGGGGGACAGATCCGGAGATCTTGCTGGCCAGGGTAGTTGACTTACACCTTCTAGAGCACGTTGGGTGGCACGGGATACATGCGGACGTGCATTGTCCTGTTGGAACAGCAAGATCCCTTGCCGGTCTAGGAATGGTAGAACGATGGGTTCGATGACGGTTTGGATGTACCGTGCACTATTCAGTGTCCCCTCGACGATCACCAGTGGTGTACGGCCAGTGTAGGAGATCGCTCCCCAAACCATGATGCCGGGTGTTGGCCCTGTGTGCCTCGGTCGTATGCAGTCCTGATTGTGGCGCTCACCTGCACGGCGCCAAACACGCATACGACCATCATTGGCACCAAGGCAGAAGCGACTCTCATCGCTGAAGACGACACGTCTCCATTCGTCCCTCCATTCACGCCTGTCGCGACACCACTGGAGGCGGGCTGCACGATGTTGGGGCGTGAGCGGAAGACGGCCTAACGGTGTGCGGGACCGTAGCCCAGCTTCATGGAGACGGTTGCGAATGGTCCTCGCCGATACCCCAGTAGCAACAGTGTCCCTAATTTGCTGGGAAGTGGCGGTGCGGTCCCCTACGGCAATGCGTAGGATCCTACGGTCTTGGCGTGCATCCGTGCGTCGCTGCGGTCCGGTCCCAGGTCGACGGGCACGTGCACCTTCCGCCGACCACTGGCGACAACATCGATGTACTGTGGAGACCTCACGCCCCACGTGTTGAGCAATTCGGCGGTACGTCCACCCGGCCTCCCGCATGCCCACTATACGCCCTCGCTCAAAGTCCGTCAACTGCACATACGGTCCACGTCCACGCTGTCGCGGCATGCTACCAGTGTTAAAGACTGCGATGGAGCTCCGTATGCCACGGCAAACTGGCTGACACTGACGGCGGCGGTGCACAAATGCTGCGCAGCTAGCGCCATTCGACGGCCAACACCGCGGTTCCTGGTGTGTCCGCTGTGCCGTGCGTGTGATCATTGCTTGTACAGCCCTCTCGCAGTGTCCGGAGCAAGTATGGTGGGTCTGACACACCGGTGTCAATGTGTTCTTTTTTCCATTTCCAGGAGTGTAGTTAAGTAATGTAAAATTGAAAAATTGACCATCGTAAACGGTTGCCAATCTGTGTTGCCATCACTTTGCCATAGATGTTCCCTAACCATGCTTGGCCCTGTAACGAAGCTGTACAGTTTCTGCGTACAAGTAACCCAACTCTTAACTGCAACTACACCAGTTTGCGAAACTTAAGGATGAAAGTAGCTATCGCGTGATGTGTCACTGCCAAGTATTTGGACCATACATAGAAAGAACCGCTACAGTACAGAACATAACAAAACAGTTGCCAAATGAAACAAATACGCAATCAGACTAACAGAAATGAGAGTTTTATTCAAAGAAAATTATGACACTGTGGTCACAGCGATTTATGCTGGTTCCCTGGATATTACAAAAGCCGTCATATGTTTCTTAATAGGGTGTCTGATCACCACGGACGGAAATATATGCTCTGCAACGTGTTCTCATCGTGGTCACAAATTTGGCAAGGAACTCTGGTGGTAGGGAGTTCTATTCCTCCACCAGCGTGGTTGTCAACCACTGGATGGCCATTGGTGCATGTGGACGTGCTGAAATACGTCTCCCCAATGCATTACTCACGTGCTCGATGAGATTTTAGACAGGGGAGTGGACAGGCCAGTCCATTCGCCGAATATCTTCTGGTTCCAAGTGCTCCTCTACTGGCGCTGTTCGATGTTGTCGTACATTACCACCCATAAAAATGGAGGCAAGGTCGAATGCACTCCTGAAAAAACTCCAACGTAGAGGGAGTGCAGTGTCGCAATAACGATCACTGGTGAGTGTACCGCCGGACGTGTGGCCGAGCGGTTCTAGGCGCTTCAGTCAGGAGCCGCGCTGCTGCTACGGTCGCAGGTTCGAATCCTGCCTCGGGCATGGATGTGTGTGATGTCCTTAGGTTAATTAGGTTTAAGTAGTTCTAGGTTCTAGGGGACTGGTGACCTCAGAGGTTAAGTCCCATAGTGCTCAGAGCCATTTTTGGTTGTAAAAAACATCCGAGAAATGATCTAGAATGTGAGAGCACGGTGACCGGATACGGCGTCGCGGTGCAAGCACTGCTAAGCAGGCGTCTGGGACCATGCTGCGTAGTCGTATACCGTAAGGAAAGCCTGCACTTCGAGAATAAAGCTTTTATAAAGCTTGAGCTAAATTACGACCTAGATGCAGGTCCAACTACGAATGTCGTGTATGGAAATACGACATAGGCTAGAATATAGCGTATAGGAAAATTCTTTCACATTTGTGTATCATCCCTCATTGAACTAAACATTTTGTTAAAAATACTTTGGTGACCATCTATGCACCGCAAAATAAATATTCTTCTTAAGGAAACGTTGTTTCATGCTGAACGTAAGGGCGTAATGACGGTGTTATCAGTGCGCGCAATACACGCTGTAGACTTATTTGACACTGCAGTGTAATTTCGGACCCACGTAAATGAAATAAACAATTTGCTAACAATGATTTGGTAACCACCCAAGTCACATAACAAAAATTTTGTCTTCCAAAAAATAACTTCATCCTATATTTAAGTATGTGTTCAAACTGCTGACCATGGGCTGAAAGGCACATATGCAATAGCCGTTCGAAAGAACGATGAACAGATGTAATTACAGTGGATGATATGGTAGAGCATGCACTGGCGATTCGACGACGCATGTCGTTTGGCGAAGTTGGAGCTTCGTCACGGACTACAGCTTTCAGTGTTCCCCAAAGAAAGAAATCGAGAGGAGTCAAACCGGAGGACCTCGCAAGCTATTTGACAACAAAATTTCGTCCTCTCCAACGTCCAGGAAAATTCTCATTCAGTATTTGCGTCGCAGCACGGGACGAGTGAGATGGAAAACCGTCGTGTTACAGCCGCATGCACTGTCGAATATCCAGTGATACCTCTTCTACAGGAATAGCCAGGATGTGTACGAATGTCCATTTAGAAGGTCTGAGATGAAGAAAGGTCCCACAATGTAATTTCCTATGGTTCCGCACCATAAGTTTACTTTCCACGGCCGTTTATGTTGCACCTAATGAAACCAGTGTGGATTTTGGGCTGTCCAGTAGTTCATGTTATGCAAATTTACATTAACGTGGTTAGTAAATGTTGATTCATCGGTAAGGAGCACACGGTGGAAAAAAGAAGAGTCGTCTCTCTGTATGACGTTTGATATTACGGTCGTCGAGGGCCTGATGGAAATTCTGTCGATGCAGGATGCGACTGACACTCGTCTGGCTGCTTCCACATTCCTTGGCAACATTTCTCGTACCGGTCTGCGGATTCATTAGCGTCAGTTGCAGTCTTCTTTCTTGTCCTCTTTGTGACGTTCAAGTAGTCTGTCCGCACTAGCGTCTTAATAATTCGCTGAATTGTCTGGCGCGTCGGACATAGACGATCCGGGTAGATAGCCCTATGCCGCTGTACTGTGCTTACTGCATTTATTTTACATTCCCCATAAATTGGTAGATACAACTTCTCCTAATTGGTGTACATGTCTTCACGCAACGAATGTTGAAGCAAATGAGTGGCCTGCAGTGCTGACAAGTAAATAGGCAAATGTGTCGACATTGTGACCCAGGGTAGCGCGAAAGCTCTGCTTGGCGGTATTCGCACTGCTAATGCCCATTCCGGCCACCGTGATCTCAAATTCTAGGTCATTTGTCGAATGTATTTACGACAGGTTTCAATGTCAGTATTGACAGACTGTCTTCTAAAAAGCTATCGAGCGTATTTATAGAAAGTATACGGTTCCGTTGAAAAGAACGTACTTGCTTCAATATCTCCGTTGACAACAGCACTAAAAACACTAATCAAACAGAAAAATGCGTGCCTCTCGACGCTCTAACATTTCCCGAAAACCGCGTTTCGATATGTCTAACCGTTCACGAAATTAAAGAGGTGTTACGTCTTATGTGACGCACCCTGTATAACTACCACTCAATGGACTATGTTTATTTTGCAGGTATGTGACGTTCCGCTAAATTTTCATGTTACAATTTTTTTCTATTATTGTCATGAAAACTCTAGTGAAAGGTGGTTATAGCATGTACCAACGACCATGCAGCAGTTATCAACCTCACTGGTAGAGGAATGGAAAGTGCTGTCGCAATAACCCGTTACCAACCTTGTGACCAGTATGGGTGCATGTTGCAGAGCATATACTGCAGAAGATATATTGTCGTCCGTGGTAATCACACATCCTATTAAGAAACATTTGTAATCTCCAGGGGACCAGCATCAATCGCGATGACTACACTGTCATTACTATCTATGAATAAAAGCGTCATTTATATTAGTCTCATTGCATATTTTGTTTCAGTTGCCTTCTATACTATACTATAATGTACTGTAGTAGTTCTTCCTATATATGATCAATTTTTTCTGCTATATTACTTGGCAGTGGGACATCATCTGAGAGTTCCTTTGCCGGCCGCGGTGGTCTCGCGGTTCTAGGCGCGCAGTCCGGAACCGTGCGACTGCTACGGTCGCAGGTTCGAATCCTGCCTCGGGCATGGATGAGTGTGATGTCCTTAGGTTAGTTAGGTTTAAGTAGTTCTAAGTTCTAGGGGACTGATGACCTCAGCAGTTGAGTCCCATAGTGCTCAGAGCCATTTGAACCATTTTTTGAGAGTTCCTTTCATCCTTAACTTTTGCACACCAGTGTAATTTCTGTGGTAAGTGGTGCTCCTACTGCCGCATATTTATGTTTGACACAAAGTATTTGGTGAATTTGTCAGTAACTATTACTTTAAATCATAATATTTTCCAAAAAGGGCAATAAAAATTAGATTTTAGGAAAAATATTCTAAATAAGGAATAGTAGTCGGTAACGGTTAAGCTGTCAAAATACGTAAAATAGCGGAACGAATGCCAGATTTGTATACGTGCCATTTTTTATGTGACAGTACAAAACTGCCGTAATCCCAAAGTTCGCAAGCTACGCACCATAGCAAGAAATATAATTGGAAAGTGGAAACGTCAGACTTCTAAGTTCCAGATTTTACGTTTGCCAGATGAATAAAAAACAGTGTTTTTATATTTTTACATAACTTATTTGTAGCCAAGAAACTGAGAAAGAATTCTGATAGCACAAAATTACGCAGCTCACCTCATCACTACAAAAAAGTAATAAGACAAAACAGAAAACAAATAATTTGTTAAGAACGTTCTCGATGCAATACCAGGGAACTGAGTGGTTCTAAGTGCCACTAATACTGAGGTACTACGTCCTGATTAAGATAGTAAAAGTTCAGAAATACAGCAATAATGTATTAACTACTCGAATTGTACTCAACAAAAAGCATTTCCTATGTCTTTTAAATGTTTCTCAGAGAATAAAAGTGTTAAATCCAAGAAAAACTCTCTCAGTATTGCCTTCTATTTCTTACGCACGTCCATACTTTGGATCAGATGTTGCAATATTTACTGTAGAACATAGTCAGCAGGTTTTGCAACTGATAAACATGACTGGTCTTTCAGATGAAGTACCGGCGCGGCATACATCAGCCACGGCCTTTCCTCTTTAGAATACACTGACATTTTTCCATTCTTTTGTTTCAGAGCAAAAATTTTTAGCAGCTATTTGAAATGGAATAGTATGAGATAGTTTGATTGATACTGCATTTGCAGATCTTACATGCCGCATTGACAACAGTGTTTCAACAGCATTTTTAAAATTAAAGAAGTCAGTTGTTTGCATTCGAGTTGCATGGAATGGGTTCGTAGCTTTAGTTGACTCTACACTGTTGTGTAAATCTTGAAGAACAAAGGCCTTGCTTACCTTTCTTCGTTTTTCTATAATTCCATACTATTTGTCGCAGCTCAAAAAGCTTCGCCCCACTCACCAAAAAGCTTGTGTATTATCTCATTCCAGGCTTACCAGAAACATCATTACAAACTAAATGGTGTTCTTGAGGCATAGCATAATGCATTTGCAGATCTTACATGCTAAAACTACGAAACCCTTCCATGCTATTCCAATGCAAACAGCTGACTTCTTTGATTTTTAAAGATGCTGTGGTAACATTGTTGTCAGCGCTTGGAACTACAGAGAGAGGCTCTGCTTGGCAGAAAAATAATGGCCCATCCAGTAATGTTTGAAACATTTTTCCCTCATTTGTAACTTGGAATAAGACTAGGAACACACCACTAAAAACGAACTTTGTGCAAATATGGCGCTTGGACCGTTTAACATTTCCACTCTTCAGTTCTTCTCATGACGAGACAATCATTGACTTCGCGAACTCACAACCAAACTATGACGTTTCAAACCGACCTAGTCGTCTGCCTACGCAAGGCATAAGTCTCTCATTACAACCTACAATTTAAGAAAAGACATAGACACAAAAGAAACATCGTTAATGCGTTGTTATACCTCCGCTTAGATTCTAATACCCGCTTCCAGTGAGACAAAAGTATATCCCCAATTCAATATTTATTCTTACTTCGTACATTTTCCGGAAGAGAAGACATCATTGCCACTAAATAAAGTTACAGTTTTCTTTCGATCCCGACTAATACAGCAGTTTGACACTTGAGACTTAAAAAAATATAGCACAAAGGAAATTATTTAGTATCTGGAAGAATACTGCTTACCTGACATAATGAAGGCACTTCCACTGCTGAGGTTTGTTTCAGAATTAGAAGGAACAGTTTTAACGGCTGAGCGACGTGAATGATTCCTAACCAGCTTGCACAGAGCAACTGAGCAACGCGAATGAGCACCAAGCACTACCATAGTTACGTTGCGACAATACAGGAAATAACGTTACAAAACAGATGAATGTTGTTCATGGGAGATACGTAATTTTGCTTAGGGAAGGATGCGGTGCGCCTTAACAGGAAATAATGGATCACACAACAGTCCAGCAATTCCGATTCTTAAACTTCCCATCATTTTTCTAAATCACAAAAGGTGAACGGTAGGAGGGTTCTTTAAACAGGTTATGGCGACTGCACGCTGTCCCCATACTTTTTCAACTCACTCCCTTTCTAATTGTTTACATTTCGACAGACGTTGAGCCATGAGGGTCCTTCCTTTCCTCACGACGGTCACGACATACATCTCCACATCTTTAATCCAAAAGGCAATTTAGGATGTGTGGTGGACGGTATTTGTTGTACCAGTCTCTTTTCCCCACGTCCTGTCCCATACACGAATGGCGCGAAGGAGCAGCGACTGTTGCTAAGCCTCTGTACGAGCTCTCTTATCCCAGGTTTATTCCTCGTACTCGTTTAGCGAGATATAAGTGGGACGAAGTTGTCTGACTCTTCACGGAACGTAAGATTTCACAATTTAAACATCAGCCTTCTCCGTGAAGGAGAGCATGTACGTAACAGTTTCGAACCTAATGAATGAATCCGTAATGAAACGTGAAGCTCTTCTTGGTATCTTCTCTACATCGTCTTCTAATTCCATCTTGTATGGGTACCACTTTTTTTTATCATTAATTAGCTTTCGCGACGTGCCCTTACAGACATCTCAACAGTGGAAAGATGATAGCGCAGTGTGATCCGACAATTCAGAACATTCATTAGGGTCAAACCATACCCTGACAAGAAGTTACGTAGCGTTAGACTTATGCGACGCCATGGATATGGTTATCTTGTCACTTATGACGGTAAGAAGATAAGGACTATACTACACCTCTCCGATCCAGTAACGCACTGCCGAGTTATTTTTGTCGCTTCAATTTACCTACCCATGCATAGTAAAATAAAAGTTATAACAAATTACTTTCTGAAACGTCATGCTTGATCTTAGCGCAACTGCACCGAGCGAGTTGGCATAGTGGTTAATACACTCGACTCGCATTCGGTAGCACGACGGTACAAATCGACGACCGGCCATCCAGATTTAGGTTTACTGTGAGTTCCCTAAATGGCTCCAGGCAAATTCCGGGATCGTTCCTTTGAAAGGGCACCGCAGATTTCCTTCCTCGTCCTTGACGCAGTCCGAGCTTGTGCTCCGTCTCTAATGACGTCACTGTCGACTGGACGTTAAACCCTAATCTTCCTTCCTTTTTTTAGCGCGTCCTCATCCAGATTTTCTAATTATTTGGGCAGGTACAAAAAAAAAATTGGCAGCAGCTTCTAAAATAGCCTGCTGTATTCAAATGGCTCTGAGCACTATGGGACTCAACTGCTGAGGTCATTAGTCCCCTAGAACTTAGAACTAGTTAAACCTAACTAACCTAAGAACATCACAAACATCCATGCCCGAGGCAGGATTCGAACCTGCGACCGTAGCGGTCTTGCGGTTCCAGACTGCAGCGCCTTTAACCGCACGGCCACTTCGGCCGGCCCTCCTGTATTCAATTTACTCTCAGCTATGAAAGGGTCCGTTAGCGAATCATGATGTAGTCTCCATCGATCAGTGTGTGTGCAGATTTCTTCCTGTTTAATTGACATCGGATAGCGTTAAACTTGCAGAGTATCTAAGGACAAACTGTTGTTGATTTTCCGCCTGGTGTGTCAGTAACTAAGATGTCGAATCTGAAAGAACAACGTCATGAAAGTACATGTGAGACTGAAACTGAAAACTGAGAGACAGAGTTGCAACGACAGCGGGAGGACTGCCTTGTTAACAAGAATGCGATAGCAAATGACGAAAATGGGGCTATCCATATAAATAGTGTTCAAAAACAAAATATTCACGGACAAGCAACGATTAATAGCCTCACTAGCACATAGATAGTCAACTTCCTTCTACTTGAGAAGCGACCACTGAAGAGCTGTCATCTAATCCAGCGAGCAGCTTTTCGTTACAGTTCCTAACAACATCTAAAATTTACATAAGGAGGTCACGGATACCGAATGTCTCGAGGTGTCAATAACCTTTTCCAAAGAACAGTCATGATTTGAGAAACCACATAATCGTTTCTGCTCTCCCGTCACCACATTCTACGTCAGATAATTTCGAAGAATTATGAGCAGATCCAGTCAAACGCAGCAGATAACATTTTTCTAGGACATGTTTTCGTTTACCAAGAAGGTACTCTTACGATTCAGAACCTAAAATAGAATGTGTGCTGTATCCCATAAAAAAACTGTTTCTTCAACACTACGAATTCGAGAAATTTTTGAAACGAAATCTTGTATACAGAATTTGTGTTTATTACGCGACCACGACAGTATTGCTCCAGGCCTCCCATGCCCTTTATCGGAAACACATGGTAACGTGACAGTGAACAAGTACAGTAGTGACTGGGGGAAGGGCATCGCAATGTGAATTATTTCAAGACAGTAGTGCATATACGCACTATAACGTGGTTCAGCGTGTCCTCGTGAAATATCATGATAAAAACCCACGATAAGCTGACCGAAGCGCTCTCACTTCCAGGTGTAATAATATTGTGGTCGACTAATACCGAATCGTACAGATGACGGACAAATAAGCGAAAAAAATTATGACCACCGGCCACTGCGAGACTGAACCCCACTGGTTGTGATGTCGGCACGTGATGCGGCAAAGAAAATACATAAGCGGAGCAAAGACGAGTAGCGAATCATTCTAGCGACGATATGGGCCTCAAGTGGCGAAACACATAGACGTAAGCGACTTTGACAAAGGGCAGGTTGTTATGCCCCGTGGTCTGCGAACGACAATTTCGGAAACGGCGAAGCTATACGGCTGCTGCCGTGCTACTGTCAGAGCATCCATGGAAAGTGCTTCAACGACGATGAGGCAACGATTAGGCGACAAGGTGCTGGACATCCACAGTCTCATAACGAAACATGGAGATGGAGGCTTGAGCTGTCTCCAAAGCAGGGTAGATTGCGATCTGTGGCAGCTGTATCGACCGAGTAACATGCTGCTAGGCACAGTATTTCGAAGCGCACCGCTCACCCCAAATTCTTGAACAATGGGCTCCGCACCAAACGACCCGTACTCGTTCCAATGTAGATCGACAGACACCGTCAATTACCATTGCAGTGAGCATAGGATGGTAGAGATTGCAGCGCTGGAGTCTTGTTGCCTGGTCGGATGAGTCACATTTCTTGTTACACCAAGTCGATGGTCGCTTCTAGATACTCTATCTACAGTTTGGGGAGGGGGGTGGCGGGGACTGCTCCAAACATGCATTGCGTTACAGATGCAGTTCGGTGGAGGCAGTATTGTGCTGAGGGGGGACATTTACCTAAGCTTCCATGGGACAAGAGGTAGTTATCGATGGCACCATGACAGCTCTGGACTACGTGAACATCACGGCGAGCACGATGCATCCTTTCATGCTTGATTTCTTCCCAGCAGGAAAACTGTCCGTGTCAGAAGGCCAGGATCATGCTACAGTCGTTTGAAGAGCAAGATAGTGATCTCACTTTGATATCTTGCTAATAAAATTCGCCTCACATGAACCTCACGCAACATATCGGGAATTGCACGACTTCTGCTGTGTTTCACTCCAAAGCAGACGAACACGCTACTGAGCAGGTGGCCATCAGGTTTTGGTTCATCATCGTATCTACACTGTGGAACACGATTAAAAGGACACTCGTAATTGTCTTCCCTTGCGACGCAGAAGTTTGAAATTTGGCTCTCAGGTGGCTACCACCTGTCTCTGTAATGGTGCAAAAGCGCGGCGCCCTGTGACGTCACCCTCGGCCTCGGCGACGCTTCAGACAGCAAAGTATCGACACATGAGAAAGGAAGGCCACAGCTCAGAAGTTCATGTGAGGTGTAAGATGGGTTAATGATATCACATTGCCACCAAATTTCAACATAATTTTACCCAACGCCAATGCGGGCATGGTCTTGGGAAGGTAGTCACACCCCTTCCTACCCAAATTCCATCCCCTCTACGATGTAAGTGAGAACCGTGACTGCCAGGGTTCAGATAACGCAATTTTCTTGTGGGTGGTCGAGGAAAACGTTTAAGATAACCCGTTGCTCAGAATCGACACGAAAAGGCCTCAGAAGGCGGCATAAAGGGCATCAATGAAACGACTCCTTCCCCTGCAGCTATGATTCCCACACAAATCGAGGTCGAATACGACAGTTGTCAGTGTGATGAACAACAGGACGACTTTTTTGACAACTTTCGACACTGCCGCCAATCCCCGTACGATTCAACTCCTCTCTAAGACAGCGTGGGGCTGTAGTCCCATTGAACGTGATATGACTCCTTTGGAGTGTAGTGTGATCACAGTTTTGCCCTCGTGTACAGGGTGGAACGACTAGGGATCGTTCAAAACCATTCGACGAAATCTGAACGTGATCCGCAGCAGCAAACTGTGTTTATGTTTTTTGTGTTCGCGCCCTCTTGTGGCGTGATCCTAGAAGTGTTGAGGAAGGGAAGTTGCGACATTCACACATGAACAAATAAAATAGCAAAGGGTCACTCTAGGTCGCCCACTTTGGCAACATCCTCGGTGCCACATCCGCACATTAGTTCAGCACTTTAAAAAATGTGCCTGTACAAAGACTTCGACATCCATTCATTTTAGTGGTGCTCTGCTGCAGAGGGCATGCAGAATGCGGGATTCGTAATCTAAAGGTTGAGGAACTGAGTAACAGTTTGCCAACCTTCAGGCGCTAGAGCAGTGGCGGAGCATGACTGAGTCGAATGGGCGTCAAAGTCTCTGCAAAAGGTACATTTTTAAGGTGCTCAACAAAGATGGACGGGTGGCACCGAGGCTGTTGCTGAACTGGGGAGGGGGGGGGGGCGGGACTTAGGTGTTGTAAGGTGGCTATAATTTCGGACCTTACAAGCACTCATCTACATACTTTGCTGTGATTTGCAATCGGAATTAGGTACCATTTGATAGGTTGTACATCGTATATATGAATATTTAAAGAAGACTGACATTATCAGGTACACCTTGTAAATAGCTGTTAATGCTTACTGCATGAAAGGTGATGGATTGTCTTTATTATCAGAATGGCGTAATGAATAATTGCCTATACTAGCAGAGGTTGGAACGCCAGTGGAAATGAAAAGTCAGGCGTAACTCAGGCTCTGGGTGGAAAAGCCCGCACAGGTGTGCTGTTCCTGCTTAACACAGGAAGTAGCCCAAGACGGACGGTCGGGGCACCTGAGCGCGGAAGCACAATACAGCGGCGGCCGGCCAGTATTGTAGTGGGGCCGGAAGGATAACCGGATAATACTTCGGAAACTCTGAAAATCTGGTCGCCACAGAGAGGAACGAGGAAGCGTTACCTCGGAAACCACGCAGGCCGGGTTCTTTCCAAGGAGTTTTACTCTGAGAAGCGTACCATTGTATGAATTCCTAATTAACGACTACAGGTATCTCCTCTCAAACTTTCTGCGCTGGACGACAATGGACTATAAAATACGGTTGGTCGGCGTTTGGAAGAATCTGTAGAGAGGGAGAATATTCCATAGTCTCGAGAATATGATTCATCTTCTGCAGTTACGGGTGAGGGGAGCCGAACTTTGGTGGGAAGCCAACGGTGGAGAGAAAGAGGTCTTCCGTCTTGAGTGGCTGTGTTTGACGGTCGCTCATTATCAGCTTTTGTTGCTTCAGGCGGACTTGCTGTCTTTGCTCTCAGGAGATTTTTATAGTTAAAACGGGTAGGCACTGTACTGTTGCCAACTTATACGATTCTGGACTTCGCATCAGGGTAGGGAGTCGTCGCCGAGCACGCAGCGTTCAGTGACTGAGTGCGCCGCTTGTTCCGTCTACGTACAGACGTTATCTGAATTCCGTCCTTGTGGCTGGGAGTTCGCGTTTCTTGTCTGTAGAACACAGAGAGAAGAAGACAGTATTAGATCATACTAGTGAAAGAACCGCCTTCTGCCGTCCTAGTGCTTGAATGAGTTTTATTTTGTGATTGGAGTTCTTCCATTGTCGCAGACGTGCACGAGAACCATCACTATGACACACCGGACGCAGTACATACGGTGATATTGCTAATTGCTTCGGCTTATTAGGGCTATAAAGCTAAATAACTGTGATCACGTAACTTTATTTCTGCTGAGGTTCCACATCACTGTAGATCATCTTTGAAAGTAGTGTCCTCTAGTGTTCGGTATGTAGATGATGTCAGTCATCTCGCGTTATTTATATTAGATCGCGTAACCATAAAAAGGGGCAGATTTGGGCAATTGATCAGTAATATTAGTTAGGAAATTCGTTTGTATCTTTTTATGTCTATTGGACATTGATATATAAACAATTGTAATATAAATGGGTTTTAATCTACAATAGATGTATAAGCAGAAACAACATTTATCATTTAGTAGTTACTAGTTCCCTTAATCATTCATTTATGTTTCTGTTGTAATTTATAAGTTAAAGAGCAAGAAGGAGGAGGTAATATCACCACCAAGAAATCCTAAGATCTGTTTCAGGGGGTAGTCAGACAGGGCCAAATCTTCATTTTTGTGTTCTGTATTTTTCGTTGCGCACATTCATTTTACACCCGCCTGGAGTAGCAACTTGGAAGGTCTTACAATGACCATTTGCCTTTTTATTTAAAGCGTTTATTAACGATTCTGTCAACAGTTGCAGTATTTACGTTAGATGAATAGTTTCGAACCTTAAAGGTTCATTTTAAAGTCTGGCCTACTGAGGCTACAAAAATCAGTACGTAGTTGTCAGTGAACAGTGAATACAAAGGTGGTATTAGAATGAAAAGTTCAAATGTAACAGAAATAAATTATTTGAATACAAACAAACTTGCTCTCACAGTGCCTGAACTTAATAATAAACATCAAAGTGCCAACACATGCTTTATAAATGTTTGCAGAATGAATGCCACAATCCACACATGCCTCTTACAAAGTCAAAATGAAACTGGAGGTCAACATAGTTTAAAGTTCGTATTTTTATTCCCTCTATTATTTAATGAGAGTTTTATTAATGTGACTGCGTAATATTATTAATCAATTTTTTTTATCTGTGGTTTGGTTTAGCGATTCCTTTTACTGTTTGCTCCTTTTATTTTAGTTGAGTCCTTTTAATTATGTTTGCGGTGGTTATGAAGTCTATATTGCTTACTGTTCTCTGTAAGTTAAGGAATACGGTAGTACCATATGCGTTTCGCAGCAGCAGATCTCATTGAGTCTCCTTGCTGGAACTTCTCCACCTGAAATCGCTAAAGACAATTTATCGCTCTACGGAAATCGATCGGTACAGGCAAGTGCTATGCTGTGTCATGTGTACGGAATGTGGCGTCCAACTTTAGTTTGTGGAATTATTTCGGTTTTCGGAGAAATATTCTCGATGAATCCCAAAACCATGTAAAACTGCAGTTTCGCACCATCAAACCACACAACACTTCCGAACGGCTTGCGTCTTTATAATCACTGAATATTTCCTTTGAAATGATTAAGGGTTACGAACTCTACACACCTGGTACTCCTTTTGTACTTTTATATGTATTTGTTTTCTTCAATACCATAAAATATAGATAACTGCCTTAATGGCGGCTTCCAACAACCTCCTCTTAAGCCGACATAGAACATCTCTCTTCCAATGTCCAACATGGGATAATTAACCTTGGGATAATTATCTCTTTGCCGTAGCTTAATACAGTCTGTATATGTTTGCTATCGAGTTCGCACGGAGATGCTTAAATTCCACAGAGTATTTCTAGCGTAGGTATTTTACATTTTCGTCGTATTAATTGTCCATCCCACTTTATTTATTAGTTTTTGGGTCACGAAACGCTACGACAGCTAACAGTAACAGGAAACTTTCAATGGTGCTAGCGTCACACCTCACGTACAAACGCACGTCCGCAGCCAATGGGCGTGTCGAGTTTTACATGTGGATGCATCGGGGCACTTCTATTAAACATGACATTAATACAGTGAATGACAACAACAAGTGTACACGTCTTACACAAATACACATGCTAGTGTCGCGTGTACCTGTTACATATCTGAACTTCATGTTCAAGTGCACGTCCACTCCAATGGACGCATGGAATTAAAATGTCGGGCATCGCAGCGCCTTTATTAAGCACTCACATTTAATATAAAGTACAATGAAACATATCACATTTGTTACTCCACTACAAATTTTGCGTTATACATACAAATAGTTGTCTTCCAAACGTCTACATACATAAATAGTTCACATAAATGAAACATTTAAAAACAATACTATTTTTCTAAGCCAATAAGTCCTGTAAAAAAAAAACAAAAAAACCAGTTACATAGTCCTGCTAAAACGTACTCGTACATCCATTATGTATATTCTCGTACAGGTCAGACGTTATACTTGAAAGTCGCTTGCCCCGTATCGGCAGATAAATACGATATTGCAGTGCCTGTGTTATCCTGATTACGATCCAAAGTTCCTTTGGCCCTGTGGAGACCACAGCCGTTACGAAACACATCAAATGAATACGCGATTGCGGATAAGGACTACAGTCAGCTGTACAATGGAATGATGACAATGAAAATTTGTGCCGGACCAGGACTCGAATCCGAATTTCGCACTTACCGCGAGCGAGTACAAGTCGTAGACGCATTGTTGACGACGTACGGAAGTTTGGGTCAGGCTGTGAATCGTGCACTGGTAGCCAAAGGCCGGCACGGTAGCTTAGCGTGTTCGGTCAGAGTGTTAGTTGCCCTCTGTAATAATAATAATAAAAAAACTGAGTTACTTGATGAACGATGAACTTGAACAAGCATCATGGAACGTCCGCCCCGACCAAATAGAACGAACAATAACGAACAAAATGAGATAAAAAAATGGTAAGGCGACCGTTCGCGATAAGTGCGAAATCCAGGTTCGAATCCCTGTCCGGCACAAATTTCAAATTTTCATTGTTGTCATTCCATTCCGCAACTGATGGTAGTCCTTATTCGAAATTGCGAATTCGTTTGCTGTAATTGTCTTAAATTTTATAGCAGTAATGAGTTTCAACAGCGCTGAAAAGTACCGAGGTGGCACAACACTTCGCATTCTTCAGTCCACTAAGCCTACATGAGGAGTCAAAGCTACCAAGTCACTGAGGGAAGTGAACTTTACCATGGTCCCCAGAGAAGCGAGTGAGAATGATGAGAGGTGGCACTTTCTGATACGTGAACATTTCCGAAACTCTTCGGTGTCTCTGATCCACACGTAACACTACGGAAAACCCACCGTACAGAAACCAAGCGCCTGTCTTAGTTAAAGTATTTAAATAGCTGCACAGTTACAAAGTTGCTGTAGGCGCTCAGGTCACCTGACTTCATTTATATTGAACAAACCTGTTACGTTATCGTATGAGATACGTGCGCCTTGAACCCACATCCGACGAATCTGCGTGTCGGCGACGGTGTAGTGGTAATGTCCCACAATGCCCGCTCAGCCGTTCTGGTACCATGTTGAGAGCGTGCAATTTTACCAACATTGGCATGCATATTGTTAATACCGCATACAGTTGCAGCACATTGTTCGCTATTTAGCTGACTTATGGGTTTGATTCTACATGTAACCTCCGCAAACCACTGTGAAGTTCCACTGTACCACTTATTAGAGTTTCCTTCCATTAAATTCGTGTATGGAGTGCGGAAACAATGGCTGCTTAAATACTTCTGTGTGCACTGTAATAACTTTAATCTTGGCTTCACGATCTCTGTGGTAGCGATACGTAGGGACTTACAGTATTTTCCTAGATCGCCACTTAGTGGCAGATCTTGAAATCTCATATGTAGGCACCAGATAATCTCGGAATAGTTGGCACCTATCTTCAAGCATCTGCAACTTTGGGTTCTTCAGAATTCCTGTAACGCTCATCTGGGAGTCAAACAAACCTGTGACCGTTCGTGCTGCCCTGTCTTGTATCCGTTCAATATCCCCTATTAGTCATATTTGCTATTGGTCCCACAGACTTCAGCAATATTCTACTATTTGCCGCAGTAGTATTTGTATGCAGTCTCCCTTCTAGATTGACTGCATTCCACAGTATCAATACCAACGAACCGAAGTCAAACATTTGCTTCAGCTGCAAATGAGCCTAAGTCAACAAGCATTGACTGATTAAAACTGGCCAGCCGGAGTGGCCGTGCGGTTCTAGACCCTACAGTCTGGAGCCGAGCGACCGCTACGGTCGCAGGCTCGAATCCTGCCTCGGGCATGGATGTGTGTGGTGTCCTTAGGTTAGTTAGGTTTAATTAGTTCTAAGTTCTAGGCGACTGATGACCTCAGAAGTTAAGTCGCATAGTGCTCAGAGCCATTTGAACCATTTGATTAAAACTGTGGTTCAATGATGTTGCAGTCGTAGGATGTCACTTTTCCACATTTTGTACTGTGCTCAATTTATCATTCTGAAATCTAAAACGTGTTTCCAGCATTTGTATCACTTTGAAACCATATCAAGATCTGCAAAAGTAATTGTAAAATTTTATTATTATTAGTGCCGGAAAATACTGAAAGTTTTGCAAATCAGAAGTTGTAATTATTATTAGTCTGGTGAAAGTTTTATTTCAAAAATTAATATTATGGCAGCAGACGCAAGAAAAATGTGTAGCTCCATCTCTGACAACATTCTCACTATCTTTTTTCTTTAAAATTGCTATTATTAAATTGTATTATGAAAGCCCTTGCGAGGTGCCGGGGCTAGCAGTGTATTTATCACTAAATTCTACTAGAATCCACATATGTAAATCATGCTCTAAGCCCCCCCTAATCTAACTCCGACTTTTGCTGTTGCACAAGGATAAAAAAATACGCGAACTGACTCTAATCAACCCTGCCAGTGGAGTAGAAGAGAGTTTGGCACCTGCAATAATTTAATTTGATAAATAAATTAAATAAACAAAGGTTTCATTAGCATAGTGAGGAATGATAGGGTTGCTCTATCTATTAACAGAATGAAAGTTCTGTCCAAAATAACAATATGATTTATTAAGACTAAACACAGAATAGTAAAAGAAACACAGGAAATATTTATAATACATCAAATTGGCTCACATTGGAGATTCATACAAACACTGTAAAGGTGAAGTTGTCCCTAAACTAGATCGTGAGGTTTAAGACGAAGTGGTATGTGGAGCCAATTCCTTGCCACTCAAATCTCAAGAGAGACACACAGCTAACCCAACAGTAATTGCTGCTACTCAAGACAGAACAAAGTTAGAAAAAGACGAACAGGCGCGCTCTGCTGTGCTCTGATTATCACCTAGGAAAATCCCTGTCTGCCGGTGCTGCGGACATACATTACCAAACTGTCTTCTTGACTGCCAGGACACGATCTGGCGTACCGGAGCCGTTGGCTGGTTGCTTCGACGTCCTCGACCGAAAGGCGAGAGCCGACTACCTAGAGCACCCGTACAGGCCGAACACACAACATTCCCGCCCCCACGACAGTGGCTGTGGTTACGTTCCAATCAGCAACCCGAAAACCGGCGGAAATTCCACTCCATTGCCGGAGCACTACCATTCCACCAATGGAGATTCTTGGCGCCAATTTCTGTGCTGATTTTGCTACGTCACGGAGCTATGCCCTGAGCAAGCCAATCCCAGTTACTACGAGGCCTGTTCAGAAAGTAAGCTCCGATTGATTGCCAAATTGAAACCACAGTGAACATCAGAAATGTTTTACTTGTAACAATTAGCTACACCTTTCAGCTACTTCTCTACGTAGTCGCCGTTCTGACTTAGACTTTTGTCATAGCGTTGTACCAACTTTTCAATAGCCTCATCATAGAAGGCAGCCGCCAGTGCTTTCCGCCAATTCTCCACGCTGGCCTACACCTCGTTGTCTGTGTCAAAATGTTGTCTTCAAAGACAGCGGTTCATGTGACCAGAGATGAAACTCAGGGGGAGACAATTGCGGACTGTATTGTGGGTAATCTCACATTTCCATTTGAAAACGATGTAGGAGCATCTTCATTGCCCCTGCAGAATTCGGCTGAGAATTGTCTTGAAGAAGAAACAGCACGACAGTTATGTAATGTTAGCTGCATAGCTTCAGGCGAAATTTCTCACCAGGCCCTCGTACTTGGCGGCAGACACTATTTTCTAGACATCTTTACGCACTCACTGCGAGCTCAGAAATGAGAAGAGCGACGCGATGCTAACTGGGGTTATACTAGAGACACTACCCAACACATCTGTGCAAAGCTTTATCGGATTTTCATAGTCGTTTCCATTTCGCGACCGATCGGAGCTTACTTTCTGAACGCCCCTCGTATTTTGCAGAAAGCGCGGGAATTTTCCCGCCACAGCTGCCTGGGTACATAAGTCATTCCCACGCCTCGCTGGTAGCCTGCCAGAAAGTGTTTTCGCTAAGCTTCTGCGAAGCAACGGAACCTCCAGCCCAGCCGCCACTTCCGGCCCCAAACGGGCGCGTCTCCTGACAATGCCGGCGTCCGGAAAGCATTCACTCGACCCCCCACGCCTGTCGGCCTACCCTTTCAAAGTCAGAAGAGCCCGCCTGTCACAGGACCACCCGGGTGACGAGAGACGCTGCATGGGAAGTCCGCGTGTGAAGGAATAGCAACCCTCCACCGCATGCAACTAGAGAGGAGAATCGTAAGATAGAAATATGAGAGGGGGCTCATGCCACCTCTCACCCTTATTCCAATATGTCAGAACGAGCACAAGGGCAAGACCAGACTTTGAATATAAGCGTTTCCTGTCAGTGCTAAAACACCATAATTTCCGGGAAAACGGGAGTCCCCTCCACGCAAAAGTTTGGCTGTCTCAGTTTATCCACTCATTATCGGGGTCATCGCCATTAGAGGCAAAATTGGAATTTATCTACGAACAGACTGAAGGTCCAACAGACGAGAAAATGAATGAGGTAGCGGCAAACTGCCGATCATTCCAAGAATTCAAAGATGCAATTTTCGGAATGTACTCGTCACAGGAAATGCAAGACCTAGCAAAACAAGAAATTATCCTCTGCCCAGACCTCGAAATGTCAGGGTATAAGAGCCCTACGAAGTTATTCAAAGGACTAATAAAAAAGAACCAGTTCTTAGACGCGCAGCACAATAACAGTGAAATCATCCGCTTTACCTTCTCGAAACTACCAAGTAATTACCATCTAGCCCTAGTTGGTAAACGTGGTACAAATATCGAGACCTTGAAGAGTCTATTTCGAGAACTTGAGCTGATATTCGACAGACAAAGTGCTCGAGAGCGAATCACAGGACAGAATAACTGCTATCGGGCACAACAACGCAAGCATTACGGAAGAAATAATAGGTATGGACCGTCAGGAGGACAAGAGCAGCGAAACGGAATTCGGGAACAAGGGGAAACTTAAATCAGTTCCAAAGAGGTAATATAGCTGGCCGAAGTGGCCGTGCGGTTAAAGGCGCTGCAGTCTGGAACCGCAAGACCACTACGGTCGCAGGTTCGAATCCTGCCTCGGGCATGGATGTTTGTGATGTCCTTAGGTTAGTTAGGTTTAACTAGTTCTAAGTTCTAGGGGACTAATGACCTCAGCAGTCGAGTCCCATAGTGCTCAGAGCCATTTTGAACCAAAGAGGTAATAACGAGCGGCGTTTTGAGCAAAACTGACGAGAGGCGAACCAAGGTTCTCAGGGGGTCCAGGTGGTCGAAATTCGGGCACCTATCCCCAACAGCCAACAACGAAGTAGTAGTACGACGCGAAACTGACGTCAGGCTCGTGCGGAGACCTCTCAATACGACTCCGCAGACACTGTGTGCATCGTAAAGGCATGCCACCTCTCAAACTGAGTGACATGGCAACCTCTCAAACCCAGCACCTTGCAAATGTGTCTTTAACTACATCAGAAACATAAAAAAGAGATGCAATTGTGATTACTCGTAAACTATCACTCACAGACTAAAGCATAGGTTCGGTTTTCCGCTCTCAAAGTACGACCAGGAACACAATGTTTTTTTCAACAAATATAATTGAAAAGTGGAAATGTTAAATGTTCTACATGCCAGGTCTGACATTTGGAAAGAGAATTAAATAACACTGTATCTTTTTGTACGTAATTTATTTGCAGCCAAAAAACTGGGAAGGTATTCTAATAACATACGATTATGCTGCCCAACTCATCATTCGAAAAACAATGGGACAATTTAGGAAACTGATTTGTTAAGAACTTTCTAAGTGTCACACCAGGGAACCGGCTATTTCTAAGTGCCAACAAGAAAGGTTTTGGTTTAAGTGCCATTAATCATGGAAAACAGCGTTATATTTGCGATAGCACACATACAAAAATACAACAGTATTGTTTAAACTAGTAGACCTGTACTCATGAAATGCCACTTCTTGTATCTTTCGAATTTTTACAAGATACTACCAGAATTGAATTCGAGGAAAAAGTGTTTCAGTATTGATTTCTGTTCCTTACATAGCTCAATTCTCGGGACCTGATGTTGAAAAGTTTACTGTAGAGCTCCCTGTACTGTTGAAGAACAAACGGCAACATCCTCAACAGGTCTTTCTTTTCAAATGATGGGGCACAGCAATCAGTCGCCCTTTTCTTTCAGGTTTTATTAGGCAAATATAGTTTTCGGCTAGTGCCTAGCCATTTATCAATGCACTATTTCACGGTATCAGTGCATGTCCTAGTGCGTCAGACCCTTGTTCACAGTTCAAGTCTTGAACGAATTGTTACAGAAGCCGGAACAAAAGGGGACTGACGCACTAGGACATGCACAGATGCCAGGAAATAGTGCACTGATAATGGCTAGCCACTAGCCGAAATCTAAATTTGCCTAATAAAATCTGAAAGAAAAGGGCGACTCATTGCTGGGCTCTATCATTTAAAAGTCATATCACAGTCCTTGAGTGCACCCACATTCCTAATGGAAGGTAACTTGATAATGTCTTTCTTTTCGCACCTGATGAACCTCGGCAGTCTTTCAGATGAAGTACGGCAGGTTATACGTCACCCTTGACGTATCTTTTAGTGTAACGTTCTATTATAGCTATTTGAGTTGGATGAGTATCAGGTGCTTTGATCATACCACAATTTGGAGCTCAAGATGAACATCAACAAAAGCAAAACGAGGATAATGGAATGTAGTCGAATTAAGTCGGGTGATGCTGAGGGAATTAGATTAGGAAATGAGTCACTTAAAGTAGTAAAGGAGTTTTGCTATTTGGGGAGCAAAATAACTGGTGATGGTCGAAGTAGAGATGATATAAAATGTAGACTGGCAATGGCAAGGAAAGTGTTTCTGAAGAATCGAAATTTATTAACATCGAATATAGGTTTACGTGTCAGGAAGACGTTTCTGAAAGTATTTGTGTGGAGCCACCTATGGATGTGAAACATGGACGATAAATAGTACAGAAGAATGCTGAAGATTAGATGGGTAGATCACATAACTAATGAGGAGGTATTGAATAGAAATGGGGAGAAGAGACGTTTGTGGCACAACTTGACTAGAAGAAGGGATCGGTTGGTAGGACATGTTATGAGGCATCAAGGGATCTCCAATTTAGTATTGGAGGGCAGCGTGGAGGGTAAAAATCGTAGAGGGAGACCAAGAGATGAATACACTAAGCAGATTCGGAAGGATGTAGGTTGCAGTAGGTACTGGGAGATGAAGAAGCTTGCACAGGATAGAGTAGCATGGAGAGCTGCGTCAAACCAGTCTCAGGACTGCAGACCACAACAACAACACACATCTGCATTAACAATAATGCTTCAACAGCATCTTTAAAATCAAAGAAGTCATATTTACACATAATAATTATGTGCAGTGGGTTCATGGTTTAGCTGACTCAAGAATTTGTGTAAATCTTGCAGAAAAAGGCCTTGTACATCTTTCTTTTATTCTTGCGCGAACTAACATTGAATGAAACATTGTATACGTGATTTGGCTCATGCAGCAGATCACTGGGGGCGCAATAGCACTGAAAATGCGTTTTCTGAAGAAGCAGCACAAAGAATGATTGACACTGGCCCGCCCGGTTAGCCGTGCGATCTAACGCACGGCTTTCCAGATTGGGAACGAGCGCCTGGTCCACGGCACGAATCCGCCCGGCGGATTTGTATAGAGGTCCGGTGAACTGGCCAGTCTGTGGATGGTTTTTAGGCGGTTTTCCATCTGCGTCGGCGAATGCGGGCCGGGTCCCCTTATTCCGCCTCAGTTACACTACGTCGGCGATTGCTGCGCAAACAAGTTCTCCACGTACGCGTACACCACCAATACTCTACCACGCAAACATAGGGGCTACACTCGTCTGGTGTGAGACGTTCCCTGGGGGGTCCACCGGGGGCCGAACCGCACGATAACCCTGGGTTCGGTGTGGGGCGGTGTAGGGGTGAAGTGGACTGCGGTAGTCGTCGTGGGGTTGTGGACCACTGCGGCTGCGGCGGGGGCGGAGCCTCTCCGTCGTTTCTAGGTCCCCACTTAACATACAATACAATACCATACGATGTTTGACATTTCCACTCTTCAGTTCTACAGGGTGATTGAGCTGCCCCTACCGATATCGTTTCATGCAACCCCACATTACACAGCAATATTGTTGGCCAGTTCACTCTGGAGATGCAAAGCACTGTGTCAAAATGTCGCAGAATAACTGGTAAAGTATACGAAGACTTGACTTTTGTCACCTCAGTGTATACTGATTACGCGGCTGTCGCCTGTGTGGACACCGCTCCTGATACAGACGTAGTGCAGGTTGCATAAAACGACGTCGATAGGGGCAACAGAATCATCCTGTATTTTGTAGAACGGTGTTTCTTGTCCGACGCGTTTATCACTTCCCGCAACCCTTGTAAATTAGCTTGCCCTGGCTCTACCAGAGATGTTCCGAGAGGTCACCCAGAGAAAGCGGTGTACCGGCGCAGGTCGGTGCGCGGTAAACAAGCGGAGCGCACACGTCAGCGTCAGATACCTGCCGCGGACAAAGCGGCCGTGTTCTTTGTGCGCACGTGCGGCGCGCCGGTCGCGTGCCGCTGCCACGTGCCCGGCCGCCTGCCCACGTGCTCTGTCAGTCGCCGGCCCGCTGCCTTCGCCCGCCGCCCGCCGCCTACCCCCTCCCCTCCACGCCCCGCCTTCCGCACTGCGCTGAACGCCGCTTGCTGCCACATCTCGGGCCCTCCCACATCTCCCACCCTTCACTAACTGGATGCGCCCGTTGATAGCAGATCGCCTCATTACCCAACAAACAGTTTATCGCTCTGACTTGGCGATGTTATTTTTTCTATTGTTACGTCATTCTCCTCATAGCTGTCAACCATAGGAACATGTCCCTACGCGTATTAGTGTAGGGACGAAGGGACAGATTAATGATGTAGCAACTTTTTGTCCAAGAAAGAAAAAAATTCAAATTAAGTCTTTACACGTCTGTCATCACTGCACTCGGAAAGTTGGCCTATAAGGGCCTACCTCAGGGGCAAAAGGAGGTGCAGAAGGAAAGTATTTTAGTCACTGTCTGGAGAGGACACGTGACAGGGGAAATACTGACGCGTGTTTTGCTTGGCGCTGCTCGTTCCGATAAGCTGCTGCCTCCTGAGGTACAAATTTCGTACGGAAGGAATACAAATCGGGAATGCGCATTACGAGACATTTTCAAATGTGGTACTTATTTGCAGCAAGGAAAGTAAACTACAGTTGCTGCAATGCAGTGCAATGATTAGAAGAAGAAACCCTGAAGTTGGCGACAATTGCGAATAGAAGACAATCAACGCGAAGTGTTAAGATTCGATTGGCGGCAGCATCTGCTGAACACCCACTAACCTTGTCAACAACAGATCACATAAGTGAACTCATATAAGGCATCTTCCTCGATTCTAAAATTGCCCAAAACACTGGCAGCAGCTAATTTCCCAAATAACAGTGACGGTTCAAAGGGTTCAAATGGCTCTAAGCACTATGGGACTTAACATCTGAGGTCATCAGCCCCTAGACTTAGAACTACTTAAACCTAATTAACCTAAGGACATCACACACATTCACGCCCGAGGCAGGATTCGAACGTGCAACCGTAGCAGCTGCAAGGTTCCGGACTGAAGCGCCTAGAACCGCAAAGCCACAGCGGCCGGTAGTGAATGTTCATTGCAACAAATTGTTAATAACGGGGAAATGTTACTCCCCAAAACGTTATAGCCTTCTTTTCCCGTCAGTCTAAAATTTTTTGCGTCTTCAGGGACTTTCACGGTGAACGTAGGGACATGATCGAAAATGGGTAGGCAACACATTACCCTTCGGTATGGGCCAGCAGTAGGGACGGGAAAAACCGACCGATTAAAATACTGTATGTATCGTTATTTTTCGATATTTGTTTCGTCTCAGTTATAATAGGTTTTTTTATATTTTTTGCTAATAACCTAGTAAAAAACTGAAATGTAAATTAGCCATAGCAGCAGTGATAAAATTTTTGGTTTTTAAGTAAACCTATTTAAAGAAAGGAGTAAATTTTATTTGTCAAATTTTCATTGGTTTGAAATAGAGGTTTATTATAGGAAACAGGAAAAAGCAATCAGTGCTGTTTTAATAGCAATGCCGACAGAAATGAGCAACAAACCTGTTTAATTTAATACTTTGACGGTATGTATCTTGAAACCGATAAAGTCAAAAATCTTCAATTTTTGTTCGATTTCTACGGTTATTTAAGAATCCGGGTATTTTGAGCTGCTTTAGCACTCAGGTTAAACTGGCGTGGAAAAAAACCGATATTATGTAAACCGCTTGTTTCAGAGATAACCGCCACCCCTAGCCAGCAGCAGCCGTTTCTATTCTTCAGCCATAGATAAAAGACTTACAGTATTTGAGGGCTAATGGCATAGCGGAATAGTGATCACGTCCGTGTACGTAGTTTGCTGTCGATCTCTGATGTGTTTAATTAGTAATTTTCGTAAAAGTCTTAATCAGAGTGGTAAATGAACGATTAAATAACTTTTCCATAGTTAATAAGACAAAACAAACCATCTCAGCACAGTTTGAGCTGTTCCTTAACTTAGTATTAATTGAGGCATTGACAAGGGAAAGTTAGTAACTCGCAAAAAGAAAACTTTCCAGGGCTACAGAAAACAAAATTATGAACTCGTTTCTTCTAACCTTTTACAGAAAGTGCTTGGAATCAAAGCATAGACTAATGCTTTGTGTTACATACGGCATATGAGGAATTTGGCATGTTTTGTGCATGAAATTTTCACTTTCTGCATATTAAACGTGCAAAATCACTTTCGTTTCCAAAGTCAGAATTACTATTATTTGTATTTTATGCAAAATGCATGACGCTTCTCAACAAGGTATTCCAACATAGATAAAAAGGATTTTTACCCCTGTGATCTTCAAATATTTGCATTCCCTTTTTCTTCTCCTCTATCACAGTACACACACATTTGTCTAATAGCCCCAATACTTTTTTAAACATGCTGCAAAATTTGCATGCGACGACTGTCAGCGTGTGACCAACATGTGTCAGAAGCTCGCCTCCTACTTAATTCTGCATCATCGTATTTCCCATCACGTCTTCTCTGAATATTCACGAGTTCTCTTATAACCTCTCAAGTGAATTCACGACACTTACAAAGGCATTTACATTGAAAAGTTCCATGCCCTCTTTAGATGTCTCCTCTCATTTTCATCAATTTTATTAATGCTATACGACGTCATTGCACGGTAGTAACAGACCGAATAAGGTTTTTGTAATGAGGGTATTTGTGCTAACAGCTCAAAAAATACTTTTCACTTGATTCCTATACATGTTGGGTTACTTCCCTGCGTGGCTTGTGCAAGGCAAATATCGGAGGACGTGGCACACGGCATTTCCGGTTAGGGGCTGCACTTCCCTGAATTCTGAGGGGTTCGTACAATAGGCTTAAGCGCCTGGCGGAACGACTAACGTCAGTCGAGTTTCGCCTACTGTATGCAGGGCGAAACGATCTGCGAGACGTCTGAGTGTCGCCGCAGTTTATGTGTTTACCGTTCCGGCGCGTCTGGAACGAAGATTCCTGACACCGACTGACTGCATTGTCCTCTTGATTCTGAGAATACTTGTGGACTGTGCCCTGCTGGGTGCGACTGTCTGGCGCCGGATGGCCGGTGGTCTAGGCAGGTTGTTTTCGTAGCGGGCCAAACGTCAGGTTCAGTGCCCTCTGCTGAATAGCAGAGGTATGATTGGTCAACTTAAACTGAGGCTAGTTGACGTCATAAAGCCCTGCTAGGAATTGGAGGGAACGGTCGCTATTGGAGCGAATGATGTTCCGAGGCAGTGTGGGGGAATTTTGGAATCAGCATTGAATGCTGATTCGCGGTTTTCGAGAAGAGTAAGGAGTTGAGCAATGCTGGCTTCGCTCTTGCATCGCATCACAGAGTGGAATTTTCGGGATCTGATCTTCGTTGGAGTGTGACAGTCTTGCGACTTGGTCGCTCTTTTTCGGAAGAACTTAGAATTCTCGGACAGCCTTCGAGGCCAGGGGTTGACACAGAGTTGCTGCATGGCAGAAGTCGGCACCTACATCATCAGGACGCTACTTACCGACGACGTGCTGCAGATTTCAGTATTGGTACAGTATTTTGCGGCTCTGGCATTGTAGGACCTTATCAATTTTATACTGAATCCCTCAGCAGCATGGGCGCTCACTTTGCTACGAGTCAATCTTGCTTGTTTCTCCATGTGATCCCATTTGAGCTCTCACTACTAATTGCGATACTGCTATATAGTCAGGAGATTAATATTTGATTCATTAGGACCTCCAGTCATTAGCGGCAATCGTTTGCATCACAGAGAGTAGGAGCCCCTTGTTCTTGAGCCAACTCTTATTCTCATAATATTTCAGTATACCCTATCCTTTAACCTACTGTGTGTCGACAATCATGTGCATTTATGTTCTGATGTGTAATAAACCTCATTTTAATATTTAATCCGCATATACACTCCTGGAAATTGAATAAGAACACCGTGAATTCATTGTCCCAGGAAGGGGAAACTTTATTGACACATTCCTGGGGTCAGATACATCACATGATCACACTGACAGAACCACAGGCACATAGACACAGGCAACAGAGCATGCACAATGTCGGCACTAGTACAGTGTATATCCACCTTTCGCAGCAATGCAGGCTGCTATTCTCCCATGGAGACGATCGTAGAGATGCTGGATGTAGTCCTGTGGAACGGCTTGCCATGCCATTTCCACCTGGCGCCGCAGTTGGACCAGCGTTCGTGCTGGACGTGCAGACCGCGTGAGACGACGCTTCATCCAGTCCCAAACATGCTCAATGGGGGACAGATCCGGAGATCTTGCTGGCCAGGGTAGTTGACTTACACCTTCTAGAGCACGTTGGGTGGCACGGGATACATGCGGACGTGCATTGTCCTGTTGGAACAGCAAGTTCCCTTGCCGGTCTAGGAATGGTAGAACGATGGGTTCGATGACGGTTTGGATGTACCGTGCACTATTCAGTGTCCCCTCGACGATCACCAGTGGTGTACGGCCAGTGTAGGAGATCGCTCCCCACACCATGATGCCGGGTGTTGGCCCTGTGTGCCTCGGTCGTATGCAGTCCTGATTGTGGCGCTCACCTGCACGGCGCCAAACACGCATACGACCATCATTGGCACCAAGGCAGAAGCGACTCTCATCGCTGAAGACGACACGTCTCCATTCGTCCCTCCATTCACGCCTGTCGCGACACCACTGGAGGCGGGCTGCACGATGTTGCGGCGTGAGCGGGAGACGGCCTAACGGTGTGCGGGACCGTAGCCCAGCTTCATGGAGACGGCTGCGAATGGTCCTCGCCGATACCCCAGGACCAACAGTGTCCCTAATTTGCTGGGAAGTGGCGGTGCGGTCCCCTACGGCACTGCGTAGGATCCTACGGTCTTGGCGTGCACCTTCCACCGACCACTGGCGACAACATCGATGTACTGTGGAGACCTCACGCCCCACGTGTTGAGCAATTCGGCGGTACGTCCACCCGGCCTCCCGCATGCCCACTATACGCCCTCGCTCAAAGTCCGTCAACTGCACATACGGTTCACGTCCACGCTGTCGCGGCATGCTACCAGTGTTAAAGACTGCGATGGAGCTCCGTATGCCACGGCAAACTGGCTGACACTGACGGCGGCGGGGCACAAATGCTGCGCAGCTAGCGCCATTCGACGGCCAACACCGCGGGTCCTGGTGTGTCCGCTGTGCCGTGCGTGTGATCATTGCTTGTACAGCCCTCTCGCAGTGTCCGGAGCAAGTATGGTGGGTCTGACACACCGGTGTCAATGTGTTCTTTTCTCCATTTCCAGGAGTGTAATTTCGTAGATTAGGCAGAATCCCATTTCCTGTTGTTTATTATGATAAAGTTTGGGTGTTTTGAGTAGATTACGATTTTTATTAAATTATTGTGAGTGTGCACTCCTTATTTCAGCAACTAGCAGGGTCCACCATCATTTTCTTCCGTTACCGTTGTGTGCATAATTAATTAGGTTGTAGATAAGGAGGGGGTCGAGTGCATGTCTCGTTCTCATGCAAAATTCGTCTGAATTAAAGAGGTACAAACTCTTCTCCACCCCGGCACCTCGCAACATGTTACCTAGGAAAGAATTGTGTGTATAAGCGAGTTTGGTTGAAAATACACGAAACAGCAGAGCAAAGAATCAATAATTTCAACTACAAGGAGATACCATTACCCTTTTCTCTGTTACTGGAACAACCAGACAAGCTTCACGAACACAGGACTATTCAAAAAGAAGGAACAGATTTCAAACATTTGTTATCCCCAAACTACAAAAGATAGAAACACAATTCCAACGTTCCTGGAAAGAGAAAAGTTCAAACTTCTACGCATTCAATATGAGCATCACATGTTACACTACAAATATCGAAACGGTGGCTCATTTCCTGTCACACACGAAGCAGCTGGTCTCTAGTTATCGAATTTACAGCTTCAACAAATGAAGTTAATCTTCTGCTCCTCCTCTTCCAGTCCAACGTCCCAGACCTTACACCTTGTGACTTTTATATGAGAACGCGTTTTTATCTCCTGAAAGTCTGCATTGTTAAAGCTGTGAATTCGATAACGGGAGACCAGCTGCTTCGTGTGTGACTGGAAATGTCCATCGTTTTGATATTTGTCGTTTAACGCATGCTGCTCACATTGAATGCATAAAAATTTGAACTTTTCTCTTTCCAGAATGTTGGAATTGTGTTTCTCTCTTTTGTAGTTTGGAAGCAATGATTGTCTGAAATCTCGTTTTTGAATGGCCCTGTGTATGAGAATGAAGACAGGAAGTTCTATTATATACTATATATGTTTCATGGTGACAATGAAAAGCAATCCAATTGAAGAAAATGGATTTCAGCCTAAGAGACACTAGTAACAAACATGCAGTAACCATTTTACTCAATCTATTTAACACGTTGTTCAAAAAATGAGTTTGCTCTGCATGTGTTATCTCCAATCGTACTAGAGCCCTACTCGGTGGGATGGAGTGCAAATAGCCTCGTGAGGCCAATGAGAAGTTACTTGACCGAGCAGTAGCAGCTCCAGGTCACGAAAACTGACTTCGGCCGGGAGAGCGGTGTGCTGACCCCAAGCCGCTCCATAGCAAGACATGTGGTCGGTCGGATCGATGGACCCGCCACAGTCTGTGGACGGATTTATTGATTGATTGATTGATTGAGGAAGATTATGCGACTAAACGGTGAGGCCATCAGTCCCGCTCTGTGGACGGAGGTTACGTTTACTGCTCCGCAGAGGCTGTCACACTAAACCTGGTGAAGCAACATAATAATCACGATACTAGTTTTTAACAGAATTTGTTGGCAAATTCATGTCCTATGTGTAGGAATCTTGCTCCAGTCCACAGAAGAAAACATATTGTTATGAAATCCGCCGACCGTCGTCCGATGTCTGTATGCTCGGGCGTTGAGATCCGTCGCGTCGTGTTCCGCTATTTCGATCTCGGCGGAATTCCTTGACGTCGACGGCACTGTATACGTAGCCCAACAGTAGGACATTGGGCGGGAGAGAATGAGTGCGCTGAACGGAATGAGCGTTCAAGTACGCATGTAAACTTAACAGAAATCTGTTGTAAAGTCATAGGAGAAGCAACTGTGACGATACACTAGCTAAACAGGGGAAGTAAAACAGGATCGCTAAACAGCACTAACTGATGTGGACTATCACTAACCTTAATGAAAACTATTTCCGATTGTTCGACTGTTCCGCTTAGCAGCCTACGATGTTGGGTGTGTTAGGGCGCATACATATGTGATTTTTAGATGAGTTCTGTTAACAATATAAAGCAATCAGTTTACACTGACGATACTGTGGGCACGTTAGTAACATGAAAACAACACTACTGTGCTAATTTGGAGTATGTAAACTGTGGTTCGATAAAGGAGCTTTACACCCAGTGTATACTTCAAACATTGTAAAAAGGTAGTTTACTGTCAACAGTCTATTATTTCGAGTGATGGACAATCGTGTGCACTTAATTTTATCATATTACCATTTTTAGTTCAAAATTGTAACGGCTATTTTCTGCTTTAAAAATAGGTAGGTAATATTAATCAGTAGCCCCTGACAGCACGGCGCCTGTAGCGCGTGCCACATGTGCTGTGAGGATAAACTGAATCTTCGTTCAGGTCATAAAAAATACACAGTGTGTGTGTGTGGGGGGGGGGGGGGGGGCGTCGAATCGAGCAAAATTTTCCACGTAACCACAGGCTGTAAATGCATTATTGAGGGGCTATGGCGAATCAGAACGAGTGTGTGTGTATTAAAACTAAATTTCCTCAATAAATAACTGTTATGCTAAACAAAATGGTTCAAATGGCTCTAAGCACTATGGGACTTAACATCTGAGGTCACAGTTTCCTAGAACTTAGAACTACTTCAACCTAACCAACCTAAGGGCATCACACACAGCCATGCAAGAGGCAGGATTCGAACCTGCGACCGTAGCAGCAGCGCGGTTCCGGACTGAAGCGCCTAGAACCGCACGACCACAGAGACCGGCGTTGTGCTAAACAGCACCCTACTATTTAAAGTAGCTGAAGATAATGGTTTCAGATGAACATTTAAAGCTAGGCAAACTTTAAATTCCTATCCTTAGCTGTTTACATTAGACGTGAATTCTCTGCCATGTCTCTTGGGAAAAATTTTGAGTGTTAAATTAGGTACGCCTAAAGTACAGCAATGCCATTAATGCATTCTAAGACAAAAATTTTAAAAAAAGACGCACTAAGGTGCAATTGTTCGAATGGGACGGAAATCGCTTAGTTCCACGTCTGGCCCTTATGCAAGCAGTTACTCAGCTTGGCACTGATTGATATAGCTGTTGCTTGTCCTCCTGAGGATTGTCGTGCTAAATTCGTAGTATTCGGGGAGTAGAATATTGTCGACGAACCGATATGCTGTAAGGGTGCCGCGAATGACAACCAAAGGGTTCATGTTATGAAATGAAATGACATCCTAGACGATCACTTCTGGCAGTCGGGCCGTACGGTGGGCAAGACTCAGGTCGGTATCCGACCACTGCCCGGGCGTCTCCAAACACGTCTTCGCTGGTCATCGGAGCTCGATTCGAAGCCGGCCGCGGTGGTCTAGCGGTTCTGGCGCTGCAGTCCGGAACCGCGGGACTGCTACGGTCGCAGGTTCGAATCCTGCCTCGGGCATGGGTGTGTGTGATGTCCTTAGGTTAGTTAGGTTTAAGTAGTTCTAAGTTCTAGGGGACTTATGACCTAAGATGTTGAGTCCCATAGTGCTCAGAGCCATTTGAACCATTTTTTTTCGATTCGAAGCGGGACTCATCACTGAAGACATGTCTACTCTAGTGAGATTCCAGGCCGAAGAATCTGTCTGGAGGCGCCCCAGACAGCGGTGGAATACCAAGCTGATTGTCGCCCGCCACAGGGCCGGCAACCAGGAATGATGGTTTGGGATACAATTTCATTTCATAGCATGACCCCATTGGTTGTCATCCGCGGCACCGTCACAGCACAGCGATACGTCGACGATGTTCTAGGCCCAGTTTTGCTGCCCTTCATGGTAAGCCATACATGTCTTAGATTTCAATAAGACAGTCGTCTCCTGCAGTTGGCGAGAGTATCTACTGCATGTCTTCGTACTTGCTAAGTAGTACCTTGGCCACCAAGGTCGCCGGATCTCTCCCTAATTGAGAACGTTTGGAGCATTATGGGCATGATCCTCCAGCCAGATCTGGATTTAACGATCTAACACGCCAGTTGGAAAGAATTTGGCACGATATATTTCAGGGAGGCATCCAACAACTTTGTATTGAGGAATGCAAAGTCGGCTAACTGCTTTCCACCAATGCCGGGGGTAGACAAACGCGTTGTTGGCGTGCCCATATTGTGAAGCTCTTTCTCTCGAAAGAATCATCCAGTTTCTCGGATATTGTACAGCGTCGTTTTCTTTTTGTCTTAGAATATATATTCAGCTGTATTGCAGAAACAATACAACCGTAAGACAGTCAAGATTTATTCTCTAAGGTGCAATGCTATCGACTGTTGCGCCAATACCTCTCTAGCTTACAATCAGCTGGCTAGCTGAGTAATTCTGATGGGTGGGCAGAAAAGCGCTGAGACGGCACGGCGAAAGCCTCTGGCACTACAGCTAGAGTGGTTCTCACACGCCGGGCGTCGATGCTTGTTGCCTGGGCTCCGTAAGTGACGAGATGAGGCGCCTTTTAATAACCCCGGGTCGAGGCCTTATAAATAAAAGCCGCTCCGGCAGTGCAGTATCTGTCGTCGACTTGTGCCTACGCCACCACGCCAGCTGTCGACCCAATGTATGTCGTCCAGTCTCACCTACAGCTAGCCGCCACCTTCACTAGCCACTGGTAATACGGTCCGTACCTAGAACTGATGCCACCTCGGACTGAACTGGCACCGTACAGCTGGGGCCTGCTACTGGCTGGGTTCCTACAAGGGGGTCTTTGGTTTGCAGACCATGCTGGGCGCCTCCTGCACCCGACCCACCGGAAGCCGCTGGCTGGCCGCTTGCACTGATGCCCGAAAGCGCAGCCAGTCCACCCACGAGGCTGATGCTGTGGCGTGATTAACGTCTGTAGGCCTGACGTGAAGACCTCCCTCAAAGAAGACTGTATACCACAATTTCATAATTACTCAAGAAGAAAAAAAATTATTGTTTTTCTTTGGTAATTTATTCATAAGTTTTATTATCCATCATCAAATGATGCAGCACGTGTTATAAAACAGCACATGCATTTAGCATACTTTACAGTTTTTATAAACTTATCTTACGAGGGTGAGTCAAATGAAAACCTTAAATATTTTTTTAAATATTATTTATTGTGCAGAAGCGGTACAAAGCTGATCACTTTTCAACATAATCTCCCCCATGCTCAATGTAAGTCCTCGAGCGCTTACAAAGCGCATAAATTCCTTTAGAAAAAAGTTCTTTTGGTAGTCCGCGCAACCACTCATGCACCGCGTGGCGTACCTCTTCATCAGAACGGAACTTCTTTCCTCCCATTGCGTCTTTGAGTGGTCCAAATACATGGAAATCACTTGGAGCAAGGTATGGTGAGTATGGCGGATGAGAAAGACACTCAAAATGCAGGTCTGTGATTGTTCCAACTGTTGTACGGGCAGTGTGGGGCCTTGCATTGTTATGTTGCAAAAGGACACCTGCTGACAGCAATCCACGTCGCTTTGATTTGATTGCAGGCCGCATATGATTTTTTAGATCTGTGTATTATGCATTGGTGACAGTGGTCCCTCTAGGCATGTAATGCTCCAAAATGACGCCATTTTCGTCCAAAAATAGAGTCAGCATAACCTTCCCTGCTAATGGTTCTGTTCGAAACTTCTTTTATTTTGGTCATGAGGAATGGCGCCATTTTTTGTTCGCTCTCTTCGTTTCCGGTTGGTGGAAGTGAACCCAGGTTTAGACCCCAGTGACGATTCTTGCAAGGAAGCCATCAGTTTCTCGTTCAAAGCGCCGAAGAAGTTCTTCACAAGCATCAACACGTCGTTCTCTCATTTCAGGAGTCAGCTGCCGTGGCACCCATCTTGCGGACACCGTGAAACTGGAGCACATCATGCACAATGTGGTGTGCTGAACCATGACTAATCTATAAACATGCTGCAATGTCATTCAGTGTTATTCGGCGGTTTTCCTTCACTATGGCTTCAACTGCTGCAATGTTCTGTGGAGTCAAAACTCGTTGTGATTGACGTGGACGGGGAGCATCTTCCACTGAAGTCACACCATTTGCGAACTTCCTACTCCATTCGTAGACTTGCTGCTGTGACAAACATGCATCACCTTACTGAACCTTCATTCACACCTTCACTACGCAAAAACCGAATAACAGAACGCTGTTCTTCCCTGGTGCAAGTCGCAAGGGGGGCGGCCATCTTTGTACTGATACTGCGACGGTATGTACGCATCTGCACTATGCTGCCATCTGCAGGCCATTCTTCACGCTGCTTACCAACTTACAGGATAACGGCGCAAAATTTCGATTTGTTATTACAAATTTAAGGTTATCATTTGACTCACCCTCGTAATTTTACGTAGCTTTCCCTGTAAGAACGTTGCTTATCCTATGAAAGTACAGCGTGGAATAATGTTGTATCTACATATCAAAAAATTTTTATTTCCTGTTACAATGGCAAAAATATTGAAGAGTATTAACAGAATACATTATCTATCATACCAAAATAATACACTGTGTTTATTTAATTAACCTCCAAACTAAAAAAAAAAGGAACTTGTAGTTCCGTATAGGGCAAGGAACAATAACAAAGAAAAAATTAGACAGAGGAAAAAGAAGTTGAACTGTTCGCTAAGCAGGTCACACATAAATTCACATAAAATTCCCTGTCTTGTGCATCAATGTATATACACATGTCCAACTAGCGCCTCATTTTATCTGGCGATAAAGTAAGAAGCTCTTTATACAACAAAGGAAACCTCCTAATAGGTACAGGAATGTTAACTTGAGATTTGTTTCCTCTTTTGTTTCTAGCAGAGAATGACATAACGAAGGTTCAATGACATTCTGACTAAGATGCAGATATACTGCATTTCGAAAATGTAATTAGTAAGTTTTGAGGTTTGCGTTAGATTGAAAGGGTACAGTACCGCCTGACATTGAAAATAGGTACAACATACTTCTTTATTTTTGTCAGAACAACACATTTTTTTTGTAAAATAACTCAATTTCAATTAATACAGCGAAGCCGGATACCAGTGTCGGAAAGAATGACAATTTATTTATTTAATCGATCACATGTGCACTCCCACAAAATAAATCCCTACATCCAGATTGGTGAGATCTGTGAAATGAATGAATGTATGGTCGTCTGCTAACCGCAGATAGTGAATGTGAATAGATGATCATCTTTGAGACGATCCTTTGGCCACCTTTGGTGGGACCAAAGAGATGAAATTTACCTGAGCTTTGAGCACCTGAAATGTGGCTGACCAATACGGTAGCAAGGTGCTCCCCCACTTCGGCAGAGGTGCCAGAGGACCTGAAGAACAGCCACGTTTCAGCACTCTGCCACTGGATCTTGTGCTGTTAAGACCTGTCTTAGGTGTGCTCCGTAAAGACAAAAGAGTGGAGACATGGTATGCATGTGGAATATTTAAGAGTAGTTTGAAATAATAATTTCTCTATTTCAGGAACTTTTGTGGGGAGAATTAAATGTCAGGCAGGTAATACTAATGGGATCGTAGTAATCTTCGGAAGTGACCAACGATCACAATGAAACCACGTGTAGCAATAAGTTGATATACTTCCGTGTGCTTAGGTTAAGCTGAATTACTAGCGTGTGTACTATAAGTTGAAATATTTAAGAAATGGCGTGTGCAGGACTTGAAATTAGAGGCGAGTACTTCCACGTGGTGAGTACTGTGTGTGTCTCAATCTGTGTATGAGACAAAGGATAAAGAGAAGTACTCGTCCATGGTATCAGTTGAGGACTCGTGTGTGTGATGAATATGTTCTTAATATTACTTTGCGTGATATGTTTCCGTGTGACGCTTGATTCGAACTATAATACTCTGAGAGAGAAGCAAGGTGAGTCAGCCGTCTATCCAGCAACGCCACTTGGCTTGCATTGCACAGGAAGATGTGCATATATCTCCAGAGTTCATAGTAGGAAAGTAGAATTACGAAGCGGGGCAGTGTCGTGTGAAACTGGGATAAATATTAATTGAAGTGGGAAAGCTGAAAGTGATAATGTTGTGACTATTCCCTGTGTTGTATTTCATGTTGTAGTGTGGTGTATGACATGTAATTTAAGTATGTGTGGTTTGCATGGGAGAGTAGCAAGGTAGTTTCAGAGGTAGTGGGTTATGCTTGTTCCTTCTGTACCGCTCGGTCTGGAGGAAAGTTTCGTGATGATGGTTGTGAGAGTCGAAGTGTGAGATGTAGCAGAAGATCCACCATCCTATCCAGAAAGTGTACGGTAGTGTTAAATAATTACGAGACCATAAGATAGAGAATCACCAATGTAAAGCCATGCCCACTGGGCGGAATTTCTCATGTGTTATTGTTGTAGGTTATAGAATTTGTGTGTTTAGGTTATAGAATTTATCGGAATAAATAAGATAGTGAAAAGAAAAAGATTGGTGGCCTTTTCCTTCGAATTGTATGTTGTCATGATATCCAGAAATTATAATGTGTGCGCCACTCATATTCAGTGCGATGGCCACGTGTTGATAAAAGCCGTTAAATAAAAAAGAAAGAAAATGTGGTATTGCCAGTGCGCAGTGAACAGTCAGAGTTCTGTAAATTACTGATAGATGTGCGTTTCCGTTGCGTAATATTCATACAGAAGAATAATTTGTAACTTAATTGTGAGTACTAGAGTTCATGTTACTCGATAAATAAGAATGAAACCACTCGCTTGGCAGACCACTCATCTTGCAGGCCTGACTGCTTGATGCCACAGTATGAGCAAGGCACGCGGGTGCCTCTCATAATTTCGACCCTGCCAGGATATTTTGCCAGGATTTTGCTGTTAGGGTTTGCTGTTAAGATTTTTTTTGATGGAATATATTGTGATAGCGCTAAGGAGTAAAATTTTTTTGTTTGCAATTTCTTTCTGGATTGGTGAGGATCTTTAATTTTTTATATAATCTGTTGCTACGTAGTACAAGGCTGGAAGATCGTTGTAAAATTTTTTTTGCGTAATGTCCGTAGTAACTAGGTCGCAGTCGAAAAGTGTAGTCACCATGGAGAATAGTGATTCTGGGGTGAATGTAGCAGTGCAGCAGGTAGTAGGTGTCGACCTTGGGTTAATGAGCGAGAACGGCAAACACTCAGAAGGGGCTGAATTGTCCAGCGGACCGCGGCTAAGTGATCCTTTAAGCGGCGGTCTTTGTCCACAATCGGGGGCTTTTCCCGTCGACGCAGGCGAGCCGGGACTAGGTCAGGTATGCAGTGAAAGTGCAGCTACCCTTAGCGAAGCTACGGTTTCTCAGGCGAACGAGGTGAGCACGTCGAAAGTAGCAAATGACAATGTGCTACTGCAGTTCTTACAGAGGATGGATAGAGATAATAAGGAAAGATTGGAAGCGATGAATAGAGATAACAAAGAAATATTGGAAGCCATGAATAGAGATACTAAGGAAAGATTGGAAGCAAATAAGGAAAGTTTGGAGGCAAATAAGGAAAGATTGGAGGCAATGGATAAGGGAAATAAAGAGGGAATGAGGAAGCTACACACAGTTGTCGATGAGCGTCTGTCCGCAGTTAATAATCGGTTAGATGAGGGAGAGAAGAATCTGGATGTGTTGAAGCAAGTATGTGATGCCGTGAAAGAAAAAGCCAATAATTTGGAGGGACGAATAAGTGCAATAGAGAGCGATATTACAGAACGTAAGGACGTGTTGCCGGATGAGTGAATCAAAGAGATAGTGGAGGACTTACTTGCAGATAAACAAGGGGCATTAGACAGCGTGGAAGCTCAAGTCATCCGGCAGGAAGTGGCGCTAAATAAACACAGGGATGAAGTTGCGGAGGTAGTGGTCAGAATGAATACGATTAGCGCAGATGTAGAAAAGATCAGTATAAGAGGCGAAACAGGCTCTGACAGTACGCAGCGAGAGGTTTATGCCGACCAGGAGGAGATACAATCACTATTACAGTTTAAAGAGGCCCAATTAGAAACAAATAGGAAACATAGGGAAGAACTAGCACAGTTGCAATTAGCATGCAGAAGCGAAGGTGAAACACCACTAGGTAGATTGCAGAGGGAGAGTGAGATAAATTCAAAAAACGAAAATAGGCAGAAAGTGGAAGACGAACTCAAAGAGTTAGAAGAATGGTTGTGTCGGATAAAACAGGTGGCAAACCCAACTGGGTATAGTCCAAGGTCGGAAAACATAAATGCGGAAGAAGAATGTAGGAAGCACTTTGTGTCGGTACAAACGTACACTTGTTTTCCGGATCCTGATAATTACCAACATCCATGCCTGTGGCTGTATCAATTTCAAGATTCATTACCTTCATCGTGGGGACCGCTCCTCAAAATGAAGTTTGTGTGTAACTATTTGAGGGACGAGGCTAAAGCGAAAATGCAGGAAGTTATTAAAGACTGTAGTAGCTACAAGATATTTTGTGACACGTTTTTCAATGAATTCTGGTCGAAAAGTAAGCAGGACCAGGTTAATCAAAGCATATTGATGATGCCGAATTGTAACGAAGGTGGTATAAGAGATCCTGTGGCGTGCTATCAGGAAATGCTGAGACGAAATAGGTATTTGGATGTGCCATACGAAACTGGGGAGCTCATTAGGATCTGTATAACGAAGTTGCCAGTGAGATTGCACAGAGATATAGCGATAGCAGGCAGAGGCTTAGACGATTCCGCGTCATTTCAGCACATGTTGCAGGAACTGGGTAATGAGAGCAACATCGTGAACGGAGACACGACTCATAGGTCAGACAGAGTCTAGGATAGGAACGGCAGAAACTATCAGAATGACAGGAGGGCATGGGATCCTGGCATTTCTTTCTTGTCGTAATAGATTGATGGATAGGAGAAACTAATCCAACATATCAGCCCTTAGCATCTTGCCTTAAAACACATGCCACTGGCACTGAAAATTGTCTATGTGGCAGACATACTCTACTGATATGTAGGAATGCAAATACCATACTTCTGATCAGAGAATAAAACACCAGTAATGGAATCTGTTAGCCTGGTCTCTCAAAGCAAAATTTGCAAATTTTTATTTGGGACAGTAAAGTAAAAGGACTGGTTCCTCAAAACAAACCAGTTGCTAAAAAAAAATGTTATGTAATAGTGCCAATGAGTCCAGTTTAATTAGTGCGATTTGACTATTGCAGGTACTTAACACGTAATGTAAAAAGTCAACATTGTGATTGAAGTTTTTAAATTAGATGCCATCTGATCTATAGTATGTCATAGTCGTGGTGACAGTTATAATGAGGTGCTGCGTATGGTTGTTCGGAATCTGGTGTTAGTGAAAGAGGCCACTAGCACCAAAGTTTCTAACACTTGGGCTGCCCATTTCTCCCAGCTTGTATATTCTCTACATACATTTAATTTTCATGTAAGCTTAGATTCCTAACTAGCAAATTCTTTACTGTGTATAGTGGACCATTCAGAGTGAGGCGGATTGTCCAGGAAAATGCTGTACTGATTGAGACGATCAAGGGAAAACAATCTCGTGGGCTTCATCACATTTCTAACATCAAATTATGGAAAAGTTAAGGATAGATCGAAAGTAGGCAATTTATGGTAGATAGTCAGTGTATTTATTTGCGGTGTGTAACGTTGTGCAGGGTCAAATGGAACATAAGAATTTTCAGGCGGGATGTCAGGAAGTATGACGGAATAGACTGGTCGAATGAGTCATGAACAGGAGTCGACAGAGTGGTGTATGTACGTATTTTTTGTCATATGAATAAGGATCAAGCAGAAACGACGTGATGAGTAACGAGGGGATAAAGATGGTAGATAGTGAGAGAAGCGACATGATAAATGGTAGTTGATAAAGGTGATATTTAAGGAGAGAAGTGACGTGAAGCAGTGTGATTAATAAAGAGAGATTCGACATGATGAAACAGAGATAAATAAAGGTGAGTAGAATTAATAATGTAGAGATGTCTTAGATGTATGTTACAGAGAGGCCTGTGTATGCTGCAATAGAGATTGATGCCAATGGCGAAGGAAGACCAGGAAATGATGAAGTAGTGGACGGACGGAGAGCCGAAATACGAATGACGAGATGAGGACAACTGCACAACGTGAAGGAACATAAAGGGAGTATGAGATCCAGGTGGTGAACGTTGTGGAATACTGACGTAAGATGTAATATAAGTGTAAATCTAATTCTTACCATAACATTTGCAACATGAAAAAAAAAGTAATTTTTGTTGATGTTGTTGAAGCCTGGTGCCAGTATAACTATTCAAAACGGTACCAAGAATGTGTACAGTTATTTTGCAGGATGAATAATTTGTGTATTTTTTGTTCTTAGATGAAATGTCGCAATTCTAAAGTGATATTTAGCAGGACGAATAGTCGGTAAAGTGAATGCGGAGGTAAGCCGATGGAGAGAGGTGCCAGAGTGAAAGGACGAATTCGGAGACTGGAATGCTATCTCCGAAACAACTTCAGGTGTTATGTGGTTGAGTATAAGGGAGCAAAGGTATGGTATGTTGTCGTGAGTGTGGTGGTGTTAAGGTTAGCTGACTTCTAGACCTATTCTGTTAGTGTATTAATGGATTGAATGAGAAGGAAAATGTGATGTCTGGTGAGTGAGAGTCGTAGAGTAGTGTGATCAATGCGCAGACTCCTGCAAAGGGGATGCTACCGATCCATAACTAAAACATTATTGTGCTTTGTTGTTTGATTTGGATGAACCTCGATGGCAGGTCAGGATCTGACATCACGTGGATGGTTCATACATGCCCTAGAAATGTTGCTATATATAATAAAGGTAAAATATATAAAGAGATACTAATTTCAGTCTGTCACAAGCACAAAGGTGCATTGTATGTTGTAGATTTAGAGTCATCAGTTTCTAAAATGTTTATTGTATTAGGATGTTAAAGTAGTTTACTATTTAATAACATGTGGTAGGTAATTGTGAGCTGTGTAGATTATTTCTTATTTTTTTTTGTTAGAACACTTTCAAGGGGTATTAATTTCAGTCTGTCACAAGCACAAAGGTTCACTGTATATCGTAGTTTTAGAATCAACAGTTTCTAATATTTTCACTGTGATAGGATGTTAGAGTAGTCTACTATTTGATATTGTAATTATGAGCTGTATAGATTGTTTCTTATTCCTTTTGTTTTTTTCTTACACTTTCATGTTTTGTATGAGGGACGACAGGTACAATCAATAGCACAAGTGTGGGCTGTATATAGAAAAGGTATAAATGTTGATGTTATATGTGTAGAAAACTAGGGTGTATAATTTTATGTTTTTTAGAACAAAGATTGTTTTATTACCAATGTATCTAATAGATCATACATGTAATCAATGAGTATTTAAATAATGTAAGAATATCCTTTTGTCTGTAATGTTGCGAGATGCACGGAAGGGTCTGACTGATTGGGTGTCGTAGCGCTGAGGTGCTACGCAGAATGCGCCCATACCGCTAGCGGGGCCAAGCTCACGTCGGCATTGGAGAGGCGACAGAGCCGTGGCACTCCCCATTCCACTGCCGGTCGAGGTACACTCCACGCGCCCACTACAGCAGCTCAACGGCCTGGGGCGACACGCACATACCACTGGCCATTCATAAGTTCCGCCACCCTTACGACTGGGGAAAGTATCCCGCGGAGGCAACAGCGGGTGGTTTCTTCTGCTCAATGGCTCGCGCGGCGGCGCCACGGCAGAATGAACGACGCGCGGCAGAGCCTGGCGGGCATTTTTTACCAGCAACCATTAACTAGTACTGGACTGTGGAGCCGTGAAACCAGATGACTGCTCGTACGTCTCCATAAGGTGGAAAGTGAAGGACTGGTGTTTCCATGTTGTGAGTGGTGGAAAAGATTTTGTCTTTAGCAGACAGGACGATTGTTTTGTTTTGTCTTGACCACTGAACGGTGGGATCCATAAACTTTTGGCAGTGACTTGTTAAGTGTGCTTTGTGAATTGCATGTGGGACGCTTGGTATACTTAAAGAGGACAGTTATCGTTTGGTGAATAATTATTGTATTAACGCAAGAAAGTAAAGTGGTACATTGACATCTGCATTTGTAGTAGGAGACATTTCTTTAATTGGTGCGGGAATAAGTGCTGTTTATTGGAACTTACGACTTTTAATTACACCTTGAACTGAAAGGACAGAACCGTGGGTAATAGTAGTTGTAGGGCCATTTCTGGACGACCAGATTCGTCTGGATGGTACTCTGAGAGTGACTATGACATTTGTGTTTAATGAGTTCAAAATGCCGATTTGAGTGACTTAAAGACTTCGTCCGGGTAACCATGGGAGAGCTTTGACACGGAGACAGTGTTTCTAGGGAACCTGTCAGCAACTTTTTTGACCCCAAGAAAATCACAGAATGAAATGATTCCGTGTGACTCGCGAGATAGGGAATAATGTATTTGTACTTGTAATTGTGTAAATTTTTTTATGTTTCATTCCAGAAGGGACAGCAAGTGTAATTGTATTTCATTAACATTTGTGTTTAGAATAGTGTTTTTTTTTGTTTGTTCTGGGTTATCAAGTTCACATAGCATGTTTATTAGAATATTTGGTACAATGATGCTTTAATTATTAGCCAGTGGCGTAATACGAACATAGCGGCTCTTGTTGCATTGGTCAGTAAAGTTGTCACAGGGGACCAAAGTTTGCATTGCACAACAAATATCGGAATTAACTGATGCATTTTGATGTCGTGGACAGTAATGATCTTGTTGGTGTGTTGACTGAAGCCACTTATTTGTATTATCACAGTGGTGATATTTCACATTAAAGTGTAACGAAGGCTAGTCGAAATGCAAGTTCTTGTCGTCTAAATGTGTAACAACAGAGAAATGAGCAGTAGAGTAAGATACGAGAGCTACTGGTGGATTCAAGCACTTATTGCTAACTATTTATTGCGTGTATTGATCAAAGTTGATGGACTGACTAGCTCTGCAGCAGGTATTTGTACTGGTGGGCAAGGATAAGGTTAAACTCACAGTCGAGTAGTGGTGGCAATTGCTTAAGTGATTATAGTTAATGAGGTATGACATGATGTCTTAGATGAACTATATTACGTAACCAGTATGTAACTTGTGGTATATTTCATTGTTTTTCCTCTCAGTTTTATTACTCTGTAGGTTTGATGTATGTTTTAGATTACTGATATGGAGCCTGACTTCTACTTGTAACTAGCGTACGCAATTTTTTTTCTTTTTTTGATTTTGTTTTGTATTTAGACATTGCCGTGTAAAGATTATTACAACGCAATTTATGAATGTCAGACTATTTGTTCTGTATTTGGACAGTGAGCTATCTAAAATTTCATGAGTACAATTAGTATTTTTTTTATTTGTCATAGAACTAGTGAAGTTTGGATTACTCATAGAAATAACGAAGATCCCAGTAACTAAGCAAATTTTTATCTCAACATTATTTTTTATTTGTATGATGTAATGCCTCCCCCCATGAACCATGGACCTTGCCGTTGGTGGGGAGGCTTGCGTGCCTCATCGATACAGATAGCCGTACCGTAGGTACAACCACAACGGAGGGGTATCTGTTGAGAGGCCAGACAAACGTGTGGTTCCTGAAGAGGGGCAGCAGCCTTTTCAGTAGTTGCAAGGGCAACAGTCTGGATGATTGACTGATCTGGCCTTGTAACAATAACCAAAACGGCCTTGCTGTGCTGGTACTGCGAACGGCTGAAAGCAAGGGGAAACTACGGCCGTAATTTTTCCCGAGGGCATGCAGCTTTACTGTATGATTAAATGATGATGGCGTCCTCTTGGGTAAAATATTCCGGAGGTAAAATAGTCCCCCATTCGGATCTCCGGGCGGGGACTACTCAAGAGGATGTCGTTATCAGGAGAAAGAAAACTGGCGTTCTACGGATCGGAGCGTGGAATGTCAGGTCCCTTAATCGGGCAGGTAGGTTAGAAAATTTGAAAAGAGAAATGGATAGGTTACAGTTAGATATAGTGGGAATTAGTGAAGTTCGGTGGCAGGAGGAACAAGACTTCTGGTCAGGTGACTACAGGGTTATAAACACAAAGTCAAATAGGGGTAATGCAGGAGTAGGTTTAATAATGAATAGGAAAATAGGAACGCGGGTAAGCTACTACAAACAGCTTAGTGATCGCATTATTGTGGCCAAGATAGATACGAAGCCCACACCTACTACAGTAGTACAAGTTTATATGCCAACTAGCTCTGCAGATGACGAAGAAATTGAAGAAATGTATGATGAAATAAAAGAAATTATTCAGATAGTGAAGGGAGACGAAAATTTAATAGTCATGGGTGACTGGAATTCGAGTGTAGGGAAAGGGAGAGAAGGAAACGTAGTAGGTGAATATGGATTGGGGCTAAGAAATGAAAGAGGAAGCCGCCTGGTAGAATTTTGCACAGAGCACAACTTAATCATAGCTAATACTTGGTTTAAGAATCATGATAGAAGGTTGTATACATGGAAGAACCCTGGAGATACTAAAAGGTATCAGATAGATTATATAATGGTAAGACAGAGATTTAGGAATCAGGTTTTAAATTGTAAGACATTTCCAGGGGCAGATGTGGACTCTGACCACAATCTATTGGTTATGACCTGTAGATTAAAACTGAAGAAACTGCAAAAAGGTGGGAATTTAAGGAGATGGGACCTGGATAAACTGAAAGAACCAGAGGTTGTACAGAGTTTCAGGGAGAGCATAAGGGAACAATTGACGGGAATGGGGGAAAGAAATACAGTAGAAGAAGAATGGGTAGCTTTGAGGGATGAAGTAGTGAAGGCAGCAGAGGATCAAGTAGGTAAAAAGACGAGGGCTAGTAGAAATCCTTGGGTAACAGAAGAAATATTGAATTTAATTGATGAAAGGAGAAAATATAAAAATGCAGTAAATGAAGCAGGCAAAAAGGAATACAAACGTCTCAAAAATGAGATCGACAGGAAGTGCAAAATGGCTAAACAGGGATGGCTAGAGGACAAATGTAAGGATGTAGAGGCTTATCTCACTAGGGGTAAGATAGATACTGCCTACAGGAAAATTAAAGAGACCTTTGGAGATAAGAGAACCACTTGTATGAACATCAAGAGCTCAGATGGAAACCCAGTTCTAAGCAAAGAAGGGAAAGCAGAAAGGTGGAAGGAGTATATAGAGGGTCTATACAAGGGCGATGTACTTGAGGACAATATTATGGAAATGGAAGAGGATGTAGATGAAGATGAAATGGGAGATACGATACTGCGTGAAGAATTTGACAGAGCACTGAAAGACCTGAGTCGAAACAAGGCCCCCGGAGTAGACAACATTCCATTGGAACTACTGACGGCTTTGGGAGAGCCAGCCCTGACGAAACTCTACCATCTGGTAAGCAAGATGTATGAAACAGGCGAAATACCCTCAGACTTCAAGAAGAATATAATAATTCCAATTCCAAAGAAAGCAGGTGTTGACAGATGTGAGAATTACCGGACAATCAGTTTAATAAGCCACAGCTGCAAAATACTAACACGAATTCTTTACAGACGAATGGAAAAACTAGTAGAAGCCGACCTCGGGGAAGATCAGTTTGGATTCCGTAGAAATACTGGAACACGTGAGGCAATACTGACCTTACGACTTATCTTAGAAGAAAGATTAAGGAAAGGCAAACCTACGTTTCTAGCATTTGTAGACTTAGAGAAAGCTTTTGACAATGTTGACTGGAATACTCTCTTTCAAATTCTAAAGGTGGCAGGGGTAAAATACAGGGAGCGAAAGGCTATTTACAATTTGTACAGAAACCAGATGGCAGTTATAAGAGTCGAGGGACATGAAAGGGAAGCAGTGGTTGGGAAGGGAGTAAGACAGGGTTGTAGCCTCTCCCCGATGTTATTCAATCTGTATATTGAGCAAGCATTAAAGGAAACAAAAGAAAAATTCGGAGTAGGTATTAAAATCCATGGAGAAGAAATAAAAACTTTGAGGTTCGCCGATGACATTGTAATTCTGTCAGAGACAGCAAAGGACTTGGAAGAGCAGTTGAACGGAATGGACAGTGTCTTGGAAGGAGGGTATAAGATGAACATCAACAAAAGCAAAACGAGGATAATGGAATGTAGTCGAATTAAGTCGGGTGATGTTGAAGGTATTAGATTAGGAAATGAGACACTTAAAGTAGTAAAGGAGTTTTGCTATTTGGGGAGCAAAATAACTGATGATGGTCGAAGTAGAGAGGATATAAAATGTAGACTGGCAATGGCAAGGAAAGCGTTTGTGAAGAAGAGAAATTTGTTAACATCGAGTATAGATTTAAGTGTCAGGAAGTCTTTTCTGAAAGTATTTGTATGGAGTGTAGCCATGTATGGAAGTGAAACATGGACGATAAATAGTTTGGACAAGAAGAGAATAGAAGCTTTCGAAATGTGGTGTTACAGAAGAATGCTGAAGATTAGATGGGTAGATCACATAACTAATGAGGAGGTACTGAATAGGATTGGGGAGAAGAGGAGTTTGTGGCACAACTTGACCAGAAGAAGGGATCGGTTGGTAGGACATGTTCTGAGGCATCAAGGGATCACCAATTTAGTATTGGAGGGCAGCGTGGAGGGTAAAAATCGTAGGGGGAGACCAAGAGATGCATACACTAAGCAGATTCAGAAGGATGTAGGTTGCAGTAGGTACTGGGAGATGAAGAAGCTTGCACAGGATAGAGTAGCATGGAGAGCTGCATCAAACCAGTCTCAGGACTGAAGACCACAACAACAACAACATGATGTAATGTTTTATTTGTCATGTGGATTGTTGTAAATTTGTATGTGTACATTACTCCAGATTGTGGAGAGTACAATAATGCAACAACTGTGTCAATAATTTGGTAAAGTAACAGCATTTGGTCGTCTATTTGAGGTCACCATGGGCTAAGGTCTCCCCCTGGTTATTTTGATGACTTGCTACGTTTGTTCTAATACAGCTTTCTTAAAAAAATGTTCAGAACTGCCCTCGCATTGCAAGGATAGTACCGTGCCATTTTTTTCTGCATGGGTAGCCGGTGGTGAAAGGGTACAGTACCGCCCGACATTGAAAATAGGTACAACATACTTCTTTATTTTTGTCAGAACAACACATTTTTTTTGTAAAATAACTCAATTTCAATTAATACAGCGAAGCCGGATACCAGTGTCGGAAAGAATGACAATTTATTTATTTAATCGATCAAATGTGCACTCCCACAAAATAAATCCCTACATCCAGTTTGGTGAGATCTGTGAAATGAATGAATGTATGGTCGTCTGCTAACCGCAGATAGTGAATGTGAATAGATGATCATCTTTGAGACGATCCTTTGGCCACCTTTGGTGGGACCAAAGAGATGAAATTTACCTGAGCTTTGAGCGCCTGAAATGTGGCTGACCAATACGGTAGCAAGGTGCTCCCCCACTTCGGCAGAGGTGCCAGAGGACCTGAAGAACGGCCACGTTTCAGCACTCTGCCACTGGATCTTGTGCTGTTAAGACCTGTCTTAGGTGTGCTCCGTAAAGACAAAAGAGTGGAGACATGGTATGCATGTGGAATATTTAAGAGTAGTTTGAAATAATAATTTCTCTATTTCAGGAACTTTTGTGGGGAGAATTAAATGTCAGGCAGGTAATACTAATGGGATCGTAGTAATCTTCGGAAGTGACCAACGGTCACAATGAAACCACGTGTAGCAATAAGTTGATATACTTCCGTGTGCTTAGGTTAAGCTGAATTACTAGCGTGTGTACTATAAGTTGAAATATTTAAGAAATGGCGTGTGCAGGACTTGAAATTAGAGGCGAGTACTTCCACGTGGTGAGTACTGTGTGAGTCTCAATCTGTGTATGAGACAAAGGATAAAGAGAAGTACTCGTCCATGGTATCAGTTGAGGACTCGTGTGTGTGATGAATATGTTCTTAATATTACTTTGCGTGATATGTTTCCGTGTGACGCTTGATTCAAACTATAATACTCTGAGAGAGAAGCAAGGTGAGTCAGCCGTCTATCCAGCAACGCCACTTGGCTTGCATTGCACAGGAAGATGTGCATATATCTCCAGAGTTCATAGTAGGAAAGTAGAATTACGAAGCGGGGCAGTGTCGTGTGAAACTGGGATAAATATTAATTGAAGTGGGAAAGCTGAAAGTGATAATGTTGTGACTATTCCCTGTGTTGTATTTCATGTTGTAGTGTGGTGTATGACATGTAATTTAAGTATGTGTGGTTTGCATGGGAGAGTAGCAAGGTAGTTTCAGAGGTAGTGGGTTATGCTTGTTCCTTCTGTACCGCTCGGTCTGGAGGAAAGTTTCGTGATGATGGTTGTGAGAGTCGAAGTGTGAGATGTAGCAGAAGATCCACCATCCTATCCAGAAAGTGTACGGTAGTGTTAAATAATTACGAGACCATAAGATAGAGAATCACCAATGTAAAGCCATGCCCACTGGGCGGAATTTCTCATGTGTTATTGTTGTAGGTTATAGAATTTGTGTGTTTAGGTTATAGAATTTGTTGTTGTTGTGGTCTTCAGTCCTGAGACTGGTTTGATGCAGCTCTCCATAGAGTTTATCGGAATAAATAAGATAGTGAAAAGAAAAAGATTGGTGGCCTTTTCCTTCGAATTGTATGTTGTCATGATATCCAGAAATTATAATGTGTGCGCCACTCATATTCAGTGCGATGGCCACGTGTTGATAAAAGCCGTTAAATAAAAAAGAAAGAAAATGTGGTATTGTCAGTGCGTAGTGAACAGTCAGAGTTCTGTAAATTACTGATAGATGTGCGTTTCCGTTGCGTAATATTCATACAGAAGAATAATTTGTAACTTAATTGTGAGTACTAGAGTTCATGTTACTCGATAAATAAGAATGAAACCACTCGCTTGGCAGACCACTCATCTTGCAGGCCTGACTGCTTGATGCCACAGTATGAGCAAGGCACGTGGATGCCTCTCAAGATTTCCTGATTCCTTCAAGAATACTGACAGCAAGGAACTCGTTCTGGTACATTTCCTTTGTACTTAAACAAGCTTCAGAAGCTACAATGTACTTCCATTCATAGATAATCATGACACCCATGAAGTACGGTCCCAAGGCAGAAAGCTGTGCCCTAAAACAATGAACATATGTTATATTGCAACAACTTGACATTGTCGGAAGGAGGGCTATTTCTATATCACTGTAAAAAAGCTTCCGAAATAGATGTTTTACTGCCCAGATCACAGTTGATACAACTCCTGATTACTAGTTTCAGCAAAGTTATTTTGGCATCTTCAGATCATCAGATACGTGAATTATAAGGCCCCTACATGTGACACATCGCCATCTGGCCCCTGAAAACATGGATGTAAACACACGGAAAAGACACTCGCATGCAGTACTAACAAGGGGACCTTCCTGTCTTCGAGATTCAGTTCGGGATGAGACTTCGCAGGTTGACCTCAAGGGTGCCCATTCGTAGAAGTCTTAAAGCGCACTATGCAGAAAATTCTGAGAAAAAAGTGGTGTAAAGTTTTGAGCGTAGCTCATATGCAGCTTTTATATGATCAGAAGTGGCGTCCCAGGATACCGGTGAAATAGCTTAGCCTTAGTCCGCCTTCCGTCTCGACACGTCTTGGACGCGTGGCGCACCGGGCAGTGCCACGCACGTGTGTTTGTTTACTCGCTGCGCGAGTCAAGTTCGACGATTCCCACGCGCGTCCAAAGGCTTAAGAAATAGAACGGTTTTTGAGGGACGGAATGCATGTCGATCCCAACGAGCTGATAGTCATCCATCTGTCTATCGCTTCCAGTACAGTCTATCTCAAGATGAAGAACGAAGAGGCGTGTGCCGACCTAATCCGACGTTCCACCAACGGCTACCGCTTTCGCCATGCTGACCGTAACGTCAGCACAGTAATGTGGACCACGCGGGTATGGGGGTGCGTACAGTGCGCATATTCGAACTGTCGTTCGAAGTCCCGGCCGCGCCACTCACTGACGCGTTACGTCTGTACGGCACTGTCGTAGGCTACGTGGAAGAGAAGTGGAACACCTTTGAAACATATGACGTTCTCAATGGCGTCCGACAGGTATGCATCGAACACCGCAAACACGTGCCGTCGTACGTGTCCATCGGCGGTTGCAGTGCCACCATTATTTATGATGGAGAACCGCAGATGTGTGCCGGCTGTGGACAGGAAGACTATGTCAAATGAAACTGCCTCCAGCGTCACCTCGTCCAGGTGCCACGTGCGGTATCAGTACAGACAGCTGTGCCGAGCGCGTTACCGCTTACGTACGTGAAATGATGAGGCCGGTGTAAACAGACGCCGCGCCCATGACGCGTGACGGCGGCGCAGCACGACGAGACGCCCCTGCAGGACACAACTCCCGCCAACACCACCACCGTCGTCTTAGGGGCCGAAAGTGCTGACCCCACTTCTTCGACGGCGTCGACACGCTGTCTCGCAAACAACGGCCACCAAAGCGTCACAAACGCCGCCTCTCGACGGAAGACGACCAACGGCGCGGACGGGGACAGGAAGCAAGCTGCTGACACCGTCTCTGATTCATCGTTGCCAACAGACTCTACCAGTTCAGCCTCAAGGCAGGCATCCGACGCCACGAGCAGGACGGCGGCCTCGCCCACCCCAATATCCTCATGACCGACACCCATCAGGACAAAACGAGGCGAAGGAGACCATTGCCTGCGACGACATGCTTCATCAGTCCCTTCCCTGCTCAGTGACTGGACTGGTGAAATTGAGGCAGAAGACGCACCAGACGCCGTTGACTTTCCTCCGCCACTTGGGACGAGCGCCCCACTTGGATAGAGCCTAACACCAGCAGAAGGGCCGCATTTATCATGCCTGACACAAGGATGGGTAACCGAGCGGCTCCATTACCACCGAGGGGCCACCATTTGCATCTACATACTTCGCATTAATATGTCCCAATCCTACCATGTGAGTATGATCAACATCAACAGCATACTCTCTGTCATCAAAATGATCCATGACGTGCTCCAGGCAGCGGACCTGGATATCACTCCTCCTTCGAGATGTCCACCTGGAGCTGCAATTGAACGCCCATGTGTACACAGCTTACAGCATCGCATCTAGTGATTGTGGCGGTGGAACTGCCATCCTGTAAAGTGACGGCATCGAGGTATCGTACGTCACGTATCTACCATCTGCAAGACGACTTGCCATTATGGTAAGAGCAGTCCGTATTGTCAGTGTATATGCGCGCTCTGGTACACCTCGCCGTGTTGAAAGGATCACCTCCTATTCCACCAAAACTGCTCCACTCCTGAATGGGAACACAGAACACTACATCGCCGGCGGCGAATTATATGGAATCCTGGACCAGCGCCGGCCGTAGTGGCCGACCGGTTCTAGGCGCTGCAGTCTGGAACCGGGCGACAGCTACGGTCGCAGGTTCGAATCCTGCCTCGGGCAAGGATGTGTGTGACGTCCTTAGGTTAGTTATGTTTCCCATAGTGCTCAGAGAGAGCGCTCAGGGTCAGGCTTCCGCTAGCCAGTGTCGCAGTCCGTTTTTTCTTGGCAAATGGCGCGAGCAATCTCTTGGTAGTCAGAGGCTCTATCGTATATGTGATACGTGTTCGGAGATTAGTGTAACTGCCACGCTGTTGAACTCGGTGAAATTCTGTCGGTTATTGGACTTATAAATATTCCGGTTGATGCTGCATTTGGAAAGTCGACAGTCCCTGGACTTAGAATCATTCGAGGTCGTCGGGACTTTGATTTTATATAACTATTATTTAGCCCCGCCATATCCGCATCCAGTGACGCCTATGGGCTGAGGATGACACGGCGTCCGGTCGGAACCGTTGGGCCTTCACGGTCAGTTCGGGGGATTTTTTTTTTCTAGTGTTTCAGAAATTTTGATGTAGATCAGACTTGCATTATCTGGTGTGAACCGGGAGTATGATGGTGGATTGAACGTTCATGTATTGATTAATAGCCATCCAGACTACATGAGCATCTTGAAATGTGGTCTTGTGTTTTGAGGGTACAGTAATTTCGGAGAACTTTGACAAACTCTCTAATTCAGTAACAACTACTTTCAGCTTACCTTATTGAGATGCATCGCTGCTCCAAGAGTTTGTGAATTTACTAACTTTTCTGTGGGCATAAAGCATATGTGAAGACAACCTCCCTGGCTCCGTAGCACTACGTCTTCAGACCACAAGTGGCCCATTGGGACCATCCGACCGCGGTGTCATCCTCAGTGAGGATGCGGATAGGAGGGGCGTGTGGCGAGCACACCGCTCTCCCGATCGTCACGATGGTTTCCTTTGACCGAAGCCGCTACTATTCGGTCGAGTAGCTCCTCAATTGGCATCACGAGTCTGAGTGCACCCCGAAAAATGGCAACAGCGCAGGGCGGCCCGGATGGTCACCCATCCAAGTGCCGGCCACGCCCGACAGCGCTTAACTTAGGTGATCTGACAGGAATCGGCGTATCCGCTGCGGCAAGGCAGTTGCCTGGCGGTGTAGGCAGGCAGAGATTTTAGAGCCGAAATTCAAAGAGATATATTAAGCTCCAAGAGGAGGTAAGATGGTAAGGTTATGTTGTCGTTCCGTCTAGTGAGAGCACACCACAATTCGACGAAGGCGTTCCCTTCCATTCCGTGGCGTCCCGTTGACCTTAATAAGTCAATGACCTGCAGCACCTCATCTCACCGTCCAGGCAGCCGATCGACTCCAAACGGCCAAGAAACTCTCTTGTTCTCGGAAGACACCGCTTCACTGAATTGCACAACAAACATTCCAGATGTATCAAGAACCTCATTCAGTGGTGTACGTGGAATAATTAAGCCGGTCGAAACGGCCATGTGATGTACCAGGCAATTGTATATTTTCTTTTTTCACTTCCTCTACTTCCTCACTAACCGCTTTTCCTTCTTGTGAGGAGGAGTGCCAGTACACAATCTGGTGCCTCCCGTCGGCCCAGAAAAGTAACCACTATACAGTACGATTTTCAAAGCAACAGAACAAGCCGCTGGCATGTTATACACTGTCAGAACGTGTAAAACGAAGGTAATGAAAATTAGGAGAACTATTATGGGTCACGCTCAAGGGGTCAGAATTAGAAACTGTATCAGCAGACAAGTTTGACAGCAAAATAAATAATGATGACTGAAGTAGAGAGGACTAAAATGTAGTCTTGGAATGGTAAGAAGAGATTTTTCTGAAAAAAGAAATACGTTGACACCTGATGTCAATTTAGAGTCAGGAAATATTTTCTGAAAATATTTGTATGGAAAATAAGCTTATTAAAAAGTGAAACGCGGACAATAAACAGTACAGAGAGAAAGGAAGAGAAGAGAAGCTTCTGAAATGTGTTGCTACAGGAGAATTCTGAAGATGAGGTGGGTAGATCGGATTACTAATGAACAGATAATAAATAAATTGGGAGGAAAGAAATGTATGGCCCAACTTGACAAAAAGAGGGTATCAGCGAATAAGACACATACTGGGGCAGCGGAGAGTATAAAAATAATCAGGTAATGGCAGGAATTGTGTGCAGGTAAGGACTGTAGACGGATGCTTGACTACAGTGATAATGTTCAGATTGTTGTAGGCTGAAGTAGTTATGCAGAATGAAGAGGCTTGCACTGTACAGACTAGTGTGGAAGGTGGCATCAAAGCAGTCTTCGGAATTAAGACTACAATAACAACATGGAAGAAGCGTTTAAGGGTGGTAGCATATCATTTCTTTGCTGTGCCCGTTGGCTAGTGTTGATCGCCATTGTGAGATTACTGTGGCCTCTGCAGACACCAACCAGTTAGCCACTGCTTCTGCTTGGTTCGTGATTTTATCGGCTCCAAGATCTTGATTACTCTAATTAGGAGTAATATGATCTGATGAAGAAAAACAGGGCGGGGGGGGGGGGGGGCGCTATGTAACATATCAATACATGGATAGGACCATCCGCTAGTGCTGGTCGCTACTGTGAATGCCAGGACCAGTTTTCCGGTTTCTGGAGGTTGGGGAGTGCTCTCCAGACTGGAAATAATGGGCTAGTTCTCCATTAAACTGGCCAAACCTTGGTAGTTTGGCCCATGTAACATATCAATACATGGATAGGACCATCCGCTAGTGCTGGTCGCTACTGTGAATGCCAGGACCAGTTTTCCGGTTTCTGGAGGTTGGGGAGTGCTCTCCAGACTGGAAATAATGGGCTAGTTCTCCATTAAACTGGCCAAACCTTGGTAGTCTGGCCCATGTAACATATCAATACATGGATAGGACCATCCGCTAGTGCTGGTCGCTACTGTGAATGCCAGGACCAGTTTTCCGGTTTCTGGAGGTTGGGGAGTGCTCTCCAGACTGGAAATAATGGGCTAGTTCTCCATTAAACTGGCCAAACCTTGGTAGTCTGGCCCATGTAACATATCAATACATGGATAGGACCATCCGCTAGTGCTGGTCGCTACTGTGAATGCCAGGACCTGTTTTCCGGTTTCTGGAGGTTGGGGAGTGCTCTCCAGACTGGAAATAATGGGCCAGTTCTCCATTAAACTGGCCAAACCTTGGTAGTCTGGCCCGATACGGATGATTTCGAAGACGAATGATTTCCACCGTATGGCTGGTGTTTCCTAACACCCTTTGAAAAAGAAACTTCTGACAGAGTTGGCAGAAAGCAGCACTTTAGACTGTGTATCATGAGCGTTAGCAGGAAATGGCCAACTAAAGTGCCTACAATCTGTTCTGAGGGCTGACTAGTCGAAAGGCAAACATGTTAAAATAAGTCCGTGAAGCGGGTAGGAGCTCGCGAATTTGGGAGTAACCCGGCATCTCTCAGGAGGATAGGAAGTAAGTTGGACACCTTCTGGGATGAAGTTGAGGTTTCGAAAGTGTTTCGTGTATGAAGTCGGGAGTGAGTAGTCCTTAGTAATCAATGAAGTTTTTCTTCCGCTTTGGAAGACTGAAAGAGTTGACAAATGCATTTTCTCCACATGCTTATGAAAGGTTCAGCTGTTTTCCGGATTTGTGAAAAAGAGTGTGACTTAATGAGCGACCACTTGCTAGGTGGACAGAGGTCTCATAGCATAACGTGGAGTCACCAGATAGCTGGAGGTAGTGTTTGATATCGAGGCGGACTCCGAGAGTTCTTATAAAAGACAATAAATTCTACTTGTTCCATTGGAAACTTGTGTGACCTCGTCGTTTTTAATGTTAAACTATTATCCTCTTTTGCTTATGGAGAGGAATGCTAGAAAACATTGGAAAATGTTTGAGATGCTTCATTTCCAAACTAATGACCAGAACTGCGAGTGTTTTAAAAGCAGTGTAATTGCTACAGGGCATTTAGTGATACGTAAGTGTGGCAGTTTTAGTCCTGTCTCTCGGATCAACGGAAGGCTGACGATTCTTATTTAGGATTGTTTATATTTATAGTAGTGGAGAAAATTAATGTGGTTCACCAACGAACATTTGGAAGTAATTGTGCGAAGCAATACGCCAGGTGACTTGTCGCGTGCCGCGCCTCGCCAAGAGTACAGCAGCCGATCAAAAGTATCCGGAAACCCTACGTAATGCGGAATTCATAACCAGATGTCACGACAGGCGAACCCGCCAGTATAAAAGGAGGCAGGGAGTATTGTGCGGTCAGTTGAGAAGCAGTAACAGCAGACTGGATCTGTCAGCATAGCTCGGTAGACTTCCGATGTAGACTAATCATTGGATGCACTCCGAGTAACAAATCCATCTGTGATATTTCTACCCTTCTAAAGTTGCCTGCCCAAGTCGACTGTTGGTGGTGACACTGAAAAGTGGAAACACGAAAGAACAACCACAGCTAAATCAAGACCAGGAAATGTACTTACGGACAGTGGCCGTCACATAAAACCGGCTGAAGAAGCGGCTCGTAAGATTCCAAAGTGCTATCAGTAGTTCACCTAGCGTAATGATTGTGCGTATGGAGTTAAAAAGAATGGGGCAGAACAATTCCTCATAAGTTACACTTTTCTGCAGTAAATGTTAGCAATGCTTGATGCACTGTAAAGAGCAACGCCACTAGACAGTGGGTGATTGGAAAGCTAGTTATTTGGAGTGATGAATCATTGGTATACCGCGTGGCAGTCAGTTGTAAAGGTTTGAATTTGGGGTATGCCTAGAGATGTTACCTGCCATCGCGTGTAATGCCAACAGTGATGTGTTGACGTGGTGTTGTTACAGTACGGGTGTGCTTATCGTGCGTATGGTCACCTTACTGTGCTTACGAAAACTCTAAATGAGGAAGAATATGGCCACATTTCACAGCATTGTGTACTGCGTACAGCACAGAAACAGTTCGAAAGCAGTGATTGTTTCAGTGTGTCCGCAGCTCGTGGTCTAGTGGCTAGCGTTGCTGCCTCTGAATCACGTGGTCCCGGGTTTGATTACCGGCCGGATTGGGGATTTTCTCTGCCCAGGGACTGGGTGTTTGTGTTGTCCTCATCATTCCATCATCATTCATGAAATTGGCTGGACTGGACTGTGTACAGAATGGGAATCTGTACAGGCGCTGATGACAGCGCAGTTGAGCGCCCCACAAACCAAACATCACCACCATGTCTCAGCGTGAAAATTCACTCTGACGTAGAGTGCCATATGTGAGGCAATGATTTGCTCATAATAACATGCCTGTAATAGATTCGCCTGCCCAGCGTTCTCAGCTGAATATAGTGGAACACCTTTGAGATCAGTTAGAACGTCGACTTCGCTCCGTACTCCAGTGACCTATATTAGTACCTTCTTTGGTTGAGGAAGAACGGGCTGCAACTCCCGCACAGACATTCAGACGTCTCATTGAAAAAGTCCCCGGCAGAGTTCAAGCCGTCACGAAGACGAAGGTTGGGTGCAGGCAACATTACCGTCCACTAAAATATGTCCAGGTACCGGGTGATCAAAAAGTCAGTATAAATTTGAAAACTGAATAAATCACGGAATGATGTAGATAGAGAGGTACAAATTGACATACATGCTTGGAATGGCATGGGGTTTTATTAGAACCAAAAAAATTCAAACGTTCAATGAATGTCCGAGAGATGGCACTTCATCTGATCAGAATAGCAATAATTAGCATAACAAAGTAAGACAAAGCAAAGATGATGGTCTTCAGAGGAAATGCTCAATATGTCCACCATCATTCCTCAACAATAGCTGTAGTCGAGGAATAATGTTGTGAACAGCACTGTAAAGCATGTCCAGAGTTATGGTGAGGCATTGGCGTCGGATGTTGTCTTTCAGCATCCCTAGAGATGTCGGTCGATCACGATACATTTGCGACTTCAGGTAACCCCAAAGCCAATAATCGCACGGACTGAGGTCTGGGGACCTGGGAGGCCAAGCACAGCGACTGAGCACACGATCATCACCAAACGACGCGCGCAAGATATCTTTCACGCGTCTAGCAATATGGGGTGTTTTTTTTTGGTTCTAATAAAACCTCATGTCATTCCAAGCATGTGTGTCAATTTTTACCTCTCTATCTACATTATTCCGTGGTTTATTAATTCAAAATTATACTGACTTTCTGATCACCCGTTACTTTTGATCAGACGTTGGTTCTGGCCGTGGCTCGAGCTACTTCGTATGACGTTACGGGGAGATCGAGACCTGGCCTAAAGGAAAGTTTAGAGATCTAGTACACCGTTTACACTGTGTCCACAGTACTACTGTTTGAATCATGAGGTTTTCTTCCCCCACCGACACATAATGAAAGTGACGTGTATAGCTTCTGCCCCTAGCGTACTCTAAGCAGCTTCTGAGATGATGATTCGCTGGTAACGCGGTATGTACACTTCCGGCTTGTGTGTGAGTTGCCTCCTGTAGGGCCGCAGAGAGGTGGGCTGGGCTGAGGCCGCGCCGTGGCGCCGGCGCCGGCTACCTCCGTATCGACCCCCGGGAGGCCGCCTCCTCCTCCGCCTCCGCGCTGTCACAGGCCGCTGCTACTGCCGCTGCCACTGACAGCCTCGCAAACAAAAACCTCGCCTGCTCCTCCTCCGCCGTCTCTCTCTCTCTCTCTCTATATATATATATATATATAGCGACAGACGCGCTGCCAGGGAGGCGCGGAATACTCGCCCCGTATGAATCATTCACGCGCTCTCGCACGGTCGGAGCGGCGTTCGCATTTATAGAGCCTCTTCGGATGAAACAACGAGACGGTACAAGTCCCACCCAAAGAGGGGCAAGGCGCGGCGTCTCTCCAGTTTACGGCCCACTGCCCGTCCCGAGGCGTGTCTGCATCTCTTACAAGAGGTTCGAAACGACGCCCAGTGCTTCCGTCACTGATGTTTCCATTTTCCGTTATGTATAAGAGCCACGAGTACAAGGTCAAAACCAGCCCCAAACTCTGGCGATGAACGTTGGGGTCAGCGTAGGAATCTTGCATTACAGCTCTGATGTTATTAAAAATGATTTTACTTGCTCCGACGTGTCATAAAGCACGTACTGTTCATCTTCCTGGACTATTGTGATCAGTGACTGAGCAGCGTACGAGCGGTAGTCATGTTGTTGTTGTTGTGGTCTTCAGTCCTGAGACTGGTTTGATGCAGCTCTCCATGCTACTCTATCCTGTGCAAGCTTCATCTCCCAGTACTTACTGCAACCTACATCCTTCTGAATCTGCTTAGTGTATTGATCTCTTGGTCTCCCTCTACGATTTTTACCCTCCACGCTGCCCTCCAATGCTAAATTTGTGATCTCCTGATGCCTCAGAACATGTCCTACCAACCGGTCCCCTCTTCTTGTCAAGTTGTGCCACAAAATCCTCCCCAATTCTATTCAAGACCTCCTCATTTGTTACGTGATCTACCCATCTAATCTTCAGCATTCTTCTGTAGCACCACATTTCTATAGCGCCACATTTCGAAAACTTTCGGTAGTCATAAATTTTTAATTACCACCCTGAATTAATAAACTTGCTAATTAATTTTGTACAGTCGGGCAATGTCTGTATTTCAGAATGTCTGTATTGTTCGAAGCAATGTTCCTTCGTACATGCATGCATGTCCAGCAGAACAGACACTGTTAACGACTGACATCCGCATTAAACTATGAAGTACATTCGCAAATTGCGAATATGATTGCGCGACAGGTATACAGTTTAGTAAAAGCATACGAAAATTTGTGCCCAGGCGGGATTGACACCTGGATTTTGCGGTTTAATCGAGCAGTCGCCTTAACCGTTTCAGCTAACCGAGCACTCTTTTAGGATCGACACAAACCTCATCTCTCCTTATGTTCCACAGCGCCCCCTGTGCAGGAGTCACACGATTTGTGTGCGAATACAAGGGACGTAGAAACTAGGACACAAGGACGTTTGAGTCGGTCCAGGATCATGCTCGGATAGTCGAAACTTAAATCGTACAGCAGCCGGCACGTTAGATTAGTATGTTTGACAAAGGGCTGGTAGACCTCTGTAATAAAAAATAAATTAAAAAAATTAAAAAATAACTGAGTAAAGAAATCACTGATCAACTTGGGCGGAAGCCATGTGACGTCCGCCCAGTCCAAACCCAATGAGAGAGGAAAAAAAATCGGTTAAGGCGACCAATTGCGTAAAATGGGAAATCCGGCTTGGAGACCCCGCCCAGCACAAATTTTCATGTTACTACTAAATGGTATAGCTGATGTACAATTGTATTGACAGTTTGCGAATTCATTTTACAAATTAATTTTTGGTTTGCAGGTACGTAACTGCAGTTCTGGTAGATACTTAAATCCCCGCGCCGCACTACCACAGCTCCACCATAAAGCCCTATCTCGTTCTGCACAGGACACGGTCACAGTGCTGCTTCTTTTGGATACCAAACTTTCCTCAACTCCCCGTATTCTCCTGACATGGTACTGAGAGGCCCTGCTAACCAGCAGGACAGGACAAGCAGTATAAATTGTGAAAGGGGCCAAAAGAAGGAGCTGTCGATTACACTCGAACATATAACTTTATTCTTTGATAAAACATTACAAAAGCCCAAAAAAGTTTTTTAAACACACAGCCTTGTTCTTTGGGACTTAATTAACGGCTGAAAGCCACTTTAATTAAAAAAAACGGCTGAAGGCCAATAACTTAAAACGCAAGCATAATCATAAATTTAAAAGGCAAGCCTTATCTTAAAACAGTTATTTAGTTAGGCTGAAGTAAACAAGTTAAATTGAAATCGGCTGAAGGCCGAAGACTTAAAGATACAAATTCTTTTTAATGACAAAGGGCTTACGTGAAACATTACTTTAAACCACGCTGAAGGCCTTAAGAGTAGAACAACTCTAATTTAAAACACAAAACCGTCTAGAAGCCATACAGATACCAACAACAAGAAAAAATTAAAAAAATAAGGCAGTACACACAAGGGCGCCCAGATGTTCGAGGGACGGCCTGTAATTCAAACACTAACGCTCGCTTAGGTGAGACAGGCAGTCGAACTAACCACTCACGATCCGACGACAACGCAGCCGACCGACAGTCAGCGGACCCACCGACAAGATAACTTCCACTTCACCCGTCCAGGACGCAACAGGAAGTTCAAAGGAACTACGTAGAAGATATTGGCGCCCACAAACAATCATACACGGAGCTGTCAAACTACACACCGTGCTGGACAGCAACAACACGATGAGGAAACTACACTGCCTGAAATTTACGTCAGTGGACAGGGGGAGTTAACCGGAAAGTTAACGGCCACGAGGCAGAAGATTCCGCTGGTGCACTTCAATTCAAATAACCAAATACAGTGAAACTCCACCGGAGGGTGGCTAGAAAATCACGTTGTTGCTCGCGGGAATATTCCAACAGCCGACAACGAACGCCAAACGACACAATGTGAGCAGTCTTAACTTGCTGGTAGGTTAAATCGAAACTCAACTTTCGTGTCCAGGGTCGGTGAGCCACGGACCTCGTGGCAATGGGAACAGCGCCACACTCTCCGACACCGCGTAGATACCGCATGCGGGCCCCGTCCAGACTACGCCCCGCCGAGAATTCCTCACTGCTCCACGCCAACCGACCGACTGCCACACATCAGCACGGAGACAGCACTAAAATAACTGAGAGTCGACATCACAAGCTTCACACAGTTTCAGGAACACTTGCACGAAGAACCAGACAATGCTAACGGCAGTGGCAGTCCAATAACAAGGACAAATCACGAGTTGGCACACACACAGCCAACCCATAACCGATCGCCGGCCAAAATACACGTCGTCCGACAAGACGACCGACCAACGACCAACAAAGGTGGTCCGCACTCAAGTGATATGTATCGGCAACCGTCGGGCGAGTCATGGCTGTCCTGACCTGAATCCTGCCACGCCCCGACTGAACTACTGCCACGTGCTAACTCAAGCACTCGCAGGTCCGAACTAACTGACAACACACGACGACCGGGAAGTAATGGCAGTTCAGTAAAGATAATACAGTAGGGCCTATATTGATAAGCGCTGCTGCTGCCGCTCACGGGCAGGCAAGGCAGCAACTCAGTGACACCAGTAATCTAAAATGAACATAACGAGGTGGCAGTACGGTAAAAACAAGATTCAAAATAAGAAATGGCACGAACACGAGCCACGCACGGCTCAGGTACCTTGTGGCCTCTTCTTCTTTTCTCAGATGAAGAAACCATTGCGTTAGAGGAATTTCCAGAATAACAAAGTGATTTTTAAGGTGAAGCGTTTCTCGAACAGCCGAAATACAGATTTCTACAACCAACGTCTCTAACATATCATCCATCGTAGGGAAAAATATGCCACACCGAAGCGCGACTGTGTGGAGACGGACTGGCACCATCACCAAGTTTCGTGGTTGCAGTCTGATTTTCCCGAGGTGAAAATTAAATCTTTTGACTACCCCTCATAGGATTGTGTATCTGTTGTTAAGAGCGAATATGGAATAAAAGGAAGCGAGAAGGTGAGACGTCATGCCTGTGCTTAACTTGCTTCGCTCGAATTATTTCTTCGCGTCATTTTCTGTGTAAAATAAAACAATGTCCTTCTAATACTTCGTAACATTAACAAATCTAATTAATGAAAAGCTGCTCCGGTTGCTTAATTAGAACTTTATTAAATCTACACGACCGGTTTTCGCATTTTTATCAGGCCAATATACCAATACAAGCAACGTTGCTTGCTTCTCTACAGCATAACTTTCAGACACACTTGATAATGGCGTAATAAAAAGCCCAAAACCGGTCGGGTGGACTTAATACAATTCTAATGAAGCAACTGGTGTGGCTTTTCATTAACTGAATAACAGTTGCTGGATAAGCATCCTCCGAACATGGAGAAACTAAAAATATTGATAAATCTCTCACTTCATATCAGCAAATTTTCTTTTGTTCAGGCTCTCCAGTTTTTGTACACATTGACAGGTGCTCAGCTTCCTGTGATTCTCCATAGGAGCATATGCTTTTTTTGTAACTCAGTGAGCATTTGTCATGGATCTTGGATTCGACACTCTAGTGCGAAGTTGCTTCAGAGTCTGGCACAAGCGGAAAGACAGGCGATAGTTTTTCCTGTAGGGGATGATCGACTGATACTCAATTCGTCATTTGAAGCTTGTTAGCTTCTTGGTTTCGTTCCAGAAGTGTCTTGTTAAAAATTGTTGCGTCAGTGGGATGTGGATCCAGTTTCCCCACAACCACTTCATTATTTCATAAGATGATTTTGTGACAGTAAGAGAATATAAGCAGGTGGTTTGAGTTGGCTTTAGGCATCCAGTGAACAGACTTTCTGTGAAAGGAGTGCATCAACTTGTTTTGTGAAGGATAAACAACTGCATCATTAGATTTTGGTAACCATGCGACCAGACCTTTAACTTGCAATCACGTAGTCTCTGCACTCTTGAAAGAGGCGCTCAGAATACAGGTCTAAAAGACATCTGTTTCATGTAAATCTATACAATATTGGTAGGGTCACGAAATTAAAGTGAACTTCTAAGTGGGAAATCGTATGAAAGCAGCTATCCTAAGAAGGCTTGAAAAATACAATGTAACTAATGGTTTTGATTAACTCTATTTGGGAACTCTGGTAAAAGAGGTCCCCTGGGAGGAATACGTTTTTCAAACAGGTTGATTTTAGTGGTTCAAATGCAGGTTCAATAGTATCATAATAGAACTAGTTAAGTTAATGATTATTTAAGTTTAATGAATGTAAAGTTTGCAATAACTTACACATTGCCCTTATTTAGACAAGAAGTAGTCCTAAAACATTTACTAGCCAATACCCTCTGAATCGATTTTCTTGTCAAGCAACACATGGCCCTCGTGATGACTGGGTGTCGTGTGCTGTCCTTAGGTTTAAGTAGTTCTAAGTTCTAGGGGACTGATGACCTCAGATGTTAAGTCCCATAGTGCTCAGAGCCATTTGAACAAACACATGGCGGTTAGAATCAGTAAGTTAAAGAGAGACCTGATGTGGAACTGTGAAAGTAGAAGACATGTATTTCTAAGAAATTCCAAATATGATTTATTAAACAACAAATGAGTGGCTAACGTTTAACATAAAGCGTAGGTATTGAAATCATTCTGATTGGTCCCCACGTGAAGTGAAATAGTTAGTTGTTCAGTAGCACCAACCTTTTAATTATATATAATTGTTCAGAGTACCGCGTTTTATCAGGGATTTCGGGTTTGGCATTTGGTAACACATCACACTGGTACACACAAGGAAAAACAATCATTTGTATGTATATTCAATGAACAGTGTTCCCTTTCAAACCAAAATAGGAGAACACTGCAACGCTCTCAGTAGGGAAGCCGAACTATGTTTCTAGACAGGTGCCTAGGCGCGAAAAATTTCATTAATTCGAAAACCACAAATCTGAATAAAATTAGCTAGGCATGCAGGTATTAGATATTCTCAAAGAGTTGAGATCTGTTCAGCTATTCGTAGCTATACATACTATGATGAACATGTGGGAGGACATCAGAAAACTGAAAAAAAAAGTCATCGTAATTTCATTCATCGGAGCTGAATAAAAATTGGCCAGGGGTACACGTAGTAGACAGAAAGATGAGATCTGTTCATACAGAAACACTATTGGTGACTAGATGTATTTTGGTGCACATATGGGAGCACATCAGAAAACTGAGAAAAACGATACTAATTTCGTATATCGGAACTGAACAAACAATAGCCATGGGTACAGGTTGTGAGGGTACTGGTGTGCAGTATCTGTAAGTGGTTGTTCTTTGGAGGGTGACAATGCCCAGTGGCGCAGAGAGTCGCAAGGAGAGGCAGTTGTTGAGAAGCTGTGGAAGGTGTAGGCTGCGTGAGCCAAAGGCGGTTGCGTAGCGAAGGATTTATCTCTATGTTTGATAGTAGTGGCACACAGTTTGAATAATAGTGTGTTTATGTTTGTACAGTGTGACAAAGGAAATAAATTAAATTTTACCTGTTCTTAATGCGTCTCCATCAGTTAGTACAACACCATTGCATATAACAATGAACGAAGTCTCGATATACACGGTCAACTACAAAAAAAGGATTGTAACATAATAATCATTCATTAACCCTTATAATCTCCAAGGAGACGGGAGCTTATAAGGTGTAACTAAAGAAATCGAGATCTACTCGTTTAACAACGCTATCGGTGGCTACAAGCACTTTACAGACACATGGGAGGACATCAGCAACCTGTGCAATTGGGGAACTATGCAGATGGAAAAAGAATCGCAGCACCAGAAAAACAGTTAATGTAGAGAAATGAAATTTCAGGGACACAGTTGTCTTGGTAACATACAAGTATTTGTTTAACAATGCAAAATCACAGGTTAACGTAAGCACGAGATAAGCCATTGCAAATTTGAAATTTTGGTACATTAATAACCGGTGTAACCGCCAGAATGTTGTCTTCAAACATGCAAACGTTCATGCATTGTGTTGCACAAGTGCCGGATACCAGTTTGTGGGATGGAGTTCCATATTGATCAATAAAGGGACGGTTAATGCTGTTTTTGGATGACGCTGGAGCTATCCTCCAATGATATTCGATATGTGCTCGATTGGAGACAGATCTGGTGATCGAGCAGGCCAAGACAACATGCTGACCCTGTGTAGAGCATGTTGGGCTACAACAGCGGTATATGGGCGAGCGGTATCATGTTGGAAAACAACCCCTGGAATGCTATTCACACATGACAGCAAAACAGATCGAATCACCAGAGTGACGTGCAAAATTGCAATCAGGGTGCGGGGATAACCACGAGAGTGCTCCTGCTGTCATACGAATTTGCACCCCAGAACATAACTCCTGTTATAGGTCCAGTGTATCTGGTACGCACACAGATTGGCTGCAGGCCCACAACTCGACTCCTAACAAGGGAACCTCCCCATCGCACCCCCATCATATTTAGTTATAAGTTGGCACAGTGGGTAGGCCTTGAAAAACTGAATACAGATCAATCGAGAAAACAGGAAGAATTTGCGTGGAACTATGAAAAAAATAAGCAAAATATACAAACTGAATAGTCCATGTGCAAGATAGGCAACATCAAGGATAATCTGAGTTGCAATGTTAAAATAACGCTTATAAATTACATCTTTCCTCACAAAGTATTTGAGGTAGGAAGTTGAACTTTTTACAGATTATTTATTGGAATATGGGCTACAACTTAACACAGGGATTTTACAAAATTTTAGTTCAGTTATTAAAGATGATTTTTTTCAGTTGTAATGAAAATTCACAACATTTTTTTGCAATTTTTTATTTATATATTCAAAAATATACAGTTTTTTGGAAAAAGGCTGTGTTAAATTATGCAGAAGGTACTGTGTAACATTTACTGAAAGTTTGAAACAAATATGTTTGGAAGATCCTTAGAAAACATGTAATTAGTATGAGAAAATAAAAGTTTTGGGAATCGAGCGACAAAGATTGGATTAACTTTTTAGTGCATTCCAGGTCCATAGGATGGATTATCTTCATCCTCTGCAAACTCCTCCTCCAGCTTCCTCTTGTTCCTCCTCCTGTTTACTCTTGCTTGTATTTCTAGACTCTTTACAGCCCTGTCTGCAGCCCGAAGGCGTTCCTTGTCTAAAGCAAGCATCGCTCGTACCATGTTAGAACCTATCTTCATTTCCTTGCACCTTACAATGTTGCCATCATTGAAAGTCGCAACAGCATCATACACACCAAAGTGAAGTGTTTCTATTCCAACAAATACAGTCTTGGGGATCCTCGACCATATAACACTATTTACACTTTCATTGGGGTTTTGAGTTTTTCCGTGAATACACTTTTTCAACAGTTCAGGTGCTGCTAAGTCTCTGAAAATAGGTTTTATCACCTCCATTATTGCATGAGGCAGACTATGCTTATGAGTGTACACTTCACCAGTTAGCAATCCTTTGTTATATTTACACCAACTGTCTTCTTCTTTGGGACACAAGCTATGTTGGGGATTTTCATCGTCTTTATTGTTTACAGTAATAACACATACCTCTGGCTTTCCAACATTTCTCCTTTTCTTAAAAGCCTTCAGAGGATTTCTAATAACTTTACTTTTACTCATTATTATACTTCAACAAAACAGAGACTCAAGAAACAGAATTAATTACGAATATTTTCGAGATAACGACAGAGTAAATAAACATGAAACAATCGACAATCACACCAGCGATATATATTGAACCATCACAGGCTAGCCACAACACATACTTTATGTCACATCACTAAAATGTACCTGATGAACACGGACGTTAATAATAACACCATTTGACAGCAGTTTAACAGCGCCACAGTGGGTCATGCCCATGTAGAACACATTTCAAAAAAAATTTAAAAATAGTTGTAGTCTTCAGAATTGAATAAATTATATATCTATTAAAAGGTAATAGTCTGCAAATTCAGAAAACGCAAAAAAGTAAAAATTGAACTTTTCATGATTTTGAGCCTTTCCGGAGCCCCTTACGGAGAGGGGTGGTACCGACGTCGCCGGCAGGGTAGCTCAGCGTGTTCGGTCAGAGTGCTAGCTACCTTCTGTAATAAAAAACTGAGTGAACAGATGAACAAAGAACCTGAACGGCTGTCATCGGACGTCCGCCACGAACTAATTCATCGACAAATATAGAGCAAAATGAGATAAAATAAAGGTTAGCGTGAGCAGCTGCGGAACGAGAGGTCCTTGGTTCAAGTCTTCCCTCGAGTGAAAAGTTAACTTTCTTTATTTTCGCAAAGTTATGATATGTCCGTTCGTTCATTGACGTCTCTGTTCACTGTAATAAGTTTAGTGTCTGTATTTTGCGACCGCACCGCAAAACCGTGTGATTGTTATTGAAGTCGCGAGCTATATTTGCTGGATTCATATTGCTCACTGAGTACATCTCACGTATTTAATACACTCTCGTCCAAAGTAGCGAACAGTCAACTGCCAGCCAGGGAGCCTCGTTAGCAGGAATACTCTCTCTTCCGTGCGCTGTAGTCGACTGACGTCGTGTGTTTTGGTGTTTGTTTAGGTGTAGCGTCCCCATGCTACGGCGCAGTTACCTCGCATCGGACGGACGGACGGACACATAATAATTGTCTGAAAACAAAAAATTAAACTTTTCACTCGAGGGAAGACATTAACCAAGGACCTCTCTTTCCGCTTCTGCTCACGCTAACCACGGGACCACGGCGCTCGTGAGCTCACACTGTCCTTAATGTTGCTTATCTTGCGCATGCACTACTCAGTTTGTATATTTTGCGTATTTTTTTCATAGTTCCACACAACTAACTTCCTGTTTTCTCGATTGTCTGTGTTCAGTTTTTCAAGGCCTATCCACTGTGCCAACTTATAAGTAAATCTGAGGGGGGTGCGATGGGGAGGTTCCCTTGTAAGCAACACACGGCCATCAGTAACATCGGCACAACTAGCTTTCATCAGAAAACACAACAGACCTCCACAGCCCTCCAACGAGCTCTCGCAAACGATGGCGGTTTGGGGTCAGTGGAAAGACCGCTACAGGGCGCCTGGCTCGGAAATGTCCTTGAACTAACCTATTTATAACAGTTCGTTGTGTCACTGCGGTGTCAGCTGCTCCTCAAGTTGCTGCTGCAGACGCACTACGATGCGTCAGAGCCACGCTCCGAAAACGATGATCTTCCGTCTCGATAGTGGCACGTAGACGTCCAGAGCCTGGTCTTCTTGCGACCGTACATTCTCGTGACCTCCGCTGCCAGCAATCATGTACAGTAGCTACATTCCTGTCAAGTCTTTCTGCAATATCGCGAAAGCAACATCTAGCTTCTTGTAGCCCTATGGCACTGCGGCATTGTAACTCAGTGAGGTGTTGACAAGGTCGTCTTTGTCGCCTTAAAGGCATTCTTGACGAACATCAACTCATCATGTCCAGTCTCAAAGGTAACTAACGCTGACGCAACTCTTAAGCGACTGATGCGAACTTTGAATAGACATCATCTTCCAGACTAAAAACACGCCTACCAACTTTCGTTTATACCGCACAACTCCTTGTTGGTGTTGCGATTTTTCTTTCGTCCGTATATTTCACCACAAATTACGTTAAAAACACAGACAAACGCAAAAACGTACAGTCACTTATTTAAGAACTCACAGCATGGTCTCTAAAGTTCTCAGGTAACCATGAGACTGAACAACGCTACAGCCTTCTAAGTTTCCCTATTTCGCGAATATTACGTGTATTTTCTTTCCGTAAGCTTCCTCAGGGCAATTATAGTGAGATTACATTGAAAAAATCATTAAAGAAGAAGATGATTCCTTTTTACTACAGCAGCACATCGCTGAAGCTGGGTCTACACACAAATCATCTCCCTCAAAAATTCCGATAATTCGCGTAACACACCCAAATGTGCTCAGACTGGCTGCTAATGTCGTTGCTACCACGCTAACGCCGAAAAGAAATTGTTAATCTGAATAGCAACTCTCTAAACTGTCTAGTGCCTTTGCCATAACAGTGCAGGGTGAATTGCAAGTGCACCTGCCTTATTTGTGTAGCAGTGCTGGCCTGAGGCCTGAGGAAGTGGAGGGGGTCACTCAAAGGGACTCCATGCACCCTCGCCGGCGTAACGGGACCCACTTGACAAAAGCGAACTACCCTGTTGGCACAGATAAATTTCTCTGCCTATTTGCTACATTCCAAAGATTGGCGAACATTGTCTAGCAGATAACTAACTCTCATCAACCGCGGGAAACACAGTCCACTCAGCTTTATCATGCATTCAGTTTCACACACTGAATTAGGGGACAGGAATAATGCTGGTTCTCTTCATGCGGAGGTAGAAATAAAGCAACAAGACTCTTTTCTTTCTTAGAAGCAACTACAGTCTCAAACAGGTAGCCATAGGCAGTGTAAAATCTTAACAATGAGACAAATTTTTTGAGATATATCTAACAGATCCCCTTCACGTGGTGTAAGTTCAAAAATTTTTTTTATATCAGAGGTGTTTTACTCTCCAGTAAGGGAACTTTTCAGAGGACTTGTGAATGAAGTCCCTAGTTGAGCTGTTTGATGCCAGGTGGCAGAACTTTCCGTGGAAACTGAAACAGTTGTTTACTTCTTCCGAATACAAGTAAAGCAAGTCCACACTCCATGCTGAGTTTCGATACTTTATTGTTCTATTACATCGGATTATCATTAGTATGTACAGAGAGGACTTTTCGGAAGAAAATGAAGTAAAATAACTTATTTTAAACTGTACTAGTACTGCGAAAACTTGTTTATTTTATCGCTTTTATCATTTGTATTTAAGATTTTAAAATTAAGTAACCTGTTTGGGAACCTATAGTGAATCATAATCCGTTTATTTTTCACTAATTTTGTTTTTTCTCTTTGTAATAGCTATTTTTGTTATATATTTCTTGTTAAACGGCTGAGAAAGGAAATCTTAAAGGCATCATTTAAATAGAGAGGAAGAAAGTTTACAAGGAACGTTGAGATCTGGAAGACCAATGTTGTTGTTGTTGTTGTGGTCTTCAGTCCTGAGACTGGTTTGATGCAGCTCTCCATGCTACTCTATCCTGTGCAAGCTTCTTCATCTCCCAGTACCTACTGCAACCTACATCCTTCTGAATCTGCTTAGTGTATTGATCTCTTGGTCTCCCTCTACGATTTTTACCCTCCACGCTGCCCTCCAATGCTAAATTTGTGATCCCTTGATGCCTCAAAACATGTCCTACCAAACGATCCCTTCTTCTAGTCAAGTTGTGCCACAAACTTCTCTTCTCCCCAATCCTATTCAATACCTCCTCATTAGTTACGTGATCTACCCACCTTATCTTCAGCATTCTTCTGTAGCACCACATTTCGAAAGCTTCTATTCTCTTCTTGTCCAAACTAGTTATCGTCCATGTCTCACTTCCATACATGGCTACACTCCATACAAATACTTTCAGAAACGACTTCCTGACACCTAAATCTATACTCGATGTTAACAAATTTCTCTTCTTGAGAAACGCTTTCCTTGCCATTGCCAGTCTACATTTTATACCCTCTCTACTTCGACCATCATCAGTTATTTTACTCCCTAAATAGCAAAACTCCTTTACTACTTTAAGTGTCTCATTTCCTAATCTAATTCCCTCAGCATCACCCGACTTAATTCGACTACATTCCATTATCCTCGATTTGCTTTTGTTGATGTTCATCTTATATCCTCCTTTCAAGACACTGTCCATTCCGTTCAACTGCTCTTCCAAGTCCTTTGCTGTCTCTGACAGAATTACAATGTCATCGGCGAACCTCAAAGTTTTTACTTCTTCTCCATTAATTTTAATACCTACTCCGAATTTTTCTTTTGTTTCCTTTACTGCTTGCTCAATATACAGATTGAATAACATTGGGGAGAGGCTACAACCCTGTCTCACTCCTTTCCCAACCACTGCTTCCCTTTCATGCCCCTTGACTCTTATAACTGCCATCTGGTTTCTGTACAAATTGTAAATAGCCTTTCGCTCCCTGTATTTTACCCCTGCCACCTTCAGAATTTGAAAGAGAGTATTCCAGTTAACGTTGTCAAAAGCTTTCTCTAAGTCTACAAATGCTAGAAACGTAGGTTTGCCTTTTCTTAATCTTTCTTCTAAGATAAGTCGTAAGGTTAGTATTGCCTCACGTGTTCCAACATTTCTACGGAATCCAAACTGATCTTCCCCGAGGTCAGCTTCTACCAGTTTTTCCATTCGTCTGTAAAGAATTCGCGTTAGTATTTTGCAGCTGTGACTTATTAAACTGATAGTTCGGTAATTTTCACATCTGTCAACACCTGCTTTCTTTGGGATTGGAATTATTATATTCTTCTTGAAGTCTGTGGGTATTTCGCCTGTCTCATACATCTTGCTCATCAGATGGTAGAGTTTTGTCATGACTGGCTCTCCCGAGGCCATCAGTAGTTCTAATGGAATGTTGTCTACTCCCGGGGCCTTGTTTCGACTCAGGTCTTTCAGTGCTCTGTCATACTCTTCACGCAGTATCTTATCTCCCATTTCGTCTTCATCTACATCCTCTTCCATTTCCATAATATTGTCCTCAAGTACATCTCCCTTGTATAAACCCTCTATATACTCCTTCCACCTTTCTGCCTTCCCTTCTTTGCTTAGAACTGGGTTGCCATCTGAGCTCTTGATATTCATACAAGTGGTTCTCTTCTCTCCAAAGGTCTCTTTAATTTTCCTGTAGGCAGTATCTATCTTACCCCTAGTGAGACAAGCCTCTACATCCCTACATTTGTCCTCTAGCCATCCCTGCTTAGCCATTTTGCACTTCCTGTCGATTTCATTTTTGAGACGTTTGTATTCCTTTTTGCCTGCTTCATTTACTGCATTTTTATATTTTCTCCTTTCATCAATTAAATTCAATATTTCTTCTGTTACCCAAGGATTTCTATTAGCCCTCGTCTTTTTACCTACTTGATCGTCTGCTGCCTTCACCACTACATCCCTCAGAGCTACCCATTCTTCTTCTACTGTATTTCTTTCCTCCATTCCTGTCAATTGTTCCCTTATGCTCTCCATGAAACTCTCTACAACCTCTGGTTCTTTCAGTTTATCCAGGTCCCATCTCCTTAAATTCCCACCTTTTTGCAGTTTCTTCAGTTTCAATCTGCAGTTCATAACCAATAGATTGTGGTCAGAATTCACATCTGCCCCAGGAAATGTCTTACAATTTAAAACCTGGTTCCTAAATCTCTGTCTTACCATTATATAATCTATCTGAAACCTGTCAGTATCTCCAGGCTTCTTCCATGTATACAGCCTCCTTTCATGATTCTTGAACCAAGTGTTAGCTATGATTAAGTTATGCTCTGTGCAAAATTCTACAAGGCGACTTCCTCTTTCATTTCTTCCCCCCAATCCATATTCACCTACTATGTTTCCTTCTCTCCCTTTTCCTACTGACGAATTCCAGTCACCCATGACTATTAAATTTTCGTCTCCCTTCACTACCTGAATAATTTCTTTTATCTCGTCATAAATTTCATCTATTTCTTCATCATCTGCAGAGCTAGTTGGCATATAAACTTGTACTACTGTAGTAGGCATGGGCTTTGTGTCTATCTTGGCCACAATAATGCGTTCACTATGCTGTTTGTAGTAGCTAACCCGCACTCCTATTTTTTTATTCATTATTAAACCTACTCCTGCATTACCCCTATTTGATTTTGTATTTATAACCCTGTAATCACCTGACCAAAAGTCTTGTTCCTCCTGCCACCGAACTTCACTAATTCCCACTATATCTAACTTTAACCTATCCATTTCCCTTTTCAAATTTTCTAACCTACCTGCCCGATTAAGTGATCTGACATTCCACGCTCCGATCCGTAGAACGCCAGTTTTCTTTCTCCTGATAACGACGTCCTCTTGAGTAGTCCCCGCCCGGAGATCCGAATGGGGGACTATTTTACCTCCGGAATATTTTACCCAAGAGGACGCCATCATCATTTAATCATACAGTAGAGCTGCATGTCCTCGGGAAAAATTACGGCTGTAGTTTCCCCTTGCTTTCAGCCGTTCGCAGTACCAGCACAGCAAGGCCATTTTGGTTAATGTTACAAGGCCAGATCAGTCAATCATCCAAACTGTTGCCCCTGCAACTACTGAAAAGGCTGCTGCCCCTCTTCAGGAACCACATGTTTGTCTGGCCTCTCAACAGATACCCCTCCGTTGTGGTTGCACCTACGGTACGGCCATCTGTATCGCTGAGGCACGCAAGCCTCCCCACCAACGGCAAGGTCCATGGTTCACGGGGGGGGGGGGGGGGGGGGGGGGGGGGAAGACCAATAAAAGGAAGAAACTAAGTAGGAAGAAACTAAGTACTGGACAAGATTAAACAATCAGGTAACGTTTTTACTTACAGAATCTGCTCACGTCTATCAAAATGGCCTTCAAAAATAATTGAAGGACAGTCTAGGAAAATGTTTGATTCTTTCCGGAAGCTAGGTGATTATTCACAACAAAATGTTTTTCTTCGAGGAACATGCAGTCATCCATTATCAAAGCAAACGGCCGTGAAATGAAACTCAGAATGAGAAACAACGTCATTTAAGTATTTCCTACAATTGGTAAACCAAAGCATGCAGGTTTGTAAATAATTTTTTGATAACATTTCAGAAATCTGATGAAGAGCTGTACCGTTGCATATCAAAGCCAGAAATTTTCGCAGTAGATGACTCGCGTGGTGAGAAGACTCGAGGCAATAAAATTAATGGCACTGTCTCTGTATGTCTACGTTTATAGAGATGATTGCAGGACCTCGGCTGTTATGTGCAGAATGGCAAATCAAAACACCTTTCAGCCGTCAAAATTTCCAAATTGCTTTTTTTTTTATTAAGCAACCAGTTTCGGCCATATATTACGCCATCTTCAGGCCCCCTGACCGACGTGCACGAGGATTTACAGAGATGAAAATCTTCCTACACATCGGTCAGGGGGCTAAAAAAGGTGCAATATATCGCCGAAACAGCTTGCTCAATAAAAAAATTTAGAAATTTAGGCGGCTGAAAGGCGTTTTGATCTGACATTTCGTAATTACACTGTGTTATTGATCTTATAAAATCATTTCCTGCCAATCAGAGTCATTACACAAGGCACAAAAATCCTGAAAGAAAATATTTAAACACAGATTTGTCTGTTTTCCAAATGTGCAGTATTTACTTCCAGAAACGTGATGAAAAGTGTCTTTTCAACTAATTTACTCTACATTTCAAGCTATTATCAAAAGGTATGCAGTTCCTGTGATGAGATTAAAATGAACGTTTCAGTGGAACAGAATGAAGCTAAACTGATGTCCATGAAGCAAGAAACAAAGTGTAATCAAGAAAGCCTAGGGAGAATTTGAAAGTAGTTGCAGCAAATATTTTACATGAGTTTTACGTACTGACTTTTGATCTACAGAAGGCTATCCCGTTTAAAACTGTTTACATCGTTAGCATACTACAAGAGCGCTTTGTATGTTACGACTTAAGAATACAATCATTTAATGAAATGAATAGATTTTTGTAAATGTGGAACGAAAAGAAAGTGGGAAGGAGACCATGAGACCTTTCATCTTGTCTAGTGAAGAATCTGATGGAGCATACTGCACGTTTCAAGCATGTGATTTTATATTCCGACAGCTGCGCTAGGCAAAATCGAAACATAAAAATAGCATTTGATTTTAAGCATATGTTACAGGAATCTGGCAGAGAGACAGAAATCGTAGATCGATGCCGTCCTACCAAATGATGGCTTGATAGAACAAAGAGTAGAAAAGCAACACATATTTATTCGTTAGATGACTGGGGAATCACTGTGAAAGAACCAAGAAGAAAATCTTTTTAAAGTAGCTCAAATGAAGCAACTGATCTTCTATACACAAAGAAACTTAGAAGAAACCATTTTAAACGGAAAGAAAACTGTTGACGGTCACAAAGTTAACTGGCTAGAAATTCATCGGTTGAGGTACGAAAAGGGATGTTAATTTTCACTAGGATACAAGACCAACCTCAGTTCCGACATACAATTTGATGAAATTTGTCAAAGAAAGTTAAAGGAAGATCAGAACGAAAGTTACCGGAACAAGATCGCCTCTGCGCGCAGCAACTTGCAGCTACGGACGCGAAGAAGGAAGATACTCGTATGTTGGATCTGCTGCCTTTTATTCCTCCCGTGCACAACTCTTTCTTCAACCGTACTCCTTGCATTTCTAACAGCCGCCAAACACCGACTGCTCAAAATGACGCTGATGTTGAAGCCAGGGATGAGTTTTCCTATGTGTGAATATGTAAATAAACGAAATTAGTCCCAAAACTGAGATGGAAAAGTCAGAGGTGGAAATATATTTTGCGCTAGTTTTTTTGTAATGTTTTTTTCAGTGGACTACTGAAGCAAGTCCATAATTTTCATTTAAAAAGTCATTATAACTTCAAACGTTTATTCTATGTATCCATTTCGCATGGAACAAGTGAAGTACAATTTTCCGCTCGCGAATGAACTAAATTTAGGTTTGCAAAGTTTATGCAGATTTTTTTATTGTCATACATATTTTACCACCAATATCTCAGAAACACTTTCTCTCGACTCGTACCACTTCTGTTCTGAATGCCTCATATAACAATAAGCTATTGGAGACACGGCAATATTTGCCAAAATATTCAAATGTTTGAATTAATACATCCATGCGCATGTGTCTTAAACGATTAAATCACGATAATAGTTCGATACAGATGTATCCTTCTGCTCTTTCATAACGGATGCCGTGTTCTAGAATATTCTTGACTAGAGTTACGCTCTACCAACACTACGTTTCGGTAGTTTTGGTACAGTATATAAATGGTAGAATTACCGGTAGTATTGCTAGCATTGGCAGGCAAGAAACATAAATGAATGTGAAGGGAGAAACTAGGAGCCGATGACTTCTCTTAATTTCTTGTTTGTTTGTTTTGCACATAGCACTGGTCTGCGTCATTTTTGTGGTGAATGTTTTCTATGCTGAATCTTAATATTTCATGCACGCTGAATTCCGAAATTCAGGTCAGGTTTTATTGCTCTTTCACTTTTAAAAACATGAGTTTTAAGAGATTTTTAATACAGTAGATACACTGAATATGATTTGAATACAATGTATATGCTTATTATTGTTTGAAAACAGTCTTACATTTGGATGAAGTCTAAATTATGTACATAAGATTATACATTAACAACTTTTGTGAAAAAAAGGCTCTTTTCTATGACTTTCGTACGTGTTTTGCATCTGGAATGTGTCTCGTGAGGCATCAACAATAGCCCGCAAGTATGTTCACATCCCAGCGACCCTAGTATCTCCCCTTGACCACTCTATTATCTCTAGGAAACTGCTCACCCTGCTCCTTGGTATAATATTACAGTTTTCAGGGAAGCAATCTAAATGTGAACTGAGAAAATGCATCTTTATTGGCATACGTTCACCAAGAACTTGGAAGTTTTCGAGGAGATCCTAGACAGCATTTTCATGCTCTGGGCTCCTACAGTTGCCAAGAACGTTCATTATTACTGATTTCAATGCTTTCCACGCATTCCTGGCTGTGTCCTCCCTACTCTTATAGAATTGTTTATTTTTCATAAGCTCCCTAATCTGAGGACCATAACAAATTCCTGTATTATGTTTGGCCTCGTTTCTGTTTTAAGAAGGTAAAATTCCTACTTTCTTTGTTCTCTGTCTTTGTAAAAGATCTCATCGAACCAAGTTCAATGTGCAGTGGTGGGAGTAGAATTTTCTGGGGATCCACGAGAGCTTGCGACTTAAGGTTGTGCGAACCCGGGGTCAGAACAGGTGTTGCTTCCCAGATGCGTTTTACGCATTGCTTCTTATCTGTCCGACTGTCCCATAAGCATAGAAAGCATGGATATTTGGTGTAGCCATCTTGTAGACCCAGATGTATGGCCGCAGCATGTAACAAATAGTGTTAAGGTGTACCAATGTATGGTATGAAATACTTACAAAATTAACACATTAAGCATTCAGCGTATTAAGCTAAAAATATAGCTTTAAGTCTCCAAATACCTTTTAGTTGTGGTGCTCAGATTGCAAAACAGTTAACAAACGTAGGTTTCACTTCTTTGTACGTAATAACTCACTGCAACAGACGCAGTCACGTTCCGAAGGTGGAGTAGAACAGCTTTCAAATTTTTACTTGAAGAATCTACGAAAAACCGCCATCCAATAGAGGTATGTGTTATGCCCAAAAAATTCAATGAGATCACCACTGTCGAGATAATAAACTACAGAAGCTTCTTCATACTTTCGGAAATATTGTCGAAACTCTTCTTCACGACTACGGTACCATTAGAAGATTGTTCCAGGAGCTAACATTCTATTTTCACGAAGACATGACGTAGTAGCTGGGCACATTATTTGGATAACCACAAATCTCGTGTCAAATCATTCAGTTCAGCTTGGGTTAGAGGTTTTGGTTGGCATGAATCTGAAGTGGCTTGATATGTATCACCAATATCCCCAGCATACTCCTCATGCTTTTCATCATCAGGACCAGAAAAGTCATTCTGGTTATCAGGGGTTGTTGGAATGGGAATTCCTGGTCCATGAGGCATTGGTCTTATAGCAGACAGCACGTCTGGATATTTTACACTCTCTTTGTTCCTTTGCCTTATACATAAATGTAAAGGGAGATATATTCGTCAAATTAATTCATTTACGATACTAATTCTAATTAATTTAAAAGGCACTAATGGCGAGACATATTAAGTTCGTGAGAAACGAAATAAACAACCACATTTGTCATGCAGAAATAACAGTTGTTAGTATGATCTGTTCCTTCGCTCCAAATCATAGGTCCACCAAAACTGAGACACCTCTGTTGCTTTTTGCTCCAGCGCTGCAGACCTTCAACGCACATTTTGCAGCGTACCTGTGGAACGAAGGGCTTGTTCCCATCACCAATTTTAACTCCAAAGTATGCATGATACATTTCCTCCATTTATGATATAAGATACTTTGACATTAGAGTGTGTGACTGGGGTATGGCTGTATCACTATAATTCAAATACTTCATGGCATATTCTGTAAAATATCGAACAAATTAACGTAAAGTATGACTTAAGACACTTTGACACTAGATTGTGCGCATGGGCGCTGCCGAAGTAATATAAATTAATGACGCCATGACACTTTTTCTGTAAGCACTCCAAGGTATGACCACCTCCGATTGCTACTTGCAATTTGCTACATTTTTCGACCGATTATACCCAAATACACACTTTTCAAGATTGTCTTCCAAAGATACATGTATGTACGAGATTGAACAATTATACACTTTAATGTTTAAGCAAATACATAGATATCGCACGTTAAACAGTTGTCACAGAGTTGAATTTTAAGTACCTGTACTAAGTTATCAAGGAAGTCGCCCCTGCATTATTAGTGTGTTAAAAAACAATTACTTCACTGCAAGGATTCCTTAAGTGAGTATGACACTATGTGATTATATTGGGTTGGCACATAAATTCGTAACTTTTCCACACATGTAATAAACACTGCACATACACAGAACAGAGACTTTAGTCATGAATAATGTATTCTCCTTCGCTAGTAACAACAGTCTGCCAACGCTGGAGTAACTTTTCGATTCCACGACTGTAGAAATTACGTGTTTTGAGGCGAATAACTCATCTACACATGTTCGGAGAGCATTTTCATCCGGAAAGGAAGTTCCTAAAACGTTCAATAAAGAACGGAAAAGGTGAAAATCTGAGGACGCATTATCAGATGAACAAAGGTAGGTGTGGAATGACTTCTCAACCCAACTCCTGTATAGGGCCTTATCGTGGAGTAGCATCACTTCACACAGTCTTCCTGGCAGTTGTTCTTGGATTGTGTCTACAATACATCTCAGTTGTTGACAATAAATGTCAGCAGTGATGGTTACATCTCGGGGAGCCAATTCTTTGTACACCATACCAACCCTGTTCCACCAGATGCATAACATTATCTTTTGTGCATGTGCGCATGTCTTTGTACGGTAAGTTGCTGATTTGTCTGGGCTCAGCCATTCCTTTCTTTCCCTTATGTTAGCATAAAGACTCCATTTCTCGTCACGAGCAACGGTACACGATAGGAGTGGTAGGTGTTCGCGAGCCAATTCATACTGAACAAGGACAGATGCACATATGGCCACCCGCTGAATCTTGTGATTTTGACTTCGAGCATGCTGTACCTATACACACGATTTTTGAACCTTCTACAGCGCAAGCAAATGTCGCACGATGGTAGTATGATCGCAGTTCATCAGATTTACCTGTTCTCGAGTACCCTGAAATGGATCATTGTGGATTAGTGTATTTAAACGGTTTCAATCAAACCCCGAAGATCTTCTTGAACGTGGAGAGTCATTAATGCTACGACGATCATCCTTAAAATGAGAATACCATTTTCCTGCCGTGCTCTGTCCAGTGGCATTATCCCAATATATGACGCGAATGTTTCTGGCTGCCTCCGCTGCTATTGAACTCAAACATAAGAAAATGTCGAAAATGTCCCGATTTCTCCACTTGGCACTTCATTTTCAAGCAGCCATAGTTCCACTCACTATCTCCAAATGAGAAAATGACGACATGTAAACTCAAATAGCAACAGTGAACTACAAATAAAAAATGATAATCGATAATGAGCCGTAGCGCGGCTGGCGCCAGTGTTCTCCCACTTGGAATGGCATCGATGTCATCGACTATAGGGTCACCATCTTTGCCTTCCGTGATTCAGGTCGGTGGTCTGGTGGTTAACGGAGAGTAGGACAGACAGCGGAGTGGATATTCGCAGGGTCGGAGGTGGCTTGTTGACGTTTACCGTGAGGCCTGTGGTACGACGCCTGTACGCTACGGGCGGGGTCAGCGAGAGATCCCGACAGTGACTTGATGGGACCTCGGGTTTGGTATCGCGGTAGTGCACTGTTGTGTTTTGGGGTGTTTCTGCTGCGAGGGCATGTAATAGGTTCTTGTTAATGGCCATTGAAATTGAGATGCGTCTATGGCATGACGGAGGAAATGTGTGATGCTTGCCGCTGTTGCATGAGAAAACACTTCGTCTGCCTTGTGTCTGTGCAGGAAATTATGTGAAGTAAATAGCTGATACCACTGCGACGCCATGCTCTCACGCGTTGTTGAATATATTGCGGAATTACTGAATGGTGAAGATATCCCACGTGTAAAGCAAATGAAGCCATTTGCGCCATGCTAAGGTACTGTTTTATTCGGCTTAAATCTGTGTCAGTTATATGGGCAGTTATATGCCCTTCTTTAGTTGCAGAAGTTATAGAAGTGTGTAAACAGAGAGCTATGTGGAAAAGGATGCTAAGTTGAAACCCTTCCAGTAAGTGAATACATTCGAACTCTGTATTACTAAAGGTGCCTTTCGATACCAGCACCTACCTTGGGTAATAAGTGTTATTCGGAGGTTTTCTTGGTACTGTAAGTAATTATTATACACAAAATTGTTTATTCTGATTATACTAAATTGGAGAGGTAAGGCTGCTGTAAATTACTATTGTCTCCTCTGTGTGGCAGCCAAGCATTGTCAGTGGCTTCAATAATTATTCCTGTCATATTCCGAGTTTCGTATTCGCGTGTTTGCTTAAGCTGACACTATTGAGTTGTAAGAGCTATAAACAGGCAAATCAAACAGTATTCTATGAGCTCAAGACGATATTCTATTACGTGGTACCGTAGTTAGTTATAGGTTAGAAGTATTTTACGTGTTATTATTATTCTGTTGTTTGGTTTGTCTAAAGAGGAGCTAGTTCTGTGAATTAGTCGTTTATATTTTATTGGTGTGTTAAGCGTTGTGCCTTTTCATGTTAATTGTTTTTTAAGAAGCTACAAATGACTCTGTGTAAGTTGCAGGTAGCTGAAACTGACTTGTTCACGGGGGTCGCGTCCTGACGGGGTTGATAGTGGCCCTTTTTACTACGGCACATCCGGCTAGCCTCCTTCAGTACATTTGTCTCGCTTATATCGTTATTACGTTTGTCGAGTGGAATTAGGGCTTACTGTAATCACCTTATATATTGAAGTTAAGTATCTCCCTTGCCAGGGCGCGAACCTTCGTGGATGTAGTCGTATTCTCATCTGTAAAGATTGATAGTGTTATTCATTTGTTCTCGTCACATGTATGATTATTTATCTTGTTATATTTAATGTCAGTAAAATGTAAGTGTTAGCGAGGTCCGAATTGGGACGTTGTATTCTCCTCTTGTGGAAACAAATTTAAGTGATTTTATTCCTTTTTTAAGTAGTCTTTAGATGCGTACATTTTGCCTCCATGTTTGATGTTTTCATGGCTTCCACGTTAATTAAAATTACAATAAAGGTAAATTTGGCAACGGAGGGTTTCGTGTATTTATTAGTTGCTAAGTGGATCCTAAGTTAACTGCAAGAACCCTACCAGATAAATTAACCCTTATCGACTGGAATACAAACTTGCAAAACAAAGCGCTACGTATTTAGGCAGCAACCTAACAGTACACTTCTAAACAACGTTGGAAAAAACCATTGTTAACAATAACCACCATTCCTGAACGCCGTAGGATGGGAATAGGATAGACATGCACTTTTTTTAAAAAAAAAAAAAAAGCTACAAGAAAGCAAGATGGAGAGCCATATTTAATCGTCTCCACGCGAATCTCGCCCTAGCACATTTCAGTGCAGTCCGTCAGGGACAACTGCTACATTGGCCAGAAGTTGCCAGACGCAGCCAGACAATCCCCTCATCACAGTTTAAAGGATGGGGAAGTACCGCCGCGGACTCCAACCGCAGTCCACGCAGGTATCTGCTGGCGACAGGAGCCAACAGGCCTTAACAGCAGCAGCTGCAGGAAGCATTCCGCGCATTTGATTATTGGCAAAGAGATGAAGAGTAATCTCTCTCTCTCTCTCTCTCTGTCACACGGGCAACAAATAGAAAACCATAGAGTGAAGGCTTTCACGGCAGATGTTGTCATCACTTAACATTTCCGGGCTGAGATGCCGTGGTCCATACATAACACTCTCCCCTGACGTTTCGCCTTCGACTGTGGAAGGCATCCTCCGAGGACAATCGGCGAACTGCAACGAGAGCACTAGTGAGCGCTGTATATATAAGCCACCCAGAGGGCGCCGCTGTCAATCACGTGAAGTCGGCTGTGCTATTGTAGGGAAGCAGCCTACTCACGCTGCAGCAAATTCACATCAGTTTCCATTGTGTGTTAGTCAGTCTGCTAGCTCTGACGTCATAGATGTTGCGCAATACCTTAAAAATCAAGCAAATGACATAAAACTTTCCTAGTATGTCTGGAATAATGATAAACTAATGTGTGTTAAATATCAGCTTGATAACTTCAGCCGTTTCCTTTATTTGGACGTTTTTCTATAAAAATAATTGGCGGCACAGAAAAGAGCTAGAGACTGCAAAATTTGTATTTAGATTCAGCTTTCATAATGATTTAATAAAAATAGTACTTTGGATTTCACAAATTAAGATGTTAGTGTAAATTCATGATTTTGTGGTTTTCATCTCAAAACTAGAGGAAGCAAGATAGATTAAGTGAGCTTATAAATCATACTAGGATGTTTAGATTTTAATAGGTTGGAGGTCCGCTATGATGATGAAGCTGTAAAAAGTTTCTTTCAAATATCTGTTAAATTATAGCTATAGCGGATCTCAAAAGGGACAGTTCAGAGCCCATCTGCTGCGTGCAGTGCAATTAAATTAATTCTCTCGCCTAAGTTATTAAAGTTAGCCACGTCAAAAATTTATTATCAATACTTCCCTGCGTGCTGAATGCACAGTTAAATTAGGAGCTTCATCGGCCTTCAGCAAGAGAAGCTAAAATCTATTATGCAACTTGAAGTGGTGCGTTACTAGCACAGCGGCTAGTCGAGACAGCCGATTTGATCGAGCGTTTTCTCAGCGGTCCGCACCCCGGCTTTATATATAAGAGCACTGTGCGAGGAAGCCAAGGCCCCAGTTCTCTCCAGACGCTGAATGACACGCCATCTGTGTCGGGAATCGCGCCGCGCCAGTATCAGTGCTACTAACAGCCTCGGGTGCCGTATTCTGTTACTCGAGATGCGCGTAACCAGTAAAGCGTTTCAAGTAAAGTGTTAATTCGGGAATGATTTTCATTATCTAGCCTCAGTGTGCGTATTGTCGTATTTTCACGTGCCGTCGCGGGACAGACATTCTACTACTAATATAGCGTGGCGTTTGATGAGATATTTCATCAAATTATGGCGAGCATTCATTTCAACAATTATTTCGGACATTTATAGTTGCATTGGCGCAATAGACTCTGAACTGTTCTGTTAGTTAGGTTGGAGGGATATTTGTGTGTATATTTGTGATTTTGAGAATATACTCAACTATTTTGGAAAGTCGTCTTTGATTAGAAATCCCGAACAACTTCCTGACTCTACAGTGCTACAAGCTGCAGCTATAATTGTAATCTCAAGGAAGTGGGCACTAGGAACTCTATTTACAGGCTTCAGGTTTTGTCAAATCGCTTTCTGGGGGTCTACAAAGTAAATAGAGAGCCAGTGTTGAGAACGGCGAAAGACAGCATAACAACATCGAAAAGCCAGATACTGATTCAACATTTAAACATTAGTACAACAATCTTCTATCAACCGCCGCCCCACATATGGTGCATCGGCCGGGAAATCAACTAAGTGAAAGTGATTTTTAACTATTCGGATTCGCGAGTGAAATGCGACACGCAACTGAGTAATAAAACAGTGGAAGTGTTACGTGTGTATGTGGACGACGCAATTGGATTAACAACGCATCTGGATTGACGGAGCTGGCACTGAGTCTAGCGGTGCTGCCGGCATCGCGAGAAGCCAGTTTTGCCGTACCGCCGTCGTCCGCCGCAGCAGCCGGAGCCGAGCCTGGACTTACGGGCCGCGCAAACACACAACAGCCGTCGGAGTGCCGTCTGCAGTTCAACGTGCCACGTCACATCAGTAATCCCGGTACGCCGCGCAGACAACGTCGTGCAGAAGGAACTAAGTTAAGTGAAAAACTGTTAAAAATTTTACTAACCTGCACTAAAAGACTGTCGGCAATGGAACCGCCACAAGAAACTGAGTTTAAAGTTAAATTAGAACCTATGTCTGTTGAGGGACCTGTAAATTCAGACTACGTTTCAAGTACAAACATGCATGAAATTAGTAATGTTAAAATTAAATGTGAAGTATTGTCTCCTGACAGTAGTGGGCGAAAGGGCAATGATTCAATAATAGAGACCCCTGTAGTAAAACAGAAACCAGAAATAGTTAATTTATTGGATGATAGTTTCTCTGATGAATTAAAAATGAAACAGTCATCAGAGATGGTAGAATTTAAACAGGAGAAGTTAGATATGACTAATCAATCAGAAGTTTCATGTAGTTTTGATGATTCTGGTATTGGAGCTAGTTTTTCGTCACCTGAGTGTGATAAAAAGCCAGCTAGTAAGCAACCCAAAGATGCTGGGGCTGTTGATCTAAATGTTATATTACAAGCAATAGCTGCCAGTAATGCTCAAATGACTGCTGATTTAAAATCTGATATAATTGAGGTAAATAACAGGATTGTGGCCAGTCAAACTAATTTTAATAAACGGTTTGAGGCAATGGACAATAAATTAGAATCCAATAAAGTTGAATTAGAAAATTCCTTCAAGGCTAGCTGCAATAAGTTGAAAGAGGATCTAGACAGTTTGAATTGTAAAATTGATTACAATCATGATTATATTAAGAAAAAGGTTGCTCAACAATTTTCTGAAATGTATAAAACAGTAAAATCCGAAGTTGCTGAGGTTCGCAAAGAATTCCAAATGGAAGATGCGAAGCTGGAGCACAAGTTAACAGAAAAGATCGAGGCGGAATCTGAACTGTGCTCAGATAGATTTAAAGATGTTAATATAAAAATAAACATATGTCAAGCAGACGTAGATGCAATCAAAACTGACACTACTCATATTGTGCAAAGAGTAGATAATGTTGAGAGGAAAGTAGAAAAAATTAGTACTAACATTGCTAACATTGAAAGTAGAGTAGCTTCAGTAACTTCTGGTAATGGTAGTGTACAACAAGTTGTAGCTGCAAACGCCGCTTTTATCGGGTGTCGGCAGTTCTTGCGGTTCGATCCAGATAAAAATATCCACCCGCTAGATTTCTGGAACGATTTTGAAGATGTGATTCCACCGACTTGGTCTGAACGAGAGAAAATCTCATTTATTAGAAGTCATTTAGCAGGTGATGCCATGCGTTGGTCAGCTGATGTAATGTTAAAGTGTAAAACATTAGCGGAATTTAAAACTGCTTTCATTAATGAGTATTGGTCTAGCCATAAGCAAAATGAAGTGTTAAGAGAATTTTGGAGTGGGAAACGCTTCAATGCAGGCAAAGAGTCTATTAAAGAATTTGCTAGGTCATGGATTTCACGGTTGTCACATTTGGACGAAAAGCTGAAACCTGAGATGATTATACTAGGTCTTGAAGCCAAACTGCCATGGTATTGGCAAACTAGAATTATATCTGCCCCTAGAGACAATCTTGATCGTTTCATTGAATATTTGGAACGTGTAGAACGTGTTGCTGCCAATGAGGAGCAAGCACGTAATAACAGAAATGCCAATAACAATAATAGTAATTTTAGGAACGAGCAAAATGGCAATGTAAACATTAGAACAGTAGGTGTTCGCCAGCCTAGGAGAGGTAGGAATTGGGGGAATAATTATCAGAATCAACAATGGCATCCAAGGGATAATAATTTTGTTTCAAAAGGAAATATGCATGTAAACCACAGTACGGAAAGTAATGCTATGCCAGTTAACTATAATGAAAACAAAGGAAACAGTAGTGGTCCGAGGCAGGAAAACTAGTTCCCGTCTATGAGGACACTGGCGCTCACCAGGCGGTTACTTTTCCTAGGCCAGTAGTTAAGGGAATTGGTAAGACCGATCAAAATACTCAAACTGAACGTGTGGATGAAGATTCGGTAGCACCTAAGGATACAACAGAAATATTAGATCACTCACAGTATTTAATAGATACCGTGTTAGAGACGCTTTCTAAGTGGGAAGAAAAAGAGAAGGCGCAACAGTGTAATGATAGGGAAGAGCTACAAAGTACGGAATTGTCAGGTGAGGAAGCAGAAGAAATTCACGCTTATATTTATGATGAAGATGATGTGCTCTTATCTAAAGTGCCTGTGCAGGATGTTGATAATGTATTAATAGATTTAGGACAGGAGATAAGTGAGAATGTAGAGGGTAGGCTGTTGAGGGTCGATGAACCCAGTAGCTGTGACCAGTTGTCACTTGAGAGGGAAACCGACGAAAATAGTAAAAGTGGTTTAGCTGTAACTAGTGTTATGCCCGGTCTGGAGGCGCAGAATCGCTCAGACTATAGTAATTTGGGTCACGTTCAGCAAACTAAATGTAATGAAGTCGTGCAGTGTTTCGATTTAAAATTAATAGACAGACTGGAAAAGGCAGCTGAAAGTGTAAGTCAGGAAACCCCTACTCACTGTGACCTAAATGTAATGAAGACAGATGTCGATCACTTTAGTTGGAGACGAATTCAAAAGGAACTATTAGATGAAATTGAGGAACCACCTGTACAACTTAGAATAAGCCACCCTATAATAATAGTGAATATGTTGGGTATCAATGTACGTTGTCTCTTAGACAGTGGAAGTGAGGTGAGTGCGATATCACAGTCCTTCTTTGATGCATTACCTAGTAAAGACAAGCTTACAGTAATGAGGGTATCAGGACTAAGAATAATTGGTGCTACTGGCAAGGTGTCAAAAATGGTAAAGCAAGAAGCTTTACTGCCCTTTAACATTAATGGTAATTTAATTGATCATCCATGTTTAATTGTAAACAATCTCAGTATTGAGGTTTTAATTGGCATAGATTTCCTGTCAAAATATCAGAGTGTTGTTGACTTTGAAAGAAGCCAGTTAAAAATGGTCTTGCCAATAACCGGAGTAATTATAGTACCTTTTAGTGATAAACATGAAGTAACTAATGATGAAACTTGGGAGCTGCCTATACGAGTTCTGAAAAATAGGAGATATTGGGACGATGATGTTAATCTTAGTAACAGTAAACTGAACACAGAAGAAGAAGAAGCAATTATTTTAGACAAAATAGAAGCTAAATTGCAGGAAATTGATAAAATTTCAGCCAATCAGAAGGAAGAAATGAGACAGGTTCTAAAAAGGCATCATAAAGTATTTTCAGATCGACCTGGCATAGTCAAAGGTTATGAATGTCAGTTAAAGGTGAAACCCGGCCAAGTGTTTTTCAGGAAGCCATACCAAATACATGTAGCTAGGAAGGAGGCAGTTCGAAAGGAAATACAGAGAATGTTGGAGTGGGGTGTAATTGAAAAAGCGGTCAGTGAGTACAATAATCCTCTTGTAGTTGTACCGAAAAGAGACGGGAGTGTCAGATTGGTCTTGGACGCTCGTTGGTTGAACGAAATAGTGGTTAGGGAAAGTGATAGACCGCAGAACATGGACGAATTATTGCAGAAATTCCGGGGAGTAAAATTCTTAACTTCTATGGACATCACGTGTGGATATTGGAATTTGCCACTGGCGGAAAGTTCAAGGAAGTACACAGCTTTCTTGTACGAAGGAGTTTGTTACCAATACCGTGTGGTACCTTTCGGACTAAATATCTCTGTTTGTGCCTTTGTGCGGGTGATGTGCCATGTTTTAGGACCAGCTTTAAGTAATAAAATAACAGTCTACGTAGATGATCTGTTAATAGCCACTCCCACCTGGGAAGAACACATAGCTTTATTAGAGGAAGTGTTACAGGCTATTGAGAGAGGTGGCATGAAATTAAAAATTGAAAAGACAGAGTGTGTTAAAGAGGAAATAGGTTTCTTGGGGTATAGGATAAGTGGAAAAGGTATTCTGCCTGACCCAGGGAAGCTAGCAGTCATTGAAAAATTTGAGGCCCCAAGAAACAAGAAGCAGTCGAGATCAATGTTTGGTCTTTTCGGCTTCTATAGGCGTTTTGTTAGTGATCAGGCTTTTAATGCTCCCTGTCTTCACCTCCTGCTGAAAAAGAATACCCCTTGGGTTTGGACAGCAGAATGTCAACTGGCGTTCGAGGTGCTTAAACAATCTTTAATTAATAGTCCAATTTTGCATCATCCTGATTTTGGAAAACCATTCTGCATGTCTGTTGATGCTAGTGGCTATGGTATAGCTGTGGAGATATTCCAAGTCGAAATAGAGAACGAACAAGAAGTGCACAAGACTATAGCTTTCGTAAGTCGGTCTTTACAGGCAGCAGAGAGAAATTATGGCATCTCAGAACTGGAAGCATTAGCAATTGTATTTGGGGTACAAAAGTTTGAACAGTATCTATTAGGTCACAAGATAATTGTTTATAGTGACCATAAGGCGTTGACCTTTTTAAAGACCTGTAAGTTGAGGAATTCCCGTTTGGTAAGATGGTCATTATATCTCCAGCAGTTTGACCTTGAAGTTAGATATATTCAAGGGAAAGACAATCTGGTAGCTGATGGGTTATCTAGAAGTGCGGAGCTCTGTGATGACGCGGGAATTACAGCAACAGACCTTAATGAAGTTCGAATGTTTGCATTGCACGAAGTAAAGGAAGAAAGTGCATTAAAGAGAGTGATTAAGAACTTGAGACGTGAACAGAATGCAGATGACCAACTGAAATTAGTGAAGAGCTATTTAGGAAATGCGAACTATCCTAAGGTTTCGCAATACTATTGTCTGCATAAGGGTATTCTGTTTAGAAGGAGAAAGGTAGGTGTTTCTGAGTGGAAGCTGTGCTTTCCCTCACAACATGTAGACTTACTAATCGACTACGTACACCTGAGGTATGGTCACTACGGTGCAAAGAAGTGCATTGCAAAATTACAAGAGAGGGTTGTGTTTGACAACATGTACCGCCGGGTGGCCCAGCGCCTAGCAGCTTGTGTAGTGTGCCAGAAAGTCCGTGCTGCTAACACCAGAATACAAGGAGATATGCATTCAGTAGAGCCAACTGAAACCCTAGAATTACTGGCCTGTGATTTGTTTGGCCCTCTTCCTGTTTCGAGAGGTGGTTGCACCCATGTTTTTGTTGTTGTGGATGGATTCAGTAAATATGTTAAGCTATACCCAATTAAAAGAGCAAATGCAAAAACATTAGTTGAAAAGTTGGAAAAGGATTTCTTCGTGAACATTGGCGTTCCGAAGAATTTGCTGTCAGACAATGGGCCTCAATTTACTTCTGATAGATTTAAAGAATGTCTAGCTAAAGCCGGAGTGAAACATCTGAAAATATCTGCGTATTTCCCCCAAGGAAATATGAGTGAACGTATTATGAGGGAATTGAATCGGCTTTGCAGAACTTATTGTGCTCGGAAACACTCAAGTTGGGCAGAGCACATTAAGTATTTTGAGAATGTAATTAACAACTTAAGACATGATGCCACTGGTTTTGCACCTTGCGAATTGATGTTTGGCCAAGAACCGCACAATGTAATTGCAGATATGGTAGAATTCCCTGTTCTAACACAAATATCCACCGACGAGAAGAAACTAAAGGCTAGGGCAAATATCAGAAAAAGAGCGTTGGAGAGGAAGAAGCGTCATGACGCAAAAGCTGTACCTACTAGTTTTGAAATAGGTCAGTTAGTCCTTGTCAAAACCAAGGAAAAATCGAAGAAAGTAAATGCTGAAACAAAGAAGTTCATGTTCGTGTACCAAGGACCTTTCAGGATCATAGGAAAGCCACACGTCAATGCCTATAGGCTAGAGTACCCTAAAAGTAAGAAGCTATTAGGTCTTAGAAACGTGATTGACCTAAAGAAATTCATAGGAAGTGAATGAAGGCTGTAGGGAGGAGGTTGTTCTGTAACCTCTACACAGTGTGGCAGCTGTGCAGTCCCAGCTGTGTGAGATCTTCTTTCCCATTTCAGGTCTCGCTCACTCTTCATCTTTCCTATCCACAAAAATTTAGATCTCTTCTTTCCATTACGAAAATTTTCTGAAGCCAGCATTCAACTAATGAAGGCTGTAGGGAGGAGGTTGTTCTGTAACCTCTACACAGTGTGGCAGCTGTGCAGTCCCAGCTGTGTGAGATCTTCTTTCCCTTTCAGATCTCACTCAATCTTCATCTTTTCTATCCACAAAGATTTCGGCTCTTACAAATACTAAATTTTCCGGTATAACTATCCAGACAGCCTTCAGCTAATGAATGCTGTAGGGAGGAGGTTGTTCTGTAACCTCTACACAGTGTGGCAGCTGTGCGGTCCCAGCTGTGTGAGATCGTCTTTCCCGTTTCAGGTCTCACTCACTCTTCATCTTTTCTATCCACAAAATTTTCGATGTCTTCTTTCCACATTAAATTCTTCCGATATGACTATCAAGCCATGAATTATGTAACTATTCTATCTACCGATTAGCAAAACAAAATACCTGATATGACAAACCTAATAGTGACAAACAATAGAGAAGTATGACGTAAATAAGATAAAATGTGTTTGAGTAAAAATTATGTATAGAACCCTGGTAAAATAATAAGTACAAAGTGTTGTTTTATTGGAAATGGTCCCACAACAGTAATTTAAAAAGATATATGAATTCGTGTACGAGTAGGATCTGAAGTGGTAGTGAAATCTAGTGTATGCATTAGAGCCAACTAAGAAATAGTAAGAAAGAGATTGCTTAGTGTTATAAGAAAAATATGCAGACAAGTTTTAAGAATAAACTCACCTTGTGTAGCAAGGAAGGGCAGTGAAATAGAATTGAACAGTGTTTGTGGTTGAGACGTGAAGGACACGTCCCTGAAGTATTTATAAAGTTGGAGCTGGCCATTATTTTGGGTGTAGTGTGTGAAAGGATACACCTACACATATTGAGGTTATAAGTTGGAGGCGTGAATGCGACCATAGGTACCCTTATGTTAAATGAGACAGAGTAGCTCATGGTGTCCTATAGGTTTAAGGAAATTAGCATTACGCTCGTCCATAATTATTTGATGCATTTTAGTGGTAGGTCTGAGAGAGACTACCTGTGGTTTCAGCGTCCAATTGAGTGGAAATGGATTGCCACGTGAGCAAACTGATCAGCTGCAGTACACTAAAAATATGAAATGAATGTGCTATCCTATGCTTTAAATGTTAATGAGTGAGTGTCAAATAAGTACATACACTAGCAATATAATTGAAAAACATAATGACAGACGTAAAACATTATTTTAGCTCAGCATAAATACACTTCACAGTAAGTAAGTACCTAATTTCAGATGTGGAATTGACAACAGCAGAGGACCAATAAGTGAATTTAGTAATCAACTAAACGTAGTGTGTTTTGAACACTCACAACTGTACTATTACCAAAAGTTACTCACCTGTACTAAGAAGCTGAAAAAAAAAAAAACACTAATCATACTCATACTACCTCTAAGATTAAGGTAATCAAAGATGAGTCAGCTAAGTGAATAAAATACAAAGGTGTCAGTGAATGTACCGAGCATTGGTTCAGTGTTCCGGCCCAGAAATAATAAATTCAGACTAATATGATTTATGATTATATGCCTTGAGCATAAATTTTCTCTAGTACGTGACTAACGGCGTTTTGAGCCATTTGTTTACCGATTTTATGACAATTAAGTAACCTCGAGAGTATTATTGAAAAAGATTCTGTTAACTTTGTTCCAGCAACATATTGAAGGCTAAGATGTATATATCCCCATTTCATTGTGACCCACCCTTAGATGTTAAGTGAACAGAGTCTGAGGCACTCTTTTTGTTTGTTCTACAGGACAAACCAGATAATGGCAGCCTGGTAGCTGCGTGAAAGCGTGGAGTGACTTGGACACAACTCACAGTGACCCCTCCCCTTTCCCCTTGTAATTTAGAGAGATCGAGAAGGACGCACACCATAGCAACTTCCCCTCCTCTACCCTTGTGAATGGAAGTGTAGGACGCCAGCCAAAGCGGCTACAACCACGTGTGTAAAAATTTAGTTGTGAACTTTTCTTTCAGGTTTATAAAAGACTGATAAGGAATAATCATCTGTTTATGTATCATGTTATCTTCCTTGAATTTGTGTGTGTAAAAATGTATTTGATGTATTTAATGTAACTAAGATTTTCACAGTTTTTCAATTTCTATGTGTCTGTTAGTCTAAGGCAATATGTATGCCAAAATATTTCATTGACTTTGCTTACAATTTGAGTAATGACATTTCTAAAGAGGCAGTGAAAATGCCCGCAATTTAAATGATTAATGTAGGAAATCAGTTTCTTTTAATATTTATATATGTTTATAATTCAATTTTGATTTTTCATAGGGAGTTTGAATTGTACTCTTGCTTCCCTTTTTGTAATTAAATTTTTTTTCTTCATTCATTAACATTCACAAACAAAAAAAAATTTAAGTAGAGAGTGATGTAGGGAAGCAGCCTACTCACGCTGCAGCAAATTCACATCAGTTTCCATTGTGTGTTAGTCAGTCTGCTAGCTCTGACGTCATAGATGTTGCGCAATACCTTAAAAATCAAGCAAATGACATAAAACTTTCCTAGTATGTCTGGAATAATGATAAACTAATGTGTGTTAAATATCAGCTTGATAACTTCAGCCGTTTCCTTTATTTGGACGTTTTTCTATAAAAATAATTGGCGGCACAGAAAAGAGCTAGAGACTGCAAAATTTGTATTTAGATTCAGCTTTCATAATGATTTAATAAAAATAGTACTTTGGATTTCACAAATTAAGATGTTAGTGTAAATTCATGATTTTGTGGTTTTCATCTCAAAACTAGAGGAAGCAAGATAGATTAAGTGAGCTTATAAATCATACTAGGATGTTTAGATTTTAATAGGTTGGAGGTCCACTATGATGATGAAGCTGTAAAAAGTTTCTTTCAAATATCTGTTAAATTATAGCGATAGCGGATCTCAAAAGGGACAGTTCAGAGCCCATCTGCTGCGTGCAGTGCAATTAAATTAATTCTCTCGCCTAAGTTATTAAAGTTAGCCACGTCAAAAATTTATTATCAATACTTCCCTGCGTGCTGAATGCACAGTTAAATTAGGAGCTTCATCGGCCTTCAGCAAGAGAAGCTAAAATCTATTATGCAACTTGAAGTGGTGCGTTACTAGCACAGCGGCTAGTCGAGACAGCCGATTTGATCGAGCGTTTTCTCAGCGGTCCGCACCCCGGCTTTATATATAAGAGCACTGTGCGAGGAAGCCAAGGCCCCAGTTCTCTCCAGACGCTGAATGACACGCCATCTGTGTCGGGAATCGCGCCGCGCCAGTATCAGTGCTACTAACAGCCTCGGGTGCCGTATTCTGTTACTCGAGATGCGCGTAACCAGTAAAGCGTTTCAAGTAAAGTGTTAATTCGGGAATGATTTTCATTATCTAGCCTCAGTGTGCGTATTGTCGTATTTTCACGTGCCGTCGCGGGACAGACATTCTACTACTAATATAGCGTGGCGTTTGATGAGATATTTCATCAAATTATGGCGAGCATTCATTTCAACAATTATTTCGGACATTTATAGTTGCATTGGCGCAATAGACTCTGAACTGTTCTGTTAGTTAGGTTGGAGGGATATTTGTGTGTATATTTGTGATTTTGAGAATATACTCAACTATTTTGGAAAGTCGTCTTTGATTAGAAATCCCGAACAACTTCCTGACTCTACAGAGCTACAAGCTGCGGCTATAATTGTAATCTCAAGGAAGTGGGCACTAGGAACTCTATTTACAGGCTTCAGGTTTTGTCAAATCGCTTTCTGGGGGTCTACAAAGTAAATAGAGAGCCAGTGTTGAGAACGGCGAAAGACAACATTTTAAGAGCTAGAAACTGACAGCAAGCAAACATTAATGCAGCAGTAATATATTTAACAACCAACATCAAAAAAATTTCTACTCCTCCGCCGCCCCACACTATGATCTCTGATATTGCCAACTTTCTCAATTGAAACAGCCACGGCGTGACAATCGATTAGTTTCAATTGAGAAAGTTGGCAATATCAGAGATCATAGCACAGCCGACGTCACGTGATTGACAGCGGCGCCCTCTGGGTGGCTTATATATACGGCGCTCACTAGTGCTCTCGTTGCAGTTCGCCGATTGTCCTCGGAGGATGCCTTCCACAGTCGAAGGCGAAACGTCAGGGGAGAGTCTTATGTATGGACCACGGCATCTCAGCCCGGAAATGTTAAGTGATAATCAGAAAACCGTCCTAAGCACTTATGATAATACTAGCATGCTATCAGACGCAGCCAGCAGCAAAGGAGAATGCAGCCAGCCTTAAACAACAATATAATTTTTTTATATTATGCCTCTGATTCCAGTAATAGCTCATTATTAAAATCATCAGATTATAAGGGGGCAATCGTCCACCAGTGTACTACTCCTTCGTGATGTACCTAAAACTCATTCCACAACTACGAAATTGGTGGGCTCCTATGATTTCCGCACGACAGTGATGAACCATTAAAGATTCTCCTCCTTTGTTGAAGGAAACCAGAAAGTTTTCTTGTGCTGGATGCGACAATCTCTTTCACGTCTATATAGATTGTTTTCACGTTTACTTCGTTGATGTGGATGACATTTACGCCGCGAAGCGCGTCTAAGAGACCACTGGTTCACCTCTACTGTCTTCCAGTTTAAGACTTTGTGTTTAATCTGGCGCTATTACTGTCTTTCTTTAGGAATCTTCTCTAATAGATATGTGGCGGCCTTTAAGGTACGATATGTAGTTGCTCGCAACCGTCTGTAACCTATGTTTTCTGCCGAAATACGCAATTCTGTCTTTTGTAAATCCTACCGATTTGCAGGCAGTTTCAGTGTCTTTATGAGAGTTTTTATGAGAAAGACTGAACTTTTCTCTCACAGTCTGTTAAACCTAGGCCGCCTTCTGTAGGTGATTTCGTTAGCTGATCCCTGGCTGCTCTAAACAATGTGCATTTCCAACTGAACCTGCCAATGTATTTTTGTGATGTATATTTTCTATTAACGAATAGGACTTGTGCAACATACGACATTTAGGACAGGGCCAGTGCGTCGAAGCGTTCAATATTTGAATGATATTGAATTACCCTGTACTAATCGTTATCAAAATACCTCTTACTTTTCTGCTATTTCTCTTGGAATCGCCATCAGTTAGGTCTTGTATTGTTTTTCCCTTAGTTGCACACCCAACACCTCAACTTCAACACATTTGGTAAGGTGTAGAGTGGGAAGTTCGCTTTAATTGAACCACGAGGGCTACGTATTATGACTGATCATAGTTGCCCCCTGCTGCTTCCTTGTTACGTTCGAGATTTTCACGATGCCTTAGGGTTCCATAAACATTGTGGTGACATCATAACAACAGGCACTGACAGTGAAATTCGTGCACCAGTGTATAGTCCTCATATGTGGGTGCTGATCATATGAATTAATGGTTCTAAAGAGATGATGAACAGTACTGTATGATAGAACATTCGACTGGGTTGGTAGGGTACGATGTTCGTTTGGAGACCATTTGCTATTGGTTTGGTAGCCGTAAATCTATTGTTGCTTGTCTAAATCTGAAATACTCCAACACACTCCTTAGATGGGATTAGTGATGGCTAACTTTGTCAAAGACTTTTCTTTAAATCGATGTCGAGTAGACGTAATGTTTGTGCGTGATGCTGCAATGAGAAGAATGATGTATCTCTTAAGAAACTAATTCAATCTTTGATACTTCCGTTGCGTACGCTACACGTTTTGCTCTGGCCAGAAGAAGTCTGTAAGGTCTTGTTTCAATCTTGCTGCTACGGCACGAGATATAATTTTCGAGTCTACACGTAACAACGTTATCGGCCTGAAATACGATATTCTTTATGGTTTCTTTTTCTTAGGAACGAGTATTATTATTCCGGGTTCCTTTTCAGAGTATAAGTGTCCGCAACGTTATTTGTCCATCGTAACCTCCCTCAATTCTTTCCTGAAGATTTATCAAAAAGTTTCATAAAGTTCTTAGGGATTATCGTCTACTCTGAGTTTCCTGTGTTTTGGCATGATTTGTATTGTGTTTGCTGAGAAGTTCAAATGTATGTGAATTCCTAAGGGACCAAACTTCTGAGGTCATCGGTCGCTAAACTTACGCACTACTTAAACTAGCTTGTGCTAAGAACAACACACACACACCCATGCCCGAGGGAGGACTCGAGCCTCCGGCGGGAGGGGCCGCGCAAGCCGTGACAGTCCACCTCAAACCGCGCGGCCACTCCGCGCAGCTTTTATGTCTCTATTTCTCCTTCGGAGATTGGTTCTAACAAAGTAGTAATTGTTTCTTATGAGAGATATACATTCGGTCTTGTAACAGCTATGCTGTTTTTGTGTCATCAGATAATAATAATAATGGCGTGTGACGAGGGCCTCCCGTCGGGTAGACCGCTCGCCTCGTGCAAGTCTTTCGATTTGACGCCACTTCGGCGACTTGCGCGTCGATGGGGATGAAATGATGATAATTAGGACATCAGATGGTAGGGCTCCATAAAGCCCCTTCAACTAATCTTTATCCCCTCCCGACTAAAACATTCATCCCCCTTTTCGAATAGGATTTTACCTGTATATATCTCTATCTACATAGTTTACGTTCTCTTGTAAGGTGGTTAATGCTCCAGTACTCTTCTGGTATGCGCCTATAATCCTTGAAGGTGACGATTTTCGTTTTTAGTTTACGAGAAACCAACGTTTTCATACTCAAAGATGGTGCAATAGGGCTACCTGCGTTTACAACAGAATAAAGTCAGTTCCTCAAACATAATTACCTCTATCTTTTAGATCCTGGATATTTACTGTATACAGAGTGAAGAAAGATTCGCGGACTCGGACTTTGCAGCGCGATCCCTCACACAGTGACAATACAAAAATTTCTCTCACAAAATTTCGTCCTGCGCATATTTTGGGACGTCAAAGATTGGCAATCTAGACACGTTGTAATCACAAGTACGGTAACTATCACTGTCAGCAAGTACAGCCGTGCTGTGAAGTTGGTGCAGTGGATAGTGTTTTGCGTTAGCCCGCGGGAGGTTGAGGGTTCGACTGTGGGTTGAGGATTAACTGTTTTTACTTGCTAAAAGTAGTCTGCGTGGTTATCTGGCGTCTTACTCGTCATTCAACGATTATAGTGGGTCTTCTACAAAACATTTGGAGTTACGTACTGAAACACAGAAATAGAAGTACAATGGTCAGCTTTTAAAGCAGCCCTTTGAACGTCGTGGGAGCAAATTGTTTCGCGCCACTACATCTACTGTGAACCCTCCCACAGTGATTCCACCGAAATTATTTGTAAAGCACGTTGCTAACCCTACTGGTGGCGTAAGGTCCTAACGAAATCCAATGGACCTCAACGTAACAAGAATAATAGCTGGTGTTAATCGATAGGACCTTTGGGGGAGAGTACGGACAAAACAAGTTTGAAGTCTAGTAGATGCAGTGGCGCGAAACAATTCACGTCCACGACATGCAAAAGGTTTCATTAAAAGCTGAAAATTTAAAACGATTGTATTTCCATTTCTGTGTTCATGGTACGTAACTCCAAATTCTTTGTAAAGACCCATTGCTATCGTTGTATGACGATTAGGGCGCCACATACCGTACCTCGCAGACTACTTGTAGCAAATAAAAACAATTTAGTCTCAACCCACAGACGAACGCTCGGCCTCCTGCTTGCTATACCAAAACGCTATCCACTGCACCAACTGCACAGCACTGCAGCTACGTCCTGACAGAGGCAGTGATCGTACACGTGGTTACAGTGTTGTCAGATTGCCAATCTTTAACGTCCATTTACCGCCCGAAATATGCGCACGACGAAGTTTTACGACAAACATTTTTGTATTGATAGTACGTGAGGAATCATGCAGCGCAGTACATGTGCGCGAATTTTTCTTCACTCTGTGTAAATGTAGTAGTTTTGATAGCTGCTGTTCATCAGTATCCCAAATCTTATTTCCATCTGTTACGTATATCATGTAGCTTTGGAATATATACGAAGCTTTGACGGCCATAGTTGAAATGCATTTGTGTTACTAACATACGAGAACGTGCAAATGGAAGTCACCATAATATGGGGAGCATGGAGTGTATTTTGTAAAAGCGCCAGGCATAAAGCTGTATATAACATATCTAAAGTTAACGCACCCCCTCAACCACAATCCGTGTTTGATTTAGCCTATGTAAAGATTGGATTTGTTGTTAGCATTGCACAAAGAACATGGAATCAAACATGGAAAAATATGAAAAATGTGGAAAATATGTAAAAAATCTTTGTACTAAATGCGAATACAGGCTATCTGTATTTGTACCGAGGCAGTAATAGAAATTTGCGGCCTAAGCTGTCAGACTTTAATGTAAGCACTGGATATATAGGAGAGGGATGACATCATGCATACACTTCGGAAAAAAAGGGGTTATATGGAAGGAGTAAATCGGAATTTGTGGTAGGGGCTGTTGGACGGTAATGTAAGCACTATAGATAGATGAGGGGTGACACCACATTTGTATTCTTTAATAATGTAAAGACGGGGCGTTCTAGACCCATAGACCATAGTGTCAAGACGAAAACGTTATGTTCGACTAAATGGCGATTATACTTTATCAGCAATAGGTATACTGGGTGAAAACTTATCAGAGAAGGGTTGGAAACGATTTGAAGGACATACACATAAAAAAATATCTGGTTGTGTCATATAAAAAATATCTGGCTGTGTCACACAAAACGGAGGTGGCAGACGTTAAAATGCATACTCCAGTGGATCAAGTGTACGGACTACTGCATCAGCTTCGTGTAGACGGTTATCACATACAATGCCAGATTTTTAACAAAATAGAATTAACGTCAAACCACGACTTCTGTGTGCAAGAGGAAGACTACCAGGGAAGCGATAATGTTATTCACAACTAATGTGTGTGTTTCAGTAGCTGTCTTTAGCAGTTAGCATTATGTGTTGCTCTTGCAGGCATTCTGTAGATTCTCCCTGGCATGTTGGCGGAGTCTGAATCACTATTGGATGCTAAAGAAACCTGTTAGGGTAAGATGGTTCAAATGGCTTTGAGCACTATGGGACTTAACTTCTGAGATCATCAGTCCCCTAGAACTTAGAACTACTTAAACCTAACTAACCTAAGGACATCAATCACATCCATGCCCAAGCGAGGATTCGAACCTGCGATCGTAGCGGTCGCGCGGTCCCAGACTGAAGCGCCTAGAATCGCTAGGCCACATCAGCCGGCTTAGAGTAAGAAATAAAATATAGATATTCTTGTGCATTTACACATAGTAGGCCTATATAAAAATATAGAAAATATAGAAAAATATTAAAAATATTGAAAATACAAAAAATTATGAAAAAGTATGGAAAATATGGTATAAATATGACAAATACGGCAAAAATATGGTTGTGAGTGAATAACGAATCTTGATGTTGATAACTGCATTGTAGACGCTATCCTCTAAGGCTACCACCATTCTGTGAAGGGATAAAATGCACCCATAAGAGCTATAAAGAAGCGCAGAAGTTACAGCTCAGCTGGTAAGGTGCTAGATTATAAATCAAAAAATTACTTACCTTCATTACAATACCACAACTGATGCTAATATATTCAAATCAATTCATACAAAAAAAAAAATAGAATACCATCCCACCAAACCGTATTTTTCGTATCTTATCTTCGTGGTCCTTACGCAAAATGTATGTTGGCGGCAGTAGGTTCGTTCTGCAGTCACCTTCAAATGCCGGTTCTCTAAATTTTTTCAGTAGTGTTCCTCGAAAAGAACGTTACCTTCCTTGCAGGGATTTCCATTTGCGTTCCCGAAGCATCTCCGTAGCATTTTCGTGTTGTCCGAACCTGCTAGTAACAAATCTAACAGCTGACCTCTGAATTGCTTCATTGTCTTCCTTTAGTTCAACCTGGTACGAATCATAACACTCGAGCAGGTCGCACTATCGTCCTATATGCGGCCTCCTTTGCAGGTGAACCGCTCTTTCCTAAAATTCTCCCAATAAATCAAAGTCAACCATTCACCTCTTCTACCACAATTCTCACATGCTTGTTCCATATCAGATCGCTTTGCAACATTGCCCCCAGATATATGAACGACGCGATAGCGTCAAACAGGACACTACAAACGCTATGTTCGAACATCAAGGGTTAGTTTTTCCTACACATCCTCTTAAGTCACACTTTTCTACATTAAGAGGCAGCTGCCATTCATCACACCAGCTAAAAATTTTGTCTAAACATCTTTGAAAAAATGACTCTTGCACTCGTCAATGTGTATCCACATCGTAGAACTACATTCAGGTGATACAGAGAATTCCAAAGAGGAAATTTCACTCTGGAAGACGTTGGGACGACGGGAAAGCCACGATCATCATTTACGGAGGAAAACGTTGATGCTGTGAGGGAAACGCTAGACGAAGACAGGCGAGTGAGCTATAAGCAAATAGAGGATACCTTAGGGCTAAATGCTCCAGCAATTCGTTCGATTCTGCATGATCATTTGCAAGTAAAGAAACTTTTTTGTCTCAGGGTGCGGCGTAGACTGACGGAAGAGCAGATGACACGACGTATGACTTGGTGCCGGGTAATCTTAAAAGAAGTTTTCTAAGGGACAATCTCAGTATGTGAATAACATCGTGACAGGCGATGAGTCTTGGCTGTACTATTATGACGTGCCGACTAAGAGTCAAAACAAACTTTGGGTCTTAGAAGATGACGACACACCCGTAGCTGTCAGAAAATTCCAATTAATAAAGAAAAAAATGATAGCAGTTTTTTTTTTTTTAAATCGAATGGAATTGTGGAGCGTGTTGTTTTGGACGCACAGATGACAGTCAGAGCTAAGTGGTACACTGATCAGTGCCTGCCCAAAGTCATCCATTCTTTGAAGAACGTGCGACCAAAGTGAGTAATGGACATTTGGTTACTCCATCACGACAACGCTCCAGCTCACCGCGCCAAAGCATGCACCGAATATTTGCTGGATACAGGAATGAAACTTCTTGTGAACCCTTCTTATAGTCCAGACCTTACTGCTTGTGACGTTGCACTGTTTCCGCATATGAAAATGAAGCTGGAAGGAGCGCAGTTTTCAAGAAATGAGGTCCTCCTGAGGGCTTGGGACAATGAGTGTGCCTTATTCCCTACAGAATCTTGGGAGCACTGGTTTAGGGATTGGTTTCGGACGATGGAGAAGTGTATTCAGTGTGGCGGAAATTACTTCGAAAAAAATGGAATAAATAAAGCTTTGTGGTAAAACTTTCCTAGTACCCTTTATATCAGCCTAGAGACACTCAATGACACCTTCCCGAACACCGCCGCAGCATCAGCAAAAAATCGCCGACTGCTGCCTACCCTGTCTACCAGATTATATATGTCCTACCACACTTCCCTACTTCCCTGGGCCACTCCTGACGACACCCTTGTCTCTGTATGATGAACATTCGCTGGCGAGGACAACGTACTTGGCCCTATTACTTAAGAAGTCTTCGAGCCACTCATATATATGGGTACTTATTCCGCATGTTCGTACCTTCGTTAACAGTCTACAATGGAGTACCGTGTCCAGTGCTTGTTGGAAATCTAGGAACATGGAATCTGCCTGTTGCCTTCATCCACGGTTCGCAGTGCAGGTATAGCCTGTGAGAAAAGGGCGAGTTGAGTTTCACACAAGCGATGCTTCCTAAAACCGTGCTGATTCATGGACATAAGCTTTTAGGTCTCTAAGAGATATAAAATTTGTTCTATAATTCTGCAGAAAGCCGATTTTTAAGGATACTGGTCTGTAATTTTGCGGGTCCATTCTTTTACCCTTCTTATATGAAGGAGTCAGCCGCATTTTCTTTTCAGTCGCTTTGGACTTTGTGCTGGGCGAGAGACTCACGATAAATGAAAGCTAAGTAAGGGGCCAGTGTCTCTTGTAATAACGATTTTGTATAGTCAGATGACTGTGCCCAAGCGAGACTAGAGGATCTGCAGGAAAGTTTCATTGTAAGGGCTGTATCTGATACTTGAGCATTGTAGTACCCCAGAAATCTATTCGCATTACAGGACGAGCAATAACACCGCGTGGGATCTTCACCTGTGATATTGGCGGGTAAGTAATCGCGAGGAAGAAACATTCCCAGTACATGTCTTACCATAAACGGAGTTGTTCTTCCTGTTTTTACACGAGTCACGTTGTGGTTCTATAACAGCGTCGTGCAACAAGGGTGTTCTGGCCTAGAATAAATATAATCCACGTAATCAGTTAAGACTTTTCGATGACTATTGTTACGCTCCAGGGCAGTGTCCCCAGCGGAGTAGGTCCTCACCACCGCATCCTGCCCTCCTACCCGGCTCTCTCCCGACAACTGTAACCGAGCGAAGTGGCGCAGTGGTTGGCACACTGGACTCGCATTCGGGAGGACGACGGTTCAATCCCGTCTCCAGCCGTCCTGATTTAGGTTTTCCGTGATTTCCCTAAATCGTTTCAGGCAAATGCCGGGATGGTTCCTTTGATAGGGCACGGCCGATTTCCTTCCCAATCCTTTCCTAACCCGAGCTTGCACTCCGTCTCTAATGACCCCGTTGTCGACGGGACGTTAAACACTAACAACCACCACCACCACCACCACCACCACCGATAACTGTACGACTCTGTGTCCGGACTCCTATACTATCTTTTTTTAAAGGGAGGAAACCTGCTCCAGTGAGACTACCAATAGAGTTTGTGCGGAAAGTTCCTGTTCCAAGGGGGGCTTAACTGTGGTGCACAGTGTCTAGTAGTTCTGAAACAGATCAAGCAGTCCATCCTTAACCTAACTGATAACTAGTTTGATGTTTACAATGAAGACTTTCATGCATTTATTTACTGAACCTTTTTGCATTGTCCAATATGGCGGGTCAGCCTGTAATCTTAACCTCTCAGACATCACTATTAAATTCACTGTCTTAATATCTTCACTATTTTCAAAAGCTTCGAGAGGTGTAAAATATACAAAATAATAACTTTTTACTTCATTACCTCGTTGTTGTTGTTGTCGATAGCTCAAAGTCTTGTCTATGGGTACGTTCTTGCAGCTGAAATTTCGATTTTGTAGGTTTTTGATGACTAGATAACTGAAAAAGATTTGTCTGTATTATTCTTGTCCGCAGCTCGTGGTCGTGCGGTAGCATTCTCGCTTCCCACGCCCGGGTTCCCGGGTTCGATTCCCGGCGGGGTCAGGGATTTTCTCTGCCTCGTCATGACTGGGTGTTGTGTGATGTCCTTAGGTTAGTTAGGTTCGAGTAGTTCTAAGTTCTAGGGGACTGATGACCATAGATGTTAAGTCCCATAGTGCTCAGAGCCATTTGAACCATTATTCTTGAATTTTATTCTTTGTTATATTCTTCAACTTCACACTGTTTTTACATTTTCCACATTCAAAAAAACCAATAAGTACATAGTTGGTAACAAACTTAGAAAACGTCTACCTCGATTAGAGGCATGCCCACTACTACTTACATTCTGCGGTACTCACAATTTCCAAAGAGTTTACAAAGCAAAAGAGTCTACAAACTTTCTGAACAGGAGAAGAATATTTATCAAATTATATCATTATTTCATAAATAAATCCAGAAACAAATTTAATAATTAGCGTTTCATCGTGCAATTAATAATATGAATTTTAAATATGCCAGAAATTTTGTAATTTCAATTATTCTTAAAAGACGAGTAATTTTACCTACTAGTACATATAGATTGTAACACATTAATTTCCTTTTTTATACATTTTAGCCTGAAATATAATACATGTATACAAAATCATATGAAATCTTTTAGTGAAACACCTGAGATAATTTTAACCCATGCAAGAATCGATAGTATACATGATATCGGTTATCTCCACAAAAAAAGTTAATGTCAGAGGAGGATGATTCATTATAAGTCCGAGGGAAGAAAAGCCAACACGGCGAATTTAACTCCCTGGAACATTTTTCTCAGCTTTACGTAGAAAGATACTGGCTGAAAAAAACAATTCGTCTAGTTTCTCTGCCAGGACGACCATGATAAGAATGAGGCATCCTGACAACTGAGATGTTGCCAATCTACTGTATTTCCCCTAACTTCGGTATGATTGTCGTAGAGAGTGACATATTCCTCGAGCGCCTAAAGAAGACCCCCCCCCCCTCCCCCAGTAATATTTCATTCTGAATACAACATTAAACGTTAAAAATACTGAATAATTAAAAAAGACAGAAAAGAATGCAGACGTAATGAAATGTGACGGAAACTATAAACACTCCAGACAGACAGAGGAGAAAACGAAGCCGGCCGCGGTGGTCTCGCGGTTCTATGCGCGCAGTCCGGAACCGTGCGACTGCTACGGTCGCAGGTTCGAATCCTGCCTCGGGCATGGATGTGTGTGATGTCCTTAGGTTAGTTAGGTTTAAGTAGTTCTAAGTTCTAGGGGACTGATGACCACAGCAGATGAGTCCCATAGTGCTCAGAGCCATTTGAACCATTTGAGAGAACGAAGATGGTCGTACCTGAAGGCGGTTTGGAACACTGGTGTGGACTGACACGTCTGTGGAGACAGACTTCTGCTGGGCCTGGGGGTTTTGCTGGAATAAGTGACTTTTAGCAGGTGGCATACAGACACACTATGAATTTGTTGCCCTCCAGCAGTATAGCACAGCTTGCTGTAGTCTACGACACGTGTTACTAGTCATTAGTTCTAATATATGTTCAAAAGTTGAAAAAACTGCAACCAATCACTTTTTTATGATACTTTATGTTCCCTTTAACATTTTCAGGCTGGTTTCACCGTCTGAGGCGACGTCTAGGTTAGGATGGAATGTGACGGTTTGGTTGTCAGTTGGTTCAAATGGCTCTGAGCACTATGGGACTTAACATCTATGGTCATCAGTCCCCTAGAACTTAGAACTACTTAAACCTAACTAACCTAAGGACAGCACACAACACCCAGCCATCACGAGGCAGAGAAAATCCCTGACCCCGCCGGGAATCGAACCCGGGAACCCGGGCGTGGGAAGCGAGAACGCTACCGCACGACCACGAGATGCGGGCGGTTGTCAGTTGGAGGAGACAAATAATGTGAAAGCAAAAACATTCTTGAAGAGTCTTAGGCTCCGCAGAAATGTCGACATATTCCATTTCCGCACAACTGTCACTCCGTACAGCAGCCATCCACATTGGAGAGGCTATCCAAACAACAAGTGACCTGAGTTAAACACAGATTGTACGAGGGCGTGCTGAAAACTAATGCCTCCGTATTTTTTTGTATTCTCAATACCGGTTCTCGGTCAACTTTCTCGCTTCGCTGGTGCAAGTTACGGCCCTCTGCCGCCAGAGGGCTTCGAACTGTAGCGTCTGTAACATAAGTACTACGATGCCTGAGAAACAGCGTTCTGTAAACGAGTTTCGAACCGCTTAAAATGTTATTGCACATGAATCGGTAGAAGAATGAAAGCTGTGTACGGTCCTGATTGTATCGACATCAGTAATGTGCGACCCTGGGTTCCTAGTGCTCGTAATGAAGGAAACGTTGGTGCTAACCTCAACGTGTGTTCAGAGTTCGGAGTGGACGACGGTGCACGGCAACCGACGTGACTCATCGGAATGCGGTTCATGAACTCACAGCGAAAATATTCGGATAACAGTGACACAGGTAAGTGTGGCCGTTTCACGAGAGCGTGTATAGGCCATCACTGCAGAACTGTCGGTGCCTCGAGTTTGTCTGATGAGTCCACCAACAGCCGCGCGGGATTAGCCGAGCGGTCTAGGGCGCTGCAGTCGTGGACTATGCGGCTGGTCCCGGCGGAGGTTCGAGTCCTCCCTCGGGCATGTTTTTGAGTCCACCAACAGGATTCCGAAGAATTTCGTCAGTTGTCGGACGCGGTGATCCACTCCGAGCTCTGGAACACACGTTTAGGTTAGCACCACCGTTCTGTTTATTAAGAGCACGAACAACCCAATGTCGCACATCACTGACGTCGTTTAACCATCAGCGCCTACAACTTTCATTCTTCTTTGGATTTCAATTCACAGCACGTTCTTTGCAGCTTAGAAAATCAATCACAGCACGCAACAACGTAGTTACGTTACACATCGCCATGTTACACGTTGCAATTAGGAGTACTCTAGCGGGAGAGGGTTGAAACTTGCGTCAGCGAAGCGGGAAAGTCAACCGAGCATGACATCTGACACGTCGACCAAGATTCGGAACAGAATTAAAAATTCGGAGGCATTACTTTTCAGCATGCCCTCGTAATCTTCGAAAACTCCTTGCCGTTTTGGAGACTCTTAGTTTTCATGGTACTTTATTTTCTGGAAGTTATCTGAGTACTTTGAGCCGCGCGGAGTAGCTGGGCGGTTTGAGGCACCATATCACGGATTGCGCGGGTCCTCCCGCCGGAGGTTCGAGTCCTCCCTCGGGCATAGGTGTGTGTGCTGTTCTTAGCATAAGTTAGACGAAGTAGTGTGTAAGTCTAGGGACCGATGACCTCAGCAGTTTTGTCCCTTAGGAATTCACACACATTTGGAGTATTTGGAGACAAACGCTTTTACGAAAACGCTTTTGAAGGTGACAAGACATCCCCACCCCTATTCTCCTCATTTCTTGGAGTCGTGTCTCCTTTCCTCTCTAACTTTTGACGAAAAGGATGTGAATTCTTGCATTTACCGCTGCGACCGAAGAGCTGCGGTGTCCCACGCCACTGCGCCCGAAGAACTCTGCGCACGTCTGCTGCCGCGACGAACCAATTACGGCCGGACGCGGCGATCGGCCTCAGGGGAGCACACGGCGGCCATCCATCACCGGCGAAGCCGTGGCCCGCCGACGAAACTGCTCTGACCGCTGCACGTCTCGTCTAAGTCCCCTTTTCCATCCATTCGCACAATATGTTACATAGAACAGACTTTCTAGAAATTATGTAAGCTTTCAGCAGAGCTGCGCACGTCTACATTATCATTCAGCAGCTGAAACTGTAATATTTGTGACCGGATTATCGATTCGTGGTAGTGAGGGTCCAGCACGTTACTTTGGACGAAGGGTCATAGACAGGTGTACAGGGTGGCGGGAATCCCCGTACCCCCGTAACCCCTGTTTGGTATCAATTGCTACTGCGTGGGTTGGTAACTATTTTACTTCTTATCAGATGTTGTAATTAATTGTTGGAATTCATGTTTACATGTTTCCGGCAGTCACAGTCGAGCTTTAATTTGTAGTAGTAGCAGATGTAAGCGGTCATAGCTTGTTGTGTACATAGTTCCGCGTAGTAAGCGCGTACACAACTTTCCCACTAGAGCGCGCCCCATCCTCGTCGCCAATGTGGTGTGCGTAGTGTAAGACCTTCGGTACACACACCAACAGATTATTTGACTTGTCGCTCAAATGAAGTAGGCGAGTGTCAGCGATATGTCTCGTGGTCTTATCGTGGCGTGTTTATCTTCTGCCGTTGGGTCAGACGATAGAAATGCCACTTGCACGCTTAGAGTAGCAGATTGACGGTGACCAACTTTAAACAGAACTTGATTAATTTTCACACACATTTATTAAAATAATAACAAGCATAAAAATTACTTAATTTTGTTCTGGATGCTATTTACAATTGACAATCTGAAGTTCCTTTGGTATTGGTACGTTAATCTTATTCTCACATATCTCTGATACTTGACAAAAGTGTCTATACATCTATCTACATGGCTATGTACAGGAATATGGTAATCTTATTAGGCGCAGACTGAAACTTGACTATAGACTGGTACAGACAAATGTAGAATTCGTACAGACTGGTACAGACTAATGCAGACTGACTAATCGGAGGTCTGTACACTCGTTATAATATCTCGCGCGTTCATGTATCACTGCGCGAGTGTGATCCGCGAGGAGAAAAGGTTCTACGTTAGTAGCAGTCTCATTGGCTGCGTTACATATTAATACGCGGATCGGCGGAAGCAGAATTTGGGCCATCTCTATGGCAGCGCCATCTCGTAGTGCGGAGACGGACGAGCGCTGCGCCTGCGCTGTTGTGCTTAGCGGGGCGCGCTCTAGTGGGAAAGTTGTGTACGCTCTGACTACGCGGAACTATGTACACAACATAGCTACACTATTTTGGAACGCTTAATGGCAAGTGCGAGACTGCACGAACGATAACACTCAGGACCGACAATGAGACTATGTGAGGAAAGATTTAATAAGATTCCACCGCGAAACCCAACACTTATGGATTGGGTAAGATGTGCTTTTGCGTTTGGCAGTGTTAAAGACAGGCTGTGGAACGGAAGGAAGAAGACACGAGAAGAGGCATTTTCATGCTTCGGTTGAACAATCTCCTATGCAGTCGGCACGCAAACGTGCTTCGGGACTCGCTCTACCGACAGCAACAATGCGAGATCATATGAAAAAATACCTTTAGGTCAGACCTTTTCAACCGACGTGCGTAAAAACGAGATATCGGATACGAACCAGAATGAGCGCATTTCAGCATACCATGCTTTGTTAACTCATTTACGAATGCAGCGAACCGTGCCAAGGTTACGTTTTCAGATGAATACGTCATTTATCGCAGCTCACGTGCTAGAAATATTGTCTTTTGGGCCACACATTAAGGTTAAAAAGGAACCCGCCTCACTTAGTGATATGGACAACGATGACGTCACATCTGCTTCGACCGCGCTGTTTTGAAGGGCACACATTATTTACACGAGTTACACACTTGGTTAATAGCTCTGCTTGAGGAAAGACGCCTCACAGGACGCGTATGCCTGCAACAAGATGGAGGGCCTCCTGACTACGGTCTTGCAGGAAGCGAGTTCTTAAATGAACACTTTCCAGGACGCTGGATAGGTGGTGATTAATCAGCAACACCAGCTCCCTTGAAATGGTCATCAAGAAGTACTGACCAAACCGTACCCGACAACTCGTTAGCCGAAGTCACTAAGGCGCATCTATCTGCACGTACTTCTGTGAATCTGTCGTCTTCCAGCGGAATAGCTCCTTAACACCTACCAACGAAGAACTGCGCAATGCCGTTGTAATTGAATTTCGCACTATGAGACTGCACATGATCAAAAATATGTGAAGATGAACAGAGAGGCGTATGGAAATGTTTTACAGCGTCATGGGAAACATACCGATGTATTGGACACTTAATACGAAATAAGTACTTGCGCTGAAACAAACCAAACCAATTAGCATTCCCTACTTGTCGTACGGGGACTTCTCGCCCACCCCGTTAAATTAATTTCAAGCATACCCCAGGACAGTATGTTGGGACCCTTGCTTAATGGCCTGTCAAACAATACTAAAATAAATCTACAAGCTATACTATAAATTTTTAACAGAGGGGAACTTTCAAATACAGAAGGCACGAGCAAAAGGGAAATAGATTGTAAAGGACTAGAATACACTACGCAGTGGCGCACTGTTTAATGTACACACACACACTGATGATCGAGGACATTCAGACCACCGATATAATATCGATAGAAACTCGTCCGGGAGATAGCACCGTCACCTAGTCCAGAATTCTGCTAGTCAGACACACGCACGGCCCGTGTAGTATCAGTAAGCGTGCTGTCCGTGTGTAGAATGGGGAAGGCGCGCGATCTATCTGAGTTTGACCGAGGGCAGAGTGTGATGCCTGGAGGCTCGGCACAGGCGTTTAGGAAACTCCACGGCTTGTCGGGTGTTCGAGCAGTGCCATGGTGAGGGTCTTCAACACGTGACGAAACCATGTTGGAACCACGTCCAGACGTGAGATTCGGTGGCTACCCCTCATTACAGATGTCCGACGTCGTTGGCTGGGGAGTCTGGTAAAACAGGACAGGCGGCGATCTGTGGCAGAACTAACATCATACTTTAATGCTAGGGGAGTACAAGTGTGTCTGAACACACTGTGCACCGAACGCTCCTTACGATAGGCCTCCGCAACTGGCGATACATGCATGTGTCAATTATAATGTAACGACATCGGCAACTACGACTGAAATAGCCACGTGACCATCGCCACTGGACGTTGGCGCAGTGGCAGAGTATTGCATGGTCTGATGAATCCCAATACCTACTCCATCACGTCGATGAGAGGGCGCCAATCTGTCGTCTTCCAGGGGAATAGCTCCTTAACACCTGTACTGCAGAACGGACATCAGCGGCGGCTGCTCCACTGTATGCTCTGGGGAACATTCGCACGGGCATCCATGAATCCAATAGAGCTCGTGCAAGCCACCGTGATGGTCAAGGAGTAACGTACACTGGTTACAGGCCAAGTGCACCCCTTCTTGACGATTATGTTTCCCGACAGCAGTGGCTTTTTCTAGAAGATAATGCGCCACGTCACAAAGCCAGGAGTGTGGTGGTTCGAAGAACACAGTGGCGAGTTCCAATTGAATTGCCGGCCTCCCAACTCGCCAGATCTGAACCCGACAGAACACATCTAGGATGCAATTGAACGTGGCGTCAGAGCTTATCGCCCCCTCCCCGCGTTTTACGGGAATTAGGTGGCTTCTGCGTGCAGATGTGGTGTCAACTCCTCCCAGTAACCTACCAAGGCCTCATTGTTTCCATGCCGCGTGGCGTCGCCGCTGTTGTATGTGCCAAAGATGACCATACCGGCTATTAAGTAGGCGGCCATAAAGTTGTGGCTGATCAGTGTACACACAGAGGTGCGGACACGCACACAGAGGTGCGGACACGCACACAGAGGTGCGGACACGCACACGCACACGCACACGCACACGCACACACACACACACACACACACACACACAAACACATACACACACGTACATACGTGCGAGCGAGCGCCCATAGGGAGAGTACAAACTTGGTACCAAACTAATGTAAAAACAAGCGAACATCAACAGGGATTAGACACACAGCACTCAGTACATTGTGTTCTAAAAAGTAAAAAAGTATGGCTTGTGAGTAAAGTTCTGCAAAAACATGTGCTGTATTTGTGTGTGCATATCCACAGCAGATGAGAATGTAGATGCAAATTGATACTTCACATATGTTTGTAACTAACCGCAAAATATAGTGAGTCTGCTGCGGTGCAACACGTAGCAGCCAGTAGTCTCTCTTGCTTAGTGGAAGGTAGCGGCGCTGCCCACACTATAGGTCTGAACTGGTTTCTGCCAACGGTCCTTCCAGGCGGCAGAGTGCTGGTAGCCAGGGCAACTGCAATCAGGCAGTGGTTCGTGAATCGCGGCCAACGACAGCAATTGGCTGCGTCAATAGGTCTTAACGGCGACAGCCGGCACGCGGTGGGCGCTGTAACACAGTCCCGCCGTGCCGACCGTGGTGCTGTCGCCAGGGCAGCGTTTAAATGCCACTGCTCGATGCTTACCTCGGGGAAGGGCGAAGTTTCTGTGTCACCCCAAAGGATCTGGAACTGGACAATAGCCGGGATCTGACGCAGTCAGCTGTAAGTCGCCTGAAGTAACTTTCAGAAGCCTAATCTGGTGTCATAAGGTGGAAGGCTGCAATGCTGAAGTGGTGGCTGTAGGCTCAGCATGTGAACCGACGACCGGTGCTGGTTAATTCCGACATAGACTGCTGTCTAGACACTCCATCTCTGGCTCCAAGTCCCGCTTCAGTTTATTACTGTGAGTTACTAATTATTTCAAACAATCCTGGATAATCTAAATCTTGACAATACTGTATAATTCCCTGCTACACTTCCTCAACCATATCAATGCGATTGCAGTGAACTTCACTAAATAGAAATTCCAAGGGATTGATATTTATTTGAAGGCTGAAGCGAACCCAGGTCTCCTGTTTACTAGGCAGATGCGCTAAGCACTACGTCAGCCCGGCACAGTGGTTCTGAACAATTGCACGGGCTACCCTAGCATGCCTACCTCCTCAATTCAAATTCCCATTCAGCCAGTTAGATACTCCCCATAAACTCGAACAGCATTGCAAAGGCTCTCCAACTGTATTGGAAAAGCAACATAGCAGCGAATGAAATGGGGGGTCCTACCTGAAACCATGATAAAGGTGCTTCAATCAATTGAGATCATGTGATTCCAGAGACCTTCTCGAGTCTCAGAAGTCTGAGAAGGTCTCTGGAACAATATAGTTTCATTTTACAAAGCACCTACGCTTGGGTTTCAGGCAAGATCCTCCATTTCGTCCGATGCTGAGGTATTACAGTTGGAGACCCTCTCCAATGCTGTTTGAGTTTATGGGAATAGCAATTGGGCTGATGCCTGAATGGGAATTTCAATTGAAAAGCGAGGCGTGTAAAGCCACTGTGCCTGGGTGGTGTAGTGCTTAGCACATCTGCCTAGTGAGCAGGACATCCAGGTTCGAATCCTGGCCTTGGTACAAATATTCAGTCATTGCTTCAGCTGCATCATGGATGTTTAACACTTGAAAATGTCTCTAGAACCATATAGTTTCATTCCAGAGGATTGAGGTTAGGTGATTTTGGAGTCTAAGATGCAAATCCTGCTCGGCCTATCCATCTTGGACCATAATGGTGCATTAGATGTCATTTTACATCAGTGGCAAAATATACCGTGCCCCATCATACATCTGCCACATTCTCCAACCGTGGGCCATGAGTGAAATTCGAGCCGAGCTAGACGCGGACTTAATCGAAAAGTTAACATTTCAAATGCGATTGAAGTCAGAGGAAGTTCGTAACGACACTTCCGCAGTTATCTCAAAAATGGCAGATTTGTAGACACATGGTTATTAGAAAGTTTTTCCGCTGTTAGATATCAGACGCACTATGCACATTCCGGTTTCCTCACGTAAAAGTCGACAAGCTCACCGAGCGAGGTGGCGCACTGGTTAGCATACAGGACTCGCATTCGGGAGGACGATGGTTCAAACCCGCGTCCGGCCGTCCTGATTTAGGTTTTACGTGATCTCCCTAAATCACTACAGGCAGATGCCGGGATGGTTTCACTGAAAGGGCACGGTCGATTTCGTTCCCCCATCTCTCCCTAATCCGAGTTCATGTTCCGTCTCTAATGACCTTGTTGTCGACGGGACGTTAAACGCTAATCTCCTCCTCCGTCAAGCGCATTTTCTCTACTGCCTTACTAGATACTGACAATGTCATTTTTGCAGTGTCTGCATGGGGTCAGGGCTTACAAATAGTGCTCATGGGTTTCACGTAATGTCCAGTATAAGCGAAAAATGATAGTTTGTTCCTCGTTTAAAAAAATGTTCTTTAAAAGTGTAACTTCATGGACTTATCCCATACAGCGATCTCAAATTAAGCTATTTATAACTTTGTTATAAGAATATTCGTTAATAGGGACAACAAAACACTAAGAATGATCAGTACTCTTATCAGCGACTGACAAGGGAACCTCCCCATCGCACCCCCCTCAGATTTAGTTACAAGTTGGCACAGTGGATAGGCCTTGAAAAACTGAACACAGATCAATCGAGAAAACAGGAAGAAGTTGTGTGGAACTATGGAAAAAATAAGCGAAATATACAAACTGAGCAGTCCATGAGCAAGATAGGCAACATCAAGGAAAATGTGAGCTGTGAAGCGCCGTGGTCCCGTGGTTGGTGTGAGTAGCTGCGGAACGAGAGGTCTTTGGTTCAAGTTTTCCCTCGAGTGAATATTTTACTTTCTTTATTTTCGCAAAGTTATGATCTGTCCGTTCGTTCATTGACGTCTGTGTTCACTGTAACAAGTTAAGTGTCTGTGTTTTGCGACCGCACCGCAAAACCGTGCGATTAGTAGACGAAAGGATGTGCCTCTCCAATGCCTCTCTACTAATCGCACGGTTTTGCGGCGCGGTCGCAAAACACAGACACTAAAATTATTACAGTGAACACAGATGTCAATGAACGAACGGACAGATCATAAATTTGCGAAAATAAAGAAAGTTAAATTTTCAATCGAAGGAAGACTTGAACCTCTCGTTCTGCAGCTGCTCACGCTAACCACGGGACAACGCCGCTCCTAATCTCACATTATCCTTGATGTGCCTATCTTGCTCATGGACTACTCAGTTTGTATATTTCGCTTATTTTTTTCATAGTTCCACAAAACTTCTTCCTGTTTTCTCGATTGATCTGTGTTCAGTTTTTCAAGGCCTATCCACTGTGCCAACTTATAACTAAATCTAAGGGGGGTGCGATGGGGAGGTTCCCTTGTGAGTAGCGTTGCTGCATAGCGGTAAAAAGTAAAAGAATGAAATATGGAATTATTGTGAACCTATATTTTCTGTTGACACTGGAGAGAGCACAAAATACAAATTGAGCAGTATTTATTTTGGCCGACGCCATCTACACACTGCAAAAACGAAATCGCAAATATCGGCCGCAATGCGCGTGACGACTCTTACAAGGGAACCTGCCCGTTTTATCCCCCTCAGATTTAGTGGTAAGACTGCCCAGTGGATAGCCAGTGAAAAACTGAACACAGATCAAGAAGGAAGGTGTACTGAACTGTGAAAAGAAAGCAAAATAGAGACAGTGATCGGTTGATGTTTAACAAGTACAACAATGAGTAGTTTTTAATAGCCATGGCGTCTTGGTTAAGTGGTCACGGTACTGGACTGTGAAGCGTGCGAGCCGGCAGCTAAACCCTCTCGTGTCATTTATTTCTATTTTTCTGTTTCACAACTTTATGAACTGTCCGTCCGATCATTGAAATGTTTGTTCTCTTTCTGTGGTCTTCGTTGTTGTCATACTATACATTGGTTATAGAATATGTTACGTGGTAAGAAAACATGTCCGTCCTAAGTAAATAGTGAGAGCAGGCGAAATACCACATAGACGTCTCACAGAAACGGAAACAACAAATAAACGTATGAGAACTACGCAATAACAACGGAAATCAAATAAAACTGTCAAAACGGAACGCAACTTCAAAACCGTGAAAAACATATGTTTTGACAGAACACAGAGAAACTGTGTGATTGTGAAACTGTCGCGTTCATTTGTTGCAGCTTATGTGACGATCTATTATGTTTTCATCATTTCCTTGGGAGTGATCATATTCACATCCATACGAACGCTTAAATCGGGCAAGGAGACATATATCAATCACTCACCAGGCGTACAAATTATGTCCTATCGCATGACACATGTACTGCTACTAGTGCCGCGTATGAAAGACGTTTTTCGGCGGACGATTCGTTTGATTTGTAGGCTTGCATCAAAGGTTTGCGGTTCCCATTCGAAAGCCATTTCCTTTCGCCTGCTATTAGAGTAGTTGTGCAGAATCATCTTTCATTATAGGTCCCTTCCTTACACCTCTCTGTTGCAAACGGACGTTACACCATGTCGCAGGCCACAAATTTGAATACAGCGAATAGCGAAAAAAAAATGGCTGCGTTGGGGAGTTTCCCTTGTTAGATGAGACATCAATGTCCTGCCACTTATTTAGCCTGGTCGTACAGCTGGTTTGCTTGGCGGAGGTCTGAGTCAGACTAGGATTGGATGTGCGGGTTAATGACTGTTATTTAAACAGGACAGACTGGGTGTCATTTTAGGCGGTTTTCCATGTTTGTTTAGTTCAACTGTATAGGCTGGTTACTCACCTCTGCTTCTGAAGCACAAAAAATCGGTCCCGATACGACTACACAGGGAACGAAGTTAACGTAGGTCGCAAGCAGACAGTCTCAAACGACTTTCTTCCCATTGGGTCACCGATGTTTGATGGGAAGAGCTTTCCTCCACAGAAGTAAAGTAAAAATAACTGGAAAATCGGTAGATGACAGTCTGTCATTCGTTGGCGGAATCTGCCACGATGTTATCATCTGTTGGTTTGTGCAGTCAGAGACAGTCATATACTGGAACGTATCATCTATATAAATAAAAATGAAAATGTTCGTTTGTTCAAAATCTCCGAAAGTTCTTGACTGACTGCTTTGAAATTATTTTAGATACCTAAGATTATTGGTAATAACGTTTCCCCATTATCAAATTTATAAAAATAAATAAAACTATATTACGTATCTTAGAAACACGTAATTAAAAACACGTGCGTATATTGATAGAATGTTGTGTCAAAATTTTAAAGCAATCGATCAAAAACTTTCGGAGATTTGCTATTAGCAACATCCACATTCTCTATTCAGGGTGTGACGAAAACGAAAAAAAAAAACTGAAAAGAGTTACTTTTTTAAAGAATCCTTCAACTGTCGACGTTTCGGCCGACTTGCTGCGGTTCTCTTCGTGATGGTTAACTGCCCTGAAGAGGACCGCAGCAAGTCGGCCGAAACGTCGGTAATTCATTTGCTTTGTTCTCTGTGCTGATCGGGAGGGATCCATCATACAACGAATTGCAGAAGCATTTCTCCAGATATGAGGAACTTGCCGCGAAGCCGTTAACTTCGCTTGTGCAACTGGGAACGACGCCATGCCCCTTCTCGACAAACACATTCACCCGCTGGAATCATACACAACGCCGCTGCAGCGAAGGTCTCCACGCAGAAATCAATCAACCGCAGTTTCGCCCATGAAAAACATGACAGAACGCTTAAATATAACGGAAGTTTACACAGTACGGAATGCGGAAACAGATCAAGCGCTGACAGGCAAGCTGCGTAGCTGTTTACTGCGCATCCTCTGCCCAGAGGCCATGGACCCTGTCACGGACTATGGTTTCAACTGTGACATATGGATCTTTAATGTAAAAGCCTTTGTGGTGGACACTGCCCTCGCAGTGGCCTCAAAAAGACACCACGCACATTTGTTTCGTTCTCTTCGGGGTAAACAAAAACCGCACTTTGCTGGTAGCGATCATCAGTCGGTGTTGTTGACTGGGGAGGCCACTGCGAGGCCTATACACCACGTATTGTTTCTTGATAACGAGATCGAACGCCCGAATAATGTAGGTATGGTGTACTCCAGTTCTGATTTTTTGTAATGATGCTCTGATTGGTTTAATACAGTTAAAATGAACAATGCGGTGCCTCACGTACAAAGTCGAAATCGGAAGTGCGGGAGCCAGATCCCATTGCTGCAAAACATAATTATGGTCTTCGATTTTCTTCAGGTGTTCAAATAAATACTGGACTCTTTCCTCCAACAAACTGTCATTCTTGCCTTACTGAACTGTTGCGCGGACGCCTACTGACAGTGCAGTCAATGAAAAGAGAAACAATAACGCTCAATTTTCTTTTACTGTATTACAACTACACTCTCTTTTCCTAAAATTCACTGTCTATAAACATCTAAGCTACAATTATAAAAAACTCAAATATCACAAAGGTGACAAATTGTGAGGAGTTTTCAAATTATAAATACCTGTAAAGCCATTCACTAAAAAATCTAGCAGTTTTAGGATGTTTAGCTGTTATTTCCATAATATCTACTCATTTAGTCTTCGGGTATGGATGTATGTGATGTCCTTAGGTTAGTTAGGTTTAAGTGGTTCTAAGTTCTAGGGGACTGATGACGTCAGCAGTTAAGTCCCATAGTGCTTAGAGCTATTTGAACCACACTCATAACTCACGCGACTGTTTTGGGTCCATGCTCTCTGACTACCATCGAATCTGTACAGTATGTCAATAAACGGAAGTTGCAGAAGTGAATGTTTAATTATCCGACATCTTACAAGCTGCATATGATTTTCAGCTATACTCGACGTGAGAGACTCTTAAGTACTTCGCGACCCCATAACGTATAAACAGTTCTTCTCCAAAAGCACAAAGAGGTTTGATTAGTAGAAGCTATTTACAATTTTACCACAAAATTTTTAAAATTGTCTAGAATACAAGTAAGATACGGTCTTAAAATCTGATAACTAGTTTCTGTTCTGTTCTTCATACAACCATCTTCACATCAATCATGGTAAAGTATTATATCAGTATATAAGATACGGATGGACCGCATCGTGTGCATAACTGATACATGCTCATATAAGAGACAATTTCAATGACAAACGTCATAAAAGGCTGATCCTAAACAACGCTTTATACAATCGCAGTCAAGTATAAAATATTTACGCTTGAACGCAATTTAATTAAGCAGCCTCTTATCACGTTGGCATAGCCACTATTTTATTGAAGCTCTCTCTTATGTGGTCATGTACGAGTTATACAGGTACTCAGTCCATCTACATATTGTACTCTGACGTATTACTATAAGATGACTGATCTGAAAACAGTAGTATGAACGAGCAAAACTACACTGTGCAACACAATTTAAAAGGCCACTTTTTCGAAATCCCATAATATTTTCCAAATGCGATGTAAGAGTTTGAAATTTGGCTCAAAGGTGCCTACTAATATGTAATGATGCAAAAGTGCCCAACGTCATCCTCGGGCTCGCGTGTCTCAATCTCGGACACCCTCTCTCTCACCCGCCACGATCACGCCAAAGAAGGGCCCGAAACAGGAGCGTTGTAAAAGCATAAGCACTAGAGTTGTAAATCTACCGTGGACTATTGTAAATAAGCGTAGACTACGGTGGTTTTCCTAGTAGCTTTGGTGAGATAAAATCGCAACCACGTTACCTGTATGTTAGGTGTGTTGCATACCTATCGGGCGTTGCCTTATTTCGATCGCTCTGTTTGCGTGTGCGATCACGGTCTTACTACACTCCTCTAGAAACCGGAAGCGGTGAACCGTCTAGAAAGTGAATGAGGATATACAGTCCCAGAAAAATTAGTACATCTGAAAAGACAACAATACGAACTGTTGCAAAGCGGTTATTAACAGTGGGACTAAGGGGACGGACACCTCTAGCCCATCTTTCACTCACGCCACAGCATCGACGTGCACGAATCGACTAGTGCTGTCAGATGATCACTTGGAAGATGGAATGGCACGCCGTGGTCTTCAGCACATTCTGCCTGCAAGCAAATAATCGTCGTTTGCGCGTGCAATGTAGACCAGCTGAGCATCTGGGAAAGGCTTATTAAACAGCCAAACATGATAACTAGCACTGAAGCAGACACCTATTGGATGCGTGTACAGAAATACAGAGATATTACTAGTTTATATCTGACAGATGTGTCTTCGGTATTCCATTTCATCACATACGATTGAACTTGGTATTAACGATACTATACGTTTTGCTATTAGTCAAATGTCGAAATGAAAAACAAAATAGTGCGGGAGAGGATTTCGAAAACAGTGACTTTCTCGATAGATCTGGGTTCGCTGTTTTAGCGTACTTTAAAAATCATAGAACTTTTATTTGAAGTTTTTCGTATTTGTTACCTTTCCGAGGGTATTCATTGACAAATATTAAATAGAATTTGTTTCAAGGGAGTGTTTTGCCCCCTTAACGGCAGAATGGGCACATATCAAAAAAATGTGTCTTTTATTTTGCTCTACATTATAATGTATTCAAACGCGATCAAAATCTAAGTGTATCCCTTTGTTAGGTTTACTTGTTAGTAACTTCACTGAGCTACACAGGAGCACCATACACCTACACACTGTAATGTCACATATGTCTAAAAACATACGTCTGTGTCAACAAGAAAACACTTGAACGATTTGAGAGGTAACTGTCGCTACTGTAAAGCCAAAATTCAGTACAATAACTGTATTCGATCTGTTTTTTAACCAAACAGTGACAGATGTTATAATTTTTACAAAGGCATTGATGATGCTTCGAAATATTGCCGAGTGCGATTTGTTAAAAACTTTAGACAACGGTTTCTACGTCACTGTGGTTTTAAATCCAATGTTGTTTATTACATCATAGTGTCTCGCATTTACATTTCTACCGCTAAACACAGAATATATTTGAAGCTAACGCACTGTGCGTTTCCCGCTAAGGCAGCTTTCATCGGGCGGACAGCGCTTTGTTTTCAGCGTTTGGCGGTAATTTGCTCCCTCGCGTTTAAACCCGGGTGACGCGCAGAATTTGCGCAATGGCTGCGCGGAATTAGCCAGCGTGCGGCCTTACGTCATCAAAACGACATTAGTCGGGCTGGAGCTTACTCGGCATTTGAGCTCGCGTCAAAGCCTGTCGGCTCGGTATTTATGTCGCGTTCCGTCCCGAGCGCGAACGCGGCTTAATTTGCGCGCACCGCTGCTACAAATGGCGCGGGCTTTACGTTGCGCAATGCGCATTAAAATAACCGGCCTGAGCCTTTGACAGGGCCGCCGCGAAAAAAATACTCCACGAATTGAATTAAGTTTTATTGCAATAAATCCAAACGTGCCCTTTTGTACATAACTGTGCTATAGCCGTAATTCGTGACTCGACGTCGCAACTGGATTCGGGTAGCTAGCACTTTCGATTGAGGAAAATATGTCAAGTTACTATACACATACAGACCTACTTGACTCTTTCACTACCACTGGGACGTAAGTGTCCCACGAAATGTTATCTGAGAACCAGGGGAATTTGCAGCATGTTATCGTTGTTACTGTTGTTTTTGTTGTCGTCTTCTGTCCGTAGATTGGTTTGATGCGGCTCTCTATGTTACTCTGTCCACTCTTCATTTCCGAACAAATACAGCAACATACGTCCTTCTGAAACTGTTTACTGGATTTTTCCTGATGACAACATCCTCCTGAGTAATCCCCGCCCTGAGATCCGAATGGTAGACTATTGTATCTCCGGAATATTTTACTCAAGTGGATACCATCATCATTTAGCAGTGCAGTAGAGCTGTATGCCCTCGGGAAAAATTACTGCTGTAGTTTACCCTTGCTTTTAACCGTTTTCAGTTCCAGCACAGAAAGGCTGTTTTGGTTAAACTTACAAGACCAGACCTGTCAATAGGCAGATCTGTCAATCATCCACACTGTTGCCCCTGCAACTACCGACAAAGCTGATGCCCCTGCTCTTTTTTAATTAAAAGCCTGTAACGTAGCATTTAAGGTCTGTTATTTCACAATGCTGTTTATGATTTAATGGAGTGAATCTTACTATATTCTTAGAATTAGAAGATATAGGCGGTGAGCTGAGCTGTCTTCAAGTTTCATTATTAACAATTTAATCCGTACTGTCAAACTGAATTAGTTCGCCCCTGCAGATTGGCAATATAATGAACACATTTGAAAAGCGGGCTGCCATTAAAACTCTCAGGACAGTTCGTGTCAATGAATTGCGGGCACAAACGGTTTTCATATTAAACACCTGTAATGTGAGTTACAAATTTGGAGAGTTTCTCTACCCACTGAAGTGTGTCTGTTTTGTGTATGTGTTATAGTTACTGTGCAGTCGTCTTCTGAAACACCAGTGGTACTTACCAATAATCCTGTACGTCCCACCTCATCCCACACTGGAAAACGAAAGAGCAGGAAACGTATAGTTAGTTCTATCACATTAATTAAAAAAAACCATACATTAAAGTCTTTCAATCCGAACAAATTGGAAGTGGTTGAGTCAAGCTGCTCAATATAGTGTACTATAATTTCTTCATTTTATTGTTTCCCCACTATCGGGCACACAGTCGTTTTCAGCGTCATGTGCATTACAAAAGACAAAACACATTTTACATTACATTTATGTGGAACCTATGTCAGTTGTGTACGAGCTAATGTGACTTTTCACATGTAAGTTTGCATACTTGTATGTATATACAGGGTGGTCAGACCAGAAACACTCTGAGAAGCTTGTAACGCCGTTGCAGGGTAGGTTGTGTTGAGAAATAACTTAAGAAAAAGAATCGATACGTTGTATCGTTTCCGAGTTAATTAGCATTGAAGTTAGCCAATCAGGCCGTTGCGCGCAGAAATACCACCGGGCCGCCAGAGACAATATGGCCAAACGTGTTCTCCGTCTGGTTTCGTAAAACAGAACAAGAAAGCGATACAAAGATTCAACAAGGGACGGTAGTTAGAACATAACCAGAGCTAACGACTGAGCGGTCTTGTGCTATAATAACAACTGACAGTAATTGCATCTGGCGGGCCGCTTGAATTCGTGCGCGCAACGGCCTGATTGGCTAACTTCGATGCTAATGCACTCGTAACCGGCGCAAAGCATCAAATTTTTTCGATAACATTTATTTCTTAGCACATCCTAGGCTGCAACACCCTTACAAGCTTTTCGGACTGTCTCTAACCATTCTGTATAGAGAGTGTTTGAAAATCTTTGCGTGAGACGTGTAGGGGCGATAGATCACATCATAGGGAACAACTTTTGTTTGAGATAAAATGTTCACTGAAGCTTCCTAGCAACGCTAAGTTCCCTTTAGTTTTCACCTTCTCTGAAACGACGAGATTTCACGAACTAGGAGGGTCTAATAACCTGGTGTGCTGCATACTGCCTAGCCCTATAAATTGACAGAATTATTTTCAAAAAGAAAACATTAAAAACGAATGTTTCTGAGGTGAGAAAGATATTTTAGAAACGAATCAGGAACTTTAATTTGCTCAGCCTACCTCTTTTCACGTGGAGCTGGAATATAGGCAATACACATTGCATACAAATGTCGCAGAGTGTGCCCTGCCGCCTCTCAGGGGTATAACCAATTCAAAAGTACGCCTAGCACGCCGGGAAGCATCAGTATGCATCTTATCTCTGAGAAAAGTTGTTTCGCATGACGTGATGTATCATTCCTAGAAGTTTGATGCAAAGACTTTGTTACACCCTTGATACCTATGATAATACTGTAGTGGTGCCGACAATGTTATTCAATGTCGACCCCTTTGGAGGGTGAGAGAGCAGCGTTAGGCTCGTCAGAGTAACCTTTCCGGCCTCCTCGCCCGGAGTGTGCAGGTTTACAAGGCAGGAGCAGGAGAAACTTCTCCAAAGCTCATTTTGCACATAGACACATTTATTAGTCTCTAGCAGAATACACTGATGTTCCAGCCCACGTCCAGCAGGCAGGATGGGCATCGAACCCACTATCTTTGGCTGTGATATACCATCAGAAGGGCAGTTACAGCCGTAAGCAGCACATTATGGCGCAGAAAAGACTGTTCTTGCTGAACAGACAACTCAGTGATAGCTGACGCTGAGTCTGTGTTGGCAACACAGCCGTACTTCATAGACACTTGGTAGGTGGGTGGTGACGACTGGAGTACCCAGCAGTGGCTTTTGGCCTGCGGTGAAGGCAGTGTCATTTAGAGAGCGGAGTCTAGCCTGTGATGACTGGCTGATGGCGCCTGGAAATGTGCTACTGATGCTGGTTAATTGCGTCCCAGTTTCACCCTCGAGCCCATCAGCGCTTGATACAGGAGCATCTGACACTGGTGGCTACACCAGTTAACGATGATTGAGCAATTATGCTTCCCCAGACCAGACGGCATCATCCTGCTCTACGATTGTTGCCGAGTCATTGTTATCTGCTGGCAGGGTGCACACTACTTGTATGCACCCTGACTCTGGGTGTTGTGTAGTCGTCCCAATGTCACGTATTCACACTGTTACAATGCTGATGTTGTGACCCGGAATTCGGTAACACCGCTGGTTGCCGGACGGTTCGAGTCGTAGTGGTGGATTAAAGTTTCACTGCCAGTATTTGGCCGACAAGCAGAGGAGAGGTGGTATCCCAGAAAAGTTCCTGATCGCCCGTCTTGGTGCTAGTGTCCTAGATTATATTCCATGCCTCTCCACAGAGTCTCATGAAGGGGCACTGTTGACGGTGATCCGTTCGTCGCAAAGAACGTTAAGCTCAGTGGCGCCCTTGGGCTTATTCGACAGGAGTAGGCTATGTGCCAGCACTGGGTTTCACCCTCTCCCTTTTCTCATCATCATACAACACAAAAATAGCAATACACTACACATGCATCCACCATGCTCACCTACACTCTACAAATACACACACGACACAACTCTCACATGTCAGCAAGGAAAGGGCCCAAATTGCGCGGGGGAAGAGCACCCTTCACGATAGGTGGCTGAATCCACCCCATGGGATACCCAAGCTGTCGTGCCATACCACATTTTTTTACTGTTACCATTCAGGCTGAAACAGTCTACCTACGGATGAGGTATGTAGTTTGCCCTACACTTCCCCTCCCCCACTCCTTTCCTTGTGCTAGCCGGAAGAGAGTGACTGTTTACACGTCGTGCTGTGTGGTTACAAAGACCAAGCCCTAGGACAATTCTCACGGTCCCGTTCCATCCTGACGTCAGCGTGTGATCTCTGTTCACAGGATTTAATGAGAAAATCTCGCACACGTGTTGTGGCTCGGCTGCTTTGTCGTCGACTCCGATCACAAATCATCATCTCGTCAGGGTGGAGGATTGGAATTCGTATTGCTACACGTAATCCCAACAACAACAGACAAACACAAAAAAAACGTCAGTGTTTTTACGTGCCTGTGTTTCAGTAAAAATTTGACAAATATCTAAACAAACAAAAAAGAAGAGCTAAGTTTAGTACTGCTTTCATTTGGTAAGTTATTTAATCTACCAAATGTAGAAATCACTTATCACTTTCCAAAAGAAAAGCTGAATACTTTTCTGTGTAAATTTTAAATGGGAAGTTTTATAAATGTTGAATTAGCAACACATTATCTTAAACACTAAGGAGTAACATTTCATCATTTGAATGTTATTAGCTAAATGAAGTAAAACACCTTCTCTTACACTGCACTATACAAGTCATAAGATCTGTTATTTTACAGAAAGTTTGACCGCGATCGTGTTACTAATGGTTCATTTAGGTAATCTGAGGCAACGTTAATTATTATTATTCAAAACACGCCATGAACAGCGTACAAGACAATGCAAATAATTCTATTAGATCATGCAAATCGCCAATAAGTGTTAAGTAATAACTACTAAGAAATTAAACCCAGTGCCTGCATTTATTGTTTTATAAGAAAGCTATTGAACCAAATTTGTCGTGTAATTTTAATCACATACATTATCGTGAGACAATAATTAACGGGCAGAATATTCCCTCGCTTTAACGATCACGAAGAATTCCGTATGGCTCTGAAAAGAGCAACATCTACCGGTAACAATTCGGAAATTAAATTGCAAGCCAGCTTTTCTTATAATAGATCTGTTATAAATATAACTGCGCAAAAATGAACATACTCTTCCCTCAATTTCCAAATAAAGAAATGACAATGTAATGAACCGTTTGTCTTGAATGTTTCTTGGATAATATTGTCAGAATAATTTTAATTTTATATTATTGGTCGACTTCTCACGAAAATCTGATTACAGAAAAGGAAAATTTGGAGCCGTTTTTAACGAGAATAAATCGTTAAGTTGTTTTACAAGACAACACAGATTTGTGGCATTTTTTAAGGAAAATAAGACAATTTTCCCTTGATAATTATGATGCGGAGGTAAATTTTAGGTATTCGTGTGATGAACTTACCAGGTAGTATGACCTCTGTCAATAACAGCCTGAAGTATACGTAAATTGAAAAACACAGAAAAAAGAACACGCTATAGATAATGGCTCATATGTGCGATGCCAATGCAAACATTGCGTTGTCAGCAGGTGACGATGGGAAGCACTTCGGTGGCTCATCGTTTCTGAGGGCCACACGTGGTTCTTCTTCTGATGTTAAGAACTGCCATAGAGCACTGTTTAAACATTCCACATTTTTACTGTCGTGGTCAACAACCATCCAGGCAACATTTCATTGTAGCTGTAAAGATTTTAATCTCGTATACGATCAGAGACGTGCTCTCTATGACGGCTTACTCCAGACTGATGCTTTGACCTCGCTTGGCGCGCTTTTCACGCGCTATGAACCTTTTCCATTGACGTGCTTTTGTCTCGTCAGTGCAAAGGGACTACCCTGTAGCTTTTCCTATCCTATGTTACAATTCTATCGGCCATACACGTGGACCAGTTAATCATACAATACTTTCACAGATTACATTACGTGTACAGAAATACTTCATTTTCTTACAAAATCAGAAATAAACCTGAACAGTAACAAAATATCCACAGAATACTTGTAGAACATTATCTACAAACGACTGAAAATTATGAATGGCGTTAACTGTTGGTGTTATAGGAGGAAGATTAGCGTTTAACGCCGTCGACGACGAGGTCATTACATCTACATCTACGTCATTAATGTGCTATTCACAATAAAGTGCCTGGCAGAGGGTTCAATGAACCACCTTCATGCTGTCTCTCTACCGTTCCACTCTCGAACGGCACGCGGGAAAAATGAGCACTTAAATTTTTCCGTGCGAGACCTGATTTCTCTCATTTTATCGTGATGATCATTTCTCCCTATGTAGGTGGGTGCCAACAAAATGTTTTCGCAATCGGAGGAGATAACTGGTGATTGAAATTTCATGAGAAGATCCCGTCGCAACGAAAAACGCCTTTGTTTTAATGACTGCCACTCCAATTCACGTATCACGTCTGTGACACTATCTCCCCTACTTCGCGATAATACAAAACGAGGTGCCCTTCTTTGTACTTTTTCGATGTCATCCGTCAGTCCCACCTGATGCGGATCCCACACCGCACAGCAGTACTCCAGAATAGGGCGGACAAGCGTAGTGTAAGCAGTCTCTTTGGTAGACCTGTTGCACCTTCTAAGTGTTCTGCCAATGAATCGTAGTCTTTGGTTTGTTCTACCCACAATATTATCTATGGGATCGTTCCAATTTAGGTTATTTGTTATTATAATCCCTAAGTATTTAGTTGAATTTACAGCCCTCAGATTTGTGTGACTTATCGCGTAATCGAAATTTAGCTGATTTCTTTTAGTACTCATGTGAATAACTTCGCACTATTCTTTATTCAGGGTCAATTGCCACTTTTCACACCATACAGATATCTTATCTAAATCATTTTTCAACTCGTTTTGATCATCTGATGACTTTACAAGACGGTAAATGACTGTATCATCTGCAAACAATCTAAGACAGCTACTCAGATTGTCTCCTATGGCGTTAATATGTATCGGGAACAATAGAGGGCCTATAACACTTCCTTGGGGAACGCCGTATATTACTTCTGTTTTACTCGATGACTTTTCGTCTATTACTACGAACTGTGACGTTTCTGACAGGAAATGACGAATCCAGTCGCACAACTGGTGAAGTAGGCACGCAGTTTGGTTAGAAGACGCTTGTGAGGGACGGTGTCGAAAGCCTTCTGGAAATCTAAAAATATGGAATCAATTTGACATCCCCTGTCGATAGCATTTATTACTTCATGAGTATAAAGAGCTAGTTGTGTTTCACAAGAATGATATTTTCTGAATCCGTGCTGAGTATATGTCAATAAATCGTTTTCTTCGGGGTACTTCATAATGTTCGAATATAGTATATGTTCTAAAAGTCTACTTCAAATCGACGTTAGTGAGATAGGCCTGTAATTCAGCGGATTACTCCTACTTCCCTTTTTGGGTATTGGTGTGACTTGAGCAATTTTCCAGTCTTTAGGTACGTATCTTTCTGTGAGTGAGTGGCTGTATATAATTGCTAAATATGGAACTATTTTATCAGCATACTCTGAGAGGAACCTGACTGGTATACAATCTGGGCCGGAGGCCTTGCCTTTATTAAGTGATTTAAGCTGCTTTGTTACACCGAGGATATCTATTTCTATTTTTCTCATCTTGGCAGTTGTTCTTCGTTGGAGTTAAGGAATGTTTACTTCGTCTTCTTTGGTGAAGGAGTTTCGGAAAACCGTGTTTAATAACTCTGCTTTAGTGGCACTGTCATCAGTGACTTCATCGTTGTTATCGCGCAGTGAAGGTATTGCTTGCGTCTTGCCACTGGTGTGCTTTATGTATGACCAGAATCTGTTTGGGTTTTCTGCCAGATTTGGAGACAGAATTTCGTTGCGGAAATTATTAAAAGCATCTCGCATTGAAGTACGCGCCATATTTCGCACTTCTGTAAAACTTTGCCAATCTTGGGGATTTTGCGTTCTTTTAAATTTGGCATGCTTTTTTCGTTGCTTCTGCAACAACGGTCTGACCCGTTTTGTGTACCATGGGGGATCAGTACCATCACTTATTAATTTATGTGGTATATATATCGCAATTGCTGTTGATACTATCTCTTTGAAAACATTCCACAACTTTTCTACACTTACATGATCAGATCGGGAGGAGTGAAGACTGTCTCTTAAAAAGGCGTTAAGAGCATTTTTATCAGCTGTTTTAAACAGATATACATTGCGTTTCTTTTTGATGGTTGTAGGTGTTACGGTATTCAGCCTAGCAGCAACTGCCTTGGGGTCGCTAATTCCTGTATTCGTCACACACTCACTATTTGTCCAGGATTATTTGTTGCTGAAAGGTCAAGTATGCTTTCGCAACTATTTATGCTTCGAGTGGGCTCATGAACTAATTGTTCAAAATAATTTTCTGAGATAGCATTCAGTACAATTTCGGTTGATGTTTTATGCCTGCCGCCGGCTCTAAACGTATAATTTTTCCAGTATATCGAGGGTAGATTGAAGTAACCACCGACTATAATTGTATGAGCGGGGTACTTACTTGAAATGAGACTCAAGTTTTCTTTGAACTGTTCAGCATTAGAGACAGAGCACAAGTTAGCAGTGAGGAAGGATGGCTTAGGGAATCGGCCATGTCCTTTGCAAACTAACCTTGCAGACATTTGAAACAAGCTATTTAGGGAGACCATAGAAGACCTAAATCTGGGTTGCCGGATGGGGACTTGAGCTCCTGTCCTCCCAAATACAGGATTAACTGTAGAACATAGAAAAGCACTTACTCATTAGAGAGTAAAACATAGTCCTTCTTGATTGTTACTCTAAATTCTCAGAAAGGCTACAAAACCAATGTCCAAAAGTTTTAGGCGTATCGCTAATTAATGAAGTACTTCACCAGAGGCCTTTCGCTTCGTTTTTAACGAATCATCAGCGGTGATTGGCGTAGAAACAATAAGCGACTGTCATCACTCATAATGATTCACCATGAAGTGAAACAAGACAGGTGAAAAACTTAATTAATATGCTTCACGCTAAAGACAGTAAAAGTAAATTAACGGGCGTTAATAACACTTGTTGCGGAAGATAACAACCCAATAAGCATTTGTATATTTAAAACCTGTCGGTAAATTTTAGTTAAACCAGGAATTAATAATTAAACTGAAATTTAATCTGATGTTCAATGACACATGAAGCGCAATCATAATCGTTAATTGTACTGTGTGTATTGTTCTGTATTTGATTGTGGTGTCTGTCTGGTTGTATTTTTAGCTATGTATCATTTCACCAGCAGCATTTCGAAACAAGGGATGTTATCTTGATGTGCTCAACGCTACTCTATGTTATAGTGCACGAAACGTTATTTAATATCTGGGGAAAAATTAGCTTCATTATTAACGTTAACGACGCGTTATTACGAGGTCACAGTTCTAAATGATTTTTTCATCCCATCTGCGAATTCGAAATATGCTTTGTTGCATCTGTTCGCGGCTCACTTCGTTCAGTTAAAGTAGAAAGCAACTTCATTATGTATTATAGCTGCACAACAAATAAATAACTAAAATGTAGTGATGTTAGGTTATGACCGTTTTTTATTGTTTACTTACCTCAAGTTACTCTTAGCGCGTCGAATGTAGGGTGTTACATCAGAGTGTTACCGGCCACTCGCTGCCTAATTCAGCAAACGACCGTAATTTTTAAATCTTCTTAAGAGTTCTCCTCACTTTGTGTTATGTGTTTAATATGGGTGTAACTTTTAAGCAATCCGCCAACTGTTTTGATCGAATGTGATACAGTGGCTTGCGGGTGTCCGGTACACAATTAAATTTTGGAGATCTGACAGTCTATACAGCATTCCATGATGAATTAATGAGCCTCTTCGACCCATTGCATCACAGTCTGTCTATGTCTCTCGGCGGTGCTACATCCGTGTTTTGTTTCTTTTTTTCTTTTTTTAGTACATGAGGGCTCGCTGCTACTCGCCAATGTTGGCATTAAATATTTCAAGCTGGTTTGTGAACGAAGATATCAAACAGGTCGCAACGGCGACACCCACATCGACCATCATTGTCTTACCAATACAGTACCACGAAGCCCACATTATGTGGTAACCCCTCAACATGAGTAGTCGCTGACCCACATCAAATAGCAGGGTCTGCGACTGGAAGTTAGAAATGAGCAACCCATTTCTTTGCATTTAATTCTCATGGAACTATAGACGGAAGAAATATGTGTTGTGTAATTGTGAAAATACATGTCACGCAGACGGAGATCGCAGTTTGTGTGGACATATTAGGCTAAATAATGTTCCTAACAGATAAACAGGACGCACTAATCAAAGTTAGAGGTTTTACTGAGGCCATCAAAGTTTTCTTTGAAGATGAAGCTGCGTGACGTTTATGTTACACTGTACAAATTTTCTATCCGCAGCTGCCTCTAAAACACAGGCACGCGCTAACGTACTCCGATGGATGCCTACTGGGAATTTCGGTCAGTAAAGAACTGCGCTCTTCTATGGCACTGAGAGAAGGCAGTTTCTTGCATTCCTTCTGACTTGGAAGAACGTGAAGCAGATCTACGAAAATTCATGTTTCTCCTCAATTGTGACGCGGCTTGAACACAGATAATAAGGAAGCGAAGAATTTCGAGCCATTACCGTTGTATGTCAGCAGAGTACATAGTGACCCAATTTAGACGGTATAGTTTCTGAAAGTTTTCCTTTCAGAAAAACGACTCAGTCTGTCATATGGCGACGTACACAACGGATTTATGACGAGAGAGATTATCCAGCGCCGAGGTGAATTTGCCACCAGTATAAAGTGGCCGATTAGTTTACTGAAGAAGTGAGTGAACACGTACAAGGTCTCCATATAGTTCGGCTATCGTTAGAAAAAATCATAATTTGGAAAATATTAGAGACAGAGTATCGTAGATTGTTGTAAAACGTTTAACAGCTCTCAGATTTTTTTCCGTTATGGCAGAATTTCAGCGTAGTTCGTAGAAAATCAAAGCGATATTCGAGTCCTGTCCATGTAAAGGTCAGCATTGTAGAATCAACTGATTGATTCATCCATTCAAGCACGAAAGACAGCAACTGCGTTGACTGGTGTTGTGTACGTGCAATCCTTGACGTAATCCCACAAAAGAAGTCCAATGGCGTGACATCAATGGCATGACATCTGTCGTAACGGCGTGGAGGGCCAAGCGATGGGACAAACACGAGACTCCATCCACCTCCTAGGAAACGCGCCATTCAACGCACCCCGCACGTTCATACTCAACTATGCAGGTCTATCATATACTGGAAGATGATGGTGGCTGCGCCTTTTAGATCTGTGGTAGCACTCCTAGGTAAACATTTCCCGTTATGTTTTTCTGTGATAAGAAAAATGGGCCCATCATCTTATTATGCATTTTGGCACACCAAAAAATTAAGCTTCGGCCTATCACGAATGTGTTCAAGTGTGTTGTGTGGGTTTTCGGTGCTACGAATCCTACTGCTGTGGCCATTCAAATGTCCGGTCGTTGTCAGCATCTGTGGCGTCCCGCATGAAACATGCGAATGCACACCGCAGAGGACGAACTTTCGCTGCCATGCTTGGACCATTTGCACTTGCGCGGAAAAGGTGTAACCACCTATAGAACACTTTACGTACAGTTAATCTTGCTTCCTGGAATTCGCTGCGCTGAAATGCTCCTTGCGCTTCGCCAGCACGTGCTTGAAGCACAGGCAAACATACACTTTGACACTGATTGTCTCTATAAAGTTTTTTACGACCTTATTATACTTGTTTTTGTCGGTGGTGACCTCCTATACAGGCCTTGATAATTCAGCAACCATTGTCATAGATTTGGATTTTGCATACCAGATGACACATTGTGCCTTCTCCTGGTCTTAATGCATTCCAAGTCAAATATGTAACAAAGAACAGAAGAAGAAACTTTGAGAGCTGCTAAAAGTTGTAGGCGGTGTACAATATGCACCCACCTCCGATTAAGGGCATTGTCTCAGTGTTATCTCTTGGAATTCAGCAAATGCATTTAGAATCCATACGCCTTCCCAAATATGCCTCCCACCTTTACTTAATTTTCCTTTGACTCATAATTTTCTAGTCCGTTCTGCTCCCTAGGTAATTTGTTTGTTTCAACTTCTCTCATACCAATTTGTAACATGCATCCCTTAATCACTCGCCGAGTGCTCCGCACTAAAGACTTCCTAGCATCGTGCTACGCCTTGAAGGTGACCAAGGGAAGGCCAGGAATGGAGCCTTGTTCCAGGATCATTCAGCGACGAGTACAGGATTTGTCTGGAGCCTGATGTTCGCCGTAGAAGAGTGTGGACAGTGACTAGGCACCAGTCCACATCCCAGGTATGCAGCCCCATAGGTTTCAGAGGGGAGGTGGGTCATATTTAGCCGTCCCCCTCAGACATGATCACGTGATCCTGATCCTATTAGAAAATTACAGGCAGTTGTTTCAGAAGTAAATAACTGGTTAGTGGGAAAAAACGAACAAAATGTTACTTTTTACAAGTAACTTACTCCACACTATTTTTACGTAAATTTAGAATAAGCGTTACCAGAATGAAAAATGCTCCTATCATAGTACAAACAGGCGAATATGTCCTGGGCAGAGTTAGGGACATAGAAGAAGGGGACTAGCTTTTCAACTTATTTGGCAACTTCAAAGAGGTTTAAACAGCCATTCTTTCAGAACACTACTTGAGTTGATTAATTTTGGAATGCAAATGGTCCTCATCAGCAACAGTTTTGTTCTGTGTACCAGTGTATTTGAAGCTGCTCTTATCTGGACTGGAGGAATCTGCAGTTGCTGAGCACAACCTCACAAACAAACATAAATATTGTTTGATGAAACAAAATTTTGTTCCGGGCTCCTACATACTGGGATTCTGTAAATCGCGCTTTTTTACTTGTTAGTATTGGTACCCATGCCACGTAACGTAATGTACTGACAAGTAAAGCGACATCCCCCCCCCCCCCACCCAAGAACAAATAAATACATGTATGTTCTTCAACCATATGATATTGTACATTGTTTACAATGGCTGGAGAATCTTCTGGATTTTGGGCACAGTATTAAGGACATTGGTCCAGAAATTGTAAGATCCAGGTGTACCAGCACTTGCAGCCAAGAGAGCTGACTGGGCTGGGGCAGTAGGGTAACTCGTAAAGAAACGCGAATATGTAAAGATATTTTGATTTAAATGTCTTTGAAGCTGCCAGGTAAGTCGAAAAGCTAGTTCCCTTCTTTTATATCCCTAACTCTGCCAAGGACATATTCGTCTTTTTGTGCTTTGATAGGAGTGTTTTTCATTCCGGTTCCCAACTTCTGCTCAACCATAATTTTGACATTATACCGTCATAGCTTGGCAACCGATGTAGATTTTTGTCGACTCTGGCGACGACTGATAGGGTATAGGATTTTTTAATTGTCTTTCGAACCATGCTGCTTATATCGTGGCAACGGGTAAGCTTTCACAAAACAAATACCTATTTGTCGACTTTCTTATAAAATGTGAACCGATTCGCACAGAAGCGGTGCGCGTAAAACAAACTCACAAAAACGTGTTTTTTTTGGACGTAAAATCCGAATTTTATTGTACGGATGCCTTTTTTAATTATCTGAATCACTTTAAACTGTTTCCACGCATTCTGTTCACTTAAGGGGACCACACCATGGTTCAGGCCGAAAAAAATCGATTTTCGGTTTCCATCATATTTCGATAGATTAAGATTTTATTTAAGTACTCTGAAAAGGATTTTGCTGAAAAATTTTTTTGCGAGCATTTAAAGAGCATTTTCCTACCACATGTGTTTATGTGCCACGCCCACTTTTCTGTCACCCACTTTACTGCATACATTTTAGATCTTTATATCCCCTACATTGCACGTTAGGGTTCTTTTTTACTCCCGAGTGTGTTGGTTGTCCTTGGAATGCAACGGTCGCTATTCTTTTGTTTCTGCTGTTTGTAAACAACACGCTTTCAAACACGCGGTTAGTTTTGTTCAAGTGTGATTGCGAGTAGTTGTTATACTTATTTTTGCAGTGCTTTTTTACGTGTGTTTTGTTGTGTTTATTGAAGATGACGAAACATAAAGGCATTTTCAAGAAACGACAATTTAGAGGAAACAAGTTTAGAAAGCTTTCTGTACAAGAGGTTATGTTGCCTGACAACGATGTTTTTAATTGTAAGCCGGCCGGTGTGGCCGTGCGGTTAAAGGCGCTTCAGTCTGGAACCGCGTGACCGCTACGGTCGCAGGTTCGAATCCTGCCTCGGGCATGGATGTGTGTGATGTCCTTAGGTTAGTTAGGTTTAATTAGTTCTAAGTTCTAGGCGACTAATGACCTCAGAAGTTAAGTCGCATAGTGCTCAGAGCCATTTTTTTTTAAATTGTAATTCTTCAACAAGTGCATCATCAAAGAAGCTCTCACCATTTCAAGAGAGCTACAACGAATTTATTGGAAGTGACAAGGGGTGCAGTAACATTATTATAAATTTGAGAATATTATCAGATGTAATTTCTAAATTTGTACAATGTAGACAGTGTGGCGAGTCACAGAGTGTGTAAATTTGTGAGAGTGCCAGTGGGAGAAAAGGCCTAGCAACTGCTTTGGATTTAATTTGCACTAAATGCTCAGCTGTGATTTCATTTATGAGTTCTTCAAAACCAGATGCAAGTGGCCCTTATGAAATCAACACTAGATTAGTTTTTATGCCTTGCGATCCATTGGCAAAGGCATGGCTGCAGGGAGAACAGTTTGCTCAGTGACGAACTCACATCAACTACCAAATAAATTTGAAAAACTGACTGCAATATTAGAGAAAGCTGTATGTGACGTCAGTGAGGAAAGCATGAAACTGGCTGCTAGGGAAGCAGTGGAAGAAAATGATGGATGTTTGGATATTGCAGTTGCACTTGATGGAAGTTGGCAGAAAAGAGGACATACTTCTCTGAATGGATTAGTGACTGCCACGAGTGTAGACACCGGTAAAGTGTTAGATGTGGAGATAATGTCTAAATATTGCAAATGTTGTAAAGTCAATGAACATAAAGAACACAACTGTGTAGCTAATTTTAGAGGAACAAGTGGTGGTATGGAAGTTCATGAAGTACAACAAATATTTCATTGCCCCGAAGAAACAAGAGGCGTACGGTACACCAAACATTTGGGCGATGGTGACAGTACGGCATACAACAATGTGGTGAACTCTAAGCCATATGGAGATGCCATTATTAGCAAAATAGAATGTGTAGGCCATGTTAAAAATGTTTAGAAACAAAGCTGAGAAAACTAACTGTTGATATGAGAGGAAAAAATTTAGAAGATGGAAAATTGTTGACCGGACAGACTGAAATAGAAAACTTGCAGGTATAATATGGGCAGGCAATTAGGAGAAATAAAGAAAATCTGGAGGCAGTGAAGAGAGATGTTTGGGCCATATTCTTCCATAAGTCCTCTATTGATGATAAGCAAGGTCACGGATTGTGTCCATCAGGAGAAAATTCGTGGTGCAAATACAACAGGGCTCAGGCAACTGGAGAATCTTATTCCCACCAGCATTCTCTTCCTGCTGCTGTTATTACAGCAATTAAACCTATTTTCAGAGAATTGGCTCATCCTGACCTAAGGAAATGCCTGCACGGGCAGACACAGAACCCAAATGAATGTTTCAACAGCATAATTTGGATCCGCCTTCCTAAAGCTGTATTTGTAGGCATGCATACAATGAAACTAGGAGTTCATGATGCTGTTATTACATTCAGTTGTGGTAATATTGGAAAGTGTTGGGTACTGAAAAAGCTGGGAATAGATCCTGGTGAAAATATGATCACTGGGCTGCAACATTGCGATAAAATGAGGATAGCCGATACACACAGGTCTGCATCTAATATGGCCAAGAAAACAAGAAAAATATCCAGGAAGGTGAAAAAGAAGCTGGAAGACCTGCTAGAGGCCAAAGAAGGGCCATCATACACAGCAGTACTGCTTTAATTAAGTGTAAGTAACCAATTTCAAAAGTTTTTTCTTGAAAGTCAATTTCCCGCAAACTAAAATTTTCTGTACATATGCCCCATTATATCAGAAACTATCATAGATAAATGAATGAAATTTTCAGAGACTCTGCATAACATAAAAAGCCACCCCTGGTACTACATTCATTAATATTCCCCCATTAGGAAGTTCTCAAAGAAATATTTTCTGTTAATAAATTTAAAAAAAGTATTTCATAAAAACTATAAATGGATAAAGTAGAATGTAGTTTAGTTGACTCTATTGTCATTATGTAACATACAGTAATAATATTAAGGTCCTGCATCAAATAGTTTTTTTCAGAAATGGGTCAAGTACTAACATGGGTTAGATAGGCAGGGTTTAGTCCCCTTAAGAGTGAATTTCACATGCTACATTTGGATCGAATTCGAACCATGGTATCTCGACAGCGGATAAAGATTATGGCAAAAAAATTTCTTTTTGAGTTTATCCATTTATCTATCTTACCGCAGAGCTTGAACCGATTTGTACTAGTTTAAAGCACAGAAGTGGTGCGCTTCAAAAACCTCCAAGAAAAACGTGTTTTTGCACATAAAATCCGGTCGGTGCACATCAACTGGTGCCATCAGCTGAGCATTAATTTCAGCCCAAAAGCCTGTTTCGCAAAAGGAGTTAATCGATTCGCATAATTTACCTTTTTAATATACTGCAAAATAGCTACAGTAGGACGGATGTTCGAATGGCTATTCAAATGGTCACTGTTCCGGGTCAAACCAGAAAGTTTTTACCCCATGTTCCTAGCTGAAATAGGAACTGAGGACCAACATCTCGCCAAAACAGTGATTCTGCGCACCACCTCCTCAAACATATTTGTTACAGCGCTTGCGTAACGATAAGGCAGTGCAAATCACACTCGAAAAGACAAAGAATGGATACCACGAATATTTTTAGTGACCCACAGCAACTCAACAAAATTATTCGTAAATACGGCCGCCAGTCCAACTGGACAAACTCTGTTCGTCCATCAGCTGGTAATCAGAACAGTAATTATTATGTAACTAGCGAATCCGACAATGTTTCGCAATTGCTAAATATGTATGGGTATTAGATATACATCCTAATCTCCTCTCTCTCTCTCTACCCATTTCCTCCTCCTCTCTCTCTTCCCACCACCTCCCCCTCCGTCCATCTCCTTCTTCCCCTCTCTATGTTCATTTCCGCCTCCCTCCCTCTCTGACTTACCTATGACCTTGAGCCTTACTTGTTATTGCAAGCGAAACCTTTACTGGGAAATGAAATCGAATGCAATGTTCGGTGTAAGGGGTATGAGAGAGACTTCTCCCGCCGCTGGAGATGCGAAGATCAGAAACGGTACTTCACATAGTTTTAATCTGTGAAATTATAGGATTATAAAGTTTCAGACGATTCAGATTTCATAGTAGTATTCTAATGACAAGCCGATAAGCCATAAATATACCTTTCTGATTTTCTGCAATACTAATGTCAAGGAAGAATACAAAATAGCGCATTGTTGTTTATACAATTTTTGTTTGAAATTATAAACAAAGAGAAAGAATATATACATGAGAAACAGTTTGTCCAATGCTTTTCGTGCGTTACTATCGTAGCTGACAATGTGTATTGTGTACATAACCGGGGATCTAGAAACGACGGAGATGCTTCTTCCCGCCCCACAACAGATCACATCAGTCCACCCACCTCACCGCCGCCCCACACCGAAACCAGGTTTATTGCGGTTCGGCCGCCCTTGGAGCCCCCCCCCCCCCTCCCCCCCCCCATCCGGGAACGTCTCATACCAGACCAGTGTAACTCCCCAAATGTAAGCGTGGTAGAGTAATTATTGTGTACGGGTACGTGGAGACAGTGTTTGCGTAGCAATCGCCGACGTAGTGTAACTGAGGCGGAATAAGGGGAACCCGGCCGCACTCGCCGATGCAGATGGAAAACCGCCTGAAAACCATCCACAGGCTAGTCGGCACACCGGACGTTGACACTAATCCGCCGGTCGGATTCGTGCCAGGAACCGGCACTTCTTCCCGATCGGGAAGCAGCGCGTTAGACCGCCTGGCTAGCCGGTCGGGCCAGCTGACACTGACTCCAAGAGATAAAACGAAATCGCACATTTTTGAAGCATAGTATTTTCTTCCTCGGAGTCAGTTTTAAGACAGAACCTATAAGTTGTCGCTTAAAAGAAATATAGCTTGCGTCCCTTCCGAATTTTAGTTAGTATGGTTTTATTAGAACAAAAAAAAAGCAAAGTATTGTTAGACGCGTGAAAGATCTCTTGTGCGCGTCGTTTGGTGATGATAGTGTGCTCAGCCGCCACTTTCGTCATGCTTGGCCTCCAGGTCCCCAGACCTCAGTCCGTGCGATTATTGGCTTTGGGGTTACCTGAAGTCGCAAATGTATCGTGATCGACCGACATCTATAGGGATGCTGAAAGACAACATCCGACGCCAGTGCCTCACCATAACTCCGGTCACGCTTTACAGTGCTGTTCACAACATTATTCCTCGACTACAGCTATTGTTGAGGAATGATGGTGGGCATATTGAGCATTTCCTGTAAAGAACATCATATTTGCTTTGTCTTACTTTATTAAGCTAATTATTCCTATTCTGATAAGATGAAGCGCCAGCTGTCGGACATTTTTTGAACTTCTGTATTTTCTTGGTTCTAATAAAACCTCATGTCATTCCAAGCATGTGTGTCAATTTGTACCTTTCTATCTACATTATTCCGTGATTTATTCAGTTTTCAAATTTATACTGACTTTTTGATCACGTGGTATATGGCTACCGACCTCAGAATTTTCATTATATTATCGTGTAAAAATCTGAAGTAATTCGAAAAACTTTTCGACAATTATTGGTAACAATGTTCCCTCTTCGTATGTTGCATGCATTCTTACATGTTACAACTATATAGCCTATGTCCGTAAAATTTTCATTAGAGTATTGCGTAAAAATGTGAAGTAAATCGGTTAAGACCTTTTCGAGATTTTTGGTAACAAGGTTTCCTGTTTATGTATTACACGTATGTTTATATATTATATCTGTTAAAAATATGAATGGCCTATGTCCGTCAGAATTTTCATTAATTTGGAGAAATCGAAGGATTTTTTCAAGCATTAACATCTATTAGTCTCAACAAAGGCGTGCTGACGTAACAGCGTGCGTCACCAACAAAAAGAACTTTACGAAATAGTAAAGAGAAATATTAGCTATTGTTTGGATTTACTAAAGAAAAACAGATGTAATAATTGGAAATATATACCAAAAATAGATGCTGAAACCGTTAAACAGTGAAATCTCTCTATTACAATCAAACTGCGTTACTTCACAAAAACGTTTACCTACAAAGGCTAAATTAAATTAAGCCCAGATTACTAAGCACTCATTAAATTTCTATTAGCAGTAGGACTGTACTTAATTAGGTATGTAACATACTGGTGGAGACCTCGTGACGGTAATTAACTAATGTATAACCTATAGATTTTGACTTCCTTTGAATAAAATGTGGAGTACTAAACTCTGCTGTGAGTTATTAGCAATGAAACAGTTTCCCCCCTTTAGTGTTCTAGGGGTAACTTCCCGAAGAAACTTACAGAGAATTGCTGTTTTAAATAACTTGAATATATCTGCGTTAAATGAAACAGTCAAGATTCAACACAGTTGTAACGCCGGAATATGAACTATAAGCCAAAGAGAAATCATTTTCACAAAATAATTATGAAATACAAATTTCATATAATTGTAGTCTTAGTTCTAATCCGGGGTTTTTGCCAGTTTTAATTTACTTCACTCCTTGCTTTCATGCGAACTGCAATTATATATACTGCCTCTGATTAGGTACGCATGCGGCAGCAAGCGCTACCTAATGTTCCAAAACGCCGCGCATAAAAAGGAGATTCTTCCGAGTCTCATACCTCGTGTCCTATTGGTGACAGAAAGGTAGGGTCAAGTGTTCAGGATAGTGACCATTTGTATGTCCAACAGAAGGATCGTCTTAATGTAACCATCCTACAGTACAAGGCCAAAGCATGAATATAACACACTTCCTCCTGCTTAGTCAAGTGGAGCAAATCAACTAGTTCTTCTTGCCTTTGATGTGGTCTACGGTTGGCCTTAAGGGTGGTTCCTTACAAAATCTCAAAAAACGCTTCTTTACCATTTTTTGCACCAGAACCGAGCCGCGGATTCCAAAACAGCTATGCAAAGCAAATGGCTGAAATTTTGACGATATATTTCTAACATGCCAATCTCTAATAATAAAAAGAGACGAAAGCTAAATAATGAATAAACGCGGAAAATTGCTCAAATTTTTATGGTATATTCTCTAGGCATTTTTTTAAAAGTGCCATCTTCCTGTTTTCGAAAATATTTATTACTTCAGTGTCGGTTCCTTAGAGAACCTCCCCAAAAACAATTTTATTGGCATTTTTTCGTACCAACTCAAATCCGCTAATTTCAAGACGGATAAGCACAGCAAACGGCTGAAATTTTTACGGTATATTCGTAAGTTCCAGATATCGGGCAACCTTCAAAATTGTCTCGATATCTTTACGCGTTACCGAGATACAGAAGTTCAAAGTTACCCTAATTATACACCTAAAATACGCACGTAAAATTCGCTGTGGAGCGATAACATATTTTATAAAGTGACGTGGTACAGTGAAATATGCCGTGTTTCCGTTATCACCGGAAGGGTTCTGGGAACCCCATGTTCTAGTACCGAAGCACATACAAAATTTTTGTGAATGTAAAATTCGGTATGAGGTGTAAAATTAATTTTGCATCATTTCAGTTTCAAATAAGTAAGCTATACAAATTTTACTGACCCATAAAGCTATTTTCATTTGAATGACATGCCCTGCTGAGGCAGGGAAAATAAAGAAATCAGTGAAAAAATGCTTCTATCACAGCACAAAAAAGCCGATATGCTCCTGTTTAAAGGACTCTGACTGCAAGGTGGGGTACAAACTGCATCATTCTACCTTGCTCAGCACCTCTGAAAATTTTCTGCGATTCATTGGCAGAACACTTAGAAGGTGCAACAGGTCTACTGAAGAGACTGATTTCACCAAGCTTGTCGGCCGTATCCTTGAGTATTGCTGTGCGGTGTGGGATCCGCATCAGATGGGACTGACGGATAACATCGAAAAAGTTCAAAGAAGGGCAGCTATTTTCGTATCGTCGCGAAATAGGGGAGATAGTGCCACAGACATGATATGTGAACGGGAGTGGCAATCATTAAAACAAGGGCGTTTTTCGTTGCGACGGGATCTTCTCATAAAATTTCAGCCACGAGTTTTCTCCTCCGATTGCGAAAATATTCTTTTGTCATCCACCTACTTAGGGAGAAATGATCATCACGCTAAAATAAGAGAAATCTGGGCTCGCACAGAAAAAATTAAGTGCTCGTTCTTCCCGCACCGTTCTAAACTGGAACCTAGAGAGACAGCTACAAGGTGGTCATTGAACCCTCTGCCAGGCACTTTATTGTGAATAGCAAAGTAAACATGTAAGTGTAAATGGGAGAGGAATAATGCGAAGGAGAAAGTGTAAGTGGGTGAGAGCCAGTGATAATGAGAGACAGAGTCTATTACAATGACAACGAGGAAGAAAGAGATGGTGACATTAGAAGAGACAGAGCAGTGGGAATGAATGAATGAATGAGATACAAACAGCAGAAGAGAGCAAGAGGGAGACAGTGAGAGGAGCCAGCAGTAGTACGACAGAAGGAAGGTGACTACGACAGTGAATCAGGAGACAGTGACAGAGAGACACAAAGAGATAATGACAATGAGTTGTGCTAAAAGAGTGAGTGAGAATGGACAAGTGGGAGTAGATGGGTACGAGCGGCCTACAGCGATGGACTAGTGGCTGTGAGCGAGTTACAGTTAGGGGAGTTTGTGAGAGCGAGAAACTGAATTGTATGTTAAAAAGAGCACGAATATATTCGCATGCCAAAATTTTTGGGGAAATTTTTGGGGAAATTTTTAAATGTCCTGAGGAAGGTAGAATGAGGCAGCTTTTCAGTTAGAATCTTTTAATCAGGACCACATTACCCTTCTTTGTGCTCCGATGGGAACACTTTTCCATTGGTGTTAACAGCAGAACAATTTGACTGGCTCATTGAGGAGTTATCGTTTTCACTAAAAGCACAACAGGCATTTACTTGGTTAATAATTTTTCTTTGACAGATTAGTGACGCTCGGATATATCAAATTGGGACAGGTAAAGAATTCTAATGTAGATGACAACGAAAAGGTCAGGGAGTCAGATTTTACACAAGTAATATTTTTTCAAAAATGAGAGTTATTGCAGTTTCACTGGGTTTTCATTACCAAAATTCTAAGCTAATCTGAATGTCAATAGTGTTAAAAGTTGTAGATGCCGTTGAGAAGACTGTGTTAGCGTCGGTGACAATGCTGCCTGCATTGGCTCCAGTTATTACAATTGCGCCATGAGTAGTTGCAAACAATTGCGCAGCAGATTTTGATGTTATTTGGAGCTTAACTAAGCTCCCCACATACGTCGTTTGCACTGTACCTCGGAATTTGTATTTTTGGCCTCACACTCAGCAACTTCAAATCTTACAGGAGCTACACACTTCCACATTGTACTGAAGTACAAAAACAATTTACTGCATGAGCCAATTTTTGCACTGCACGTTTCGATGGTTCACAACATCGCCTTCAAGTGGGTGATAGTGTAGTTACGTTGCTGGTGTTAGCAAACAGCACAGACATCTTTTCACTGTAACAGACTAAGTGTAAGGGTGGTAAGTTGCGTCTTTTCGTGGCGATGAACCTGGTTTTACAGAAAATGCACTGTTTATCACCAACAAAATACGTAACTTAACTGGGTCTGCTAATGTGAAAACACGCCTGTGCTCTTCGCTAATACTAGAAGTGTACCTACACAATTATCCGTGTGACGTAAACTATTTTCTTTACATTTATCAGCAGTCACAACTCTCATGATGACATCCTTTATGGACAAGATATTCATAGTGTTGGAAAGCCTAGCACATTCACATTCTGACCTAACATACGTTGCGCCCACAGCAGAGTGTTTCAGGGCTGTGCAGTATCGAAACAGATTCTAAACACGTGCTGAAAGTGTATCCAGCTTGTTGTCCAGACCTTTAATCAACATTTGGGCAACGAGTTCGCCTTTCAAGATGATAATGCATGGGCACACCGCGCCCACCTCCAGACCTCTTTGCTTCATGGAGCAGGAATCCTATTAATAAATTGGCCTGCACTGTCTGCTGAAACTAACCCGACTTGCTAGGGACCGTTTGAAAGCTAGCAGAATGTCGCGCAGAAATTATCATACGCTAGGCGACCTCAGAACGCTTACCATCGGAGAATGGGACAAGTCTTCAGCACCAACGCCTCGACCATCCACCTTGTGGCCAGCACGCCAAGTAGAATCCAAACGTGTTTCAATACACGAAGTGAAGAACACGATACTGAAGGCTAGCCATCAGCAGTGTTGATTTCACAAATGTGCAAAAATAAGCGCTTCCGAACAGACTAATTTGCGTATAATTTTGTTTGTATTTCACACTGAAGTTTCTTTTAGATTCATAAGGCTTAATGTACCATTATCTGTTCCTCTTCAATCTAAACCATATCACGGTAGCAAACATGCAGTTAGCACCAAATCATTTTTAAGCACTTCATTTTGCCACTTCGGCTCCTGCGGAGCAATATGTCATCAGAAAATGTGCAAAAACCAGTACAGCTTGTGCTAAAAGTCTATTCAGAGTCTATCACATCAAACTTCCTGTCAATCAACTGTCAGAATTTACAGCACTAGTACGTAATCTGATAGCGAAAAGTATTGAAAGTTACGAATCAGTTGTGGCGCAGGAAACGGTGGGAGTGAAAACTAGCTCGTTGTGTGTGCATAAAATCTTAACTAAATGTAAAACAGATTTAATACACATTATGGTAACTCAGAGCGCATACACGAGAAGAAACAGGGCACAGTTTATCAAATGACACAAGAGCACTATATGACATGACGCCCAGTTCCAGGCCTTATCGCAGATAGTGTATTGCGCTGCATATTCGATTAATACATCAAACGTTCATTTCTTCATCTTGCTTTCCGAATCATTCTGTGATTACCGTGCATTTCTCTCAGTTATACGGATGGTTAGGAAGTAGTTGCTAGTAATGTATATCGGTGATCGTACTGTATTTTTGTACCAAGCTCGCTTCTGGTATATTCAATTTTCTCTGGTCAAATCTTGGCTCGACACGCGGGATTTCCTTTAACTGTGGAACAGTGACTTTCTCACACTCTGCAAAGCGACGTATCAGTCAACCCCGTTTTCCTAGTAGCTGGATTTCCGAGAGAAAAGCACTGTGGCGAGCGGATCTACATCTACATCCATACTCCACAAGCCACCTGACGGTGTGTGGCGGAGGGTACCTTGAGTACCTCTATCGGTTCTCCCTTCTGTTCCAGTCTCGTATTGTTCGTGGAAAGAAAGATTGTCGGTATGCCGCTGTGTGGGCTCTAATCTCTCTGATTTTATCCTCATGGTCTCTTCGCGAGATTGTCCGCTGGCTGCGTATGGTCAGTCGGAGACAGACACGAACGTGCTCGGGCGAACTATGAGCACAGTAACAACTGGCGTTTCAGGAATGGTCAGCTTCATTGCCCGAATTCTTTAAGCATAAGATAGTGGACGAGACCGCGCCATAGTCGCTGGTATTTAATTTCAGCGTTTGTTTCGCGCAACAGTCGCTATATACGTGTAATCCAAGTGCTTCATGGGGGTATTTTATCATCTCTCAGGGTCAGGTATGATGAATTAGCAAGATTTGGTCATTTGCATAACCACAGCGAATTCGTTGAGGCAGTGTCTGCACTTACAGAAAGTGACATCTGGCAACTAATACAATAATTTATACACTATGAAGAATTTGTCCCAGTGAAATTAATCAGTTTTACGAAAGGTCACCGATACATATGCCGAAATAACAAAGCTCTAACGTAAGAAAACAGCAGAAGGTGTAAATAACATTGTCTCTCTGAGATCGAAAAGTGTGCAATAAAGGGGGTACCAACCAATATACCGAAATAACAACACAAACAGCAACAGCAGAACACAAAGACGACCAATAATGGATTTTAGTCCAGTACCTAATGATAAAACGCACCCAATCAAGGCCGACATCTTACGTTAACGCCAGACATATAGTACAGATAGCCAGACAGTATCAACAGTAAAACAGTAACCAGTTGTACAATCTGTGGAAAGTAAGACAAAGTAAAGCAACAGCAAAAATAGAAAAAATTCGTCCTAAGCACAACCATTCACACAAAGCTCTCGTCTAAAAATTCGTTCTCAACTGCGACCTCGTTGTATTTCACAGCTGTACTCTCTTGGTGACTTAAGAAGGTCACTACTGACTCAACCGTTAGCATGACAATACAGCAGTAGTCACCACAAACACTCTATTCTAACTGCCGTAGCAGGAAACACTCCACAGCAGGCGCTTTCTCGCTCGCAGACGCACTGCTTTCCCTGGACGCGCGAAGGCAAACACTGTACGCTGCTCGAGCGGGATCGGTGCCCATTGTCGAAAGTGTCTACCCAGCTGCCGTGTTGCCCCGCCACGCATCCGTCTTCATCTGCAGGAGGCTGCTGCCGTGATCCACCTTGTCGCTGGCAGATTCCAACTGCCTCCCCGCTCTGATGACGACCGCGGCCACCGCGTTCTCTATCTCCGCAGGGTCGCTATCGCCGACTGACCCCTCGGCTAACCACGCCGGAAACATCAAGAAGCTCTGTCGGTGCGCCATGCCAGGCCGGCATTGAATCTGGAATCTTGACTGCCGCTGCCCACGGCAGCCCGACGCTGGCTCAAAGGTATGAGGTATGCAAGGGATAGCCCTGCAGTCGCACTATTCATCTGTGTCCTCGGTGGCTCAGATAGATAGAGCGTCTGCCATGTAAGCAGCAGATCCCGGGCTCGAGTCCCGGTCGGGGCACACATTTCCAGCTGTCCACATCGAGGTATATCAACAACAGCTGTCGGCAGCTGAGGGTTTGAGTTAGTCATCATTTAAACAAGAGGAGTTCTCTCTTTTCAGGCCTGGGTGGTGTTAGCTCTGCATTACGTAACCTTTGTATCTGTAGCTGACAGCCTAAAACTCAATGTGATAGTGTCCGTTAATGTGACCATACTTGAAAAACCAAACACTTAATAATAATTTCTCTTTTCTAGAAAATCTACTTAACGATATCAAATAAACGAATTGTTTTAACGAGACGGTGTTTTCAAACCACGAATTGGATAACATCGTTAGGTCACTTTATTACAAAGGTCAGTTTCTGTCAGTTAACAGAGCATCAGTTTCAGAGTATGTGCGACAACATGAACACTTTGATCTACATCAACGCTAAAGATCAACATTTTATACCAGAGGGTGGTTCGAAACTGGTTGATGGTAATAAGGTCACCTATAGTTATTGAGCAAATCATGATTTATCAAAAATAAATGACTGTTTGTACAGAGCAGGAATATTTTGATAGATATAGGAACATAGAACGACGAGTGGGACTGACTGGCGGCTGCGTAGGCGTACAGCGTACGAGTATACCTTTCTTTTCAGAGCACACATTTTGTTCATAATAAAATTACAAAAAAACAGCTTACAACGATAAATACAGTGCACTATAAGTAGAGAACCTTAAAAGAATCTTTAAGCAGCACACAAGAATAGCAAATTTCAAATCAGATATTCAGTAACGGCTTTACAATTTTGCCAAATTATGCAGAAGAACTAGAACCAGTCTCTTAAAAATTAAAATCCAAAATGAAAGAACAAGATCTAAAGAATAAGATGACAAATGATACTAAATACAACAAAACCAATTGACACTAGACCAAGACAAAGAATTACAATTCACGATCACTAACTAAAATGTTGTAATAAAAGGTCGATGCTCGTGCTACCTGAACAGCATATTTAATTATGCCACACTCCAACGATCACATGCACAGAATAACTACTAATGCTCAAAAGCCCCACAAATTGAATGAAATGAGCACCGGAGTTAACAACGTAACCATCACTATTAACTTACTCCCAAAACATTTTATCTTCCACATGCAAATACATCAGTAAATCACATATACAAAATTTCAGTCAGCCAGTACTGTTGCCACGACGACCCAGTATAATGTTACCAAGGTGATTGACAAACAGGGGTATCTAAACACACACCAGTTCATGGCAGTCTAAGGACATGGTTAACTTTGCACAGACGCACAGCCCATATATACACATCAAAAAAACTTTTGCGTCACCTCGGTTCCCAGAACTCCTGAAGATAGGCGTTGACTGTGGATATTACAGATTGTTTAGAGATGTCACTAAACCAGCCCAAAGATGTAAACAACCATGTATGAGCAGCGCCTAATAGGCGGAGGAGGTCCGACAGCCGATCAGTTCCAGTCATTCCACCAGGAAGGAGGTACCGCTCTCTACGGATTATGTCTCGGAGGAACCCTGACAGCAACGCCACCGTGTTGAATACTGCTTTTCGTGCAGCCACAGGCCGTAGTGTTATGACTCAAACTGTGCGCATTGGGCTGCATGATGTGCAACTTCACTCCCGACGCCCATGGCGACATTCATCTTTGCAACCACGACACCATGCAGCGCGGTACACATGGGCCCAACAACGTACCGAATAGACCGCTCAGGATTGGTATCACGTTCTCTCCACCGATGTGTGTCGCTTAAGCCTTCAACCAGACAATCGTTGGAGACGTGTTTGGAGGCAACCCGGTCAGGCTGAAAGCCTTAGACACACTGCCCAGCGAGTGCAGCACGGTGGAGGTTCCCTGCTGTCTTGGGGTGGCATAATGTGGGGCCGACGTACGCCGCTGGGGGTCATGGAAGGCGCCGTAACGGCTGTACGATACGTGAATGCCATAATCCGACCGATAGTGCAACCATATCGGCAACATATTGGCAAGGCATTCGTCTTCATGGACGACAATTCGCGCCCCATCGTGCACATCTTGTGAATGACTTCCTTCAGGATAACGACATCGCTCGACTAGAGTGGCCAGCATGTTCTCCAGACAAGAACCCTATCGCACATGCCTGGGATAGATTGAAAAGGGCTGATTAGGCGACGTGACCCACCAACCACTCTGAGGGATCTACGCCGAATCGCCGTTGAGGAGTGGGACAATCTGGACCAACAGTGCCTTGATGAACTTGTGGACAGTATGCCACTACGAATACAGGCATTCATCAATGCAAGAGGACGTGCTACTGCGTATTAGAGGCACCTGTGTATACAGCAATCTGGACCACCACCTCTGAAGGTCTCGCTGCATGGTGGCACAACATGTTTGGTTTTCATGAGCAATAAAAAGGGTGGAAATGACATTTATGTTGATCTCTATTCCAATTTTCTGTACAGGTTGCGGAACTCTCGGAACCGAGGTGATGCAAAACTTTTTTTGTTATGCGTATGCCACGTAGCACTAGCGCCTCTTGTATTTCCTGTGAGTACAAGGCCTTCCGTATAGCGGCACTGCTCTCCACCAAACTCCAGGCTCCAGCCACTCCGGGACGGAACTACAACAGCGCTAAACACACCCACCCTGTGTCCGACGCCTCTCACGAAGTGTTGTCCGGCATCTGCCGTCCACGGCACTGGCTTCAAGTTGTTCCTGCCGGATTGCACACACCAGATTCTCTACAAGCTATCGCTCTGCCCCGCTCGTCGACTCGCGTTGCCACTGTGTCTGGCTGCTTATCTGCTTCGCGCGCTCTCTGGTGCAATAGGAACACATCACCAGCCTTGACACCAACTGCTCAGCAGAAAAGAACTGTAACTGCACTTCTTGTCCCTTTCCTTTTGCCTTTGTCCTGCAACGGCAAAGGGTCGGCATGGTTATTGACGGGTTTGGAATGGTTAATTTAAAGGGTGGCCCGACGCCCCACAATCCCCTCTCTCCGGACGGAATGCGTATAACTCAACTGTCTGCATGTAGTGTTATTCACGTGAAAGTAAATGAGTACTTTCTAAATTATTGTGAATCGTGTAACTAAGACAGGACTTGGGCGCCAGCCCGGCTTCCACCTAGTGGAATTTGAGAAAACCGCTTGCTGCCACAGCGACACTCGTCATTAATCCACCGGGCGGGCTCGATTTGTGGCCGGTCACCTTCCCATCCCGGAAGCGGCATCTTAACACTCACGACTGTCTGAGCGAGTTGCAGCTTAACTGTACTGTGCGCCGTTAAATCACGGCACAAGCTGTAATGTTTCTTCCCTTTCTGAACTTAGTTTTAAGTTATCAACTATAGGAAGGATAGCAAATAACGGGAATTCACGTATTGTGCGTGTGGAGGTTAATATGAAGAATACGCGACTAAATTTCACAGAGAATTAACTGCTAACTGCGTCCACTGCCTAGACGCTGCTGTAAGCCGTCACAGTAGAAAATGGTCACAAATGAGCACGTCTTGGCCGGCCGAAGTGGCCGTGCGGTTAAAGGCGCTGCAGTCTGGAACCGCAAGACCGCTAAGGTCGCAGGTTCGAATCCTGCCTCGGGCATGGATGTTTGTGATGTCCTTAGGTTAGTTAGGTTTAACTAGTTCTAAGTTCTAGGGGACTAATGACCTCAGCAGTTGAGTCCCATAGTGCTCAGAGCCATTTGAACCATTTGAGCACGTCTTAACAGCGAGAAAAGCAACGTCAGTGGTTTTACACAGGTCAGAGTGAAATGAAAAATATGTAAAACTGCTAAGACAGCCGTCCCCAGTCACGAGAGGCCTCAATGCCGGGCAAACTGACGCAAAACACTGTTGTTGCTAGCCATAATAGGAAGGGCAGTGATGTTTATCTTGCACCTGAACACTGTAGCTACCACACGTAGGGTTTTTTTTAACGTAACGGCCAAAAAACTCTCCACCTTCACAGTAGGAGGATAGAAGGAGGGAAAGAACCTAAACTTGGTTGGCTAGAGGCATGAGGGAGGTGCAGAGCCCCACTTCAGATTGGCCGATACCTACAAAGTGCCTGTGGGCCCACTATTACACTACTGGTCATTAACATTGCTACACCACGAAGATGACGTGCAACAGACGCGAAATTTAACCGACAGGAAGAAGATGCTGTCATATGTAAATGATTAGCTTTTCAGAGCATTCACACAAGGTTGGCGCCGGTGGCGACACCTACAACGTGCTGACATGAGGGAAGTTTCCAACCGATTTCTCATACACAAACAGCAGTTGACAGGAGTTGCCTGGTGAAACGTTGTTGTGATGCCTCGTGTAAGGAGGAGAAATGCGTACCATCACGTTTCCGACTTTGATAAAGGTCGGATTGTAGCCAATCGCGATTGCGGTATCCGCATGGCTGTAACGGATTGTGCAGCCACGTCACGATCCCTGAGTCAACAGATGGGGACGTTTGCAAGACAACAACCATCTGCACGAACAGTTCGACGACGTTTGCAGAAGCATGGACTATCAGCTCGGATACCATGATTGCGGTAACCCTTGACGCTGCATCACAGACAGGAGCGCCTGCGATGGTGTACTCAACGATGAACCTGGGTGCACGAATGGCAAAACGTCATTTTTTCGGATTAATCCAGGTTCTGTTTACAGCATCATTATGGTCGCATCCGTGTTTGGCGACATCGCGGTGAACGCACATTGGAAGCGTGTATTCGTCATCGCCATACTGGCGTATCACCCGGCGTGATGGTATGGTGTGCCATTGGTTACACGTCTCGAGCGCCTCTTGTTCGCATTAACGGCACTTTGAATAGTGGACGTTACATTTCAGATGTGTTACGACCCGTGGCTCTACCCTTCATTCGATCCCTGTGAAACCCTACATTTCAGCAGGATAATGCACGACCACATGTTGCAGGTCCTGTACTAGGCTTTCTAGATACAGAAAACGTTCGACTGCTGCCCTGGCCAGCACATTCTCCAGATCTCTCACCAATTGAAAACGTCTGGTCAATGGTGGCCGAGCAACTGGCTCGTCACAATACGCCAGTCACTACTCTTTATGAAACTGTGGTATCGTGTTGAAGCTGCATGGGCAGCTGTACCTGTACACGCCATGCAAGCTCTGTTTGACTCAATGCTCAGGCGTATCAAGGCCGTTATTACGGCCAGAGATGGTTGTTCTGCGTACTGATTTCTCAGGAGCCATGCACCCAAATTGCGTGAAAATGTAATCACATGTCAGTTCTAGTATAATATATTTGTGCAATGAAAACCCGTATATCATCTGCATTTCTTCTTGGTGTAGCAATTTTAATGGCTAGTGATGAAGATGAGGAGAAATAATGCGCCGCAACAGTCCTTTCAAAACTCACCTTTTGTATGCAGGGGAGTTGTCAGTTAGACCGCTGGGACGCCGGCTAGGTGTCGCTCATCGCCAGCGTCGGGTAAGTATCGACAAGTCTGTTTTTCTCATTTGGAATGCTGCTCTCAAAACTGGTACTTTACAGTGCTACTAGTGGCTCTCGCCTCACACTGACTTCTACTGTGCGACCACTTGCATCCTTTGCTTTGCCTAATGTTTAGAATTAGCCTTCAATGTAGTGTCAAATTTCTCGAGTCTCCCCGCTGCGAGCATCCTATCGAGTGTCAAACCCCGCGTCTTTCCTAGGTGCAGTGTGGCAGTGTTTGGCGTTCCTCCAAGCACTCTGCCTGCCGTCTCTGGAAGACTGTCTCTGTGACATTCCTCCTAACAGCTCGAGAATTATAGACTGACATGTAACCACCTATCCTCCTCCTATCCTGTGATAGGACACGAGATATAACACAAGCAAACAACATTCAAACGCGATTTCTGAATGTAATTGTCTCCTTATATACAGAGTATAGATGGCGTTACTCCCACCTATTTCGTGCGGTTGTGATGAAATGGTAATCGTCCCGTTTCCAAGCTTGCAGTAAACTTGTCAGCTTGACTTTTGTTGTACGCTTCGTTCATGGTGTAGCAATTTTAATGGAGAGCAGTGTATTATGAGATGTGTGCGCTGTTACAATCTTCCTCCGGTGCATGGTAAGTCCCGAAGAGTAAGCTGTGAGTATCGTCGATGTGCTGTACGATAAATATTGAATTTCTTCCAATAGCTGAGTTATACAGTACCAGATTTACATAACAGGTACGTAAGGCGTATTAGATGTTCATAGGCGGGAAGTAAGCCGCAAGTTTAAGCTCCACTGGTTTTTGATTGTGCTCCACCAACTGGGAACGCCAGAAGACCTTAGAGGAATGTCCTTCTAACATTCTGCGTGCTGTCTGTTGTTCGATGTCGTGTCTCCCTACCACTTTCGCGCAACGACGCTCTGAGCGTGTTTTTTAGGGAATTGACTAGTTTGAACCTGGGACCTGTTGCTGGTAAGGAGACGCCAGACCACACATGACATGTAGAGTTCAGAAGAGTTCAGTGAGACTAGCGATGATATAACCAAATACTTAATGATTTCAGCGTCAGCTCCACTGCACTCCCTGTAAAAGAATCTTAATACTAACTAAATTTAGTGGAAGGGGTTCAAGGCTTTCCTATTTTTAGTTAGCTGGTAAAATAACGTCGAAAAAGCAGTTAAGTTTACCATTGGAAATTTTATTCTACTCACAAAACGTTGTTTATAAATTGCACTATTGATAAAAGGAAATATTTTAATACAGGATGATAAAAACCAACTGCTTTCAACAAAAATGTGAACGAATATTCCCTGAGTGGGTTTCCAAGTTCTACAATAGATCGAAGGATGACCTATGCCATATCACATCTATAATCTAGGTTTAAATTAAGTTTCACAAAAGAGAAAACTATCAAAATGATCTACAGTCACCCTCAATTATCTTTAATTACTTATCTAACTTGTCGTAAATTACAGCGGCTGATGTGGCTTCTCAATAATTATATAACGGAAAAATCATCGCGTTTCAGATTTTAACTTACGTAGCAAATGTGAATACCATGAGCTTCAATTGACGATCGACACTAGTATTACGTAAAAAGGGGATGTAACAGATGAGACTTCTGCAGTTCTGAGTGAAGCCTTATGCGCTCAAAAATGCGGCATCGCGTGCGTTCATTACCTTGTCGGTGTTCGTCGGGGGGCGGCGGCCAGCGCAGCTCCGTCCAGCTCGCCCTCTCGGAAGCAACTCCCTACTAACTTCTCGTTACTACAATTTACCGAAGTTGGTATAAAAAAAAAAAAAACTATCTGGCTGTGTTTTCATCTGACCAATCAGGGTCTCAATGTTAACCTTAAGCTCCGCCTACAAAAATTCTGTCTATCCAATGAGAAACGTTATACTTTTCGTGGTGGGGCAATGTTTTTAACGTTTGCAACGTAACAGAGACGCGAAAAAGTCTCACGCTAAAACTTGCAGCTGGTGTGGCCCTTTTAGTGTTATCGTAAGATCTATACTGTTCTTCTGGAGGGCTCTATCTTTTAACATGGGCTGGGGGGTGGTCCTGTCGGTTACTTTTCGTGGTGGGGCAATGTTTTTAACGTTTGCAATGTAAGAGAGACGCGAAAAAGTCTCACGCTAAAACTTGCGGCTGGTGTGGCCCTTTTAGTGTTATCGTAAGATCTATACTATTCTTCTGGAGGGCTCTAGCTTTTAACATGGGCTGGGGGGTGGTCCTGTCGGTTAGCTGGCGACGTGGGTGTCCGTCCCTTATCGTAGGGCCTTCTAGCTTAACACAGTTCTGCTCTCGGCTTCTGTTCTCGTTTCTCCCCTCGGAACTGCGTCTGTCTCACGGTGGGAAGGTATTACATGCATTTAGGCACTCCTGTGTTTGTCTGTGGTATTCCATTTGCTCACTCGTGTTACTTTGGTTAATTTAATGTCACGATTTATTCTGAGCTATGTGACATACTACTGGATTTGCTTATCATTTCAGGGTTTTCATGGAAGGTGTTGGATTTGCCTGACACCTTACATCCTAACCAGATGAGTCGAGATGAAGAAGTCTGAAAAGAAAACTGACACAGCCTAATCACCCAGAAGATTTCATCTTCAGTGACAAACACTATGAAATCCTGTAGTCCTCTGTTTAACAGGAGTAATTCAAGACTGCGTTGGTTTGGAGACTTTGCGTGGCCTGCAGCATAGCCTAGCCCTCTGCTGTGATGGAAATATAATTAATGAGTGGCGGGAAGTGGGCGCGCGTAATCCGGGGTAACTGGGTTGCGCTCCCCTCTGGCGGAGGGCAGCAACCTACGGCGTCCCCTAGGGGCTCTTCTGCACAAGTCCATCTCCGATTCATTTGTTTCTGCCGGCTCCGCGCTGCCGAGGGTGGAGAAAGAGCGCAGCTGGGGACCAAGCAATGCCCCGTACTCTGTGAAGGACTCTCTCTGCCTGGGCGCCCAGCAACTGCACCCTCAGCCACGTCACAGTTACATATGGAGTGTTTAAAAAAAGTTTTACATATTCCTACACCATATAGTATTGGTCAAGACTAGAGGGAAAGTTTCTATAATGCAATGTCCGGAAAGCTATATCTGTTGAGATATGGTCCAATCTGTCCTCTCACTCCCATTTGGCTTTTATCTGAAAGCAGACACTATAGGCACTTCTGCACGTGGTTATCACGCATCCTGAGATACTCTTCAGCCCTTCTTCGCAGTATATCACGCATTCTTTCAACACAAATGTTCTCATTCCGATTGCGTTACATGCATTGGCCACACGATCCTGTAAGGTCCGCACATTGTCGATGGCTTGGGCATACACTACTTCCTTTAAATGTAGACATAACCAAGATTCCAAAGAATTCAAGTCCATTGAACGGGGAGGCCATGCTATCGGGCCTCCTCGACGAATCCATCGCCCACGAAAAGTCGCACGATCTGTAGAAAATGTGATGCTGTTACTTCGTGCACAAACCACAGTCGTTAACGTTCTGCAAGGATAACACTCTCAGATAACGCTTCTCACTCGTCGGCAAGTGTCGGTAAACACAATACCTGTTAATCTGCTTGGTAAAATGTAAGGCGTTATAAGTCTCATCGACAATTCCTGCTCCTACTCTGACGCTGAAGCATTCCTGATGTCTCACCTTTATGAGTGCTCGACAATTTACCTCTACCCATACGTGTGTATTGTGGTTCAAATGGCTCTCAGCACTATGGGACTTAACTTCTGAGGTCATCAGTCCCCTAGAACTTAGAACTACTTAAACCTAACTAACCTAAGGACAACACACACATCCATGCCAGAGGCAGGATTCGAACCTGCGACCGCAGCGGTTGTGCGGTTCCAGACTGTAGGGCCTAGAACCGCTCGGCCACTCCGGCCGGTATATATTGTGGTAATTTACTATGCTCTCTCTTGTAAATTCCGTCTCATCAAAACGCTATTCATTACTCGTCACAAGTAAAATGGTCTACGTCTCAATATGTATTGGTTTCTGTACATACACCACAAAACAAAAAAAAAAGCATCCAGAAGAGGAGGAGCAAACTAAATGAAAGTTCATGGTTTGAGAGGGTACGTGATGTTATTTCAGTGATACAGTCAAATTTAAAGAAAACTTTGCAGTACGAGACCACTTTGCGGCATTACATTGCACCTCCTCTGACCGGCACGCAAGCACCGATTCCATTGTGAACGGTGTCATAAAATCGTTGTATCCTCTCCTGAGCCCACAACTCTTGTAAATCGTCCTTTATATCGTAAATACTGGCACTGCGAAGGACTTAACGTCCGAGATGTTCCCACACTTGTCCTATCGGGGACACATCGGAGGATCTTGTTTGCCATGGGAGCACCTCAGCGTCACGCGAGGAGTTCATAGACTTGTGCCATGTGTGGATGAGAATTGTCTTGTTGAAAAATGACACCAAGATACTGTTGCATGAGAGGTAATACATGAGGACGCAGAATGTCCGTGACGAATCGTTCTGTCATCAGAATTCCCTCAATCGCAACCAGATGTGACATGAATTAGTACCCGATGACCCCCAGCAATAAATCCGCTGTGCCTACCCAAAACATTGGAAGAATGTGACATCTCCCCAGGTCGCCGCACAATACTCGTCGACCTGGGGAAGTGCAGAACCGAAATTCGTCACTGAACACAATCGACGCCCTTCATCAGCATTGCTTCCGTCTCGTTCACGGTACCACGCCAAACGCAGCCGTTTGGGTAGTGGTGTTAAAGGCCGCCAACTCTTGGGATGGCAATTCCCTAGTCTGGTATTAGCATCCGAATGGAAGGCGCAAACGTGAAAGGGCTACAAATTGCTTGTTGTACACTACAACGATCCTCTCTTGTGGTGATCATACGTGGTCTACCGGAACCTTGACGATGAGTATGCCTGCCATCAAGTTCCCATACAGTCCAACATCGGGTCACTGTCACATCCCAAAACCACATAAACCTGGATAAAGCAATATTCGACCAGTCAAGAACATGGAGAACCACTATGAAGCCCCTTCAAACTGTGTCACATAATGATAACGCTGTTCCATTCGACTATGCGGCATCTTCATTTTCTTCACAATGCTCACTCATCTGACCGTTCGCGCCACTTATATACGCTACTAGGCCTTAACACTTAATCAAACTGGTGGCCGGTCTACCTGTCATAACTGTTACTCTAATAATTTACACGACCGCGGATTGTGCATGTGTACAAAGTTTCACTGCCATCTGACCATGTCTTCTGGGTGTTCAGTTTCATTTTTTCTTTTGTTCGGCTACAGGACTTTTTCTTCTACTTTTCAGCAGTAGTATCACCTGTGAGACTATAGGATAATTTTTTAAACACTCTGTATACACTGATAAGCCAGTACATTATGATCACTGCCCACCGCGATGTTGGATGTCACCTGGTGGCGCTGTGGGGACATGAAACCGTAAGAAAAATATATAACTGGATCAAAGACGGATGTGGAAACATTCTAGCGACGACACGGGCAGCGACTTTGACAAAGGTGACATTACTCAGAGCCTCTGAGTGAGTATCTCTAAAACGGCGTAGCTGATCGAATGTTCACGTGCTACTGTGGTGAGCATCTATGGAAAGCGGTAGAACGACAGTGAAACTACTACTGGGCGATAAGTGGTTGGACGTCCACAACTCTTCACAAGACTTGGGACTTGAAGGCTTGCCTGACCTGAAAATCAGGATAGGTGGCGATCTGTGGCATCTCTTTCGAAAGAGCACAGTTTCAGAGCACACCGTTCATCGTACATTGTTAAACATGGGGCTCCACAGCTGACGACCCCTATGTGTTCACATGCTGGTCTAACGACATCGTGAATTACGATTGCAGTGGCTACGGGGTCGTCGGTATTGGACCGTGGATCAATGGAAACGAGTCGCCTCGTCGGATGAATTATGTTTCTGCTACACCATGTCGATGGTAGTCTCCATAAACGCTGTCGTCCTCGAGAACGGCGGTTCGAAATTTGCACTGCGTCAAGGACGCAGGTTGGTGGGGGCAGTATTATGCTATGGAAGACATTCTCCTGCCCTCTCATGGGACCGGTGGTAGTAATCGAAGACACACCGACAACTGTGGACTACCTGCACACCTTCATGCTTGATGTCATCAACCAGCATGGTAACTGTCCGTGTCTCAAACCCAGAACCGTCATACAGTGTTTTGAGGAACATGATAGTATACTCACGTTGATGTCTTGGACACGAAATTCGTTTGATGTGATCCAATGGAGTCCATTTGGGTCGCTATCAGGCGCTATCACCGCGTATACAAATCAGCGGCCCGATGATTGATGAAATTGTACTTAGACATCTGCTGCGACATACCTCCACAAACCTAACAACAATCTCTCGCATCCATGATATGCAGATTGGGTACCATATTGAGTTCCAAAGATGGACCAACAAGTTATGAAGCAGATGGTCATAATGTTTTGGATCTTCAGTATATACTCTCCACGGCACCTCACGCTATATTGGGGGTACTTTTCATAGCAATATAGTTATTCCCCTTTCTTGATCCTTTCGGAAGTGCTGCATGGGGAGAACGACTGCCGGTAAGCCTCTGTATGAGCTCTATTACATCGTATGTTCTCGTCGTGGTCGTTTCACGAGGTGCGTGTGGGAGGAAGTAATACCGGGTGGTTTAATTAAAGTGCTGCTGCTCACTCCAGTGTGGGTTGTAGTTACCGTATTACAGCGAAACGTGGTAGATATGCTAATGAGTTAATGCGGAATCGTTATGCGCTGGAAAAAATTAGTTCCCGTTTTGGTCACCAGGTGCAAATCTGACGCTGAACAATATCTCGTTGGCGTCTCCGGTGCTCATAATTGAACAAACTGTGAAACCGGCGATTAATAATAAAATCAACATTATGTCTTCTCACTTGTTTGAACTTTTCTGTCCATGTCTCGCTCCTAATCCATCATATATGGAACATTTCTATACGTCTTTCTTGCACTCACAGCACCAGATTTGCACCTAGTCGCCAAAATTGACCCTAATTTTTTCCATCGTATCCGGTTCGACATTAACGCATTCTACATCTACATCTACATGATTACTCTGCAATTCACATTTAAGTGCTTGGCAGAGGGTTCATCGAACCACAATCATACTATCTCTCTACCATTCCACTCCCGAACAGGGAGCAGAACCTTTCTGTTGGAGCTCTGATTTCTCTTATTTTATTTTGATGATCATTCCTACCTATGTAGGTTGTGCTCAACAAAATAATTTCGCATTCGGAAGAGTAAGTTGGTGACTGAAATTTCGTAAATAGATCTCGCCGCTACGAAAAACATCTTTGCTTTAATCACTTCCATCCCAACTCGCGTATCATATCTGCCACATTCTCTCCCCTATTACGTGATAATACAAAACGAGCTGCCCTTTTTTGCACCCTTTCGATGTCCTCCGTCAATCCCATCTGTAAGGATCCCACACCGCGCAGCAATATTCTAACAGAGAGCAATATTCTAACAGAGAGCTGTTTCTTTAGTGGACTTGTTGCATCTTCTAAGTGTCCTGCCAATGAAACGCAACCTATGGCTCGCCTTCCCCACGATATTATCTATGTGGTCTTTCCAACTGAAGTTGTTCGTAATTTTAACACCCAGGTATTTAGTTGAATTGACAGCCTTGAGCACTGTACTATTTATCGAGTAATCGAATTCCAACGGATTTCTTTTGGAGCTCATGCGGATCACCTCATACTTTTCGTTATTTAGCGTCAACTGCCACCTGCCACACCATACAGCAATCTTTTCTAAATCGCTTTGCAACTGATACTAGTCTTCGGATGACCTTACAAGACGGTAAATTACAGCATCATCTGCGAACAACCTAAGAGAACTGCTCAGATTGTCACCCAGGTCATTTATATAGATCAGGAACAGCAGAGGTCCCAGGGTGCTTCCCTGGGGAACACCTGATATCACTTCAGTTTTACTCGATGATTTGCCGTCTATTACCACGAACTGCGACCTCCCTCACAGGAAATCGCGAATCCAGTCGCACAGCTGAGACGATACCCCATAGGCCCGCAGCTTGATTAGAAGTCGCTTGTGAGGAACGGTGTCAAAAGCTTTCCGGAAATCTAGAAATAGGGAATCAACTTGAGATCCCCTGTCGATAGCGGCCATTACTTCGTGCGAATAAAGAGCTAGCTGCATTGCACAAGAACGATGTTTTCTGAAACCATGCTGATTACGTATCAATAGATCGTTCCCTTCGAGGTGATTCATAATGTTTGAATACAGTATATGCTCCAAAACCCTACTGCAAACCGACGTCAATGATATAGATCTGTAGTTCGATGGATTACTCCTACTACCCTTCTTAAACACTGGTGCGACCTGCGCAATTTTCCAATCTGTAGGTACAGATCTATCGGTGAGCGAGCGGTTGTATATGATTGCTAAGTATGGAGCTATTGTATCAGCGTAATCTGAAAGGAACCTAATCGGTATACAATCTGGACCTGAAGACTTGCCCGTATCAAGCGATTTGAGTTGCTTCGCAACCCCTAAGGTATCACTTCTAAGAAACTCATGCTAGAACCTGTTCGTGTTTCAAATTCTGGAATATTCCATTCGTCTTCCCTGGTGAAGGAAATTCGGAAAACTGCGTTCAATAACTCCGCTTTAGCGGCACAGTCGTCGGTAACAGTACCATCGGCACTGCGCAGCGAAGGTATTGACTGCGTCTTGCCGCTTGTGTACTTTACACACGACCAGAATTTCTTCGGATTTTCTACCAAATTTCGAGACAATGTTTCGTTATGGAACCTATTAAAGGCATCTCGCATTGAAGTCCGTGCCAAATTTCGCGCGTCTGTAAATTTTAGCCAATCTTCGGGATTTCGCGTTCTTCTGAACTTCGCATGCTTTTTCCGTTGCCTCTGCAACAGCGTTCGGACCTGTTTTGTGTACCATGGGGATCAGTTCCATCTCTTACCAATTTATGAGGTATGAATCTCTCAATTGCTGTTGCTACTATATCTTTGAATGAGTGATGGAGGGGGGGGGGGGGGAATTAGTTTTGCGGTGAATTAGAACGCTTAAATTTACATCTACACCTACATTTACATAGATACTCCACAAGCCACCGTACGGTGCGTGACGGAGGGTACCCTGTACCACTACCACCTTTCGCTGCCTTACGACAATTACAGTCCACGCTGGACCTCTGTCAGTAGTTTCGCATTAATTATAATAACCTCGTAGGTTGCTCGACTCCTCCAGGAACGGAGTTTCGCCAGTAAACTCTTCCCCGTGGTGCACAACGCCTATCATGCAGTGTCTTCCACTGGAGTTTGTGGGACATCTTTGTAAAGCTCTCGCCAAGAGTGTACCTATGGTCTGAGCTTGGAATGGCGGAGGGGGATGGTGGGGAGGGAAAGGAGGGGGGGGGGGGGAGGGAATTAGTTTCGCGGTGAATGGCGAAATAGTTTTGAAATTTCACGTCAGACGGTTGTGTCTGCACTTATTGCTAGTCAGTGTCCATTAAACCATATGCTCCACCTCCTTCAAACTAATAGTGAGTCGATATGTATGTATGTGTGGTAGTTCAGGATGCAAGTTCGGCTCCTTGAAAATATTTTTTTCCGGGTATCGCCTTCCCACTGATAGGCCGATGGCTCTCTCGTTTACTAAACGAAATCGCGATGAAAAGCACCATTCTCCCTTGAGTTGTCTCTATCTCTTCGCTCCGTACGACCTTGTAAGGATACGATATTGCCCAGCAGCACTCAAGAATAGATCTAAATAGCGTTTTGTTCTGCCACTGCTTTCTCGGCTGAATTACGAGGATAGTCCAGAAAGTAAAGAACGTTTTGTCGTAATTAATTCATGAACAGAATGAGGATGAAACACGCAAGTTAATGTCATGGATACATGAAGGCCTTGGGAACACACTAAAGGTTAAATACATACAAACATTTATTGTACTGTGTGAGACAAATAGAAATAGCCTTAAAAAGTTTCACGCACCTTAAGATAGGCAACTCCATTTACACCACCTGCCCCCCCATGTGGATGGTGTAAGTTGGTTGCCTGTCTCATGGTAGGTTAAATAATTTCGGGACCAGTTTTATTTTGTCCGTCTGTATGTTGTAGGTTATTCAGGAATATGCACTGAGGTGACAAAAGTCATGGGATAGCGATGTAATTATATAAAGATGGCGGTATTATCTCGTACACAGGGTATCAAAGGGAAGTGCATTGCCGGAGACGTCATTTGTACTAGAGTAATTTATATGAAAACGTCTCCGACGTGATTATGGACGCACGACGGGGATTAACAGATTTTGAACGCGGAATGGTAGTTGGAGCTAGACGCATGGAACATTCCATTTCGGAGGCCGTTAGGGCATTCAATATTCCGAGATCTACAAAGTCAGGAGTACGCCGAGAATACCAAATTTCAGGCATTACCTCTCACAAAGGACAACGTAGTGGCCAGCGGCCTCCACTTAACGACGGAGAGCAGCGGCATTTGCGTAGAGTTATCAGTGCTAACAGACAAGCAGGACTATGTTAAATAAACACAGAAATCAATGTGGGACGCACAACGAACGTATCCGTTGGGATAGTGTGGCGAAATTTGATGCTAATGGGCTGTGGCAGCAGACGACGGACGCGAGTGCCTTTGCTAACAGCACGACATCCTCTGTAGCGACTCTCCTGGGCTCGCGACCGTATTGGTCGGACATTCTTTGGCCTGGTCACGTGAGTCCTGTTTTCAGTTGGTAAGAGCTGACGGTAGTGTTCGAGTGTAGCGAAGATACCACGAAGCCATTGGCCCAAATTGTAAAGAAGGCACTGTGTAAGCTGGCCGTAGCTCCATAATGGTGTTGGCTGTGTTACATGGAATGGACTGGGTCATCTGGCCGCACTGAACCAATCATTGTCTGGAAATGCTTATGTTCGGCTGCTTGGAGAATGTTTGCAGCCAGTCATGGACTTGATGTTTCCAAGCAAAGATGTCATGTCACCGGGCCACAATAGTTCGCGACTGGTTTGAAGAATATTCTGGACGGCTGGAGCGAGAGATCTGGTCACCCAGATCGCCCGATATGAATCCCATGGAAAATTTATGGGACGTAATTAAGAGGTCAGTTCGTGCATAAAATCCTGCACCAGCAACACTTTTACATTAATGGGCGGCTATAGAGGCAGCATGACTCAATATTTCTGCAAGGGACTTCCAAAGATTTTTTGAGTCCTTGTCATGTCGAATTGCTGCACTACTCCTGGCAAAAGGAGATGCGGTACGATATTAGGAGGTATACCATGATATTTGTCACCTCAGCATACACAATGGCCACAACAGTTATCAGTGGGCGTTAAAAAGTCGTAAGTCTTGTGCCGGTTGAGGTGCAAGGAGAACACTGCCCACGTAAACAACGTGGAGCAGTTTTACTGAAAAGTACGTAAACCATAAAACTCCTTTGGAGAACAGTTAATCAATACAGTAGCGTGTGAAAGTTTGTGATGAGCACTAAATTTTCACAAGTTCGAATTTAGGCTAAAGACTGTAATGATGAAACAATCAATATTTGATGTTCACTCCGAAACAGGACAAAATAACATAGTGAAGGTCGAGGCCGACATGAAGTCTCTGTACGTCTCCGATGCAGAGACCAAGTCCTGGTGACGAAGAAAAATGGACACTACCAGCTTCCGTGGTCGGCGGTGGTTGGTACGGCACGGAATCGTACGTAGCGAAGGTTCTGACTGAAATTCTTATTAAAGAACTGTGGTGCAGATGGTGCCTAGCCCAGAGCTCGATGGAATACTACCTCGGAGAGGCGTTGTGCCGCCCAAAAAACCAAGTCACGCAGAGATACGAGAGGAAATTTTGCAATCACGCGACCCGTGAAAGCAAACAGGTCTACAAGGTCGTCGATATCTAGCGGCACTCGAACTGCCGTCTGCTGACCTATAGCCTGCGACGGCCTGTCGCCGCGCCGCGCCGCGCAGCTTCGAAGGAGTGCTGCGTTGTCAACTGGGCGCTGGGCGAATTGACGGCAGCTATGCTACGGACAGCTGCTTTAACCGATGTTTCACCTGTCTCGCTACTGTCAGGTTCATGGTGCTCTACTCCCCGTTCAGTGATAAATTTATTAAATGTACCTAATAACTGCGACATATACATAACAGAATGGACTGTCTGTTCAATCTTTCCCAGTCATAACTACATTACGAAATAGTGATACATACTTTCTCACTGCAGAATGGATTCTATAATAAATTGCACATTACAAAAAGATTACGCCTTCCGTTCCTCATGCTTTATAAATAAAAAGACGAAAGAATCAAATCTAAAATACCCACCGCAGTCCCCAGGGCGAACAGCATTTTAATCTACGTTATATCGTAGACAGAATAGAGAGAGAAGTAAAATAAACAAATTTGTTTGAATGGCCATTATCCGCAGCAAGTATATAAATAATCGTTTTTTGAAGTAAACGCCTTTTCTAGCTGCAATCTGTTTTATTAATCCAGAGGCGTTCCACATTTTATTTTAAGGCATTATCGGTGGATATCATCTGAAATAGTACACTGTGGCTATATGCCGTCATTGTAGATTTAAGAACAGTTCACGCCCTAATTTTTGCATATAATCGTAAGTAATAATTTATGGAAAGATAAGGGCGTAAACTGTTTTCAAATCTACATGACGGCATATGATAGCTACAGTGTACCACATCAGATGATATCCAACGGTGATGCCTTAAAATAAAATTCTAAGCGCGTCTGGTTTAATAAAACAGATTGCAGCATGAAAAAGAGTTTAATTTAAAGAAAAAACGAAGTAAAATAAAATTGTCATTACAGAATAGATATTCCACTGAACTACTTTCTACGGCACAGGCAGCTTGAGAAGAAAGTAAATGTTCATGATAATTAGAGAGTAAGTTTACATTCCATTCACATACCTTTTTACACGGAGCTTTCATTGTCGCTGCCTTCGGAACTGGAGTCACTGGATGTGAGAGCTAGACTGACGATCAACGAATCCATTATTTCGTGTCTGACAACTTCTTTCTGGTAATCTTCTTCTTGCAGTTTGTCAGTGTGACGCACGCAAGCTTCCCAATCAGCAACGGTGATTTTCTCTATTGCTTCATGGGTGAGTCGTTCAGTGTCGGCTATTTTAAATGTAGTATTTTTGTCTGCCACGTATTTCTTCACCTGTGCCCACACCAGTTCAATGGGGTTATAATGGCAGTGATAAGGAAGTACTCTTATCACTCTGTATTCATGTTGCTTAGCTATGGAGTCAATTTCGTAGTTTTCAACGCTGGTCTTTGACATATTCACCAGTTTCAAAAGCTCTGCTCTTGTTTGTGTTTCACTGTGCGTTACATTATTATTTCGCAACCAAGAAACAATATCATTTTTCCTTGTGCTTGTAGTGGGAGGCATGTTGAGAACAACAGAGTGATAGCTTGCATTGTCCATAACAATGACTGAGTCTGGATGCAAATAAGGCAACAGCTGATTCTGAAACCATTCTCGAAATGTTTCTCCATTCATTTCGGTATGGTAGTCAGATGTAGCTTTTGATTTTGATTTGAAAATAAGTTTACTTTCAGGCACAAACCCGGTAGCAGCAGAACCAGCGTGGCATATTATAAGACGCCCTCCTTTTCCCACTGGAACTTTCAAATCGCCTTGTCCATCTGTTGTTTGCCAAATAAATTTTCTAGCATGGTTTTGATTTACCCAAGTCTTATCCAAGTAATAGACAGTTGACGTTCCTTTTGATCTGATGTCATGCATTTTTCTTAGAAACGTAATCCTAGCAGCAGCAATATCATTACGCTTCATTAAAAATTTGCTCCCATCATTGGACTTAACATATTTAAGTCCGATGTTCTTCAACATTCTTTGCATTGATCTTGCACTTCCATCAAACCCAGTAGCTTCGCGCATAACAGTGCACAATTTCGCTGCTGTGGGGAACTCGCCTCTTTCATAAAATTCGAAAACCTTGCGACGCAACACATTTTGATCGAAGTCGTCGATTCCTGTTACCCTCTTTGGAACGCTATGTTTCTTCCCTGGAGACCGAAACACCACATTGCCAACTGCCTGCTGTGACAGCTTCGCCTCCTGTATAACTCACCTGACAGTTCACACACCAATATCGCCACAGGCCGCTGCAGTGCGTTCCTGCACCTTGGGAATGTCGCAGATCGGTTCGCCTGAAACTGCCTCACGCTTGAAGAAAGAGTACACTCTAAAAAAAAAGATCTCTTGCCTGTTTGTGAAACTCTTGACGACGTTTAGGTGTTTCAGCCATTAGGACAAAACTCAGAGAAGACCCTGTATACAACAGAAATCGGCCATCCGCACTTTTCCGCACGTAAAACACGGTAGAACTCTGAAATATGACGGAGCTTCAGACAGCACGGAAACCGAATGAGCGCTCATTGGCCAGCTGCGCAGCTGTCTACTGCGCATCGTTGGCCGAGAGGTCATCAACGCTGTCGGAAAGTATAGTCAGAGTGCGTGATTGAAGTTCTGTTGTCTGTTCATGTAACTCCTTCCAGGGTTAGGCCACCCGCATACCACAGGTGTTAGAGTGGTTGTAAGCTTGCTGTCGATCCGCTCATACATCACAAAAAGGAAAGCCTTCCAAAGAACCTTGCGTAAATAGTAACAAATGGAGAAACAGGACTTCAGTTAGGTTCCTAACCCTGGCCATGTATTTGCTCAGTGTCACAAAAGAGGAAACGCAACGAAAACTTTCTCTAATCACACACAAACCATATGTTCTTTCAATAGGAGCTACCAAAGTTGCGTATCGCAAATTAAAAGGTAAACGACAAGTATTCATTCGAGAAATATAACCACTTAATCATGCGTATACTTATAGAGAGATCGAACTAAAGACAATTAATATGCACCACAAAATGCACTCAAGTACACCACGTGTGGTCCCTGGCTATATCATTTGTGATTAACATTCCCATACGAACAAATATTTACCGGTTTATCGACATAAATACTTGGTCGAGCATCTTTATCTCATAAATAAGATTTGTAAGAATCAAGATCTGATAGTCGATATGAGACTCCCTTTTATCTTATTAATCGTTTAATTATACAGTAAATTAGCCTTAAGGCTAAATTAACAATATACCAGATATTAAATGTCCTTCAAGTCAAGTCACCATTATGATGCACAGCTTCCTTGGTGGACGAATAATAATGTCACACAATCCGCATACATACAGCTGAGGTGAGGGCAGTTGAAAGTTAAGACACAAAGTTTTTGAAGTGTGTTGAAGAGTAGCTGCCAATGAGTCTATTTGACGGAGTTTTCGAGTTGGTAGTGCTGATTTAGCCCATAATGGGACTTGTCATATAATCCCAGTGATAGACTGTGTTTTTGTTTCAAAATGTTAAATAAACGCCCAAATTATGCAAAGTTTATCATTCATTTTCCTTGTTGCTCATGTAAGGAAAAAACGTCAAAACGTGCAATGGTTAAATGGCAGTTACATCTTTAATACGCGATAGGCGATAGGCAAAAACTCAGGACTAAAAATGCTGGGAGAGCGAAGACGAGATATAGGAAGATTCCTTGTACTGCCAACATTGAAGCCCCACCATGGTTGACTAGATCGGATGAGGAGTAATACAATGGTCAGTCACTGCATATTTATTCGGTGAAAAAATGGATGTGTTTACTTATGTGCTGTGTTACAGTAGATCGGTGCTATGTCTGTTGATGCTTGGTGGGAAAAATGAGAGGTTCTGCCTATCAGCGATTTCCCTTTTCCCTAGCAGCAGGTAAAAAAAGAATAAAGATCTCACCAGATAATCCTTTGTTCCTTGGACGGTGGAGACAGACTATATCACATACAGCAGAGAATTCCTTTGCCGAAGTAAATGATTTGATCAAGAATGGGAACAGAGAGAAACTACAGACCAGTAACAGAGATAAAACTATAATTAAAAGGTTATATTCTGGATGAAAATACACAAATGTGTGGCAGTATAGTAAAAAAGAATGGGATTTAGCTTGATCACAATTCTATGCTATATGGTGACATGCCGACTTGCTATAGATCAAGCTAAAAGTACAAAAAACTGATACAGAGTAACACGAGAAACAATGATAACTCATCCATGTCTTCAGAAAGTGATAATCAGAGAAACAGAAATGAAGCTTGGGAATTGAGAATCACGAACAAAAGCAGTTAGCCTTGAGGAGTCAAGTAATATGAGAATTAGCAGCGCAGCGCGACAAAACTTACTACTTTAACATCGATGGAACAGTAATGCTGGTTGAAGTCGCGTATCTTCATCTTAATCACAGGCGTTGCCACGAGCATTCTAATACGAAACGTCTTGACTAAAGCTGACAATCTACACGTGGTTGCATCCAAGAGGATGTAAGTCAACACATATATCGCGAAATGGCGGTAACTGGTGCATTACTGCTAGGAACGAAGTGAAGCCAATGAAATGGGGCTGAGAGAACGTTTCTTAGTAGTTTCGTAACCTTAGACGCACCGCAGCAGTATGCCTTCTCCGACAGGAAAAGGTGCATGCAGCCACTATGACCGTTTTTCCTGCTTTCGGTCGAGGGGGGGGGGGGGGGGCAGCTAGATCTTCTGGCGCTCATGTTGATGACACTGTGGTGGCCCCATTTCTATGAATGTGGACGGAATAAGTGTTCCTCCACACCGACGTTGTTGTGGCTTGAACTTGAAAGTAGCGGCTGAGGAACTTACGCTGATTTTCGCCATGTGATTTTAATGCATAAATTGCCAGGTGAATTACACTCAATTTTTAATTAATTTATTTATAGACCGTTGCCTACTACCACTGAATTCGTGGTTAAGTGAGCAATAGGAATCTGTGACTGGAAACACGACTATAATTTTATTCTACTCTTATTAAGGCGAGTTCTCCATGTGCTGTATACGTGTCGGTAAAGTCTCCTGATACATTACGACATTGTTTTCTTTCTCGGCTAGTTGAACTCAAATAAGGTTTTCACGTTTACAGAGGAATGTGTTCGTCGAAGCGTAGCGCTATTTCGATGGACGCATTCGGCTGACAGTTTCACATGTTATGTTAATAAGCAGTGGATGTGGTTTGTCATGTAGCATTTGCCATAAACATCAGGTCATCTTCCACATTCCAGGAAATAACAGCTATCTTGATCGGTATTCTGTGAACAATTGTGGTGAATCTGGCGCTTTTGTGTTGAGCATCTCATGCGAGTGTCTTAAAATTTATAGCGTATTTCTGTATCACGTGTTACTGATCTCTCAAGGATAATATGTGCTCGGAAATCAGTGAACGATTCGCATTAACTAGGCGGAAATCTTTCAGCCAGAATTTCTGAAGAAATGGGATAATGTTTCTGTTATATTCCTGGAGAAGAGGGAAAAGATTCGTCAGGTTTAACGTTGTGTCGACGGCGGTGTGAGCAGAGACGAAGCAGCAGTCTGAATTATGGAATCAACCGTGTGCTTAAACGACCTGGAGAAACAACGTAAGACGTAAATCTGCATGGCAGCGCAGACATTTGAATCGCATCCTCCAAAATCCGAGTCTTGTGGCTTAATTACCTCATACATTTTAGGTAGCTAATGGAAAACCACTGCGGGCGTACTGTAGATATCAGTCGACTTCTTATAGAAAGTCTTGCTTTTTTTTTTTGGTGGACGAATCCAGAGACGCAATAATCTTACTGCAGATATCCACGCTCAACTAGGCGAGTCAGTGACGAACGAAATAGTCGATCTAGTCACATTAATGTGACCACCGCCTATGTTTGACGTCAACGTGCAATAACCACTCACTAACGGCACGTGGCAGCACTAACAGTGCAGTCGTTGTCGTAATGTGGAAACAGAGCGATTTACCTGGCATCCAACAGGGTATGATCATTGGCTTTCGGGGCTAGGGTGGAAGCATTTCCCAAACGGCTAAGTCTGTAAACTGTTCGCTTCCCGCAGTGGCGCTATCCAAAACCGGCGCCGAGGCAGCCTTGGTGAACGACAGCTGTGGGGAAGTGAACGGGGGAATAGACGTACAACTGTTGAGCAACTGACCGCCCAGATGAACCAAGGAGCTACCAGCAGTGTCTCCTCAACGACCGTTCAGCGAACGTTGCTGCTGCGCTAGTTTCAGTCCTAGTCGAGGGAAAGGGAAATTTTATCAAAATTCAATGAAGGCGCGGTTGGGCGATGAAATCTGGGGCCGATGGCAGAGTGTGATAACAGTCGACAGCCAGCAGGCCAGGCAAGGTAAACATGGCACTCGCGGGTGCGGACCTGAGACTGTGGTATTGCAAGCAGGATTTGTTTTGAGTGGAGCAACAACGAGACAGGAAACTGCAGCGTTGCTTTAAGTTATTGCGATGTATGAGGCGGGGCACTAGGACAGAGCCGAGAGTGGCGATTTGTAAATGGCTGACGTGTGGGAATTTATCCCTGCCATAGTTTCTGTCTCTCTCTGACACTACGTCAGAAGCGAGGGAGAAACCAATATAAATAGACGGGCAATTTTAGCTTGGGACAGAGTGTGCCAGGTTAGTTGAGCGTCGGGACGGACCTATGCTGGTCTTCGCTTACAGGGGTCGGTCTGGCAGCAGTGTTATAAGTATTCTGCATAAACATGCATTCTGTTTCCTTTGTACTTGTTCGGGCTATATTCCGCCTCCGGGGACACTAACACTGGTGCAGGACGGAATGCAGCTGATCCAGGAGAGGATCGGTTCCACTCGAGTCTACAGGACACCTGGCGTACCGGAGTCCGGGCGAGGCGTACACTGCAGGAGACGCAGCAGCGCTGCAGCGGCACCAGAGACGGCGTCGGGTGTAGCATCACTAGCAACAAGTTGCGGCACAGCATCCAGGAGGGAGCGGGTTCGAGTCCGGTCCTGTCCTGGTTGCAGCGGCGGCCCGAGGGCCACGGGTGACCACCTTCGCTCCATGGCCGGACAGAGCAGGCCAAATGGGACGGAAGGAGACGAGGACCAGGGACTGTAGCAGTCTCTGGAATCGCGGGCAGCAGCGCGGCTCACGTCATAACGCACCAGCGGGCGGCGACCAGGAGCGAGCGGCCGACTTCCAGCAGGGTGGCCTTGATGACGGCAGCAGCGGCGTCGGCATACCAGGAGTCTGCTGAGCCGGCAGGACTCGCGGAACAGTGTGCAGACGGCACGCCGACACTATGCTTCACCCATCGAGTACTGTAAATTATCAGAATAAACAAATGTTACTGAATATCGCTGTTCACTCTGCACTGGCCCTTGACACTCTTGAACTTGCTCGGCCTCCTGACAAAATACGGCGCAGTGGGTCCCGGCTTCAGCTTCGCCAACTGGAGTCTCGGGTTCGACACACCGACCCCGCAACACTGCGTATGGGCCTCTGCAGCAGGCATCTGGTTCATGCACCCATGCTGACTGCTGTTCATCAGCGATGAAGGCTGGGATTTGCACGCCAGTAACGCAACTGGCGACTGGTGGTCTTATCAGACGAATCGCGTTTTAGGCCCCATCGGACACATGGCCATTGGTGTGTCCACCATAAAATGTCTGAAAGCAAACACCCTGCTACAATCGTTGAAAGAGTTCAGCCTGGGGGGAGGGGATTTTCTGGATGATCTTGTCATTGTCCAGGGCACAATGGATCAATACAAGTATGCCTCTAACCTTGACGTCCATATCCACCTCTACATGCTACTTGTTTTTCCTCGGCGCGATGGCATCTACCAGCAGGACAATGCGACGTGTCACACAGCTCAAGTGCACGTGCGTGGTTCGAAGAGCACCAGCATGAGTTTACCGTACTCCCCTGTCCACCAAACGCCCCGAGTTTAAAACCAACCGAGAGTCTGTGGGACCACCTCAATCCGGCTGTTCGCGCCATCGATCATCAACCGAGAAACCTAGCGCAGCTGGCCAAGGAACTGCAGTCGGTACGGCTCCACAGCCCTATAAGTACCTTCCAGCACCTCACTGACTCACTTCCTGCGAGTCTCGCAGTAGTCTGCTCCGGAAAAGGCTGTTATTCAGGGTTTTGACAGGTGGTAATATTAACATAACTGGACAGTGTACGTGCATTCGTTTGTGGCTTATTACGGATTTCAGTCTGTTTTAATACCGTTGTTTTGTATAGGTACATTCCAATACATCTTTTTGCAAAGGCCGTAGAATTTTTAGAAAGATACTAGTAGCTTGCAAGTATATATGAACAACAACAGCTCCTTCTACATCAAAATTGTTTTGAAATAGACTTCCATTACTCACCGGTCACACGATTTCTACGACAACAAACGGCGGGGCGTGTAAGTTACAGGTGATCTCGTCACGTTCACATGAGCCACATACATTGCATATTGGCCACAATACATGCCAACAACGTCGTCCGGCAACATTGCGACCACAGGGGCTGTAGCCACATGTAAGCGTACTACAACATTACTGGTCACTATTGCCCGGTAATGTTCACGGTAGTACATTTCTTGGCCAGAATTTCTTGCAAGTTTTCACATTATTGTCGAAAATGGACGAATGTGAGCTAATCCAAGTGAGTGCGGCTCTAACGCTTTCGCATCACACAAGGTACCAGACGTTTGCAGTGCTCTGGAAGACGGACTGAAAGATTTTATTAAAGTAAGTCTGAAATAAGAATATAACTTTTATTTGTATTACTTTTAGTTCGCCAGCACATGCAAACACATGTGATAAAGTTCATAACAAAATTGAGCGTGATTCCGACCACATCTGCAACAGCTTGCCTGCCATCCTTTTTCCGAATGCGATCTTCGTAAAGGGTCTTTCATTAAGCGCGATAATTTTTAACACTTGAAAAAAAAAACACTCAACTTTTCTAAGTAAATTGTGCTTTATTTTGAAGCTCAGACATTGTAGTTATGTTCTGAACAAAACATCGCTTAAATGTCCACCGCGGCCTTGAACACACTGACAATCACGAAGGCTCCGATTGTTAATCACTCTATCACTAGAGGCGTTATGACTGCGATTGCTTGACGAATGTTCGCCTCCAAATGTTCCAAACTTTTTTATTTGTCAGCATAGACCTAGGCTTTGATGTAGCCCCAAAGAAAATTACTCCCTCAGCAAATCGAGCGTAGCATCAGCTGTGTAGCACGTAGCGCCATTCTGCTGGAACCCCATGTTTCCGATATCTGTAGCCTCAAGTTCTGGCCACAGTAATTCGATTAACATGATTCTGTAACGGTTGTCATTGACGGTAACGGTTCTTCTGTCTTCATCTCGAAAGAAATAAGGTCCAATAAAGTCGCCACGCCACGCCACCTAACAGTGAGCTTTTCTGAATGCAATGGCACCACAAGGGTCACTTATAGGCTCTTCTCCATTGTAAGATATAAACCGCCTCGTATGAGAAGATGATTTTTCCTTACTGTTCAGGATCACTTTACAACTGCTACACGGCCCAATCAGCGAACTCACGGTGCAATCTCTGTTCGTTTGATTTCAACTCTTGCGGCAGTATAACTTTATTTGGGTGCATGCCAAAACCCTTTCGCAAGACTCACCTAACTGATGTCTCACATAGCCACAACCGTTGAGACGGTCTCGAAACTGACACATTAGGCTCTTCCTCAATACTTATCGCTATTGCTGCGACATTGTTCTCAATTTCGCGCTTTACTTTATCTACTTAGTGTCTTCTAGTCGTATAGACTGAATACAGAAACGGTGATGGAGACCAATTCCATGGTGAATAAACGATGAGCATCCGCAACTGAGCTACCACTTCCGTAAAAACTTTTAACGATTTCTAAACGTTCAGGTAGCATGCATGAATCGCCGCACGATGAAACAAACTCTGCTGGACCGCGCAGCGACTCAAGCTTCCTGATAAATACTAAATTATACTGGGTATTTTCAAACATGGAAGCACACAAAAAATTTAGAAACCGGAAATTACAATTTTAAAAAATATTACTCTTAATGAAAGGTCCTTTATAGACTAGTCTCCACGTCCTGTAGCCCTCGAGTCGTAGATGAACTGCGTTTATGAAATTCATAGTTCTCTCGTTTGTCCACTTCTCCATTGCCGTACACAAGAAAGTAACAAACAAAAGAGGTGACTGTATGTACGATCGGAAACTTTCGGAGAGAGGTGAAATGATATCGTTTTCGCCCGGACAGGTGACTAACGTTGGCGGAGAGAGAAGTAGAAAAGCGAGAGGGAAGCATTTATAGAAAACGCTAGAGATAGATACTGTCCTGCAATACGAAAATATTCTCCACCCTTGGTGGACAAGTCGACAACTACCTACAACAGCCTGCAATATTTGACGGTCATACCGAAAATTACCCTGCATTGCAGTCACATTGCAGCAATGTTAACAACGCTATTGCGGCAAAATCTTCCCGTATAAACTCACCTTCAGTGACGTATTGCGGAGTTTTGGCTGGCACAGGCTTGTCTAATTTTTCCATAATGGTACAACCGTGGTCGGCATCTGAGTTTCATCTTACCAGAGCAGCGGGATGAAGTTCGCAAGACGGGCGCCTGAGCAGTTGGCGGGTTTGTACACGCCAGGCAATTTTCCGCGCCGGTCCAATCAAAAGTACGGCGCGCGCGATTGAGTTACAGCCCGGTTGGCACTCAATCCGGCCGCCCGCTGCGCCTCCGAATCCCCGGGATAGAAATCGAATTTACTTTGCCTCTTTCCGGGGTCTCGGTGGGCGCGCCAATGGCAGTCTGCCGGAGCTGGAAGAGGAGAGGGGGAGGGGGGTTGGCAGGGCAGGTTTTTGAACCGGAATTAGGGCCGGCGTCGCCACCGGCGCCTCCACCGCCCCCGCCGCCCCCGCGCGACGGCGGAGTCGGAGGCCACACCCGCCGTCACACGGCGCCGTCCGGCTGCTCCCCACCACAGCCGCCGCCGTCCGACTCCGCCGCCGCACGCGCGCGGCTTTTTCGGAGCGGGCCAATGAGATCACGACGTCAGGCGCCGGGACGCCGACCAATAGGATTAAGGTGCGAGCTGGCGGCGTCAACCAATCAATGGGGCGCTCGCGGCGCCCGGAGAGGGGGAAAAGCGGGGTGGCAGTCAGAGAGCAAAAGTGCGAGCGGGCGGGCGTGGCTAACGGGAGGGCGATTAAGTGTGGGGCGACGCGCCGAGGAAGAGAGCGAGAGGGAGAGAGGGAGAGGGAGAAGGGCAGAGGAGCAGAGCGGAGGGCGGCGGGTGGTGCGCGCGCGCGCCGGAGTTAAGCCTTTTGACGCTGGTCGGTGTCAGCGGCCGGCCACAATAGACGGCGGCGCGTCATGGACAGCAGCAGCAGCGCGCCGGAGCCCTGCGGTGAGTAGCGAGCAGCGCGCCGCGCCAGTTCGGCCCTCAGCCGGTAGGGGCGCAGCCGTAGCGCCGCAGCAGCCACCGCCGCTGCCGCCGGTCGCAGGCGACGCCTCCGCTGCCGCTGCTGCCGCCTCGCCGCTCTGCGGTGTGCTGCGCTTCGCTTCTTCGCCGACACCTGAGGTAAACCTCGTCTTCGCCTTTCCGTCGCTTGTCTTTTACTCATCCGTTTCCGCTTTCACGTCGCTCGTGTTCCCGCCGAAGTTCAACTGCATCGCTGACTCGGTATCACGTGTTCGACTCGGCTCCCGCCAGCACAGCTGTTTCCGCTCGGCGGTAACTACGATCTGTGTTTCTTCCCTGTTTCCAAGTACGAACATCTGACTTCCTTAAACAGCTTTTAGAAAGTCAGTGTTATTCCTCAGTACTCTGGTTGTACAATAATACTGAACGAAACTATAGTCTGTCTGCAGACTGAAGGGCGAGCAGCACTTGTGGTGGGAGAAGCGGCATTTCCAGGAAAAATGTCTTACCTAACGTACAGGATGGCGTAAGAATCAGTTTCCCGTCTAGCAGTACAGTGCAGCGTATGGTGATTTACGTAGATTCTGTTGATATGTGTTTCTTGCGTTAGTTATATTAGTTACTAATTTCTGTGTGCCGTATATCGTTACATTTAGTGGAGAAAAAGCACTCCCAGGAGAGTCACCTCTCATCTAAAAGGCGCGTTCTGGAACGGGTGATATAATATTGGGAAACAGCCTATAGGTGCTCCTGGTGACGTAGCTGGGCTATGTTTTCAGTTTGGAGACGTACTGTATCAGATTAATAGGCGGATCACTACTTACTGACAGATGTCAAGACAGTGTGAGAATCTTGGCTTGCAAGTCGTCTTTTGATTCAAATGTCTAACTGGAAATTTTACACAGGGCATACGAGTGGATCTTTCGATGTCCGATTTAGAGAACACTGTAGACTAATGTAGGCAGCAATGACCGGCTTTCGGTTCCCATTTAAAAAGAAACGCGGATGTAAGTTAGAACGTATATATAAATATTTTGATATCTGTCATTGTGTTTATAGGAGATGCCATTTAGATACGCCTGAAGAGCTTGGAATTTTCACTGATTTCAAGGAAACATCAATGACATTTGTTAATTGAACAAAGCATTTTCGGTAATAAAGCGCTTGTTGAATTATTTTCTGATCTGTTATGACGCACATTCTCTTTCGTTTTTTGTCATTTTCTATTATTGGAGTTCCCTTTTGTGCCGATCTGCACTTGTTTAATAAAAGTTTGACAGATGACTCATATCGGCCGCTCGGCAGACACTTGTTACCGCCACTAACCAGAGAGCCACTCGCGGACCGCATGTGCAGGTGGGCGCTTCTACTGCACATCTAGCATACTTACACCAATAATTCCGTAATTTTTACTGCTTTATCCTGTGGGAAGGGTATATCTTACAATCAGTTTGCTACTGTAAACATTTTTGATCCTACATTTGCGATGTAAGAATTACAAGCTTGCCGGCCGGAGTGGCCGTGCGGTTATAGGCGCTACAGTCTGGAGCCGAGCGACCGCTACGGTCGCAGGTTCGAATCCTGCCTCGGGCATGGATGTGTGTGATGTCCTTAGGTTAGTTAGGTTTAATTAGTTCTAAGTTCTAGGCGACTGATGACCTCAGAAGTTAAGTCGCATAGTGCTCAGAGCCAGCCAATTACAAGCTTAAGACCATAATGCAGTTAACCGCGTAGCTTTCAGCTGCACCAATCAGGGCCGGATACATATGTTTATACTACGCTTGCCTCTCCTCACCTGTTCAGTTGTACTTGGACCAGTTACCGTTTAACATTTCAGTGTGCGTGTAGCTGTCTATTGAAGTTCGTTAGAGTTAGTAATTGTGATTCAAAGTAATTCACTATTATCTTTATAGCTGTATTTCTTTTTATAAACAGGTCATTTTAATGACTTTCTAAGAAGTCGAAGCCAGTTAAAATAGCAATTCTGCGACCGGAGGCTAGAAAACTACAATTAAAGAATATTGTTAACCCGAAAAACCTAATTTCCATGTGTGCACATTGACACCTGTCCTTTCCATAGACATAAATGTTTTGTTTTGAGAGTAGACATTTTGTGTAGATGAGTGATGTATGCATACAGACAATAGGGCCGTGTAAACCTCTAGTGTCGCATAGCTTTTCGATCTTCGTGGGTGTAACTAGGGAAACGCTGAGCCTGATGTTTCGACCCTCACTAACACTCCACGGCACACTGGAGAGAGTTTTGAGATCACTGCTGCTACTGCTGCCGATCTGAAATTTTTCGTAACAAAGTTTCCTCCGATTGCTGGTGAAATGCTGATGATACAGATTTCCTCCACTTCTAGGATTCGAACCGACTTCCTCCGGGACAAGCACCATCTCACCTGCGTTTCTGAGATCTCCAATGGAAACGAACGAACACAAAATATTTTGTAACGTTTCCATGAGGTGGGGTTCAACAGCCGTTAAGTATTTTATAAAATGCATTTTAACCATCAGCTGTTTATTGTCCCGTTAGTCATCTACCGGTTTCTGTTATTAACCATCATCCAGGATGTGGGGTACAACAGATTAGTTAAGAACGTACATTGTTTTGAAGTTGAACCATATTGAAATTATCCACAGTTCTATAAATAGTTTGCCTTAGAATACTGACAGCCATAGTTCATGTCAAACGTACAGCCATCACAGGATAAACAAGGCCAACAACAATACTGAATACTGAATTGTTGTTCGTTTCTCCTGTGATGTTTGTATGTTTGACATAAAATATGACTGTCAGTATTCTAAGACAAATTGGTTATACAGTTGTGGATAATATCGATATGGTTCAGCTTCAAAATAATATGGAGTGCTTTTAACAAATCTGTTGTATCCTACATCCTGCATGATGGTTTCGTGGAACCGGTAGATGACTAATGCGACACTGAACAACTGATGGTTAAAACACATTTTATAAAATAAAATAAAAATATTTAGCTCGTTACGAAATGATCTTAGCGTTGACGCTGTTAGCGTCTGGCTTGTTTTTTAAGAAAACGTTTGTGACGCCATCAACGTCTAAGTAGTTAGAATATATATTAATAAAATATTAATATCTTTTGACTTCGATTGCTGCCCGAAACCACAAAAATTATTACCATAGTAGCGAGAATAGCCACTGCGTCTTCAGTGGCATGTAGTTGTTTAGAAAATAGGACCTATTTATCAAGTTCGGTAATTACGATGAGATTGTTATCTCCCTAGTTTTTATTTTAATTTTTTCTTCCAATTCTCGCATCTGAAATCTTGACATAGCACCTTGTAATAGTGTTCTATCATTTGTTCCAGAATACACAAAATCTAACTTATCGCAAGATTTTTTTTTATAATCTGGACCTCTTACGAACCACGTGAATAACTATTTCACATTTAACTTTCCGTTTTCCCAATGTTGTTCATTTCCATCATTTCTATCAGACTGTTGTCGTTTATGATCTTTTGACGTCGTTGCTCATGTTTTCTTTTTTTCCTTCAGGAGACAGGAGTTTAAACTTTTCTTACGAAATGTATCTCTATATAGAATTTCGCGGTTTTTGATCTTCATCTCCTGCAGATCATTTCTAATTTCTTGCAGCCGTTCAGTCCAGGGAGATATTTTCTGACTGTCATGTTTGAAAATTCTATTACATGCCGTGTTTCCAGTAATCCAATCAACTTCTCCGTAAAATATCACTCTGTGTTTCCTCATGTAACATTTAGTTGATCGACTTTCTTTTCGAGATCGCCATCACTTGTCTTCCTGTTTTACTTACCCGAATATTCTTTCCGGATTTTACTCCAACATTTACAAGTCTTCCAAATCTCCAGTCTTGGTTAAATCCAGGCCTTTAACTCTGAATGAACAAAGTCTTATTTATTGCCAATGTTTTATTTATTGACTGCACGTTGCAGTTACTATAAAGGTATTATTAATTTTGGAAATCACATTGATACGCTCTTTTCGGGCCGTTTTTTTAGCACTGCAGCATAAATATCAGAAATTAAAACAACAAAAATATTCAATTCCTTAACTTTGAATGTAAAAGTATTATTCGTTTCCTTGTTAAGTTATGACCACATTGTGGTGAATTCGTAGCAGTCATGAAAATACATTTTTAAGTCAATTGCTTTCGTACTGGCTGAGTTGCTCTTTGTCCGGAGCCATTATTTAAACGAGCATCTCCAAACTTGTTGTAAATACTAGTTCCGGTGAAATTATTCGATTTTCGCGCGAATATCCAAGTCCGCACAACCAGCAAGAGGTAATTATGTTTCTCTGAAGATGACACTTGGTGCTTAGCTCACAGCGTTGGCGGCTTGTTGGCGTGAATGTAAATGTTTGACCCTGACTATGGCACGCGTGAAAGTCTGACTTCCAAACGCTGAGACGTGGCAATCTTTCACTGACAGTGTGCGAAGCTTTCAAGAGAGAGAGAGTTCCCTGTAGGCTTTTAGGTGGCGTACAGTAACTTCAATTATACCTTTGCTCTCTTAATCACGGCCCGATCCTTTCCTTTCGGTCACACTAGGCGCTGTCGATTATCTACTGGCATGTAGTCGGTGTTACCTATAATACCATTGGAACACAGAACAATACGTCATACAGACGAAGAACAATTACAGCTAAACTAGATATATCAGTACAGTGGAACTCGAGCCCACTAACCTTACTGCTAATCGACTTTGGAATAATTTGTTTCTTCTTTATGAAGGGCATATCATGCTGAACGTCGCACGAGTGAAGTGACTCCATACTTAGGCAACGTGCAGAGGCAGTGGCTTATGTTCCACAGATAACAAGCGCGTGGTGCGAAGAGTCATTCTAAAAGTATAAAACGTTTCTTCCTCTAGGCAATTTTATTCAGCACTATGAAAGGAAACTTATTTTACAACATGTTTTGATATCTTAGCTACTTTTCTAGTAACCGTTCAGATTTAAACATCTGTCATAGCCGGCCTTAGTGGCCATGCGGTTCTAGGCACTACAGTCTGGAACCGAGAGACCGCTACGGTCGCAGGTTCGAATCCTGCCTCGGGCATGGATGTGTGTGATGTCCTTAGGTTAGTTAGGTTTAATTAGTTCTAAGTTCTAGGCCACTGATGACCTGAGAAGTTAAGTCGCATAGTGCTCAGAGCCATTTGAACCATTTGAGCCATCTGTCGTAGCGCTGTACGAGCTTTCCTACGCCTTCTGCATACTCAGTTGGCGCCAACTTGTTGAACCAGCCAATAAATTTCTCCTTCAGTTCATTGTAATCTCCATGGTGTTTTTAGCCCGGAACATTCGCTAATTTGGGAAAAAGACCGTAGTCACTCGGTGCCCACTCCGGGCAGCAAGAGAGTTGTTGAAAAATTTTCCACTTAAATTTCGCCAGGCACAAGTGAAGACCGACCTGACCGTCCTTCATCATGAATATTCTTTCGTCCGCCATTAAACACACGCACCGTTTTAAAAATGAACCTTAATTCATTATCTATGAACTTCGTTCCGGGAGGACTTTTTTGATATCCAGAAACGGTGTTGCACTACACACCTCTCTCTTGGCGGGATTGTTAATTTTGTCACACAGCTTAAAACAGCACAAACAAACAGTAAACGACTCTTCTTGCCCGCTGTTTGTTTCATACTGGCGTCAACGATTAGTTAAGTCTATGACATGGCGTCGGGGGTGGGGAGAAAATTGTGCGGCTGGTTAGATCAAATTGTTCTTTACTTTTACAATGATCTCCGTATAAATTGTGGGAATTCAGGTCCCCCTATAACGCAGACGGCTAAAATTGTTTTCGCCTTTTGATGTACCGGCGCATTTTTGCCATCATCAATGAGATCTTTTATCTAGGTCTTATTCACTAGAATGATAGGTTCTGTAGGATCTCCTTCACATTGTCACACAGACTGCCATAGATTTTCTGGTGTTTTATGTCCTTTTCTACCTGCCCGTCTGTTGCATAAAGATACACATCTTCGTGGTACATGTTTTTGCCGTTTTCCTGTGTGCCTTTCTGCAACAGATGAGCTTGCATATGTGGACATAAACCACGCGGAAAACCTTGGTAAGCTATATAATAATGTAAAGAAGACTCTAAGGGACTTAAAATTCTAGTGGATAACACCTGGATAAAAACAATCGCTGATGATTAAACAAATGCTGCCACAAGTGATTAAACAATAATAAGAATGAAACTTCTTGGCAAATTAAAACTGACTGCCGGACTGAGACTCGAACTCGCTACCTTCGTCTTTCACTGGCAGGTACTGTACCACCTTAGCTCCCTAAGCACGACTCACGACCCGGCCTCACAGCTTTACTTCCGCCAGTACGTCATCTCCTACCTTAGATTAGTTGTTTGCACAATAGGCGGACCTCAACCTGATAATTTAACTGCAAACACGGTTGTTGTTAGAGCTTTAATATTAGATGATGATGAGAGTATGATATGTTCCATTATTTCTGGAGGTAGCAGATGGGATTAAGATTTTTCTTAGAAACATATGTGCCGAGACGGTCTGTTTCCAAGTTACAGGGAAGACGAAAGCGGCACACGTTTTAAACTCTCCCACCAACATTGATTTTTCTTACTTAATGAAGTAAAAAAATTTGCTTTGTATGCTGACCACAACGTTCGTTGTACAATTTGTATCAACGCAGTAAGTCTATACTCTGTTAAAAAATATGTGTCGGATATTATTTTATCCATAATGGCTTGAGAACACCAAGGATGTTCTTGTAAAAATCACTGAAGAAAAAACTGCAACCAGCAACATCTTTTGAAAGAAAGTTTTGTGTCACCGTAACTAGTCTCGGGGCAGTGCACACCGTCAGAAGACGGAGAAGATTTCCCTTATAAATTTAGCCTTCAAGTAATTGTGGTTTACAAAAACTGATGAATCACAGGCAAGGTCTGTACCTTATTGAATAGCATGTGCTACTACTCACTTGTACCCAGCTCGTAGTTTACAACGTAGGCAAAATCTTTGCTGTGTAGCAGTACTGTTGTTCTAGAAGTTCTCTTTCACGTATATAGGAGTCACTTTTTCTGCTAGACACTTCTTAGTAAATGCAATGAATAAAATAACGTCGTTGTCAGAAATCGCAAACTTCAGTTAATAAAAGAAATCCGTTTTATTGCATTTAACAAAAGGTGTCTAGAAGAAAAAGTGAATCCAAAATATATCAAAGTGAACATCAAGAACAACAGAACAGCTGTACAGCCCATAAAGCTATTGCTTTCGGTGAGAAACACGATCTCAGTACATGCAGAAAGAGCTTCCCAACTGCCTATATTGAAAATTCATAAAGTTGGCGCCTATGCAGAGTTTCAAAACACAAAATTATAACGTTATTTGTTTGATTTCATACATATTTGTAAAACATGTAACACTTAGGCTGACGAGCGGCGTTATCCACAGCCAGCCCGCCCTTCATCAGAAGTAAAATAACAAGAAAGTGGAAAAAAACATGTCTGGTTGAAGTGCAGCGAGAGAAAACTATATGGCCACGGGTCTGAGTGCCTGAAGAAATCATTGAGATATTGTTCGGGATTATGTAATCGCTAACTCGTCTGGAAAACCGCAAAATGCAATTGAAAGACAGTAAGGAGTAAAACAAGGTTTTAGCAGGCCGTGTTTAGATGTTTGTAAGCTTGTGAGATGTCTCTGATAATAACATATGATTAAAAATAATAACATATCTAGCCACTTCAAAAATTGTACAACATTAGTCTTCTATGTAGAACTGCCATGTGTACTACGATCTGTGTGTTTATATAACAACCACATAATGTTAAGAACAATAATACAATCTGAGACACTTTTTTCGATAATTCTAAGTTTTGCAATGTGGTAACTGAAAATAAGAAAAAGAATCTAAAGCTATTTAGGAAAAGAAGATAAAGACGAAACATTTTGTTACATAATGTAGAAAATTGGACTACAAACATCTTTTGCTAATTAAATCCGATACTGTTTCAAGTTGACAAAGTATTCTGAAAGTTGTAAGTAACTTACTGTTTTAAACGGAGCGTGCATTACGAGGAAATGTATGTTAAGATGTGATAGTATAGTGGAGAAACGTCACTTAAGCGCGTCTTCTATTCATGATGGTTTCCAATATACGGTTGTTTCTCAGGAATCTGAATTAAGAGGTCTCTTAATTTCTTGCTGTCTCCGGTTGCCAATTTTTCTTAACAGATCATATCCAAACGTCCCAAAAATACAACTTGTATGAAGAGCATGACTCTAATTAATCATCAAAGAGTCTGTATATATTGCTAACATTTGATGGGAATATGTCAGTTCAACCCGTAGAGAAGTAATATAGCTTGAATCGCTCGTGTAACACTTTAGTAGTGCACATTTGGTTAGCAATACTGTCACAAATCTGTGAGACAGCAAGTATTTTATTCCTGAACGATTCAATGATTGTTACGAAGTATTCAAGGTTTTATAAGTAAAGAGAATTTATGGGAGTCTGTGTCTCCCATATCCTGCACAAACGACCATGAGCACTTCTGTTTCTTGGTTTCCGGTTTAATATTTATTTTTGGAAAACAACATTTAATACGACGTCAGAAATTGTAGGAAATATTTCTGCGCTTGTCAGTGAACTCGAAGCTACATCTGTCTGTAAACCTTAAAAAAAGGTCATAAAAGCGAATAAAACTTCGTTACCGACTTAAGAGAGTTGTATAAACATTTCAGAAACTATGATTTATGTGTAGAGTGTGTTTTGTGCTGGCAGTTTCTTTGATGAGAGTATAACTGGTCATGGAACACCAGTCTAGTATCTCAAATAATTTCTTTAGAGTCCGGTTGCCAGGAATATAGCATAAAAGCATGCTCAGTTCTTTCTGTCACGTAGTAATCTTTCATTATCCTATGACAAGCAGGCATATGTGACTGACTCCACACTTCCCAAATATTTTTATCATATTTCTCTCAATTGTTTCTGTTATTTAACTATCATATTTAGGCTGAAAATAATGGGAAGATGAATACTTAAATATTTTAATGATCTGCAATTTTTTGTGGTTTCTAAATAAGTATCTGGTCACAACAGTTCGCGTTAAAGACAAAACCTAACGTCGGGTTCTAAAGATAATTCCCGTCTTCAGATTTAGTGTAAGAAACTGTTTTCAACTGAGCGCAAATTTTGTTACTTCAACATTCTTGTGTTGCCGTAAAACTAATATTCAAAAAACTGTTCTGAAATTGGTGCAGTGGCATAAATTTAGCTAGCACTTAAAAATTCTGTTGTTTATAATTTAATGCCAAGCGGTTCGAATTTGAAGTCCATAGTCACGTGTACATCTAAAAAAGGCAACAGTAATAGTGTATTCAGCTTCCATGTGAATTTACGCAAGTGAGACACTGTGATTGTGAACAATGCGGTTGTTATTGAAACTTCCTGACAGATTAAAGTCAGCGCACACTCCGTTGCGGAGCGAAAATTCATTCTGGAATACAGTTTTTATTGTTTGTTTGTTCGTTTATCTGTTTCTGTCTCCCGCTCTATAAATACGTGCGTCTGTGTGCACGTGCATGTGTTAATCTGATGACTGGTATCATTCTGTTATAATAACCAATTTTTTTTAATTTTTACGGCACCACAATAACTACTAAATTTTCTGTCGGCTTGTTCAATAATTCACAGACGTTATACTGAGCTTCTGATCGTATGTGACCTACGGAATTGAACATCTTACCTAACTTTCGGCACAGTATCCTGTACTGTCCTTAGAATAACGGTGCAGCTTCTAGGAAAAAAAAATCTAATTTAGATCTTTTATTTCAACGGGGATGCGAATGCGGCTTGTTAGAAAGGTACGTAAAGTATATAGTGTTTAACGAGTATTTGTTTATTTGATGTTCAAACAAAAGTACGGAATGGGAGAATCACCGCCATGTAAAATGTATTACTAACACGCATTACGTGATACAGAGTCCGCCTGTTTAGCTGGGTGGTAACGTGCTCGCCTCCCATGCAAGTGGGCAAGGGTTCGATTACCGGCCGGGTTGGGGATTTTCTCCACTCGGGGACTGGGTGTTGTGTTGTCCTCATCATGGTTTCATCCTCATCACCGGCGTGCAAGTCGCCCAATGTGGCGTCGACCGAAATAAGACTTGCACTTGGCGGACGAACTTCCGCGACTGGGGATTCCCGGCCATTGATACCATACGCTCATTTCATTTTTTTTTTTTACGTAATACAGACCTCATACTAAATATAATTCTGTATAGGCAGCAAAATGCAGTGCTTCCTGAAAATGTAGGAACCCCCATAATTCATAATTCCAGATACTGAAATAACGTGTTCGTTTCGGGATAATATACAAAGGGGCGAGTATTAAGCAGTACCAGAACATAATAACACGACGTCACTGTGCTTGTTGCCTTCCATGAAGGGAGGACACACTTCTTAAATAACTGCCCTTTGTAAACTGACAGTAGAGCATCCCCAGACTTGACACGCAATCTATGACCTCTCTGAGGCAATGAAGAAGGAAGGAAACGAGATTAGGACTTAACGACCCGTCGACGATAAAGTCGTCAGAGACAAGTCACAAGGTCTGACTGGACAAGACTCGAGAGGGATATTTGGCGCGTCCTTCTTTTAGGAACTGCTCGGCATTCAATGTACAATTTACCTAAATCAGAGTACATTATGGTGAGGCAAGTGTTGTACACATTTCAAAATAATGTATGAAGTCATGGCTTCCATTTATTCTTAGACTTATGTTGGGTCTGGAATTATCCCTCTTTGGAAATGGGAAATTAATTTTAATCTGTAACTGCTTCGTATTACGATATTTTGTGTGTGTGTGTGTGTGTGTGTGCCGCTAAAAAGACTTGTGCAAAAAGCAATTATTTCATTTGCTGACACATGCACTTCCAGCAAACTCCCCTTTTCCTTATTTCTTTTTTTCAGGTGAAATAGCGGTTTGCATATCGGGGGGGGGGGGGGGTTGGAGAGGGGGGGGGGCATTTCTCGCTCGTAGAAGTCTTCTTGCATCAAATATACTCCCTAATTCGAGAAAAAATTCTGTGGGGATACACGAAGAGGAGCAGCGACGCATTTGAAGTGTGGTATTACAGATGAATGCTGAAGTGGTTGTGGCGAATAATGCTCTGCAGAATCGGAAAAGAAAGAGACACGTGGAAAACGCGAAGTACGGTAGGACATTTGTTAGCAGGAAATCACTTTCATGTACTAAGCGAAGCCGTAGATGGCAGAAAATGGGGAGAAATTTGTGGAATATGTGGAACAAATAATTGAGGTGTTGAAGGTAGGTGCTACTCTGATACGAAGAGGCTCACATAACACAAAAGACGCTGGCTGCATAAAAGAGGTCAGTAGACTAATCACCTCCTCCCTCCCTCGCCCCCCTCCCCTGCCCCAAGAGAGAAAGTGCTACCATAGATATTAGATGAGCTCGTTATCAGGACTATCTCATTAACATACTGCCTAGCTTTCTGGAGGATGTGCCATATCAGCAAAGAATACAAACGTGGTTCGCGCAAGATGGGCACCAGCATATTTTCACGGCAGTGTGCGTGACTGACGTTGATATTTCAGGACCACTGGATTGGTAGGGGATCCCCCGCATTGAGTTGAGTGTAAATACTACTCTGAGATGATTGCCGTAAATGAGGAGACTGCATCAGACTAGTCAAAATGGTGACAAAAAATAAAAAGAGAGGGCAGCGAAGTTCATTTTAAAGACGTACCGGTCGAATTTGCTGCCTATTTTTCTCCTTCCGAGCTATTTTCCGCCTTAAGCGTGTTCATCGCCCACGTAACAATAGATTCTAAATTTCTCCATTTTACTTTCCTTCTTCCTCAACAACGTTGAACTGTTAGGTTCATTTCCTTGGAAATATCCTGTTTCTTCTTCTGCTGTTTTGTTTATAGCACCTTTGATTTTAGTTCTACTTTCCTTTGCTCCTTCCTTTCTTTTTTTTTTTTAGTAGTTTGTGCTGTCTCCCACTATTCTCATTTCTTCTTTTCTTATTCTTTCTGAAATCCAGCACTTCACTTTGTATGCTTTCTTCACTTTCTTCTGTGTTATGCTCATCTGCATCATGAATAATGGGAGACCGCTAATTATGACAGCTAGTGGTAGCCCTTTAGAGTTTTTCACTGCTTTATACATCTATTATCCCCCAAAATATGGTCCATTTAGTATCTAGTTATGTCTCCAGGAGATATCCACGTAAAGTGCGTCCTTTGTGGTTTGGAAACCATATATTTGCTACGAATATTTCCTTTTCCTGACAAAATTAAATTAATCTCTCCCCCCCCCCCTCTCAGTCTTCTCACTCTATATTTTCCCACAATACTTACTTCACTGCCTCTCGTATCACAGTATTCCAATTTGCCTCTTCAATCCTCAGCAATCTTTCTGCAGTAGAACTTTAATACGTTTGTATATATGTTCTATCACTTCTCCTTCTTAACCATTTGCCAACAATCGGAACGCATGTCTCTCACGATAGATTATCAGAGAACTAATGGGAATTTGCTGCATGTTACCTCTATGTATCAACGTCCCCTGATAAAGAGAAGACTGCTAATGTGCTAATGGTTTGCAGAATTCTTACAGTTATAGACTGCATCTGTTCTCAAGTTTTATTGTTGACCCTCGTCTTCGTATTGTCGCAACGAGTTGGCTCGCCCCTATATATAGACAACCCAATTAGCAGATTTGCAAAGCGGGCTACCGTCGCATCTTCCTGGGAACATCTTGTCAACGGATTGGACGCACCTATTGACATTTGCCACGGCACAAACGAAGCTCATATTCCTTATTTGTAATGTGAGTTACAAACTTAGAGAGTTGCCGTATCCACGGATGTTTCTCTGTAGTGTTACAGTTTTTGCGCAGTCCTCTTATGAAAAGGCGGAGGTACTTACGAATAACCTTGCGTCCCTACCTCTCACCGTATTGGAAATCGAAATATTCGTTTCATATTGCTACTTCTGGGTAAAATATTAACTAAAATAACCATATATTATTATCTTTGAAAGAAATGGTCCTTAAAGGATTAAGAGAACCTGGTATTTACATGCTGAATTATAACACTTTCGGTATCGTTCTAATTCCGAGAACAATGAATCCATGTTTCCCATACAAACGATCGAGTCACATTAACGTGAGTGCTGCCTACGTTCGACATCCACACGCAGTAACCACCCACAGACGGCAGGTGGCAGCACTAGCAGTGGAGGGTATATGTAGCGTAGCGGGGGGACGTGAAAAACAGCGCAATCGTTGTCGTAATGCAGAAACGGAACGATTTATCTGAGTCCATAAAGCCATCATCACTGTCTTCCGGGCCAAAGATATAAGCATTTCCGAAATGGCTAAGTCTGTAAACTGTTAGCGTGACTCTGTGGTTAAAGTATACTGTGCAAGGCATAATGGGGCTAAGCAAAACCGGCGCCGAGGGAAATGTGGTGCACCACGCGCCATAGATGGCAGGGGTGAAGGACGGCTGCGGAGATGTGTTGTTGAGAAACTGACCGCCCAGGTAAACTAAGGGACTACCAACAGTGTCTCCTCAACGGTTGTCCAACGAATGTTGCTGCGTGTGGGACTCCGCAGCAAACGACTGGTCAAGCACCCATGCTCTGGAACTTGCAGGCCAGTGCCGCAACTGGGCGTCCACAGAGTGGCTGCATCGCACAGGTGGCCGTTGGCGAGTACGGCGTGGAACAGATGAAAGCAAGCACCCTGAATGTGTCATAGTCTGGGGAATGTTTTTGTGGCACTCCGTGGGTGATCTCGTCGTTCTGAAAGGCACAATGGATCAGCACAAGTATGCATCTATTCTTGGACATCATGTCCACCTGTATATGCAGCTTTTCTCTCGGCACGATGGTATCTACCCAGCACAATGCAACGTGTCACAGAGTGTGTGCGTAGTTCAATGAGCACCACGATGAGTTTAACGTAGTCCACTGGTCACCAAACTTGCCGAATTTAAATCCAATCGAGAATCTGTTGGCCCACCCCAATCGGGCTGTTGACGCCTTGGACGCTCGACGGAGAAACCTAGCGCAACTGACACGGCACTGGAGTCTGAATGGTTCCATATCCCAGTAAGTACCTTTCACAAGCTCATTGACTCTGCACATCTCGCAGCGGTCCTTGCAGTAAAAGGCCGTTATTCAGACTTTTGTAGGTGGTCACATTAACATGACTTGGCAGTACTTGTACTCTGTCTGCTACTTTATTTCGTACTACAATGCCAACCCTGTAGCCATGTTTTTCTCTGCCAGAGTAATAAAATTGTGACGTCTCCACTCCTGATTTTATCTTTTCCATCGAATCTAACCTTTTGAATTTTATCTCCTCCTAATGTTATCCATCTAGGAGCTCTAAATAGAGATCTATAAAACTGCTTTAGCCGCTTGTATCCGGAGTTGGCTTGTTTCTTTAGTCGCATCTTCTAACGATTCCGGTAATATCGAAGTACAATCTGAGAATGCCAGACACTCTGCCTTAATTACTTGTTCCTTGCATTCCAGTCGTAGTCCGCCCACTTCTTTCATCTTTCGGTGCCAGTTCGTTACCACCCTAGCGAAACACATAGCTGAACTTATATTACCTCCTGGAGAGCTGTTCCTAGGGCAGTGCTGGCAATGTTCATCGCCGACTTGCTGAACACACACACACTGTATTTCAAATTTTCTAGCCTTTGCTCTGTCACACTAGATTTCCCGCACGTGCTGTAGGCATCCTCTCAAACAACACTGTTTCGACGTTAAAAAAAGGCCAGAAGGGACTTTTTGTGTTTAACGGGAGAGAAAAATGCGTAGAGGGGAGTGTGAGTTTGCGAGGTGACGGTGGTGAATGGCAAACACGTCGGTGTAGTCTGGTGGCGCGTATTGATCTGTGTGGAGTAGACGGCCCGCCACGGACTGCCGGTGGCTCTATACACAACGGCGGGTCGCACGCGCCGGTTTTACTGAGCCGTGAACTGGAGTCAGAGAAATGCAGGCGCCGCCTCCTGCGTGATACGAATCCGCAAAGCGGCCTTGCCGGCAACCGGCGCTGGCAGTCAGAAACGGACAAAACGAGAAGAGGGTGCTAGTCTTCACTCTCTACCGGTGACTCTGCAAGGGGGGTTTAACCGCCAGGTTATCCTGCATCAGGCTGTACCAAACATATACTGGAATTAATGGGCTGTTTTCAGGTATACGGCCGACCTGATTTCGTTTCATGTAAAATACTCTCACGACAATTCGAAGTTCTAAGAAAAGGAGATTAAATTACCTGAGATTTGCTGATGATATTATTCTATTTGCAAATAATACAGAGTAACTTCATCCACATCTACATCTACATCTACATCTACATTTATACTCCGCAAGCCACCCAACGGTGTGTGGCGGAGGGCACTTTACGTGCCACTGTCATTACCTCCCTTTTCTGTTCCAGTCGCGTATGGTTCGCGGGAAGAACGACTATCTGAAAGCCTCCGTGCGCGCTCGAATCTCTCTAATTTTACATTCGTGATCTCCTCGGGAGGTATAAGTAGGGGGAAGTAATATATTCGATACCTCATCCAGAAACGCACCCTCTCGAAACCTGGACAGCAAGCTACACCGCGACGCAGAGCACCTCTCTTGCAGAGTCTGCCACTTGAGTTTGCTAAACATCTCCGTAACGCTATCACGCTTACCAAATAACCCCGTGACGAAACGCGCCGCTCTTCTTTGAATCTTCTCTATCTCCTCTGTCAACCCGACCTGGTACGGATCCCACACTGATGAGCAATACTCAAGTATAGGTCGAACGAGTGTTTTGTAAGTCACCTCCTTTGTTGATGGACTACATTTTCTAAGGACTCTCCCAATGAATCTCAACCTGGTACCCGCCTTACCAACAATTAATTTTATATGATCATTCCACTTCAAATCGTTCCGAACGCATATTCCCAGATATTTTACAGAAGTAACTGCTACCAGTGTTGGTTTCGCTATCATATAATCATACAATAAAGGATCCTTCTTTCTATGTATTCGCAATACATTACATTTGTCTATGTTAAGGGTCAGTTGCCACTCCCTGGACCAAGTGTCTATCCGCTGCAGATCTTCCTGCATTTCGCTACAATTTTCTAATGCTGCAACTTCTCCGTATACTACAGCATCATCCGCGAAAAGCCGCATGGAACTTCCGAGGCGAGAAAAAAAGGAATTTACAACTTTGGAATGGTACAGAAACTTATTGGGATAACTTCTAGAATCAGTATATGTGTGATTTTGTAGCAAACAACCCCTAGTTTCACATAAAAGTGTCAAAGGGCATTTTGGTTCGATGTCACTACCATTTGCGATGCGGTAAACATCTTACCGGTAATCAATTTCTTCCCACACTCGTTGCAGAACATTGGGCGCAACTTGTGCAACGGCAGTTTAGATTAGATTTTTCAGATCTGCTAAATTGCTTGGTTGGGGGAGGAACATACACAAGGACTTTGTTGCAAAGTTCGTTTCGTGAAAGAAAAACACACAGCGTGCATGCTCCGCACCAGTGGAAGTACACATTTTAACAGTGCACTACGCTGGCCTTCTGGTGGCGGAATCGTGAACTGATGTACTACATGAATCAATCTTGAGATTGTTTTCTAGAAAATGGCACATTTGTCGATTCTGTAAGCTAGCTCAATAAATTTCGATATCATTCCAAAATCGTAAAGTCTTTTTTCACTCACCCTGTATTAGTTAGCCATCTTGCGTTAGTCCGCTCCCAAGTTGGTCTAAAAACGAATTAAATAAATGAATGAATGAATGGACACCGGACAGAAATACATGAGTTAGAAGTATACAACTCCAAAGGGTCATAGAATATGTCTATCTGGGTCAACTTGCAAATATGTGAACCAGAAGTATAAGCTGAGGTTGGAAGTTTACGGCAGATATTCTTCAGTTTTAAAGTCTAAGATATCAGTTGTGCCAAAGAAAACAGTTTTTGACCAAGGTAAGAGGGCCGTCCAGAAAGTAAAGGACGATTGTCCCCACGGCCGGCACCGATCGCAAGCGTGCCAGTTAGCTCCTTTTCCCGCCTCAGAGGGAGCCGAGTTGCGTTGCCGAGTGATATCAAACCTCTTTGTTCTGAAAGCTTTCGAAATGGCGGCATCCAGCAAAAATCCCGCCAATTGCGAAGTGTGCTGCGTCATTCGAATTTAAAATGTTTGGCCTATCAAAATGTATAGACAAATAAAGAATGCTTATGGTATAGTGCAATGAACAGATCTTCATGAGGAAATGGTGCATCGTGTTTGAACAAGGAAGAACCAGTGTGCACGAGGAAGATCGGAGTGGGAGTCCATCACAAAATACATCAATATGAACACAGCAAGAACTGTCGACACTTTACGTGGCATCAAGAGATTTTCACTTATTTCAGAGATTAAGGGAATTTTTGGGTGGAAAACAGTTTGCACACAATGGAGACCTCTAACAAGCTGTGACTTTGGCGGTAGAGGAGTACCGTATGGGAACTCAAGATGTGGCGACTATATTGAAAACTAGAGTAATGTATCGTGACTTCGTAAATCAAGTTTTGTTTTAATATCTTTTGTTTTTGTTTAGCTATGATAAAACGTTCTTTATTTTCTGGACGACCCTCTTATACAACCAGTAATAACTAATAGGTGTGAGGCGTGAACGTCAAATGAATTCATTTTTTGGAAATTCATAGGAGTTCAAAGAGGAATGGAAAAATGAATGTTGGGCTGCAAAAAAGAAAAAAAAATTAAGCAGTTGCTATTAGATGTGACGATGGAAAAAGTAAATGCATCTAAATCTACGTGGTTATACAGCAATTCACTATTAAGTGCGTGGAAGAGGGTTCATCGAACCCCCTTCAAGCTATTCCCCTACCGCTCCACTCTCGAACAGCGCGAGGGAAAAACGAACACTTAAATCTTTCGGTGCAAACTCTGATTTCTCTTATTTTATTATGATAATCTTTTCTCCCTATGTAGGTAGTCACCAACAAAATATTTTTACACTGTGAGGAGAAAGTTGGTGACTGAAATTTCATGAGAAGATTTTGTCGCAATAAAAACGCATTTGTTTTAATGAATGGCACCCCAATTCAAGTATCATCTCTGCGGCACTCTCTCCCCTATTTCGCGATAATACAAAAGAAACTGCCCTTCTTTGAACTTTTTCGATGTCCTCCGTCAATCCTATCTGATGCGGATCGCACACTGCACAGTACTCCAGAAGAGGACGTAAAAGAGTGGAGTAGGCGGTATCTTTAGTAGACCTGTTGCATTTTCTAAGTGTTCTGCCAATAAATCTCAGTTCTTAATTTGCTTCCTCCACAACGTTACCTATGTGATCGTTCCAGTTTAAGTTGTTCGTAATTGTAATCTCTAAGTATCTAGTTGAGTTTTCAGCCTTTAGATTTGTGTGATTTATCGTGTAACTGAAATTTTGCCGGTTCCTTTTTGTACTCAAGTGAAGGACTTCCCACTTCAAACTGTGTGACGGACCGAGACTCGAACTCGGGACCTGGCAGAAGTAAAGCTGTGAGGACGGGGCTTGAGTCGTGCTTGTGTGCAGGGAGGAGACCCCCCAAGAGGGATCATTGCCGACAAAATTTTATTTAAATAAATTTTTCAATGCATAATGTTCGGCCGTAGCCGGCTTGGGCATACTGTGGTGGAAGGTGCTGGCCGGAAGACCATGGTCGGCACATTCCTGCCACGTGCTCCTCGGTCAGACTCAAGTCCCACGGGTTGGTTGCGCTGACGGGGGCACGCTACTAGCAAGGCACGTTGGCGGAATCAATCCTCCAATCAGAGACTAATCGTGTGATCACGTGGGGACGCGGCCGGGAGCGGCGAGGGCGGCTTGGAAACAGCTCCGCGCTCTCTTAGCTTCTGACCTCGGCCCCGAGTAGTCGCTCCTCTAGTCTCTGCCTCTCTGATGAGCAGACGGCAACCCCTCTTGGGGCTGCTCGGCCCTACGTAGGCACCACTGTACCATCATTACAAGAATAAACTGGGTCCATTCCACTCAATTAATTGTCATTTTACAACGCCCTCCGCTCCTGATTTCTATCCTGACGAACAAATGGTGTCAGAAGTGGGATTACTCGTGACATCACGCTAGATGAGTTGTTACCGTGGGTTCTGTTTAAAATTACATTATGCATCAGTAGATTGGTTCATAACATGAAAATATAAAAATGAGTTACACAAATATCATATTAAATTTACTGCATATTCCATATCAGTAAACAAAGAACGTTAAGTGCCTCTTTGGGCTGACCCTCTACGTGTAATAACGTTCACATTTTGAGAAGAAGTTCCTCGTAACTCAATATATTTGCTGAACACCATAAATGGAGACTGACCAAGAAAAATGACACCAGCCTTTGGTGCAGGTGGGGCGTAGATTGTGTCGTTGGATGTCAAGGCTGTTGCTAACGAGAGGGGGGAAACAAAACTCGACAAGAATCTAGAGATTTCCATAGTGGAAACAGAAAGCGTAAGGAATTGGATTAGAAAAGACTAAGTTGAGCGTAATTTCTGAAGGACCTTTATGAAGATATAGTGCATGGCGCATCGTTGACACGACGTTATCGCCTACTTAACTGTGTACATGACAATGCTGCGACTCCAAGATAGCTACTTCATACTTCTTCTACAAACTCGACATCTCTTAAATAAACAAATAAACTTTACTTTGCTACCAAATTCGCCGTCTTTATCCTCTCAACATCTTGCGACTAACTTTCCTTTGCGACCAAATTCGCCGTCTTTATCCTCTCAACATCTTGCGACTAACTTTCCTTTGCGACCAAATTCGCCGTCTTTATCCTCTCAATATCTTGCGACTAAACTCGCCGTCTCCATAACTCCGTAGTGCTGGCCTCCTCGGGCCCAGCTGGTTGCTTAAAACTCCGTCTATCCTTGGTTATATCGCGGTGTCCTGGGACACGTCATACAGTTAAATGCTACTACTTCAATAGTCGGTATTCCTTCGGAAAATACAATGGGAAAACAATGAAGGCTCAAGGTTTTGAACAGAGATTTCCGCTTACTGGCGTTTAGCTGCGGGCTAGACGCGGTTCGCGTCTGATGTTGCCTGATCAGCTGTCGTCAGAGAGCACGGAACACTGTTCTCGTGAACTCTTCTTCGAGATGGAAGATCAAAGTCTGGGCTGAATAGTTTTGCGTTAGGATACGCCCGGGTAATAGACTGCAAAAGGCGTTGTTCGGTTGAAAGTTGTCAGATGAAAGTGGATAGGATGGACTATGTCGCGAAATGGAAAAGTGAAGAAACGACACAGACAGCTGAGGGACCGCGCGGGTGCCAACCGCGTCACGTCAGGTACGTGCCCTCGCGGGTGAGCAAGAATACAAGAGAGCCGGGGGCCCGGCGACGGGCGGCCGGGTATATTCGACGCACCACGCGGCTTCCTCCACCCTGATTGGTCAGGACCGAGCAAACCGTGCGGGCGGCATGGAACTTTCCAGAGCGTTGCCTGCTAAGCGACGCCTGGGGCGGCGTTACCTCGTAAGCACATGAGAGAGGCGCGTGATCAAGGTGCCCTTCCTCGGTGCTGACTTCCTGTTACTAGACCGTGGGACGAAAGAATTTACAGGCAGCTAACACTGCCGGCTGTGGCTTGGCCGTAATGGAAAAATGAAGTTACCGGTTTGAGGCTCATATAATAAAGTAAAATCCCTTATTGTCTGGCTCATCCTTTACACTTGGGTAGCTCAGTTGGTAGAGCACTTGCCCGCGAAAGGCAAAGGTCCCGAGTTCGAGTCTTGGTCCGGCACACAGTTTTAATCTGCCACGAAGTTTCATATCAGCGCACACTCCGCTGCAGAGCGAAAATATCATTCTGGAAACATCCCCCAGGCTGTGGCTAAGCCATGTCTCCGCAATATCCTTTCTTTCAGGAGTGCTAGTTCTGCAGGTTTCGCAGGAGAGCTTATGTAAAGTTTGGAAGGTAGGAGACGAGATACTGGCAGAAGTAAAGCTGTGAGGACGGGGCGTGAGTCGTGCTTGGATAGCTCAGCCGGTAGAGCACTTGCCCACGAAATGCAAAGGTCCTGAGTTCGAGTCTCGGTCCGGCACATAGTTTTAATCTGCCAGGAAGTTTCATATCAGCGCACACTCCGCTGCAGAGTGAAAATCTCATTCTGGAAATGCCATTTTGTCATACACGGTATACTTTAACAACGGCGGCACTTGAACTGTTTACATACAAACTTCGCCGTCTCGGAAATGCTTCCATCGTTTATAAAAAATGCTATTCTTTGGTCACCATTTCTCTTTTCGTGCGACTTTTTTCATTCCGTCAATAATAAGCTACACTTTTGAAAAGTTGATGCCCTTATGGACGTCAAATAAATCGCTCCGTTTCCACATTACGAGAACAACTGCATTGTTTTCCGCATCCCAGAAACACACTTTATATACCCTCTGCTGCTCGGGCTGCTTCTGTTGTCTGTGAGTGGTTATTACACGTTGACGTTGAACAGAGGTGATGGTCACATTAATGTCGCTGGACGTGCATTATGGATCTGCAAGCGGGGAAAGGGGGAAAAGCAGATAATCAACTGCTGCCAAAAACAGTGCAGCACCCAAAAGTCATGGTCGATGTAAATGTAACAACTTACATGTAGACATGATCGGCGAGAATCCAAGCGATTTGAGTTGCAGGTCTCTCTAACAGGTGGGACGGCCACCAAAGGGCATTAGATGTTGAGTGGTCACCGCGATGTTGCGTATTCGTATGAGACAGCGTTATCGGCACCTGACATAGTTTGAAACGTGCCTCAGTGTAGGTCTCTGGTTGGCTGGTTGCTCGAATCGTGGAATATTTAGATTTGTGAGGCATTGAGATATGACAGTCGCCCTGTGTTACGCTACATAGGAACGTGAGGGGAAGCATACTCGTCATCAAGGCTACGGTCGACGAAGCCTGACACCACACGGGAGGACCACCGTATTGTGCAACGTACACACCGCAATTCCTTAACATCTGCGCCTGCCATCCGAGAACAAGTGATGGACTGCCTGCAACATTCTGTGTCATCCTGAATCATTGGTCAGAGACTAGCAGCAACCGTAATAGGGAATTACAATACCATTCAACACCACTACACAAATCGCTGTGTTAAGAATGCTGCCGTGACCAGAAAGTATGGACTGCTGATAAATGGCGTCCCCTTGTGTTCAGTGATGAATCGCATAGGAACGTGAGGGGAAGCATACTCGTCATCAAGGCTACGGTCGACGAAGCCTGACACCACACGGGAGGACCACCGTATTGTGCAACGTACACACCGCAATTCCTTAACATCTGCGCCTGCCATCCGAGAACAAGTGATGGACTGCCTGCAACATTCTGTGTCATCCTGAATCATTGGTCAGAGACTAGCAGCAACCGTAATAGGGAATTACAATACCATTCAACACCACTACACAAATCGCTGTGTTAAGAATGCTGCCGTGACCAGAAAGTATGGACTGCTGATAAATGGCGTCCCCTTGTGTTCAGTGATGAATCGCGGCTCTGCAGTACCCTGGACAGACATCGTCGGCGAGAGGATGACCCATGCTTCCAATGTTTTGGAGACGCACAGCGGTCTTACTCTTGGCGTTGTGGTGTGGGGAGCCGTCATGACTGGCAGTGATTGAGGGAACGTGTTACCCCTCTTTCGACAGTATTGTGGTGCCATTTTTCAACAGGAGAATTCTCGTTCATTCATTGAACGTGTACTCACGAACTGTGTGCGTGATGTTGCCCCCGTGTTCATCAAGATCCGTAGATCATTCCTCTACAGAATACATGTGGGACAAGCTCGGACGTTAACCCCGTCCCAGTGCCAGTATGGAGGTTGTCAGGATCCATTTACAGCAGTTGTGGGACGGCTTGCCCAGGACAGGATACGACGACGTCATGGTGCACTTCCCAACCCGAGTCAGTGCATGCAACCAGGCCAGAGGGGCGTGCAGCATCATACTGATAAATAGGGTCATACTGCCAAGCCCTTTGTCAGTTAGATTCGATTTTGTAATCACTGAAACGGCATCACATACCCTCTCAACGCGTGAAGTTTCACTTCGCTTCCTCCTCCCGTTCTGGGTACTTCACATTTTTTGTCAGGCGTTGCAACGAAAATCATCGACGCAAACGCTGGTCGTGGAATATATCAACCGTTTTCTGCAGAAATGCAACTAGTCCGGAATTTATAAAGTTAAATTTCTTTGGCGGTATTGGCTCTGAGTGGATCCTTGCATTATTTATCGCAAAAAGGAACCCTGTTTGCACGATAACACGGGTCTACCAACGCCGTCAATTTTCCGTGTACTGCACACACAGTCCGGGGGCATGTTGGTGGCGGCACTACAAGCCTAATTTGCGAACTACGCTTAGCGGGAAATGGCAGTTGTCGTCTATCATAAAGGTGAGGGAGGAAAAGACCCAAATAAAATGAGTACGATATTGAACTGGGATACCAAAATCAGATCGACAAGGACGCAAAAATTTTATGCATGCTATGGGACAACTGCGCTCGCCAGAACAAGAAAAATACTCTTCTTTGGATGATGAAGGCGCTGTATGAGATCTAAACATTCAATGACTTTAAAGTTATTTTGCCCATTAGAGGTCACTCGTTCAAGGCGAATGATAGAGGTTTCGGGATAACTAGAAGGACGCTGAAGATGGAGCGGGTGACGTTGTTGAACTCATGAAACATCCGTCAAAAATTGATAACATGTTTTCAGGTGCTCAGATGAAGGTGGTTTCTGTAATCGACTACAATTCCTGTCGGCCTACATTCAAAAAAAAGAACCTGCCTCGGCGATGATCCGTATGGTAAAGTTGTTCCTGGACTCCTGAAACACGTTTTCACACTTGAAAATGCCATGAGACGACCTTTCTGCTGAAAATCTGTACATTGTTGCGGACAACAGGAACATTGCAGGCTTGACGATGGGCAATTTTTAGGTTGAGAAAATCTGTACAACTTTCGGTACTATGTTCAAAGAAAGACTACGTATCTGTACTACCTGCAAATAAGCATAAAACAGATTACATCAAGAAATCTTTGGTCTCCGTCCGTCAAAACGACGTGCAGTTTTGAAATTCAGACACACGATGGCCGACAACAACGGCATCTCGTGATGTAGATGAAGGTAATTGCGAGAGTGGTTGGAAAGTTCTCGAAATCACTACGTGAGGTCAGCGCTGGCGCAACGATTTGTTCACGAGATATTCATTCTACTGTTGCCTGTAAACACGTGCCACGTCAGTGCTCTTGGAAGAGAGCTGTGATGGTGACGTGGCTCTGTAGTTGTTCCCGCGTAGTGATTTGTGGAGATGGATAAAATCGAGATTCGAGCAGTGATTAACTACTTTGTAAAGAAAGGTATGAAGGCAAAAGGCATTTAAGTCGATTTCCAGAATACACAGGGGGACTCTGCTCCTTCAGCTGTTGCCGAGTGGACAAATGAATTTAAATTTGGTCGGGAGAGCTTAGATGATGATCCACGCAGTGGTCGGTCAAGATGTGTCACTACTCCAGAAATCATTGTAAAAGTGCACAAAATGGTCATAGAGATCATGGAGGATAGTCGATTGAAAGTGTGTGGAATTTCTCACGCTTCCCGGATGTCATCTGATAGGGTATATCACATTTTAACTGAAGAATTAGAAATTAAAAAAATTATCTGGAAGATGTGTGCCGCGACTCTTGACGCTTGATCAAAAACGAATGATAATGGACATATCGGAATAATGTTTGGCCCATTTTAGGAGAAACGAACATGGTTTTTTGCGGCGGTTTGTGACTACAGATGAAACTTGGGTGCACTACTAGACCCCAGAGACAAAACAACAGTCAAAGCAGTGGAAAAATGCTGATTCTCCGCCACAAAAGAAAGAAAAAGACAATCCCTTCAGCGGGAAAGGTCATGGCATCAGTGTTCTGGGATGCGAAGGGGATTCTGTTTGTAGATTATCTCCTCACTGGGCAAACAGTTACTGGAGAATACTATGCTAACCTCCTCGACAAATTGCAACAAAACATACGCCAAAAAAGCCAGGTTTAGCAAGGAAGAAAATCATCTTCCATCCAAACAATGCGCGGTCGCACACATGTACCGTCGCCATGGCAAAATTACACGAACTAAGATATGTATTGTTACCAGACCTGCGTTATTCACCTGATATGGCCCGTCAGACTTCCATCTCTTCCCAAAACTGAAATTTTTTCTTGGTGGACGAAGATTCACTCAAACGAAGGAATTGATAGCCAGAGTTGACAACTATTTTGCAGGCCTGGAGGAAACTCACTTTCGAGACGGGATCAACGCAATGAAACATCGTTGGACCAAGCACATTAATCTATGAGGAGATTACACTGAAAAATAAAAAAAGTTCACTGATGTAAGTACTTTTCTTCTATTCCGTTCCGAGAACTTTTCAAACCACCCTCGTAAGTAATGCAACCACGCAAAATGTCAAATATTATTTAGAAATATGTAGCAATGTTTAATACAATAAAAGACGTTTATATGTACAATTCTACTTTAAAACAAGTAGCTTAACTCCAAAATTAATTTGAAAACCCTGTGTACTGCAGAGAGGGAACACGGTGAACGCCAAAAAAGTCGTCTCCCTCTTTCTCCTTACTCCATACTTGACTTTTCCGTGTATATAATAAGCAAGTACACCTACATAAGGAAACCAGAAAATACGTCAGGAGATAAAGTGCATACACTGGTTTTATTCAGTTTTTCATCTCTACTGTAAAATGGGAAATACGAACATGTTGCCTTATTGTAGTAAGCGGTTCATATACTACTGGCCATTAAAATTACTACACCAAGAAGAAATGCAGATGATAAACGGGTATTCATTGGACAAATATATTATACTAGAACTGACATGTGATTACATTTTCTTGCAATTTGGGTGCATAGATCCTGAGAAATTAGTACCCAGAACAACCACCTCTGGCCGTAATAACGGCCTTGATACGCCTGGGCATTGAGTCAAACAGAGCTTGGATAGCGTATACAGGTACAGCTGCCCATGCAGCTTCAACACGATTCCGCAGTTCATCAAGAATAGTGACTGGCGTATTGCGACGAGCCACTTGCTCGGCCACCATTGACTAGACGTTTTCAGTTGGCGAGAGTTCTGGAGAATGTGCTGCCCAGGGCAGCAGTCGAACGTTTTCTGTATCCAGAAAGGCCCGTACAGGACCTGCAACATGCGGTCTTGCATTATCCTGCTGAAATGTAGGGTTTCGCAGCGATCGAATGAAGGGTAGAGCCACGGGTGGTAACACATCTGAAATGTAACGTCCGCTGTTCAAAGTGCCGTCAATCCGAACAAGAGTTGACCGAGACGTGGCACCCCATACCATCACGCCGGGTGACACGCCAGTATAGCGATGAGGAATACACGCTTCCAATGTGAGTTCACCGCGATGTCGCCAAACACGGATGCGACCATCATGATACTGTAAACAGAACCTGGATTCATCCGAAAAAATGACGTTTAGCCATTCGTGCACCCAGGTTCGTCGTTGAGTACACCATCGCAGGCGCTCCTGTCTGTGATGCAGCGTCAAGGGTAACCGCTGCCGTGGTCTCCGAGCTGATAGTCCATGCTGCTGCAAACGTCGTCGAACTGTTCGTGCAGATGGTTGTTGTCTTGCAAACGTCCCCATCTGTTGACTCAGGGATCGAGAAGTAGCTGCACGATCCGTTACAGCCATGCGGATAAGATGCCTGTTATCTCGCCTGCTAGTGATACGTAGCAGTTCGGATCCAGCACGGCGATCCGTATTACCCTCCTGAACCCACAGATTCTATATTCTGCTAACAGTCATTGGATCTCGACCAACGCGAGCAGCAATGTCGCTATACGATAAACCGCAATCGCGATAGGCGACAATCCGACCTTTCTCAAAATCCGTAACGTAATTGTACGCATTTCTCCTCCTTACACGAGGCATCACAACATCGTTTCACCATGCAACGCCGGTCAACTGCTGTTTGTGTATAAGAAATCGGTTGGAAACTTTCCTCATGTCAGCACGTTGTAGGTGTCGCCACCGGCGCCAACTTTGTGTGAATGCTCTGAAAAGCTAATCATTTGCATATCACAGAATCTTCTTCCTGTCGGTTAAATTTCGCGTCTGTTGCACGTCATCTTCGTGGTGTAGCAATTTTAATGGCCAGTAGTGTATATAACTTCCATAGCGCTGTTGACAGTACAGTGTGAAAGATTCGCACTTGACTGTTTTTTTTTTCTTGTGGATCCGCTGGCAGTTGGGCAGGACGCGAGTAAAGTCTTTGTCGCCGCTGTGCTGGCGACATTACGGTGAGTGGTGTTTGTAGGCGACGCGGTGAGTTGGCTGCGCAGCGGGCACAAGCCGCGCCCAGCAGCCACAATCGATACGGTCGCGCCGGAGCAGTAATTTAAGCGTTAATTGTGTTAATGGCAGCAGCTGCCGGCGCCAAACAGCCAACCAACCGGCGCCCGCGCAGCGCCGCGCCGCGCCGCGACGCCTAAAATACGGCGGGGACTCTGCTCGGCGCCAGCCCGCTGTCACGGCGCGCACCCCCCACCACTACCAGCGCTGCCCAAACTACACCTTATTAGAGGGACGTGAACTAGCAGGGACCGTGGAACTTGCTACAGACGGGAAAATGGGGGGAGGAGAGGAATGGCTTAATGGCGGAGGAGCTCTCTATTACGAGGAGAACACGGCAAGTGCTATCACCCGATTCCCCAAGAATTTCCCTCAGTGGGAGATGAGCACGTGTCTCGGCTTGTACGTAGATACTCCACCATTTCTGAAAAAAACGACGGTCTAAATTTTCGAGGTACTTTCTGTGCTTTCCTCCGCGCAAAATCCTCAGGCGAAATGTGGTTCAGTGGTTTGCGTCGCAAATTTATAATTTTGCGCTCTTTGTTCGAAACCCGATTACTGCTTTTATTTATTTTATTTATCTACCCGCGTGCGAAGACAGTAACTACACGAATGTTTCCTATTAAATTAAAGGATACAAGGGCCTTATATTAACTGTAAAATGATAACTGGATTTCACATTAAGTGTCACACATTTATCATATAACATATGTATGTATGGTATGTTGAGGGGTTACAATCTTTTTAAATCCTCATATTCTGATATTTCTTTGTCGTAACAATTCTTGTATTAATTCTTACTTTTTATTCATATTTTTATTCTTTAGGAAGATTTGGTGCATTCCCTGTGGATAGGTTCGATGTTCTGTGGAGGGGGGAGAAGAGGTATACTTTGGTTCAAATGGCTCAGAGCACTATTGGACTTAACGTCTGAGGTCATCAGTCCCCTAGAACTTCGAACTACTTCAACCTAACTAACCTAAGGACATCACACACATCCATGCCCGAGGCAGGATTCGAACCTGACACCGCAGCGGTCGCGCGGTTCCAGACTGTAGCGCCTAGAATGGCTCGGGCACTCCGGCCGGCGAGGTATACTTTAATTAACATTTTTTGTCGTTAGGAAATAAAATTAAAGTACTCGAAAGGAAAGTACTCATTTCAGTTAACCACGTAATGGATCTCCTACACTATTATATTCTGTGAAATAGTTACCTAAACCCTTTACCGTAAACTGGTTTCATTGCCGTGTTCAGTTGCATCTTGTGTTTGCTAACAGAATTTCTGTTCTAGGAGGAAATGGGAACACGCCGTGGAGAGAGAACTGCGTACTGATTACTAAGAAAAACGATGTTATACGGTGAACTAAATCACCGGCAGTTACGTCATCAGACTTTAAAAACGGTTAGCATTATTGCCATCACAGAGGAGCAAAATGTCACTGTTCTCCAGATAAAATATATTTCACGCTTTATATCATAACTGAATGCGTTTCGTAATTCAATCGCCCATCGCTCACAGGTATTACTACACAGCGTCCACGTAACGCTTGCGACGGCACGTTGAGGCACACAGGTAGGTCAGATTTAGAAGGTCGTTATGAAAGCCACTCCCGTGTCTGACCGCCAGCGGATATTTCACAACCACGCAATTTTAGGTGTTTATTCATTGTCCGCAACACATTTCTGTCCTCTGCTATATCCTAATTGGAATGACTAACGGCACAAAAATGATATGTTCTTTCACATCAAGCAAATTGCAGTATTTAATCGGAACTTAGCTTCCTGCTGTACTTTTTCAGTCCCCTGCCACAACTTTTATTCTTCCTGTTTTCCTCCCTCCTTCTCTCTCTCTCTCTCTCTCTCTCTCTCATAACACAGTGTCTACCCATTAACGCCAAAACTAGCAAAACTGTTCAAATGTGTGTGAAATCCTATGGGACTTAACTGCTAAGGTCATCAGTCCCTAAGCTTATCCTAAGGACAAACACCCAGACCCATGTCCGAGGGAGGACTTCTGCCGGGACCAGCCGCACGGTCCATGATTGCAACGCCTCAGACCGCTCTGCTCATCCCGCGCGGCCCAAAACGAGCATTGTGACTTTTTGTTGAAGCTATTCTTTGTTCCCTAATATCTGGAACCTTTGAAATGTTCATCGCAGGGTGAACCAGAACCCGCTAGAGAAAATTTCGGATGTTGTTTAGGGATATTTCTGAGTATTCTGGCATCAGGGACCAGTGATCTCCGGGGCTTGTTACAGGGTAATGATGTTGTTTTGATTTATTCTGTCACCCAAGTTACTTTTATTAATGGAAAAAATGCCTTCACAACAGTCCAAAAATCTGTAACGGGTTTGCCGCCGATGGGAGAACATCTTAACATAGCGTCGTGGTGCGTTAAGTGAACCCATACACGATCTGCATTTCGGCAAACTCTCCAGGACTAAACCTATCCCTACTGCTGTGCATCACTGTTAACAAACAACTAACTCAGCCGGAAAAAATAGAGACAGCACCGAGCAGTAACCTACTGAATGCAATCTTGAGGTCGAAAAGTAAAGACGAGAAATCAAACGAAAAGCAATTACTTTGTAAAGAGCCACCGGAGATCTCGGGTCCTTGATCTACATCTACATATATGCTCCGAAAACCACCGTACGGAGCATGGCGAAGGTTACATTATACCATTACTAGTCATTTCCTTTCCTGTTCCACTCGCAAACAGAACGAGAGAAAAACGACTGTCTAGAAGCCTCCGAACGAGCAATAATTTCTCGTATTTTTATCTTTATGGTTCTTACGTGAAGTCCACATTGGCTGCTGTAGAATCGTTCTGGAGTCCGTCTCAAAAGCAGTATCTCTAAATTTGCGCAATAGTGCCTTGCAGAAAGAACATCGACTTCCCTCTGGGAATTCCCATTCTAGTTCACAAAGCATCTCCGTAATATCTGAGTGCTGATCTAACCTACCGGTAACAAATCTAGCAGCACGCCACTGAATTGTTCCGATGTCTTCACTTAATCCGACCTCATGGCGATCTCAGACACTCGAACAGTACTCAAGAATGGGCCGCACTAGCGTTGTATACGACATCTCCTTTTTGGATGCGCTCCACATTCCCAGAATTGCCCCAATATAACGAGGTCGACCATTCTCCTTCCCTACAATACCAGATCACTCGGATAATATCCCTGAACTACATTGGAAATTTTGTCATTGTGTTTCGGGTTCACTCTGGGACGTTAATCTATACTACGGGTCGAAGATGGAGCGAAAATACGGATTCATTCTTCAGCGTCAATTGCAACTTAACCCAGTTAAGGATTAACATACATGAAGTTTTTATTACACAATGTACTGAAGCTTGCGGTCTACCGATGCAGATTTCAAAGGTCCCCTACGTATACCTAAGATTTAGTTTCTCTTTAGATTTCTGATTCTGTTGCTATTTGCGTCGCTGCATCATATTAATGAGAAATGTGTGGATGTGGTATTGTGGCTGTGTGTGTGTGTGTGTGTGTGTGTGTGTGTGTGTGACGGAGGGAGAGAGAGAGAGAGAGAGAGAGAGAGAGAGAGAGAGAGAGAGACGTGTGTTCATATCGGTCAGAATGTAGTGTAATCTTCGCTCAGATTATTTTCCTGGTTCTTTTCTTTTCCTGTGTGTCTGAGGCAGAGGGAAGTAATAAGCATTTTAACTTCCTGTAAGAGATCTCCTAACACACTCAATAAAGAGGAAGTGTGTAGAGCGACAAATTGACATTTTATGCTGAAAACAAGAACATTTACTTCTACAAAGTGTGTGCGATGGCACGTATCAATAGTTGAATCTGTTGCAAAAAGGTAATATCCTGGCCACGGACAAAAAGGTAATCCGCGGTTTGGGGAATAATGTAGTGGGTCTACATAATTAATAACTACAGTTTCAAATTAATCTATATTTAAACGAACATGAACGGAATAGGGAATGAAAATTATTCGGCTGTAAAATACAAAGAATGCGTCTTCAGTACTAACGGATAAAGGAAATATTAGGAGTCATGAAAAACGTTTTTACGAAACATGTTTTAAAAATATCTACAGCTTCCAGCGCAGCTCATCCTCTCGGTCTCACGGTCACATCCCATTTACACCAAAGCTGTACCAGCGTTTCCATACCATCGAAACTCCTCAACACCTACTCTGTGACCAACAAAAGAAAGACACACGTGTTTCTGGTGCCCAAAGAGTTTCATGCTTCACGGCTATCAATGCTGGTGTTGTATCTTTGCTTCAGCAAGTACTTCATCTGCTGAAGTCTGACAACGTTCTACGTACAGAGTGACAATTATTGAACTATGTGCAATAAAATCGTCATAACTTCTAAACGGTTTGCGTTAGAATGTTCAAACTGCATGGTTGGCCGCGGGGCATGATGGGAATTAGTATGCGGGTATAGCCTCGAAGCCTACTTTCTTTTGTATGGGTTCGTCAATAAGCGAACGAGCGCATCTGGGGCAGTGAGAACCCGCATTACGCGATCGAGAAGCCTCTTCATAGTCAACGGGTGATTGCGGTGTGCAGTGTCCAGTCACGGAATAATCGGTGCGATATTTCTTGATGGCAGGCACTGTGACTACCGAACGGTATTTGAAGGTATTGGACGACGATTTCATCCCATTTATCCAAAGTGAGCCTGATTTCGACAAGATGTGGTTCATGCAAGACGGACCTCGACCAGACCGAAGGAGGAGAGTGTTTGATATTCTGGAGGCGCACTTTGGGGATCGCATTCTGTCTCTGGGGTACCCAGAGGCCACTGGCATGGGCCTCAGTTGGCCGCCATATTCTCCGTATCTGAACACATGCGACGTCTTTTCGTGGGGCTGTATTAAAAACGAGGTGTACAACAATTACGCCAAAACTTTGCTCAGCTGAAAAGAGCCATTCAGGAAGTCATCGACGGCAACTACGTTCCTAGGCTTCAGCGGGTCACGCATAATTTCGTTATTTGTCTGCGCTACATCATCGCCAATGATGACAGGCATATCGAACATGTTATGTTGAATAAAGAGTGTGCACGCCGTAGTTTGTAACTAATTTACGTCTTTTTCGTACAGTTCAATACCTGTCACCCTGTCATTATAATAAAGGCGCAGCTACTCACAGAGGCCCAGTATGGGCTGTCATTATCGTGTGGTAGCGAAACTTGGTCGATACTCTAATGCGTTAATATGGAACCGATTTACGCTGCAAAAAATTAATTTCAATTTTGGTCTCCAGATGCCAACCTGGTGCTGAGAATGCAAGAAAGAAATATGTAAATGTTTCAGAAACCGATGTAATGGATTAGCGACGGGACGTGGGCAGAGAAGTTCAAACAAGTGCGAAAGATATAACGTTGATTTCATTATTAACCACCGCTTACACAATTTGTTGAATACGAGCATCGGAGACGTCGACGAGATGCTGTTCGCGCCAAATTTGCACCTGGCGGCCAGAACTGGATCTATTTTCCCCCTATATAGATCGGTTTCGCATTAACGCATAAGCATATCTACAAATTTCGCTGACGTGCGATAATAACAACCCACGCTCAACCATTGTGAGCAGCTACACTTTAATAATGACCGCCCTCTACGAGAAGAGTAATGAAAGTGTGGTTAAAGCATGTTGTTGTTCATAAAACGTAAAATAAACGTAAAAGACTGGTATCTTTTAACAACATGACCAACAATTATAGTCAGTCCAATCACACAGGCTGGGCAAAACCACTACTGGCCATTAAAATTGATACGTCACGAAGATGACGTGCAACAGACGCGAAATTTAACCGACAGGAAGATGATGCTGTGATATGCAAATATATTAGCTTTTCAGAGCATTCACACAAGGTTGGCGCCGGTGGCCACACCTACAACGTGCTTGCATGAGGAATGTTTCCAACCGATTTCTCATACACAAACAGCAGTTGACCGGCATTGCCTGGTGAAACTTTGTTGTGATGCCTCGTGTAAGGAGGAGAAAAACGTACCATCAGGTTTCCGACTTTGATAAAGGTCGGATTGTAGCGTATCACGATTGCGGTTTATCGTATCGCGACATTGCTGCTTGCGTTGGTCGAGATCCAATGACTGTTAGCAGAATATGGAATCGGTGGGTTCAGGAGGGTAATACGGAACGCCGTGCTGGATCCCAACGGCCTCGTATCACTAGCAGTCGAGATGACAGGCATCTTATCTGCATGGCTGTAACGGATCGTGCAGCCACGTCTCGATTCCTGAGTCAACAGATGAGGACGTTTGCAAGACAACAACCATCTGCACGAACAGTTCGACGACGTTTGCAGCAGCATGGACTATCAGCTCGGAGACCATGGATGCGGTTACCCTTGACGCTGCATCACAGACAGGAGCGCCTGCGATGGTGTACTCAACGACGAACCTGGGTGCACGAATGGCAAAACTTCATTTTTTCGGATGAATCCAGGTTCTGTTTACGGCATCATGATGGTCGCATCCGTGTTTGGCGACATCGCGGTGAACGCACATTGGAAGCGTGTATTCGTCATCGCTATACTGGCGTATCACCCGGCGTGATGGTATGGTTTGCCACGTCTCAGTCACCTCTTGTTCGCATTGACGGTACTTTGAACAATGGACGCTACATTTCAGATGTGTTACGACCCGTGGCTCTACCCTTCATTCGATCACTGCGAAACCCTACATTTCAGAAGGATAATGCACGACCGCATGTTGCAGGTCCTGTACGGGCCTTTCTGGATACAGAAAATGTTCAACTACTGCCCTGGGCAGCACATTCTCCAGATCTCTCACCAACTGAAAACGTCTGGTCAATGGTGGCCGAACAACTGGCTCGTCACAATACACCAGTCACTACTCTTGATGAACTGTGGTATCGTGTTGAAGCTGCATGGGCAGCTGTACCTGTACACGCCATCCAAGCTCTGTTTGACTCAATGCCCAGGCGTATCAAGGCCGTTATTACGGCCAGAGGTGATTGTTCTGGTTACTGATTTCTCAGGTTCCATGCATCCAAATTACGTGAATATGTAATCACATGTCAGTTCTAGTATAATACATTTGTCCAATGAATACCCGTTTATCATCTGCATTTCTTGTTGGTGTAGCAATTTTAATGGCCATTAGTGTAAAGCCAGCCCAGAAAGCACTTCATTCAACTTCAGACAGGCAAACCAACATACATCATCCGCATCCCGGGTGGACTATCTTAAGAAGGATGAAATATTTTCTGGGCTAGTTTTATTTTGCCAACTCTGAACAAGTATTTGGGATGAGCAAAGTGTGAAGACACGAAATAGAAAGTCCACATAAGCACAGGCGTAAGTAAAGCAAAGGGCAGTCTGCGATTCATTACTACTGTACTGGGAAACTGCAGTTTGTGAACAAAAGAGACTACAAGAAAACATTTGTGCTCCCCATTCTTACTACCGGTAAAGTGTGTAGGACTCAGATCAGACTAAGAGAAAGTACGAGCTTTTATAATGAAGCGTTGTACCGATGATCGCTCTCTGACTGGTGATAGACTGTAACATAGACGTTTAGAAAAATGTTAACTGGCAGCCACACTAAGAAAGACGTCGTATATTTCACTAGAACTTTTTTCACAAACTTCAAGAGTCGTATTTCAGGGCACAAACTATAAATGTTTTTCAGCCCCTTATAGACCTAGAGATCACGCATAAAAAAATCAGGCAAACAACAAATCGCTGAGATTTACAAGCAGTCATTCTTTCCACGTTCTATGCTTGAAAAGAAATAACAGAAACCGTACAATATGGTACAACAAAAAGCTCACTTAGCCGCACACTTCACAGCAATTCTTAAGGCATAAATGTAGATAAATATATGTATGATGATACTGCATTCTTTTGTACAGTGCGCTTGTATTGTTTACATACTTGTCGACGGAACATTACTCTGAGTTGCCGTGTTTATATTCTTTGTATAATCACAGATGAATCTTATGCGTTCCTTGTCACTCATTGTATGCGATCACTTTTTTAGATGCACTGAAACTGTTGTTACGCTTTGAAATGGGTTTGCGAAATAAATGCGTACAGTAACTGAATGGTGAAATTTCTCATCCTTTTGACTAGGTGTCAGACTACAAATCCATAGGGCAGAGGTTCAAACCTCACTCTAATCTAGAATTTTTTTCTCTGATTTACCACTTCTTCCACTTATCGCCATGATTTATGTGTGTGAGAAAGGCCGAGTTGCGTCACGTTTCGAAGTCAGCGCTAAACTGTGGGTCCCCCTGCAACTGGCTGGGTATGTCCGTTCCAAGTTCGGAGGGAGGCATAGTCATGCATTCTCCAACAAGACCACCCCTAGTAAAGCACTAAGGTGTTAAAACCAACATCCACCTACAGGGCTCAATACATCGACCAGTTTTCTGGTACCTGACAACTGTACCGCTGGTGGAATTATTGGTCGACACTGATGAAGCGGATGGAGTTGTTGCTTATGCTGATGACAACTTTGGGGTGGCCTCTGAGGTTACAGGCGAAAACCAGGAGAAAAAGGAAACCAAATGCTCTCAAAGATGCAGTGGTGGTGCAGGAATCACAAATTGACAACACCTGCAAGTAAAACTACACATTTGATGCTTAAAGGTAACTCTTAAAATAGGTAACAGTCCAGTGGAGTTATATGCATCTATTTAAGGGTATACCTCGACGATAAAAGAAGCTTTTCAGCACATGTAGATACAGCCTGTCAAAATGTGACTACAATAATGCAGAAATCTGCAAGTGCAACTTGATGTCGTAGATGGAGGTAGTTATATACGTAAATGGGTCCTGTATCTGACATACATTAATTAATCACCCTTCAAAATTATAAATTAGGAGCGAAATGAGACAACAATCACAATTCCTTCTATTTATTCCGATAAAGTTATTCGTAAAACAACTGACGAACAATGGAAATATTATTATAATAAAACCTTAGTACATCTGACAAAGAGGTACGTTACACTGTGCATTTTCAACAACTATAATTACAAAATAGACTTTTTGTTTTGTACATACACAGTGTTATTGGTATACTAGGGCTATTTGGAAAGTAAGGTCCGACCGATCGCGAAATGGAAACCATAGTGGAAAATCCGATGAAGCTTTGCATATATGTGTTGGACAGTGTCTCTACTACACATGTCAATCGCGTCGCTATTTCAGTTCTGCGCGAGCAGTCAGCACGTAAAGGTGCCTAGAAAGCAGTGTCTCCCACCAAGTATGAGTGCCTGTGAGAGATTTCATGCAGCCCACTCAACATAATTGTCATGCATTTAATCCTTCATGACATCGGCGGCACTCTGCGGCGGCAATGAGGACGCTCCTGCAGCGTTTACGATAGGAAGTGTTGATCGCCTACCATACAGCCCGGATTTGGTCTCTCTGATTTTTATCTCCACTCACTTGAAAATTTGGTTATGAAGACAACATTTAGGCATAGACAACAAGCTGCAGATCAGCGTACAGAATTGACAGGAAGCACAGGCGGCTACATTCTATGACGAGGGTATTGTAGAGTTGGTACAATACTGCGCAAATATCTAAGTCTGAGCGGCGACTACGTAGAGAAGTAGCTGGAAGGCGTAGTTAACTGTTGCAGAAAACATTTTTTATTTTCACTGTGTTTTCCATTTCGCGACCGATCAGACGCTACTTTCTGAAAAGCCCTCGTAAGTGCAGATACACTACGTGATCAAATGTATCCGGACACCCCAGAAAACATACGTTTTTCATATTAGGTGCATTATGCTACTACCTATTGCCAGGTACTCCATATCAGCGACCTCAGTAGTCACTAGAAATCGTGAGAGAGCAGAATGGGGCACTCTGCGGAACTCACGGACTTCGAACCAGGTCAGGTGACTGGGTGTCACTTGTGTCATACGTCTGTACGCGAGATTTCCACCCTCCTAAACATCCCTAGGTCCTCTGTGTAAGATGTGATAGTGAAGTGGAAATGTGAGGGGACACTTACAGCACAAAAGCGTACAGGCCGATCTCGTCTGTTGTCTGACAGAGACCGCTGACAGTTGAAGAGGGTCGTAATGTGTAATAGGCAGATATCTATCCAGACCATCACACGGGAATTACGTACTGCATCAGGATCCACTGAAAGTGCTGTGACAGGCGGGAGGTAAGAAAATTTGGATTTCATGATCGAGCGGCTGCTCATAAGCCACGCACCACGCCGCTAAATGCCAAACGACGCCTCGCTTGGTGTAAGGAGCGTACACATTGGGCGACTGAACAGTATAAAAACGTTGTGTGGAGTGACAAATCACAGTACACAACGTGGCGATCCGATGGCAGGGTGTGGGTATGGTGAATGCTCGGTGAACGTCACCTGACAGCGTGTGTAGTGCCAACAGTAAAATTCGGAGGCTGTGGTGTTATGGTGTGGTCGTGTTTTCCATGGAGGGAGCTTGCACCCCTTGTTTAGCGTGGCACTATCACACCACAGGCATACATTGATTTTTAAGCACCTTCTTGCTTCCCACAGTTGAAGAACAATTCGGGGATGGTGACTGCATCTTTCAACACGATCAAGCACCTGTTCATAATGCACGGAATGTGGCGGAGTGGTTACACGACGATAAAATCCTTGTAATGGACTGGCCTGCACAGAGTCCTCACCTGAATTCTGTAGAACACCTTTGGGCTGTTTTGGAACGCCCATTTCGTGCCAGGCCTCATCGAAAGACATAGATATCACTCCTCAGTGAAGTACTCCGTGAAAAAAGGGCTGGTATTCCCCAAGAAACCTTCCAGAACCTGATTGAGCATATTCCTGTGAGAGTGGAAGCTGTTATCAAGGCTAAGGATGGGCCAACACCATATTGAATACCAGCATTACCGATGGAGGGCGCCACGAACTTGTAAGTCATTTTCAGCCAGGTGTCCGGATACTTTTGATCACATAGTATCTTTCTATTTATGACTGGGGACAGTGTACTGAACGACGATGCAGCAGTGTTCACTTCATTTGCAGACTAATAATTATGGCTATTACGGGTAATATGTTTTTAAGTCGGTTGGCACCTGCAAGTACATGTGGCAGGAGATCAGATATCGAAGTGTGGACGTGTGAACGCAAAGTGGATTGTCTACACTGATAGGTGCCGGCCGCGGTGGCTGAGCGGTTGTAGGCGCTTCAGTCCGGAACCGCACGACTGTTACGGTCGCAGGTTCGAATTCTGCCTCAAGCATGGATGAGTGTGATGTTAGTTAGGTTTAAGTAGTTCTAAGTTCCAGGGGAATGATGACCTCCGAAGTTAAGTCCCATAGTGCTCAGAGTCATTTGAGCCACACTGACAGGAGTAGTCCACTTTGTGGCGCAGTTACGCCCGTGAAGAAAATATCAAGTAGAAAATCGTTTGATGTGTTTGCGGGAAGACTGTCAGACGCAGAGATATTAAGATACCAATTATCATAATATCTCCACTTTTACCCCTGACACCTGTATACAGAATTTCATAAGTACTGAAGGTAGTGTATACCCTGCAGACAGGAGAACAGATTTGCGATAGTATATAAATAATAAATAAAAACCAACTTCCAGATGAGCACAGCTTTCGGTAAAAAGAACATCGGAATGCAGTGAGTTGATGGGTATGGTTCTCCAAATTTTGCTTATTGTCAGCAGCACAGTGATCTGTTGAAGACGTAGTGCAAACACATCGACGCGGTTCGGATGAGATAACGGTACGCAAGCAGCGGATTTTGCTCGCCGCTGACAGTTGTAAAACATTTACATCGCCGCTGGAGCGCGAAGCCGCGTTTGCGGTGAGTGGCGCGCGGGTGCGAGCGGTACCTGCGGCGCTGCCAACCCATGCGGCTATTATTAATTACGCGCGTGGCCCGCGGTGCGATAACAGAGCGGCAAAAAACGGCCGGGCGCGGGGACACGCGTGCTTTCCGGGCGATTACCCTCCCCACGGCTGCACTCCGTCCCTCCCAGAGCAGTGCGGGGTGTGCTGTGGCCCCGGCAGCCAAGGTGCACCAGGCGGCAACGGGCCCAGCTACACTTGTTCGCAGTAGAGTAATTAGCGTGTAACTGCAGGAGCGAACAGTTCTCAGGCAGGCGAACAAAATAGAAGTGCGAAAGAAAAGAGCAAAGGAAGGACAAAGTAGCTCGGGGAAGGAATAAGAACAGTCAGAAGGGAATGGACTGGAAGACACGAACACTGGTAGGTGTCGGAGATATAAGAAAGAAAATCTTGAGAATCTTTGCGTTGGACTATACTGCCTGACAAAATAAGTGGTGGTGGTGGTGGTGGTTAGTGTTTAACGTCCCGTCGACAACGAGGTCATTAGAGACGGAGCGCAAGCTCGGGTTAGGGAAGGATTGGGAAGGAAATCGGCCGTGCCCTTTCAAAGGAACCATCCCGGCATTTGCCTGAAACGATTTAGGGAAATCACGGAAAACCTAAATCAGGATGGCCGGAGACGGGATTGAACCGTCGTCCTCCCGAATGCGAGTCCAGTGTGCTAACCACTGCGCCACCTCGCTCGGTACAAAATAAGTGAAGCACCCAGAGCACATGGTCAGATGTCAACGTAACTTCTTATACGTATACACTATCGACGGGAATGTCCGAGGGACGTTCACTAAGTAATGCAATAATTTTTTTCGGAGAAATTCGAGTGAAAAAATGTGGAATCTGTTGTGAGACGTCATGGAATATTCCGCGTCAGATCCTATAATTTCATGACGTCCCTACAGGTGGCGGCACTATAGGTATTCTTCGCAATGGCGTCTGTAACAGAGATTTAAAATGGAATGCTCATATAAAGTTTATCGTCGGTAAAGCAGATGCCAGACTGAGTTTCATTGGAAGAATCCTAAGGAAATGCAATCCGAAAACAAAGGAAGTAGGTTACAGTACACTTGTTTGCCCACTGCTTGAATACTGCTCACCGGTGTGGGATCCGTACCAGATAGGGTTGATAGAAGAGATAGAGAAGATCTAACGAAGAGCATCGCGCTTCGTTACAGGATCATTTAGTAATCGCGAAAGCGTTACGGAGATTATAGATAAACTCCAGTGGAAAACTCTGCAGGAGAGACGCTCAGTAGCTCGGTGCGGGTTTTTGTTGAAGTTTCGAGAACATACCTTCACCGAGGAGTCAAGCTGTATATTGCTCCCTCCTACGTATATCTCGCGAAGAGACCATGAGGATAAAATCAGAGAGATTAGAATTAGAGCCCACACAGAGGCATACCGACAATCTTTCTTTCCACGAGCAATACGAGAATGGAATACAAGGGAGAACTGATAGAGGTACTCAAAGCACCCTCCGCCACACACCGTCAGGTGGTTTGCGGAGTATGGATGTAGATGTAGATACATTCCAGAGCGGAGATCTATCATTGAGTTTCCTTTGGCGGAAAACCAGGACATCGCAGATGCTCATAGGCGCTTGCAGAATTTCTATGGAGACCTTGCAGTGAACAAAAGTACGGCGAGTAGTTGGGCGAGGCGTCTGTCACCATTGAAACAAGGTCGCGCAAACCTATGCGATCTCCCGCGAGCCAGCCGACCGCAAACAACCTCAGGAAATTGAAGAAAAGACTTCAGCGTGTGCGTCGCCACAAAAATGCAAATGAACTTCTCTTTCTCCATGACAACGTATGACTTCACAAACGCCTGTGCACCCGACAGCTGTTGTGAAACTTCATTGGACTGTTCTTCCTCATCCAACCTACAGTCCTACCTCGCAACTTCCGCTTCCATCTGTTTGGCCCAATGAACGATGCACTCCGCGGAATGCAGTATGTGGGTGATGGGAAAATTATTGCTGCAAAAGACGTTGGCTCCGACGTCGAACAGTAGAATGGTATTATGCGGGCATACAGGACCTCCCAGCTAGGTGGCGTAACGCCATTGCATTGAACGGAGATTGTGTTGAAATGTAAGGTTTTGTAGCCAAAAGCGTGTGCTGGGATCCCAAATAAAACCCAACTGCTTACAGAAAAAAATGTTTCGCATTACTTGTTAAACGCTCCTCGTAAACGATTACATTTGCAGTTCTCTGTAACAGACAGAACGGCTACGAGGGCACATCAATGTTGCTCGTGTTTGGTGTGGTTACCGGGCCTGGCAGGCTACGTCAGTGTAGCGTAAGGTTTGGGTGGAGCTGGATTCGGGCTGGGGGTTCTGCAGGCATGGACTCAATTTAATAACTAATTTATTAAACATAAAATCTTCTGGACAACAGAACAATAACAATTAAAGAGCACTTAATCTGCAACCCAATGTAGTTCTTGAAAGCCGAGCTCATACAAGAGAATAAGAATTAAAATGTCTTCAACACGATGAAGCAGAATTCATTGAAACAGACTTGGAATCACCTTCGCCACAGCACACAGAACCGGCCAAAAACTATAATAATTGCAATATGTAACCCTTGACCACAGACAGGAAGAGATAAATATAGCTTCTGTAATTGACCATAGGACTTTAAGATTCCACTCAGGCTTAATTAAGATCACCCACATAGTTTGCTACGATTACTCTCATCACCAACTAGCCACTACAAGTCACTATCAACAGCCTAGAGGACAGCCTAATCATATACACGTCAATACAATATTCCGTACAATCAAACATATAAATAAGCACTCTCACAGAGCAAAATAACAAGGTAACTTCCTTCGTACAAATGGTAAAGCCAAATTAGCAGCGCGCCAAAGGTAATAAAAACATCGCCACCTTCCTCAAGATAAACAGACGAATCGTTCCCGCTTACGAAATTTATACGATAAAGACGCGCCTTTAGAAACGCATTTGCACTCCCACACACGCCCATATACAGACAAATAAAATACGGCAGGGGCTTTAAATCAGTAAAATGTACAAATAGAAATATAAAGATTTTGGTCGTGCTTCACTGGACTCTGGAGTTGCAGTAGCTGTTTATTTTAATGCTTTTCCAACCAGTTACCACCTGCTATGTATCTGACTACGTCGTAGCTCCAATCATTGTCTCGAATTGTCACTCCAAACATCAATTCAATATAGAACATAATAACAATACACAAATTACAGATTCATTAGTAGTTTAGTTAGTACTATAATGGAGACGCAGTTACGAATGGGAGACGAGCAGAGAAGTAATTACTTCGCTGCTAGTTACACATGCCCTTTAAGGCTTTCAATGTGGAATCCCACTACAGATAGTGCTGGACCACGTGAAAGCAGATAAAGTCGCTGTCAAAGTCACATTGTTCTTCAAAATCTCGCTGATCATGATGAAATATCAAGACGCTGGGGCGTCATTTAGAAATAAATACACTACTGGCCATTAAAATTGCTACACCAAGAAGAAATGCAGATCATAAACGGCTATTCATTGGACAAATATATTATACTAGAACTGACATGTGATTATATTTTCACGCCATTTGGGTGCATAGATCCTGAGAAATCAGTACCCAGAACAACCACCTCTGGTCGTAATAACGGCCTTGATACGCCTGGGCATTGAGTCAAACAAAGCTTGGATGGCTTGTACAGATACACCTGCCCATGCAGCTTCAACACGATACCACAGTTCAACAAGAGTAGTGACTGGCGTATTGTGACGAGCCAGTTGCTCGGCCACCATTGACCAGACGTTTTCAATTGGTGAGAGATCTGGAGAATGTGCTGGTCAGGGCGGCAGTCGAACATTTTCTGTATCCATAAAGGCCCGTACAGGACCTGCAACACGCTGTCGTGCATTATCCTGCTGAAATGTAGGGTTTCGCAAGGATCGAATGAAGGGTAGAGCCACGGGTCGTAACACATCTGAAATGTAACGTTCACTGTTCAAAGTGCCGTCAACGCGAACAAGAGGTGTAGACGTGTAGACGTGTAACCAATGGCACCCCATACCATCACGCCAGGTGACACGCCAGTATCGCGAAGACGAATACACGCTTCCAATGTGCGTTCACCGCGATGTCGCCAAACACGGATGCGACCATCATGATGCTGTAGACAGAACCTGGATTCATCCGAGAAAATGACGTTTTGCCGTTCGTGCACCCAGGTTCGTCGTTGAGTACAGTATCGCAGGCGTCTGTGATGCAGCGTCAAGGGTAACCGCAGCCATGGTCTCCGAGCTGATAGTCCATGCTTCTGCAAACGTCGTCGAACTGTTCGTGCAGATGGTTGTTGTCTTGCAAACGTCCCCATCTGTCGACTCAGGGATCGAGACGTAGCTGCACGTTTCGTTACAGCCATACGGGTAAGATGCCTGTCATCTCGACTGCTAGTGATACGAGGCCGTTGGGATCCAGCACGGCGTTCCGTATTACCCTCCTGAACCCACAGATTCCAAATACTGCTAACAGTCATTGGATCTCGACCAACGCGAGCAGCAATGTCGCGATACGATAAACCGCAATCGCGATAGGCTACAATCCGACCTTTATCAAAGTCGGAAACGTGATGGTACACATTTCTCCTCCTTACACGAAGCATCACAACAACGTTTCGCCAGGCAACGCCGGTCAACTGCAGTTTGTGTATGAGAAATCGGTTGGAAACTTTGCTCATGTCAACACGTTGTAGGTGTGGCTACCGGCGCCAACCTTGTGTGAATGCTCTGAAAAGCTAATCATTTGCATATCACAGCATCTTCTTCCTGTCGGTTAAATTTCGCGTCTGTAGGACGTCATCTTCGTGGTGTAGCAATTTTAATGGCCAGTAGTGTAGCTAGAGCTTTATTTGAAGAAAGCATTCATTTTACAAAAGGGGCTCACCGACAGTTTTCTAATCTGGATTGTCAGTTACGCAATATAGGCTCCTGTCGCCGAAGTTCAGACTTTTCCTATATAACGCTACTCTCCCGCCGGCCAGTGTGGCCGAGGGGTCTTAGGCGCCTCAGTCTGGAACCGCGCGACCGCTACGGTCGCAGCTTCGAATCCTACCTCGGGTAGGGATCTGTGTGATGTCCTTAGGTTAGTTAGGTTTAAGTAGTTCTAAGTCCTAGGGGAGTGATGACCTCAGCTGTTAAGTCCCATAGTGCTCAGAGCCATTTGAACCATTTGAGCCATTCTCTCCTTCCCCCGACCCCCACCCCCGAACCTCGCCTCCGTCCTCCTTCCCCGTCACAGCAACGCACTGCTATAAATTTGTGACGTTTATTCTAGGCTAATTTATCTGTTTCCAACTAACTTATTTGCAATAAGGAAAAAATCGCAACAGCAAAACGTAGTTAACGTAGAGTAATGAAATTTGGAGAATACATTTGTCTACGTAACATATGTAAGATATTAAAACAGCAAGAGCACAAGTTAATGCAAGTGCGAGATAAGCCATTGCAAATGTGAAATGCTAGAATGTTGCAGATGTCAATTTGTGGGATGGAGTTCCATGCTGTTGCGTCTTGTCGGTCAATACAGGGATGGTTAATGCTGTTCGTGGATGACGCTGGTGTTGTCGACCGATGATATTCTATATGTGCTCGACTGGATACAGGTCTGGTGATGGAGCAGTGTTAGGCAAGATGTTGACACTCTGTAGAGCATGTTGTGTTGCAACAGCGGTTTGGGGGCGACCGTTATTGTGTTGGAAAACACCCCCTGAAATGCTGCTCATGAACGGCAGCACAGTAGGTCGAATCACCAGACTGACGTACAAATTTGCAGTAAGGGTGCGTGGCACGAGAGTGAAACTGCTGTCATACGAAATCGCACCCCAGACCATAGATGCAGGTGTAGGCCCAGTGAGACGAGTAAGCAGTCACATTGGTTGCAGGTCCTCAACTGACCTCCTTCTAACCGACACACGGCCCTCACTGGCACCGCGGCAGAACCAGCTTTGATCAGAAAACACGACAGATCTATATCCTGCCTGCAATGAGCTTCCACTGAGGTCGAAAATGGGGGTGGTTTGCGGTCAGTGGACTGCACACTACAGGGCGTCTGGCTCGGAGCCGTCCTTGAAGTAACCGATTTGCAACAGTCGTTGGGTCGCTCTGGAGCCAACCGCTGCTCAAACTGCTGCTGCAGATGCAGTACGACGCGCAAGAGCCATACGCCGAACACGATGGTCTTCCCTCTAGGTAGTGCCACGTGGCCGTCCGGAGCCCGGAACATTCTTGTCACCACTGCTGCCAGCAATCATGTAAAGTGGCTATGTTCCTGCCAAGTCATTCTGCAAGATCGCACAAGGAACATCCACCTTCTCGCAGCCCTATTACATGACATCTTTGAATCTCCGTGAACTGTTGATAATAGTGTCTTTGTCACATTAAAGGCATTCTTGACCAACATCAACTCCACCACATCTATTCTCAAAGGTAACTACCGCTCACGACCGTTATAGCGCGTACTTAAAGCAAACCTGATTTACACCCTCAAGTCGCGCTACTAGCGCCACTCTTATGAGACTGGCGCGAAATTTCAATAGACATCATCTTTCAGATGCAGAAACACGCCTACCAATTTTCGTTTACGTCACACAACTCCTTCTTGGTGCTGCGACTTTTTTTAGTGATCTTAAACTTTCCCGGCGCTTCTGCTGTTTGTATCGCTCTTGTGTGTCTAGTTTGGTGCAGTCGCTTACGAAACTCGTTGTTTCTCCAGCGTAACATGCCGTCATGTTCAGGCAAAATCAGCGTCCTTGCTATATCGCGCCTCCTTTATATTCGTACCTCTCCCCACCCCTTCCCTCATCACCCAGCCACATGGCTCACCTAGTGGAGCTGTGATCATCGAATGCTGGGCCCAAACTCCGGTACTTCAGTGCTTCTGTCGCCATTGTCAGACGCAGAAATCGCTCACTCCCGACATTGTACTTCAGTCGCTCTAGTGCTAGGTCCCACAATTTAATGAGAGTGACGCCACTTCTCTATTGATCAGGATGTATACAAGAATAAGAGTATGAAAGAAGAGCGATGTAGCAAAGACGTTCATTTTACAGCTACAGTAGTGTGCAAATTAATTGGGACGAGATGATTAAACTGTGCACATTTATTACAATATGAATAATATACCTGTAGTTAGTAGCTTACTGAATGTCAATAACTAATGTGTCTTCCTTTTGCTTTAATAAACTTCTGAACGCGTTGTAGCATAGATTCGACCAGGTTAGAGCAAACGTTCCACAATTCATCGTCATGAAACCACACTTTCACCACATTTACTAACATTCGTTTGTTTTGTTGCACAGCCCATTTTGCAAGAGGCTTTTTCACAATACTCCACGAGTTCTCTATGGGATTTAAGTCAGATGAATCACCAGGCCACTGAAGCACATTGAGGTTGTTTTGTTTTATGAACGTTGGGACTGCTTTAAAAGTGCGACACAAAACCAACATCAGCAAAGGTCCGTAGGAATGGCACCATTCCGCGCCTATGGATTTCCATGTATTTGGTTGAATTCATCGTGCCGTCAAGTAAAATGAGTGCCCCAGGGCCACATGCAGTGAAGAAAGCCCAAAACATTATTTTTTGGGGAGGGTATTTTACAGTCTGTTTAGGATACTCAGCTCTCACTCCTTCATAGGTGGTTCTCCTGACAACCCTTGCTCTGTAACCTCTAACAATAAAATGTTAATGGAACTCAAATATTACATATTTTGGCCTATGATACCTGTCTTTCCTTCACGGTAGGTGTTAGCAACTGCTTCTTTATTGGCCTACGTGCCTTCCGCTCACAATCAAAAAGCATACGCCGTGTGGCTGAAAAGTCAATTTCAACCCCAGAAGCCGATAAATCTCTCTGAAGGTCCTTACCTGTCTCGTGCGGATGAATTCTACTGTTTCTAAGTAATGTTTTGACACTTATAGGGGTGGGTTTTCGTTGTCGTCCACATCTGCCTTTTCTCTTTGGAGACAATGAGGCAATATCATTATATTCCCTAATAAGTCTTGGAATACTTGATTTTCTCAGAGGCAGTGTCTCTTTTAGTCCAAGATGAATGTTGATGAAAAGCTACTATTTTTGCTCACATCTTAGGTGAAATGTCCATTTCCGCTCGGTCACAAAGTTTTTCTGTCGAGAACACAGAAATAACACACGCGTTGATACATATGCAAGCACTCATCTGAAACAGACCTACAATTGTTGTTCATAGTCAAAGCAACAATAGTCCACTAAGAGTCCAACAACTGGGCGGATAAAAGTGATTAAAGCTAACCAATATCAATTCCTTGTAAAATATGAGCGTGTCCAGTTAATTTGCACACTACTGTGTCACCTGAAAATGACGCAAGGTCTTCTTTCGAAACATAGTGTTTTTGTAAATGGCTGCAACCGGCTGGTCACCCGAGTAACATACAAACAAGTACTTATTAGCTTGCAGATACTAGCATACCTGTAGGTAATAATCCGATAACACTGCCGTGTATGAAAAGGGAGAAAACTGTTTTTCATACAGGCTGGCGCAGCTGCCGAGACACAAAAGAACACGCGAAATTTTATTTGCTCCGCAAGCTTCAGGAACGAACGATACCGAAGTAAACAATTACATGTGCAAAGCGTAGCCCGGTACTGAAAGGGTGTACAGTCGGCCGTTACGCAGTGGAAACGCGCCAGTACCACGCGGCAACTTTGAAAGAAAACGGCGAGTCATGCAGTAGCGAATTATAGAAACAAAAGCGCGGAAAGAATCCAGCGGCGCGCACTCGGATCGGTTGTGACAGGAATTGAAGGACGTGCCACAAAAAAGATTTTTTTCGCTTAAGTCAATTACGGCCACCACGCGCGCCGGGCGAATTATTTCCCGTTTCCCTCTCTCAATTTTTCATCAGGGTGCAGCCGGCGGACAGTACTACAGAGGCGGCCAGAGCGGGCTTTGAGTTCGACTCGTCGTCTCGCGCGCCCAGGTCACATTTGCATTCAATGTTTCCATCATTAGGAAATTGAGTTATTAAACAAAAGCCCGGCGCACCTTGTCTGATTACAAACGGGCGGGCTTTAGCCGCCGTCAGGCGACGGCCATTCGTCACCGCCACCGCCGCCGCTGGTCCCTCGCTAAGCCGGTCGCCGCTGACCCCCAACCCGCCAATCATTCGCTCGTTAGCCTGTCGCTAGCGAACACGGCTCCAGAGCGCTGCACGCTGCCGGTCTACATACCTATGAACTACTGCCGTCTGTACACAGCGTGTAGAAAAAATCTCTAGAGGGTGCATACCTCTAATAGGATATACAGACAATGGTCGAAATATTTTGTGCAGTTGGTGCTCCAAGGATTCTATGTACTCTTTAGCGATCACTTATAAAGCGTAGGCAAAATACATTGAAGCGCCAAAGAAACTGGTATAGGCATGTATATTCAAACACAGAGATACGTAGACGGCCAGAATACGGCGCTTCGATTGGCAACGCCTATATAAGACAACAAGTGTCTGGCGCACTTGCTAGATCGGTTACTGCGGCTACAATGGCAGGTTATCAAAATTTAAGAGAGTTTGAACGTGGTGTTATAGTCGACACGCAAGCGATGGGACACAGCATCGCCAAGGTAGCGATGAAGTGAGGTTTTCCCATACGACCATTTCACGAGTGTACCGTGAACTTCAGGAATTCGGTAAAACATCAAAACTCCGACATCGCTGCGGCCGGAAAAAGATCTGCAAGAAACGGGACCAACGACGAGTAAGAGAATCGTTCAACGACAGAGGCGCAACCCTTCCGCAAATTGCTGCAGCTTTCAGTGCTGGGCCATCAACAAGTGTCAGCGTGCGAACCATTCAACGAAACATAATCGATATGGGCTTTCGGAGCCGAAGCCCCACTTGCGTACCCTTGATGACTCCACGTCACAAAGCTCTATTACTCGCCAGGGGTCAACACCGATATTGGACTGTTGATGACTGGAAACATGTTGCCTGGTCGGACGAGTCTCGTTTCAGATTGTATCGAGCGGATGGACATTTACGGGTATGAATACATTCTCATAAATCCGTGGACCCTGCATGTCAGCAGGGGACTGTTCAAGCTGGTGGAGGCTGTGTAATGATGTGGTGCGTGTGCAGCTGGAATGATGTAGGACCCCCGATACCTCTACATACGACTCTGAGATGAAACGTACGTAAGTATCCTGCCTCATCACCTGCTTCCATTCATGTCCATTGCGCATTCCGACGGAATTGGGCATTTCCAGAAGGACAATGTGACATCCAACACGTCCATATTTTTGCTACATAGTGGCTCCAGGAACACTCTTCTGAGTTTAAACACTTCCGCTGGCCACCAAACCCCAAAGACATGAACATTATTGAGCATATCTGTGATGCCCTGCAATGTGCTGTTCAGAAGACATCTCCACCCCCTCGTACTCTTACGGATTTATGGACAGCCCTACAGGATTCATGGTGTCAGTTCCCTCCACCACTACTTCAGACATTAGTGGAGTCCATGCCACGCCGTGTTGCGCCACTTCTGCGTGCTCGCGGGGCCCCTTCATGATATTAGGCAGGTGTACCAGTTTCTTTGGCTCTTCAGTGTTTAATCACGTACCCTCTCAAGCTGCCTCAAGTCTAGTTTCGTTTCCTTCTCTTTTTCTGCTTGCTTCACTTTGTCAGGAAATGTATTTGAAAATGTGACCCAATACAGTTGGTGCTCCACAGATTCTCTGTACCTTCTAGCGATCACTTATAAAGCTTTGGCGAAGTAAAACTGGCCGGGAAAATATTTCATGCACGTTAAGCTAGCCATCCGAACTTACAACGTCTGCCCTGGTGGGCTGATGATGTGATTTGGGTTGCCTAGCTTCAGGTGCATAACATATTTCCTGGATCCTTGTTATTTTGTACATCGTGTATCATGGTTCATCTGTTCTAGCTATGTTTGTTCGCAAGGTGCGACATATTTAACGTATGACTTTGCAATATGACGCGGTGTGCATCCCAGGAAAATTACAGGATGTCCATAATTAAAATTTCAATTTCAAAATTCTGGCTAGCCATTGTGGCCGAGCGGTTCTAGGCGCTTCAGTCTGGAACCGCGCGACCGGTACGGTCGCAGGTTCGAATCCTGCCTCGGGCATGGATGTGCGTGATGTCCTTAGGATAGTTTGGTTTAAGTAGTTCTAAGTTATAGGGGACTGATAACCTCAGAGCCATTTGAACCATTTGAATTACAAAATCCTGTAGAAAAAATTACATCTGTTTTTAATAGTTCTGCGGCCATAAACCGCATCAAAAGCAAAAATTACATTGGTTTTTAACTATCCTCTGACCAAAAACCGCATAAAAAGTAAAATGACATCGGTTTTTAACTGTCGTCTGGCTGGCGCAAGACACGTTCAGTATGCTGCCCACCGTTTTCTGCACGTTGAAATCGAGAAACAGCATTTTCCACAACAGATCAGATTTTCTCGGAGGTCATGTTCAGAATGCGTTTCGCAATATTTGACTTCGGTCCAGCTACGTTCTTAGCTAGAGCACTGCACACATCATCTTTTAAATAACCCCACAACCAGAAGTCACACTGATTAAGATTAGATGACCTGGACGGCTAGGCTGTAGGGAAACGGCAGCTGATAATTCTAACATTTCTGATATGCCTCTGAAGCAGCCACTTCACTGGCTGGACAATGTAAGGAGGAGCGCCATCATGCATAAAAATGATCCTATCCACACACCCGCTGTTAAAAGTTTGGAATGACGTTGGTGCGCAAAAGATTCTCATAGCATTTACCAGTGATGGTACGGGCAACAGGACACGCGGACTCAAAAAACTACGGCGTTACTATAAAAGACGACGTCAGCCCGCACAACACAGTTATAGTCTGCAATTCTGTATATTGATATGTCCCTGGAGACGGAAATGGGCTTTGTCTGTCCACAGAATGTTCCATAGAATTAACCGTCCACTTCCTTGTGAGCAAGTAATTATAGAGCGCATGTTTACCTTGTTGGCAGGTCAGCAGGAAGCAACTCCTGAACATTGGTGACCTTGTATGGATAGCAATGCGAAACACTTTGTAGGAGTTTATGCACAGTGCTCCAGGCCTGTGCAACGCTCGGGCAGTTCCCCATGCACTGCATGTTTGAATACCACCGCTCGACCTTCCTACAGTGCTGTGGCCACATCTTCGAGAGATGTCGGATCAGCGGCTTTCCTCCCTCTGCCACACAAGTATTCTGGTCAAATTTGACATCGTTCTGGGTAGTGATTCTCTTTCTGCAACGTTTTGAAACTGGAATTTTAATTATGGGCACGCTGTACATGGAAACTGACTGCAGACACCGTACGTTCTCTTTTTCCTTCCTCCTTAGGAATCCGTTTTGTTAATCGCTTTCTCTACCTGCCATCATTTATCCAGCCACAATATTTGCTTCGTTTCTATTATATCAGTTATCGTCTTGCTGTATCATATAACTGTTATACACACTTTACATACAGGGTGTTTCAAAAATGACCGGTATATTTGAAACGGCAATAAAAACTAAACGGGCAGCGATAGAAATACACCGTTTGTTGCAATATGCTTGGGACAACAGTACATTTTCAGGCGCACAAACTTTCGAAATTACAGTAGTTACAATTTTCAACAACAGATGGCGCTGCGGTCTGGGAAACTCTATAGTACGATATTTTCCACATATCCACCATGCGTAGCAATAATATGGCGTAGTCTCTGAATGAAATTACCCGAAACCTTTGACAACTTCTTCTCAAAGAATCTATTCGCACAGCTTCAAGTCTTTTTCTACCTTGTTTTGTCATTTCTCAAGATTTCTCTCTATACAAAAAAATGTTTTGTATTACTGATTCATACAACCTTTTCTGTCTTTTTCTTAATTTTATCTCACTAAAGTATGAAATTCAGCTTATTTATTGCTACTTTATCTTGGGTCTTCTGCTGCCTCCTCTCTTGTTCAATGAAACCCTGGTCTTAGATTATATTTCTCAGACATTTATACTTCTGGCATACCTAATTAATGTTGCCATCTATGATGTCATCCTATTTACTTCCTATAGTGAAACATTTTGTTTCAGAAAAAAATATTGTTAGTCCGATCTTGTTGTCTCATCATGTACTCTATATCATAGTCATCTGGAGCCATTATAATTTGATCATCGGCGAACAGTAGACTCGATAGGTAATAACCATCTGTACGAGTATCTGGGCCCATTCCTCCCCATTTTTTCATCCATTCTTTAAGAACTTTGTGCAACCTACTCTTCGGTTACGATCAGTTTATTTTCACTGTTAGTAAGGACGACGGAAGTAACAATCTATGAAAAATCCGAAGAACGGGGACATGATTAACATCCAGAAATAGGAAAAAAAATAAAACCTAGAGTCTGGACTGACAAAATTTAAAATATGTGGCTGTTTCGTTATCGTCTCATTCTTCACATCGATCATCCTCGAAAAACCACAACTTCTTCCCCGAAAGCCCATCTCCAGTGCAAACAGTTACTTTCTTTCTTTCTTTCTTTCTCTCTCTCTCTCTCTCTCTCTATCTATCTATCTATCTATCTATCTATCTGTCTGTCTGTCTCTTTGTCTATTATTTCGCTCCCAGACTTCTGTACCAAATGTAGCCATACTATCAACAATGGATTTTTATACGATTTTAGTTATATTGTTATTCCAGAGAACAGAATGCTGTTGTCTTATTGCTCGTTTTCTTTCACCTGTTTTGTTGCTAAAGTCAGCTGCGTTTCTGATAAGGGATGGCGACAATATACTAAAGTATGTGAAAGGGTCTGATACTTTTTTGTTTGTCAATCCAGACTCTAAGATTTATTCTTTTCTTTCTCCTGTTGTTAAATGTTCAGTCTTCTTCATTTTAATCATCTGGTCACTTCCTTTGTATTTTTCATTCAACATTCACAGAACGTAGCTTCTGTCGTCATTATTTACAGCTACAATAAACTGATCATCGACGAATAGTAGGTTGTACAATGTTTAATCTTCTGCATGTATTACGAATGCACAGCTTTTCTCTCTCAATACGTTATGGGCTTTGCCTAAGCTTGGTTCTCTTCATATGTTAAGGGCTTTGTCTAATGTTAGCTTTGTATAATGTTGGCGCTTCTCGTGGTTTTTATAGACGGGGAATGGCTGGGGAACCACTTTCCTATTTTAACTCTTCTGGAATAGCCCGTATAGCAATGCTGTATGCCTCGAAGTGCGTATGATACAACTGCATTTCTCATGTTTATCCATATCCTATTTTGTATTATGGTGTTACCGAGAAAGACTAAATGAGTCACTATAATGTTAGCTGTTTGTTTGTTCTTTCATGAGATTCCGTAAGACAAAAAAGTCATCTGTGCACGCACGCCGCAGTCGAAACCGAATATGGTCTTCTTCTGCTTCCTGTACTCCCGTCTCTACTCTGTTTCAGGATACAGCCACGAAATCGCGGTAAGACTGACATCACACTAATTTCTCTTGTCTTCTACCTTTCTGTAGGTATCACTGACCATAACTTCCTTCCACTTACGTAGAACTGTTATGTATTTTCGCAAAGATATCGCATAGTGCCCTTGGTGCTGCCTTCACGAGTTAACGGATGTATATAGTTTGTAAACTTCACTCTCTGCGTTCGTGAGTGGACAAGAAACTATAAAAATAGTGTGAAAGGCCTGAGCTGTCACATATGCTGAAAGGCAATTATGGCGACAATAGTCGTGAGATAACACGAGAAATCTGGATGGCGACTAAAATGACGGTTTTGAGTAGCCAATGAGAGGAGAGCAGAGGAATACTGTGTTCCTAAAGATATAGGTACCAAACGCGTGTCCCAAAATAAATGAAATTTCGAACTGCACTATGTACACGAAACAGATCTGTGATAGCTACCACAGTCAAGCCATATTCTCTGGCTCCACTATACGGAAAGGGTTTTTCACAATTCCTATCGCAAGATTCTGGGAGCTATAGAGAGAACTTAGTGGATAAAATTTTAATAAGCAACTTGTTATGACGTGCTCTCAGTGCTGGGAGGTATGTCACGCTTATTACGCCAGTGTAGCGTTCTGAAACCACTACACAATAAATCAGCCTAAGTGCAGAAAACTTCAGTTTATTACAACTCACAAATATCTTGATAAGAACTCTGAACACAAATGCACAATACTTCCAGCAGTAGAATCTCGGCCTGAGGTTAATTTCGTATACCAATACAGAATTTGATTTCTGGTTACGATGACAAGTTCGTCACAGCTAGGCGTGTATCCAAGATGGCGTTCCAATTAATCGACGAGAATGAGAGCTGCTAGTCGCGACTCCGTGATACAACTCCGGGTTTGTTTCCGTGATGAGACTGCCTCCAAGCCCTAGGTCGCAGGTTATAATACAGCGGATGAATACAGTGGAGTCGGATGATTGGCCGCGCTATCAGGGATAGGGGTCTCGTCGCCGGTTGGCTTGTTTGGCCGTGTGATATCATATTCTCGGATTGGCGCCCGTGGGAGATGCGGCCTAAATAGTTTCTCCACCGAAGACGCCATCTGTTGAGGAGCTGTTGGACTGGTGCTGCTCAAAGCTGTGCAGGCGTGATCGGCTACCTGGAACAGGGCGATGTGGAAAGTGATGTATCCAGCAGGGGTAGCAGAACGCATGGCCGCAAATGTACTGTTTGGATCTAAAATAAATCTGAGGATCGGATCCCTTTCTCCCACATCGCAGTACACACACTGTGAAGGAAAAGAGCTTTGACCTGTGTGCCATACAGGAACCCATGTGTGTTTCAAGTAATCGTCGTCGGATTCTCTTCTACGTGTTCTTCAAAGCCGAGACTTCAGTGCTTTCGTGGAGCACCACAGTGGCGAACGTACCAGTTTCCTGCAGCCCTTGTTGCAGTCGTACTAAAACGATATATGTTGCCAAAATCATAGCAGGGAATGACACAGCGCCCTTTTCTCAGTGTGTACGCGTACCGTGAAACGATAGATTTGAAAGTCATCCGATTTTGAAACTTATTTTATATCCAAACGGTACAAACCTTATCGTCTCCCATACAGACCCTAAACACCTTTAATGCAAATTGTGAAGCACCATGCATATTCGAAAACAAATACTCAATTAACATCTAAATGTCATTACTTTATTTAAAATGGCTTTTAGTTACTCGATTACTGAGCTAACACAACAATCATTAAAATCACTCACTTTTTCTTTGATACACTCATCACACATTATACATGTTGTGCCATAATTAACGGCGCAAACTGATACAGTTACAAGCATGTGATACAAAAGCAGACACGTTTTCGTAAACCGAAAAGAAACCATTTGCGGGATAACTGCGCACTTGTTGCCAGCCACCGCTGACTTAATTGTTTGCAAACGCAGTCCCTGTTAGGAAAATAGAAATGGATATTACTTCACTGGTGAGCCAAAACATAATGACTGCACATGCTTATTATCTTGTTGCTACACCTTACAGAAGCAGTACAGCAATTACTCTGCGTGCCATGGATTCGACAGTCCTTTGCATGTACGTGGCACCAGGTATCTACGCACAGGTTACGCAACACTGATGTTTCCCGTCGCATACAGAACAGGCCAATTTGCTGACCAAGGCAGCAATGTGAGTTGACTACCCCGCTCCTAAAACCAGCGTAGCACGATTCTATCCTTGTAACACGTCCAGTTATCCTGCTGGAAGATGCCACCGCCATAGAGAAAGACATCCTCCATGAAAGGACGAAGGTGGTGCGCAACAGTGTTGATATAGTCTACAGTTGTCATGGTGTCACCGACTACTACCACACGTTCCACGGAAGCCTGTAGCATAATACTGCTCCCACTGGCGTGCCTTCATGTTTCCATCCATATCCACATCCACATAGACACTCCACAAGTTACCGTACGGTGCGTGGCGGAGGGTACTCTGTTCCACTACTAGTCATTCCCACCCCTGTTCCACTCGCAAACAGAGCGAGGGAAAAACGACTATCTACATGTCTCCGCATGAGCCCTAATTTCTCATGTCTTATCTTCGTGGTCATTACGACCAATGTACGTTGCCGTCAGTAGAATCGTTTGACAGTCAGCTTCATATGCCGGTTCTCTAAACATTTTCAATACTGTTTCTCGAAAAGAACGTCGCTTTCCCTCCAGGATTTCCCATTTGAGTTCCCGAAGAATCTCCGTAACACTTACGTGTTGTTCGAATCTACCGGTAACAAATCTAGCATGCCACCTCTGAATTGCTCCGATGTCTTCCTTCAATCAGAACTAACACGGATCACAAACCGGCCGGTGTGGTCGCAGGTTCGAATCCTGCCTCGAGCGTGGATTTTGTGATGTCCTTAGGTTAGTTATGTTTAAGTAGTTCTAAGTTCTAGGGGACTGATGACCTCCCATAGTGCTCAGAGCCACGGATCACAAACGCTCGAGCAGTACTCAAGAATAGGTCGCAGCAAAGTCCTACATGCGGTCTCCTTTACAGTTGAATCACTATTTTCTAAAATTCTCCCAATAAACCGAAGTCGACCATTCGCCTTCTCTACCACAGTTCTAGCATGCTCGTTGCATTTAATATCGGTTAGCAACGGTACGCTCAGATATTCAAATGACTTGACTGTGTCAAGCAGGACACTAGTAATACTGTAACCCAACATGACAGTTTGTTCTTCCTATTCATCCACATTAACTCACATTTTTCCCCAGTGAGAGATCGCTGCCATTCATCACACTAACTGGAAATTTTGTCTAAGTGGGCTTGCTTCTTCCTACAGTCACTCAACTTCGACACCTTACCTTACACCATCAGCATCATCAGCAAACAACCGCACAGTGCTGCCCACCCTGTCTGCCAAATCACTTATGTATGCAGAGAACAACAGCCGTCCTATCACACTTCCTTGGGGCACTCCTGACCATACCCTTGTCTCTGATGAACATTCGGCTCGAGGACAACATACGGGGTTCTATTACTTTAGAAGACTTCTAGCCACTCAAGTATCCGTATGCCTGCAAAGGGGCACCGAGTCAAATTCTTCCCGGAAATCTAGAAATATGGAATCAACCCGTGGCCCTTCATCCATAGTTCGCAATATACCATGTGAGGAAGGGGAAATCTGAGTATCGCAAGCGTGATGCTTTCTAGAACGATGCTGATTCGCGGACTTAACCTTCTCAATCTCAAGAAAGTGTATTATATTCGAACTGAGAATATGTTCAAGGATTCTGTAGGATACCGAAGTTAGGGATATTGATCTGTAATTTTGGGGGACCGTTCTTTTGCCCTACTTATATACTGGACCCAACTGCGCTTTTTTTCAATCGCTCGGGACTTTATGCTGGGCGAGATATTCACGATAAATGCAAGTCAAGTAAGGGGCCGATGCCACAGAATATTCTTTGTAATACCGAATTGGGACCTGATGATTTATTTGCTCTCAAATCTTTCTGATGTTTCTTCCAAATCTTTCGCTAAGGTGTATCGGTGTTAATTGTTGTATGCTTCGTGCAAAGATCTTTTCACAGACGCACGAATCTCTGCTTACCTTTGCTTGTGCGCTCTCTTTTGAACAGAGAGTGCAACAGCCTCTGCTTTCTCAGCATCTTTCGAATTTCGTTATTAAACCACGATGGGTCTTTTCTATCCTTTATCCACTTACTAGCGCACAACTCTCCAGACAATGATTTACAATCTGCTGAAGCTTTGCCCATAATTCCTCTACTGCCATCTTACTGGAACTAAGTGGTGTCAATTCATTGTCTAAGTGAGATGCTAACAACACCTTATCTGCTCTATCAGACACACTCTCCTAGTCTTCTTGAGTGATTAATTAACTTTCGTAACCATAGTTGCTATAATGACATCATGATCACTAATCCTCGTTTCTCTACTGACACTGTCGATAAGGTCTGGCCAATCTGTAGCTACAAGACGAAAGATATTTCCATCGCTTGTGGGCTGCCGAGATAGCTGCTCTAGACAGTCTTGAGGAACGGTATTCCAAAGCGTTTCGCATGACTGTCTATCTATAACCCCCCCCCCCCCCACCACCACCACCACCCCCACCACACCGCATTGAATCCGTAGACATCCCACTCTATATTCTGTTTCAAGCAGCTGTTCGCATGGGTGATGTTATATCCGAACACGACCCTCGATCTGATGTAAAAAGAATCGTGATTCTGTGGTGTGATCCAAAGTATTTGAGCTAGCACCGACAATATGCTATATCGTTGACTGCCAAAAATCGTAGCCAATGCTGTTTGACAGAGCGGGCAAGCCTCCGATCTCTACCTTCTGAGAAGAGCCGTGGACGTCCAACACCTTGTCGCCTACTCGCAATTTCATCGCCCTTCAACCACTTTCGATACATGCCCAGCCAACCAGCTTCACCACTTTCGAGATGCTCGTTCCCAGGCGCCGGGCTACAACTATCTACATTTTGTCAAATGCCCTTACAACAGAGGATTTCATCAGTTCAGCCCGCATCGTCGTTAGAATGACTCCTCATTTTTCTCTGCCCAACTTGTACACTTTCCTTACAGGATCATGTTTACGCATCGCTACCCAACGGCTTTCAGTTCTCGCGGTGGACAGTGGTCATATTGCTTTTAACATATCATTGTAGCATGGGATATTTAGTACTAGTAGTTATATTTCTTCTGAGCCACAACGAATACAGTCTTAGTTCAGTAAGTTACAGGCACACGTCACAATTACTATAGTATTTGTGCCTGTTGAAAGAAGCGTTCAGAGTGGCGACATTGCTCCTGGATTCAGTTCTGTATTCGTCTCCGCTGTGGGTTTCTAATTCTATCGGAGATCTCGAGATTTTCACGTCTCTGATCCAATTACCGGTAACAAGTTTAGCAACAAGCCTCTGAATTGTGCTAATATCTTCGTATAATTCGACATGGTGGATGCTGGAATCATACCCTCGGTCCGTTTATTTGAACGAAACTGCCAATTACCAGTTGGGTACAGGTTGACAGTTCGTCGTACAGCACAAACTTCTGACTGACTTCGGTTACGCAATGAACGTATTAAATGCTGCAAGTTCGTGAATAAAGCGTAACTGCGACGTACTGCTGTGAGAAATTGACTGAGCAGCACAAGGCTTCTCTACGTATTCTCCTTTATAGGCGCGTTCCGCTTTCCCAGAGGTTTCCCAGTACACTGTATTTGGCCATATACGTTTTCTGCAAACGACCTTCAGTGCCGTTCCATTACGTGTTGTTTCGCATAGATATTTAATTAATGTGATTTAGTTAAGCATCGTATCAAAAATTGTAGGAATGTTTCTCCTACTCATTTGCACTAACTCACATACATCCACATTTGAAGCAAACTGTCATCTTTCGCACCAAATAGATATGGTTAATCACTTACATATGTGACATAAGCTGTACATAGGTTTTTTCCCACTCCCTGACGCTAGGTGCGTGCGTCCTCTATAAGTAACTTCATGAAAACTGTTTTCTTCATGTCACTGTTATTATCGCCAAGTGGAACATATATGAGCACTGTAAAACTGTGTATTAAGTAAGATATACTTTCAAAGGACCAACCGTGTATCATAGAACTTACGTAATAACAAATAAACAAATTTTAAAGTGACAATGTATAACGATTTTTCATATTAGGACAGAGTATGCAGCATAAGAGAAGAAAGTGCAATACGCGTATGTAAGAAAACATGTCGTACAACGCTTCGTTGACCGGTGGTGGCGCTCGTCTTCCGGCAGCAAGATCTTTACATTGCTGGTCAATTGCATTGCGACTTCGATGCGGCTCAGACAGAGCGACAATTTAATTTCTGCCTACCTTGATGGCGCTACAGGGTGTCCTACAAACTGCAACCTGTGAAATTTGCACCCACAAAATTTCGAGGAAAAGTTCCCTAATCTCACTGTCCGCAACCTTCCCAGCAGGAAAAGAATCGAGGCGTCTTCGTGGTGTATTGATGATGAAAACAGGAGTTGCTCGAACAAGAACAGTAATGCCAATATATTTACGATTGGAAGTGATGATAATTTATTTCATTTATATCAGACGCAAAAAAAATATTTTACTTATAACTGAAGCTTCAGGAACTACAACGGAAAACATAAAAACCAAATCACAAACACGAATTTTAAAAATCGTTCAAATGGCTCTGAGCACTATGGGACTTACCAGCTGAGGTCATCAGTCCCCTAGAACTTAGAACTACTTTAACCCAACTAACCTAAGGACATCACACACATCTATGCCCGAGGCAGTACTCGAACCTGCGACGCATTGGCCGCGCGGTTCCACACTGAAGCCCCTAGAACCGCTGGGCCACACTGTTTAAAAATCGTATCTCTTTTATTTGACAAAGCATACTTTGAAACAAACAGATCGTCAAATGGTACATGTAATATACATATGACTCGTTGTCATACTAACTAGAAGGCTAGGAGTATGCATGTATATCGGTCACATAGCTGCACACAGCTTCTCCTCCCACTCGTAACGCTCCACAGGTACATGCTCTATATGTAACTCCAAAACGAGAACAATCACCTTTATAATTACAAAAAATATACTGTCAGTGTCGCCAACTGGAAGATATATGAACGTTATAAAACTGGATGGTTCAAATGGCTCTGAGCACTATGGGACTTAACATCTATGGTCATCAGTCCCCTAGAACTTACAACTACTTAAACCTATCTAACCTAAGGACAGCACACAACACCCAGTCATCACGAGGCAGAGAAAAAAAACTGGATGTTAAGTAATATCTACTTTAAAAGGACAGAGTACGTGTCGTATTGTAACTTACGTAATAACGAATAAAAAATTTTCAAAGTGTTAATGTATAACACCATTTTTTCATATTATGACAGAGCGAGAATCAAAAAAAAAATGGAAAAGCAGGATTTAAAAGTTAAAAGAAGTATAACCATGGCAATTTACGTGTGTAAGTGGGCATATCGTAGAACGTCATGACGACAACTCTTCCGGCAGCGGAATGTTTACTATCTGGTTTTATGGACGGCTCGGACAGGGCGCCACATCGTATTAGAACAGGCGGCAGGTAACTTAACGTCCAGTAGCAGAGTAGTGAAGCAACTGTTCCGGAACTGAAGCCGCCATTTACAGGGGCGAAAATGAATACTGGCCTAGTGGTTTGAAGGGTATGAGAGAGAACGATACGAAACCGAAGAACAAAATAAAAGGATGTTTACTTCACAGCTCCTACCGAGTAATCAAGTCTGTCTTAAATGAATGTAAATTCCTGGTTTTCCATACTGGCCGGCCGAAGTGGCCGTGCGGTTAAAGGCGCTGCAGTCTGGAACCGCAAGACCGCTACGGTCGCAGGTTCGAATCCTGCCTCGGGCATGGATGTTTGTGATGTCCTTAGGTTAGTTAGGTTTAACTAGTTCTAAGTTCTAGGGGACTAATAACCTCAGTAGTTGAGTCCCATAGTGCTCAGAGCCATTTGATTTTTTCCATACTGGTTCTACATCAGAAGACGGGAAGCTACAGATACCTATTCAAGAATGCAGGGCTCGTTTCCTACACGTAGGAGCAAAAGTGCAGCAAGTTATCGATTCAAGACAGCAGTGAGTTCCTGCATCATTCACTAAATTTTTCGCTTTCGGTTCTTGTCTAATATTTTCGGGATATCTTCTGCGTCTGTCTTTTGAGCTTATTTTTCAGTCTTTAACTCATTTTTTTATCGCACAATTTCATCTACCTTCCTTCACACAATTGTATTGTTTTTTCCTTGAAGTTCAGTAATTGTATTCTCCGGGCAGCCACACCTATTAGCTCAGCCGAGCAGAGCATCATATTCACTGGGGTGGACGAGGACTTTCGGGGCGCAGTTAGATTGCGACCTATATGGAGCGTTTCCGATGGACGACGACACTCGTTTTACTGGCAGGCCGTGAATTAGTGACCAGGTAGTTCCCAGCAATAAGGAGGAAAAAAGGAAGAATAGAGGTTAGCGTCTCGTCCACATTGCAGCAGAAGCTCAGAGTAGGGAAGAGGGAAGCAGGAATTCGGCCGTGCCCTTTCAAAGGGACCATACCAGCATTTGCCTGGAGTGATTTAGGGAACTCAAGGAAAACCTAAATTTGCATCGCCGGACGTGGATCCGAACCATGTTTCTCCCGGATTCGAGTCCCGTGTGCTAACCACTGCGCGACTTCGTTCGGTTCCAAGAATAATGACGCAAATTTCACCCTATGTGGTTTTCATGTATCCTTTCCTTCCGTCCCTCCTTCCTGTTTTTGCCTGTGGGCATTAACGTTCTCTGACAATTTTTTTTTTTCCGTAAGTGACGAACGCTTCCCATCTCGGTCACGTGAAGGAAAGAGGCGCAGCTAACTGTTATACCAGTCACCGACTGCGACACGAGAGGCGAGAGACGGCCGCGCCACCCTTCCTACGCGGGGTCCCATGTGCGTCCGCGGCGCCTTTACGATTGCAAATCGCGTCAAAACATTAATTCCGGAAGGCGGCCCGCCTCCTTGGCGCATACATATTTATTAGGCGGGTGATTGTGTTTTTCTATTAAGTAAATCCCGGCCGTGATTGAGGGCGCGCTACGCCACCGGCGCGACATCTGCCCCTCGACAGCCCCTGCCTCTTTCTGCTCGCATCGCTCTGCAAGCTGCGCCGCCGACCAAGTGACGTCAACAAGGGCGGAGAAGCGGCGGCTGGGCGCAGGTGCCCAGTCGCCTCTTGCTTGCAGAGCAAGCAAAACAGTTTTATTTTTCATTCATTTATTTATTTTTACTTATTAGTTTTCTGTTCGCGCCCTTACAGCCATCTCAATAGCGGAAATACGATAAGACAGTTTGTTGGAGGCGAGTTTAGTGTCAGTTATGACGATATGAATGTAAAGACAACACAACACCTACTACAATGGAGAACAGTGACCACGTCCTCTGCGGTTTCAGCATTCGAATCTGTTCCCTTTGGAATCTGTAATTTTCTATTCATCATCTGAAAAATTACTTCCTTCTCTTCATTGCTTCTTCGACACACACGTTGAACGACAGTGGTGATGCTTGCGATCTAGTCTTACACCCTACTAATACGAGCATCTCTTTTGCTAGCGTCAGACTGGATGTTTTTTTTTTCTTTGCCTCTTTGCTAGCGTCAGACTGGATGTTTTTTTTTTCTTTGCTTCCACTGTATCTGAATATTCTGCAACGTTGCTAGGCTCGCTTTATTTTTAATCAACTGACTTGGACCTGCTCTGGATCTTGTCGAAATCAGGTCTTCTTTACCTCAAATTAATTATACCAGTTCTACATACCACTTGTTTAAATAGGAGTTCTTCATATTATAATGTCCGTAATTTACTTTTCCCATTGTATGTATAAATGACTTATTCCCGGTACCAGTATAACGAGCTCCACGTCCAGGTCTTGGATGCGATGTGGAGGAGAGTGCGGTCAGCACACCGCTCTCCCGGTTGTTTTGCCGACCTTCCAGCCGCTACTTTTCAATCAGGTAGTTCCTCAATTGGCTTCACGAGGCTGAGTGCATCCCCTACCACTCTCCTCACCACGGAAAAATCCCTGGTAGGAACGGTAACAGATCTTAGTTCTCCAAATGGTGGCCATCTATGCTGATCACTCAGCTACGGAGGCAGAAAGGTGACGGTATAATAACACCTAATATTATCCATTTTTGTATGGAAAAGGTTGAAGTCGGCGACTGAATTATAAATGTACGAAATAATTTTTCCTGGTTCAATAACTATTTACAAATATTTATTTGCACGATGCCTTTCGGCACCACGCTTTATCATCAAGTGTGTTACAGTTACATGTAAGTTAAACTGAAGTGTGATGAGGTTCAATTTCTAGGTGTGCCAGTAAGATTATTTATCGACATTTAATCCTGTTTATCTATACGGCACACCTAGAACGGTAATAAAATGATAAGTGATGGCGATGTGTTCATTACTGTGCTCTGAGTGCCAAATAAATTTCCAGCAAACATGTAACTACAGGTAACAAAGAAATTATTTACACATTCAACTCATTTAACGTATACACTGAAATAAAAATTAATCTTTCCGTACAGCGTTAAATTTCGGTACAAAACCTCACTGGTACATCTAGCAAGTGATCCTTACCACACTTCAAAGTAATGTACACCTAACTTTAACGCACCTGATGCTGAAACGCGTCGTTCTAAAAAAGATTAGTAAAAAATTAACGAAAAAGAAAAAATTATTTCGTAAAAGTGTAATTTCACGTGAACTTTCAGATGACTCAAACTCAACTGTCTGTAATTCACAAAAACTGATGAAATTGTTATCGCGATTTATCTTTCGGGGAGATCGGCCCTCTTCTAGGACGGGGCCTTCATTCGTGGAGCTTCTATAATCGCGTCCGAGTAGGTATTTTCATCTCAGCGCGGTCTCATTGGGACCGCTGTCATGTGCTGAAGAGACACGTCGTCCCCAGTTTACATAAAAATACAAAAAATACAACATCCTTTAGCAGTTACCGTCTGATAGTAAAAACATGCAAAACGTTTTCCCCCACCCACGTTGGAGTGGCACGGAACAGCAAACTTTCTTCCCCTTCCCCTTTTATCACCCCCACTAGGATGTTGTGGATGTAGTTGGTCATTCGTCTGCTTCTTTACTTTAGGTCTACCTTCTAAGGGTTATGAAGATCTTATTCCGCCGCACATTGTTGAAATCTTTCTCTAGGTTCATCAAGGTTCCCTATATCTGTGCGGAATCAAATCTAATCTTCCCCGAAGTCGACCTCTAACAGTTTTTTACATTCTTCTGTAAATAATTCGTGACACTATTTTGCAATCACGACTCATTAATCTAATAGTTCGGGAATATTCCAACGTGTCCACACACGCGTTTATTGGAACTGGAATTATTATATTCTTCATTGTTTATTTATTTATTTGTAATTTTTCACGTTCTGCCCCAAGAAGACTGCTCGACTTACAGAAAAGGGTATTTCAGAGTTTTGTTTTAGGTTAATGTTGTACCTACAATACTTTCATTCTCTCAGGATGGTTTCTATGTCTATATGTCAGACGAAGTTGTTCCTGTCTTCTTGGGTTTCTGTGACAGGCCAACTTTCGAGTCGTGAATTCTATGCTTAAGACACTTTCCGGCTAGTATACAATCTTGAATTATTTCCGCTACTTTCAGTCTTCTTTTACTGCATCAGCCCATTTTACGGTCTCAGTTTCAGCTTTTCTGCGACCTTCATACGATTTCAAAATATACATCCCGCTGATTCCATTTCTTTAAAATTTCAACGAAATTTTATCCTGCACTTCTTCACGTCGAATAAATTTTGGCAGCGCGGGATTAGCCGAGCGGTCTTAGACGCTGCAGTCATGGACTGTGCGGCTGGTGCGGGCGGAGGTTCGAGTCCTCCCTCGGGCATGGGTGTGTGTGTTTGCCCTTAGGATAATTTAGGTTAAGTAGTGTGTAAGCTTATGGACTGATGGCCTTAGCAGTTAAGACCCATAAGATTTCATACACATTTCATCATTTTTTGAACAATAAATTTTGGTATACTTTTCAATTTCATTATTTGCTCTCAGTCTGTATGTTCCTTTGTCAGTGTAATTTGAAACTAAATTTTTTCCTTATTTCTTTCGTTCTCTGTTTCGGAGCTCGTCAATGTCTCTGTTTAAAATAAATATTTGAGCCCAGTAAAGATAGTCTAGTTTGATGGCTGTTTTACAGTGTCACTTGATCGTGAATTTTTGTTTTGCGTTGAAGGTGACAGCTGTTACCTGTGGTTTTGCTAAGAAGGATCCGTACACTTACCATTTTATGATCTGTATTCTAGAGTCTTATTCATATTTAGATATTATTCTTTGGGACAACAGTTTCACTATACACCATGCAGTGTTGAGAGATCCATGACCTTTGAAAATTGAGGGAGGTAGCATTTCTATGCATCAGATCCACTGCGTGCGTTGTTATGCGAAGTCCCACTAAACTTTATTTCATGACATAGTAGAAGCGCGACGAAATTAATGCAGAGTTTGACGTCACGACACAGGGTGAACGCCTCATTGTACAGTATATTGCCACACATTTCCTCGTCGGAGTACTCTCTCTGTTAATGATCTCACAAGGAAAATGGGAATAAGGCGAACCAAGAGTGGTGCTGGCAGCAAAGGTGACTGACATTCTATAAAATGGGTGTTCATTACTAGGAAAACCCTTCACACTCACAGCTCACATCGTGCATCAAGGAAAACACTTAATCAACATTTTCCGAAAAATGTATAGGGGATTGCTACTAATAGTCTTTAACATTAGCAAATGAACCTGGTGGAAAGAAACAGGGAGTGTGGTTACATTAGAAAGCGAATTAACACTGAGTCTCACAACACACGATCGTTCTTCTCATGACAGAAAATAACCGGAGAAATTCCACCGTGTTCTGGTATCAGAATGCTTTACGATCACAGGAGGGCTTTTCGTGATACAGGAAAGCAAGTCTGCTATATTTGGTAAAAGTTAATAATATTCATAAATTGCAATCTATCATAGGTATTTGTTATGCTCAGGGGTGAGCATGATGCAATTAGGTGGTCTAGAATAGATGGACGATAAATTCAGATCCAAGCCAAAAAATGTAAGAAAACTGATAAAGGTCGATACTCATAAATCTGAAGATACTTGTAGGTATTCGTTCTATTTAGTGAGTTAAGGACTATTGTTTCAACCAGCCCCGCAGCGGGAATCCCCTACTCCAATTCATGTTCTGCTCAGAAGCCTAAAGAAACACATGTTTAGCCCGAACAGTCACACATGAATCTCAATCACAGTTAGAATAATTAAAATTGGAAACAATGTTCACTGAAGATGATTAATGAATCGAAAGACTTGAGAACTCTGCACAACGAAGAATCAGTACGAACTTTGCACTTATGGTTCACGAAAGCAAGAAACATTTATTCAGCATTCACACAGCGCGACGCAAGTATGAGTCAATTAATTAATGGAAGCGAAAGCAAATTCTGTTTTTAACGACGGACATGTTGAAGACACGGGTTCAATATCAACAGTAGGACAAAATACTAACACCACAGTTCATATTATACTTATAAACTGATGATGATGATCATCATCATCAGCAGCAGCAGCAGCACGATAGTTTCCTACTTTGCAAACGGATATTTAACTGCAGTTATTCCAAATAAAGGGAATGCTCTGACGAACATTAATACTCACGTCCGCAGGAAGACTGTACAGAAAACTTTCTAACCATTGGCCGCTGAGGCCTGCTTCTTTGTTTACTGGGTGGGAGAGTGCTGTACGATTAGAAAAACTGTTAAGAGTCGGTGGGTGCTTGGCCAATCGAAAGACATTAAAAATGTTGGATGACCTTTGCTCTACAGCACACCATTTTATAGGACACGTTTCAACAGAACTCAACAGAAAATATCATGACTTTACTCAAGAAAGAAATAAACTGTTCCGATTTCTACCAGTACATATACACGCTCAGTTACTCACACATCCACACAGTGCGGAGCTTATTCATAATATAGACTAATAGAAGGAAGAGGCTGCTGATGTGGGACACAGATAACACAAGTTAGTCCTACGAATTCTTTCTCCAAGTATAGAACAGAAGTACGATAAAAGACAACAGAAAACTAAGCTGCTGGTCTAATTTCAAAATAACCAAAAATGACATTTATATTAAAGGGGGTGAAGCAGGTTCCTTTCAGTGCAAACGCTTGTAACCTGCAGTTCAATGAAAGTGACTACCCACAACTTGTATCTAGCGTAATGCTTGTAAGTTCCTGCCCTGAGTTGTACTGAAATTAATGTTACACTTATAGGCAATTCATTTAAATGCTTGTAATTTAGATTCTTATCTGACTTTACCTACCATATTCGAACGCACCGAGCCCATTATTTGGACAGATTTGACTTTAAATTTGATGTAAATTTACTGACAGAATTACGCCCTGAAACTGAAAACATTTCTTGTTTGACCTGTGCTCTGGGCCTCTTACATACCTTGGACTTGTAAGAAGAATAACTTACCCACACATCGCGAAAAAAACGTTCGTCCATTTGTGTCTGCAATATACACACTGACAGCACTTACATAGAGAGAGTACAAGGTACTGTAAAGAAAGAACACAGGAAACAAGACCGTCCACGTGGAGCAGAACATGCCTTGAATTACCAATTGGTCGTTATATACGTTAAGATCCAAGCGCGGGCCCTGCAAACCCGAAATAATGGAAATTGCGTGACCACCAACGGCCAAATTGTGGCTCTCATCTAGAGTAATTGACACAAGTAATAAGAATGATTAATGAAGATTTTGGTTCCATATACTATTTCCGCAATACAGCCCGACTTCCTTGACGTGAAGCGGCTTGTGACAAAGTGTATATCAAACAGTACATTCATATCGTCAGAAAATTCGCCATTCACTCACTCTTATAAGATAAGAGATAGGCTGATGTCCTTTCTAAACGTGTACAAGCATAATGAAGATTCGCATAACTAACTCCACAGCCAGTCGACCGGCCTGTCTAATCCGTCCACAATGGGTCTTCTCTGCCCTACGGTAAAATCCTCATGCTTGTTCGCACACAAGAAGTTTACCTGCCGTCTGCAGCAAACGAAGCAGACGTTATACCCCTGACCAACCACACCGGAGAAACACAAAAGTAGCACGAGACTGTCCTGGCCACAAAGAGTTTCCTGCTTCAGGTATATCGCTAGTGTCATGGTATTATATCTCAACAGACTCCGATTCATTTATTCTACGCTGATTCCTAGTCCTAACAACAAAAGCATCGTAGATATAAAATAGAACTGATCCATGTCCCGGTTGTTCACCTCGTCCACCTGAAATGTGCATAAGCAATCACATCTCTACTAATAGTGTCTTTACAAACACTATCAGCTGTAAACCATACACCAACGGACTCCTACTCGTTTATTTTGCGTTGTTTCCTGTTGTTGTTAGGACCAGGAATCATCGTAAAATAAATGAGTTGGAGTTCGTTGCTGTATGGTTTAAAAGTGATGGTGTTTGTGAAGTTATTACAATTTACTATCGAGTTTCCTGCTTCAGGTATATCGCTAGTATCATGGTATCTGTACCTCAACAGACGTTTCGTCTATTGAGGGGCTCAAGAAGTACTACAGGGTGAAAATTATTTAAACCGACAAACTCTGAGAGGTTGCATGGGACACGGAAACGAACATTTTTCTTTAGTGTCATAATTACCTGTAAGCATTTTTGAATCCAGTCGAGGGTGTAATTGCGCATAGAATTGGGACAAATGAGACGCATATAACAAACGTCTTTCATGAGCAATTGTGAATCTATGTCACCTGCAGGGTGTGTAGAACTTGGAACCAGACGACTATCTAATTTCGCAGTATTCTTCATTTCCGTCCTCTGTGCTGTTTACAGATGAAGCAACGTTCGGGCGTGGTGGGATCTTCAATATCCACAATTCGCATGTTTTGAATGAGGTTAATCCACATGCCACATTTATTCGCGCTCATCAACTGGCGGTGCAAGAATGTGTGGATAGATGTTGTTGGTGACTGTTTAACTGGACCATATATCCTACCTAGGTCATTAAACGACAAGAATTATTACAATTTCCTCGCCAAAGCATTGCCAGAGTTAATAAACGACGTGCCACGGACAGCGCATATGGTTCCAGCATGACAGGGCATCGGCACATTTCAGTGGTTCTGTGCGTCGATTCTTGAACCGACAGTTTCCAGAAAAGTGAATTGACAGTGCCTACTCGATTCTCTGATTTGACTCCTCTGGACCCTTTTGTGTGAGTAGATGCGCGCACCCCCGTATACAAAACCCCTGTTGAACCAGAAGAATATCTGGTTGCCCGGATAGTAGCAGCAGTAGGAATTAAGAACACTCCTGCAGTCTATGATCTTGTTAGACAGAACATGACCCACCACTGTAATCTCGGTTTACAAGTCAATGGAAGCATTTTTGAACCTCTACTGTAACTGAAGTACAGTATTGGCCATTAAAATTGCTACACCAATAAGAAATGCAGATGATAAACGGATATTCACTGGACAAATATATTATACTAGAACTGACATGTGATTACATTTTCACGCAATTTGGGTGCAAAGATCCTGAGAAATCAGTACCCAGAACAACCACCTCTGGCCGTAATAACGGCCTTGATACGCCTCGGCATTGAGTCAAACAGAGCTTGGATGGCGTCTACAGATACAGCTGTCCATGCAGTTTCAACACGATACCACAGTTCATCACTGGCGTATAGAGACGAGCTAGTTGCTTGGCCACCATTGACCAGACGTTTTCAATTGGTGAGAGATCTGGACAATGTGCTGGCCAGGGCAGCAGTCGAACATTTTCTGTATCCAGAAACGCCCGTACAGGACCTGCAACATGCGGTCGTGCAATATCCTGCTGAAATGTAGGGTTTCGCAGGGATCGAATGAAGGGTAGAGTCACGAGTCGTAACACATCTGAAATGTAACGTCTACTGTTCAAAGTGCCGTCAATGCGAACAAGAGGTGTAAACGTGTAGACGTGTAACCAATGGCACCCCATACCATCACGCCGGGTGATACGCCAGTATGGCGATGACGAATACACGCTTGCAATGTACGTTCTCCGCGATGTTGCCAAACATGAATGCGACCATCATGATGCTGTAAACAGAACCTGGATTCATCCGAAAAAATGACGTTTTGCCATTCGTGCACTCAGGTTCGTCGTTGAGTACACCATCGCAGGCGCTCCTGTCTGTGATGCAGCGTCAAGGGGGTAACCGCAGCCACGGTCTCCGAGCTGATAGTCCATGCTGCTGCAAACGTCGTCGAACTGTTCGTGCAGATGGTTGTTGTCTTGCAAATGTCCCCATGTGTTGACTCAGGGATCGAGACGTGGCTGCACGATCCGTTACAGCCATGCGGATAAGATGCCTGTCATCTCTACTGTTAGTGATAGCCGTTGGGATCCAGCACGGCGTTCCGTATTACCCTCCTGAACCCACCGATTCCATATTCTGCTAACAGTCATTGGATCTCGACCAACGCGAGCAGCAATGTCGCGATACAATAAAACGCAATCGCGATAGGTTACAATCCGACCTTTATCAAAGTCGGAAACGTGATGGTACGCATTTCTCCTCCTTACACGAGGCATCACAACAACGTTTCACCAGGCAACGCCGGTCAACTGCTGTTTCTGTATGAGAAATCGGTTGGAAACTTCCCTCATCTCAGCACGTTGTAGGTGTCGCCACCGGCGCCAACCTTGTGTGAATGCTCTGAAAAGCTAATTATTTGCATATCACAGCATCTTCTTGCTGTCGGTTAAATTTCGCGTCTGTAGCACGTCATCTTCGTGGTGAAGCAATTTTAATGGCTAGTAGTGTAATTATGTTTTGCTAATGTTGATGTTTGTTGGTAATAAAGAATAACAACTTGTCTGTGTTGTTTTTTGTGCTCAGAGGAAAATACATTAAGAAAAGTGTCTGTATGTCCATCCATCGTACTGGAGTTTTGACCGACTTCGGCCGTTCACTTATGTAATGAAATGGAACACCTACAGCCGTCCTTGCGATTTTATTTATTATATGGCTACCAGTTTCGGTGCTTCAGTGCACCATCTTCAGGCCTGATGCTGATGGGGTTAATTCCAGTCGTATACACGATTGCAGTTAATCCCATCACCGTCATTTAAGGACTGACGATGGTGCACTGAAGCACCGAAACTGGTAGCCGTATAATAAATAACATCGTAAGGACGACTGTAGGTATTCCACTTTATTACATTAGAAAAAATGTTTTCATTGTCCCAGGCTGCCTCCCACAGTTTGTTAGATTCATTAATTTTCATCCAGAGGAAACTCCCTTTACCGTTTTAAGAAATCCTCATCGGTAAATGGGAAAAACATTTGTTTCGTTGTCTTGTGCAACCTCCCACAGTTTGTCGGTTGAAATAATTTTCACATTGTATAGTCAGATTCACGAACGAAGGATGCCCGCACAGTTAGGGGGGTCGCAGCGTTACCTGTTCCACCGTTTTCTGCTTCGGACTTGAAAAAAGCGTATATTCTGTAACTTACGCCTCTCTCTTGTTTATGTGGAATTTGTCGCTTAGCCGTGACAACTCGCAACAAATGAAATTAAACATTCACTAACGCGCTATGATCACGTTTAATGCTCGCACTGTCTACGATTTACGCCGCGGAGCGCTGAGAAAACTAATAAATGCTTACTGGCTGTCAGAGAATGCGTGCTATCAGATGCGCAAAACGAGCCTTCGTTCATCATTTCGATTACAACAGCGTGATTAAAGTTAGAGTGATAAAATTTTTTTATCGTATATGCAGCCAACTCGGACAACCTTTAGTGTTTGTTGATTTATTTTGGAATGCCGCTCCGGTCGTGTGAGGGCCATTACCGTTCAGAGGACTGAAGCAGAGGGACGGCCTCTGGCTGGGAACAATGTGTCAGTTGTGCGCCGTCCGGGGCTTCCGGGCGGGTGATCTCCCCAGCGCCAGGACGGCGGCGGCAAACCTCGTTAGTTGTGCCGGAGTGGAGCGCAGCTGTCGCCGGCACTCTGCTAAAACGTGTCACATCCGCGGGCGGCGGGCGCCCGTGTCGTGACCTCGCGCAACTCTCGCACTCCACAATTGCGAAAACAAGTGCCCACTGCTGCAGCCCAGCCCGTCACTTGTCAAAGCAAATATCAGCTAAGCGGAGCGAAACTGATCACACACACCGAGGGAACGGCATGTGTTGTAATTGTAGAAGAGTAGTAGACCGATTACCTCATCAGTATGGTAGAGATACGATCCTGGAGGAATGACCAATGGATGGCGTCACTAAAAACTCGAATATTTAATAAAATAAATGTGAACGTTTGCACTCGGGAAGCTGCTCTAGTCTCGGCTTCCATCGAGATCCACGAAGATCTACAGGCCTGTAATACAACCTGTGATCCTATACAGAACAGAGACTCTGACCCAAATGTTGAAAGAAAACTCCAGACATTTGAGAATGCTATTCTGATACTGATTTTTGGAGCAGTGAAGGATGGAGACGACTGGAGAAAAGGGAAAACCGCGAATTGCAGGATTTGTACAAATCGCTAGGCATTAAAGAGAGGAGACCGAAGTTTTCTGGGCACGCAATGTGTGGACCACCAGGGCGGGTGGTAGAAGGAGACATCAGTGGTAACAGACCGAGAGGAAGACAAAGGATGAGATTGATTGACGGGACCGGAGAGGGCGTGCGTACTATGTTGTTAGCTGGAGATGAATGTATGGATCGAGAAGGATGGATCAGGCTGATTGGCGAGGTCAAAGACAGACTGCAGTTTTCGTGGCAAACCTAGTAAGTGCCTAAGTAAGTAAACTAATGCGGCCACGAAGATAATTCGAGAAGGGAGGAAGTTGAGGGGGGGTTGGCCGTGGATACACTTGTCATCAACAATTTCAAACATACTAAACTCTGGAAACTACTGGATCACCCTTGGAGAAAAGAGGCTTTCTTTCATCTTGAACCTACACAACAAAACGTTGTTTATTACTCATTCGTTGGCTTCACCAACTCACAATCGAACCATGACCTTTTAATCTAACCTAAACCTCGAGTTACGCTAAAGATCAATGTGTCACCACAACCTACGTTTAAAACACTTTGACGACAGTGCCATCACTGGTGAAAGCGGAGAATAGTACCGCAATCTTCAGTACATCTACCATCTCTACTAGATCTATAAAGAGCGAGTCTTCTAAATGGAGACAAACTGCAGAAAGCCATCCCTGAGAAGATAGAGAGGAAAAAAGGATACATGGTCGGAAGCGCGTTCCAAAGCGAGTCCATCGTCTTGAATTTGGAGATAAAAGATCTTTGACAGTATTGGTTCCAGTTATTGAAAGCACACACAAGAATGCACCAGGCAAATGGGAATATTCTATATGTACTAGTGTTTTAGTAGTACGGTGACAGCGAACCATCATCACCTATCCAGCCTCAATGTGTGGTCAGGGTAGATGTCGACATGCCTCCCACAGAACTGCAGAAGTGAGCTGCAACGCCACCATGCAGAGCCACGTTGCGCTTCGTACTACCAAAGGCACGCCTTCCAGTAGAGAAAACAGGGTTACCTGCATAAAGTGCAGATACGCCTCACCTCTGAGGCGTTGTCGGAAGATGCCTGGTCCCACGAGGCGGTGACCAATAATTCCCGCCCATACATTGACGCTCAACTGTTGCTCACGGTTCGGTGCCATAGTACCACTAAAATACTACTACAGAGAGAAAATTCCCACCTGTCTGATGTGTTCGCATGTATGCTTTCAATCACTGGAACCTACACTGTCAAAGATATTTTATCTCCACATTCAAGTGGATGTAGGTACCTTGGAACTTATTTCCGGCCATATGTCCATATGACCTTTTTTGCTCATTATTCTTTCAAGGATCGTTTCCTACAGTTTGTTTCCATTTAGCAAGATCAAGCTATATACCTCTAACATGCAACACGATCCAAGCGATCGCCTCCTCAGTGGATGGTCATCTCCACGAGAAACAAAAAGTTTAGTAACCAACGTCATGCAAGGCACCAACCACGATATGTAAACAAAAAAATCGAAGATCATCTTCAAAGGCTATATACAACCATTACCGACGCAGACGCCATGACCTCATGCTTTGAAGTATGTATCGACGGTTCGTGATCTTCACTAGGTTAATTAGATTCAAAAGTCTCATTGACAGTGAGGTTATGACAGGAGTAGCGCTGGCTCACTTGAGGGACAATGAGGACTGGGTTGGGCTGTAATCTTATCAAAGAAAGAATCCCGTCATTTTCTGAATTTTCCCAGATCACGATGGTCAGACAGGGATTTTAACTCCACTCTTGCGGACTACAAATATAGCATCACTAGCTTAATAGTCTTTCAGGTATAGCGCAGACTTGGGTTTGGCAGGCATACTGAAGAAAATCGGTCGAAAACGCCTCCTGTATTCACTTGCACTGATTTACGGGAACAGTGAAAATCCTGCGCGGGTGGAATGAAAGTCTAAAATACCGAATTTCTACTTGAAATAATGCAGATTAGGATGTAGCTGTCTTTTAGGACAACAAACTTTCTCGACCGTTTTTCCACCAGGTCGTCCTGTCTCTGAAATTTAATTCTGGAAGATATACTAAATACTTAACTCTGGTCACCATGACTCCCAATTTCAGTTGGTAAGAGCTGACGGTAGGGTTCAAGTGTGACGGAAACCTGACGAAGCTACGGACCCAAGTTCTCAGCAAGACAGAGTGCAAGCTGATGGTGGCTCCATAATGGTGTGGTGCCGTGTTTACACGGAATGGACTGGGTTTCCTTGTCCAAATGAACCAATCACTGACTGGAAATGGTTATGTTCGGCTACTTGGAGGCCGTTTGCAGCCATTCATGTTCCCAAACAACGATGGAACTTTTAAGAATGAGACTGCGCCATGTCATCAGGTCACAACTGTTCACGATTGGTTTGAATAACACTCTAGACAGTTCGAGCGAATGGTTTGGCCACCCAGATCTCCAAACATGGATCTCATCGAACATTTACCGGACATAATCGAGAGGTCAGTTCGTGCCCAAAATTACGTAGCGGCAACACTTCCGCAATTATGGACGGTTATAGAGGCGGCATGGCTCAATATTTTTGCAGGGCACTTCCAGCGACTTGTTGAGTCCATGCCACGTCAAGTTGCTGCATTAAGCCGGGCAACAGGAGGTCCGACGCGATATTAGGAGGTATCACATGACTTTTGTCATCTCAGTAGGTGGCAATCACAGTCGATCGCAGGGCCTAATTGTCCTACCAATGTGGTTCTGTACCCGAAAACTGGCAGCCAGCACGAATTCGTACTTCAAGCAGTACGACGTAGGTGAGTTTCAAATTTATGGCTTTGGTCACTTGCAAACGTTATTGCCGCATCTCAGTATCGTTCATGTTCTATATGTGTGTGTGTGTGTCTTCATGCGTGCTCTGGCGACTTAGCAGCGCAGGTGCGCACCTAACGGCACAATCGGAAACTAATTAGCAGGCGGCATGCTAAAAACTGCGCCTGCAGCGAGCCCCAGCTTCATAATTACACACGCGCAGCGCGCCCTGCTGGAAATTCCATTATACACGACGCTTCGGCGAAACCACAGTTAATTAAATCTTTATTGCCTTTTTTTTACAAGTAACAAAAATGTGTGTATAAAACTGCAGCGCTCCCGGTCGAGAATGCCACGTGTGGGACGACGCTGTAGGATGCTGCAGGTCATTCATTCAACAAATTTAACACCGCCAGTAGTGCCACACAGGAAGCCTCAGTGTTCTCAAAGATGTCAAAGTGTATACAAAATATCTTTTACGGCATAATAATATTTTTATCGTTTTTTATCTTGAATTTTCTGTTTAAAGTGAAGTGGTGTAGACAGAACGCCAACGAAGAGACCACAGCAGGTGCCATAGCCCGATTTCCCAGAAACTTCGCTCAGTGGGGGACGGATCAAATTAAGCGAACACATGTCTCGGCTTATCCGTAGATACTAGATCCTTTATGGGAATACGACAGTCAAAGTTTTCAAGATATTTTCCAGGTATTGACTGTTCCCTTTAGAGCGCGATATCGTCAGAAAAATGGTAGCACAGTGGTTGGCATCGCGCCTTCTTAATTTTGCGCCCCGTATTCAAAACCCGATTGTTAGTTTTGTTTTTCATTTACATAGCCATATCAGTGGAAGGTTAGGCCGCGCGGGGTAGCCGAGCGGTCTAGGGGCGCCTAGCACGGTTCGCGCGGCTCACCCCGTCGGAGGTTCGAACCCTCCCTCGGGCATGGGTGTGTGTGTATTCTCCTTAGAGTAGGTTAGTTTAAGTTGGATTAAGTGTAAGCTTAGGAACCGATGACCTCAGCAGTTTGGTGCCATAGGACCTTACCACAAATTTCCAATTTTTTTCTGTGGAAGGTTACCACACGAATACTGATGTAACGTTCTCCTTATTCGTCTACTAACTGACAGATTAATGAATTAAAAAAAAAGAGAAAATTGTTTGAATTTTGGTGAAATTCCTGTAGTGTATTTTGATTCATTGTCAATTGCAAGCTCCAGTTCTCGGAAAAGTGATCCGTTATGCATGGTTTGCAATCAAATTATTGCCAACACGAGAAATCTTCGCCTGTGTTAACGAGGCTTCTCCCCGAGTGAGACTCATACGAAGAAATGTGGCAGACCTGTTCGGAGTATCTGTGGTTCCAATGTTTCTACGATCGATATCATCTACATCTACATCTACGCGATTACTCTGCTATTCACAATAAAGTGCCTGGCAGAGGGTTCAATGAACCACATTCAAGCTGCCTCTCTACCATTCCACTCTCGAACGGCGCGGGAAAAACGAGCACTTAAATTTTTCTGTGAGAGCCCCGATTTCTCTTATTTTATCGTGATGATCATTTCTCCCTATGAAGGTAGGTGACAACAGAATTTTTTCATAATCGGACGAGAAAACTGGTGATTGAAATTTCATGAGAAGATCCCGTCGCAACGAAAAACGCCTTTGTTTTGATGATTTCCACTCCAATTCACGTAACTTGTCTGTGGCACTATCTCCTCTTTTTCGCAATAATACAAAAGAGCTGCCCTTCTTTGAACTTTTTCGATGTCATCCGTTAGTCCCACCTGACGCAGGTCCCACACCGCACAGCAATACTCCAGGATAGGGCGGACAGGCGTGGTGTAAGCAGTCTCTTTAATAGACCTGTTGCACCTTCTAAGTGTTCTGCCAATGAATCGCAGTCTTTGGTTTGCTCTACCCACAACATTATCTATGTGTTCGTTCCAATTTAAGTTATTTGTAATTGCAATCCCTAAGTATTTTGTTGAATTTACAGCCTTCAGATTTGTGTGACTTACCGCATAGTCGAAATTTAGCGGATTTCTTTTCTTACTTTTCTTACTCATGTGAATAACTTCACACTTTTCTTTATTCAGGGTCAATTGCCACTTTTCGCACCATACAGATATCTTACCTAAATCGTTTTGCAAGTCGTTTTGGTTATCTGATGACTTTACAAGACGGTAAATGACAGCATCATCTGCAAACAATCTAAGAGGTCTACTCAGATTTTCTCCTATGTCGTTAATATAAATCAGGAACATCTCCTTGGGGAACGCCGGATATTATTTCTGTTTTATTCGATGACTTTCCGTCTATTACTACGAACAGTGACCTTTCTGACAGGAAATCACGAATACAGTCGCACAACTGAGTCGATTCCATAGGCACGCAGTTTGGTTAGAAGGCGCTTGTGAAGAACGGTGTCAAAAGAGTTCTGGAAATCTAAAAATATAGAATTAATTTGACATCCCCTGTCTGAGGCACTCATTACTTCATGAGTATAAAAAGCTAGTTGTGTTTCACAAGAACGATATTTTCTGAATCCGTGCTTACTATGTGTCAATAAATCGTTTTCTTCGAGGTACTTCATAATGTTCGAACATAGTATATGTTCCAAAACCCTACTGCAAATCTAAGTTAGTGATATGTCCCAGTAATTCAGCGGATTACTCCTACTTCCCTTTTTGGGTATTGGTGTGACTTGAGCAATTTTCCGGTCTTTTGGTACGGATCTTTCTGCGAGCGAGAGATATACAATCTGGACTGGAAGCCTTGCCTTTATTTAGTTATTTAAGCTGCTTTGCTACACTGAGGATATCTACTTCTGTGTTTCCATCTTGGAAGTTGTTCTTGATTGGAATTCCGGAATATTTACTTCGTCTTCTTTGGTGAAGGGGTTTTGGAAAACCGTGTTAATCTAAGGGAATGCGCTAAATCTTCCTGAAGAATAAACATACGAATCAAATATAAGAATTGATATGAGAATGAAAATCAGAAAATGAGAACTTAAAGAGATTGTAGTTCTTAGCCATATCGTACACATATACATAATCCAATAAATGTAGGACATTTGTTGTGAAATACAGCAGCAATTTTATAATTAATATAACGCCCTTGTCTCCCCAACTTTGATTAGAAGCAGTCTTGTAGTAACCTTCTACGGACATGAGCAGATAACGAAAACAAAATAACATTAAATAAAAAAAAACGATAACAGGATTTCGAACACGGGGCGCAAAATCAGAAAGCCACGATGCTGGCCATTGAGCCACTATTTTGCCTGGTAAACGGTATATAAAGTAGCTCGAAAATACCTTGAAATCTTTGACCGTCGTTATCTACGGATAAGCCGAGACACGTGTTTGGTTATTTTGACTCGTCTTCCACTGAGCGAAGTTTCTGGAAAATTGGGTGACAGCAGTTGCTGTGTTCTCCTCGTAAGTCTTTATTAACAACAGTGTATTGACACAGACGTGCCATCGCCTATAATTACAGTGTTACAGAACGCAGAAATAAGCTGCGCTTTTTCTTTTTTCTTTTGTATACCTATGCATCGCCGATTTGCCACTGAAAGTAACACAAGTTGCGCAAACATTCAAATTTACAGATGATTCAGTCATAGCTGTATTTAATTACAGAAAGAAATAGCTTACCGCGAGGACATCAGTCTGGAAATAAGGAAACGGATCATGAAAGCATTTCTTTGGCGTGTGGGCCGATATCAGTGTGAAACTTGGACAATAGAGAAGACGTCTAGATGCCCTGGAGATCTGCTGCTTCACACGGATGATGAAGATCAACTGGCGAAATAAAGTTACCAGTTAAGAGGAACTGAGAAGAGTACCGAAGACCAGATCTCTATGGATGCAAATGTAAACAAGAACACCTTTTAAGACATAATAACATCACTGGAAGAATAGCATATTCAGCTACTGAGGGAAGGAATCCATAGGAACGACCAAGGACGTCATTCATGCAGCAGATTATAATGACGTGGGGTGAGCTACGTATACGGAAATGAAGAGGGAGGCAGGCAGAAGAGTGGAATGGCGTTCTGCTGCAAACCAACCCCCGGGGTTGAGCACTGAAGAAGAAGAAGTAGCAAGCTTACTTAAGAAGAGTTGGGTCAACCAGTGGCAGACTGTGACAGAGCCAAGAAAGAGTGCTAGTGAAGAACTTCAGATGTAATGTTACAGAAGAAGTCTGAAAATAAATGGACTGACAAGATAAGAAATGAGAAGGTTCTCCACAGAAACGACGATGAAACGAATGCGAGGAAATCGTGGTTAGAAGAAGGGCCAGGTTGCTAAGACGTCTGCTAAGAGGTAACTAAATAGCTTCCATGGTACTACAATGAGCCACAGAAGGCAAAAAACTGTAGGGGAACAGAGACTGGAATAATTGAGAACGTTGGATGAATGAAATGAATGTGTTGGCACAGGAGATTAACGCCTGGCGCGCCGCAATCAGGCCACATTGGAAAAATTAGGCAGTGTAGGTTTTTAATCGTAATAACACACATTCCGAAGCAGGTTGCAAAAACTTCAGGTCGATGTCGGAGTTATTAGAGACCGCACACTTGCTTAGAACATGTAAAGAACCAAAACACTTTTACCACTGCCCAGCACGAAGCTGAATGCCACCTGAAGGCATTGCGTACACACGACGCGGTAAGGAAATTACAGAATCGGGGAAGAGGCGAATGGGGAATAATTCTAGCGACAATACGAGCTACAAATTCAGAAATTCACTGACATAAATGATTTTGACTAAGGTCAGATTACCAGGGCCCTGAGCATGGGAATGAACATCTCGGAAATGGCTAGCTGGTCGGCTGTTTGCGTGCTACTATCGCGAACATCTACGGAAAGCGATTGAAAGACGGCGATTCCACGAGTGTGCGACAAAGTGATGGACGTCCGCGCCGCATCACAGAACATGGAGGCCGGAGGCTTGATCTCTCTGTGAAGCACATAAAGTCATGATCTGTGGCAGCTCTCGTGACTGAGTACAGTGCTGGTGCAGACACTAGTGCTTTGGAGTACACCGTAAAGCGCACAGTGTTGAAGAAGAGACTCCGCCGTTGATCACTCCTACGTGTTCGCTTGTTGCTCCAACAGCATCGTTAATTACGACTGCAGTGGACTTGGGATCATCGAGGTTGCGCCGCGGATCAATGGTGACATGTCACCTGACCGTATGAATCACGTTTCTTGTTACACGAGGTCAGTGGTAGTTTTTGGATAAACATTTATCTAAGCGAACGGCTGCTCGAAACACGCGCCGCTCCACTGACGCAGGACGTAGGGGGGCAGTATTATACCGAAGGAGACATTCACATGGGTTTCCATGTCACCTGTGGTAGCAAACAAAGGCTACGTGAACATTATTGTGGACCACCTGCATTCTCTCAAGTTTTACGTCTTCACCGACGGCGATAGCATCTGCCAACAGGACAGCCGTCCGTGTCACAGTACCACAGTCGTGCTTCAGTGGTTTGAACAGCATGCGGGTGAGTTCGAGGTGACGCCTTGTGAACCTAATCGTAATATGAACGCGATAGAAAACATCGGAAATTGCGAAACCTCTGGTTCTACACACCTCCGAAAATCTGCCAAGGACTTGTCGAATCCATGCCACACCGAATCTCTGCTGTATTGAGTTCCATATGTTGAGTAACATGTCATTAAGCAGGTAGTCATACTGTTTCGTCTCATCAGTATATATTACGCAAGCAACTGTACAATGAGTTCATTATATCTCAACGTAACTTCATCAGAGCTGCTACCAGTATCTGCTGCCCAGTTAAATAAAAGAAGAAAAACAATTATTACATCCATCACTGCAGTCACAAAAGAGACAATAATGTGGTATTTTACAGTAATGATCTCACCGTCGACGGGATGTTAAGCCACAATCATCTATAGAACGACATCAAGCTGTCTAAAATTCATTTTACACAATGAACGAGTCAACAATGGTGTAATTTGAAATTTGGAAATACAAATACCCTGTAAACTGGTGAGATTCTTTGGGTATAATAGCCAGGCCTAGGTAAAAGCCAGTACGAAAGCGAACTTCAACTTTGGAGCCAGAAGAAGTATTTCATATTGGAGTTTTGAGCTCAGTTCCCGTGCTTGCGGAAAAATAATGATTAATTAATAATGATTTCGCGTTTTTGCAAATAAACAAATTATTCTTTTGTTTTGTCACCCAAACACGTTTCACCACATTTGTTTTCTAATTTTACTTTCCTGAAACACATACAAATAGATTATGTTTTGGTTAGGGAACAAGATACATCAGATTTTGTTCTATTCAATTTATACATGCATTTTACCTTCTATTTTAAACTGTGTGTGTCTTGTGGCCGACAGCCAAAATGTCTAAATTAGTACATTGTATGTCTAAATTTGTACACCTTGTTATCTGCAAACATGATGGATGTTAGAAAGTCGACTGAATTGAATTTTTGTATATTACCCAATCTTTAGAATGTATGTTCTGGTGGAATTCGTGACCTATGCCTGTTTTTGGCCTTGTCATTGTAGTGTTTGGCTAGTCCTGAGCTGTGACAAGTTTGTTTTTATGTACTAAACGAGCTTTTGTGTAGTTGAGCTGAACCTGTGGACATCGGTAAAAGTTTTGGTAGCTCAGGTATGGCGAACCATTTCGTGTACTTCGTTATTCATGGATTATGTCTCGTATTTTGACAGTGTTTATGAGCAGGGGAAAACTGAGCCATTCAGGCAAGACTCACGGTCTACATTCACAGCGTCCGGTCCGGCACACACAGATTCAGTCTGTCAGGAAATTTTGAAACAACGCACACCCAGCTGCTGTGTGAAAGACTCATTCTGGAAGCAATCTCATGTCCTGCAGTCTATTGACTAGAAAGTGGCTAAACCATTTTGCCGTTTTTCAGGAGACCAGGAAGGTTTGAAGGAGGAGTTCTGCGAAGTGTAGAGACTGGAGGAGAGAGATAAGCAGAAGTAAAGCTGAGAGTGCGGGTCGCGAACCTCTACATATTCTGTATTAACTGCTGAAGTTCTGTTGTTTAATTTCTTTAACCTACACGTAGAACCAGTTCAAACAATATACCAGCATAGCACAAAGGAAACGTTCTGCAAGAAATATTTGCTTATTGTAAATAACTTCAAGAATGTGTTGGTAATGATTACGCTTTGGATCAACATTCGTGCAACAATGAAGTTCACTGCATTTCAGCGCAATAAAAGACCTGAAAAAATGGCGCGGTTGGTAAAAGGATTGACCACGAAAAGCAAGGCTACGGGTTCGAGTACCGGTCCGCCAAATAATTTTAATCGGTCAGGAAGTTTTCAGAGTTGAATTTACTCTCTCTTTGTTCTCCGCTACATCAGCAAACACATTAGTCACTGCCCGCATACTTCAGATCTGTCTCGTCACTTTTCTTTTGTGTGTTCTTCCCACTTTACTGATACGTTCACAATTATTTTGGCACCTGAAATTGCAATTATGAGGCAATAAAAATGACAGCAAATTGATGTTTTAATATTTGTGGGGTTTAGTAAATGATCGAGAAAGATGACGGAGTAATGAAACAGTTTGAGCGTAAGTTGCTGATAATTGTCTTCCGTTCCAGTATCTTAGCAGACATTACCAGTCTTGATGAAAAAGTTCTAGAAAATTAACTTAGCGAAACAAAATACTTAAACATAACTTGACGGACTTAAAAATATTACCTCATGAATATCCTGTTAAGGAATTAAAGCTATTCATTCAACAAACGTGATCGCTCTCAACTTGACAAAAAACGTACATACAGTGGGCTTCAAAGCACACGTCTACATATGGCGATCGCTGCAAGTGATGTGTTGAAACGTTTGGGTTCGACACATTTGTCTTAATACTAGCGGTCTCTAATGGTTGTAAGCAAAACCCCTCCATTTAGTTTCATCTTATCTGCTTTATCTTAAGCAACCCTACTACTGAAATGGAACCTAGACGGATGTCTACAGGATGCAGATCCAAGGGTTAAAGAGAGGAGGGGGGGGGGGGGAGGCTCAAAGCTCGTTCCGCCCCCCCCCCTGCAGCAGTTATTTGTATAATAATTTATTACGTCACGACCGCTTAAATACATATAAAATATCGCCATTAACGATTTCGGCAGGTAGCTGCCATCTTCAGATGTGATAAAATCCACTACAAGACTTTGTGCAGATATACACTCCTGGAAATTGAAATAAGAACACCGTGAATTCATTGTCCCAGGAAGGGGAAACTTTATTGACACATTCCTGGGGTCAGATACATCACATGATCACACTGACAGAACCACAGGCACATAGACACAGGCAACAGAGCATGCACAATGTCGGCACTAGTACAGTGTATATCCACCTTTCGCAGCAATGCAGGCTGCTATTCTCCCATGGAGACGATCGTAGAGATGCTGGATGTAGTCCTGTGGAACGGCTTGCCATGCCATTTCCACCTGGCGCCTCAGTTGGACCAGCGTTCGTGCTGGACGTGCAGACCGCGTGAGACGACGCTTCATCCAGTCCCAAACATGCTCAATGGGGGACAGATCCGGAGATCGTGCTGGCCAGGGTAGTTGACTTACACCTTCTAGAGCACGTTGGGTGGCACGGGATACATGCGGACGTGCATTGTCCTGTTGGAACAGCAAGTTCCCTTGCCGGTCTAGGAATGGTAGACCGATGGGTTCGATGACGGTTTGGATGTACCGTGCACTATTCAGTGTCCCCTCGACGATCACCAGTGGTGTACGGCCAGTGTAGGAGATCGCTCCCCACACCATGATGCCGGGTGTTGGCCCTGTGTGCCTCGGTCGTATGCAGTCCTGATTGTGGCGCTCACCTGCACGGCGCCAAACACGCATACGACCATCATTGGCACCAAGGCAGAAGCGACTCTCATCGCTGAAGACGACACGTCTCCATTCGTCCCTCCATTCACGCCTGTCGCGACACCACTGGAGGCGGGCTGCACGATGTTGGGGCGTGAGCGGAAGACGGCCTAACGGTGTGCGGGACCGTAGCCCAGCTTCATGGAGACGGTTGCGAATGGTCCTCGCCAATACCCCAGGAGCAACAGTGTCCCTAATTTGCTGGGAAGTGGCGGTGCGGTCCCCTACGGCACTGCGTAGGATCCTACGGTCTTGGCGTGCATCCGTGCGTCGCTGCGGTCCGGTCCCAGGTCGACGGGCACGTGCACCTTCCGCCGACCACTGGCGACAACATCGATGTACTGTGGAGACCTCACGCCCCACGTGTTGAGCAATTCGGCGGTACGTCCATCCGGCCTCCCGCATGCCCACTATACGCCCTCGCTCAAAGTCCGTCAACTGCACATACGGTTCACGTCCACGCTGTCGCGGCATGCTACCAGTGTTAAAGACTGCGATGGAGCTCCGTATGCCACGGCAAACTGGCTGACACTGACGGCGGCGGTGCACAAATGCTGCGCAGCTAGCGCCATTCGACGGCCAACACCGCGGTTCCTGGTGTGTCCGCTGTGCCGTGCGTGTGATCATTGCTTGTACAGCCCTCTCGCAGTGTCCGGAGCAAGTATGGTGGGTCTGACACACCGGTGTCAATGTGTTCTTTTTTCCATTTCCAGGAGTGTATGACAGATATACATAAAACAGTTAGGAACGCCGAACATCATGAAGTCAACTATGAAATTTCAATGACTGTACCACATCTCATTGCATTGTAGAAATGAGTAAGAAGTGATTATATTTTTACGTATATGAATATCCATATTTTACAAGTACCTTTCGGAGAATAAGGAAGCGTAAAAACTGAGAGCCTCGAAAACGAGAAGAAATCGTAGATCTTGCACTCTAGGTTCAACAAGGATGCCTTTCTATTTCTTGTATGAGGGCCACCTCACGTAGATGGACTTGTGGTCCAACTGACCCGTCCACAGACTAACCGTATCCGCTGCCGACAACAGAACATATCCGACACGGTTCGTGAATCCATAGGTACAATCGGCAAACCACAGGATGATGACTTAAGAAGGACAGAAAGGGAAAGACCCTTCACTAAAATTATATATATATATATATATATATATATATATATATATATATATATATATATATATATATATATACTGCATCCCCTACAGCAAGCGAAGCGAGTGAAACAATCAGCATTTCCCTCATTTACAAATGGTTCAAATGGCTCTGAGCACTATGGGACTCAACTGCTGAGGTCATAAGTCCCTAGAACTTAGAACTACTTAAACCTAACTAACCTAACGACAACACACACATCCATGCCCGAGGCAGGATTCGAACCTGCGACCGTAGCGGTCGCGCGGTTCCAGACTGTAGCGCCAGAACCGCTCGGCCACCAGCGGCCGGCCCTCATTTACACATACGTTTTGCCATAGTTCGCAGAACAGTGTTTCTAGTTGTAGTGCTTTATGAAATACTGATGATTAGAGGGCATACTTCGATTTTATGTTGTGTAAATTATGACGTTATCCAAGTCGTGACCGTTTTATTCTATTATAATTACTAAATTTGCTCACGTATCGTTTTAAACGATATATTGTTTTGAACTGCAAATTTCTTGGTCGTTGCGCAAAAGTAATTTAATTGAAGGATGCTAACAAGTTATTATTATTACATTAAAATATTTTCTATACTATTGTAATTAAGCAATTTATAATCAGTATTCAAAACATTTTACATAATTTATTTTTATTATTATTATTAAAATCACACACATCTAACACGGTAAAAGTGGAGGTAACGGCATATTACATTTGGGTTTGCGGAGGAGAGAGGGGATCCACGCCCGGTTGTTTATTCGTCCGTTAGTCGCTGACTAACAATATGCCGTGCTGGTATTCTATAAGCATTGTAGTTGTCTGCGACTCTCACTTGGATCTGTGTTTCAATACCGAAGCAGTTAGCGCCGTGTTGCTTTTGTGTCCAGCGCTCCTGAGACCTGTGTTTTTACTGACAAATAGCTCGTAGTGCTACCGAGATGCTTTTAGAATCCTCATTACTTCCATCTGTGTTTGAATCCCAAACAAATCTTTTATATTCCTATAAGTCATATCTGTCGTTTGTGTTCTACTTCTACATGGTTTCCCAAAATATACCGACAAGCTTTAGGAACAGGTTTTTTACACCAAAACAAGGAAAAATGTCTAATGAACGTGGGCTGTAAAGAGCTATGAGCACTTGTTCAGTAGAAGAGATGTGTTTCGCACCAGCGGAAATGAACAAGTTCTCAAAACTCCTAAGGTATGCATTTTAGAGCCCATGTTTACTGGACAGTTTCTTTCTTGGTTTGGTAGGGAAATCAAAGTCCTTGCTGTAGAAGAAATATGTTTCATAGGATTGAAGATGAAGCATTTTAGAGCCCATGTTTACTGGAGTTTTTTCTTGTTTCGGTGTAAAAAAACCTGTCCCTGAAGCTTGTCGTGTTTTTTGGGACACCCTGTCTATCTAGATGTACATACGTTCTCTGCAAACCAAAAGTGCATGTAAAAGTAAGATAGGTCATGTGGGGCTACTTGCCGTTCAAATCTCATATGGCGTGTGGGAAGAATTATTGCTTAAATACCTCTGTGTTCTGTAATTAGTCTAATATTGTGTGCAGGACCCTTTCAGGAGCGATACGTAGTGGGACGAAGAATATCTGTACAGTCTTCAATTACTATTGTTTCCTGAAATTTTGTAAGTAAGCTTTCGCTGGATAATTTGTGTCTACCTTCCGGAGTCTACATATACGGGTCACTCAACAATTCTATGATACTGTCCCGTAAGTAAAATAAACGTGGGACCATTAAAAACAGCTGAGGCCACGTAACTATTGTACGAATAATTACGTGCATCTCTGTATATATTTCGTAACATCTGACGCCACCTTTGTTTTGTAAACGTCGCTACCGCTATCTTCGTGTTTATTTCGTAACATCTTACATCATCTTCGTTTTGAATGCGACGTCAGTGTGCGGGGAAGCAAGCACCTTATCTGGCCAGCAATCGTTGTGAGTTAGAGAAAGTGTTTCTCCTACTTTTCCACCGAACCCTTAGTTCGGGCTTAGTGGGCAACCTGGTTATTCTTGCGGTTGAAAAAAGAGTTATGCCACTCCGTAACATGAAATTTGATATTGTTATAACAATGTAATTTCTTAGTAGAAGGATGTAAAGTATGTAGAAGTAAGGGGCCCAGAGTTTGAACATTACCAGATAAAGTTTCCCCAAAACTTGATGTTTTACAAAATTATACATCCGGCTTGATTTAAAGATTTCGATTTTGATAATATGTTGTTAGGACATATTCTATGAAGTTTTTGCCAATAATTTTCGAGCTTTTAAAAGAAATGTAAGATTCGGACTAGAAGTAAGAAAAAGGTAACAAATCAACCACTATTTAGGAATAAGCTAGAATGTAGAGGTTACAGTAGCATATTCTGTTTAGTCAATGGTTCCGAGGTATCTAGTTTCAGAAAGATTATTTTCTTTAAAAAGCGTACAGCGACGGCTGAACAGACAGTTCATGGAGCAAAGATCACTTAAAGTTCCATTTAAAAAATAGTGCCAATTATACTTATTAAGATACAGAAATGAAACGGAAATGAAATGTTCTTTAAACATAGATCTACGATAGGAAAAATTAGAGAAGCCAAATAAAACGCATTTGCGAAAATTATCAGTGATTTAGTATGCCGAGGGGTGCTTTTAGAGCACTCAGGCAGGTTCGCTGGGAGTTTACAAGTCCCGTATAGCACCGAGGCTGGCTCGAGGCCTCATTCCCTCACTGGCTTTGCTGCCGTCGTTCAGCAAGTTGTGCCGCGCTTCGCGATGCGCTGCGCGATGCACGACTGCACTAACAGCAATCGTTAACGGGAGGCTCGGACGGATGTGCACGGACACCTTCTGAGAGATCGCGAGAAACTTTATTACAGCTGTCAGGAATGGAGCTTCCCTGTGAGCTGCAAGTAGTTAAACTTCTCATCCGTTTCGGTCTAGCATGTTCCGTGCGCCGTCCGCATTCTAAATCCGCATGGTGAGACGAGTATTAAAACCTTCCAATTTTAGGCGAGTTAAAATGCCTTTTGAAATACGCAAACAATTTGTCCCAGAAAAGGAGTTTACCAATAATGGAGCTTTGAGGATATTTAGATTCTGAACTATGCCGAAGGCTGAGGAGATTATTTTCATTTACGTGATCTGTGAATAAGATGTGCGTGTTAAATAATAGATTTCTGAATATACATAATTCCTACAAGGAATGAACTTTAAATCTGTCGACATTACTTCGTGTCTCCCTTGAAGTAGGAATTTATTATTCAGCCACAGCGAGCTGAAATGTGGATAAGTGGACTGCAAATTGCCACTAACACGCTTAGGACTAATTGCGGGTTGTTCATTTAAATAATTTACAGGACACCATGCCGTGGATGAACTTCCGTTGTAGGAAGTCGACGAAGTATAAACAAATAAGACGTAAAAATAAATAGCGGCCTCCCCACAACCGGCACCCACTTAGCTATTTCGAAACCAAGGTGTCACCTCGCTTTCCAGAGACGTCACCTGTGTTACATCGGCCTTGGTTGCTTTTTTTTTCGTACACCCACGAGCGGCTCGCCAGGAGCCAGCTCCGGCGTGTTCCAGGGCAGGCGCCACCTGAGCCGCGCCTCTTGTCGGATTAGGCGGGGCGGCCCCGCGTCGCTGCTCTCGCGCCGGAGCCGAGCCGAGCGGGAAGGTGCAATTTGCGAAATTTCATTAGCATATCTATTACCGGCTAACGCCCCCGGCCGCCCAGAGGGGAAAGAGCGAGCCGCGAGCCCTCCCCCCACCCCACCCCCACCCCCCCCACACGCCGCGCTTCCGGCTTGATTAAATGCTGGCCCGACAGAGTGCGCGGGGGAGCGCGGAACCCCATTGGGGATAATTAATTTTCGATTGCCCTCCAATCTTGGCACATGCACCGCAAATAAAGCGGAGCGCGCTGCGTTAGGGCGGCAAGTGCCGTGCGCTACTGCACGCACGCTTTCCCATGCACTTGGGCAGCGACGTGCAGCGTTATTCGCCACCAATGCACAGCGCGTCGACTTGCTGGTTAGTCATATTTTCCTCACGAGCTGAAGCACCGATTCCGAAGAAGAAGGAAGAGAGGAACATTAAGCTTAATGTCCCGTCGGCCACTAGGTCATTACAGATGCAGCACAAGCTCGGTCGGGTTGAGGAAGTATGGAACAGAAAATCGGTCTTGTTCTTTCATAGGAACCACGTCGGCATTCGCCTTGAAAAACGATTTAGGAAAATCAGGGCTAACCTAAACCTAGATGGCCAGACGACGATCTGGACCGTAGCCCTCCAAATACTGTGCCACCTTGCTCTGTGATTCAGAAGTGACATAATATCATCACAGTGTGTAATCTTCTGCAAAATGTATAAATAAATATGGCTATGACCAAGTTGAAATCCCTGTAACAGATTCAATTATCCCTTTCCTTCTCTCTCTCTCTCTCTCTCTCTGCCTGTCTCCCCTCCTCCCCTCCCCCCCCAAACATACACATACAGCACACAAAGAGAGAGGGAGAGGTATAGTAAATGTGTTCCTAAACTATAACTAACATCGGGAAGAGAGAATGGGGCGCGAGTGTTTCCTATAACCAAAATTATAGACAATGTTCGTACGAACGTATGAACCACAAAGCGTTGTTACAGAGTTACATCCTATAGGGTTACAGGACGGAGGGTGACGACACCACAGTACATGCTCACAAAGGTAAAATCGCCTGTATTTGATTACTGGAAAACCCCCGAAGTGTTCTTTAGTCGCTTTTTCCTTAATCGCTCACGACAGCACATTACCCTCGCGACATTTACGTGTCGTGTCTTATTTAGTGGGCCTGTGTATGTGACTTAGGTACGCGCTAGTCTACAATTTCAATTCAGTTCAATGCATTGCCATAAATTTTGGACTTGTTATCCATAAAATTTAAATAGGTCCTACATATTCAGTAACCACGATAACATTCAATACTTTATGTTATATATATATATATATATATATATATATATATATATATATATATATATATATATATATATATATATAGCCTGGCAAGCAACATGAAGCACCCATACGACATGGTGTCATGTTCATCTAACTTTACAGACGTACACAGCATCGGCGGATATTAGAGTTGTAATCCTCGGTGACAGTAGAACGGTCACCAGAGTGCATTAGTGTTGTTATCAGGCCTGGTGAGGTATATAATGGGCATGAACATCGTCAAATGTTGGCTGATCATTGTGAAGAACACAGAGACGCCGTGTAGCCGTTGGACATAGCTTTAACTACACCTGACAGACTTTGAAACGGGCCTTATTGTGGATCTACATTTAGTCGGTTTGTCGAGTCGTGCAATATCCACATTTGTGGGACAATCGTATATAAGGGGCAGTGGCCCGATGTTAAATTCCATGGGAACGCCAAGGCAGGCACAGTCGCCATGGAAATTCCGGTCGACCACGTCCGACAACCTTAAGGGAGAATCGCACCAACCACATTTTAACCCGTTCACGTCTTCACCTGCCATCCGAGGTCAAGTAATGGACGCCCTGCAACATTCTGTATCATCCCGCACCGTTGGTCGGGGATAGGCAGCAGTTGGACCAGGAAATTACCATCCAATGCGTAGAATGCCGTTAACACCACTTCACAATTGACTGTGTTTGCAGTGATGCCGTGACTGGGAAACATTGCCGCAGTGTGTTCAGTGATGAATCGCAGTTCTGCACTATCCCAGATGACCACCGTCGGAGTGTATGGCGGCGATCTGGGCAGTGGTACCAGTCTTCGAGTAGTATTTTGTAGACGTTATTTCGTGATGATACTACTGGCGTCACGGTCTCGCGAGCCATCGGGTATGTCTTCAGGTCACGGCTGGTACTGACTAAGGCAACTATGACGGCAGAACGGTACGTCATGGACATCCTCCGTCCTCATGTATTTCTTCTCATGCGATAGTATCGCGGTACCATTTTTCAATGCTTGTCCACACATGGCACGTGTCGCTATGAGCTGTCTGCGTGATGTTGAGGTACTCCCGCAGTCATCAATCACCGAACACAAGATGATTCCATTCAACAACAGTCCATGCTTCCTGACCACCGCACCACTTCAAATGTAACCATATGAGTTGTGGTGTTAACGTCAGCCTACGCGGGGACCGTAATTCCTTAGTCCGGCTGCTGGTAGTGTGCGGTATGACATAGAATGTTGCAGGGAGTTCATTACTTGCCGTCGGATGGTAAGCGAAGATGTGAAAGAGTTACGATATGCCTGGTGCACAAAACAGCGATCATCCCTTGTGGCGGTCGGAGAACTTTAATGACAGGTATACCTGTCCTCACGTTCTTATGCATTCCAACATCGGACGACTGGCGCATCCGAATCCCCCAAAAATATGGACATTACTCAATTCGACGAGCCGGTCAAATGGAGATCCACAATGAGGCCCCCTTTCAGAATCAGTCATTTGCTGACAACGTTGTCTCCCAATAGTATGTGTTAACTCCGTGACCTTCACAGCGATCACTCAACTTCTGACGCTGTTCACACCCTTTATACTGTATATTCTACCAGGTATGGTAACAACACCAAAGACGAACAACAGTAATGGACGCTGGTTGCCGTTCTATCTGTCACAGGGAATTGCAATTCTAATCACATACAAATCCTCGGATGCTGTGTACGTGTACGAAGTTGCTTTGACAGCCGGCTATGTCTTCTGGGTGCTTCACTCACAACTACACCTACATGTAGACCTATTGCTACTGCAATATTCTTATACCCCGCTGGTATGTGTGCACCTCGACAGTCTTTACGTACACGCAAACCCAAGTGAGCGACCTTTTTTTTTTTTGTATAGTTTGTCTCAAGTAGAAAACCACAACATGCGGTAACAAGAGAGAAAATACAGGTGATTATGTTACTTCAGCGAAACACGTCTGGGCAAAAAGAAAAAAAATTGTGTTTGCTGAAGGCGGAACCTATTCAGTAACAAAATTTATTTGCATGCAAACACGGACACAGTAGTGAGCTCAATCTCAAGATGAATATTATTATTATTATGATCATTTTTATTATTATTATTATATTGCACAGGTACCATACAAGTTGTAATGTTTACTCACAGAAGAAGTCTGATTATGCGAGAGAGAGAACCTGAACGCCCTTATGTTACCAGATGAAATAAACGAATAAATAAGTAAATCATAGCCTACTTCCCTCGAACAGAAACTAAGAGGCCCTCCAGCTTAACTTGCTCATCCGAAGGACGCATCATCGTTATACAGGTACACACACTTTCTTTCCAAGCGATACGTCAGAGAGGTTCGATATTTAAACAAGGGCAATGACGCAAGTTCTCGTGATCCGAAAGTGTACACTAGCAACTGTACCCCACTGTCAGTCACGTGATGGTTATGAAAGTTCTTTAACTACCAGGATTCGAAGCGGCCACCTCCTTGTGAGCGGCATTGCAGAAGCGCAGTGTCGGCCATGGGCAACAGTCCATTTGTGGCGACACCTTAGTATAGAGACCTGCAGACCAACAAGATGACACCTGGATCTAGACGAACACCCGAACAAACGTTATGGATACACTATTTCACGTCGTTGATGTCTTAACTGGAGTTTTCACGTCTCTCGACAATTATCGATACAGTTCAATTAGGTCTGGAAACCAAGCAGGTCAATGTAATGAACCTCAACATTTCATCTACAGTCTACTGACGTTATCACCTTTAAAGTCGGTATACGTATAACTTGAAAAGCACTGTGGTCCAATCATGCCTGATCCACCTGGTGCAGCTTAATGCCGAGGATCCATTTTCGAATAGTTCAGACAGTCGTTGTCACAAAGTGGTAAAGTAAGCTCGTCCATGCAGTCGCTGGGATGGATCTGGTAACAAAGGATAAGAACACACCAAACACTGAGTCAAAATCTGTGTTTATGATTAGTGACAAACGTACAATGGTGATTAACACCTACCCGTGTGTGAGTGTTATGTAAGTGTATGATACCATTCGGTCCAAATATAGCCTCTTCTTCCGTCTTTTGGAGGTGGGATCTTACCTCTTTACAGAAAATGCGTGTGCTGCGTCTACCGAAAAGAACATTCCTGATGCTGTAGTCAAACGTATTTCGTCCAGCTAAACATAAAATCTGTTGCACTGGAAATGTAGATACATTATTGTAAGAGACTTTATAACGCAACAGGCCCACGTAGCTTACAGTCGACAATATCACATTCAGACGTGATGTTCAGTGTCCCGATATGGCAAGCAGGTGTCTGTCAGAACATACGCACTTATCAAGGACATTTTTTTAATGTATCGCTCTATAAAACAGCTCTGATACGATTTAATGTGAGAAAGAATAAATCAACAATAGTTTCATGTCATACCTATTGATGGAAAGCTCCTCTGTGAAAGATATACATTGTTGAAACTTCAAATGAAACATCATACAGTCCTGACGATTACAGTACATTACTTAACTGGAGACTATTCGTGTACATTCTTCTTCAACAAATTTTCTGTGCGCCTTGAAACAGAGTGTACAATACCTTATCTCCATAACTACTTCCAACGTTCTACATTTTATCGACTTCCAAAACATTAAACAGTACGAAATAATTTGCTGTGACAAGAGCTTCAGAGAAACTAATCCCAACAATATCCTTCAATGTTTCGAAGGAATCTCGGAAATCAGTGGCTCGAGATGATTATTCCTCCTAGATAAACTTGTAGCTTCTACACTCCAGCGCTACACGGATTTTTAGTCCCACTGGGGGGCCGAACCGCACAATAACCACGGGTTCGGGTGTGGGGCGGCGGTGGGCTGAGTGGACTGCTGTATCCTGTTGTGCGGTTGTGACCCACTGAGGGCTACGGCGGGACGAAGTCTCTCCGTCATTTCTAGGTCCCTGGTTCGATACACAATGCACAATCGCAACCGCTGCACCTCTGCCAGCGTAGATGAGGTCTCTGTCGCGATGTCGCTCGACTCAGAGGTAGTCCATTTGAATCCTGGTGGATGAAATTGTCAACATCAGTATTTCGCCGGCAAGGGGAGAAGAGTTGGTGATCAAAGGTTCTTTCGCGTCAGTATCTCTCAGCACTGTGTCATGGACTAAGAACACTGTTGATACAGAGGTGAAGAGGTTATGCTCTGCAGCCGCTTGAAGGGTGTCACCTATCCTCTCTCTCATCATCACACAATACAACTACACACACTGCGAGTAAAGGGACCACTGTGCACGGGGGAAGAAAACCGTTCCGTTTTCGATTATGCTGCTGACCCTAGTCCGCGAGGACAGACTACTATAGTACGCGAGTCTTTCTTTCCTTACCATTAAGCCGCTTAACACCTTGTTGATGTCTTGTTACTACGCGGAGAAGACTGGAAGTACGGCCAGGATCACAAAGAGTGGTCATTCCACGCCCGAATGCCGCGCATTGAGCTTTGCCCTTCGGTACCGGCGCTGCTGCATGAGCGCATGTCGCGTGTTTGGTGCGCAGACGGAGGGCGGTCGCCGAGCCCCGCAGGCGCGGCCGCGGCCTCGGCCTCCGTGTCGGCGCAGGTGGCCGCCCACGCCGCCGCCGCCCACGCCGCCCACGCCGCCCACGCGGCCGCGGTGCACGCGGCGCACGCAGCCGGCGTCTACTCGCCGCCGCCGCTCGCGCTGTGCCTGGCGCCGCCCGCCTCCGCGGGGGCCGACCAGCCTCCGGGGCCGCCCGCGCCGCCCCCGCAGCAGCAGCCGCCGCCGGGCCCGCCGCCCAGCTACCTGCTGGGGCCCTGCAAGCCGGGCAAGGCGGCGCTCGGCCTCACCTGCGTCGTCTGCGGCGACACCAGCTCGGGCAAGCACTACGGCATCCTCGCCTGCAACGGCTGCAGCGGATTCTTTAAGCGCTCCGTTCGCCGGAAGCTCATCTACAGGTACGTGCCTCGTCTGTCACACCGTTCACAGCTCTACAGGCTCTTCGTCGGTGATGCTCCTGCCACTATCTTCAATGGCATCACCCAGTCTGAATGATATTTCTCTGTTCCCCAATGACTTCAAATTCCGCTAGTTCCGTCTATAAATAGGCGCTTCGGGAATGGCTCGTTTAACCCAGACATGTGAAACATGTGAATAAAACGTCCAAACTACTTACGGAAATGCAGCCGGGTGACGCCTTAGACAATAGCTGGTATTTCGACTGGTGCACAATACGTCATTTTCAGGGCAAGAATGCAACCAGAGAACTCTCTGCAAGTAAATTTAAAATCTCAATATGCAATCGCGTTCTTCTGTCTGATTTGTCATGGTTAACTGAGGTTAGGTTTGGTGTTGCATTAACGAACCTATTTCGATATGTGTTCACTTCTACTTACTTTTTATTCAATGATCAGTCCTGTGAACAGAAATGGAGTTTCGATGGGGAACATTTTGTTAATTATTGTTGACAATCTGCCAGTGGAACATTTCGAGGAACATACTCTGGTGATGGTGGCACTGAAGCTTGCTTGTTTTTCGAGATATATACACGAGGCTTTTGTCTTTAGGCTCATGAAAGTGAGAATCTTTTTAGAACATCTAAGCACAGTTCATCCGAATATTCGCTTCACAGTGGAGGTGGAAAAGGATGACTGCCTTCCCTTTGTTGGTCAAGAGGAAGGTCGACCGTACGTTGGGCCGGGCCCTTTACAGAAAGTCTACTCACACCGATTTATACCTTCACGCTGATAGTAGTCACAGTCCGACTTAAACGACGGATGTTAGCTTAAGAATCACACACGCACAGAACAGCCCGGCGAATGTGCTATTGCACCAGTCATTCTATCCAGTCATTCTATGGGGCAGAACACGGCATGTATTTCAAGTTTTTCGGACAGTGTTATTAAGGACCCAATTGAAATTAAATTATTAAATGACTATATGATTAAAGACGGAGACATTTGCTTAAATTCTGCTTGGAATCCTGCCCTTAGAATTAATGCTACCACATCCGTTGGTAATTAATATTATCGAAGAAGAAGCTGCGTAGCGCAGTCGCCGTAGTGTACTGGTTACGATGCTAGACTGTTGCATGGAGCGTAGTGAGTTCAAAACTCACCTGAACTGTACAATTTTAATTTCTATATTCGGTTCGAGTACATTCTAGAAGTATCCACCAATGGCAAGAATCATTATACTGGAATGTTCTGTAGCTATATATATACAGTATGTGTTCTGGCTGGAGGCACTCCTCCTCCCATCTCCTCAGCCATTGGTATCTTTGTTCTCCCCCCCCCCCCCCCCCCCCCTCACCCTTCTTCGCCTCTTGGCAGGTCCCCGGACTCGCACACGCTACGTGGACATTCGCGCGCCGGAGATCATCGCCATTAGTGTCTCGTGTGTGCCGTCGTGTTTAGCGTTCAGTGTTCACCGTCACACTCCATCGTTCACCTGTGCCATCGCCATCTTCAGTGCTTGTGCGTCGTGTCAACAGTTTGTAGTGTGGATTATCGTCGAGTGTGAACGGCTCCGTGTTTGTACTTATGTGTCTACTGTTTTATTACCCACCGTTATGTAACTTACGTGTATTCTTTCTGTTGTTTTCTCATTGTCTATTCTATGACTGAAGAGCAGCGTAGCATGCTGCTGACAGCCTGCCTGTCTTACAGGTTTTAAAATAACAATAAAGAAAAAAAAATGGCTGGAGGCAGTTCGCTCGGCGCTCTTGTATGTGCAAGTGCTGAATAAACCTTCGTTAAGTGAAGTTAGTGTTCGTCATTCATCTAATTACACCTTCTTCTACGTGACATTATTCTGGTGGAGACGCTGGGTATTGAAACTTGTGATACCGCACATCATCGACGACACAGTGGCTCTCATCAGGCCACGACAGAGCCGCCTTTACGTGGCGAGAAACCCGATTTCGAGCCATATTCAACGGATCGCAATCTATCGGAGACAGAAGAAGAAGAGGACGTTACGATGACAGCAACTGTGTGCCACCACATGAGACATCCTTCCGTGTTCTCTAGTGACAATGGCCAAGATCCAAACAAGCGGCTGAAGGTATATGAGCGTAGAGCCAAATTTAACAAATGGGATGACACCGTGTGTTTGGCTAACGTATTTTTCTACTTGAAGGGCACTGCCAAGCAATGGTATGAGAAAAACGAGAAGTTCCCAAGCTGGGAAGTATTTCAGGCGAAACTGCGCAAGTATTTCGGCGACACACAACGACAGAAGAGCAAGGCGGAAGATAAATTTAAGTGCAGGGCACAGCGTCCAGGAGAAACGACACCAACCTACATTCAAGACGTCTTGGAGCTGTGTAAAATAGTGGATCCTAGAATGAAGGAGGAAGATAAGGTTGCACATCTCATGAAGGGTGTTGCTGAGGACATGTATCAAGCCCTACTCCTGAAGGAGGTTTCGACAGCACACGAGTTTATAAAATGGTGCTAGTATATCTAGACAATGCATCAAAAAAGAATTACATGCACGAAGTTTGAACGGCTTCCAAACGTCGTATCGATGTCTGTGATGGAGGAAGAAACTGATTTTTCAGCCGCGCGGGATTAGCCGAGCAGTCTAAGGCACTGCAGTCATGGACTGTGCGACTGAACCCGGTGGAGGTTCGAGTCCTCCCTCGGGCATGGGTGTGTGTATGTTCGTCCTTTGGATAATTTATGTTATGTAGTGCGTAACCTTAGGGGCTGATGACCTTAACAATTAAGTCCCATAGGATTTCACACACATTTGAACATTTTTGATTTCACAAGTGTTCTTCGTCAGATAATGAGAGAGGAAGTTTAGAAGGCACTTGGATTGCACGGCGAGCAAAAAACCGAGACGCTTCAAGAGGTCACAAGTGAGGAAGTGGAACAGACATTGAACCCAATCTCTCGTCCTTCATTTCCATTTGAAACGGTGAAAAAGTCAAGACCCAGGCAGAGTTACGTTCCTACAATGCTGCATGAGGAACCTGTTTGGGCACCAAGGATAGACTAACGTCTGGAAGACCCAGGACAATCAACCAGTATGTTTCCACTGCGGACGACCGGGACATGTGGTGCGCTATTGTCGAGAAAGACGGCGGACATTTGAGACACCCGCGCTAGAAGACAGCAAAGTGATCTTAGCCGACGTCAACTCCGGGGCGACGAAGATGAACTAGAAGATGTGGGTGCAGGATGACGTAGGTAGGCATCGCCGCAAGCTAGCAGTTGGAGAGGACGCTCCCCAACACACCGATCAAGGTCTCTATCGCCGTTTAAAAGCTCCAGCCGATCACCTAGCCGCCGCAACCTGGAAAACTAAAGGGTGTGACCTTCCTTGGAGGTGAGGCCGCCGAAGAGAAAAATCCTCCGCCGTCGATCACTACAAAAAGGTAGGAAACTTTGTCGATATCCTCATGGATGGCCGGCCAGCCCAAGCTTTTGTGGACTCTGGAGCATTATATTCAGTCATTTCGCAGAAATACCGTCGCCAGTTGCAGAAAACTGTATTCATCGAAGCAAAACATCTCTGCTGAAGGTGGCTAATGGAAAATATGTAAAACCTACAGGAAGATGTGTCATTCGTGTGGATATAGGTGGCCATACACAGCCCTTAGAGTTCATCATCTTACAAGAGTGCAGCCATGACGTAATTCTCGGAAGGGACTTTTTGAAAGTTTCTCAATAAATTATAGATTGTGGTCGCCTGAAGATTATGATAGACGACATGAGATACTGTGGACAGGAATATGCGCATCCGAGTGTGTGGAGACTGTGTGCTGGATGAAGTGATCATTCCTGCAGTCGGCGCTAGAAAAGTAACTGTCATGTGTCATGCCATGCATCAACCCATGGATCTTGTAGTGGAATGTATGAGAAGCATACCACTGAAGAATAACTTGGTCAGCCGGCCGCGGTGGTCTCGCGGTTCTAGGCGCTCAGTTCGGAACCGCGTGACTGCTACGGTCGCAGGTTCGAATCCTGCCTCGGGCATGGATGTGTGTGATGTCTTTAGGTTAGATAGGTTTAAGTAGTTCTAAGTTCTAGGGGACCGATGACCACAGATGTTAAGTCCCATAGTGCTCAAAGCCACTTTTTTTTTTTTTTTAATAACTTGGTCATCCCAGCCTCTGTCGTCTCGTTTAAGAACGGATTCGGTGAATCGTGGATAGTTAACTGTCGCCGAGGTCCGCAGATCCTTCCAAGACGCATGTGCGTAGCAAACGCTGAGCCGTTAATTGCAGAACAGCTGAGCGTCATAGAAACCTCCCATGCCGAGACAAGATCTTCCAGCTCGACTATCACCAGATCTCACTAAGGAACAACAGAAGAAGCTACTTGCCATCTTTCAAGAGTTCTCTGAATGCTTCAATCCACAGGTGAAGAGCAAATTAGACAAATCAACGGTGAAGCAACGGATTAGCACTGGAGACCATCAACCAATAAGCCAGAGAGCATACCGTGAGTCAGCAACACAATGTCGAATAATTCGAGACGAGGAAGAGTAAATGATGAAGAATGACATCATTAAGCCTTCGCAGAGGCCATGGTCGTCATCAATGGTTCTCGACAGGAAGAAGGATGGCAGTTGGCGCTTTTGTGTTGATTACAGGAAGCTTAATAAGATAACTAAAAAGGACGTTTACCATCTTCCACGAATTGACGATACACTAGATTGTCTGAAGGGGGCTAAGTTTTTCTCAACCGTGGACAGGTATTCGGGATACTGGCAAATCGAAGTCGATGAGGCTGATCGTGAGCAAACTGCATTCATCACCCCTGAGGGCCTGTATGAATTTAAGGTAATGCCGTTTGGTTTGTGTAATGCACCAACAACTTTTGAACGGATGATGGTAATCTTCTAAGTCACCTGAAGTGGACGATGCGTCTTTATTATTTAGATGACATTATAGTGTTCTCAGAGACATTTGATGAACATATAAAAAGACTGAGGGCCGTTCTTAAGTGTCTCCAACAAGCCGGACTAAAACTTAAACCAAGAAAGTGTCTCTTTGGAGCAAAAGAAAATAAATACTTGGTCACCTTGTGTCAAACGAAGGTGTACGACCAGACCCAAAAAGGTGAGATCTATAACGGAATTTCCTATTCTTAAAAGTATTCGAGATGTGAGAAGCTTCCTCGGATTATTTTCTTATTACCGTCGTTTTATCAAAGACTTTTGTATCAAATCCAGGCCACTCCAAGAGTTGTTAACAGCCGATGCTAAATTTATCTGGGGTGGTACTCAACAAGATTCTTTCGATGTGCTGCGAAAAGCTCTGACGGCTGACCCTGTACTTCGTCTGTATGATGAGAGAGCACCTACAGAACTACACACATGCCAGTGGGTATGGGATCGGTGCTGTTCTGGTACAGATTTTGGGTAAAAAAGAGAAGGTTATAGCGTATGCTTCTAGGACACTTACAAAAGCCGAGAGAAACTACTCAACTACAGGAAGAGAATGTCTTGCTGTGGTCTGGGCCATGTGCAAATTTCGACAGTGTCTCTATGGAAGGCCTTTCACAGTTGTTACAGACCATCATTCGCTTTGTTAGTTGACAGGTCTTAAGGTTCCAACAGGAAGACTCGCCAGGTGGTCACTACATCTTCAACAGTATGACATTACCATAGTGTACAAAAGTGGACGAAAACACCAAGATGACGACTGTCTCTCAAGAAACCCTGTGCAAGACCATCAAGACTTTGATGAAGATAGTGACTGTCTCGCTGCCCTCCAGCATCTCTCTGCTGAGCAGCGGAAGGACGCCAAGATATCTCAAATTATGCTTGCCTTAAATCAGTCAGAGGATGTGAAAGGACAATTTAAGGTAGTTAATGGATTGCTTTGCAAGAAAAACTTTAATCCGTTTGGAAACAGGTGGCTACAGTGATTCCTAAGCACATGCGCTTAGATATTCTCAGGAATTGCATGACACACCTGAGGCCGGTCATTTAGGATCCGCAAGAGATTTTTCTGGCCGGTTTTATTTAGGAGTGTCCGTCACTATGTGTCGCACTGTCGAGAGTGCCAGAGGAGAAAGGCTGTTCCTCAGAAACCACCTGGCCGACTCATACCAATTCCACCAGCCGAAACGCCTTTCCATTGTATTGGGATTGACCTCCTCGGACGATTTCGAATATCTGCTAATGGCAATAGATGGATTATTGTTTACACTGATTATCTCACACGCTATGCCATTACAAAAGCCGTGAGAACAGCCGAAGCACTCGAGGTAGCCAAATTCATCGTAGAATACATTGTATTAAAACACGGTGCCCCAAGGTCGTTAATTACGGATCGAGGGAAAGTTTTTCAATCGAATCTTGTGACAGAGATAAACCGTCGGTGCAACATTACTCATCACATGACAACTGCCTACCATCCGCAAACTAACGGGCTTACTGAACGCCTTAATAAGACCTTGGCCGATATGCTATCAGTGTTCGTCATTGTTGAGCAGAACAACAGGAATGAGGTGCTACCTTCAGTGGCGTTTGCCTACAACACCTCCAAACAAGACACCACAGGATTTACGCCATTTTTCCTGCTGCATGGGCGTGAGGCGACGACGACGATGGACACAGTGTTTCCGTTACATCCTGATGACGTAGACGACGATTACATCGCCCAGGTGTTAATCAGAGCTGAGGAAGCTCGGCAGTTGCTCTACTCCGCACGCTGCAGGCTCAAGAAAACGATCGCCGACGGTCTGACGCGAGCCAACGCCCTGTTGTTTACCAGCCTGGTGACCTCGTCTGGATCTTCACTTGTGTTCGGAAGGTTGGTCTCTCTGAGAAGCTCCTCAGCTCTACTTTGGGCCTTATAAGGTTGTAAGACAGTTGTCTCATGTTACTTATGAAGTTGAAGATTTCGACCCCGGCACAAGACGACGAAAGATCAGAGATACGGTCCACGTCCTTTGAATGAAGCCCTATAAGGATCCTGCAACCCAGGGTAAATTCTAAGCTCAAGCGACAGGCAACAAGTGGAAAGGAAACGAAGAACGTAGCGGAAGGGAAGTTCTAAGATGATCACCGCCAGGGCGAACATCCATCATCGGGAGTCGGAGTATGCAGGACCGATGACTCGTTCCCGGACTAGGAGGACGTAAGACCGAGACGCTGTTCTCTTAAGGAGGGAGCAATGTCGCAGAAGAAGCTGAGTAGCACAGTCGCCGTAGTGTACTGGTTCTGATACTAGACTGTTGCATGGAGCGTCGTCAGTTCAAAATTCACCTGAACTGTAAAATTTTAATTTCTATATTCGGTTCGAGTACATTCTAGAAGTATTCACAAATGGCAAGAATCATTGTACTGGAATGTTCTGTAGCTGTATATATACCGTATGTGTTCTGGCCGGAGGCAGTTCGCTCCACGCTCTTGTATGTGCAAGTGCTGAATAAACCTTCGTTAAGTGAAGTTAGTGTTCGTCATTCATCTACTTACGCCTGCTTCTACGTGACAATATCCACTATCGATATCGTCTGACGTTGGTACCTTTTTGTGGTGGCACAAATGTTTACCGTGTTCGTGAAGATGCGCACAATATATATGTGTGTGTGGTTTCTTTGTTTTAATCCCTAAAGTGTCCTGTTACGGTCAGTATGGGCCGTTTATGCGAAGCTACAGGGGATTTATTGCCTAAATTTTGGATGCGAAACAGGCATAAAGTTAGTGGCTGTTCAGAAAATTTAATTAATTTGTCCTAAATAACAGAGCAGGTATTGAGTTGTCCTGACTGTTCTTAAACGTGTGTGTTGGGGTCGTACCTGCCAGCTCGAGTTATTATGTGGAAGGCTTATTTTCTTGGAGGTTGGTATACTAATGCTACTGGACACAGTTCCGTGCCATACAAGGTGACTGGAAGTGCGAACCGGCGCCAGAGTCGCAATTTACAGTGCATGATTACTCCTTGACCTATAACGAGAGGGTTCAGTCGAAATAAGAGAGCGCAACATTTATCTGTAGAACTGACTATGTCTTTGTCCCAGGTAAATCGTAGATCTGTTTGTAGGTCTAAATATGTTAACGCATTACGAAAAAGCAAATCCCGGCCACCAACGGAGAGTTGGTGGTCAGAAAGATTGTGCTTAACCATAAAATAAGTGCCTTGGCTTTTAGCCAAATTAATTTTGATGTTATGATGTTATACATGTTGCACAGCTGGGTAATTTCATCTAAATGCTGCTATAATTTTCGATGACTGAATACTGTTGAGTACAGACTGTTGGATGAGTCGTACAGCTTTTGACAATTTCTGTTGGAGTAAGCATGAGCGAGTAACAATTCCGTATTCTAACTTGAGTGGTTCTCTGCGTTACATATTCAAACGTCTCGTCGTATTCCTAAGCAACTGACGTCATCCTGTCCGAAGCCATGTGTAACCTCTATAAGGGATTCACGTAAGTACTACCGTTAAGAAGCAATAATTAGGAATGCCTATTTTTTTACTAGCGGAGAATCCCGGCGTTGCCTAGGAATTTATTTATAGCTGTGCGGCCACGCCCGTACCACGCATCGTCTGGTCTTGTGCTCAATGTCAGTGACGTCATATCTCCCGAACTACGTGTCGTACAATAATTTTGTACGCAATGTCTGCGAAATTTATTGCGAATACAGTCAGTAGTTAATAAGTAATAAATTATAATGTCAGGTCTCATCCGGTACTTTTACTGCATGAACAGTGGGAAAGTAGAAAGTGATAAAAAATTTTCCTTTCGTCTTTGGTAGGGGATGTCAGCGAGAAAAAATTCGTAAAAGTTTGAGATTATGTTGGAAACCGCTAAACGCTCTCATTCTGCAATATTGGATGAATGAAGTCTGGGAATTCAGGCGTCGCGTGTTACGCTTACCCACCCATCCAGGGATTCGAAATCGATCCAGAAGATTAGAAGGAGAGATTGAACACACACAAATACATACATTTTTATAATATGTATAGATTTTCTTGCTCAAACACACATGTGGACTATAATACAGATCTGAAAGTTCGATGACACATCACTGCCAAAGATAAATATTTTGAGATTTTCATGTACTCTTCACACGCTCCGTAAAATGCCTATTATTCGTCGAAGTATATAGGCGCTCACGGTGAGCTATAAGAAGCACGAAGTACCAAGTGTGGTAACTACGATATAATCGTCTCACACAGACTCGTTGTACTATCGTTCCTAAACTGTGTTTCTTAGTTCCGTCGTAAAAGCGGCTGAGGTGGCACAATAGTAAGACACTGAGCAGCTCAAATTCCGGCCGGCAATCCTGATTAGGGTCATCGTGAATTTCCTAAATTGCTTAAGGCGTTTGTCCGGATGGTGATGGGTACAAGGAAAAAAATTAACTTACGTGCTGAAAGAAAATACATTTTTAGTGCTGCTTGCGATAAACGTAGCGTTAACTGCTGCAAACGTGTTATTACGAGCTTGGAGTACCGTGGGAGGGAATATGCGGAAAATTATTGGTTTGAGTTAAAGAAACCGTCAATCAGTCTTGTTTAAATCACTATGTCGTAAACAGAATCACCAAAATTAATGTGGGCTCCAATTACAGACAAAGTAAGTTTACATGGGCATAGCTGAAACTGCGCAATGCCTGACTACGTGATACCAAGGCGCACGCCAGACAAAGTTATACATCATATATAATTACGAAAGCACCAGGAAAAGATATGGAGAGGAAGTATAAGATGTCATAAAGAAAGTATATAAGAAACAAGGGTGTCCACGTTGGCCTGAACGAACTTTGAATTTTTAGTCGACCGTTAAACATGTACAGGCTCGCAATCATCACCTATTACAATTTCTCAACCATAATAGGGCCAAACTGTGGTTTTAGTTTTAAAAGGTAATTAACGCATAGAACAAAGGTGATTACGGAAAAGTCTGGAACCTCGCGACCGCTACGGTCGCAGGTTCGAATCCTGCCTCGGGCATGGATGTGAGTGATGTCTTTAGGTTAGTTAGGTTTAAGTAGTTCTAAGTTCTAGGGGACTGATGACCTCAGAAGTTAAGTCCCATAGTTCTCAGAGCCATTTGAACCATTTGATCAAGGAAAATAATGGACTCACAAAACGCTTAGTTCGCGATATAGCCCAATGTGCTTGTTGTGAGGCGACTAGAAAAAGTCTTTAATAACCACGTTTTCTTATCGCAAGACAACGCAATATCTGCATTCTCCTATTAAAGGATAGGTAGGCTGAAGGCCATTCACAACATATGAAATGAATAGTGAAGGTTCTAGATAGCAAGTTCACAGGTCGCTGCGCTGCTAGTAACAGCTCTCCTCTACCACGGCGACCGAAAGAGTGAATGGCTGCTTGTTACAGTATACAAATCCAGCTTTAATAATAAAAAGGAGACATGTACACAGTCAGACCTAACGATTATACCATTAACTACTGAATTAGAGAGAATTCTTGTGTTAAGAAGTGTGTCCGCTGCTGCCACATCAAATGGGATATTTTGGGGAGTCACTTGGTTAGAACGTCATCAAACCTGTACTGCCAGTCGGAATGGCAGTCTAGACAGGGATGGGCAAGAGCTGCTTTATCAGCGCAATTTATCGCAGCCAGATAGAGGGTTCGATCGTATGGGAACTTGATCCTGGCCGTGCGAGCACTGAGCTTTTAATGTACCATCGTGACAAGGGTGTACCGTGAGTAATTCGACTACAGGAACGCCGCCGTCTGCAGAGTCAACTGAAGTGGGCAACAGCAGGTTGATGACGAAGGCTGTCATCGACTATCGCAATTATAACAGCTAATAGACAGGCCATTATGCAACAAATCACTCAGTACTTCAAAGCCAGACAGCAACAACAAGGGAGTATGCATATTATGCAGAACCAGTTCCTCACTGTGTTGTAGAAAAGTCACCGCCTCACACGCGTACCTCTGCTCGTGACACGTCACAGACCACTAAGATAAGCTTGGGCGCAGAGACATCGTCACTGGATGTCAGAAAACACGTTTGTACATGCCAATGACAGAATACGAGTGTCGAAAACCCCATGCCGTACGTAATACACCCCGCTTTCTATGTGCGTGCCCTGAAGACAGGCAGTGAAAATATTCTCCTCTGAACGATAATTAGCGATTAGAATCAGACTGCTGATCGTCTGCCGTAGTTCTTCTCCGGTGAACGTTGTAGAAACCTACTGTCCAAATAAATGCGTCTGTTCACTTCTGATCCATTTGGTCCCACATTGTGTCAGGTTTGAGGGACATTCCACGTATAATGCCGTGTTTATAAGGATCCTTGTGTGGCCCTCGGGTCAGCTTATCTCAGGTCAATTAATAAGACTGAGACGCCAAGTAGCGAGATGTGCGCAGCTTGGATCCAGCGATTTGTGAGCAGCGATTGAACTGCCGTGAATTAGTCTGCCGTGCAGTGTCGCTGCTGTCATTGAGAACAAAAGTTGTGATGTTACACGCAACTTTAGTATAATTTAAATTAGTTGGCATCTGAAATATAAGGCCCAAAACTACGACGTCTCACAAGTACTGTAAGCAAGAAGTTACCACAGCGCTCTCCTACAAGAATCGCGTTATAATGTGCAATTCACCTATGATACATGCTATATCTCTGGCATTCGACAGCGACATCGATAACCTGCGATGTCCGTTATCATCGACTCCTCCAGCGGAGAGCAGGAGGTTCCAGCCGGAGATAAAATTCCACCACCGGGCGGCTGCAAGACACTTCGAATCCAGCTGGAGATAAAATTCCAACGCCGAACGTCTGCAAGACACTTCGAATCCTGTTGTCTCTATGTCACTTAACGCCGTATGTCCGTGTCTTGGTAGTTTACTGGATTTCATGTGGAATGTGTTTGTATTGCTGCGCTACGATTTATTGATAGATTTGCTTGATCCTGGACGATCTCAGTCACTCTTTTGGTGTGCTCTACAACTTATCTCCAACCCACACGGACTAGAATTATGAAATATCAAGTGATTACAGTGTATCCATATTATATGTGTAATAACGAGTATGCTGCACTGTAACACTAGCAAGTTGGCGATCAGGACTCGAAATTAACGTTCGTGTGGGGATAACAGACTAAGCCGAGGGATCATGAAATCGGAATTCAAGAAACTGTGGCAGCAACAGCTGCAACTCCAAATGCAACAGCAGGCACAGCAAGATGAACAACGAAATCAACTATTGCTACTTCAGATGCAAATTCTGGAACAACAGCAGCTCATCAAGCAAGAACAGTAACCATCATCACCATTCGTCCCATTTCATCCAGAAGACGAAAAATGGAACTCATACTATAACGCCTGCAGCTTAGCGTAGCATAACCGTCGTTGCTGAACATAGTGCTTTCTACTAACCTGCAAATACTGTGTCTTCTACAAAAGTTACGTACTCTCGACAAACCTGAGTGTTTAGGTTTGTCTTAAATCCATACTTTGCTCTCTGAAAAACAAAAGCTCTTATGAGTTTAATGGTATTTCAAACAGAATTCTGAAACGTTCCAACTTAATAAGGACTGTCATTAGTGACATACGTACTGCATGACTGCCACAGGAAATGTTTCCAGACAGGTTAAAATATGTATTTATTAAACTACTTCATAGGGAATGTGACAAGACAGACTTAAACAGGTATCGCCCAATTTCCTTACTGACATCCTTTTCCAAAATATTAGAAAAAGTAATTTTTCGTAGCATATCACAGTTTGATTCCAGAAAACTTGCTCGACTGACAATGCTATTTATACATTCACTTATCAAATAGTACAAGCCTTAAATAATAATATATCGGTAGTTGGTACCTTTTGTGACCTTTCCAAGGCCTTCGATTGTGTATATCCTGATACGCTCGTAGAAAAATTCATTTTTATGCAACTGATGGCTTGAAACATAGCTGATCTGAATCAAACTTGACAAACAGAATGCAAAGGGTTTTGTTGAATAGTTCAATGTCGGAAAGGTTGAAAATTTTAGTGACTGGGATAAAAATCACAAATGTACTCCTACAGGGCTCAATTCTGATTCCACTATCTTTCCTTACATACACACATCAAAAAATGTTTTTTATCACCCTGGTTCCCAGAACTCTTGAACATAGACGTTGACTGTGGATATTGTATCACAGACACAGTCCCTTTGACTGTTCAGAGATGTCACTAAACCCGCCAAAAGATGTAAACAACCATGCATGAGCAGCGCTTATTAGACGGAGGGGGTCCTAAAGCCGATCAGTTCCAGTCATTCCACCAAGATGGAGGTACACGGCTCATGTTGTCTGTAGTTTAACCATGTCTAGACGGTCAATTCCGCGGTCCGATACCGTCCGCATTGTTACTTTGTTCCAGGAAGGGCTCTCAACAGGGGAAGTGTCCAGGCGTCTCTGAGTGAATCAAAGCCATGTTGTTCGGACATGGAGGAGATACATAGAGACAGGAACTGTCGATGACATGCCTCGCTCAGGCCGCCCAAGGGCTACTACTGCAGTGGGTGACCGCTACCTACGTTTATGGCTCGGAGGAACTCTCACAGTAACGCCACCATGTTGAATAATGCTTTTCGTGCAGCCACAGGAAGTCGTGTTATGACTCAAACTGTGCGTAATAGTCTGCATGATGCGCAACTTCACTCCCGACGTCCATGGCGAGGTTCATCTTTGCAACCACGACACCACGCAGCGCGGTACAGGTGGGCCCAACAACATGCCGAATGGACCGCTCAGTATTGGTATCACGTTCTCTTCACCGATGAGTGTCGCATATGCCTTCAATCAGACAATCGTCGGAGACGTGTTTGGAGGCAACCAGGTCAGGCTGAACGCCTCAGACACACTGTCCAGCGAGTGCAGCGAGGTGGAGATTCCCTGCTGTTTTGGGGTGGCATTATGCGGGGCCGACGTACGCCGCTGGTGGTCACGGAAGGCGCCGTAACGGCTGTACGATACGTGAATGCTATCCTCCAACCGATAGTGCGACCATATCGGCAGCATATTGGCGAGGCATTCGTCTTCATGGATGACAATTCGCACACCCATCATGCACATCTTGTGAATGACTTCCTTCAGGAGAACGACATTGCTCGACTAGAGAGGTCAGCATATTATCCAGACATGAACCCTATCAAACATGCTTGGGATAGATTGAAAAGGGTTGTTTATAACGACATCGTTCGACTACAGTGGTCAGCATGTTATTCAGACATGAACCCTATCAAACATGCTTGGGATAGATTGAAAAGGGTTGTTTATAACGACATCGCTCGACTACAGTGGTCAGCATGTTATTCAGACATGAACCCTATCAAACATGCTTGGGATAGATTAAAAAGGGTTGTTTATGGACGATGTGACTCATCAACCACTCTGAGGGATCTACGCCGAATCGCCATTGAGGATTGAGACACTTTGGACCAGCAGTGTGTCGATGAACTTGTGGATAGTATGCCACGACGAATACAGGCATGCATCAATGCAAGAGTACGTGCTACTGGGTATTAGAGACTGGTGTGTACAGCGATCTGGACCACCACCTCTGAAGGTCTCGCTGTATGGTGATACAACATGTAATACGTGGCTTTCATGAGCAATAAAAAGGGCGGAAATAATATTTATGTTGATCTCTATTCCAATTTTCTGTAGAGGTTCCGGAACTCTCGGAACCGAGGTAATGCAAAGTTTTTTTTGATGTGTCTATGTGAAAGACCTTCCACCTAACATACAACAACCAAAATTAGTAGTTTATGCAAACTATACTTGTGGTATAATAAATCCCATTAGAAAGAAAGCAACAGAAGAGTTAGTAAATGATATTTTCCAAAGCTTTATGAAGTGGTTCTCTGAAAATGGACTTTCCCTAAACTTTGAAAAAATATACTACATTCAGTTCTGTATAACTAATAAAGTCATACCAACAGTTGATGTAGGACATGAGCAGGAGTCAGTACGTAGGGTAGAATGCTCCAGATTTTTGGGTGTCCATGTTATTGAAAACTTGAACTGGAAGTAGTATATCACTGAGCTGCTCAATCAATTAAGTTCAGCTGCTTTTGTTTTCGCATAATTGCTAACCTTGGAAACAAACGTATCATCCTCCTCACATATTCTACATATTTACACACAATAATGTCGTAAAGAATAATTTTTTGGGTAAATCATCACTTACAAAGAAAGTATTGATTGCACAAAAGCGAGTAGTAAGAATAATATGTGATGTTCACCCTCAGAATTTTTGTTGGTACCTCTTCAAGTAGCTAAGCATTTAATCTGCGCCGTCACAATACATATTTTGGCTAAGAAAATTCTTCATAAATAATCCATCACAAGTTGAGAAGAACAGTGAAGTACACAACTACAACACTAGAGGAAAAATGAGCTTTTTACCCATTGTTAAAGCTGTTAAGTGGCTCAGAGAGGAGATCAACATGAGGCAATAAAAGTTTTTGATCATTTGTCCAATAGCATGAAATATCTGATAGGAAGCGCATCAAGTTTTAAATTCAATTTAAAATGATTTTTCCTGGACAACATCTTCTATTCCATTAACGAATTCCTACTTAAAAATTGGTAACCTGAAAAAAATTTAAATTGTAGTTGCATGAGTAGGAATAAAATCATAATGTGTTCATTAATCATGTATACATATCCTGTAAACATCATTTTGGTAAAAAAAATCGTTCAAATACTCTATGGAACACGTAACTAACTAAGTAAGCTCTAGGAGCAGCAAACACGGGCTGTAGCGGACAGACTCGCTTTTCTTCGTTGTCGCAAGAAGTCCCACCAGTCAAATGTTGTATGGGCAACTGATCTCAAGCGATTGATCATTAAATGTCGATTCTTCCCTGAAAAGTAAAACTATAAACAGTCCCACGCTCAGTCATTAGTGCGTAATATATAATACGAGGCCTGTTCAGAAAGTAAGCTCCGATTGATTGCCAAATTGAAACCACAGTGAACATCAGAAATGTTTTACTTGTAACAATTAGCTACACCTTTCAGCTACTTCTCTACGTAGTCGCCGTTCTGACTTAGACTTTTGTCATAGCGTTGTACCAACTTTTCAATAGCCTCATCATAGAAGGCAGCCGCCAGTGCTTTCCGCCAATTCTCCACGCTGGCCTACACCTCGTTGTCTGTGTCAAAATGTTGTCTTCAACGACAGCGGTTCATGTGACCAGAGATAAAACTCAGGGGGAGACAATTGCGGACTGTATTGTGGGTAATCTAACATTTCCATTTGAAAACGATGCAGGAGCATCTTCATTGCCCCTGCAGAATGCGGCTGAGAATTGTCTTGAAGAAGAAACAGCACGACAGTTATGTAATATTAGCTGCATAGCTTCAGGCGAAATTTCTCACCAGGCCCTCGTACTTGGCGGCAGACACTATTTTCTAGACATCTTTACGCACTCACTGCGAGCTCAGAAATGAGAAGAGCGACGTGATGCTAACTGGGGTTATACTAGAGACACTACCCAACACATCTGTGCAAAGCTTTATCGGATTTTCATAGTCGTTTCCATTTCGCGACCGATCGGAGCTTACTTTCTGAACGCCCCTCGTATTTACGTATGCACCCGACAAACAAGTGTGAGCACGGGCACTGAAATTATCAAATCCTACTCCCGAAGTAGTGTTATCGATAGCAAAATCTTTTAAAATGTTAAACGTAGCACAGCGCCTTTCACAGGGCCTTTCAAGGAAAGCAGAATATTATCGGTAAAACCGCTTAAAATATCGAACACAGCATTGCAAAATTTTGAACAAAATGAGACTGATTTCATTAACCGGCGTTCCTAGTCACGCCATAGTGAGCGTGATCGGCAGTCATCAAGTTTATCTTAGTGTTCCGCTTACGTGGTAACGCTCATGCACTGTCCAGACTGCGGTAAGGTCTGTAGGCTATATCATTTCTTCCCGGATATCAGGAAACGTCTGAGACTGAGCGATATCAATCCCAGCTGGGGTTTGATTCACATTCTGACAGGTCACGGTCCTTACCGTGCGCCCTTACACCGCGTAGGCCGCAGCCAGAGAACTACTCGTACATGTGGGGAACGTGGATCCCCAGAGCATATTCTCGTTCACTGCCGCCGATACAGAGCAGCACACCAGACACTAACGCAGTACGACAACGACATGGTACGGGAAATAAGAGACAAAGAGGAGTGGGAGATAATAAATAAATTCGCTGATGGTATCTCAAGGACAGACAGACATGGCCGTATAACAGAACACTGCAAAAAACACGAAGCACGTAAGAGAGTTCCAATTCGTACGCCAACACTGACAGCAGTACCAGAACACAAACTCACTTAAACCGCGAACACTTTCATCAACACGTACCTCAGACTACCTTACACAACATCTAGAACAATTAAACTGTATTAGAATGAAAGTGCAATGCAATCAACCCTGAAAACATGTTCTAAGTTAAGAATAAACAGCAGGCGTATCAATCCCGCGGTTATTATATCACTGTTGGGATGTAACACTTGTAACTAAACACTTAGTATATAAGAGACATAACTGTAAAATTCAAGACACATAATATACGAATTGAAGGATAATTAACAACACCAAGAAATAACATACTTTACACTCACACACACTGTTCAAATGGTTCAAATGGCTCTGAGCACTATGGGACTTAACATCAGAGGTCATCAGTCCGCTAGAACTTAGAACTACTTAAATGTAACTAACCTAAGGACATGACACATATCCATGCCCGAGGCAAGTTTCGAACCTGCGACCGTAGCAGTCGCGCGGTTCCGGACTGAAGCGCCTAGAACCGCTCGGCCACCGCGGCCGGCCACACACTGTGCTTTCCACAGTGTACATAATAGTTCCAGTGTCTTTATAAATAGTGTTTAGAAACACTAATCCGTAAATTAAACCGTAGCGAACTGGACTGCAAGGCTAGACGGCATTCCGAAGCTTTAAGAGCAAGCTAGCTTATTTAGGGTAATATTAATCTCTCTTTCAATCCAAGTCTTTCCTATCATCTAGCATCATACCTTCCTGAAATCTGAAAATTTTTGTGTTTTTCTTTTAATTTCTAATGTACTTCCAATTTATTACTACCTTCATTGTAAATGCTGAAAATTATAAATGCTGTTTGCAATATGGAATATGTTTTGCAATCTACATGAGAAGCTGTAAAATGAACGACCTGTCATAAAATGTAAAGCAACAGGTATGTAAACCTACAACATGCCCATGTTAGTACAACCTTCGCCCTTGCTACTCGCTACACACAAAGTTATGGGCTCGGATCTTCTGACGGCTCCCAAGATGGGTACTAGGAATCATCAGAGTCACCCGGGGACGACAATTGTTCACAGTGGACGCCATGCTGGAACGACACGCCAACCAGCTGCACCCACGCCTACCGGGTTCCTCCTCGAGACAACCACTGCTGCGCCCGTAGCCTGCTCAATGCAATTCAGATATCTGGTTCAGAGCTGGTCCCTCTTGGCCATCTTCAGCAGTATCGATTTCCAGCACGAACCCACACACCAGCTCCAGCCGACTCCAACACCACCACCATACGCCCAGCGCAAGCAGAGGGCACAATGACATCAGACTTCGAGATGGACTGCGAATGTTTAGCTGGCTTACCCACAAGTAAGAAACGTCAGCGGGATGTCACATGGGCCTGGTCAAAAAATTGGTTCAAATGGCTCTAAGCACTGTGGGACTTAACATCTGAGGTCATCAGTCCCCTAGACTTAGAACTACTTAAGCCTAACTAACCTAAGGACCTCACACACATCCATGCCCGAGGCGGGATTCGAACCTGCGATCGTAGCAGCAGCGCGGTTCCGGACTGAACTGCTTAGAACCGATCGGCAACCGCGGCCGGCTTGGGCCTGGTCGCTGACGTCAAGTTGGAGATAAAAACCGAGTGCTGGGTGCCTGCAAGACACTTAGAATCATGCAGTACTAAAGTCTCTACCACTCTTACACCCTCTTTTCGTGACCTAACTGTTCACTGGCTTTCAATGGACTAAGTTTGTAGTGCTGTGCTACGGATTATTTAGGGATGTGCTTGATCTTGGGCAACCTGAATTATTCTTTTAGTGTGTTCTTCAATTTACGATGACATAACGTGGACTGTAGTCGAAAACCATCAAGTGATTATAGTATATCCACGTCTTATGTATAAGTAAGAGTGTGTTGCATCGTAGCAGTTGTAAAAGGCTATACATCTCTGAAGTGTCCCTAAACAAGTCAAAAACCTGATCTTAATTTTAATTAGGGATACAGTCATTTTTTCTTGAAATAGGCGAAATTTGTAGAGCACTTTAGGCCGGCATCTTTAAACCAGATGTTTATATGAGTGTTAATGTGTAACAGTTAACTAACTGAATCAGTGAACGCAATGACCGAGATGCTAAATTACAGCTGGGGAGAAGTGAGGATCAAATCCTCTCCCGGCTATTTAACTCACGCCAGTTTTGTCTGATGGAAAACAGTGCGACGGTTCATTCCACAAGGTTATGACCAATTTTTTTCCTTGTCCTTGACTAATTGATGATGTGCTCCTTCTTCAACAACCTTGAGTTTACCTAGGCAATATACTGACGCTTGCATAATTTAATATGGATGCATATTTTTTATTACAGAAACACTTACCGTCGGTAACAGTTTATTTCTCCCTCCGTCTTCCTGATGTTAGCTCGAATTCGAACGCTTTGATCCTTTCACGGTTGTTGTTGAAACTTACAGAAATGCCGATGTCCTCTTCTCAGTCCTGCCCTATGAACGGTGTAGTTACACAGACAGATCACCATCGGTAACGTCATATACTCTCTCACCATAAGGCTATGGAGAGAGTGAGTGTTTCACTGTGTAATCGAATGAACGCAATAACATAACTCCTTAACAGGTTGAAACGTTTTGCCGGATGGGGACCCGTCAAGGTACATCGGATTTTAGCGAGCGACATTCCTACCATATGAACTAACAGCAACACCTCACGACTTGAATTTGAGGCACAGCCTGACAACATATTTGTCCTAACTGGCAATCACACAAAAGCGCCCTCGGAATGACGGGTATGCTGAAACACTCCCGAGTATATTGGAGAGCAAGACACACATACAGCCAAGCCATATGTTTTCTATGGGGCCGTATGCCATGTTCAGATAGCCAATTTGATAAAGAAGGATCGGGCTGAAAGCCGCGCTACGGTATAGCTTTAATTTGTCAGGACATTTCATTGCGGAAAGATTCACAATTTAATGAAGGAGCAGTACCGAGGTTATTATCCACCAGCTGTCGAAAATGTGTGATTCACTCAACACAAATGTTTCGTAACTACCACTGCATTATTCCATGACCAAGTTCTGTAAAACAAGAAATCATTATAAAACATTACTACACATAATAACAAACATATAATGTGAATCTATCTATATTGTTCTGTAGTATTATACGCTTAATATACCATCAGGCTCAGTCATAATTAATAAGCAAGCAGCAGTCATGCATTGTCAGACGTGTAAGAATCTTCCTGGTACATCTCATGGTGGCACATTAGCACTCTCACAAATCTCAGTTTGTTAAGTAAAGTCAATTGCCCTCACCTACCAAAGAAATAAGTTTACGTCATACTCGCCAACGAGACCGCTGTCGACCGTAAAATCTTTGAATCATTATGTGGTAAATCGTGGCAAATCCTAAAAACAAAGGTTCGATATTTTTATCCATTGAGAAAAACCAACAGGAAACATTAACTCAAAGAAAATTAAGGAGATTTTGTTGGTGGCAGCTTTTCACGAGAACGTCGCTCAGAAATGCATCTTGCACGCTTCGGTCTTATTTATCAGACTGGCTTATTGCTCCGTTAAAGTGCAAAATATCTCTGTTTCCTATAAATTTGACATCAACCAACCTTGTTGTTCTAAATGAAGTACTTTCAATCTGTTCCTGATGCTTCATAACGAGAGCTGTTCATTCTTAAGGTGCTTTGCCACCACCAATGAAACAGTCTCTTCATTATTATGCTCTTCAAACCTTGCCTTAAAGTCCCTTCCCGCCTCACCCATATACTCCATCTCATAATCCTGACATTCTATTTCATAAACTCCCGCTTTCTGCACCCAGTTCTCACCTAGGCTAATTTTATACTTCGGACTTACTACAGGTTCTTTTCTGTCCGGAATGCTCCTTTGTTGTTGAGTGACCTCTCTAGCTCGTATGTGATATAACACCCCAATATGTCACGACTCTATAATTCTGAGGATTTATCTCGTTTTGTTGATTTCTGTGCCCAACCGTTGCATCAGTCCTATCTATTAAACCTCCGTCATTTTTCCTTCATTTATAAATCTTGATAATGGGATAATAAGTCCCGAAGCATGCTGAATTAAACAACTCACATATTTTCGACAGTTAGTGTCTACTGACTCCTGATAAAACTGTCCGATGGTTTCATAACAGTTAATCAAGGAACTTGACGCAGTGTACGGTTGTCAAGTTCCGCGGGACACTACGTCCCCTTGACCTTTTTAGGTCCTACAGAGAGTTTCAAACTGTGAAGTTTGAAACTCTGTACTAGCTGTAATTTCTGCATAACTTACGAAACACCCACGGATAATAACATTACCAATTCTAAGGAGAACTTTCCTCGTTATGTACTGTCCAATGGAGAGTGTATCATATTCGTCATCGAGTGTTCAGCGACTCTGGACATTGTCAGATTAAAATCAATAACACAAACTTGAAACTCAATCCGTACACGCTAAATTAATCTCAGACTCTCGTTTCAACACAAGTTCCTACGACGATTCCTACTGTGTTAGCAGCACCCACCCATGGCTAAACTGTCAGAGACGGTAAACCTACACGTTTCTTCCGTCTTAAAAAGAAATTTATCCCGTATGCATAAAATAGCAGTAGTGCTCCTTTCATTTCACACTGTGTCTACTTAAGCCACAATCTGCAGATTCTTTGGGACGTTTATATATCGTCACACTTATCAGTGTTCTTATCCTAATACGACTTTTAACATACTGAACACTTTCATTCTTTTGTTTTAACTTTTCCCTTTCCATTTAGTCATAGTTCTGATTTTGTATTACTGTTACTAAACTGATGGGAAAAAATCATAACACCAAGGACTTGTGCGACATAAACTAAAGTTGGGGGGCTTACTTCTACATCGGAGAGATGATGTCTACTCAAATTTCGCGCCAGACGCATAAGAGTGGCAATAGTAGCACCACAATGAGGATGCAAATCTGGCTTGTTCAAATTAATTACGGGAAAGCAACCGCGTGACGTCATCGACAACGTCGATATTTCGACAGGAGCACAACTTTCTATTTCCAAGGCAAAATTCACCCGGCTTCATTCTCGTAGAGAGAAGTTCAGGTCTAAAATCAGTTTGCTTTAAATATGCGCTGTAACGGTCGTGAGCATTAATTATCTTCGAGACTGAACGTGGTTGACATGGCGTTAGTCAAGAATACCTTAAAAGCGACAAAGACACCATTGTCGACACCTCGCGGGTTGACGAGGTCGTGTAATAGGCCTACGAGAAGCTGGAGGTTCCTTCTGCGATACCGTAGAAAGATTTGGCAGGAATGGAACCAGCGCCATTTCCCACTTGAGTGCTCATTGGAGGTCAGGGTGAATGTCTGTTGTGTTTTCTGATGAAAGCTGATTCTGTCTCGGTGCCAGTGACGGCCTTTGTTGGTTAGAAGGGGACCAGTCGAACGCCTGCAACCAGCGTGTCTGCGTTCTAGACACAATGGACCTACACCTGGAGTTATGGACTGGGTTGCGATTTCGTATGACAGCAGGAACACTCTCGTGGTCATCCCAAGATTCTGAACGAAAAATTATTAATCAGTCTGATGATTCGATCTGTTGTGTTGCCGTTCATGGACAGCATTTCAGGGAATTTTACAGCGGGATAACGCTCGCCCACATACCGCTGTTGTAACCCAACATGTTATACAGAGTGTCGACATGTCAACTTGGCCTGCTCCATCACCGGATCGGTCTCCAATGGAGCACATATGGGACATCATCGGACGACAACACCAGCGTCATCCACAATCAGCAATAACTCTCCTTGTGTTGACCGACTAAGTGCAAGAGGCACGGAACTCCATCCCACAAACTGACATCCGGCACCTGTACAACACAAAGCATGCATTAATTATTAGGTAAAAGTTTGTGTATTTCCAGAACGAATATTCCCTCTGCAGCGGAATGCACGCTGTTATAAGATTGTAAATAATCCGAAGACTGCAGCTGAGCAATTTCTTCCTCAACTCCCTTCTGTCAGGAGTTAAAGCCAAGCGAGAGATTCAGGAAACGTTCTGTAGGATTTACAAGGTAGAAAGGAGGTAAAATGGATTCAGACACAGTAACTCAGTTAATTGTCAGTGAATGGATAGGTTCTGGGTTAGAGTGCCAGTACAACACATATTCGTAGTTTCAGTCTTTCAGGAAGATTTATTTGTGTTTACATTGTTATGTGTAAGATGTCTGTTCTGGCGTAAGAGAGGGTCAACAGGTCCTAATAAAGTGCATAAATAAAATAAAAATATTTCGATCTGCTATTCCTGAGCCAGGTGTCGACTCGCTAGCATACATTACCGACCTCAGTTCTGGATATTAAAAGGATACCAGACAGTAACAGACGTTGCCTGGTTACTCATGTTTCTTAATCATTTATTAGATAGAAAAGAAATTACTTCAGTCGGTTTTCGGTATTTTGACCTGTCCCTTCCTTCTCATACTCCATTCCTACACCAAACGATTTCTTTTCCCTGGCAGTAGTACAAGTTGGGCTGAAATTGCTCCAAATGTTGCAGAGTTATGTTTACTTAGCCACTCCTCCCCCACAAATAGGGATGTGTTACCCCGACAGCAATTTTTTATACATAATAATTTGTATTTCTAATACATGTGGAAGAAATTTCACCGTGCATTTCATAGTTACGATAAAATAACATCTTCTTCTCTTTCCTACTCCCAGCAACATTCTGAGGAGTGACAGTCGTCTCCTAGACCCATAGCATTTTTTCTCAGTCATGTGGATACCAAGTTTTGCTGAATTGTACCACTCCTTCATGTCATTTCCCTCTGCACATTTCTGTTACCAGTCAGTTCAGAACCCGCAAGAAACTGTGGATTCGACACTAGTACAATCCGTTTTCGATTATTTTTACATTCCCTTCACTCTCTTACCTCACCTGCCCCTCCGGCTAAGTATACCATACGTATCTTATTCAAACATTGCATTTTCCTATGTAATAAAGCATGCACGATAATGAGCAAATCCACTTTTACAACGTATTACAGCAGCGATTCTGCGTGGCATGGCTTTGACAATTCCCCGATAGATTTCCGCGAATACGTAGCAGCAGATGTCTACGCACAGGTCACTTAGTTTTCGTAAATTACGCGCCAGTGGTTTGTAGGTGCATAAGAGAGGTGTCCATAGGAGTTACAATCAGACGCATTTAGTGTAGAAGATATCAACATCAGTTTGCTACCATGCTTCTCGAAGCATTGTCGTATTATTCTGGCCGTGTGATACGGGCAGTTATCCTCGTGGAAGATGTCATCACTGTCGCAGAAGACATCAGGCATTAAGGGATGCAGATGCTCTGCAACAATGCTCACATAGTACATAGCTCTCATGGTGCATTCGATTACTCTCACAGGTCCCGTGGAAGTGGGCAGTGATCATAATGTTTTGGTTCATGAGTGTAGGTATCAAGTTTGCTAGAAATTGTTCCACGCGTTCCACAATTATGTTTCCATGTCACCAGTTTCAAGTGTAGTCCCAAAAATTAAGTACTACTGGTGATGTCTTACCCCTACCGTAATATTTACTGTTACGTAAGTCAAACTGCACCAAGTTTGGTTGGAATTACTATAGGAATTCCAAAACTATGCTGGGAAAAACACACACATCCATTTCTACCACCGAGCGAGGTGGCGCAGTGGTTAACACACTGGACTCGCATTCGGGAGGACGACGGTTCAATCCCGCGTCCAGCCATCCTGATTTAGGTTTTCCCTGATATCCCTAGACCACTTCAGGCAAATGCCGGGATGGTTCCTTCGAAAGGGCACGGCCGATTTCCTTCCCCATCCTTCCCTAATCCGAGCTTGTGCTCCATCTCTAATGACCTCGTTGTCGACGGGACGTTAAACACTAATCTCCTCCATTTCTACCATACACCCAAAGTCTTTAAAAAATGCACTTTATATTCCTTTAGGCGGTAGTGGTGGCAAAAAGTAGAAAAAAACAGCGTTCCATCCCTGCTTTGCGCGGGTAGCATTAATTATCTACGGCCAGATGATTTGCTTGGCTCGGCGGTAACACTCGTAAACTATACACACCAAACCTCCCTCGTGAATCAGTCTCTCTGTTAGTCAAAACTATATCAAAATCCCTACATTACTGTGGTTCCTGAGGTTAGTCTTCATGCACAGACAGAAAAAACGCGGCAGGGGTCCTTGATTTAGAAATATGTACAGATATCCTATGAATACATGTATAAATATTTATTGAAAAACGATCCATTCTGGCTTATGACAGAACCTGTCGACACCACAGGTGATTTTCGGTGTGGTTCGCACTCACTCTTACACTTTCTGCAGGCCTTCGTCTCAAAGAATCTTAAACAACCCCGCTGCCATCGGATCTGGTTGCGTGTATAGGGATTCGTGATGCTACAACGTGTACACGTAGTCGGTCGGTGTTGGATAACCAATGCCTTTAAATGTCCGCATAACCAGAAATGTGTGGTTTTACTCGTAAGGGCAGATGAACAGGCAGGCTATGCTACTTGATCTCATCCACCAGTCCATCCCTCACTAAACGTTTGTGCTAAGTACCGTCGTACAAAGAGTAGAACATACGTGGTGCCTCGTCCCATGTAGCAGAATGCCATGACTGCCATTTTCCACGTAGAACGCTAATAGTCCATTTCACCGTTCACATTATTCACAGTCCACAGTATCACTAGTCATATCCTGATGCCAATAACCACAGAAAGACACGTACGGAAAGATTGACATAGGAGATGGCTGTAAATTCTATGTCAAGAAGCAACATCAGAGCCTGAGAAATGAGTACAGAGACAAACCCTAAAAAGAAATGAGCAAAGAACGTCAACACAATGACAGCCTATGCCACTCGACCACTCGGCGCAGGAGGTAAAATGGCCCATATCTGAACAAGCGTTTGTTTCCGATCATATGCTTGTTCGTCTTTTTCTGTTTTCAACGAGTACAATTCCTGTATAAAAATGAGACACCTACTTTGAACACTGCGTAAATACATTGGTTGGACAAAAACAGAGAAAAACCGCGAGAAATGCATGCTTGAACATAAATGCAGATGTTAGCTAAGCCTGCGGCTGGCGCTATTGTGTTTGACCATGAAGAGCATCTGTGGCATGCCCTGAATACGTTGCAAGTGTCTGTTGTACTCAGAGCGGCGTTGTGCGTAACTATGAGTGCATTATGTCTGAGCTAGGTGAATTTGAATTGTTGGCGCTCATGTAGGGGGTCCTTCCGTAAGCAATGTAGACTTTGGTGTTTCAAAAGGCACCTTATCGAAGATTTATACCACATGCAGGAAAAGCGGAAAACGTCATCCGCTGTCACTACGCAGACGAAAGTGTGTATTGAGCGGTTGTGACAGATGGTCATTGAAGAGGACTGTGATGAAAAGCCGGCCTGGGTGGCCGAGCGGTTCTAAGCGCTACAGTCTGGAACCGCGCTACCGCTACGGTCGCAGGTACGAATCCTGCCTCGGGCATGGATGTGTGTGCTGGCCTTAGGTTAGTTAGGTTTAAGTAGTTCTAAGTTCTAGGGGAATGATAACCTTAGAAGTTAAGTCCTATAGTGCTCAGAGCCATTTGAACCATTTTGTGATGAAAAATGGAGAACGTCAGCTGTGAAAGTCAGTGCAGAAATGAATGTCGCACTAGCAAACGCTGGAATTACTGATTCAAATGCCCGTAACAGGAAAACCTGGTTCAAATGGCTCTAAGCACTATGGGACTTAACATCTGAGGTCATCAGTCCCCTAGACTTAGAACTAATTAAACCTAACTAACCTAAGGACATCACACACATCCATGCCCGAGGCAGGATTCGAACCTGCGACCGTAGCAGCAGTGCAGTTCCGGACTGAAGCGCCTAGAACCGCGAAAATCTGGTGCTGAAGCTATAAAACCTGGACTATGGACCAATGCAAGAAAGTCATTTCGTCGAATGGTATCACAAGGACCTCCTGGTTACTTTGCAAGGTCGCGTTAGTGCCAAAGGTATGCGACATTTTGGCTGACGAAGTCCAACTAGTGGTACAATATTTGTTCCCTAATGGCGATACTGTGTTGCAAGACGACATGGCCCCAGCGTTGGCACTGGTATTCTGGGCACCAGAATGAATTGCGCGTCTCCCCTTTCCACCACTGTCACTAGATCTCAGTATTATCGTACTTTTGTGGTCCATTTTGGAGAGAAGGGTGCGTGAACGCTACCCGCCTTCATCGTAGTTAGCTGAACTTGCCGCTACTTTGCTCGAAGAATAGTGTAAGATTCGCTTGAAAGCCACACAGGACGTGTGTTTATACATTCCGAGATGACCTCGTAAATCTTGGCAAGATTATATTTCGCTGCTTCAGTTCTTCAACCGTATCAGTTGGAGTACTGTACGTTTCACCTTTTGGATGACCCCAGATAGAAAACTACAGAGGTTTCAGATTAGATGAATCTGGAGCCATCATAGGCCATATTGGCACCCTGTATGTCGTGTGACGTCGGCTACCGAGAGAGGTGGCGCAGTAGTTAACACAATGGGCTCGCATTTGGGAGGACGGCGGTTCAATCCCGCGTCTGGCCATCCTGATTTAGGTTTCCCGTGATTTCCCTAAATCGCTCCAGGCAAATGCCGCGTTGGTCCCTCTCAAAGGGCACGGCCAACTTCTTTCCCCATCCTTCCTTAATCCGGTGAGACCGATGACCTCGCTGTTCGGCCTCCTCCCTCAAATAACCTAACCTAACCCGACATCGGCAGCAAAATGTGCTGGTGCCCCATCATACATCAGTCACATTCACCACCGTAAGCCACGGGTGAAGTTTTAGCCCAGTTATATGGGAACTTAATAGTGAAGTTTACGTTTCAAATACATTTGTAGTAACTAGGTCAATGCATCGTATTGCAGTTAGTGGCGGTTTGCTACCACTCACCCGTAGTGATCTAGCAAACGCCTCGTTAGTGGATCCATGTTTACTGAATCATTTTTGGTTCTAGTATGTCTAACATGCGGGTAAAAACCAATGTTATTCATCTTTTATACTTGAGTGGCCTTGTTTTTAAGTAAACACGTTTCGCCTGTTCATTCTAGGCATCACCAGTGGTTTACATAAGAAAGAAAATTATGTCAGTACACAAATGAAATTTCTTGACAGCGGATTTAAATAATGTAACTATTTAAAGTTAAAGAGTTGCGATTTGTCACTTGCTTTCATTATTTTCATGTATCCATTCGTTCTTCTGTAGCACTACACGCACACAGTATCAGTTTCCAGTTGGTGGTAGGTCGCTTTTACACATTTCACTATACACAACCTTTCCCTCTGCATACTGAAAATGACTTTGCTAACTTGTAGGACTGAGTGAGGGATCGTGGGAGCTGTAAAGGATGAGAGTGGAGTGGCAGGTTGGATGGGGATGGACGGAGGGTGGGTGGTCTGCTAACAAGGACAGTCTGTGTGTGTGTGTGTGTGTGTGTGTGGGCGAGTGTGCGCGCGTGCGCGTTTGTCTGCAAGGTCAATGTTCTCGGTTACGCATGCTACTACAAAAAATTACGAACTAGCAGAAAAAAATAAAACTAAAACATACAAAACATTATTTTAAAAACAATACTTAAAAAAATAAAAGACACACACAAACAGAGACTAACACACCTCCTTTACTGCGATACCAACCCACCCCTCCATTATCACAGTTACAGTTCCCATGATCCCTCACAGAAAGTGAGCAAGGCCATGTGCAGTGTACAGCAGGAAAAGTTTTCTATACTGAAATGCTAAAGTGTGATATACTGTCAGTTGGAAATCTATATTGTGGACACCCAGTGCCTACAGAAGAGCCAATGGAGACGTGAAAAAGAGTAGATAAATCAAAGTAAGTGATAAATTAGAACGATATCAAAAATGGTTCAAATGGCTCTGAGCACTATGGGACTTAACTTCTGAGGTCATCAGTCCCCTAGAACGTAGAACTACTTAAACCTAACTAACCTAAGGACATCACACACATCTATGCCCGAGGCAGGATTCGAACCTGCGACCGTAGCGGTCGCGCGGTTCCAGGCTGTAGCGCCTAGAACCGCTCGGCCACTCCGGCCGGCCTAGAACGATATAATTGTAAATAGTTGCATTATATAAATTTCCTGCCACGAAACACTACATAACTCCTAATAAAACATGTACAATTATACGCTTTTTATGTAGACCGCTGATGATGTGTAGTACAAATGGGTGAAACATGTTTGGTTGAAAAGAGTCAGACGAGTGACATTTGTTTCTGTCGATGTGGTAAACATAATTGAAGTAGCAACTGAGTAAAATGGCTGCAGTAATACTTCCGCTGTCAGTTATAAGACAGCCCGTATGTTGCTGCAGCTACATTAAAATGAAGCCGTCACTCGGCACGGCAGCAGGCCAGGACAAGACACGCCGGCCTGACGGCTGCTGTGATCGCACCGCGCCGGTCCCTGGACCGCAGCGCCGCGCCGCGCCGGGTGGGGCCGCCTTGTGGCGCAGTCATTAAAGCGAGTCCCTCGGCGTAATCCCGGCGCTCTCGAGCCGCGACCCGAGTGTGAAACCCAAATCAATTAGGGAGCGGGGGCCTAATCCGTAAGCCGGTTACGCTGACGCTTGACGTGAATCACTGCACGCTAAACGGGCGCGCCGCAGCCGGCCGCACAAAGCGATCGGCCCGGCCCGGTCCGGGGAAGGAGAAGCAATCGGCCGCCGCCAGCGGCGCAGATGAATTTCGAAAAGGCGGGATTTGGCGGTGTGGCGCGGCGCGGCGAGGTCCCGGGTCCCGAGGGACGGCCATAATACGGCCGCCGGGATCCCGCGCTGAGCCGCGCCAGACACGCGCAGCTGCCGCCCCATCGGATCGCGGCCGCCGGCGCCAATCCGCCTCCTCCCGATACTCGGCGCGGCGCGGGGGAGCGTCGGAGATGAGATGGGACGGTATCCCTCAAGACGCTGCTGCTTCCTGGCTGTGGATAATGTCCGGTCCCCGAGCTCACTCCCAAATCACCTCCGTCCATTCCCTTCTCTCTTTCGTAAGCAGAACCCTCCACGGCATCATTAAATCACGTTAGCTGGACGTGGCGCATACGAATGTGTGTGTGTGTTCGTTCCACATCTCCTCGTAAACCACTCGAACGATTTCAACCAAACTTGGTACACATATTACGTACTATCTGGAAAGAAATGCTGTGGGGATAACAACCAGCACCCTCTTGTTGGAATTCAGGTGTGATAGCGTGGAAAGAGAAGGGGGAGGAAAAAATGACGGGCAGAGAGGGGGGATGAGAAGAGGGACAAAGACATGAGGGAGGAGGAGACGGACAGAGAAAGGAGGAGGGAAAATGGCAAAGGAAGAGAAGAAAAGGAGATGGATAGAGAGGTGGGAGGAGGAGATATAGCCGGCCGAAGTGGCCGTGCGGTTAAAGGCGCTGCAGTCTGGAACCGCAGGACCGCTACGGTCGCAGGTTCGAATCCTGCCTCGGGCATGGATGTTTGTGATGTCCTTAGGTTAGTTAGGTTTAACTAGTTCTAAGTTCTAGGGGACTAATGACCTCAGCAGTTGAGTCCCATAGTGCTCAGAGCCATTTGAACCATTTTTGAGGAGGAGATAGACAGAAGAAGGAAACAGGAGGAGATTAACAGAGAGAGGGGGAGCAGGAGACGGACTGAGAGAGGATGAAAGAGGAAATGGACAGAAGTAGGATGAGGAGAAAATGGACAGAGATAGGAGAGAGAAGGAACAGATGGAGAAAGGGGAGAGGAGAGGGGAGGAGGAGATGGACAAAGAGAGGGGAGGGAAGGAGACGGACATAGAGCTATTCATCGTGTTGTATTGCCCCTGTTAATATATACTGATAAAATAAACATCGCCCTGGACTAATTTGGAAGCACTCTAACGAATAGGCACATAAAATTCCGCTTCCCGTCAACACTGGGCGTCACATGAGAGACGTGGGCTGACTGCAGCTACAAATGGCAAACGCGAATTGTATATATCCGCCGAAACATCGGAGTATATAATGATCCATTCGTTTTCTAAACTAGTTTTTCCAAAGCATTACGCATAAAAATATGATCGACGCACGAATAGAACCATAAAATCCCCAAGTTTAAATATTACTATGAGTACCCATGTGGTCACACGACACACGTCCTAGCGGTAGTCGAATTCGTCCACGCCTTGTGTACCAACATGGTCATCACAGCAAAACTGATGAATTCTCTGAGCTGTTTCAGACTTCTTAGCACTGAGTATACGTAAAAATGTTAGTTAATGTACCCCCAAAGGAAAGAGCCACAACCAATACAACGACGCGGAAGCTCGTCGTTAGGTAGCAACAAGCATCGTTGCTCTAATGACGGAGAACCCCTTCTTGTTGGAAGATGAAATTCTGGGAATCATCAGTCAGTTGTGGAAACAACCACAATGTAACATGTCTAGGTAAGAGGCACACGTCACAATCTTCTCACAGGAGAGAAACGGCCCATGCAGCTTCATCTGTGACATCGCACAGAAAGATTGGCTTTCGGCGAATTTCGTTTGTGCTCCATAGTTTCAAGAGGATGTTCACTGCCCCAGTCTCTCACATTGTGGCGATTAAACTTTCCAGATAAATGGAAGTTTGGTTTGTCGCTGAATGTCGGGTTGGAGGTGTCACTAGAGTCGGTTTAACAAAGTTTTATAAAGAAATATATAAGTAACTGGAAGCAGTGAGATTCCTCTGTATACGTTCGCATCTGTATTTCTCCTTTCTTATAAACTGGGCGTACAAGGCACTCTTCCATTATTTTGCGATTTTCTCCGTTTTTTTTAGACTTTTGGTATGATTCTGTCGCTTTTAGGTGTTAGGTCTTCGTGGTCCAATTTCCATAATTTTGACATAATCTCATCTTCGCCAGGTGCTCTATTGATTTTCAGTGATCGATTATGTACACTATTTCTTCGTGTGAGGTGGAAGCTAATCAGAATTTAGCGCTGGTTTTGTAAATCGGAGTTGTTCAGATGGTGCTTCGCAATTGAGGAGTGTATTGAAATATTTGGCTAGAATTTCACATTTATTTTTTGTATTAATTTGCAGGAACCATCATCTACATATAAATCTACATACGTACTGCGGAAGCCACCTTAGGCGCATGGCGGAGGGTACCTTGTTGCGCTACTAGCGATTATCTTTCCTGTTACACTCCCAAATGAGGAGAGGGAAAAACGACCATCTATGTACCTCAGTACGATCCCTAATTTCTCGTATCTTCATGGTTCTTGCTCGAAATGTACCCTGGCGGCAGTAGATAAGTTCTGCTGCCAGTCTGAAGTGCCTGTTTCTATATTTTCTCAATAGTGTCTCGCGGAAAGAACGTCTTCCCTGCAGGAATTCCCATTTGAGTTCACGAGGCGTCTCCGCATTACGTACGTGTTAATCAAACATACTTGTAACAAATCGAGCAACAAGTCTTTGAATTGCTTCGATGTATGTGATAAAATCCTTCTGTATTCCTTAATTTTTTTCTTGCTTGTCGATCAGTGTACATTTTGCATCTGTTAGCAAATAAGTAGCTTAGATGGCTCGTCCTTCATTGTTTCCTACTGCGCTGGCATGCGTCCTGAGCAGTGTTTGTGTTGTGTTTGCGCAGGTGCCAGGCGGGGACGGGCCGCTGCGTGGTCGACAAGGCGCACCGCAACCAGTGCCAAGCATGCCGCCTCCGCAAGTGCCTGCAGATGGGCATGAATAAAGACGGTCAGTACACGCGCATGCGCAAACCTTTCTTTGTACGCCTTAGGCGCTCTGCGCTGGAGGTAACGATTCAGCCGTGCCGAATATCTCTTGTTCACTCAGCGATCACATTTGCTCTTCTGTGTTCCAATTTACTAGCTCCTGTGGCATTACCGGTAGGCAAGAGTTCTCTCAGTGTCTTTAATCGTGGAGGGACGGTACGTCAGCTCGATGGCGGCCAAGGTGGCACCACCGTCGCGAGTGCGAGGGGAGAGACGAATTGTGTGATCTCACCACCGAGTCAGGATTCTGTTACCAGAGGAATATCTGGCGAGAGATCCCTTCTGGTGGTCAAATGAGACTGAAAAGTAACAAATCTTTATAACTAGTGACAGGCGAGAATCCTGAAAGGGGAGTGAGGCTTAGGGTGGTCTTAAGATCTCCTCCTCCCAAAGACTTTTTGTGGTGTCACCGCCAGACACCACACTTTCTAGTTGGTAACCTTTAAATCGGCCGCGGTCCGCTAGTATACGTCGGACCCGCGTGTCGCCACTATCAGTGATTGCAGACCGAGCGCCGCCACACGGCAGGTCTAGTGACTTCCTAGCACTCGCCCCAGTTGTACAGCCGACTTTGCTAGCGATGGTTCACTGACAAATTACGCTCTCAATTGCCGAGACGATAGTTAGCATAGCCTTCAGCTACGTCATTTGCTACGACCTAGCAAGGCGCCATTATCAATTGCTATTATCTTGTGATGCATGTACCGTCACACCGATGTTCACCAATTACGGATTAAAGTTAAGTATTCCAGAAACTACGTACTTTATTTGCTAGTCTCCATTACTTGTCCTGTTCCAGACCTCACGCCAGCCTGCGTGAGCTTAAACGCGTGTCTTTCGGCTTCCTCTCATTGTGGGTTGGCGCTCTGGCCAATCCACAACACTTTTAACTGAAAGCGTTCATACTTTTATATATTCTGTTGGGTTGGCAGAAGAGCCAACACCGTGTTACTAGAGGAGACCGAAATGCACGCGTTTTAGCTCACGCAGGCTGGCGTGAGGAGGGAAGGACTATACTGACGTGAGGTCTGGAACATGACAAGGAATTAGTATTCAGAAAGCGGACGTAGCTAGTTTGATACTTAACTTTAATCCATTAATGATGAACGTCGGTACATGAGTCACAATATTATCTGTTCAGATGATATAATAACTGAATATGGCGCCTTGCTAGGTCGTAGCAAATGACGTAGCTGAAGGCTATGCTAAACTGTCGTCTCTGCAAATGAGAGCGTATGTAGTCAGTGAACCATTGCTAGCAAAGTCGGCTGTACAACTGGGGCGAGTGGTAGGGAGTCTCTCTAGACCTGCCGTGTGGCGGCGCTCGGTCTGCAATCACTGATAGTGGCGACACGCGGGTCCGACGTATACTAACGGACCGCGGCCGATTTAAAGGCTACCACCTAGCAAGAGTGGTGTCTGGCAGTGACACCACATATTCCAATACCAAATTTCTCATCTAACTTTTGTAGAATAAAATAGTTTGAAAACTAAGAGTCTCCGTGATGGAAAGGGGTTCTACAAAATTACAAGCTACACGATGTGATAATAAGTATTCGGACATCCTTATGTAATGTGGAATTGAACACTAGACGTCACGAGAGGCAGTCCTGACAGTATAAAAGGAGGAGGGGAGTACTGTGTTGTCAATAGAGAAGCAGTAACAGTAGAATGAGTCAGTAATGAGAGCTCAGTGACTTCGAACGTGGAGTAGCAATTGGATGTCACCGGAATAAAAGACCAATCAAGGACCTTTCAGCCCATCTAAAGCTGCTCAAGTCGACTGTTGGTGATGTGATTGTGAGGTGGAAACGCAAAGGCACGACAACAGACTTCATGTACTGGCGAACAGGAACCGTCGAACATTGCGGAAGGTAAATTTAAAAAATTGCATGAAGTGAACAGAAAGAATCACTCGCGGTTTTCAGAGCACCACCACAAGTCCAGCTAGCATGCTTATGGATTTAAAACGAATGGGGTATAACATTCGAGCAGCCCGTCATAAACCACCCATTTCTGTTGTCAGTGCTAAATGGCGCTGAGGTGGTGTATAGAGTGACGCACTGGAGTGATCCAGTACGCTATACGCTGTGGCAATGCGATGGAAGGGCTTGGGCTACCTGCTGTCATGTGTAGTGTCAACAACGAATTAAGGAGGAAGTGGTGTTACGATATGTAGGTGTTTCTCATAGTTCGGTTGTGGATTCTTATTGCGCTTCAGAAAACTCAAAATGCGAAAGGAGTTCAACGCATTTTAAAGCGTCGTTTGCTGCGTACAGTAGGGCACAGTTCGTAGGCGACGACTGATGGCATCAGCGTGACTGTGCACCATATCACAAATCAGAATCTGTGAGGCAATGGACAGTGGAGAATAACATTCTTGAAATGGACTGGCTTGCCCGGAGTCCCGACCTGAATTGCTGCCATTCCTTCACAGACATTTAGACACCTCGCTGAAATTGTCCCCAGTGCAGTTCAAGCCGCCATAAAGGCGAAGGGTGGACAAACCCGATATTAATGCCCACTACTAGGTGTCCGAATAGTTTTGGCCACTTAGCGCACGTTCAACACACCTAAACCGCTGCAGATAACATTACAGCCAGGTGAAGGCGCAGTACGCACGTTGAACGTATTTACTACCTACGACAAATCCGATACGGTTTGCGAGTCTACAGGGTACAACCTGCAACCACAGGAAGCTAAGAAGTGCAAGACGTAAGCGGAAAGACCCTCCACTACGATCGAAATACCACAAACTCTAAATTCCCTCGTGATGGCTGGGTGTTGTGTGATGTCCTTAGGTTAGTTAGGTTTAAGTAGTTCTAAGTTCTAGGGGACTGATGACCATAGATGTTAAGTCCCATAGTGCTCAGAGCCATTTTTTTTCTAAATTCCCGCATTTAGGTGGGAATTATGGAAGCAGCATTCTCCTGATTTACACCCTCGTATAGCCATAGTCTACAGGGGACTTCAAAAAGTGAGTTACATAGAATTATGGCAGGGCAAATAATTTTTATTGAATGCTACATTCACTTCAAAGAGACACAGATACGGGCCACTAGTTTTCAGCGTAGTCATAAAGTCTCTGTAAAGAAAAGTCTGAACATTCTACCAATCGTTCAATTCCTCGACCTTAGAAATCTGTCTTTTGTCATGGAGCCACTTGATGGCGTGCGGCGACATATATAGCTTACTTCCTGAAGTTCCCTCGTAATACCGATATCAGTGAGCGCACATCCCGATTTTCTATCGTGTAAATTAGACGTTATAGAAGTTGTGAGAAATTTTTTGCTGTTATAGTTCTTAAATAAATTGTGTGGCACATTTACTTCTCAAATTTTCGGGCAAATGCTTCTTAAATTATGTATTTCTCTGCTTGCAATTTCTCAGAAGTTACGCTAAAAACGCACTGATGTACGCAAACGATTATTTTTTTATTGGTTTGGCCTGCTGAGGACCACATGAAATAACTTGTCATTTATCTTTTCTCCTTTTTTTCCTGTTGATCTTTTCTTTCTTTTGTCCATAAGCGCCTGTGTCTTTCTTTGTTTTCTTCTGGAAGCCCCTGATATTTAACTTTTACTATGAAACTTTCTCTTTCTCCTATCTCTTCATTCATCTTTTCCATTTAACGCAGCTCTGTCTTAACTTCTTTGAATCGCATAATTGATGTTTTGGGTTTCTATCAAAAAAGTTAAAATTTCTTTTCGTTATTCATTTTTCATCTAGGCTCTTTAGATGTCCGTAGAATACAACTCTTCTCTTCCTCATTGTGTCTAATATTCGTTCTATTCTTTCATAAACTACTTAATTACTTCTTAATTTCCATTTTCCACCGCCATATTTTGGTCCCAAGACTTTCCTGATTATTTTATTTCCCTCTTTTCTGTGTCACCTAATTGTATGGCTGTATAAGGCATAAAGGCATTCTGGTTCTAATGAGAGTGTTTTAGTGCCGGAGTTTAGCGTTAATTCATAAAGATTTCTTGTTATAAAGGTTTTTTATTAACAGAAAAACAACTTCCAGTTTCCTTGCTCTTGCTATGTTAGCGTCTTTGGCCAAAGCAAGTCGTCGTGTTATTTCACCGAGCTATTTAAATCTTACTGTCCTTTTTATACTTCCATAATCAATTTCCACGTATTTCGGTGTCTCCGTTGAATCTCTCATATACTTTGTTGTTTCCAAAGGCCTGCTGTTGAAGCTTATTTTTCTTAGGAGATTGATCTGTATTGTTGCATCTTCTATAGATTCGGTTAAAATAGCAAGATCGTCCGAAAAAGCCGAACAATCAATTCTCAGTCTATCCCCTTTTCTCCAAACTATGATTTTTAAAATTCCTTCTTCTTCTGTTCTTTTCCCCATTTTCTGTTTACCTTTTCTAGTACACAATTGAACAGCAGTGGAAATAATCCATCTCTTTGTCTTACAGCAGTTTAAATCCCAAAAGCCTTGGAGGTTTTACGTAAAAATTTAATTTTGCATTTTGTTTATGTTAATGTTTATTTTATGATCTTTGTGATGTTGTTATTATCATTATTATAACAACCTAGGCATATGTGGTACGATAAAAGTGGGCTACCAAAAATTTATACTTGGGGAGGCGTACAACAATAAGCTTTTAAACCTTCTCCCCACCCCTGTTCCATCCTTTTAAAACCGAACCTCTTGCCCGCACCTTACTTGGGAGTTCTGCAGCTTGCACCTACAAAGCACACACTCAACAACGACACGGTAATGGAGAACATCAAATGTACCAATTTCAAATAATGAACTCATAAATCGTTAGTTACACGGGGTCAAACGAGTTGTGGAGTAATTCCACCAATGGTATACGATAGAATTCGAATTGTTGTCATTATGACGTAATAAATTCAGGCGAAAGCCTGAATAACATTGTAAGGCACATTTTGTAGAATGTTGCTTTTCTGGTTTAATAGCGCTATTTACGAGATTCTCTTACGCTATTGGTAATAGTTCTCACGTTAATCGTGCAGGTGCAGCGTTATAAGCGATGTCAGTCAGGTGTTTTACGCGCTATTCGCTGGAACAACGCTGGATACCGGAACATGACTGACTGCAGGAATGTGGGTCTCACTCCTCGTAACATAAAACGTGTAAATGACGTACGATAAAGGAAAATTAACCCTGACCAGTGGAAAGGAATTAAAAGGAAAAGAGTGCGGGATTCTGGTTTTGAACACGCGTCAGGACATCGGAAGTCAGCCTCGATAGCTGCGCGGTCAGCGTGGCGGATTGCTAAGCGAAAGGGCTTGGGTTCGAGTGTCGGGCGGGGTGAAGATGACTGAATGAGTTGGTCTGAAAGCCAATAAATGGGAAAAAAAGTGGGAATTTGGTCTCGACGAAACATTGTCTAACAAAGGCTTGTGGAATATTGCTATATATGATGATTGTAATGATTTTATTCGTATTATGAATTTGTGTAATGCAGCAGACAGATACTGCACGCTTTGTAAAGAACACAGCAAATACCTACATACATGTAAGATCCTAACTTTAACATAACTGCAAGAGAGAAAAGTAATAAAACAGACGTTGATACGAGATCGCGTTAACTTCTCCGCGTGCATGAAAACAAAACAAATAAATTACATCCGTTTCGAAGCTTGGTGGAACTCTTATTTCATTTGCGGTTTCGGGATTGAACTTGAAATCCTACTAACTGCTTCGAAATTCTATTTGAAGATACAACCTTGGAAGCTAAGTTACATACAGCAAATAACGTGTTAACATTTGTTTCATTTTGGTGCAGTAAAACTGGAAGAATTAAACTACCGACAATCGGCACTACAACGTCCCTTACAAAAATCGCGTGACAGGAAAAGCGCTGACTGTGTATCTAACGCCATATCGCTGTATTCGACAATAAGAAATCTGGAAAAATCCTGTGTCCACGATTTGTTCCAGATCTCGAATGAAACGATATGTTTACTGTTACCAGTCAGTTTCATTCGATTTCAATAGTAGTCATGGCAAAGGCTTCCAAAAAATATCCTCGTTTAAAATTCTACTATTACCATTTTATATCAAGAATATGTGACAGCAAAACGTTGCTCTAAAACAGTTTAAGAATAGAAATGAAGTGGAAAGCTTTCCAAGTGCCAAACCTCATATTAGTCCAGAGCATCAAAAAAAAATCTACACTGCTGTACAAAATTAAAGCAACAAATATCTGTTTCCCAGTCCTGCATCTAATTCACGATATAATCATACAAACTGTTAATCAGATGTCCTTACGATCGTGTTCTGCACGGAATATGATGCCATTCTAGTCATCGGACAACCATGACAACGATGACGTCAGAGCACGCATGAAACGGGGTAGTGTTTGCCAGGTAGACCCATATCCACAATCGCTGTGAACGCAGTCATAGACGGTGCAGTACGGCACAGAGAAGATGCCTACCAGACTCCCTGCGGTGGAGGGCCATAGAAAGAAAGGAAGCAGGACAGTCTCAAATTTATTTGGCCCGATGGCTTAATGGGAATCGTTCTATTGTTTTTCGCATGTGTCGACAGTTTATTGAGACCGAAACTGTATCCCGAAGACTAGGGCATGCCCGACCACGTTTGATTTCAGAAGCGAGGACCGTTATTTGGCTGTAAGGGCACGACGGCACCGCCTTAGTCCTTCACGGCAACTGGCATATAAGATTGCAATATCCACTGGACGTGTTGTATCGCGGCAGACGGTGTGCAGAAGTCTTCGGTAGAGTGGCCTTTATTGTCGGAGACCTGCTGTGTGTCTACCTCTAACGCGTCTTCAAAGAAGAGAAGATCTAGATTGGAGTCATTAACATGCCACCTCGACGGTCGAACAGTGAGCCAATGTTGTTTTCACAGATGAGCCCCGATTTGGTCCGGACAGTGATTCTCAATCGATTCGCATTTGGAGGGAACGTGGAACACGATTTCGGGACCCAAACATTGTGAAAAGAGGCCGATATCGGGGAGGATCCTTAATGGCGTGGGCAATGTTTACCACTCGCACCTCTCTTCATGAAATTGTACGGATGAATCGGCACGGTTTAACTGCTGTCAGGTATCGTGACGAGATCTTTGGACCTCATTTACTGTTGTTGCGATGTGCTGTCGGCCCAGACTTCATAATGATGGACGATAATGCCCAAACCTACAGCGCACGAGAGGTTGATGTTTTTTGTTTTTTTTTTTTTTTTTTTTTTTTTTTGAAAAGGAAGATATTGCACGCATGGCGTGGCCAGCTCGCTCTCCATGGAATCCCATAGAGCATGTCTGGAATACACTAGGGAGACTGCTTGCATCACGTTAGCATCCACTAATCACTGTCCAAGACGGCGAGCAGCTCTGCAGGAAGAATGGGCGTTATTGCCTGAACATGAGACCGATGACATTATTCACAGCATGTCCCGTCGTTGTCGCTGCCAGATGTGGTCGCACCCTATACGGAGCACATTAACCAGTTGTCGCTGCCAGATGTGGTCGCACCCTATACTGAGCACATTAACCAGATGTCGGAATGTGTGTACAAATCCGTTAATTTGGAAAAACATAGAGCATTTTCGTCTACCTTTATGGATGTTGCAGTTGTTTAAGTTCTTCATTCTTTACATTGTTTCTACTATACTATCACCTATTTATACTGTTTTGTGGCAAAATAAAGGAAATCTTGCAGAATTTCCGTTTCTTGCTTTAATTTAGGACACCAATGTATATCTTTTTCCAACTAAGTTATTAGTATCCAAAAAATTGAGAAAGTATTCTGATACAACAGAATTATGCTACCCACCTCATCATTGCAAAAAAAGGAGACAAAGCAGAAAATAAATAATTTATTAAGTTCTGACACAGCAGGAAACTGACTGGTTCTATGTGCCAGTAAGAAAGTTTTTGTTTCTGTTGTCACTTATACTACTATAGAAATACAATAGTAATATTTTGAATAGTAGAAATGACATCAACAGAAATCATTTCTCAGGCATTTTAGATTTTTTGCAACAGAATAACAAAATTAAATTAATGAAAAATATCTCAGTACTGACTTTTATTTCTTACACGACCCCACTCATGGGATCAGAGTATATTTTGCTGCTGACGAAGAAATGGCAACATCGTCAACAGGTGTCTCTGTTTTGCAACTGATAAACGTTGCTGATCTTTCAAGAGAACCACGGCATCCCATACAGCTGCCATAGTCCTTCCTATTTTGAATATAATGACCGTTTTTCATTCTTCTGCTTCAGAGTAAGGCAGAGCTATCAGGCTGTAGGAGGTGGATACAGCGTCGACGTTCCGCACAACCTTGTTGAACCGTAAGTAAACTGCGGTGTGATACACGACTAACCACACTGGCAGGGAATCATACACACGTCTGCGTTCCGTAGAATAGCGTCTTCTTTCACAGACAATCCAAAGGTTTCTATCTTTGGCGCTGGCAGAAAAATAATGTTGATTTTATGTTTAGAGGGGATACGAGATATTTTAGGAGAAAGATTTCCTATGGTAGGTAGAAAGGCTATGGATTCGAACCTTCCCTCTTCTGGTTATGAAGTTGTATTCTCACTTTTGGTTTGAACTACAAAGCCTTGCGGATCTTCCATGGTGCATAGCCCTTAACTTCAAAAGCTTTTTGGAGATGTTCATGTTATTCTTGTATATGGTCCTTATTAGCCACCATACATGCCTGTACAAGTGTAATCAGCACACCACCGGCCTGCGCAGGATGACGATACCTGTCCGACTACAGATACAGATAGTAGTACCGGCTTGCGAAACACACCATGTCGCAGGGTTATGTCGGTTTTACTATGCACCAAGACATCCAAGAATGGGAAATATTGGTCCTTTTCCAGATCAACTGCATTTGGATTTTGCCTGAATGGAATTTAGAGGATTTAAGAATTTATAAAGGTTCTCCCCGCCATGAAGCCACACAGCAAAAGTGTCATGGGCGTACCTCTAAAAGCTGACAGGCTTACAACATGCAGAGTCCATATTCGTTATTGCGTAAAAAAATAAGTTGAGGGGAGCAATTGCTGAAACAAGATCGTACACTGAAGTGACAAAAGTTGTGGGATACCTCCTAATATCGTGTCGGACCTCCTCTGGCCCGACATAGTGCAGCATCTCAACCTGGCAGTGACTCAACAACTCGTTGGAAGTCTGCAGGAATATTGAGCCATGGTGCCTCAGTAGCTGCCCATAATTGCGAAAGTATTGCCGGTGCAGGATTTTGTGCACGAACTGACCTCTCGACTCTCGATTATGTCCCACAAATGATCGATGGGACTCATGTCGGGCGATATGGGTGGCCAAATCATTCGCTCTAACTGTCCAGAATGTTATTCAAACCAGTCAAGAACAACTGTGGCTCGGTGACATGGCGTATTCTCGTCCATAAAACTTCCATCGTTGTTTGGGAACATGAAGTCCGTGAATTGCTGCAAATGGTCTCCAGGTAGCCGATCATAACCATTTACAGTGAATTATCAGTTCCGTTGGACCATGTGACCTAGTCCACGGCACATAAACACACCCCACACAATTAGGGAGCCACCACCATCCTGCACAGTGCCTTCTTGACAATCTGGGTCCATGACTTCGTGGGGTCTGCGCCACACTTGATCCCTACCATCAGTTCTTACCAACTGAGATCGGGACTCATCCGAGCAGGCCACAGTTTTCCAGTCGTCTAGGATCCAACCGATATTCTCAGCATTTCAAGAGAGGCGTTGCAGGGGATGTCGTGTTGTTACCAAAGGTACTCGCGTTGGTTTTCTGCTGCCATAGCCCATTAACGCCAGATTACTCCGCACTGTCCTAACGGATACGTTCGTCGTACGTCCCACACTGATTTCTGCGGTTATTCCACGCAGTGTTTCTTGTTTATTAGCACTGACAACCGTACGCAAGCACCGCTGTTCTCGGTCATTAAGTGAAGGCCGTCGACCACTGCGTTGTACGTGGTGAGAGGTATTGTCTGAAATTTGGTACTCTCGGCACACTTTTGATAATGTGGATCTCGGAACACTGAATTCCGTAATGATTTCCGAAAGTTAATGTTCCATGCGCCTAGCTCCAACTACCATTCCGCTTTCAAATTCTGTTAATTCCCATCGTGCGACCATAATCACATCGGAAACCTTTTCACGTGAATCACTTGAGTACATATGACAGTTCCGCTAATTCACTATCCTTTTACATTTATACATGAGCATATCGCTATTCCACGACTTTCGCCTCAGTGTTAACAAGTCACTTGATGTGAGGGGCAACCACAGCTGTGATAACATATTTCAACTGATGACAACCGCAACAGCCTGTATTAAATGGTTCAAATGGCTCTGAGCACTATGGGACTTAACTTCTGAGGTCATCAGTCGCCTAGAACTTAGAACTAGTTAAACCTAACTAACCTAAGAACATCACACATATCCATGCCCGAGGCGGGATTCGAACCTGACCGCAGCGGTCGCGCGGTTCCAGACTATAGCGCCTACATCCGCTCGGCTACCTGTATTAAAACGATTTATTAATCACGACTAGTTTCATAACATTATAGGCATATGTTCAAGTGACAAACTGTTGACCTTTCAACACATAATGTCCTTAAAATCTCCGTACGTGGAAATAATAGAAGTCCCCTGTCTTCCTGCACGAACTGGGTTCATTACTTAGGCCCCTGCAACAGCTCTGTAAGAGGCGCCTGCCGGTTCACTGCCCTATCTCCAGGTCACTCCTCATGCAGACACACAACTACATCAGTTGAACAATTTTTCATTGCCCAGACAGATTTAGAGCCTAGTTCCTCTTCTTTTTATGAACTATTTAAGCCACATCTGAGTCTATGACTGCACTATTCTTGTGAGAGTTTTGTTGCTACAATTATTTATATCCACTGTCCTTGTTTTCATCGTCGACTGTAGGATGATTATGAAGCTGCACTTCTGTAGATTCCTTCGAACTTCTCGTTATGGCACCATCCTGTATTGTGGAGAGAGAACAATTTAAGATCCTATTGTCACTGAAACGTTTTTATAGGACGCATCCCAAGGCCTCGATTCCAGGTTATCTTGAATAACGGATTATATCTCTCTGTTTCATAGTGTTCTTTTACTTGCTTTTATAACAAGACTATAATTTTCTAGTTTGTTTTCCACCGACTTCGCATTGTTAGTGAAAGCTGAATAACTTTATGGTCGTTGGTTGTCTTTCCTGTGGTAATTTCCAATTCTGAATGGATCTATAAAACTGATCTGCTTATTACGTAACATCTGTATCAAAGCTCACTCCCGCCTTGTTTTAGGCAAGTGAATATCTAATCGAATTCTTTACAAATAGTTGAAGCGCAATAATCGATATTCCGGTTCAATGTCTCCGTTGCCTGCTGTATCTTTGTGTCCTAGGACAGCGTTTGCATTCGCATCAACTTTGGATACAGTGAATTCACTCTAACGAACTTTATAGATGTACATTAAGTTTTCAATGTGTGTCGCTATATTTTCACGTAATAAAAAGGTTTTATGAACAATGTAAATAAATCCAAGGAAGACAATAATATTTCCACATAAGCCATTGATTTAGGGAAAATATTTTTGTTTCATTCTGACCTACCGATCGGTTTCGGCTTTTGCACTAGTCTTAGGTGCACTTATAACGACGTACTCACGTAGGACAAAGTCACAAAAAACATAATACTGTAATATCAAGGCAGTAATGAGATCCGGTCGCTTTTGTCCGCTTTAATACTGCAAAACTGCATTCCAACTTAATAAATATTTTGACAGCCGAAATGTGTTGACCATTCTCAAATATTTTTATATCTTCTTCTATCTCTCTAAAACTCACTGCCTAAATTAGCTCGAATACCAGAGAATGGCACCACTAGTAGTTCGACGTACAGCACACGGCATTTTTTTTTTTTTAAAAAAAGCAACGCAATCTTTGAAGAAATAGTCGTGCATTCCGTCTATTCTGCATTAGACTACAGTTTCGAATATTAATTATTTTTAAAGTACATCTTTCGGGAAAGAATTGCAGCTCAGAATTATGTGAACGCCCTCCCTCGTCGCGAGTCCGCATAGAATATATCGATCAGTAATCCTACAACAGCTCTGTGCTATTTTCTTCTCACTACTTTCGCGTTTGTAGTCGGCGTCAGATAAAGGTCTCTAGCGAAGCCGACACTCAAGTAAGAGCCGGCGAATTTTTTCTGGTGGAATCGTAAAAAGTTGCACTAGCTGCTAGAGTTACTTTTACGCTGCTACTTCTCGCTGAAGCTGCTGACACGAAACTGCTGTCAGTCTAGCAGAGCGTTCGCTAAGCTGCAGAGTTCTAAAGGGTAGCGGTTTCGTTGCTGTACGCAATGAGCGAATATAACAAGAACTCTAAGGGGAAAGATGGCTTACTTTGTAACCAGGAGCAGATCCCAGGGGGACAGGGAAGGAGAAGGGTGTCATGGAGGACATGACGTCTCTCCCCCTCGCCTTAAAAAAAATTTGTGCTAGAATCATTTATATTTTTACATATTTCAGTTTCCAAGTTGTACAATCGAGTTTCATGAAACAAAAAATCTCTTAAAGTGGCAAGGAATTCTAAAATATTCCAAGCTGTTTTAATACATGACACTACCAAGTTACTTGCTTGAGGTCCAGCTCATACGGATGGTCTTGTGGTCTAAGCAAAAGAAAACTTTACAGCTAAAAACGCCTATCCACTAGCAGTCCGTACCAGATTCCAAGCCGGCCGCGGTGGTCTAACGGTTCTAGGCGCTCAGTCCGGAACCGCGCGACTGCTACGGTCGCAGGTTCGAATCCTGCCTCGGGCATGGATGTGTGTGATGTCCTTAGATTAGTTAGGTTAAAGTAGTTCTAAGTTCTAGGGGACTGATGACCACAGATGTTAAGTCCCATAGTGCTCAGAGCCATTTTGAACCAGATTGCAAAAACAAATTGGACGAAGGTTCGCTAGTGTTCGCTAGTCCATAGATTAAACCAGCAAGCCGGCCGGTGTGGCCGAGCGGTTTTAGGCGCTTCAGTCAGGAACCGCGCGACCGCTCCGGTCGCAGGTTCGAATCCTGCCTCGGGCATGGATGTGTGTGACGTCCTTAGGTTAGTAAGGTTTAAGTAGTTCTAAGTGCTAGGGGACTGATGACCTCAGATGTTACGTCCCATATGGCTCAGAGCCATTTAAAACCAGCAAATTGAGGAAACTTGACTAGGCGAGACATACGGGTAAGATGCTTCTCCGGGATGTATGACGTGGTCGAAAAAACTTTTCTATTCCTGCCATTCCGTCCAGAGCTACGCTGGACGTCTTCAGAGGTGCTCCTAGTGACTCTAAGTCTTGCCGACTGACGGGTCGGGCGGCGGAAAGCGACATAAATACCGTGTAAAGCGGGACGTTGTCGATTTTACACGTGATCAGCATAGATAATTTTCATCATAGATAAAACTTAACTATCGATCGTCGCCTCTCAGGAATAAGTTTTTATCTATGGATTCTGCAGAGCCACTGTTCACATATCACTGAGTTTTACGGCTTCTTCTTTTCTTTTAAAATTATCACTATGCTTATATATTTCGATGGCCTCCCTATATAGTAGTGGATGAAAGTTTGTCATAGTACATAAAATTTTAGTTTCGAAAAACTTCACATCATTATTTCCTGACTGAAGAGCATGCTCTGTTACAGCTGATTTTTGTGTTTTCCCTAGTCGTAAATAGGGTGGAGCCTCTCCACGGTCACACCGGCGTGATGGCCAACACAAAAGGTCTACTGTCATATCTGCATATTGGTTACTTTTTACTAAGTGAGGTTTCGCAGGTTCTGGGTACTGCGATGTTTGCATACGTCTGGTTATGATTAACCATTAGTACATGCTATCTGGAGATGGATTGGGTCGTAAGTTGAATAAAGGGTAGCGGTTTGAAGGGCAGAGGAAAAAAGTGCCAAGGCAAGAACCAAGGGAATAAAATTTCTGCGATAGTTGGGTCGGGTTGTAAGAGCAACAGCGGTTTCCGTGCTGCCTGCGACAGGTCACGCAAAGGTAGGTTCTGTTAGTAGTGGGTATCATGCAGGCACCTTTGACGTAATGAGGCGTTGTTACTCGGCGGCTGCAGTTGGGTACAAGTGTTGGCATTAGCATACCTGTAACAGTTGGGTTCATCATCGATTAGTGTCCAATAGGTCATACATCGGATTCACAGTGTAGGGTAGTGTTGGCGGTTTTTTTGTGCGTTGGTATGCGAGCTTGTCGGTTTCCCTGCTGTAGGCTGCTGTTCGGTTCTGATAGCAGCTGGCATATCCAGTCAGTGTTGCTGATGTGCAGGGGCTTGCCGATATTGTCGCTTGTGGGCGTATGTTATCTCACCATAGCTGGTTATGTCCTAGTTAGAAGTGGCCCTAGTCGGCAAAGATTTTTATATTCTTTCAGTCTTGTATACACACTTATCTTGGTAGTTCCAATGTAAAGGAGAAGGAGGAGATTAGTTTTTAACGTCCCGTCGACAACAAGGTCATTAGAGACGGACCACAAGCTCGGATTAGGGAAGGACGGAGAAGGAAATCAGCCATGCCCTTTCGAAGGAACCATCCCGGCATTTGCCTGAAGCGATTTAGGGAAATCACGGAAAACCTAAATCAGGGGGCCGTAGACATGTTTGAAACGTCGTCCTCCCGATTGGGAGTCCAGTGTGTTAACCACTGCGCCACCTCGTTCGGTCCCAATATAAAGCTTTACACACACGGAATCTTATATACTCCACTTGCTGGCGCAGGAAGGCGTTTCTCCTTTACAGATCGGAATGCTTGACATATTTTCTTAGTTGGTCTAAAAATCGGTCTGATAACATGTTTTGTAGAATCTTGCGACTTAATCAACTGCTTTTTTGATAAAAGGAAGAGAAACCGTATTCTTCCTTTGCTGTGTTTAATCCTGGTCCTTTTTCCTACTGTTATTCGGCCGCAGAACCCTATTTACTCCCTTCTCTGATTTGTCTGAATAGACATTCTTCTCGAAAGCATGCTTCAGATGTTTTAATTCGGCGTCCAGGTGTTCTAGCGTGCAAATTATTTTGGCTCTGTCAGCAAGACTTTTAATGGCTCCTCTCTTTTGTTGTGGCTGATGGTTGGAATTCTTATGATCATATCTATCCGCATGTGTGAGTTTCCGAAAAATTATATGTTTTAACCTTCCATCAGCCTGCCTCACAATTAAAACATCAAAGGATATTGCCATTTTTCCATCTCCATAGTAAACTGGATTCTTGGATTTATAGCACTGAAATAACAAACACATCCTTCTAAAGCTTTTTTGCCGTACGACCAAACCATGTATGTATCATCGAAAAACCGATACTAATGACATGGTTTCTTATCTGAATTTTCTAGAGCTAACTGTTCGAATTTTTCCACATAAAAATTAGCGATCGCAACACTTAATGATTTACCCATTGCAAGCAAGCTGATTATGAGAAAGCTGATGGTGTCGCGATGGGTACTTTAAAAGCGACGTCAGTTCGATTGCTCCATGGAATGACGTACGTTATTGCACCATATATATATATATATATATCGTAACACAGGAAAAACGAAATTCCATTTACATAATTGAACGATATATACCAACGTAACGACAAAAAAAATCATTGAGTCACATTCATTTCTGAACCATTCTGAGAAGTTTCAGCCTTGTCTTCGAAAGTCGAATGCTTGTCGATTATTATCGTCGACAGTGGAGCCCTTAGTGAAAGAACTTGCGGAGATATGATGGTCCACCACCGGCCCGGGTGCGCTCAACTCTGGCGGAGCTCAAAAAAGTTGCGATGGTCCGGCGGGCAGATAATGCTGGCGGCGAGGGAGCACGGGATTAGGGGCCGCAACTTGGGAGGCGCCACCGTAAATTACCCCGGCTTAACCTCCCCCGAACTCCGCCGCGGAATAACAACAGCCGCCCCGCAAAAAGGTGGCCGCATTTTTGGCCCGCAGATTACGACGCGCGGCTCTAAAACGCATTAATCAGCCGGGTCGGCTCCGCATAAATCCTTCCCGCAGGAGGCCAAGTTGCGACAGGGCCTTCGATTTATCGTCGCGGCACGCAGCCGCCCACGAATTGACTCCGGGGACCTCCGGCGTGCGCCCCGCGGCTCGTAAATAAGACGCGCCAAAGCAAACGGAGAGCCCGAATGTCGCACCGCGCCGAAACGCACTCGCGTCGACTTGTTTGTTATTCATCCGCCTCTGTCTTTGTGTCACTGTCTTCGGTAGGAGGGTTCGGTCAGCTCTCTTTCACTTTATAGTGACTCTTCCATAGTCACGAGGTTCACTGTTGTGTTTTGTAGTCTGCTGTTTCCTCTGCAGTTTATTTATAATTCAGCTCTGTGGCCGGATGCACTATCGCCTTATCAGCCATCGAACAACCTACGGGTGGTAGTCTTAAAGGTTTAATTATCATCTCGAAGAAATAAACGTATTGTATTGTATGTGAACCGGGGACCTAGAAACGACGGAGAGGCTCCGTCCCCGCCGCAGCCGCAGTGGTCCACAACTCCACGACGACTACCGCAGTCCACTTCACCCCTCCGCCGCCCCACACGGAACCCAGGGTTATTGTGCGGTTCGGCCCCCGGTGGACCCCCAGGGAACGTCTCACACCAGACGAGTGTAACCCCTATGTTTGAGTTGTAGAGCAATGGTTGTGTACGCGTACGTGGAGAACTTGTTTGCGCAGCAATTGCCGACATAGTGTAGCTGAGGCGGAATAAGGTGAACCAGCCTGCATTCGCCGAGGCAGATGGAAAACCGCCTTAAAACCATCCACAGACTGGCCGGTTCATCGGACCTCGACACAAATCCGTCGGGCGGATTCGTGCCGGGGACCAGGCGCTCCTTCCCGCCCGGAAAGCCGTGCGTTAGACCGCACGGCCAAGCGGACGGGCCAGAAATAAACGTACTCAATTACTTGTTATCTTCGGAAAATTCATTCTATAAACAATCGCTCAGGCTGTAGCTAAGCCAATTATCCGCAGTATTCTTTCTCCTAGGATTGCTAGTCCTGCAAGATGTGCAGGAGAAGTGCCGAGTTTGAAAAATAGGAGACAGGCAATGGCGCTAGACTGTATCTTTCTTTCCGTTCTTTCGGATAGCCTAGGCGATGAGAGCGGTACCTACGGAAATGAAGGTTCCTGGTTCGGGTTCTGATCCGGCACATAATTTTAATCTCCGAAGAAGTCTCAATTTTTTAGGGTTCCGTGCCTCAATCTGTAAAAACGGAGCCCTTATAGGACTGCTTCGTTGTGTGCCTGCCTGTCTGTCCGACTGTTAAGAACACTTTTTGTCAGGAACGGACAGACACGCCAAGATAAAATTTATGTCACATAATAAGATGTAAAAATTTCAAGTTTCTAAGTCACTTCAGTCAAAAGGTAAGGCTATTTATGGCAGATATTTTGAAACTCGAAAACTCACTCATCAAAATCTGCTGGGTACTTCTCTTCTGCCTAAAATCATGAAATTTGGCAAGAAGCTGAAACTTGTTGTTTGTTTGCAGTACTTGTCTGCAATCTTGGTACACACTGACATATCCGCGCCATTGTACCGTAGTGCTCCGCTACAGTAGCCGCTATTGTAGGGAGTACTATGGTACCATGCTGCGGCTATTTCATTCTGTGCCAGGACTGCAGAAATATTCTTGCCAAAACAGTTTCATTTTCTGAGGTGATAACTCGAACTTTAAGAGTTCCCCTCGTGTACTGTCGGTTAATAACGTTGGAGCGTTAGCGACTTATTACGAGGGCGTGCTGAAATGTAATGCCTCCTCATTTTTTATGTGAAAACTCTTTAAGCTTTTGAAATAAAACAAACTTTATTAACACTCTACACCTATATTCTTCATGTCTACATGATATTTATTTCTCAACATAGTCATTCTGGCGACGAACACGTTTCACTTCACTGACGGAGTCACATCCTCACCTCCGCTTACGCCACTTCTTCACTATCAAAGTGGACTCTTCAAATTTTGAAAACAAGTGAAAATCGGATGGGACCATGTCGGGACACTATGCAGGATCATCGATGAGAGTGAACAGGGCGTCGCACTTTTACAGATGCCGCGGTACTCGTGTGTGGTCTGGCGTTGTCAGGTCGAAGGAGAGAATGCTCCATGTGTGGGCGAATTCGTCGAATTGGTGATTTCAGTCTTCTCTAGGTCTCGCAGTATACCGACATAGTTACGTTACACACCGCCATGCTACAGACCGCAATTCTGACACGTCTACCGGTAGAGGGCTACAACTTGCGTCAGCAAATTGGAAAAGTCGACCGGGTAACATGCATGACATGTAATACTTAAACTGATCTTCTGAATAGAATAACAAATACGGAGGCATTACTTTCCAGCACGCCCTCGTAGTTATTCATTCTTTCGCAAATTATGACGCAAAAGTCGAACTGAGCATATGCCAATATGTAGGTTATGACAACAAAGATGCGATCTACAGGGTGAACCGCGACACCGCCGACAAATTTTCAAAGGTTGTTCAGGAATAGCGTCTGAATATTTTAGTATAAGGGATGTGAGCGTACAAGCTGTGGCGGGAGATTAGAGCAGCAGTTTCCCGCCGCAGAGCACGTGGCTAGCGGATGCTACAGGGCTTTGGGGAGCGGCTAGCGTGTACGCAGGCAGCGTTGGATAAACCCGGGTGGACGCTTGGCAGGGGCGCATATGGCCGTGTTGGCGCGCTTGGAGAAATTTATATGCCAGTGAAGAATTGATAAAAACAGAACTAAGAGTGACACGGAGGTGCAAGTTGGCACTCATGGACAGAAAAATACGTAAAACTAAAGTATCTAGACGCGCCACAAAAATATATAATAGTTTAAAAGTTATTGTCGTCTTAAAAATTGTAAATTTATGACTGTTCAAAAGCTAATATCTCGGCAATACTTTGGCCGATTAATATGAACAAAGTGTTTACGGATGCAGCTAGTAGAGCTGCATCGAGCAATCATATCCGATTTAGCTGAACATGTACCATTTTTGAATGCAAGGTCGGAGCCGGCCGGTGTGGACGAGCGGTTCTAGGCGCTACAGTCTGGAACCGCGCGACAGCTACGGTCGCAGGTTCGAATCCTGCCTCGGGCATGGATGTGTGTGATGTCCTTAGGTTAGTTAGCTTTAAGTAGTTCTAAGTTCTAGGGGACTGATGACCTCAGAATTTGAGTCCCATAGTGCTCAGAGCCATTTGAACCATTTTGCAAGGTCGGGATATGGGATTCGACTGAGAGAAACTGTGTTTTTGGTAATAGATAAATTAAAAGAGACAAAAGCAATGGTAGCATTCTGAAGTTTAAAGACCTAGATGAGTAAATAAGTATGTATTTTTATTTCTTATTTGTATTTAGTATAAAAAAATCCAGGAAAAGCAAAATCACCCCACAAGAACATTATTTGTGAAAAAACGATGGCAGATACAGAAAACTGGACTTTAAATTGTTATTGCTTGGAAATTTTCCGTATTTTTCAACATGTCATATGTGTTTCTGTGTTTAGTTTTAGAATAATCGTAATTCTTTTTGTCAAGCATTCTTTTGAGTTAGGCAGTCGTTTCGAGGGTGCATAGGGCGGCCATCTTTGGGCACAGTTGGTTTGAGCGATGCTAAGAGACGGACGTGCCGTCCATCTGGGGGTAGGAGTGGGTTGCTAGCCACGTTCGGGGACAAGTATGTATTTAGCGACGTTCGAAAGCGATCAAGTGGGGCGCAATATGGTGGTTTAGGACAGCAGACAAGAGTGTATTTTGTGAATTGTGAACAGACTATCGAGTGCTGTGATCGAGAAATATGAATTTTATAGTGAAGTGCTGTAGCATCAGTTGTCAACGGCCGCCCTTACGTAAGAGTCCTTCAGACTGCATTTTAAGTGCTTAGTTAATATAGTGAAGAAAAATAAACTACTTGTTCAAATTATAAATCAACGTCAGTGACTCAATATTTTAAATTTCACCACAATATCTGCCTGTATTGTTTTTTTATATTTTATTTCAGCTTCAAAATTGAGTTTACTACAGGTGTGAGCTGGCAGCCTATAACCAAACACGTAGCTAAACATTGAGACCAGCCACGTCTCTGGGCGGCTCAATTAAGCTGAGTGTAACATATTATATATATATATATATATATATATATATATATATATATATATATATATATGTATATATATGTATATTCGTGCCATAGCAAGTGAGGGTTCGAACCAAATTATTCACAGTCGTTGGGACCAACGGTCTGCGGGATCCCATTATACAGTAAGACAGTGAGGCGAGAAAAGTCATGGGAAATGAAATGAGCGTATGGCATCGTCGGCCGGGAGGCCCCTAGCGGGGAAGTTCGGCCGCCAAGTGCAAGTATTATTTCAAGCCGCGCGGTGTGGCCGCGCGGTGTGGCCGCGCGGTTTAGGGCATCATGTCACGGACTGCGCGGCCCCTCCCGTCAGAGGTTCGAGTCCTCCCTCGGGCATGGGTGTGTGTGTTGTTCTTAGCATAAGTTAGTTTAAGTAGTGTGTAAGTCTAGGGACGGATGACCTCAGCAGTTTGGCCCCTTAGGAATTCACACACACACTCTTATTTCAATCGACGCCACATTGGGCGACCTGCGAGCCGGTGATGAGAATGAAATGATGATGAGGACAACACAAATCCCAGTCCCCGAGCGGAGAAAATTTCCAACCCAGCTGAGAATCGAACCCGGGCCCGCTTGCATGGAAGACGGGCACGTTACCACCCAGCTAAGCAGGCCGGCAAATCACGGAATAATGATATCCACATATACAGATGGCGGTAATATCGTGTAAACAAAATACGGAAGGGCAGCGCATTGACGGTGCTCTCATTTGTACTCGGGTGATTCATGTGAAAAGGGGTCCGGCGTAATTACGCCCGAACGACACAGAATGGTAGTTGGAGATAGACGCATGGGACATTCAATTTCGGAAATCGTTAGATAAATCAATATTCCGAGACCCACAGTGTCAAAGAGCGCCCCGAAAATACCAAATTTCAGGCGTTAACTCTCACCACGGACATAGCAGTGACCGACGGCCTTCACTTAATGACCGAGAACAGCAACTTTTGTGTAGAGTTGTCAGCTCTAACACGCAAGCAGAAATTACTGTGGGACGTGCTACGAACGTATCTGTTAGGACAGTGCAGAGAAATCTGGCGTGAAAGGGGTATGGCAGCAGACGACCGACGCGAGTGCCTTTGCTAACAGCACAATATCGCCAGCAACCCTTCTCCTGGGCCCGTGACTATATCCGCTGGACTCTAGACGAACGGACCGTAGCCTGGTGAGACGAGACCCGACTTCAGCTGGTAAGAGCTGATGGTAGGGTTCGAGTACGGTGAAGACCCCCTGAAACCATAGACAAAATTGTCAACAACGCACCGTGCAAGCTGGTGGTGGCTTCATAATGGCGTGGGCTATGCTTAAATGGAATGGACTGGGTCCTCTGCATATTCGGCTACTTGGAGACCATTTGCAGTCATTCACGGACTTCATGTTCCCAAACAACAATGGAATTTTTACGGATGCCAATGCGCCACGCAACAGGCACAACAGTTCATGATGGGTTTGAAGAATATACTGGACACTTGGAGCGAATGATTTTGGCAGCCACCGAACATTTATGGGACATAATCTAGAGGTCAGTTAGAGCATGACATCCTGTACTGGCAACATTTTCGCAATTATGGGCGGCTATAGAGGCAGCATGACTCAGTATTGCTGCAGGGGACGTCCAGCGACTTGTTGAATCATGGCACGCCGAGTTGCTGCGCTACGCCAGGCAAATGGAGGTCCGACACGACATTAGGAGGCATCCCGTGACATTTGTCGTAATGTTATTATGACTTATTAGATTTTTTACAGCACTTACGCCCTATTTCTGTGAAAATACATTCAAAACAATAATAAGTAAAATGTACACCACAGAAAACATAGTAATGCAACAACTCTCAGACCCAACACTGCACCGTGATGTCGCCGCCGCTGAAAGAACAGTTCAGCATAGCGTCGCCATGCACATTTCCATTGCATTCACTGGCCCATACGCGAAATGCGTATCGGCCATCTCTTCATCAGAAACTAAGCACACCGCATCTCGTGGTCGTGCGGTAGCGTTCTCGCTTCCCACGCCCGGGTTCCCGGGTTCGATTCCCGGCGGGGTCAGGGATTTTCTCTGCCTCGTGATGGCTGGGTGTTGTGTGCTGTCCTTAGGTTAGTTAGGTTTAAGTAGTTCTAAGTTCTAGGGGACTTATGGCCACAGCAGTTGAGTCCCATAGTGCTCAGAGCCATTTTTGAACTAAGCACACTGCTGTGTATTGCGGTTAACGTACGACTAACCCTGCTGAAAAAAAGCTCAAGACAGAACCGAGAAGTATTCAATGCAAGCTCGAAGGCGAAGAGTATAAAGGGTACGATTGTTGTCAATAGCAGGCACCATCAGAGAATGGAAACAAGACACTTACCATCGAAATTTTCGTTGTTGTCCACTATAATCAGTACAATAAAGATACAAAGCCAATTGGGGCAGAAACCAAATGAAATTTAATACCTTTGTAACGAGTCCGCAGAGGTCTCGGGTCCGTTACACGAAAATACTCAGAAGCTATCTCTGCAAAACATCTGAAAATTTGTCGGTGGAGTTCTGGTTCACCCTATGTCTTCACAACACCTTGTTTCATACTGTTGGGCCTATGAAAGCTACTGTCACTGCCTGTCTGTCTAATAATTATTTTGTAGACCTTTTAATACGATGGGTGTTCAGTAAGTAGTGCAACACATTTTCTTCTGAGAGCAGGTTGGTTTTATTCAGGATTCCAATACATAATATTATTACGAACTCTTTTGGCTACAAAACCCTGTTTTTCAACATAATCTCTGTTCCATGAGACAGTCTTGCGCCATCTTCCTTGAAGGGGCTGTGTGCCTGCATGTACCAGTCTACTTGTCGAAGTCCGAACCAACGTCTTTCTGCGTCAGTAACCTCCTCATCCTACACTTAGTCGTTCCCACGGAGTGCATCCTTCATTGGACCAAACAGATGGATGTCGGAAGGTGCGAGATCCGGGCTGTAGAGCGGATGATGAAGAAGCGTCCAGTGAAGTTTTGTGAGCTCCTCTCGAATACGCAGACGTGTGTTAGGCCTTGCGTTGTCATGGAGAAGTTCGTTTGCATTTCTGTAGCGACGAACACGCTGAAGTCGATTCTGCAATTCCCTGTGGGTAGCACAATACACTTCAGAGATGATCGTTGCACCGTAAGGGAGTAGATTAAACAGAATAACTTCTTCAGAGTCCCAGATAACTATTGCCATGACTTTACCGGCTGATAGTGCGGCTCTAAACTTTTTATTCGGAGGGGAGGGAGTGATTACCTCGCATGAGAGTGTCCGCAAGTTCCAACACTGCACGAGTCACAGCTGTGTGGGGTTGGCCGGCACGCGGGAAATCGGACAGGTTTGCGCGACCTTGTCGCGATGATGAAAGCCGCCTAGCTCAACAACTCACCGTCCTTTTGTTCACTGCCAGGTCCCCGTAGTCATTATACAGTCACCTATGAATACCTGCGATCCTCTGATTTTTCGCCAAAATAAACTCAATGACAGCTCTCTACCTGGGATACACCTCCGTTACATATGCCATTTTGGAGCCTACGTACAGCGCCGGTACCTATCGCAACCTGGTAAAACTACAGGGTTGAAGCGGGAATATCCCTTCGATGTCCCACAACAATTTCCACATTTTTTCAAGTGAAATTGGCCGAGGAAAAGTGTGTTGCATTCCTTACTGAACGCCTCTCGTACATACTCGTACTTCAGCTATCACACTGGGCGCGACTATATTACTAAACTACTTATCTTTTCGAGGTGATGATTAAAATTTTTGCGACTACCCGTCGTAAAGCCTGTTTTACACGAACAACTTTCTTCCATAAATCGGGTGCTTGTGATTTACGAGCTTGTAAAATTATTCGCCAACTATGTCGTGAATACGTCTGTGACGTTAATGATCAAGAGACTGTGCCGAGCATAGAGTTTCAGAATCCCGAATATGGCGAAGACTGAGCATGCGCAGAGACAAGGAATGATAGCGTCGTCTACAAACGTCAGAATTTAGCCAATTTTCGCGTCGCTCGCTCTTGTTATATTAATGGATTTTGTGTCTTCATGATCTTTATTTTATTGTGTGCTTTATTTCAGTGACAGAATGCAAAGGCTGCACGACGATTTGATTACTTCCCTGTTAGAGAGAAACCAAATATTTGAAACCAAAAAATTATTCACGTTTTGCTCTACTTGACCAAAGAGAAAGCGAATACTGTGTGTAAATAAGAACGTAAACAGATGAAAGCTGTATCTTTACTGAAATTGTTTCCATAGTGAAGAAGTCAGCTACTTATACTGGGCATAAAATAGTTCTATCTATTATTTAACACTCAAAAAGAACAATAACACCAATGATAAAGTAAAAAGGCAATACATAGTGCCTTCTGAGAGGTGCTTGATGTATTTCTTTCAATATAGTCGATTTTCTAGAGCAAATCGATGTTGATTTTTGAAATGTTTGGACGACATTTTTGTTGTTTCAGTTGTCAGAGAGGAGGAGAAATTACGATACGCTCTCTACCGGTAAGATTGTATATGAATTTTGCTTTGGTCATTAATAAACTCCACTATCACTGCTAATTCATTAATGCTGTTACTACGTTCGACTTCCTGTAAACAGGACTTCCCCTTATAATCTCACTTTCACCGTTCAAGGGCCAAACAGCACAACAGATCGCATTCAGAAACAGAGGTCTACAAATTCTCCATCCAGCCTGCCTGCCCCTATCTCCGCCACAACCATTAAAGCAGCTCAACCTGTCGCAACGGAGACACAAGAGTGTGTGGGTACTAAAGCATAGTGGTCAAAGCAGGCCAGCTTGGATTTCCGCAAGCCTGTCAATCTTCAAGGGAGCCGTTCAGCCTGCTGCATCCGACAACAGGTCGCGCTGTCAAGCCACCGTGACTACAGGATAGCGAGGCATATGTTCGCCTTGGTAGTTGCACTGCAGCTCAGCTATCTTAAAGGTGGGAGAAGCAAAATGAAGAAAAAGGAGATTGAGGAGGTATGAAGAATTGGGGAATGTATACCAGTCATAAACAGAGCCCAAGTCCAGCATGGGAAAAGTTTGCGTGTGATTATGATGCAGCTTCAAATAAATCGGTATGTGTCTCGCAATGCAAATTGTATAAAAAAGTTACTAAACACTCATTCGGGGACCTCGAGGTTTGTTCAGACATGTTTGTAAGTTTCACCAGCAGTTTCCTCACTCCATAATCTTTTTTAAAGAGGCAAAGACGTAGAGGCACACAAGTGTGTGCAAATGCATGCTAAGGACTTGAAGCCATTTAGCAGTACATACGCTTTCTAAGTTTATGGCTCAAGTCACACCAATACCCAAAAATGGAAGTAGGAGTAAACCGCTGAATTACAGGCCCATATCACTAACGTCAATTTGCATTAGGGTATTGGAACATACACTGTATTCGAACACTATGAAGCCCTGGAAGAAAACGATTTATTGACACACAGTCAGCACGGATTCAGAAAATATCGTTCTTGCGAAACACAACTAGCTCTTTATTATTTTTTATTATTTTGAGCTTTTCCTCATTACAGAGGCTTATCTCCAAATTAATAATTTACTTGGAAATTACAATACAAGCAATAAACGTTCTTCAACTAAATTTTCAAAATATTCCTCCAGATGTTTCGATCTTGTGTGTCCTCTTCCTCTGCGCCCATTCTCCTCATTGAGTGCTGTACATTTTGGAGCCAGGTGGTCATAGGTCGTCCTCTTCTTCTTCTCCCCTCCGGTTCCCACTCCAGTATCAATTTTGGTATTCTGGTTTTCTCCATTCGTCGTACATGCCCGTACCACTGTAATTTCTTCCTATCCATTACGTCATATATTCTTTCTTTTATTTCCATTCTTCTTATTATTTCGGTGTTCCTGATCTTTTCTTTCCTGGAGATTCTTGCCGATCTTCTCCAGAAGTCCATCTCTAGAGCTTTTAATTTTTTAATACGCTTCATGTTAATTGTCCAGGTCTCCGTTCCATACAGAACCACACTCTCTAATATGGATTTGTACATTAATTTTTTAGTTCTGCTCATTACATTCCTGCTCCATAAGACTGAGTTAAGCATCCCAATGACCCTCCGTACGCTACTAATTCTTTTATTAATTTCTGACTCTGATTTTCCCTCGATTTCTAAAATGGATCCCAAAATAACAGAAAGTGTTCATCTTTTTGATTTTCTTTCCTTCAATGTATAGCTCATCTGAATCATTAGTCAAGTATTCTGTTTTTTGGTAATTAATCTTCAAACTCCAAGTTTTGTATGCTACTGCTAGTTGATTGCACGTATAGTTAGCATCTTGTGCTACGACTACTTGATCATCAGCAAACAATAAATGATGTAGGTAAACTCCATCTCTTATTTCTAATCCCATACTATTACATTTGCGAGACCATGTTCTAAGGCTAATATCTATATAGATTTTAAATAATGATGGTGACATGGGACAGCCCTGTAAAAGGCCTTTGCTTGTTCTAAATTTCTGTGAAAGTTTATTACCAACTTTCACTTGGCAAATGTTATCATTATACATCTGTTGTATTATTTTAATCAAGGAAGGGTTTATGTTTGCCATATGTAGTGCTCTCCAATGTAATTTACTTGGAACAGTATCATACGCTTTTTCTAGGTCTATGAAAATTAATCCTATATTTTTTGATTTTTCCCTATGTTTCTCCAAAATCTGTCGTAATGTGAAAATATGGTCTACACATGATCTCCCAGCCGTGAATCCACATTGTTCATCTTGGATTCTACAATTTTTTTCAGTTTGTTTTTAATTACTTTCGCAAAAATTCTCATTAAAGAGTTTGTAACACAAATTCCTCGATAGTTTGAACAATTTTTGCGATCCCCTTTCTTGAATATTGTATTAATGTAACCTAGCTTCATCTCGTTGGGTATTGAATCTCCATGTATCTTTTGTTGACGAGCTGTGTTATCAGTTTCACAATTTTGTCACCACTATATTTCAGACACTCCAGATTGATATTGCCTGGTCCCGGTGATTTACCATTCTTTCCTGTTCTCAACGCCTGAAGTACTTCACTTTCTAAAATCTGGATCTCATCATCTTCATGTCCTTTTTCTTCCACTGTTCCTTCTTCTTTGAATACTAACCATGCTTCTTTTGCTCTTCCATATCCTAATTTGCTATTCACCTTGACACATGTTCTTTCCATTGCTTCATATTTTGCCATCCTTATTTTTTTCATCACTTCATTCTTCTTTTCCTTGTATATTGATCTTGTTTCTTCTGATTTATCATTCAACCACTGAAGGAACGCATTTCGTTTTTCTCTAAAGAGGACCTCTAGTCCCTCTGACCACCACTCTGCTGCACGGTTGTGGTTGCTATCGTTTTTACCCAACACCTCTGTTGCTATGATTTTCACATTAGTTTTTGTATAGTCATATATTTCCTCTGTACTTCCTTCAAATAATTCAACCACTTTCCTTTCCATCCTGGCCGCAAAGAATGTTCTGATACTTTCGTCTTGTAGGCTGTCAATATTAAAAGGTAAATTTTCATCTTTCTCAGTCTGGTTCGTTTTATTTATGTTACTTGTATCATTCCTTGCATTCTTCCATGGCCGGAAAGACTTCATTTTTACTAGATAGTGGTCTGATCCACACTGGGCTCCTCTATAAGATCTGACGTCTACTGCCTTGAAACTACTTGTTTGCCTAATGATAATATAATCTATTATAGAAGGAAGTTCTCTAGTGTTCTGTTGCCAAGTATATTTATGAATGTCCTTATGATTGAAAAATGTGTTGGTAATTTTTAGATCAAATTGTTCACAAATTGCAATCAATCGTTCCCCATTGTCATTATATTCGTCCTCTCCATGTTTTCCTACTATTCTACAGGATTCCCTAATTCCTAACCTTCCATTCAGATCTCCCATGATAATCAGCTCCTTTCTTCTTGGGACTTTTCCAATAGTCTCCCTGAGGGTGGCCCAGAATGTATCTTTCTCCTTATCTTTTGTGTCGTTCGTGGGTGCATATACGCCAATAATCACATCTTCCCTAGCAAATAATGTCATTTCAACAGTTATAATACGTTGATTGATGAATGTCCAATTTGTGATTCTTTCTTTCCATGATTTCTTTATCATAATGGAGACTCCTGCTTTGGCTCTTACTGCTTTTGATACCCCACTCCAGATATGTACATAATTATCCAGTTCTTCTTCTCCTTAGCCTATCTTCTTTGTTTCAGAGAGTATGACAATATCCATGTTGAACATGTCAAGTTCTGCAGGTAGTAAATTTCTTTTAGTGGAAATACCTTGCACATTCCAGCATCCAAACATCAATTTCCGTTTCTCATCGCCAGTTCGTCGTCCAAAGTTCCAATTTTTCCGAGGCATATTATTAGGTTTTTTATCATTTTTATGTTTTTATGTGAGTGAGGAGCTGGCCCACTGTACAACCCCCAACCCGGAGGACCAGTTAATTTTTACTCAAGGTTTTCTTCCTTCAGCCTTTGATAAGCCAATATCATACTACAAGGCAGCAGTTGCTAGTTTTGGTCCACCCCGGGTGTTTTATTTCCCGGGTACCCACCATATCTGGTGAGCATTCCCCTATCCGCCATCTGGGGAGACGCCCGATGGGAGACCAGCAAACTCCACACGGGAACTAGCTCTTTATACCCATGAAATAATGAGTGCTATCGACAGGACATGTCAAACTGATTCCATATTTTTAGATTTCCAGAAGGCTTTTGACTTCGTTCCTCACAATCGTCTTTTAACCAAACTGTGTGCCTATGGAATCGCCTCAGTTGTGCGACTGGATTCGTGATTTACTGTCATAAATGTCACAGTTCGTAGTAATAGACGGAAAGTCATCGAGCAAAACAGAAGTAATATCCGGCGTTCTCCGAGGAAGTGTTAAAGGCCCTCTGTTATTCCTTATCTATATTAACGACAAAGGAGACAATCTGAGTAGCCGTCTTAGATTGTTTGCAGATGATGCTGTCATTTACCGTCTTGTAAAGTTCATCAAATGACCAAAATTAATTGCAAAATAATTTAGATAAGATATCTGTGTGGTGCGAAAAGTGGCAATTGACCCTGAATAAACAAGAGTGTGAAGCTATCCACATGAGTACTAAAAGAAATCCGCTAAATTTCGATTACGCGATAAGTCACACAAATCTGAAGGCTGTAAATTCAACTAAACAGTTAGGGATTACAATTACAAATAACCTAAATTGGAACGATCACATAGATAATGTTGTGGATAGAGCAAACCAAAGAATTTGATTCATTGGCACAACACTTACAAGGTGCAACAGGTATTCAAAAGAGACTGCTTACACCACATCTGTCTGCCCTATTCTGGAGTATTGCTGAGCGTTGTGGGATCCGCATCAGGTGGGACTAACGGATGACATCGAAAAAGTACAAAGAAGGGCAGCTCGTTCTGTATTATCGCGAAATAGGGGAGACAGTGCCACAGACATGATACATGAATTGGAGTGGCAATCATTAAAACAAAGGCGTTTTTCGTTGCGACGGGATCTTCTCATGAAATTTCAATCACCAGTTTTCTCCTCCGAATTGCGACAACATTCTGTTGGCACCCACCTACATAGGAAAACATGATCATCACGATGAAATAAGATAAATCAAGGCTCGCACAGTAAAATTTAAGTGCTCGTTTTTCTCGCGCGCCGTTGTAGAGTTGGAACGGTAGAGAGACAGCTTGTAGGTAGTTCATTGAATCCTCTGCCAGGCACTTTATTGTGAACTGCAGAGTAATCAAGTAGATGTAGGGCAAACGTTGATTGAAATAGGAAAAATATATGGGTCAGTGTATATTAAAAACCACATCTGGTGGTATGCATCGTAGGGCGAATACAGCTTAGTATGAAAGAAAAACTCCTTCTTTCAGACATGTACTGTTTAGAATAACATAATATGAAAAACGAATTTCATATCTGCTAAAATGCATTTGCGGAATTTAGAAAATGTTCAAATGTATCTGAATTCCTAAGAGACCAAACCGCTGACGACATCGGTCCCTAGACTTGCACACTGTTTAAACTAACCTATGCTAAGAAAAACACACACACACACACCCATGCCCGCGGGAGGATTCGAACCTCCGGCAGTAGGGGCCGCGCAATCCGTGACATGGCGCCCAAACCGCGCGGCCACTCCGCGCGGCGAGGAATTTAGAATGATCTGTTATGGTCATTTAGAATGAATTCAGTGAACCCACAAAACGCATCCTGGAAAACAAATTAAAATTGTTATAAATGGCTTCATACTTGGCTGAAATACAGGTTACAGAAATTTACACTTCCAAAACCTTACTATAGTTGACATTGCAGTATAATACACATCTTCAGGTTCTTAAATGCAAAGAATCACGACGTTCTGAGATGGTTCTGCTTATTACACAAAACGTGTATTAGAGGTGACTTGGTGATGATCAGAATTGAGAATGGCCAGTTCTAGTCGAGAGAGGATGAAGGTGCAGAGAAAACCTTTCATATGGTCATATGGAAGTAAATAAATAAGCTCGCAATATGCCGAAGAGGAAAAAAAGGGAGAAATAAATCCTCAAGTTTCTGGGCTACAAAGACCGAAAATAAATATATACAGTATTGGGTCTCGTCTAACGATACGGCCGAACCCTATGCATAAAAAATGGTTCAAATGGCTCTGAGCACTATGGGACTCAACATCTTAGGTCATAAGTCCCCTAGAACTTAGAACTACTTAAACCTAACTAACCTAAGGACATCACACACACCCATGCCCGAGGCAGGATTCGAACCTGCGACCGTAGCAGTCCCGCGGTTCCGGACTGCAGCGCCAGAACCGCTAGACCACCGCGGCCGGCCCTATGCATAACACTACAGCGAAAGCGTCACCTTGTAAACACAAACAAAGTAACAAGCGAGTTTTAGCACAGGAATAGTAGCTTCACTAAGGGCACTGTTGATACTCACTTGCCGGTCGGGGTGATCGAGCGGTTCTAGGCGCTACAGTCTGGAACCGCGCGACCGCTATGGTCGCAGGTTCGAATCCTGCCTCGAGCATGGATGTGTGTGATGTCCTTAGGTTAGTTAGGTTTAAGTAGTTCTAAGTTCTAGGGGTAAGACGACCTCAGAAGTTAAGTTCCATAGTGCTCAGAGCCATTTGAGCCATTTGATACTCACTTGTCACAAGCAGTCAACTGAAACAAAAAAGTTGCTCGAGTAAAAGAGGCTTAGGGAGGAAAGACGAGTGTGCCACAAACCCATGTACTACGTACACTTCGTTCTGTGCTTCGTATTTTAACCAGTCTGTGAATCGAGTTTTGTAAAATGGGAACTGGGAACCATCCTGTCAATTGCCTAAGCAAGTGTGGAAAACATATTGAAAACGGCTCTCGGACTGGTCGGCGAATTTGTAAGCTACTTGGTTGTCCGATCTGGAAGTATGTTATCGGCCCTTTGATCCGAAATGAATTAGCTAGGCACCCGCTACAATTATGAGTTAGTTATTCAATCACTATTAAATGAAACAATAATCACCGCTTATTCGGTTTATTACGATGAAGTAATTCATAAATAATCTGACAAGCAATAATAATACTAAAGTACAAACTTGGCGCATCTCCTAAAAGGGCCTGGGGTGGGATTCTAGTAATCGCATACAAAATGAAACAAATGCAGGCGCGAAATTATGCCGTGATTGTCGTGATTTTAGTGCAAAAGTCAGACAGCACTGGAGAAGGGAATGCATTGCGACTGTGGCCGGAGTTGGCTCATTTGAATCTGGAAACAAGACTTCAGAGTAAAGCTTGGTTTCGATCTCGCCCGCGGAAGAAATGCGTGGGAGAGAGAGTTAGGCGCTGCGGAATTTTGTGGCGATCGTAAAACGTCGTATGTAAGAAACAATGTTCATGATGCGTAAATTAATGGAAACATCTAAAGATGTGATGAGATTAAATGAATTTACTCTCAAACACGCATGTTTTGTGGCATAATTTATTGACGTGGCGTGTCAGGAAAGGGGTGCCATTTATATCGGTGCCTTACCCCATAAACATTAACGCCACGGGCGCTAGACCGATGGCGTTTGTAGTCTGGTCCCTTCAACTCCCCTCCCCCCGCGGACGCTGTAGTTTTCCTTCATCCGCTAAGAGCGCTGCTGTTGCCTCGCGTGATGAGGCGACCCGTAAGATGAAGTAAGTACGTGAATCAGGCCCGCGGGTCACCAAAGTTTGCCCATTCCTGAGCCGCATGATAGAGAAAAGTATTGTTCTGTTTTTTTTTTTTTTTTTTAATGTAGCTTGTGCAGTAACTCTCTGGAAAATTAGTAAATAAACTGTGTTAATGACTCTGCATAAAGAGAAATGTTTCCTATGTTTTCCTGTAGGTAATCCCGAAGCCATTTTTACATGTGACGACGTGTTTTACCATTACACATCAAAAGATATTCCCCAGCGTTGTCCATAGCTGGTGGTCTAGTGGTTAGGCCCGTTGCACAGTTAGGCGGATGGTCCGCGCTCCGCGTTCCGCACGCGGTTGGCGGACCCGCGTCACGGTTCACACAGTCGGGCGAGTATTATATTTGCACAGACATCTAGCCACGCCTTCAATCGCATTTCACGGTCCTTGTAGTCCCCATGCGATGGATCCCATATGTGAGGCCTTCCTTCAACTTCGGCAATTAACATGTCTGTATCGATTTCACAAGATATTCTGGAAACTTCTTAATTCACACCCACATTTACCACACTAGTCGAATGCTACGGCTGGAATGAGGTACTCCGCTTCTACTGCGCGCGCGGTATCCGCACGACTGTGCACGCGCCAACTTGTTTCTGTGTATTCAACTGACGCGGACGGTCCGCGGCGCGCAAGGGCTGCGCGGACGGCTCCGCCGCTTGCAGACCGTCCGCGTAACTGTGTGGTGCCCTATTCAAATACGTGACTACCAACCGCGCGCGGAGCGCGTAGCGCGGACCATCCGCGTAAATGTGCAACGGGCCTTAGCATCGTTACCTCTACACTGTGGGTTCCCCGATTCGATTCCTAGCCGAATCGGATATTTTCATCACTCGTGACTTGGATATTTGTATTGTCCCAATCATTTCATCTCAATTTAATCGAAAGGAAATGCAAGTCGCTGAAGTGCCGTCGAAAAGGAAGACTTGCACCAGACAGCCGAACGACGCCAGAGAGGGTCTCCTGGCCAATAAAGCCATACGACCATTTCATTTCATTATGGGTTGGGCGCTGCTTCTGCTAATCCTTTACCGCTCAAGACAAGGGACATCCTCCATCCATAAATTTAGACAACATTATCTGTGGAAGGCAGTGATCTGATACTATATTCAGGTGCTGCCACGTGATACCGCGATCGTACACCAAACCGAGGAGCCGCCAGCACCAGCCATAGGGGGCCAAAAATTCTGAATATGGCTTTGACATAAACCGAAAACGGTGAATAAACAAATATTATTGCGACATAGGCTGTTCATGCCTATAGAGTACGGAAAACCTGCGACTTCCCACGTACATTTACATTCATATAACAAGCCATCTCATGCTGTGTGACAGAGGATGCCCTGGAACCAAGTTCATTTTCTCCGTTTCCTCTTCCGTTCAAGATAAGTGCGCAGAACGAAAGACTGTGTGTCACAACTCCATACGATCTCGAATGCTGAAAGAAAGGGTTATATCCATTGTGATCGTACGTCAGTTTCTACTTCGCTTTACGCCGACGCTAAAGCGCTGTTCACGTGCAGCGTGAATGTCCAGACGATGCTATGCCACCTCCAGATCGGGTGCGACTCATTGGGTTCATGGTCGACGAAGTGGCACTTGAAATTCGACGCTGTGAAGAGCCAGGCAGTAATCTTCACCCGAAGGATGCTGTCGCAAGATATGTCGCCTGTCAACATCCTGTGAGGCCCCATATCGTGGACGAAGACTGCGAAATATCTAGGGGTGACCCTCAATCAAAGACTCATATGGACGTTGCATGTGATGTCATTAGCAGAGCAGTAGGGAGCCACGGCGCCTTGTATCCTCTGATTAATCCTCAGTCATTGCTGCCTCCGCGCTACAGTATTACGCTCTGCTTAACCCTGGTCAGACCAGCGATAGAACATGCGGTCGTGGTGTGGAAAAGTCGCCGACACTCACACCATAGCGCTGCAGAGGATGCAGAATCGGGATCTTAATGTCGTTCTACGGCTTCCTAGGCTGCGCGAACAAACAGTCATCCTGCTACTGCGGAACAGATACCTGCAGACTGCTCGTGCTTTGTACGAGAAGGCGAGTCAATCCCGCAATTAGCTCATCCTGAAACTGGGCTACCAACAATACCGCAGGCCGACAAGACGTTTGCCGTATCCGCTGCTAAAACAATTTTCTCCGCAGCAGCTTGAGGAAAAAAGAACTTCACGCCAACTAAGATCAGTCCACTAAGTCAAGTAATTATAGCACCACAGCAAGAGCTTCAACAGGAATAACATTTTAATGTCTAACCTGCACACAGGACGAGCAACGAAAGCTCGCCAGATAAGCGACTAGCTACTACGTCACTAACCATTCGATGTATAAAGGCCGTTCGGTCCTGACTGCGGTGGAGCCCTCCACCCGATTAGGGAGGAGCAGGTTGGGAAGCTTAGCGGCTGAGGTGCAGAAAGTGCCCCGTGGTTCCGGCGGGTGACGCGCGGCCGGAGGTTTTGCGTTTGGCGGTCGTCGGTCGTCGCTCGTTTAACCCTTCCGCGCCGGCGGGCGTGCCGCAGTAATTACGGGGCGGAGGTTGCGCCCACTCGGCCGCTCATTGGCCTCGTTAGCGCAAGACAGGAGGCCGCAGCTCGCGGCGACGCGCCGCCTCCACAAAGGAGCCGCCGCCCCCACCGCCCCCGGCGCCGTCTTCCCCGCCTGCGGTTGCCCAACTTCAAAACTGCGACCCGCGGTAGGGCACGCTCGATAATAGCCGTCTCCGGGGAGACGCGGAACACGCTAACAATGGCTTCTCGCGGGGCAGCGGTGTGAACAGCCAGGGCAACCACATGCCGCGTGTCCGCGCCCAGGGGCGCACCCTCTCTCCCTCTGTCATAGAACTTCACACCCTCGCTGTCTGCTATGCCCTTCTCTCGGAGACCAGTTCCGAATATACACGAAATTGGAATACCGGCCAACATTACTCCAAAAATAACACTCTGGTATTGGATCACTCAACATATACATCTACACTACTGGCCATTAAAATTACTACACCTAGAAGAAATCCAGATGATAAACGGGTATTCATTGGACAAATATATTATTCTAGAACTGACAAGTGATTACATTTTCACGCAATTTGGGTAAATAGATCCTGAGAAACCAGTACCCAGAACAACCACCTCTGGGCATTGAGTCAAACAGAGCCTGGATGGCGTGTACAGGTACAGCTGCCCATGCAGCTTCAACAAGATACCACAGTTCATCAAGAGTAGTGACTGGCGTATTGCGACGAGCCAGTTGCTCGACCACCATTGACTAGACGTTTTCAATTGGTGAGAGATCTGGACAATGTGCTGGCCAGGGCAGCAGTCGAACATTTTCTGTATCCAGAAAGGCCCGTACAGGACCTGCAACATGCGGTCGTGCATTATTCTGCTGAAATGTAGGGTTTTGCAGGGATCGAATGAAGGGTAGAGTCACGGGTCGTAACACCTCTGAAATGTAACGTCCACTGTTCAAAGTGCCGTCAATGCGAACAAGAGGTGACCGAGACGTGTAACCAATGGCACCGCATACCATCACGCCGGATGATACGCCAGTATGGCGATGACGAGAACACGCTTCCAATGTGCGTTCACTGCGATGTCGCCAAACACGGATGCGACCATCATGATGCTGTAAACAGAACCTGGAATCATCCGAAAAAATGACGTTTTGCTATTCGTGCACCCAGGTTCATCGTCGAGTACACCATCGCAGGCGCTCCTGTCTGTGATGCAGCGTCAAGGGTAACCGCAGCCTTGGTCTCCGAGCTGATAGTCCATGCTGCTGCAAACGTCGTCGAACTGTTCGTGCAGATGGTTGTTGTCTTGCAAACGTCCCCATCTGTTGACTCAGGGATCGAGACGTGGCTGCACGATCCGTTACAGCCATGCGGGTAACATGCCTGTCATCTCGACTGCTAGTGATACGAGGCCGTTGGGATCCAGCTCGGCGTTCCGTATTACCCTCCTGAACCCACCGATTCCATATTCTGCTAACAGTTATTGGATCTCGACCAACGCGAGCAGCAATGTCGCGATACGATAAACCGCAATCGCGATAGGCTACAATCGGACCTTTATAAAAGTCGGAAACATGATGGTATGCATTTCTCCTCCTTACACGAGGCATCACAACAACGTTTCACCAAGCAACGCCGGTCAACTGCTGTTTGTGTATGAGAAATCGGTTGGAAACTTTCCTCACGTCAGCACGTTGTAGGTGTCGCCACCGGCGCCAACCTTGTGTGAATGCTCTGAAAAGCTAATCATTTGCATATCACAGCATCTTCTTCCTGTCGGTTATATTTCGCGTCTGTAGCACGTTATCTTCGTGGTGTAGCAATTTTAATGGCCAGTAGTGTATATCGTACTCTGCAAGTCTCGTTATTCTGTATGATGGAGGGTACTTCCTGTACCACTGTCACTTTTCTTCTTTCCAATTCCGGTCCGAATAGCCGGCTGCAAGAACGATTGTTGGTAAGCCTCTGTGTGAAATCACAGTAGCTGACAACCAGTACAATACCTTAATGTACTGAAGGATTAAATTTATATATTAGTGCAAATATACTAATTTCCTCTGAAATGATATTGCTGCACAATCGTCTGTGTAAGCAGTATGTACCCTGTCTCATAAAAGTTGTACGGAACGTTCCATGTAATCAAAACCGATCACGAGATGTCAGTATGAAAGGGGATGGAGAGTACTGTGTTTTCAGTAGAGACGCAATAACAGCAGAATCGCTGGGTCAAGAGAGCTGAGTGACTTGGAACGTGGTCTAGTGCCTCGGATGTCACCTGACTAACATGTCCATTAGCTACATTTCAACCCTTCTGAAGCTGACACAGGTCGGCTGTCCGCAATGTGATTGTGAAGTGAAAACGCTAAGGAACAACCATAGCTAAGCCAAGACCAGACAGACATCATGCACTGACTGACAGAGCATTGCGTAGGGTGGTTGTAAAATTCGCACGAAATGAGCGGAAGGAATCATTCGTGAGTTCCAAAGTGCTTCCAGCATTCCAGTTAGCAGTATGACGGTAGGAAGGGAGTTAATTAGGAAGGGGTACAATGATGGAGCAGCTTCTCATAGGCCACACATTTTTGTAATCAAAGCTAAAAGACGCTTTAGTTGGTGTAAAGAGCGACGCCACTGGAAACGAGTGAACTGGAGTAATGAATCACGCTATACGCCATGGAAGTCCGATGGAAGGGTTTGGGTTTGGCGAATGCGTCGAGAACTTTACCTGCCATCATATGCAGTGACAACAGTGAAGTACGGAGGTGGTGTTACGGTATGGGGGAGTTTTTCGCGGTTAGGATGGAGTCTCCTTATCGCTATTAAGAAAACGCGTAATGTGGAAGGATTTGAACACATTTTACAGCATTTTGCGCTATGTACAGTAGAGGAACAGATCGAAGACAGTGATTGTACGCATCAGCATGACAATGCAATTTGTCATAAAGCAGTGTCTTTGAGGCATTGGTTTGTGGACATCAACATTCTGAAAAGAACTGACCTGCCCAGAACTCTGACCTGAACGCAATGGAACATCTTGGATGTGAATTAGAACGCCGAAGTCTCTCCAGACTTTAGCGTCCATCATAAGTATCTTCTCTGGTTTCGTCTCTTGAAGTAGAATGGCCTGCCGCATTCAGAAACCTCACTGAATGTGTCACCAGAAGACTTCAACCCGTCATAAAGGCGAAGGGTGGACACTCCCCATACTAATGTCCACTAATACGAATCCAGATACTTTTGATCAGATAATGTACATATAACCTCACGAGGCTACACGTAGCCGTTCGAATTCTTCCACCAAGGAAATATTCTATGCAGTACTTGAAGGTGCCTCTGGGTCCTTCGCATGGCAATCACACTTGATCACTCAGAGTATTCGTGTCGTTCTCTTTACGATCACTACAGTTGTATCAGTTCTACTCGTATGTCTGCTGTACTACTACTATTTTAATTACAATAAAAGTGATACATTTTGAAAAAATTCTCAACCCCGAGCCGCAGTACGTACTACGTCGATATAGGAGCCTATTAAAATGGTTGCAGTACTATTCTGGAAATGGGCTGCGTCTGCTTTTCTTGGCTCCCCCAACAGCGTTCTATGGTATGTCAGCGACCCGCACCAATATAAATCTTATATATGCAAGATTAATTATGTTCTCACTCTGCACTGCAAAGGCAGGCGACTGGAATCGTTGATGACCGTGACGTAATTCAAATACGTGTAGCCATAAGACGCGCTGATTCTTCCTCCGTGACACTACCAATACTATAAGGGGCAATGAAAAAGTTGCCGTTTGAGAATATTCCTGCAGTGTATATGCAACGTAGCGCGACTCCGATGCGGGTATATAAGCACCGATGTGTAAGCAAGGAATAAATGTGGCATTTCCGTCTTTCCGAGGACCAATGGTAAATGCATAAACGTTAACTATGGCGACATTACTACCAGATAAATCCAAACGGGACCAACGTGCTGTTACACTTTTCTTTGCTGCCGAAGGATAAACACCGGAAGGCATCCATCGGAGAATGAAGAATGTGATGTGGCAGCATGTCTGTCGAAACGATCGACAAGGAGTGCTGATGCTTCATGATAATGCACGTCCCCATATCGTAAATATCGCAACGCGGAACTTATGCCAACTCAAGTCGGAGACACTCGAGCATCCGTCCTATAGCCCTGATCTCTGCCCATGCCATTAACACGCCTTCCTTCCCTTACAAAGACCCTGAAGGGTAGACGATTTCCGTAGGAGGAGGATGTACAGCCGGCAGTTGCGGACTTCTTCAGGCAGCAGGACACGATGTTTTTCAAAACGGGTACCTTCAATCTGATGCGTCGGTGCGATGATTTCCTCAGTGCTCACGGTGACTTTGCCTGATTGGCATACCGATTCTGGACGGTACGGCCTTCGACCAGAAACTCTGATCGCCGCTTGTAGAAATAGAGGATGGTTATAAAAAAATGGCTCTGAGCACTATGGGACTCAACTTCTGAGGTCATTAGTTCCCTCGAACTTAGAACTAGTTAAACCTAACTAACCTAAGGACATCACACACATCCATGCCCGAGGCAGGATTCGAACCTGCGACCGTAGTGGTCTCGCGGTTCCAGACTGCAGCGCCTAGAACCGCACGGCCACTTCGGCCGGCAGAGGATGGTTATAATTAAGCTTTAGTTGCTTGAGAAGGTCCCCACGAAAAACGATTTATCGTAAGACAATGATACTTAGTGGAAATATTTGTAAGGACAGACGGAAGAGAAATGACGAATAACCTATTGTAAGAACCACATTTTAATTTCCAGATGAAAGGGTAGCATTTTTTAATTGTGGGCCGTGCCTACAATCCAGGTTCCAAACACCGCTCAGTGTGAAGATCCTCTGCATCCACGACAGCAAGGAATTTTGTACGGATACAATTTCACAATTGTTCGGAGCGCTTTTCTAACGGTGGACCGTGGAATGTTCAGCTGTCGTGACACGGCTCGCCCAGTGCTTGGAGATCGCACACTGCGTACGCCGTTCTCGGCCATGGGAACAGTTACTTCTTCTACAATTAGTGGTCCTTTCCCAGAAGCAATTCCAAAATCGCTAGTTAATTCGAACTTCCGAATCATGTTCTTCGACCCCGTTTCGGAAAGAGTACCTTTCCGTATTCCTTTAATGCGTCGATACGGCCGAAGAGCATCAGTACTATTGCTGTTGTTCTGATAAAACAACCTGCTCACCTTGTCTAAAAGTTGACTGTCTGTAACTGTAATGCATACTGGTGCTTGTGTTTCAACCCTACGTCGCCGTATCAGTACCGGTGCCTAACGTTAGGTCATAAGACTAACCCAATAAAAAAGCAGATACTGCAGCGCAGTGTCTGAACATCATTCCTATACAATTGTGAACCCGTACAGTAATTAGTTTTCCGTCTACACTAGCTCAAGTAGCGAAAGTTTATTTATATCCACCCCGTATTATAATGTTCAATCAAGTACAACGCAACAATTCCACATGGAGGGAATGAGTGCTATTCTACTATTCTCATTAATTGTACAGACTATAACCTCACTCACAACCAGAACACACAAGTGTAGACTCATTTCTCATGAGCATAACCTCTCAATTCAACTTAAGTTATCACGATAATAAAAAAATGGTTCTAATGGCTCTGCGCACTATGGGACTTAACTTCTGAGGTCATCAGTCCCCTAGAACTTAGAACTACTTAAACCTAACTAACCTAAGGACATCACACACATCCATGCCCGAGACAGGATTCGAACCTGCGACCGTAGCGGTCTCGCGGCTCCAGACTGTAGCTCCTAGAACCGCTCGGCCACCCCGGCCGGCTGTCACGATAATAAGTTGGCGATCAGCATACATCGCTCAGTACGATACTTTCGCGATTGAACCTTGAGGTCCAGTTTACATTTCGATGTACATCGCGTAGTCAAGACACCGCGCGAAATGTTTTCAAAAGAAACACGGAAGTGCGTTGCCTGGCTCTTCCCGTGGCGTACTCATATGCGCATCGATTATTAATTACCCACTATCGCTCCAATAAAAAACGTTTCGACCACGCTCTGCGCTATGTTCCGATGATCGAGCCAGGTCCCACAGGCTTCTTTTGCGCGGCAACCCTCTCCAAGCCCGCGCAAACGACAAATGCCTCGCTACCGGTGAAATATCGATAGCAGCGTACGACGACTACAAACAGCTCACAGGTAAGGTGGTGTGGGGATTTCAGTGTATACCGGAACTGCAGACACTACGTAAGTGCCGGGTCGGGGATTTTCTCCGCCCAGGGACTGGGTGTTTGTGTTGTCCTCATCATTTCATCATCATTGAGGAACGAGACTGGACAGTGCAGAGGTAGGGAATTTGTTCGGGCGCTGACAACCACGCCGTTGAGCGCCTCCAAACCAAGTTCACTATCATCATCATCATTTTAATTACCCACTATCGCTACAATTGAAAAAGCTTTTCGACCAGGCTCTGCTCTATGTTCCGATGATCGAGCCAAGTCCCACGGGCTCCATTATTCAGACGACGACGACTAAGATAATGATAATTTTAATGAAAATGACAATGATGATGATGACGATATTTGTGATATAATTTTGTAACCGACTACTGAAACAAAATCAGTCACGATACTTACAACAATTTTTTGGACCTAACCAAAAATGTATATCACGTTAATTCAAATCCTGACCGATGCAGACTTTTTAAACAAACCTGCATGTTGTACGAGAATTTCCGTGAAACGTAAAATACGTACAGGTGAAAAAAAAATCAGTGCTCCTCGAGACTAGTAATCGCGGTTCGAATGTCGTTTCCGTCATTATTTATTTCTTTGTTTTTCCCCTTCAGTTCGAGTACCCACGTGATTTAAATATAAAATTCATCAAATATAAACTACTTAACAGATATCTAATTATGACTGTTATGACAAATGCACATCTTCTCATTTCTAATTACATATCGCATACAAAAATCCAGTTTTCACTGCAAAAATAAATTCTTAATTACCGACCTTTCATTAAAGATTTTTTGAATTTAAAAAAATTACAATTTAAATGTCATTCATCTTTATGTATTTTACTCCTCACGGAATGGTAGTGGAACTTGAATTTTTGTTTAAAAATTCATCACAGCTGGGAACTGAACGTGTGCTGCCCACAATGCAGGCAAGGATTCTATCACAGAGCTAGGCAGTCTATAGGAAAAAAATTGAATTTAGGACATTGAAGGAACTCGAAAATCTTCAAAGTCGGTTTTCTCGGGAGTTTCTGAGAGTTGCTTTGCGTGAGTAATACAAAATCTAGTCTCATTGATCTGACTACCTGTCAAAAGGCTGAATAACCACCTTTTGCCGCGCCGATCTGCAGAAAGAGAGTCAATGAGGTCCTGGAAGCTATCGACAATGTTGTGGAGCCATAGCGACTGCAGTGGGCACCTGTGTTAGGTCTCTTGGCTGAGGATCCACGGCGCAAACAGCCCGATCAAGGTGGTCTCACAGATTTTCGACCGGGTTCAAATCCGGGGAGTTTGGTGACCAGAGGACTATGGTAAACTCTTCCTGACGATCTTCGAATCAGGCACGTACACTGCGAGCTGTGTGACATGTTGCATTGTGCTGCTAGTAGATGCCACTGTGCTGAGGAAAAAGAAACTGATAGCAGGGGCGGACATTGTCCCCCAGCGTTAGATGCACACTTGTGTTAATTCATTGTGCCTTCCAGAATGACGAGATTACCCAGGAAATGCTACGAAAACATTCCCCAGACCATACCGCTACCTCCTCCGTGTTGGACCCTTCCAACGATTGTTGCAGGGTGTTTACCATCAGTCATATGGGGAATAAAACGTGAGTCATCTGAAAAGGCCACCTGTCGCCACTCAGTGGACGTCCAGTTGCAGTATCAGCGTGTAAATTCAGCCTTCGTCGCCGATGAACTGCAGCCATAATGAGTGCATGGACCAGGCGCCTGCTCAGAGGCCCATACGCAGAAACGTTCGCTTAACGGTCTTGAAGAGACGCTGTTGGTAACCCCTTGGTTCATCTGGGCGGTCAGTTCCTCAACAGTTGCACGTCCATTCGCCCGTACGCGACTCCGCAGCCGTCGTTCACCCCTGGCATCTATGGCCCATAGTACGCCACAGTTACCTCGGCACCAGTTTTGGATACCTCTATTTCGCCATGCACGGTACACTTTAGCCACGTTGGCACGCCAACAGTTTACAGACTTCGCCGTTTCGGAAATGCTTCCACCCTCGGCCCGAAAGCCAATGATCACGCCCTTTTGGACGTCAGATAAATTGCCCCGTTTCTACATGACGACAACAGCCTCGCTGTTTTCCGCATCCCCGCGACACGTTTTATACCCCTCCACTGCTAGTGCTGCCATTTGCTGTCTGTGAGTGGCTACTGCACGTTCACATCGAACAGAGGCAGTAGCCACATTACTGTGACTGGACCGTGTATCTGCGCTCTGAATTTCATGTACCATAAATATAAAAAAAATTGAAAAATCCAATTGCTGTGTGGTCTCTTCATAGTGTTACCTGTGCGAAGCTAGGGCGTGTCGGTAGTACCGACATAAACGAAAATGGAGCTAGGCGTCAGGGAGCGTACTTCTATCATTAAATACGTTTTTATACTTTTTTGTGACATCAAGCCCCTTAAACTGGTGGGGAGAGGGATTTCTCGAAATAGGTTTTGGACAGACTCCTAGCGTCATTTGAGAATGAGTCGACGTTGTAGTCAGTTACCCAGATCTGCAGTACTTTTAGTTCGAAAAAATGTTCAAATGTGTGTGAAATCTTATGGGACTTAACTGCTAAGGTCATCAGTCCCTAAGCTTACACACTACTTAACCTATATTATTCTAAGGACAAACACACACCCTTGCCCGAGGGAGGAGTCGAACCTCCGCCGGGACCAGCCGCACAGTCCATAACCGTAGCGCCTGGACCGCTCGGCTAATCCCGCGCGGCCAGTACTTTTAGTATTTGTGAATATCGACCAAGTGCATTTTTTTCTCTATTTTAATTATTGTCTTTTCTCTATTTTAATTATTGTCTTTCGGGACGTGGCCATACAGCCATCTGAATAGCAGAATGTCAATTACGACGATAGAAACGTGAGGTCAAGACAATCCCCACTCTCCGAGCGGAAAAAAATCTCCAACATGGCCAGAAATCTATCCCGGGCACATTTGGCTAGCAATCCGCTGCGCTGACAGCTGAGTTATCGAGGCAGACGCCCAAGCAAATGTAGGTTAGAAATTGTAAAATGATGTCCAATGTCAGTCGTAAGGGACCCCTGTGAGGTGTTTAGATAATAAGTACTGAGCTATAGAGACATATTTCGATTTATCATTATTTACGTTGCACGTAGCTACAAAACCCGACAGCACAAGTGATTGTCGGGATCAGGGATCAACTGCAGCCATCACATTACATTGACGAAATCCACGAATTGTATACGTAGAGTACTTGTGCTATATTGAGTGGGGGCTCGATACTTTTATCGACTACATAAACAGATAACGGCACACTGTTCGCATGTTTCTTGTGTCACAACCTCTGTTACGGAGAGCGAAGAGGGCTGTGGTGTAGCGTCCAGTTGGCACCGACGTCATTATAACCAGGCACGGTCCTTGGGCGGTAGTGGACGGCGAGATTCGCACGTCCGAGACGGCGGCACGCGGCGCTTAACGAGAGCGGCAGACGGCGGCTGCGGCGACGGCGGGCGGCCGCCGCGGGCCGAGCGCGGCGCGGCTGGCCGCAGTTTAGCGGCCGGGCCGGGCCGCGCCTCGCGCCTTCGTTAGGCGCTCATTTGCATGCGCGTGTCCCCGGCTGACGCTAACAAGCGCCGCGGCCGCCTCGCTCGGACAATTGGCCGCCCCCACGCCTCCGGCGCCCCCAGCGCGCACGCGCCCGCACACCGGCCGCCGCCGGCAGATGCGCGCCGCACTTTTTAACTCTTTGAGGTTCGGCGGCTCATAAAAATGTGTCTCCTGGTGACGCGAGCGGCCGGAAGAACCGCGTTAGCTGCCTCACGCGCCGCCGGCCGCCCCACTGCTCCGCTTCCGCCAGCTCGGCTCCCGTGACCGGGTTCTACTTTTCCAGCTCCACTTCTCCAAAGAATTAGCGGAAAACATTTTCGAACACTGACCGGTTGACTGCAGACCTCTGCTGAGTGACAGTCCGTAGACGCCTAACGTTATTTTTCTAGCCTTTAATTTCTGACCTTTAAAAAGCGGTATCAAATTTATTATTACCAATGTGATGATAAAGCACCGCCAAAAACCTTCACTTCCACCAAGGTCGCATCTGTACATTCTACCAGGGCGTTCAATAAATAATGCAACACATTTTTGTCTCGGTCAGTTTCAGTTGAAAAAATGCTAAATTTGTTGTGAGACAATGTGGAATATTCCCGCTTCAGCGCCTATAGTTTCTTGAAGTTCCGATAGGTGGTGGCGCTATATGTAGCCTTCAGAATGGTCTCTGCAACGGAGGTGCGTTCCAACCAGACAGCTGTCATTTAATTTCTTATAGTAAAAAAACAAAACATCGCAGAATGTCTAAGGAGACCTGGCAGAGAACGAAAGCGCGGTAAGGCGTTGGGCGAGGCATCTGTCATCATCGCAACAAGATTGCGCATACCTGTCCCAGCCTCCACAGGAAATTATAGAAACAACCTCTGCATGTTCGTCTCCACAAGAAAGCAATCGAACTACTTCTCCATGCCAACGCAAAGCGTTACATAAGTCTGTACATCAGAGAGGAGCTGACAAACATTCATTCGTTTGTTCTTCCTCATTCACCCGATCTCGCCTCTTGCGACTTTCATCTATTTGCCCCAATGAAGGATTCACTCTGCGGGAAGCAGTACATGGATGATGGGGAAGTTATGGATGAAACAAGACGTTGGCTCCGACCAACAGAGTAGTACCATCCTGGCATACAGGTCCTCCCAGAAACGTGGCGTAAGGCCGTCGCATTGAACGGAGATTATGATGAAAAATAGGGTTTTCTAGCCAAGAGAGTGAGAAATAATATGCTGTATCGGAATCCTGAACAAAAGCAACCTCTTTCAGAAAGCCGGCCGGTGTGGCCGAGCGGTTCTAGGCAGGTTCGAACCCTGCCTCGGGCATGGACGTGTGTGATGCCCTTAGGTTAGTTAGGTTTAAGTAGTTCTAAGTTCTAGGGGACTGATGAACTCAGATGTTAAGTCCCATAGTGCTCAGAGCCATTTAAACCATTTTTCTCTCAGAAACGCACCGCGAATAATAAGCTCGCCGGACAAAACATTAGTGAGCTCCTTAAAGGGCACACTAGTCCCTTTGGAGCGAAGTTGATGTTCCTGAACTGGTAGCAGGCATTCATGTGACCCTCTCCTGGTGAGACGTAACTTACGCCAGTAGAATAAAATTGGATGGCATGAATGGCTGGGAAACCTCGAAAAAGGACAGGTTCAGCAGCCTAATTGGACAGGTTTTTTCTATTCTTTGCGCCTGCAGGCGCTTTTCCGCGAAGTATGAGAGCCGCGTGCGTAAGTGTACCTGTTAGTCGTAGGTCACTGTAATGTGTGTGTGTGTAGTGTAGTGTTGGCATGTTCCTGTTGGAAAAGATGGGAAATTATGAAAGAAGGGAGAAGGTGAAACATGATGCTAGCACATAGCCTACTCCTCTCGAAAAGCACGAAGAGGCCACCAAGCTTAACGTCCCTGAGATACTGCGGAAAAATTTGAAATTGAATCCAGAACATTGGCGCAAAGACTGGTGATCAGAAACTTTACGCCACCACATCTACACCCCTTGATGGCCAAATACTGGCAGTGTAAATTTCACCCACGACCACGATTCGAACCAGCTTACATCCGAATTGAGCGCCACCGTACAGGCGTGCGTTGGCGACCTCGGTTGCAGAGTCACGGCGGAGAAATAGTGGGAGGTGCAGTCAATTGTGTGGTATCAGCGCTGTAATGTGGGTCAACTTGCAGACTTAACAAAATGTCAGGAAGGAGTTATTGTTTTTGGACGTGCTCAAGCCTACACCGGAAATGAAGTTGCCCCATCTGTTGTTTAGCTACGCAGACTTCCCAACGCGCCTACAAGAACAATTGATAACATTGTCCCACACAAAAGCCAACATAGTCCCAATCCCCCATTCCCGACGAAGATAATCGCGCGGTTTCCCTCGGTTATCAGACGAATGTCGCACCTGTAAGTCCCTTCCAAACTTCGCAATTGGGATTCCCTCCATCCCATTCCCTGCCTACTGGCACATATGACTACATAGAACTACTTCTCTTCGATGTATTGGATCTCAAACATCTCTTTCTGCTCTTTGGAGTAGAGAATTAAAAAACAAAATAAAAACCTAACCGACAGGCAGCGCAAATGAGTGTCATGTCTAACGCTGGTTCCAAAACTGACAGAAATTGCTGATGTCAGTGAATGCAGGTACACATCAACCAGTTTCCGAGAGAACATGGCGAAGGGAACGGCATGCAATGGATATTTGAAGTCGGATACCATGCAGCAGGCAACTGCTCAAGATGCCACAAAAGCTGCACTCCCTTCAATGGGCCGAACAGCACAGAAACTGGACAGTAATTGAAGGCCTGTAATGTGATTCGACGAGTCGTGACTTTGCCTATTCTCAAATGATTCTAGGTGTAGACTGCACCGAAGGCCCAATTCGGTGCTTATTCCACAGAATCGGGAAACAATATCACAGGCTGCAGACGGATCTGTGATGTTTTGTGAGTGTTTTTGTACCGTGACGGGGGCCCACTCATTCAAGCAACTGAGAACACGACTGAGGATGTTTATTTCACCATTCTCGTCCTTTCTTCTACAGCTTCGTGATGAGTACGCTATTAATCTCCCTAGATGACGACAAGATGTTCGTATAGCTACACGCACACGTTCCTGGCGTGAGCGCTCAACCCACCGTATCGCACCTCGACTGGCTCACTATACCACTCACCGATAACTGTATGCAAAACGTTTAGGATTATTTGGATGATTATAATGACTAGTGTTTTAGGGCGCACAACAACGAGGTTATCAGTGCCCGAGGATTATTTGGAACCGTGGGTGAAATCCAGTAATCAGCATCCCAGTAGCTCTAAGGGATCTAATCACCAGTGACTGACTTCAGCTAGGTATGGTCAAAATCAGATGATCAAATGCGTGTGAATTCCTAAGAGACCAAACTGCTGAGGCTATCGGTTCCTAGACTTACACACTACTTAATCTAACTTGTGCTAAGAACAACACACACACACCCATGCCGGAGGGAGGACTCGAACCTCCGGCGGGAGGGCCTGCGCAATCCGTGACATGGCGCCTCAAACTGCACGGTCACTCCGCGCGGCGCTAGGTATGTCATATCTGAAGAAATCGGTAGACTTCCTTCCTTATCGAAGCTAGAGACCGTATGAATGGTATTCGATCCAACAGGAAGAAATTAATCAGCAACAAATGTCAATCGTCGATAAGACTGCAGTTTTTGGTCGACTCTTTGCACGATTTCACCGCACTGGATATTGAGCCTCCGATTCCACTCTTCATGACGCATATTTGTCAGTCACTTTCCACATTTAGGTACCAATATTTAACATTTTCTTTTTTCCTTTCCTTAGGTCCAAAAAAATTAGGCAAAACCCCTAATGAATTTGAACTGCTTTATGAATTGTTTTGCACTCAAAATATAAATTATAACAAGCAGTTCGCAACTCGCGGAAAAAACGCTTTTCGAAGCCATTTTGCTGTTTTCACCCACAGTCAGTCTCCTACTGAGGCGACTGAAACTAAACAATGATTTCTGTGGCTTAAACAATCAATAGATGACAACGTGTTCACACTATTTCATTCTGATCTGCAATTTTCGATCCTCTAGCTTCAATCTATCTTCTTGTATATGTGTGTCTACACATATACAGGGCGTTTGAGAATGATGTTTTAAAAATTTGAGTACAGGTTCCTTACACCAAAACAAGGAAAAAAGTCCAGCGTGCATGCGCTCTAAAATGCATACCTTAAGAGCTATGAGCACTACTTTATCCTCGACACTGTGGAACACATCTCTTCTATTGAAAGCTGTTTGCTTTCCATATTTTGAGAAGTGGGCTCTAAAGTGTATACCTTAGGAGTTATGAGGATTTGTTCATCTTCGTTACTGAACAAGTGCTCATAGCTCTTAAGGTATGTATTGGAGGCCTGTAGTGTGATTCGAAGAGTCGTGACTTTGCCTATTCTCAAATGATTCTAGGTGTAGACTGCACCGAAGGCCTGAGTTTGCTGGATATTTTTTTCTCGTTTTGATATACGGAAGCAGTCTTTAAATTTTTGAAAATTCGTTCTGGAACACCCTGTATAAACTATAGCCCCTCGCCTTGGTTTCTATCTATATGCGAAGACTAATCTACTTCTGATACGATTTTCACTAATAGAAAGACTGACTCACGAGGAAGATTTGTAGCCCGTGTGGCTAGGGCCTCCCGTCGGGTAGACCGTTCACCTGGTGCAAGTCTTTCAAGTTGACGCCACGTCGGCGACTTGAGTGTCGATGGGACGGAAGGATGATGATAAGGACAACACAATACCCAGTCCCTGAGCGGAGAAAATCTCCGACCCAGCCGGGAATCGAACCCGGGCCGTTAAGTATGACATTCCGCCGCGCTGACCACTCAGCTACCAGGGACGGACACTGTCCAACACAGCGCCAGGTTAGCGTGAGCTACTACTACTAGGAGCCTAGTGTGAGCTCCCACCGATTGCTAAACGATCTAAGATGCAAATCGTATCACACATTACATCGATAAGAACTGATTTTTGGCACAGTGGTAGTTTTTAAGAGGTGTGGAGCGAAATACAGTTAAAGATCACGCAGAAAATGGAGCTCCCGCCGGACTGGGGCTGGAGTCGGGTGACCATCATGTGGCTGTGGCTCCGGCCAAACTGGTGTCACGGTCAGGAGGACTGGCCGGAGCTGTAGCTCGCGGCTCCCGTCATTGCCGTGAGATGTCACCCAAAAAGTAAATTTTATATGGAACCGATAACACTTGCGCCTCGTCCATTTCGGTTGCTGCGCGGTCAGTGCGGCTGACTGCCAAGTTGAGGGACGCGAGTTCAAAAAATGTTTCAAATGGCTCTGAGCACTATGGGACTTAACATCTATGGTCATCAGTCCCCTAGAACTTAGAACTACTTAAACCTAACTAACCTAAGGACATCACACAACACCAGTCATCACGAGGCAGAGAAAATCCCTGACCCCGCCGGGAATCGAACCCGGGAACCCGGGCGTGGGAAGCGAGAACGCTACCGCACGACCACGAGCTGTGTACGACGCGGGTTCGATTCCCAGCAGAGTCAGAGATTTTCTCCACTCTGGGACTGACTGTTTGTATTGTCCGTACGTTCGTATCGTCATCATCGACATTCCACTACCGAGATGGCTGAATAGGCACATCCCCAAAGTCAATAAATTAAATTTAAACAAAAATAATTCGTGCCTCTAGACAACTTTGCTGCTTAAGTTACGTAAGATATATGAAAGTGATAATATTCACTCACCCAACGTTGTTCTCTGATTACTGATTTTTAAACGTAGCTCTACACAGTGGCATGCAAGCAAAATTACTACTGCACCAAACAAGTTGTGCAGCCGCAGATAATATTACCCATGCGAAGCTCGGGCGCGTCACTAGTTTCAATACCGTATAATCAAACAGCTTTTACTCTTCGAATAAAACTCAGCATGCTTATAAATCGTCACCTAAAAATAAATTTGGACGCTTCCCGAGGGTAACGTCGAATGCTCCATTAAATTATTCGTGGATGATGCTATTATGTATAGCGAGGTTGCAATGCCATAAAATTGAATAGCATCATAAGTAAAGGTAACGTAGCCCGCCCGGTTAGCCGAACGGTCTAACGCACGGCTTTTCGATGCAGGAAGGAGCGCCTAGTCCCCGGCACGAATCCGCCCGGCGGACTTGTGTCTAGGTCCGGTGAGCCGGCCAGTCTGTGGATGGTTTTCAGGTGGTTTTCCATCTGCCTCGGCGAATACGGGTTGGTTCCCCTATTCCGCCTCAGCTACACTATGTCGGTGATTGCTGCGCAAACAAGTTCTCCACGCATGCGTACACCACCATTACTCTACCACGCAAACATAGGGGTTACACTCGTCTGGTGTGAGACGTTCCCGGGAGAGGGGGGGGGGGGGGGTCCATCGGGGGCCGAACCGCAAAATAACTCTGGGTTCAGTGTGGGGCGACGGAGGGGCGGAGTAGACTGCGGTAGTCGTCGTGGAACGATCACATAAAACTTGCTGCAGACACTAGAAGAGAGTTGTTGTATGTCACGCAGAGATACAGATATACACACATCAAAAATGTTTTGCATCACCCTGATCCCCAGAACTCCTGAAGACAGACGTTGACTGTGGATATTGTATCACAGACAGAGTCCATTTGACTGTTCAGAGATGTCACTAAACCAGCCCAAAGATGTAAACAACCCTGCATCAGCAGCGCCTATTAGACGGAGTCTGTCCGACAGGCGATAAGTTCGTCAGTCCATCAGGAACGAGCTACACGGCTCGTGTTGTCTGTAGTTCAACCATACCTAGACGGTCAATATCGCGGTTCGATCGCGTCCGCATTCTTACTTTGTGCCAGGAAGGGCTCTCAACAAGGGAAGTGTCCAGGCGTCTCGGAGTGAACCAAAGCGACGTTGTTCGGACATGGAGGAGATACAGAGAGACCATAACTGTCGATGACATGCCTCGCTCTGGCCACCTAAGGGCTACTACTGCAGTGGATGACCGCTACCTACAAATTATGGCTCGGAGGAACCCTGACAGCAACGCTACCATGTTGAATAGTACTTTTCGTGCAGCCACAGGACGTCGTGTTACGACTCAAACTGTGTGCAATAGGCTGTATGATGCTCAAATTCACTTCCGACGACCATTGCTAGGTCCATATTTGCAAACAAGACACCATACAGTGCGGTACATATGGGCCCAACAACATGCCGAATGGACCGCTCAGGATTGACATCACGTTCTCTTCATCGATGAATGTCGCATAAGCCTTCAACCAGACAATCGTCGGAGACGAGTTTGGAGGCAACGCGGTCAGGCTGAACGCCTTAGACACACTGTCCAGCGAGCGCAGCAATATGGAGGTTCCCTGCTGTTTTGGGGTGGCATTATGTGGGGCCGAAGTACGCCACTGGTGGTCATGTAGGGCGCCGTAACAGCTGTACGATACGCGAATGCCATGCTCCGATCGATAGTGCAACCATATCGGCAGCATATTGGCGAGGCATTCGTCTTCATGGACGACAATTCGCGCCCCCATCGTGCCCATCTTGTGAATTAATTTCTTCAGGATAACGACATCGCTCGACTAGAGTGGCCAACATGTTCTCCAGACATGAACCCTATGGAACTTCCTGGGATAGATTGAAAAGGGTCGTTTATGGACGACGTGACCCACCATCCACTCTGAGGAATCTACGCCGAATCGCCGTTGAGGAGTGAGACAATCTCGACCAACATTTCCTTGATGGACTTGTGCATAGTATGCCATGACGAATATAGACAGGCATCAATGCAAGAGTACGTGCTACTGGGTATTAAAGGTACCTGTGTTTACAGCGATCTGGACCACCACCTCTGAAGGTCTCGCTGTATGGTGGTACAACATGCAATGTGTGGTTTTCATGAACAATAAAAATGGTGGAAATGATGTTTATGTTAATCTCTATTCCAGCTTTCTGTACAGGTACCGGAACCCTCTGAACCGAGGTGATTAAAAACTTTTTTTTATGTGTGTACATATAAAATTTTGAGAGCGAAACTTGTAAGAGAAGTAAAGGTATTCCCGCAGAATGTATCTCTCGAAATGACCATAACATCAAAATTCAAAAACATGTCTTGCTGATACAGAGGCTTACGACAAGCTTTCTCCTGGTGCACCAATCACTAATGAATCACGAAACTGGTAAACAATAAAGGTACACGAAATAATCTCCGCCACACATCGAATGTGCTTTACTGAATATAAATATAGATGTAGAGACGAAGAGTTAGATGAGTTCAACAATGGTGGAGAAGAAAGTTGTCCATGCCCTCCACATCCAGAAATTTAAAAGAAATCACTGGAAACCTAGAACGAGAGGACCGAACGCAGATTTAAAACTTGCTTTTCCTGATTAGGCGTCCAGCGTCTTAATTTTGGCATCACGTTGCTCTCTGTTGGTATACAGAGTGTAATTCATTTCCATTTATAGACTTTGAGGAAAGGTAATCGGGCCAAGACGGTTAGTTTAGCATAGGCCCCCATGTACGGAAATGTACCGTTTTCCCGTTACACGCAAAATACCACAAAACACATTTTTCTCTAATTCCTGCTGCTTGTCGTTCGGGTCAACTTGCAAGCAGGACCCGATGTGACAACCACCGACGTCAGCGGAGATCCATTACCTCCGTACCGTGTTCTGGTACAAATTCCTGGTCCTCTAGGGTCTGCCACAGCCATAACCCGCGACAATACGTCATCCTCAGATGCCACGGGGATTTCATGTAACCCCAAAGGTAGTAATCTGGCGGGTTCAAATTGGGAAAATGTGCACGCCAAGCAATCGAGCCAGATCGTTGATCCAGATGATCTCGGACCGCACGTGGTGCGCCATAGTGCTGGAATCATATTTTTTTTACGCACATGCAGTGGCACCATCTAGAAACCCTGCCAAAATATTCAGACCGCATCGTTCCTGAAATTCTTGGACGGGGAGTTGAGATGGATGAGGGTGGAGGGGGGGGGGGGTGTCGGTGGCATGCATGTTTCCATCAGCCCACACCCGACTGTTGTGAGAACTGAGAACACCTTCCCTGGTGAACTTGACTTCATCCGTGAAAATATCTGCAGTGAGAAGTCGGTCACGTCCACACAACTATGCAAGATCCAACTGTAGAAGTAGTCTCGTGACCCAAAATCCTTTGGCTGATTTGCCTGTTCCCTGTAGGGTTTGTAATGATGCTGCTGCTACTTTTGCAGAACACGCCAGACAGTTTGGTGATCCACATTCAGTCTACCCGCTATGTTTCTGGTTATCGTCGTCACATCCTCTCCACTGCACGGAGTACAGCTCCTTCAAACCCGGGTGTGCGGTGCCGCAAAGGAGCGCCACAGTCGGCCGTGCTGGTGGCGTATATACTCGTCTCCGAACTCCATTGGCACATGGCAGCATAGAGGGAGTGCGAAGGTGTCTTGCGGGATCAAAAACGCTTCGCATAATGACTGACGAGCAGCTCTCACACAGCACCGAACTTCGCCGTACAATAATCTCATGTCGGCTATTCTGCAAACCACGGTCAACAGCTACACTCTAAAAATAAAATGTACGTATTGCTTGCATTCCGTACTGCAGTAAATGATTACTACTGTAGTATAGTATGAACAAAGACCAGAAGCACAACTGCAGGTACAAACTTCTGTGGGCAGATCACAAACTCAACTGTATTGCATTTAAACAAACTTGTAGTGGGCATAGGAGATCAAGTGCTCGGTAAATGACGTATGTAATACCTTACTCGGAGGCTCCGAAATGTGGGAGATCTGAACGTGTGTTGTGGTACTTGGCGGGAAAACGGTAAGTTTTCGGACATGAGTTCCTATACCAAGCTTAACCGTCTTGGTCCTCACTGCAAGTCCTCAACGTCTATAAAGAGAATTTAGTTACACACTGTTTAAACAATAGAGGAAAACACGATAAGAATCTTAAAAGAAAACAACAAAACGGAGACTCTTTGCAACCAAATATTAGCTATTTGATTAAACAACAAGGAAGCTTCCAAATATTTATCGAACTTTTCGAGCATATATAATCATCCCCAGTCCTAGCATTATTACAATAGAAGGGGGGCGGGGAGTTTTCATGATACAACTTAGCACACATAAAACCTCCATGTCATCTAAGTCCATTCTACAATAATTATTTCCGGACATAATATGCAGAATTGCTGTGCAATGACAGACTGATCACTTCAAGGAAGTTTTATAGTTGAAAAAAATGCGATTGATTGCAGATGTCTGAAGAGACTAATAATTTAATGATGAGAAGCAAATACAACATACCATTGATGTGCATTCTTAAACTGGGCGGAAACGGACTGGCCCATCCAGAAAATGTCTACGAACTTTACTCTGGTCTATCTTTACGCCCAAAGAAAATGGCGCCGCCATGGAGATGCACATATCAGTAGTTCCAAGGAAGTTGATTTCTACATTATATGAGTAAAAAAAATCATGTGATTCACTTCGGAAATTTAAAAGAGTGCATGCAACTAATCTTATTCTAAGCAAAACTGACCAGACATCATTCCGTCAAGCTCTTTGGATGAAATCGTATATCGATATTAATGGTGATAAATTAATGTATGCAAATAACAAATGCGAAAATATTTTTTCAAATTAATGAATAATAGTGTATCAATACTAAGGAAAAGGGTTTAATGAAAGATAATTATCACAAGACATTATTACAAAATTTATCGAATTGGGAGAAAAACGTACGCTCTCTAAACTGAAATAAACGAAGAGTGGAAGATGTGAAATGTTCATCAGCTAAGGAATTAAGTACTAATGATTACTGATAATGTGTATTAAATGATGTTGATAGATTGACAGCTCAGTATGTAAATTGATCCAAGCTGCATACAGTTTCCCTTATGAAGCAATGTAAATTGTCAGCATCGGCAAAAAACGTTAAATGCTTCATACACAATGATAAAGTGAGCACGCAGGGTGATTTTCAAGTAGACATGGCAAGTCATCAGCTGTGTGCACAACAGGAGGCCATTTCCAACTGATTTAGCGCTAAAATAATGAAAATGAAAATGTGACATGTATGTGACGTTAATATAACGTAGTGAAATTTTAACCTATATGTTGTTGATATATTTTGATTATGAAAATGATCCACGTTGGTTATAGATGCAGAAGCAATGTAAGTGTGATGTACTGAAATTGCAACCCACATGTTGTAGATGTACTACGAAAATGTGACTGTAACACTTTAGTTGTAAAAGTATTGTTGTTGTTGTGGTCTTCAGTTCAGAGACTAGTTTGATGCAGCTCTCCATGCTACACTATCCTGTGCAAGTTTCTTCATCTCCCATTACCTACTGCAATCTACATCCTTCTGCATCTACTGAGTGTAGTCATCTCTTGGTCTCCCTCTACGATTTTTACCCTCCTCGCTGCCATCCAGTACTAAATTGGTGATACCTTGATGCCTCAGAACATGTCCTACCAACCGATTCCTTCTTCTAGTCAAGTTATGCCACAAATTTCTCTTCTCCCCAATTCTAGTCAATACCTCCTCATTAGTTATGTGATCTACCCATCTAATCTTCAGCATTCTTCTGTAGCACCACATTTCGAAAGCTTCTATTCTCTTCTTGTCCAAACTATTTATCGTCCATGTTTCACTTCCATACATGGCTACACTCCATACAAATACTTTCAGAAACGACTTCCTAACACTTAAATCTAAACTCGATGTTAAGAAATTTCTCTTCTTAAGAAACGCTTTCCTTGCCATTGCCAGTCTACATTTTATCTCCTCTTTGCTTCGACCATCATCAGTTATTTTGCTCCCAAAATAGCAGCATCCCCCGACTTAATTCGACTACATTCCATTATCCTCGTTTTGCTTTTGTTGATGTTCATCTTATATCCTCCTTTCAAGACACTGTCCATTCCATTCAAATGCTCTTCCAGGTCCTTTGCTGTCTATGACAGAATTATAATGTCATCGGCGAACCTCAAAGCTTTTATTTCTTCTCCATGGAATTTTTCTATTGTTTCCTTTACTGCTTGCTCAATATACAGATTGAATAACATCGGGGAGAGGCTACAACCCTGTCTCACTCCCTTCCCAACCACTGCTTCACTACCATTTCCCTCGATTCCTATAACTGCCTTCTGGTTTCTGTACAAATTGTAAATAGCCTTTCGCTCCCTGTATTTTACCCCTTCCACCTTCAGAATTCGAAATAGAGTATTGCAGTCAACATTGTCAAAAGCTTTCTCTAAGTCTACAAATGCTAGAAACGTAGGTTTGCCTTTCCTTAAACTATCTTCTAAAATAAGTCGTAGGGTCAGTATTGCCTCACGTGTCTCAACATTTCTACAGAATCCAAACTGATCTTCCCCGAGGTCGGCTTCTATCAGTTTTTCCATTCGTCTCTAAAGAATTCGCGGTAGTATTTTGCAGCCGTGTCTTATTAAACTGATAGTTCGGTAATTTTCACATCTGTCAACATCTACTTTCTTTGGGATTGGAATTACTATATTCTTCTTGAAGTCTGAGGGTATTTCGCCTGTCTCATACATCTTGCTCACCAGATGGTAGAGTTTTGTCAGGACTGGCTCTCCCAAGGCTGTCAGTAGTTCTAATGGAATGTTGTCTACTCCCGGGGCCTTGTTTCGACTTAGGTCTTTCAGTGCTCTGTCGAACTTTTCACGCAGTATCATATCTCCCATTTCATCTTCATCTACATCCTCTTCCATTTCCATAATATTGTCCTCAAGTATATCACCCTTGTATAGACCCTCTATATACTCCTTCCACCTTTCTGCTTTCCCTTCTTTGCTTAGAACTGGGTTTCCATCTGAGCTCTTGATATTCATACAAGTGGTTCTCTTTTCTCCAAAGGTCTCTTTAATTTTCGTGTAGGCAGTATCTATCTTAGCCCTAGTGATATATGCCTCTACATCCTTACATTTGTCCTCTAGCAATCACTGCTTAACCATTTGCACTTCCAGTCGATTTCATTTTTGTGACGTTTGTATTCCTTTTTGCCTGATTCATTTACTGCATTTTTGTATTTTCTCCTTTCATCAATTAAATTCTTTATCTCTTCTGTTACCCAAGGATTTCTATTAGCCCTCGTATTTTTACCACTGGATCCTCTGCTGCCTTCACTACTTCATCCCTCAAAGCGACCCATTCTTCTTCTACTGTATTTCTTTCCCCCATTCCGTTCCCTTATGCTCTCCCTGAGACACTGTACAACCTCTGGTATAGTCAGTTTATCCAGGTCCCATCTCGTTAAATTCCCACCTTTTTGCAGTTTCTTCAGTTTTAATCTACAGTTCATAACCAACCAACCAACCAGAGTCCATATCTGCCCCTGGAAATGTCTTACAATTTAAAACCTGGTTAGTAAATCTCTGGCTTACCATTATATAATATATCTGACACCTTCCAGTATCTCAAGGCTTCTTCCATGTATACAACCTTCTTTTATGATTCTTCAACCAAGTGTTAGCTATGATTAAGTTATGCTCTGTGTAAAATTCTACCAGGCGGCTTCCTCTTTCATTTCTTACTCCCAATCCACATTCATCTACTACGTTTCTTTCTCTTCCTTTTCCTACTATCGAATTCCAGTCACCCAAGACTATTAAATTTCCGTCTCCCTTCACTACCTGAATAATTTCTTTTATCTCATCATACATTTCATAAATCTCTTCGTCATCTGCAGAGCTAGTTGGCTTATAAACTACTGTAATAGGCGTGGGCTTCGTGTCTATCGTGGCCATAATAATGTGGTCACTATGCTGTTTGTAGTAGCTTCCCCGCACTCCTATTTTTTAATCATTATTAAACCTACTCCAGCATTTCCTCTATTTGATTTTGTATTTATAACCATGTATTCACTTGACCAGAAGTTTTGTTCCTCCTGCCACCGAACTTCACTATATCCCAGTATATCTAACTTTAACCTATCCATTTCCCTTTTTAAATTTTCTAACCTACCTGCCCGATTAAGAGATCTGACATTTCACGCTCCGATCCGTAGAACGCCAGTGTTCTTTCTCCTGATAATGAAGTCCTCTTCAGTAGTCCCCGCTCGGAGATCCGAATGGGAGACTATTTTATCTCCGGAATATTTTACCCAAGAGGACGCCATCATCATTTAACCATATAGTAAATCTACATGCCCTCGGGAAAAATTATGGCTGTAATTTCCCCTTGCTTTCAGCCATTCGCAGTACCAGCACAGCAAGGCCGTTTTGGTTAATGTTACAAGGCCAGTTCAGTCAATCATCCAGACTGTTGCCCTGCAACTACTGAAAAGGCTGCTGCCCCTCTTCAGGAATCATACGTTTGTCTGGCCTCTCAACAGATACCCCACCGTTGTGGTTTTACCTATGGTACGGTTATCTACATCGCTGAGGCACGCAAGTCTCCCCACCAACGGCAAGGTCCATGGTTTATGAGGGGGTGAAAGTATTATGAAAATTTAATTGTAAAGTACTGGTTACAGGTGTCGATGAGATGTAACTTATGTCTTATTACAATGTAACGAAGAACTTCCATACTGTATTATGAGCTACACATCTCAGTGTATTCCTTGTGATCTATACGATCATGCCTGTTTGAATCTGAACTCCAGACATGATTTTCCATTTCCTTAATGCACTTCCACAATTGCCTGCACTGTATTGCGTGATAGCTTTCAGAGAACGCATGTGCAAGAACTTGGCTGTATGCAGACAGGCAAAATATATGCCTGGCGGACAGTTCGTTCCACTGCCAATGAGACCTTTTCCTGAGTGTATGTAATAACCGAACAGCGTTACCTTTCAGAGACACCTCTTATCTTTTAGAAATGTGTCAGTCAATTCTCCAGCCATAGAGTGTTCAAAAATTTAAAAACATACACAGCTTGCGTCTCAAATCAGATGAGGAAATTATTTACGACGAGTAGACGATCCGAAAGATTGTTCGGATAACATAACACACAGTGTACCGTTCACGAAAGGTTTTTCGCCCTTAGGACAAGTATTGAGATGAATGGAAGGGTGGGGACTGATGACCTTAGCAGTTAAGTGCCATAAGATTTCACACACATTTGAACATTTGAAAGGAAGGGTAGCCGGCCGGGGTGGCCGAGCGGTTCTAGGCGCTACAGTCTGGAACCGCGCGACCGCTACGGTCGCAGGTTCGAATCCTGTGTGATGTCATAGGTTAGTTAGGTTTAAGTAGTTCTAAGTTCTAGGGGACTGATGACCTCAGAAGTTAAGTCCCATAGTGCTCAGAGCCATTTGAACCCAAATGAAGAGTAAACAGCCAGAGCATCAAATAAACACAAATTTTTGAATCAAGATTATCAGAAATGATTGCTAACAGTCGGCTTTTAGATTGGTAGACTTTTTTTAATTTTTAACATGACCGCTTTTAAGTGATCTAGACACACAAACTATGCCACACTTAACGGCCACCACGTGTTGTACAGAGTGCAAACAAATCAAGGAGTGTGGTTAAAGCTAGTGTTCAAACATTTTGCTGTGGAGTAAAGATTTTTATTTGGCAACACTCGCTCTTCCGACATTTGTAGAAGATCTTGAATGATAGTAAACACATATAAGGATTTAAACTATTTTCATTGCTACAAAAATAGTATATGCTATTTGAAATTTCTCTCAAGCTAGGGTTCAAATGACGTGTCTCCTATATTTCATGGTATTTAAATTACTTTTACTATGTTTATTCTTGCTTATGAAATATTGCTCGTGAACAAAAACTCAGAATTTAGCAAGTTGATGGATAGCTTCTCTTAATGGGATCCTAAATTATATGGGTGCTTTGAGAGGTTGGCGGTGGTGGTAGTGGTGGTGGTGGTGGTGGTGGTAGTGGTGTGTGTGTGTGTGTGTGTGTGTGTGTGTGTGTGTGTGTGTGTGTGTGTGTGTGTGTGTGTGTGTGTGTGTGTGTGTGTGTGTGCGTTTGAGTTTGAGCGAGAGAGAAAGAGAGAGAGAGAGAGAGAGAGAGAGAAAGAGAAAGAGAAAGAGAAAGAGTGAGATAGTGAGAGAGAGATAATTAGTATGTGTGCAACTGATAGTCGGGAAAAATATGCGAGCGTGTGTGTGTGTGTGTTAGCTAGAGTATTTAGTGTCAGGGAAAGTGTCTGGTTCTCCAAAGCTAAAGATTCTTTAAAACTATGAAATGGGTTGAAACTTCCTGGCAGATTAAAACTGTGTGCCTGACCGAGATACGAACTCGGGACCTTTGCCTTTCGCGGGCAAGTGCTCTACCAACTGAGCTACCGAAGCACGACTCACGCCCGGTACTCACAGCTTTACTTCTGCCAGTACCTCGTCTCCTACCTTCCAAACTTTACAGAAGCTCTCCTGCGAACCTTGCAGAACTAGCACTCCTGAAAGAAAGGATATTGCGGAGACATGGCTTAGCCACAGCCTGGGGGATGTTTCCAGAATGAGATATTCACTCTGCAGCGGAGTGTGCGCTGTCTCCGCAATATCCTTTCTTTCAGGAGTACTAGTTCTGCAAGGTTCGCAGGAGAGCTTCTGTAAAGTTTGGAAGGTAGGAGACGAGGTACTGGCAGAAGTAAAGCTGTGAGTACCAGGCGTGAGTCGTGCTTCGGTAGCTCAGTTTGTAGAGCACTTGCCCGCGAAAGGCAAAGGTCCCGAGTTCGAGTCTCGGTCGGGCACACAGTTTTAATCTGCCAGGAAGTTTCATATCAGCGCACACTCCGCTGCAGAGTGAAGATCTCATTATGAAATGGGTTGTTTGCTTTGTGAGTTTGTTCATTTAAAACAGTATGGGGTGATTTATGGTTATGGACGAAAATCTATAATTGTACGAAGGACTATATCCCTTTGTCTGCAATATGCAGCATATGTAGGCTGTTTCTTATGTCTGTAATGGAATGGTTATTACGTGCTAAGTTCTACACTCCTGGAAATGGAAAAAAGAACACATTGACACCGGTGTGTCAGACCCACCATACTTGCTCCGGACACTGCGAGAGGGCTGTACAAGCAATGATCACACGCACGGCACAGCGGACACACCAGGAACCGCGGTGTTGGCCGTCGAATGGCGCTAGCTGCGCAGCATTTGTGCACCGCCGCCGTCAGTGTCAGCCAGTTTGCCGTGGCATACGGAGCTCCATCGCAGTCTTTAACACTGGTAGCATGCCGCGACAGCGTGGACGTGAACCGTATGTGCAGTTGACGGACTTTGAGCGAGGGCGTATAGTGGGCATGCGGGAGGCCGGGTGGACGTACCGCCGAATTGCTCAACACGTGGGGCGTGAGGTCTCCACAGTACATCGATGTTGTCGCCAGTGGTCGGCGGAAGGTGCACGTGCCCGTCGACCTGGGACCGGACCGCAGCGACGCACGGATGCACGCCAAGACCGTAGGATCCTACGCAGTGCCGTAGGGGACCGCACCGCCACTTCCCAGCAAATTAGGGACACTGTTGCTCCTGGGGTATCGGCGAGGACCATTCGCAACCGTCTCCATCAAGCTGGGCTACGGTCCCGCACACCGTTAGGCCGTCTTCCGCTCACGCCCCAACATCGTGCAGCCCGCCTCCAGTGGCGTCGCGACAGGCGTGAATGGAGGGACGAATGGAGACATGTCGTCTCCAGCGATGAGAGTCGCTTCTGCCTTGGTGCCAATGATGGTCGTATGCGTGTTTGGCGCCGTGCAGGTGAGCGCCACAATCAGGACTGCATACGACCGAGGCACACAGGGCCAACACCCGGCATCATGGTGTGGGGAGCGATCTCCTACACTGGCCGTACACCACTGGTGATCGTCGAGGGGACACTGAATAGTGCACGGTACATCCAAACCGTCATCGAACCCATCGTTCTACCATTCCTAGACCGGCAAGGGAACTTGCTGTTCCAACAGGACAATGCACGTCCGCATGTATCCCGTGCCACCCGACGTGCTCTAGAAGGTGTAAGTCAACTACCCTGGCCAGCACGATCTCCGGATCTGTCCCCCATTGAGCATGTTTGGGACTGGATGAAGCGTCGTCTCACGCGGTCTGCACGTCCAGCACGAACGCTGGTCCAACTGAGGCGCCAGGTGGAAATGGCATGGCAAGCCGTTCCACAGGACTACATCCAGCATCTCTACGATCGTCTCCATGGGAGAATAGCAGCCTGCATTGCTGCGAAAGGTGGATATACACTGTACTAGTGCCGACATTGTGCATGCTCTGTTGCCTGTGTCTGTGTGCCTGTGGTACTGTCAGTGTGATCATGTGATGTATCTGACCCCAGGAATGTGTCAATAAAGTTTCCCCTTCCTGGGACAATGAATTCACGGTGTTCTTATTTCAATTTCCAGGAGTGTATTTAGTGCCACGAGTATACCTACGGTGCTGTCTGTCCTCACGGTATTTGTACAAATGATGTAAAAGGGCTGACTTTGTATGTCGCTGGATACAAATGTACACTCCTGGAAATTGAAATAAGAACACCGTGAATTCATTGTCCCAGGAAGGGGAAACTTTATTGACACATTCCTGGGGTCAGATACATCACATGATCACACTGACAGAACCACAGGCACATAGACACAGGCAACAGAGCATGCACAATGTCGGCACTAGTACAGTGTATATCCACCTTTCGCAGCAATGCAGGCTGCTATTCTCCCATGGAGACGATCGTAGAGATGCTGGATGTAGTCCTGTGGAACGGCTTGCCATGCCATTTCCACCTGGCGCCTCAGTTGGACCAGCGTTCGTGCTGGACGTGCAGACCGCGTGAGACGACGCTTCATCCAGTCCCAAACATGCTCAATGGGGGACAGATCCGGAGATCTTGCTGGCCAGGGTAGTTGACTTACACCTTCTAGAGCACGTTGGGTGGCACGGGATACATGCGGACGTGCATTGTCCTGTTGGAACAGCAAGTTCCCTTGCCGGTCTAGGAATGGTAGAACGATGGGTTCGATGACGGTTTGGATGTACCGTGCACTATTCAGTGTCCCCTCGACGATCACCAGTGGTGTACGGCCAGTGTAGGAGATCGCTCCCCACACCATGATGCCGGGTGTTGGCCCTGTGTGCCTCGGTCGTATGCAGTCCTGATTGTGGCGCTCACCTGCACGGCGCCAAACACGCATACGACCATCATTGGCACCAAGGCAGAAGCGACTCTCATCGCTGAAGACGACACGTCTCCATTCGTCCCTCCATTCACGCCTGTCGCGACACCACTGGAGGCGGGCTGCACGATGTTGGGTCGTGAGCGGAAGACGGCCTAACGGTGTGCGGGACCGTAGCCCAGCTTGATAGAGACGGTTGCGAATGGTCCTCACCGATACCCCAGGAGCAACAGTGTCCCTAATTTGCTGGGAAGTGGCGGTGCGGTCCCCTACGGCACTGCGTAGGATCCTACGGTCTTGGCGTGCATCCGTGCGTCGCTGCGGTCCGGTCCCAGGTCGACGGGCACGTGCACCTTCCGCCGACCACTGGCGACAACATCGATGTACTGTGGAGACCTCACGCCCCACGTGTTGAGCAATTCGGCGGTACGTCCACCCGGCCTCCCGCATGCCCACTATACGCCATCGCTCAAAGTCCGTCAACTGCACATACGGTTCACGTCCACGCTGTCGCGGCATGCTACCAGTGTTAAAGACTGCGATGGAGCTCCGTATGCCACGGCAAACTGGCTGACACTGACGGCGGCGGTGCACAAATGCTGCGCAGCTAGCGCCATTCGACGGCCAACACCGCGGTTCCTGGTGTGTCCGCTGTGCCGTGCGTGTGATCATTGCTTGTACAGCCCTCTCGCAGTGTCCGGAGCAAGTATGGTGGGTCTGACACACCGGTGTCAATGTGTTCTTTTTTCCATTTCCAGGAGTGTATGTTTACTAGATCGACACGGTACGCGGTGATATATTGATGGGTTGGAGGTCGGTTTGACGTTCTTACATTCAAGCTCCTGTCCTCGGTGAGAGAGCAGGGTAATTGAGTAAGAGTCTTACCGTATTTGACGATATGTAGGGTAGTTTGTAAGGTTTAATTGTGGGTGGAATATGGCGATCTGAGTAAAATAGTTTTTTGCCGCTGAAAGCCTGGTCTGCAGAAAGAAAATAAAGGTGGACGGTGCTACCACACTGGCGGCATCAGTAATTCAGAGGGTAAATTCGATAAGAGCTAATCATGATGCTAAATTCATATCCTTAGACATTCTTTGTGCTGGTTCAAAAAAATGGCTCTGAGCACTATGGGACTCAACGTCTGTGGTCATCAGTCCCCTAGAACTTAGAACTACTTAAACCGAACTAATCTAGGGACATCACACACATCCATGCCCGAGGCAGGATTCGAACCTGCGACCGTAGCGGTCACGCGGTTCCAGACTGACGGGCCAGAACCGCACGGCCACACCGGCCGGCTTTGTGCTGGGATATGGGGGTCTGTACACAGAGGTGGGAACATTTGCGTATGTTGAATGCAGGAAGGGTAACTCGTGATGGACGGGGTGCCACGTCATGACCGCGAGGAAGAATTCATTCGACATTATTCTGCGCTATTTTCGTAAACAGGTTCTGTTAATGCAAAAATTTCCATGCCTACAAGCCGAGACATCATGAAATTCTTAAAAAGCGACACTATACAATTTCCGAGAGGTTGACTTGGTTCTTATTTTACATAGTCATGTTGTGGTATCGATAGCTACAATGCCACGGCGTAAATACAAGTTCTAAAGTTGGCACTACAACAGACACCGACGACAGCGCACTCTATCAGGAGCGGGAGAGCTCTACGAGCTCCGCTCCACATTCAGCCCATTTCATCAACAGCAGACGGCCTGGAAACATCGCTGCAACCTCAGCTTGCTATTGAGATTATGTATCTACTTACGATGGGAATACGGTTTCGCACTTCAGGGCTCTTCAGTGTAAAGTTACGTATCTCATTGACTACTAATTAAATGTACTTTCACGTAAAAAGCTGTACCGAGAATCTTACCTCACCTGCTCCTACTCACTTCCTACATTCGGCCTATCTATTCAGTTTGCAGGAGCAGACCCACATTCCGCTTTCCGGACGGGATACAAAACATGTGATATCAGTATAAGACTGAAAACCTCGTTAGATACGCTTGCGGTGGTTTGCAGCTAGCGAGCGCATTTCGCGCTGCTATGTCAGTTACGCTGGGCAGTTAAGCACGGCTAGACGCGTCTCGCATGTTTTGTCAGGATCGGGTGGAACAATGCACCCTGTGCCATTCTGGAACGGATTTCTGCAGTGTATGCGAGGGTGAGTCACTCGGAAATTAGCTCTTCGCCGAACCGCAGATAGAGAGAGGGATCAAACAAGCAGCAGCGAACACACGTGCCCGCGGTATAGAGGATGACTAGGCGCTTATTTAGATAGACATGTTACGTCAGTATAACACTCGAAGAACTTTAACTGCAGAGCTGACTTTGATATACCTACCGGCAGCAGTCCTGCGCTGGCTTGCGTCCGGCTGTGGGTCGCGGCGGCGTCGACGCGAGCGCCCTTGGAGCGTCTGTGCTCTGCAAATAGGTCTTCACTCCTGTCTGGTCGCGTCAGCAATGATGCCTAGGTGATTATGTATTTCGAGATGAATTTCTCAGGCGTCAAATATGAAAGGGATCCCACCGCCTCATGCTTGAGGAACCCGAACAGGCACCTGTGCGTGGCTTGGCAGCTGCTGGTGCATCCCGACTTCTGGGAGCGTGTGCGGTAGCCTCCTGTGGAGTCCAGTGGACAGTTAAGTGTGGAAGTTAGGTGGAACCCAATGTTACCTTTTATATTAAGAATACACCCTCCTATTTTGCAGTGATCAGCATTTCGAAGCTTGTGCTATAGAAGTGCAATTGATGGGATGTTCATAGTGACAGTCGCGATACAGTGATCTTATCATGATTTTGAGTTATTTATGAAATGATAAAACGGATTATTCAAGTTTTAAACTTATAAACAGAATGGCATACTGGTAGGTACCTATTGTAATGCTAAGAGCCGACCGGTGTGGCCGAGCGGTTCTAGGCGCTTCAATCTGGAACCGTGTGATTGCTACGGTCGCAGGTTCGAATCCTGCCTCGGGCATGGATGTGTATGATGTCCTTAGCTTAGTTAGGTTTAAGTAGTTCTAAGTTCTAGGGGACTGATGACCTCAGATGTCCCATAGTGCTCAGAGCCATCTGAACCATTTTTTTTGTAATGCTAAGAGCACTTTTCCATTTAAATATTCAGGGAAAATCTGTTATAATCAAGTCCCTTGTGATTTCATATTATTTAATTCTCCTGCATACAGTTTATAACAAAAGTTACAGTAATGAGTAGAGCTGCTATTGCCAACACCTCTGCAAACATATCGAGAAAACTGCGTAAATATCTGCAGTTAAATTACAATGCTAATGAATAAAAAAGAAATTGATGACGAATAAATGTAAAACGAATTGTATTGGCACTCTTGGAAGACTTACACAACCCGTCTGACGTCAGAGAAAAATGTAATATTTTCTGACGAAATAACCTACAGTTCCCAAGAAAAGCATTTCAAGTTAAATTATAGCTAATACTTGGTTCAAGAATCATAAAAGAAGGTTGTGTACATGGAAGAAGCCGGGAGATACTGACAGGTTTCAGATAGATTATATAATGGTAAGACAGAGATTTAGGAACCAGGTTTTAAATTGTAAGACATTTCCAGGGGCAGATGTGGACTCTGACCACAATCTATTGGTTATGAACTGTAGATTAAAACTGAAGAAACTGCAAAAATGTGGGAATTTAAGGAGATGGGACCTGGATAAACTGACTAAACCAGAGGTTGTACAGAGTTTCAGGAAGAGCATAAGGGAACAATTGTCAGGAATGGGGGAAAGAAATACAGCAGAAGAAGAATGGGTAGCTCTGAGGGATGAAGTAGGGAATGCAGCAGAGGATCAAGTAGGTAAAAAGACGAGGGCTAGTAGAAATCCTTGGGTAACAGAAGAAATACAGGAAGTGCAAAATGGCTAAGCAGGGATGGCTAGAGGACAAATGTAAGGATGTAGAGGCTTATCTCACTAGGGGTAAGATACATACTGCCTACAGGAAAATTAAAGGGACCTTTGGAGAAAAGAGAACCACTTATATGAATATCAAGAGCTCAGATGGAAACCCAGTTGTAAGCAAAGAAGGGAAAGCAGAATGGTGGAAGGAGTATATAGAGGGTCTATAAAAGGGCGATGTATTTGAGGACAATATTATAGAAATGGAAGAGGATGTAGATGAAGATGAAATGGGAGATACGATACTGCGCGAAGAGTTCGACAGAGCACTGAAAGGCCTGAGTCGAAACAAGGCCCCGGGAGTAGATAACATTCCATTAGAGCTACTGACAGACTTGGGAGAGCCAGTCCTGACAAAACTCAACCATCTGGTGAGCAAGACGTATGAGACAGGCGAAATACCCTCAGACTTCAAGAAGAATATAATAATTCCAATCCCAAAGAAAGCAGGTGTTGACAGATGTGAAAATAAGTCACGCCTGCAAAATAGTAACGCGAATTCTTTACAGACAAATGGAAAAACTAGTAGAAGCCGACCTCGGGGAAGATCAGTTTGGATTCCGTAGATATATTGGAACACGTGAAGCAATACTGACCCTACGACTTATCTTGGAAGCTAGATTAAGGAAAGGCAAACTTTCGTTTCTAGCATTTGTAGACTTAGAGAAAGCTTTTGACAATGTTGACTGGAATACTCTCTTTCAGATTCTGAAGGTGGCAGGGGTAAAATACAGGGAACGAAAGGCTATTTACTATTTGTACAGAAACCAAATGGCAGTTATAAGAGTTGAGGGGCATGAAAGGGAAGCAATGGTTGGGAAGGGAGTGAGACAGGGTTGTAGCCTCTCCCCGATTGTATTCAATCTGTATACTGAGCAAGCAGTGAAGGAAACAAAAGAAAAATTCGGAGTAGGTATTAAAATTCATGGAGAAGAAATAAAAACCTTGAGGTTCGCCGATGACACTGTAATTCTGTCAGAAACAGCAAAGGACTTGGAAGAGCAGTTGAATGGAATGGATAGCGTCTTGAAAGGAGGATATAAGATGAACACCAACAAAAGCAAAACGAGGATAATGGAATGTAGTGGAATTAAGTCGGGAGATGCTGTGGGTATTAGATTAGGAAATGAGACATTTAAAGTAGTAAAGGAGTCTTGCTATTTGAGGAGCAAAATAACTGATGATGGTTGAAGTAGATATAAAATGTAGACTGGCAATGGCAAGGAAAGCGTTTCTGAAGAAGAAAAATTTGCTGACATCGAGTATAGATTTAAGTGCCAGGAAGTCATTTCTGAAAGTATTTGTATGGAGTGTAACCATGTATGGAAGTGAAAAATGGACGATAAATACTTTGGACAAGAAGAGAATAGAAGCTTTCGAAATATGGTGCTACAGAAGAATGCTGAAGATTAGATGGGTAGATCACATAACTAATGAGGAGGTATTGAACAGGATTGTGGAGAAGAGAAGTTTGTGGCACAACTTGACCAGAAGGGATCGACTGGTAGGACATGTTCTGAGGCATCAAGGGATCACCAATTTAGCATTGGAGGTCAGCGTGGAGGGTAAAAATCTTAGAGGGATACCAAGAGATGAATACACCAAGCAGATTCAGAAGGATGTTGGTTGCAGTAGGTACTGGGAGATGAAGAAGTTTGCACAGGATAGAGTAGCGTGGAGAGCTGCATCAATCCAGTCTCAGGACTGAAGACCACAACAACAACAACAACAACAATTACAATTTCCGTTGATTTTAAATGTATGTTTTACAAGTATTCGTGTGTATATGGAAATCAGCTGGAACTACTGCTAGACATAGCAGTTCATTTGCCACGGCAAAACTTCTCGACACAGTGACGTGTATAATATTGATCGAAATTCCTTGGCACATCCTTCGTCTGTGGATATTGATGTGTTGGCAGAAGAGCCAACACCGTGTTGCTAGAGGAGGCCGAAATGCACGCGTTTAAACTCACGCAGACTGGCGTGAGGTCTGGAACAAGGTAAAGTAATTATCCCATGAAGAAAAGAACGTAGTTGATTGAATACTTAACTTTAATCCATAATTGGAGAACATCGCTCTTGCTGATACATAATTACAATCTCAATATAAACTGGTAATGGCGCCTTGCTAGGTCGTAGCAAATGACGTAGCTGAAGGCTATGCTAACTATCGTCTCGGCAAATGAGAGCGTATTTGTCAGTGATCCATTCTTAGCAAAGTCTGCTGTACAACTGGAACGAGTGCTAGGACGTCTCTCTAGACCTGCCGTGTGGCGGCGCTCGGTCTGCAATCACTGACAGTGGCGACACGCGGGTCCGACGTATACTAACGTACCGCGGCCGATTTAAAGGCTACCACCTAGCAAGTGTGGTGTCTGGCGGTGACACCACAGATATAGAAGCGAGTGACCGATTGCACGCGATATCGCGTGCGACGGATCGCTGCGATTCGTCGCTCGTGTGTGGCCCTTCTCATTCACAAATTTGAATGGTGATACTATACGCCGAGGGTTACTTTGACTTCTACAAGTACTTGTTCCACCGGTGTAAGATTACTTTCGTTCGCAAGGGAATAACACTTCTATTGCAAAATCTATAATTTGAAATTTTATTTTATTGCTAACCTGCACGATAAAGCCTTTCGAAAAAAAAGTCAGATCTCGCCTGATGCCGATGTTGTCAGCTGAAAGTTGTTTCATAATATAAGCAATTCCAGAGCAACACTGATAATTTTTTATCCTGAATTACTAAATTATGAACTCAATTTGTGAGCAGCGAACTATTTAACTGTTTATCTTTTTCCCCCGCTGTTAATATGCCACAATTAGAGAACGTTATACAGCCGTGATTGTATTTTACCTTATAATGTATTGTGTTGTATAGTGCTGTGCTTGAGCGCGGCTGCAACTGCTCAAGCCATTTGACGTCACAACTCTTGAAACTTCGGATTCTGCTCGACCTTTTGGTCGGCCCACGATCGAATGACTTTTCTTCGTACTGTCGCCACGACCTGCGTTTTTAACGCTCTACGCATTTTAATGATAAAAATAACTGTGAAACATGGACTGAAATCTCTTGTGGGGTTCAGGTTATCTGTCACAAAGTAAACTAATAAATTCTTCACTGTAAATGATGACAGCCAAAACAGTTGCAGGATAAAGGTTTATTAAAATTCTTGACCACGGTTTCGGTATATCTAAATATACCTTCATCAGAAGTAAAATACCCTGAACAGGAAGACACTTTCATTAGCAAAAACTATCATCTCCATTTACACAACATGATTATGGACAGAGGGTCGATGTGAACACGGCTTAGCATCAGTACTTCGCCTATGAATTATCGTGACGAGAGTGTGAAAGCCCTAGGGCAGACAGTTTCGCCGAGAGAGGGCACTTAGACAGTTTCAAACCTCTCCTTGCTTTAATGTAATGTAGTCTGGCTAACTAGAAGTTCGTTTTCTTGCCTGTTGATGCCGGTGAGATGCGCTTTTCCTGCCTTGTTGGGGTTTTATGTATTTTTTATGTTTGCTGTTTGTGGTTTTCGATGTGTATGTGTGGTTAATTCGCTGTTATGTTTTTATTTACAACGACAGATGGTTTCGTTTTACTTTATAACATTTTGGTTGTTTTCGCTTGTATGTATTTTACCATTTAAGTTACGCGAAGTTCTCGCGCATACCACTAGTGTCCTCTCTCGTTAGATGTGTTCCGTAGCGCAAGCTTCATCTGCTTGACACTAGGACACAGGTAAATTGGTTTCATATTTTCTATTTTACGGAGATATTTTTAAATGGTACTGATATGTTTTTATTTATTAAGACAGAAGGTTTGAATTAACACAACTTTTAATAATTTTGATGTGCATTTGTATGTATCCATGGATTTTAATGTGCGCGAATGTCTGGCACACACCATAAGTGCCCTCTCTCGGCGAAACTGTCTGCCCTAGGGCTTTCACACTCTCGTCACGATAATTCACAACGAGTTGAGCGCGCGATGCCGAAGAGTGCGGACAACGGAACGCGCGTGTCCGAGCCAGCCGGCTGGGTCGCGCCGGGGACCTCCGCTGGCCGGTCGGTGGGGCCTGCCCCGGCGGCCGTCCCGCCGGCCGCTCCCCACAGGACGGATACAACGGCGACGACCCCTGCAACGACAACGGATTCTGAAAGGCAAAATAATGAGGACAGGACCACGACGAGCGATATGCGAATGCAGAGCGGAGGACAACATACGTCAAACCCCTATGACGAGAGGCATCAGCTGACACAGAACGATCGGCAACAACGGGAACTAAGACGTGAAATACAGCACATGATTCTGCAAAGTCAGGAAGTATACGACAACCGGACTAGTACAGTTCCTACTTCACAGCCTGAAGAACAAGTAGACGACGTGTAACAATTTTCTCCACCAGACGACGACGACGAAATGGAGGGAGTCTCCTCTGAAGAAGTTTGGACCATGCAGCCCACCGACGGAGAGGGCGATTTTACACTAGTTCGCCACAGAAAACGACTCAACGCTTCTCCTAAGCAGAACACCTCTCGGAAGCGACAACGTCCAGAAGAACTGAAAACTTCCAACCGTTATGCGGCTATTGCGACGGAAGATACTACGGATGCTCCAGAACGTATGGACCAGACGAGTGACGTCAATCTCGAAGCAGATAAAGAGGGGACAGATGGCTCTGGCCGTAACTTACTACGGAAAGTCCCGCCCGTTACTATTTACCATACCAAGAACTACATGGAAATCAACAAGGCGCTGAAAGCGAATATTGACGGCAGTCTTAAGGCCATCTACCAACGAGACAGGATAAAATATCACTTTGACTCCTATGAAGATCAACGGCGGGCCATCAATTTCTTTGTGTCGAATGACATCCACTTTTTTACACATCAGGCCGCAGAGGACAAGGACCTCAAAGTCGTTGTCAAACGTCTACCTGCCGAAGTTACGGAGGAAGAGCTGAAAGACGCACTGATAGAGAAGGGTTTTCCTGTCATCAACGTCCACCAGTTTAAAAATCGAGACGACAACACGAAGGAATTACGACCTCAAGATGCTTACTGTGTCACGTTCCCAGCCCAAAAGGAAAACTACAAGATTTACGACATCAAATACCTTCTATATACTAAAGTAGTTATTGAAACCTACAACAGACAAGAAGGACCTGTTCAATGTCGCCACTGCCAGCGATTCGAACATACGGCTAATTATTGCAGCTTGCCTGCTCGCTGCGTTCGATGTGGAGGGCAACACCGATCTTCAGCATGTACTCATCCCCGAGGGGCTCCGCCGAAATGTGCTAACTGTGAAAAGGACCATCCTGCCATATGGCGTGGCTGCCAGAAGTACCAGGAACTTCTCAGGAAATACAGACAACGGTATTCCCCGCAGCCCTCTCAACGGAGGACTCGTGTAATACGGAACTCCAACCTGACGCCACACCCTCCGCCCCACCGTCAGCAACCGCCACAAGAACAGCCGGCGGCGACACGGCAGCCAGTAACACAGCCTCCTCCTGAAGCACGCGCACCTCGACAGCACCGCCAGCATTATTCATACGCCCACGCAGCATCACCACGCCGACCGGAACCGGAAACCTACGTCTCACCAGCTCATTTGATGGAATCTATAGCTCCAGCGCTCTCTGATGTCGCGAAACTTCTCACCGCCGTGCAGCAACAACTAGTGGGGATACTTTTTTAATCGAAATTGTATTGAAGGCCGTTGGAACACCTTAAGATGGATCGCCCTGGGGCCACGAGAAACCTGAAAATCTGTATATGGAACGCCAACGGAATGAAATACAAGAAAACAGAATTCACTGAATTTTTACAACGTCACAAAATCGACATCGCACTTGTATCGGAGACACATCTTCGTCCAACAACTGAGCTCAGATTTCGTAACATGTACGTCTATAGAACGGACAGACAAGGCCAACGAGGTGGAGGGACCGCAGTTCTGCTTAAAAGGGAACTGCGGCACCATCATGAAACACTACCACACCTCCAACATCTGGAGGCAACAGCAGTAACGGTTCGATCGGCGTCAGGCAACATCACTTTCATTGCGGCGTACAACAGCCCCGGTAGAAACCTGGTGCCAGACGACCTAAGGAGTATCTTCCTCGGGGGTGACCTTAACAGCAAGCACGTCGCGTGGAATTCCCCGCGTACAAACCCTCGTGGACGAACTTTGATTGCCATGGAAGAAGAACTGGGCATCACAGTCCATGGCCCACGAGAGCCGACACGGATTCCTTACGTCGATCGGCAAGAAGCAGACGTCCTCGATATTGCTATCATCAAAAATATTGAGACGAACCTCCAGCTCCGCACCGTCGACGATCTTTCGTCTGACCACCGACCTGTTATCAGCATAGTGGAAAACGCAACGGCCAACCTTCCGCCCCCAACCTCACAAACTCTGAACTGGGGTCAATTTCGGACATATCTTGACAACAATGTCTGCCCGACGCAGGACGTTTCAACACCAGAAGCCATCGACATCGCGGTACAAACTTTGACGCAGAAGATAAAGGCAGCCAAACGGAGGGCAACTACCCACACGGTCTACCCTGTAGTAGCTTTCGATGAGTTCCCGCCTCTACTCCAAGAACTGAAGACACAGAGAAACAGGAGTAGGCGACGTTGGCTCCGCTATAGAAACCCGATCGATCGACGAGAAACACACGTCTTAACACGAGAACTGCACAGGAGAGTGGCCGAGTGGCGACAGCAGGTCTGGGAAGATAAAATGGATGAATTCTTACTTCGAACCAAGAACGAATGGCAGGTAGTCAAGAACATACACCAGCGGCCACCTAAACGAGCCATCAGAGGACCAGATGGCCTCCTCTATGACGAACTCGCCCAGGCGGAGCTGTATGCTACGACTTACCAAGAACAGATGTCTACACCAGCGACCCCCGTGAACGACGTCCGCCTGCAAGAACAGGAAGCCGTCGTTACAGCAGAATGGACTGCTTTTCGTGCTGCGCGTGTGCAGAGCCGTCCACAACTCACCACACCAGCAGAGATCCGTAAAATTATCCGGAAGACTCGGAATAATGCGCCGGGCAGCGACTCCATAAGCAACACCGATTTGAAACAGTTGCTCAGGAAGCCAATTGTGCTCCTTACCCGAATTCTCAACAGCTGCCTTCTGCAGGGATATTTTCCTACGGCATGGAAGACGGCTCGAGTAGTTCCAATACACAAGCCAGGTAAAGACCCAGCAGAACCCAACAGTTACCGGCCAATTAGCCTCTTGCCGACCCTTGGCAAGGTGCTCGAGAGAGTGCTGTTGAAGAGGCTCCATGACACGCTTACAGCGCATGATGTTATACGACCCGAACAATTCGGTTTCAAGGACAAGTTATCTGCCGAACTTCAACTTCTACGGATCACCGAACGGATACAAGAAGGATACAACAAGCAGCACTTCACGATTGGTGTCTTCCTTGACATCGAAAAAGCTTACGATAAGGTGTGGCGGCCCAACCTTATCGTCAAACTGCATCGCACTACCCCTATTGCGGATTGTTACATTAGACTCATAGACAGCTTTCTGCAGGACAGGAAACTGTATGTCCGAGTCGACGACAAAAACTCCGAAATGAAACTGATCTCCGCAGGAATTCCGCAGGGCTCTGTCATTTCGCCTCTGCTTTTCAATTTATATATAAATGACATCCCAACAGTCCCCCTTGTTATGGCGAGTTTTTATGCGGACAATACGGCTTTTCTGACAACTGGACGACACTTGGACCAGCTAATCGCTAGGATGCAACGGCAACTTGCTGTAATGGAACGCTGGGCGCTTAAAAATAAGATAACGATCAACCCGACGAAGACGGCAGCTGTTCTGTTCACACGGAGGAAACCAGTTCTGAACGACAGACTCCAAATAGCTGACCAATTTATCCCATGGTCGCCAGGAGTGAAGTATCTCGGTGTCTACCTTGGCAAAAAATTACTCTTTACGCAGCATATTGACGACAAGAAGACGGCAGCCCAGAAGATGGCCAGGTCATTGATTCCGTTCCTGAAGAGTAAGGATCTCAACCCTAAGACTAAACTCCAATTGTATAAGGCAACAGTGGAACCCACAATGTTGTATGGCTCCACCTCGTGGGGCACTACGTGCGTCTCCAACTACAACAAACTCCAAGCGCTGCAAAACATTTGCTATCGATGGATCACAGGAGCTCCATGGTGGACAAGAAACGTCGACATCCGCACCGCACTCCACGAGACCACTATACAAGAGAAGGTCCATGACAAGGCTCTACGAGTTTTTGACAAGATCGATGCCCTTAGGGACGAAGTTCGACAGTTAGAATCGGTACGAACGGTAAACCCTGCAAGATGGCACAAATATCGAGTACCGAAGTCAATAACGTTTCACCCCCCATAGGCAATATGTCATAACACGAGGAAGCAGTCACACATAACAGCCTTGACACATTTCACCCTCCACAGGAGATAGACATCACCAAAGACAGCAGGCTAAAGGACCCATTGCGTGCCCAAGCCTAACTGAATGTGTAATAAATAAAGTGTTTTCCTTTTATCCTTACATCCCATCCTAGAAGAATAAGTCATCAAGGATGATCTCTTCAGTCCACACTACACACTATATTTAAAAAAAAAATCACGATAATTCATAGGCGAAGTACTGATGCTAAGCTGTGTTCACACGACCCTCTATCCATAATCATGTTGTATAAATGAAGATGATGTTTTAACTACTGACGACGCCTTTGGCACAATTGTTTTATTAATCTCCATTGCAGGATGTAATTTTACTAAGTGACTAAAAGATTTTGTGCCTGTAATACTCTGGTAATTTTATGGTTACTTAAGCTGTAGTGTTTTTTCTTTCTCATTTCCGATGCTACGTTTTTGCTAATGAAAGTGTCTTCCTGTTCAGGGTATTTTACTTCTGATGAAGGTATAGGGCTATTTATATATACCGAAACCGTCGTCAAGAATTTTAATAAATCTTTATCCTGCAATTGTTTTGGCTGTCATCATTAACCGTGAAGAATTTCAAGAGCTGCTGTTTCAGCCATGTTTAAAATCTTAAACTAATAAAAAAAGATTGCAATCATAATTCCGTCCAACGCTCGAGATTTTCCTTGTCCTGTGACCTACTGACGTCTGATGGCACTAACATCACATAATTACGTGATCTGGAGTACTACGTTGAAGTCGGGTCTTACCGTTGCAACTTTAACTCGCGGTAGCAATTTACATTACTTTAACACGATATATTTCGTTTGCTAAGCATTTAATACTTTATTAATTTTCTTGTTCCATCTTATTTTTCTAATATGTGACAGGAATCTAAAAGCTTATTTCCAACCCACTTGTTAAATCATTACAGTCTGTCATAAACAAATAAAATAGTCTATTGTGTTTAGCCAATTCATATTTTTTGGAGCCCAACATTTTCGCCCTTGCCTACTACCTTTATTTTACACCTGTTACGTTTCGTATAACGGGAAGAATAAAGAATATTTGATCTGGACTGCTGACTAAGAAGTGAATCATCCAGAAGAGATGGTCGAATGTCAGTGTAATTTCGAACATGTGCACAGCTTCGGCGGGCACGTAAATGATTAACAGTTGTAGTTCTCCGTGATAGGTAGAATGGCCACCAGAGTGCGTTAGTGGTTTTACGAGGCTTGGTAGGGTATATAAGCGACGTCAACAGCGTCACACATTATGCGCCGGAGATCATCGCCATCAGTTTCTCGTGTGTGCGCCATCGTGTTTGTGTTTAGTGTTCGCCATCACGCTCCTACGTTCACCTGTGCCGTCGAAGTCGTCAGTGTTTGTGCGCCGTACCGACCGTTTTTCTTGTGTTTCTCGTCGAGTGCGAACGGCTTCGTGTTTTCTGTATTCTGTGTCTACTATTTTTTGCCCGCCAATTTGTTCAGTCTTTTATGTGTCCTCTCTATGTTTTCTCATTGTCAACCCTGAGGCTGAAGAGCAGCGTAGGATACTGCTGCCAGCCCATCTTCTGTACAGATGTTAAAATAACAATAAAGGGAAAAAAAGTCACACATTAATAAACCACTGTGAAGGGCACGAAGATGCTGTGTACTCGAGTGAGACAGCGTTACCTACAACTAACAGAGTTTGTAAGGGGACTCGTTGTGCGTATCCAGTTCGCCGCAGGACGGATCGGCAGGATCCACATTTCTGGGGAATTCGGATGTGACAGTGGACCACTGTCGGACTACGTGGGAATCTGAGATCAGGCATTCTTCAAGGTTTCGGTCGACGAAATTTGACCTCCACAAGGAATGATCGTCGTATTGAACACCAAACATATCCTAACCCCTCCACATCTGCGCCCGACATCCGAGAATAAGTAATGCGCCATCCCGCACTATTGGTCGGTGACTAGGAGGAGTCGGACTAGGCAATTGCCGTCCCATGCGTAGACTGCCGAAAACACCACAATACAAACGGCTACGTTTGGAGTGGTACTGTGACCGAAGAACATGGACTGCTGATGAATGGCGTCGCATTGTAAAGCTTATAAAGCTACCAGTTAAAGATACAAAATCAGCTATTTGTTATAACTGCGGTAGCTTTCTTCATTGTAACGGGATTCCAAACAAGTCCCTACAGTTAGCGTAAGCCAAGCAGTGTTAAGCAACGTAGAAAAAATTTGTCTACAGTGTAGTCTACAGATTAATTTTCTACGAGCTGCTCCCCCTTGGTTTTTTTTACACTAAGACGCGTTCCTGTAAGTTCTCCTTCTCGATAGGATCTGCGGTACAGAATGAATGAAAGTATGGAACATGGATTATTTGACATCAATGACTGTTTATTGCATCCCGTGTGTTCTACTTAATTCCAATAACCAATACTCTATCAAGCCCGGGTCAAACGAACAATAAAAAAAGAAAGAACGTGAGAGTTGTCAGATTTCATCGACAAATCGGCGCGCGCCCCCTATCGCGTCCTGTCCGCGTGGATCACCGGTTAAGCCTCCCACGTACGCAAGACGCCGCGAGCAACACAGTCTGCTGCTGTCTTCCGCCTCGCATATGTCGCCTGCACTACCGATGCATTTCTTTTCTCAGTTTCAGCCTGTTCCCTGAGTGGAAAGCTGAGTACACACAAGTGTCAGACACTTGGCGGATAATTCCATCAGGTGAGACCTGCACTGATGAGGAAGGCACTTTTGACCCGCTGTTGACACTGCAAAGTCGTGGCTGATTGTGACGAGTCAGCTGTTGTTCCATTTCCGAGCGAAAAGTGCAGCTGCGTAAAGAAGACGTTAGTCGCCGTTTTCCACATTGTACTGTACTGCGAGGTGGAGCAATTGCAAGTAAAATTTGCTTCCATTAATGTCAGCGTGACCTACAGTGTTCGATTACGAGGACGTTTGAGCATATTGCTCTAGTACTTTGGCACTTACTACCTAATCTCTTTGCAAGCGATTAACGAATCATACGGGGCAGCTGTTTTCATAATACGGCAAATTCACTTTCTTTTAAATTCGCGGCTGGATGCCTGTCCTTTCGCCAGAATCGGCAGTTAATCTAAGGAGGTGGAGGGGGGAGGGAGGGGGGAGGGGATGGGAGGGGAGGGGAGGAGAGGGGAGGGAAGAAGGTCGTGTGAGCCATCTGCCTGTGAACTGTTTATATTTTTTGGACGTATTGTAGTATTTTAAGCGTGCCGATTTTCTGAGACGGAGCCGCAAGGATGTTCGAGAATAATCAAAAAGACAAAAACGGAAACTGCGTGTGTGTAAGTGGAATAAATCAACTCTTCAGCAAACGTCGAAAATTCTTATTACGTTTCGTGATAATTGTGACGAGTAAAAAGTATAACAAAATAAATTTGATAGCTTAATTATTTAATCGAATTATTTTTATAGTAAGCAAAAGTTAACTTCGTGACGCTGTTCTTCCACAGATCAATAGCCCATTGGTCAACTACTGCTACATCCTCTTTCTTGTTCGTCAGCGAATGTCAGCGTTGTGGGTGTACTCGTATGTGGTCAGTGCAACGCTTGCATCGTCGTTAATGTCAGTTTTGCCGTCAATTAGCTTCTCCGTTGTCTCCATGAGGTTAACTGAAACCGTTCGACTCCATCCACAGGGGAGAAATCCCTGACGGTACCAGGGATCGAATGCGGCCCTTTCGTGTAGCAGTCAGGCATACTGAACGCTCAACAAAGGAGGCTGGCGTTCTTAGTGCAATCTGCGACAAACTCCCTCGTCTTCTTTGCTTCGGTGATCCTGTAATTTTTACTAAAGGTCATCTTATATATTTGTCTTAATTAATAAAATCTTTGACAGATTAATGAAGGCATACAGCAGAAAATTTAAAAAACTGTTGCTCACACATTATCTAATGGAAACTATTAGACTGACTGTGACAGTAACGTTCAGACAACAATATCTCTGCGCAACATCAATATCTGGATGGGAGCGTTAAGCAAGAAGTAGAAAACCGTTACCAAAATTGTAAACAATAAGGGAGAATGTTACAAAATCACAAAAGGAAGGCCACTAGAACAGGTTTGTAACTTAGCGAAAGTGTCCGGCTCCTAGGCTGCCTGCTTAATGCATCCAAACGCAACTTCTCCAGCAAGAGAGACATCGAAAGGAGCAAAGTCAGCGGGACATATACTGACGGAAACGGAAAGTTTTACAAGATGAAGCACAAGTATGATATTTATCATTTACGATTTCTGTGGACATTCCTCACTCATTTCTGAACATCGTTAAGATCAGCAAAAAACACCTGACAAGGGCCTTCTAGAGGATGCAACAAGCTCTACACGCCGGAATTTTTTTCCCTTTTAAATACGAAATCTTTCGCAGATCTTGCAACAGAGGGTGAATTTGCGCGGGTTTGTACGAGTCCAGTATCTTAACGGCATTCCAGTCATAAACATTCAAATCATACAAAAAACGATGTTCCGTTTAAGGAGACGGTGATTGATTATTATAAGGTTTGTCACTTTTTGCCAGAATCAGTTTTTTGTTCAGTCATAACTGTTTCGGCCAACAATGTCCATACCCAGATGCTACAATCTAGAGACGAAGAGCTTACATTAAGATCTGAAACAAGTAGAAATGTTTCCACTACGTCCACTTGCGACCCAACTAAAGTGCTATTAATATCCAATGGTTCGTACTTTGATGCGGCATTTGGTGGAACAAAAGTTCACGCGTTGTCAACTAAACATACTATAGGAAAACATGAAATTAAGTAAATAAAACTAAGTGCACTTTTCCTTCCTTACTCTTTACGCTAGATGCACGCATCCTCTATAAGACAATCTTCAGTCCAGAAAACCATAAGGTACGACACATATTACAATAACATTTCGGTCAGTTAGACATAAAATATGGAAGTAGATTACCAGTCGTTAAAACAGTAAAACCCATACAACCTTAGATTAATAAACACTCGTAAAATGTACGTTTGCAGTAGGGCATAAAAACATTTCCCCACCTTTAGTGTTCTAGGGTTAAAGAGAGTGAGATCTTTACAATAAAAAGACAGGGTAGCACTCTTTATAGTACTTATTTCCAATCCTTGATGGCGCTGCTAGATGTTACGCCACTGCCTATTAGCTTACGAGGCCCACGAGAAAGACAGGCCGTGGCTAGTACGTCACAGCACCTGACACCGCAGGTCTTACGAGTGCCAGCAGCCGTTCAAATGGTTCAAATGGCTCTGAGCACTATGGGACTCAACATCTGAGGTCATCCAGTCCCCTAGAACTTATAACTACTTAAACGTAACTAACCTTAGGACATCACACACATCCATGCCCGAGGCAGGCTTCAAACCTGCGACCGTAGCGGTCGCGCGGTTCCAGACTGTAGCGCCTAGAACCGCTCGGCCACAACAGCCAGCCCAGTAGCCGGGTCCGATGGGAAGCGAATAAGTATTTCAGACGAGTTTAATAATTCTTGATTGAGTGTTTAAATGCATGCACGCTCTCGATAGCACACAACAAAGTTAAGACCTTTAGTGGCTAACTTTTCAATTAAATATTGATTTCCCGTGGGCCCTACACGGGGCCGAGCGCTCGCAAAGTGTGGCGGACGAGCCAACTAGTGTGACATCACTAGTTCGTTGCAGGGCCCGTGAATCTCATTGTCCCCAATAAGCTTGGGATAGACGACGCGAAATAGACGACCAGGGCAGTTCCCTGTTACAGCTCGCTGGCAAGCTTCTTCCGGCTGCAAGGTGTTTACGTTAACTGGGCAGATGTCAGGAAGTACAGACGCATTCCGGACGGCACACTGCTGCAGTCGTACGCAGGGGGACCCATCACCAGCCGTGTGCAGAACACAAAGATTACGTCAAATAAGGAAATCGTGTTGTTGTTGTTGTTGTGGTCTTCAGTCCTGAGACTGGTTTGATGCAGCTCTCCATGCTACTCTATCCTGTGCAAGCTTCTTCATCTCCCAGTACCTACTGCAACCTACATCCTTCTGAATCTGCTTAGTGTATTCATCTCTTGGTCTCCCTCTACGATTTTTACCCTCCACGCTGCCCTCCAATGCTAAATTTGTGATCCCTTGATGCCTCAAAACATGTCCTACCAACCGATCCCTTCTTCTAGTCAAGTTGTGCCACAAACATCTCTTCTCCCCAATCCTATTCAATACCTCCTCATTAGTTATGTGATCTACCCACCTTATCTTCAGCATTCTTCTGTAGCACCACATTTCGAAAGCTTCTATTCTCTTCTTGTCCAAACTGGTTATCGTCCATGTTTCACTTCCATACATGGCTACACTCCATATAAATACTTTCAGAAACGACTTCCTGACACTTAAATCTATACTCGATGTTAACAAATTTCTCTTCTTCAGAAACAATTTCCTTGCCATTGCCAGTCTACATTTTATATCCTCTCTACTTCGACCATCATCAGTTATTTTACTCCCTAAATAGCAAAACTCCTTTACTACTTTAAGTGTCTCATTTCCTAATCTAATCCCCTCAGCATCACCCGATTTAATTTGACTACATTCCATTATCCTCGGTTAGCTTTTGTTGATGTTCATCTTATATCCTCCTTTCAAGACACTGTCCATTCCGTTCAACTGCTCTTCCAAGTCCTTTGCTGTCTCTGACAGAATTACAATGTCATCGGCGAACCTCAAAGTTTTTACTTCTTCTCCATGAATTTTAATACCTACTCCGAATTTTTCTTTTGTTTCCTTTACTGATTGCTCAATATACAGATTGAATACAATCGGGGAGAGGCTACAACCCTGTCTCACTCCTTTTCCAACCACTGCTTCCCTTTCATGCCCCTCGACTCTTATAACTGCCATCTGGTTTCTGTACAAATTGTAAATAGCCTTTCGCTCCCTGTACTTTACCCCTGCCACCTTCAGAATTTGAAAGAGAATATTCCAGTTAACATTGTCAAAAGCTTTCTCTAAGTCTACAAATGCTAGAAACGTAGGTTTGCCTTTTCTTAATCTTTCTTCTAAGATAAGTCGTAAGGTTAGTATTGCCTCACGTGTTCCAACATTTCTACGGAATCCAAACTGATTTTCCCCGAGGTCCGCATCTACCAGTTTTTCCATTCGTCTGTAAAGAATTCGCGTTAGTATTTTGCAGCCGTGACTTATTAAACTGATAGTTCGGTAATTTTCACATCTGTCAACACCTGCTTTCTTTGGGATTGGAATTATTATATTCTTCTTGAAGTCTGTGGGTATTTCGCCTGTCTCATACATCTTGCTCACCAGATGGTAGAGTTTTGTCATGACTGGTTCTCCCAAGGCCATCAGTAGTTCTAATGGAATGTTGTCTACTCCCGGGGCCTTGTTTCGACTCAGGTCTTTCAGTGCTCTGTCAAACTCTTCACGCAGTATCTTATCTCCCATTTCATCTTCATCTACATCCTCTTCCATTTCCATAATATTGTCTTCAAGTACATCGCCCTTGTTTAAACCCCCTATATACTCCTCCCACCTTTCTGCCTTCCCTTCTTTGCTTAGAACTGGGTTGCCATCTGAGCTCTTGATATTCATACAAGTGGTTCTCTTCTCTCCAAAGGCCTCTTTAATTTTCCTGTAGGCAGTATCTATCTTACCCCTAGTGAGACAAGCCTCTACATCCTTACATTTGTCCTCTAGCCATCCCTGCTTAGCCATTTTGCACTTCCTGTCGATCTTATTTTTGAGACGTTTGTATTCCTTTTTGCCTGCTTCATTTACTGCATTTTTATATTTTCTTCTTTCATCAATTAAATTCAATATTTCTTCTGTTCCCCAAGGATTTCTATTAGCCCTCGTCTTTTTACCTACTTGATCCTCTGCTGCCTTCACTACTTCATCCCTCAGAGCTACCCATTCTTCTTCTACTGTATTTCTTTCCCCCATTCCTGTCAATTGTTCCCTTATGCTCTTCCTGAAACTCTCTACAACCTCTGTTTTTTTCAGTTTATCCAGGTCCCATCTCCTTAAATTCCCACATTTTTGCAGTTTCTTCAGTTTCAATCTGCAGTTCATAACCAATAGATTGTGGTCAGAATCCACATCTGCCCCTGGAAATGTCTTCCAATTTAAAACCTGGTTCCTAAATCTCTGTCTTACCATTATATAATCTATCTGATACCTTTTAGTATCTCCAGGATTCTTCCAGGTATATAACCTTCTTTTATGATTCTTGAACCAAGTGTTAGCTATGATTAAGTTATGCTCTGTGCAAAATTCTACAGGGCGGCTTCCTCTTTCATTTCTTCCCCCCAATCCATATTCACCTACTATGTTTCCTTCTCTCCCTTTTCCTACTGACGAATTCCAGTCACCCATGACTATTAAATTTTCGTCTCCCCTCACTACTTGAATAATTTCTTTTATCTCATCATACATTTCATCAATTTCTTCATCATCTGCAGAGCTAGTTGGCATATAAACTTGTACTACTGTAGTAGGTGTGGGCTTCGTGTCTATCTTGGCCACAATAATGCGTTCACTATGCTGTTTGTAGTAGCTAACCCGCACTCCTATTTTTTTATTCATTATTAAACCTACTCCTGTATTACCCCTATTTGATTTTGTATTTATAACCCTGTAATCACCTGACCAAAAGTCTTGTTCCTCCTGCCACCGAACTTCACTAATTCCCACTATATCTAACTTTAACCTATCCATTTCCCTTTTTAAATTTTCTAACCTACCTGCCCGATTAAGTTTTCTTTCTCCTGATAACGCCATCCTCTTGAGTAGGAAATCGTGATAAATATTAAAACCTTCATTAGTTGTAAACTCATGTTTTTCGTTGAGGACTTTATTTGGTTCCTTGCGTTTCGTAATGTAAATCTCTTGTTCTTCCAAAATAACTGTTTACTTTTTTCTCAACTTTAAGTAAAATTTGTAGAATATTATGCCCCCCCCCCCCCCCGCCTTTGGAGTATATACGTAAGCTTAAAGCTTTTTTTGTTGCTGGTGTAGGTGTGCTCTGCACTTCCCAGCGTCTGCCCCGCTGAGTAAGAACCTCGCTGATGGAAGAGGAGTAACAGCGGGCTGTAACAGGGAACTGCCGTGGTCGCCCATTTCGTATCGTCTCTCCTCTGCTTATGGGGGCAGCGGCGTAACATCTAACAGCCTGTGTGCAGCGCCAGTAAGGATTGGCAATATGTACACGAAGGCTTTTCACTGTATTATCTCACTCTGCTTAGCCCTAGTACACTAAAGGGGGAGCGGGGAGGCGGGGGGAGGAGGAGTTACAATGCCACTAAACCATCGTAAATTAATTGTACGAATCGAACTTCATTCACTTTCTGTTTTCTTCATTCACTTTATGTTATGCATTAGTTAATTTCAAAATAATAGGTCTCTAATGGTATGTTAAATACCAAATTAAGTACAAAATATCCCGTTTTATAGCCTACAACAATTGTAAATTTCACGAGTGTTTAATAATGTAGGGTTATATGAGTTTTGCTGTTCTAACGACCGGTATTCTACTTTCATATTTTATGACTATCTGACTGACATAATTGCAGTATTTGTCGTACTTTATGGTTTTCAAGCGTAAAGATTGCCTTGTAGAGGACGTGTGCATCTAGCACAGAGAGTAAGGAGGGAAAAGTGCACTTAGTTTTATGTACATAATTCCATGATTTCCGATATTATATTTAGTTGACAACGTGTGAACTTTAGTTCCACCAAATGTCGCCTAAAGTATGAACCATTAGATATTAATAGCACTTTAGTTGGCTCACAAGTGGACCTATTGAAAATATTTGTACTTGTTACAGGTCTTAATGTGAGCTTTCCCTTCCTAGATTGCAGCATCTGTGGATGGACAGTGTATGCCGAAACCGATTATGATTGTATGATAAAAAGTGATTGTGGCGAAAATAAAATACCTCATTCAGATAACTTCTTCGTAACGACTACGTGGAAGGATCGCAGCGCCGCTGGATTTGCGTGGTAGTGGTAGTTTAGTGCTCTGTCATCATTTGTGCCAATAGCTTCATATTCTGCATGTTGTTCAGAGTCCGAGTTAAAGAAGCAGCCTCACCCCTTCTTTTAATTATATACGCGTATCTTTTCTTTACTCTTCCTCCTTCTTTTTTTCCACAAGACCAGTGGCTGAGTTCTATAAAACATTCCTCGGAGTTTTACGACTCTTATGGATTAGATAGCTAACGACAGCAAGCCTCCCATAAATTGAAGTCTGCCGCCCAGTTAGTAACATATTCCGGAAGCTTAATTTCAACAAGCTACTTAATCAGGCTGGCTCGGAAACTTTAAACCTGTTCCACGATGCTGGCGTTACTGTACCTAATTTCTTAACTGCTTGGAGACAGCAGATTTACTTTACGTGCTCTTGATGCTCATATCTTTGATTATCTTCATACGACGTGTCATATCGCCACGATGAGCAGTATACTTTTTCAGAATTCTGTATCGTCTTTAGCATTGTAAAGTAATACCCAAATCGTTGGTGAAAAGGTAGATATACTAAACGCCATGTTTTGTTCGTAGTCTATAGATTTTTCCGGTTTTTAGGCAGATATACGACTCCTACTTTTTCTCCTCGATCTGTCTGAAGCGTTGGTGGTTTTGCCCCAACGGCCGCTCGATATGGCGAACTGAATATCCATGCTTTTGGATAACCGTTCTTAGATGGTGCAGTTCTTCGTCGCGATTTTTCTTATCTATCAGCGAATGAACCACAATACCCAGAAAGGAATTTTCCATGCTTTCTGTCAACGCAGCCACTTAAGAGGAGCCACTTGATTTGGGTGCGGAGGGAGGGGGAGGGGGGGAGCATATAGCGAGGTCATCGGTCAATCTGATTAGGGAAGGATAGGGAAGGAAATCGGCTGTGCCCTTTCTAAGGAACCATCCCGGAATTTGCCTGAAGCGATTTAGTGAAATCACGGAAAACCTAAATCAGGATGGCCGGACGCTGGTATGAACCGTCGTCCTCCCGAATGCGAGTTCAGTGTGCTAACCACTGCGCCACCTCTCGGTAGGAATATCATTGCAGATGAGATTTGTTATTAGAGCTTCTGCCCATGATGAGTTACACGTCGACCGTCTACCATTCTTTCATTCACACTCTACTTTACGGAACCGAAAGTGGTGGCACCTTGATAAGACTTTGGACTCTTATTCGGGAGGACAGTGATTCAAAGCCCCTTGCTGTCACCCAGATTGAACTTTTTTGGGATTCCCCTTGAAGGCTCGAGGCTAATGCCGGAATGGTTCTTTTCAAATGGTACGGCCGATTTGCTCCTCTATTCATCCTTAAATCTTTCATGTGCTCTGTCTCCAACGACTTCGTTGTTAACGATACGTAAAATCCTAAACTTCCTTCCTTCTGTTTTATATAATCCCGTCGGGGCTTCGGGAAACAAATGCACTGTACACATAAAATTAAAAAATAAAGTACGATCGACACCAGGTATCAAACATGGATATAAATAGCGTCGCGTTGCCGACAGTAGCTTACAGTCTAATTGGAGTCCAGACAGTGGAGACGTCTAAGACAATCGCACGCAGTATCTAAGGAAAATTACTAGGTCGGTCATCAAATTAATGTATAGAATAATGAAACATTTAATGGAAATGAACAAATGCTACATCTCCAAGTACCCCGTAAATCCAGGAAGTTTCGAGACTGGATTAATAAAAAAATATAGATATTTTAAGATGGTAGTTTAATGGTTCAAGTATTCTACATTTTCTCTTTCTCCTCTCCCTACTCGGATGTCGTTCAACCAGGGTGTCACATGGGCTTGAATGTCGGTTATTTCGTCAAAGCGTTGACCCTTCATGTGACTTTTATGGGCTTTGTCGTTGTGTGGTAGGTTCGTTTTAATAACACCAAGTCTCGTCACCTGTGATGAATTTTTACGGAAAACAACTATCCGCGTTAGCATTTCAATTGCGTCGCGGCAGGCGTCCATGCGTCCTTGTTTTTGGCCCAGAGTCAAGGTGCGCGAAACAAACTTTTCACGCACTTTTCTCTTCTCCAAAACATTTTGGAGACTGTACTGAACACTTGATTTAGACGGGTTCAGTTCATTGTACCAGTGCGGTATGCGGCACAACAATGTTAACACATTACAGCCGTACGTACATTGCTTAACACTGCTTGCTCACAACTGACTGGTTGAACGTTCATCGTAGTTCAAGCTGTCTCCGTGCCTACGTCACTTACACGCCAGGAGTAAAATCAGTCTCGAAACATTTTGGACGCACGGTGTCTGTACACACTGTACAAGACACTGTGCAGTACCCGACAGTTGATGCTTTGTACCAACTCCAGTTCCACTCACAAGTAGAGAGATGGATAAATGATTGCACGTATGCCTCTGTACAAGCTCAAATCTCCTTTATTTTTCCCTTACTATCTCCACACGAGATGAAAGTTGGAAGCAGTAGCATCGTTCAGGTGTCTGTCTCTAACGGTGCCCCTCTGAACTTTTGCGAAAATATCGCCTTCTTCCCACCAAGCACTGTCATCAAAATTCATGGGGCATTTACGTAGTACTGGCTTGCTGATCGAACCGACAGGCAAGAAATCCAGCGGCAAGGATCTGTATTGCTTCGGTGCCCTTCTTTAAGTTCACCTCGTAGGAATCACAAACACTGAAGCAACATTCGAGAATGGTTCCCACAAACTTCCTGTATGCGGTCTCCTCAGAAGTCTTCCCTACAACTGATCTTACGTGCTCGTTCCATTTCACGTAATTCTGCAACGTGACGCCTAGATATACAGGGCAAACTGTAGGGACGGATTCCTGACTGGAAGACGAGGAAAAAAAGGTCCTATGACCATGTGTCCGGAAATGCATCGTTACCACGATAGATGGCGCTGAAAGTTATTCTAACCACGTGCCGTGTCTTCCTTGTGTACTGTAAACAGCAGAATGGCCCGGTAATCATGTCGGGAACAAGCCAACATGGTATTTGTGTCAGGCCAAGCAGATGGAAACAGTTGAGAGGCAGCATGGCTATAACAGAACAAGTACCCTCACAGCCACCAACCACATCACACAGCATTTCAAGCCATTTTTGGGCGTTTGTGTAATCATGCGTCCTTTCATACAGACCCCCAAAAATGGCTTGAAATGTTATGAGATGTGGTTGGTGTCTGTGAGGATACTTGTTTTGGTGTAGCCTCTCGACTGTTTCCATCTGCTTGGTCGTACTGAAACACCAACTCGACTTGTTCCCGACATAAATACCAGACCATTCTGCTGCTTACAGTACGTTACGTCAATCACACAGCCTGAAACACACAAGGAACACATGGCACTTCCATTTGTCAGCGCTATCTACCGAGGGAATGATCCATTTCCGGACACATGTACATAGAACCCTTTCACCTTCATTTTCAGTTTGTCGGTTTTATTAATGTTCGCCCTGTATAACTTACGACAGGGAATCAAGCAGCACACTATTAATATTGTAACAGAACATTACAAGATTATTTCTTCCACATGTCCGCATCAGCTTCAATTTATTCACATTTAAAGCAACCACATTACACAGACATTGTATTGAAGTCGTCACAGACCACCTACAGACTCTCGATAGCGTCAGTTTCTTGTGAACAACCGGGTCATCAACAAATAGTCTCATTATCAGTTTACTGTTCTCCCTACCCAATAGACTTTACACACATAAAGAACAGTCACAGTTCTGTCACACATGCCTGAGGTCTCTATACAGCAGATTTGCAACTGTAATAGCATGTGTACGTCAGCTATACCTGTCCCTCAGTAGGACATAGACGTTCTGTTTATAACAACAACAACAACAACAACAGAGACGCTTGAATATTGATTGCAATTAAATGGAAGAAAATGTACGAGGGAGTGCTGAAAAGTAATGCCTCCGAATTTCTTATGTGAAAGCTCTTAAAGCTTTTTATATAAAAGAAACGTTATTAACATTCTACATCTTTATTTTCATGTACATACTTGCAGCCGTCTGCCGCTACAGGTCTCCGAATCCGAATTGTAGCGTGTAACAGAGCAGTGCGTTCCGTAACTATGTCGGTGCGTAAGAAACAGCATGCTGCAAGCGATTTTCGAATTAGAAAAGTTCTTTCACACATGCAGCATCCTCTCGTTCAACATGACAATGCCAGACCACACACGAGCCCTGCGACATCTGCAACAATCCGATGCCTTCGGTTCACTCTCATCGATCATCCTCTATGCAGTTCAAACTTGGTTCCATCCGATTTCCATCTGTTTCCAAAACCTAAGGAACACCTTCCACGATTTTATTTTGATGGTGATGAACTCGTGGAAGGAGACGTGAGATTGTGGCTCCATCAACAAAATCAAACACTCTTCAGTGACGGTATTAACAAACTGAACTCTCGTTGGGAGAAATGTGTTAGTCAACAGGATGACTAAGTTAGGAAATAAATATGTGAACATGGAGCATAAATATGTAGAATGTTAAACCGTTTGGCCGGCCGGAGTGGCCGAGCGGTTAAAGGCGCTACAGTCTGGAACCGCACGACCGCTACGGTCGCAGGTTCGAATCCTGCCTCGGGCATGGATGTGTGTGATGTCCTTAGGTTAGTTAGGTTTAAGTAGTTCTAAGTTCTAGGGGACTTATGACCACAGCAGTTGAGTCCCATAGTTCTCAGAGCCATTTGAACCATTTGAACCATTTGTTTCATTTAAAAAGCTTTAAGAGTTTTCACACAAAAAATTCGGAGATATTACTTTTCAGAGCGCCCTTGTACCAATCACATAGTCAGTGTGACAGGATAGGCTTCACCAGGAAAGACGAAAGCCAGACTGTTTCTATCTTCTGGAAAGCTCGTCTACACGCAGTCTTCACTTGGTCAGCTAGTATGACATATTGTTTTTTTGTTACTTAATTGTGATGTGATCAACAACACCAGTATGCATATTGGATCTACAGGCAAATTTCGTGGCACGTCATATTGAAAACAAGCTATACGGCCAAATAAACCGTGACCTTTTCTTGCAATGCTATGATTTGCTGGGGAATATTTCCTCATACCCCATTCACTCCCTTCCCCCACCCCCCTCCCCCTAACGCGCCACTCATCCCCTAGAGTCCCATAGTACCATGTCCCATTCGCAGAGGAAGCTGTTTCTTGTTTCTTGTGTGACTGTGCTTTCAGCATGACGTATTGTGAAAGAAATTGTTACAATATTGGTTTAAAGAGGGGGGAAGGGACCAAACTCTAGGTCATCGGTTCCGTTACAATATTGTTATTATCACACGTGACTTTGCTCTTCGATACTGGAATACGAAATACGGCCTCTTATTACTAGTACCTCAGCAAAAAAGGCGACAATTATGTAGAAACGTAGTCGTCTGTAGTTAAAAATTAATCTTTATATTCTGTGTTCTTACAATTTTAACACTGCCCTCCAATAGAATCATTATATGAAAAACCGTACAGCGAACAGCGACTTGCGGAGTGGTACAGGGGATCCAAATTTGTACGCTATCTGATCGAAAGTATCCGCACACCTATTAATGGACCTTAATAAGGTTGCGTCCACTCCTTGCCTTTAAGACGGCTTGCAGTCTGTTGGGGACACTTTCAATGAGGTGCCTGAATGTCTCTGGAGGAATGGCAGCCCATTTTTCCTAAATAGCCGAAACCACAGAAGGCAGTGATTTTGGACCGTGACGTTTGGAGCGAAGTCGACATTGCAGCTCATCCCAAAGGTGTTCCACTGTTTTCAAGACGAGACTCTGAGCAGATCAATATATTTCAGGAATGTTATTGTCCATAAGATCGCCTCACAGATGCTGCTTTATGAAACAGTGCATTGTCACGCTGATACAAACAATTATCATGTCCTAAGTGTTGCTCTAATGGGCGCAGTATTCAATGCTGTAAAGTGTGTTCATATACTTGCCCATGTAGCGTTTTCTCGAGTGCAGTAAGTGAATCAGACCATAACCACGAAAAACACCCATATTCCGTACCACCACCTCCTCCGTACTGCACTGTTGGCACTGCAGATGTGGCAGGTAACGTTCTCCAGCCATTCGTCTCACCCAAACTCTTCAGTTGGATTGCCACAACACAGCGTAATTCAGAGCTTTTCACTGACCACAGAAATGTGTACTTATGAGGAGCTGCTCGTTCGTGATATCGCTTTTTTTGACTCCCTAAGCATAATCAGTGTGCTATCCGGACTGCTGATAGAACTTTGGAACACACGAGTGATTCCTTCCGCTGATTTCATTCGTGTTTTTATAATCGCCGTCCGAAATACCAGACGGTACGTGTCCGTCAATGCTGGTCTCGGTTTAGCTGTGGTTGTTCCTTCGTGTTTCCGCTTCACAATCCAATCATCAATAATCGACTTGGACACTTTTAGATGGGTTGAAATATCTCTGATGAATCTGTTACTCAGGTGACATCCAGTGACTCGTCCACAGTCGAAATGAGTAAGCTCTCTTCTCCTGTTACTGATTCACTCCTGACAACGCAACACTCCCCGTCTGTTTTTATTCTGGTAGGGCCGCCGCTCGTGACATATAGTACCCAATTCCGGATTACATAGTGATACATATGTACGATCAAACAGTGTACTCCCATTTTGTGTCATCAGAATGTGACTATGTCTTTTTTTGTGGACCACTAGAAACTGACGCTGATGAGTGTAGTGTGTTGTGTTGAGACGGTTAGAGTTGAAGGCGCGCTGCAGCGCTGGTGTGCCTGTCTGTGTGCGCAGCCGTGCAGAACGAGCGGCAGCCGCGCAACACGGCCACCATCCGGCCCGAGGCGCTCGTCGAGATGGACCAGGAGCGCGCCCTCAGGGAGGCCGCCGTCGCCGTCGGCGTCTTTGGGTGAGTACCGCCTCCCGCTCTCTCGCTCTTGCCTATCGGACGCGCTGCGAGACCTTTGTGTAGCAATGCTCGGATGTGCACCAAATATCTAGCGTACTGCCAGTAGAGTTAAGTATGACAGATTGGTCCAGAAACAGCCACACACCGAAACATTTGGTTTGATGATCAAAATAACTAAAGTTGAAGAAAAGGACATCATTTCAATAAAAAACGAATTTCGTTTCGTTCTTACCATACCTCTCACTTGACGCTGCTCACATCCTGTATCTTCTCTCGGTACATTGTGGCCATCAGGTCGTCCTATTGGAAGATGTCGAGGAGGCCGAACTCTGTGAAGTGTGGGGACCGTTAAATTGATCCATGTTGGCTAATCCAATGGAGAGAACACTCAACATCCAAACTGTCATTCACCCTCGTTGCTGGTTGAGTGGGAGCTGTCTCTATGTTGGTGGAGGTGCTCATTAATGTGTCAACTAGAGTCAGAACTCTAAGTGTAGCCGTTTTACTCAATATGTCTAGATACAAGTCGCCGTTCATTGTGCACTCACTGCAGATGGCACCAGTCATGGGGGGATGATAAATTTTTGGGAGATATGATAAAAGTCCGTAACTCATTCAATGCTGTAGTATACAAATGCTGACTTTTACAAAAATCATTAATATTGTTTGACAATTAGCTGTCAGTAATTAGCACCAGATTTTAATTTGCGAGTTATTGTGCCACCTTGATCGCTAATAGTATGTGTAAAATATGTACGTGTGTCGCGTCGACGAATGTGATGATCGTTTGTCCTGAGTAGTGTTCCATTTGTGTCGTAGTGGATACAATCGAAATGAAATGAAGGGAGAGGATAAAATGATGTACCGGCATATAGTTTCCCCTCTCAAATAGTTCGAAACTGGCTGCAGGGCTAGAGGTCCCCTACCCTACGAACGCACCACCAATGTCAAATGGCCCAGTACATGAGTCACTAGTTCAAAAGTTTCGGATTTAACGCCGGGCATTGACAAAATGCTACCACTACACAGCCACCTCTTCGTCCTCCCTGTCTGGTCACATACTGGCGACGAAAATTTCTTTCACACAAGGATTATATTCGCCTACCTCTGTGTCGAGAGTTGCCAGTTAAACGCCTACGGTGCGTGGGGGAGGGTACCGCGTACCACTAGTAGTCATTTCCTTTCCTGTTCCTCTCACAAATACGAGCGAGGGAAAACCAACAGTTTATATGCCTCCGTATGAACCCCAATTTCTCTTAACTTCGCGGTCCTTACGTGAAATGTACGTCTACTCTCCGCAGATTACCATGCAGTTTGTGGCAGAGTGTACTTCTGGTTCCACTATGTTTTCGCCGTTGCCGTTCGATTCGCGAGTGGCTCGTGGTAAATGATGGTCGGTAAATCTCCGTATTAGCCCAAAGTTTCTCTTTGTGGTCATTTCGCGAAACGTATGCAGGACGAAGTAGTACGTTGTCCGACTCTTTCCGGAACTTACCCTCTAGGAATTTCAATAGTAAACCTCTCCGCGATACGCAACGGCTCCCCTATAGCGTCTGCCACTGGAATTTGTTGAGTATCTGCGCAATTCTCTCGGGCCGACTAAATGATTACGTGATGAAACGTGCCGCTCTTCGCTAGGTACTCTCCGTCGTCTTCATTAGCTCTTCTTGGTAAGAGTCCCAAACTGATGAACGGTACTCAAGAACTGGTCAAAAAGTATTTCGTAGATAGCTTAAGTTTTCTTGAGATTCTCCCTATTAATCACAGCCGGGCATCTACTTTTCCCACTGTTTGTTTCATGTGGTCGTTCCACGTTAGGTCGCTCCTGGCGATCACTCCTAGCTATTTTATGATAGTTGCTGACATCGACTAGTTGTCTATTTCTTCACCTATTTATGCGGAGTACGTTACACTTATTTACGTCCAAGCGTCAGTTGTCGGTCCTTGCACAAACCTCTGCTCCTCTGGAGGTCTTCCTGCAATTGTCTACAGTCTTCTGATGTAGCAACCTTCCTACAGACGACAGCATTGTGTACCAACAGACTCGTGGTGCTTCCGACGTTATGCACATCACTTGCTATACACCGTTGTCTAACGGTACAAATTTAAAAAGGGGGCGTAGCGCCTTTGACAAGTGATCAAAACGTCCTCGGTCTCGGTTTAGATCCCAGCGATTGCTTAAATTTTGAACAAAAATCATTAGCAATGGCGGCCAAAGACTTCCGACGTAAGCAGTCCCTCTTCTTTCTGCGAACTTTCTTGTCAAAGAGGCGCAGGAGCGGAAAGAAACTCTAGGCACCCTCTTACTCGTGAAGTGGGAAACTGCACTTAAAAGGCGGAAGAATCGGCAGTGACCAACGGAATGATCTCACAGAAGACAGTGGAAACTACTGAATAAAAAGCTATGTGTATCAACAGTGACCTGTACTTGAAAAGGTGACACGAAGATCTCTCCATTAACAAAAAATTCCGAATTAGTGCCCCATTCGGATCTCCGGGACAGGACTGTCAAAGTGGAGGTTACCATGAGAAAAAGATTGAAAAACCAAACAAAGGGTAATAATCTACGACTCAGAGCGTGGAATATCAGAAATTTGAATGTGGTACGGGAGCTAGAAAATCTGAAATGCATAGGCACAATCTAAACACAGTTGGAATCAGCGGAATGAAATGGAAAGACGATAAGGATTTCTGGTGGGACGAATATGGGAAGGATTAGCTATAAATAGGAAGGTAGTGCAGAATGTGAGTTACTTTGAACATTTCAGTGGTACGACAGTATATTGCAGCGCCTATGTTATTCTAATTACAAAGCATGCACTGCGGCGATTACAGCCGTTGTGAAATACATTAAATGTATACGCAATTGCGAATAAGGACAACCATCTGCTGTAGAATGGAATGACGACAACGAAAATTTGTGCCGGAACTCGAACTCGTATTTACCGCTTATCGCGAGCGGTCGCCTTACCATTTGGCTATCCGTGCGCGACTCACAGCCAGATCCAAACTTCCATGTCGTCAATCAGTCGCAGTGACTGTTCCTTCGGAAATGCACATATATCCGAAGGAACATTGCATCGAACTTCTGAAACAACACAGGCACTGCAATATCGTATTGTAGCATAATTGTTCATGGTGGTGAGTCGAATGTATGAGACTGGAGACATAGCACCCGACTATCGAAAATACATCATCCACACAAGCCCGAAGATAGCATGAGTGGATCTGGGCAAAAACTATAGTACAATCAGCATCAAAGTTTGGCTTTAGGAATGGTAAAGGCACCAGAGAAGCAATCATGACGTGCGCTTGATAATCGACGCAAGATTTCAGAGAAATCAAGATACATTCATTAGATTTGTCGATCTAAAATAGTGTTTACAATCTAAAATTGTGCAAAATGTTCGACATTCCCAGAAAAATAGGATTAAGCTACAGGAAAATACGGGTAATATACAACACAGCCGCAAACTGCCGCACATGTGATGTAACACTGCTGTTAGCGTCGCTGGCTGCCGTGCTATGAGTGGCCAGTCCAAGCCAGACCACCAACAGTAATTTGTTACTCATTATTTTTCATTTCTGGACGGTTCCATAAGTATCTTATGTGTGTAGTGTTTTTATATTCTATTCCATGTTTGCATAAACAGTTGCACTCTCCGCCCAGGAGGTCAGCTCTGTTCTGAGTGCATGTTTGGGTCAGTAATAAATGTGCTTTCAGTTTTAAGTGCTGTACTTCATTGATGACCCTGTCTTCAGATGTGGATTTGATTGTGGTTTTGACATGAAAATATGTATAAGAACACAGAAGGGACAATAAGAATGGAAAACCAAGAACAAAGCACTCTGATTAAAAAGGGTGTATTACAAGGATGCAGGCTGTCTCCCTTACTGTTCAATCTGTACATCGAAGAAGCAATGACGGAAATAAATCATAGGTTCAAGAGTTGCATTAAAATTAGTGATGAAATAATATCAACAATTAGATTCGCTGATGACACTGTTATCCTCAGTAGAAGCAAGAAAGAACTAGAAGACATACTGAACGAAATGAAGTCTGTTGAGCACATGGTATTGACTGACAGTAAATCGAAAAAAGACGAAAACGATGGGGAGAAGCAGAAACGAGATTAGTGCTGAAATTAACAACACAACTGGGGACCACGAAGTAGACGAAGTGTAGTAACTCTGCTGCTTTGGGAGTAAGAAAACGCATGACGGATGAGGCAAGGTGGACATAAAAAGCAGACTACCACAGGGAAAGAGGGTATTCCCGGCCAAAAGAAGGCTACCAGTATCAAACATTGTTCTTAAATTGAAGAAATAATTTCCGACAATGTACGTCTGGAGCACAGCATTATATGGCAGTGAATCATGGACTATGGGGAAAGCTGAGAAGGAGAGAATCGAAGCGGTTGGCGTGTGATGCTACAGAAGGATACTGAAAATTAGGTGGAATGGTTTAATGAGAAACGAGGAGGTTCCACGCTGAATAGGCGAAGATATAAACATGTGGAAAACATTGGCTAGAAGGGGCAGGACCCATAGAATATGTGGTAAGACACCAGGAGTAACCTCCATGCTACTAGAAGGAGCAGTAGAGGGTAAAGTGCTACTCTGAGATGAAGAGGTTGGCACACGAGAGAATGTCTTGGCGGGCCGCATCAAACCAGTCACAAAATTGAAGACACCCCCTAAAAACATGTATCGTATAAAGTAACGCCGTACCACACTTCCTTGAGGAACTTCTGAAATTAGCTTAATATGTATCGCTTTTATTCAATTTTACATTGATGGCCACGAATACGCTGATGAGATGTACATATTTGGTAAATGGGAGAGGAATAGGCATGAATCGTGTTGGTATTAACCCTCTATGGGTAAGTTCGACAAATTTGTAACGCTCACGATACATTGCTGCATCTACATAGCGGGGAGCGCATTCTCGCCGTCATCGTGCGTAGCAGATTCATAACGCTTTAGACTAAAATTATAGGAAGTGCACTGCGAGAATTTCTTCAACTACTTGAACAGATAAATGCTTACGTTTGAGCTGTTGATTACTATTATTAGCGACCTTCAAAAATGCAAGTTATCAACTTTAAATACATATTAAGTAATGGAGGTAATTGTGTGGTATATCTGGAGACAAAATCATTATTGTAGACATTATGCCCGGAATTTGTGAGCCTATTCTTTAAGCGTTAAAAATTTGTCAATTTAGGCATTCTCAAGCAAACTGTTCTTTTTTTAGATGATGAATCCTGCAATATATTATGGAAAGAAGAGGAGTGTTGTCGGTCGTGAAAAAAATGGTTCAAATGGCCCTGAGCACTATGTGACTCAACATCTGTGGTCATCAGTCCCCTAGAACTTAGAACTACTTAAACCTAACTAACCTAAGGACATCACTCACATCCATGCCCGAGGCAGGATTCGAACCTGCGACCGTAGCAGTCTCGCGGTTCCTGACTGAGCGCCTAGAACCGCTAGACCACCGCGGCCGGCTGTCGGTCGTTAAAGCGTGATGACTGTTTCATCAGTGCCTCTTCTAGTGATACCACTAACTAAGCTCAGCAGACAGGACAGAAGGCCCAAGAAAACCCTCAAGTTTACTGTCCATCGATTTTTCTTCTCTACAAATAGTGGATATTTTAGATTCACTAATTGCATTTACAGAATCAACATCAGGCCAAAGAAGTGTAGTTCCTTGTTGCACAGGAGGCACTGACTCTCTTAGTGTACCCAAAAATATGGCGAGGCCTCTTCGCCAGTCCAAAGCTGAAAAGCTGATGCCCTGTGCAAAATGAACAAGGACGTAGGTGGGAGAGAGACGGGTTCAAAAATGGCTCTGAGCACTATGGGAGTTAACATCTGAGGTCATCAGTCACCTAAGACTTAGAACTACTTAAACCTAACTAACCTAAGGACATCACACACATCCATGCCCACGGCAGGATTCGAACCTGCGAACGTAGCGGCAGCGGGGTTCCGGACTGAAGCGCCTAGAACTGCTCGGCCACAGAGGCCGGCAGGGAGAAGGGAAGATGTTCAAGTTTAGATACTGAATACGCAAAAAAGAAGAAAATAGGGCATGCATCAAAGCCAATTCCCCGAAAGGTTGTTCGTCAGGAGAATGTTGGACATTGGCCAGTTGTGTCTGAAAAGAGAGGTACATGGAAGATGGCAAACTGCAAAGGAAGTCGTCAATTATCTACGAGAAATGTAATGTTCATTTGTGCGTCGAGAATAAAAGGAACTCTTTACTGGACTTTCATAAAGAACAAAAGCTATGAAGTTCAAAAGTTTCAAATTCTTAAATATTTTCATATGTCAGAAAAGTATATATGTAATTATTCACAAGCCAAAATTTAATTCATTTGTATCCTTAAATGCCTAACGTAACAAATACATAGAGCTACAAAATGTATTACATAAACATAATTAATGTATTTTTTATCAGTATATGTTTATTGTGACCCTAAAGTAACACAAATGTAACATTTATAATTTTTTGTCTTTATTGCTTCATAATTGTGTCCATAGAGGGCGTTGGCATTAAATTATCCGCGAAAAGTCGAAAAAGTAATACGCGGCTCCCGATGTCGTGCCGCCGGCTGTTGTCAGACGGCGAGGCGCGAGCCAGACAGGTGCAGAGCTATTGATTCAGCTGGCCCATTGACGTCAGCGGCAACATTTGCCGCGGTGCTTGTTGACGCGGCGTCAAAGATGTCGCGGGCTGGCCGGCTGGAAAACGGACGCGCGCCACGCGTCAGCGACCAAAGGCACTCTTCAAGCCGACCTGTCTGCCTGTCGCGGCTTTAAGCGACGCCGACAAACACGGCGCCGCTGCCAGCTCTTAGCGGTGGCACGCGCTCACACTGTCTCCTCGGGTTACGAGTTTCGGCGTCCCCAGAGTAGGAGCTGGGGGCGGGGACAGCTGACCCCTCCTAGAGAATAATGATCTTCACAGACCGAACTCGAATCCTGCCTCGACACACAGATATGCGTATCACTTCAGTGTCAGTTTCCAGAAACGCATACCATATATTGGATGCTGACCAGTAGCAGCTATTCCCAGAACATTTTGTCGTGAAGAGGTATGCCCCTCCCGCTACCCCCTCGTCACACACACACACACCCTTCCCACCATCCGGCTCATCCGTCTACCCTAGTGCAGATCCTCAGTACGCTCTTGGCTGCGAGCCAGGTCCTTTGTATCTGTGGTATGCACACCTGTATCCATCCTTGTTGCTGTAATAATCAGTCCGAAAACTGGTTTGCTCCATCTCTTCACAGTAGTCTATCTTGTGCAATTATTTTCATATCTGCATAACTACCGCACGCTGCCGCCATCTGAAACTGCTTACTGTATTCAGAGATTTATCTACAACGTTTTTTAATCCTCGTCCATCGTGTCCCCGCCACTACACACACTTATCTCCCTTCAATAACAAATTCTCTATTCCTTGTGGCCTATGATGTGCCTTTCAAAATATCCTTTCCATTATGCACGTTAGACCGCCTCTGTAGCCAAATGGTTAGCATCGTTGCTTTTGGTTTGGAAGGACTCCGGTTCGATTCCCGGTTCCTCTTTCGATTTTCTCTGAAGTAGAGTGTTCTGAGGTCTGGAACAGGGTCCAATCAACCTCATGGGGACAAATAAGGGGCTGTTTGAATAAAAAGGCAGCGGCACCACGAGGATTCATCTATAGGCAATAAGGACTAGAGGATTAGCGACATGCTGGTCACCTGCCCCACTATCACAGATAACTCCCCGTACTGCCTTGAAGGCGGCAGTCGGCCATTCGGAACAGATCTAATCCGTGAGTAGTGTTTATTAGGCTAGTTTTGCCATAAAGCTCTTACCCCACTCCCACAGTTCAATTCAATTCAGTACTTCTCCATTAGTTACTCTTCTATGCGTCTAATCTTCAGCATTCTTCCTATGGCACCAGATTGCAAAAGCTTCTACTCTCTTCTTGTTTGAACTGTTAATCGTCCACGTTGCAGTTCCATACAAGGTTACACTCCAGAGGAATATTTTCATAAAAGACTTCCTAACACACAAATTTGCATTCGATGTTAAATAAATGTCTGTTTTTTCAGGAGAGCTTTTCTTGCTATTTACAGTTGTTTACACCCTCTTTACTTCTTCCGTCGTCAGTCATTTTTCTCCCCAAATTACAAAACTGTTCCACTAAGTCCTATGTCATACTTTCTAGTTTCCCACGCATCACCTGATTTAAATCCACTACTCTGCGTTACGTTTATTTTACTTTTCTTGGCGTTCGTCTTATACCTCCTTTCAAGACAGTATCCGTTCCGTTCAACTAGTCTTAGTAGTTCTTTATCGTATCTCACTGAACTGCAGTGTCATCGGCGAACCTCAAAGCTTTTCCCTTCCTTGAACTTCAGTTTCCTTTATAGATTTATTTACTATTTTCCTTTGCTGCTTGCTCAGTTTACAGACTAAATAATATGGGAATTTTTAACCCTCTATATAAAGGGCAGTCAAGTGAAAACGACACGGAAAACAATAAGTAAACTGTTAATTATTTCAGAAGTAATCATCATAATTGTTAACACAGTTATCACTGTGAGACTTGATAGTCAGCTCCTTCATGGAAAAATATTTGCGGCTTCTACGGAACCATGGTTGTATCCAGGCATGCACCTATTCGTTTGATTCAAATCGACAGTTACGAATGTCTTTCTTTACGGCTCCAAAAATATGGATATCAAACGGAGAGAAATCGGGACTGTATGAAGGATGTACAAGGCTTTTCAAAGAAACTTTTGTAGCGTAGATGAAAAATCTTGGCAATCTGTGAGCAATGTCTTTCTTCAGGGCACCAAAAGTACGGCAATGGCATGGGAAGAGGTGGAGACTGCGTGTCGATGATGATGAAATGATGATGAGGACAATACAATACTCAGTCTCCGAGCGGAGAAAAACTCCGACCCGGCCGCGAATCGAACGCGGACCCGCTGCATGGCAGTCAGACGCGCTGACCACTCAGTTAAGGAGGCGGACTTTGTGTTGGTACACACTCTGATCAAAAGTAGCGGGACACCCCTAAAGTGGATAGTCGTATGTCTGGTGCCATTTCAATACCATCTTTATGCCTCCAAAGCGGCAGATGTGCACTATAATATCTTATCCGTTGAACTTATTATCTTTCTTTTGGCCACATGACTTTCTCATTCGTTCCGTAAACGTTTTCGTAGCTTTTTACGATATAAACTCTGGTCGATTCGCTCCAGTGCATTTGGCACACTTTGCGTTAGTGTGATTAAGCATTGCAGAAGAACGTTATACAAACGTGTGAAGTTGGTTAGGTTCGTCAGTTTACTCTTGTGTTGTTATCAATATTCTGCATAAAATTAAAAAAGTAGAGACGCTTCCTCTCATTGTCGTCTCTTCGATTTCGGTTAACATTGCCGCTGAAGTAGATCCAGGGAATCAGTCGTGCAGGATACTGCTCTTGGCCTATAAAAGAACTTGTCGTTAATCTGGCTGATACAGGACTTCCCCTGTTTTTCTCTTTTTTTGGATCTAACTTGAGTTTTAAATCTACAGAATATATTTGTTTGTATGAGAAGCCTGATTAAACAGTATTTTGTATTCCATATTAAAGTCTATTAAGTAGCTTCGTCCTCTTTTATCAAATTATAAATTACTTGGTTTACAGAAAAACAACAATTTGTACATTATAACAACTCCCCATTTAGTGTACTAACTTCATACACTGACGGAAAAAATTCCAACACTAAGAAATAATTAATGTAGAGTAACGAAATTTCAAAAAATGGCTCTGAGCACTATGGGACTCAACATCTTAGGTCATAAGTCCCCTAGAACTTAGAACTACTTAAACCTAACTAACCTAAGGACATCACACACACCCATGCCCGAGGCAGGATTCGAACCTGCGACCGTAGCAGTCCCGCGGTTCCGGACTGCAGCGCCAGAACCGCACGGCCACCAACGAAATTTCGGGAATATATTTGTCTAGGTAACATATTTAGGTGATTAACATTGCAAGATCACAGGTTAATGTAAACGCGATGTAAGCCATTGCAAATGTGAAATGCTGGTACATTAATAACCGGTGTAACTGCCAGAATATTGAATGCAAGCATGCAAATCTGCATGTATTATGTTGTACAAGTGTCTGATCTCTGTTTGCGGGATGTTGGTGATCCATGCCTGTTGCACTTGCTCGATTGGAGACAGATCTGGTGATCGAGCAGGCCAAGGCAACACGTCGACACACTGTAGAGCATGTTTGGTTACGACAGCCTTGTGTGGGCGAGCGTTATCCTGTTGGAAAACACCCCAGGAATTATGTTCATGAATTCAGTCGGATCACCAGCCTAATCTCCAGATCAACGTACAAATATGCAGTCAGGGTGCGCGGGATAACAATGAGAGTGCTCCTACTCTCATACGAAATCGCAGCCCAGACCACAACTCCAGGTGTAAGCCCGGTGTGCCTACCACACAGACAGGTTCGTTGCAGGATCTCAAGGGGCCTCCATCTAGCCAACACACTGCCATCACCGGCACCGAGGCAGAAAAAGCTTTCATCACAAAACACGAGACCTCCACCCTGCCCTCCAACGGGCTCTCGCTTGACGCCAGTGAAGCCGCAAACGGCGGTGATTTGGTACCGATTTATAACAGTTCGTTGTGTTACTGTGGTGCCAACTGCTGCTCAAACTGATGCAGCACGATGCGCCAGAGCCATACAGCGAACACGATGATCTTCCTTCTCGGTAGTGCCAAGTTGCCGTCCGGAGCCCGATCTTCTTGTAGCCGTACATTCTCGTGATCACCATTGCCAGCAGTCATGTACAGTGGCTACATTCTTGCCAAGTCTTTCTGCAACATCGGAGGAGGAACCTTCAGCTTCTCATAGCCCAGTTACATGACCACGTTCAATATCAGTGAGGTGTTGATAAGGGTGTCTTTGTCGCCTTAAAGGCATTCTCGACAAAGATCAACCCACCACGTCCAGTCTCAGCGCTCAAGACCGTTACAGCGTGTATTTAAGGCAAACCAATGGCGCCACTCTCGTTGGACTGGCGCGAAATTTGAATAGACATAATCTTTCAGATGTAGAAACACGCCTACGAACTTTCGTTTATGTCGCACTACTTCCGTGCTTCCAGGCGCTGTTGGTACTCACAACAGACTCAAAAGTTCGACAAAATGATCCCGTTCGGCTCAGTTCGTAAATGGATACTTCTGTCTCTTCTTGGTCTGGCACCTTTTTCCGTCAGTGTACTACGTGTTTCGAAGCTTCATACGTCATCACGAGGTGCATGTTTTCTGCAGCTCCTGCTTTCGTGTTCGTACGCGCGATAGAGTTTTGATATGGTAGTTTTGTAAGACTCAATTCCTGCACTGCCGTAGGAATGTATTCAGGCTTCCCTCGCAAAACACGGCTGGTCAGGGCTGTCTGCTGCGACGTTAAAGGGAAGAGCGCCGCAGGCGTGACCTTGTCGCTACACGGCTGCAGTCTCCACGCCGCATCGGTCTCATAAGTGAATAGTCGAGTGGTTGCACTGAACTCGGTACTGTTTCGTCAAACATTGAGTTGTTGATTCACTTTTTGCTTCTTAACTAAAACTTCTTATTTGGCAAATATAATTACTAAGATGGTGTGTAGATCGAGCCGTTCCTCACTGAAACAGCGTGACTTCCCAAACTCGTACCTTATTTTACCATCATTTGCCCAAATTATTATATGAAATAACTACTACAAGCCCAGGATATTTCCTCCCAAAGAATTATGTGACCTATTTAAAAGTCAGTTATGAAATCTGCATCAAAGGGATATAATGAAACTAGACGATGTTCCTTCCGCAATATATCTAATTTGAATGGAGACAGATCTTAAACGAACTACAAATTCTAGCAAAGCAGGAAGTGCAGTATAAATTAATTGCTTAATTACTTTAATTAAATATGCATTAAAGAGCTGTTATATTAGTTAAACATAGGTTTTTTGTCATTCGGTAAGCGTGCTTGGTTAAATTTAAACCTGCAGTAATAGTGCTCGATTTTAATAACCCAGAGAGTGGTGCAATGGAAAAACAATCGACTCACTCTGGAGATTAGCAGTTCTAATCCCCGTCCGCCCATACAGATTTAGGTCCTTAGATCACTTAAAAGCAAAGTACTGGATGGTTCCTTTAAAAAGGGATACGGCCGAGTTCCTTCACCCATTTGAGCTTGTACCCGGTCACCAACGACCTTTTCATCAACAGGACGTTAAACCTAATCTTCCTCCCTCCTCCTTTTTATTAGCAGTAGATACCCACAGTCCATTAAGTATTTGCTTAGGACAACTTATTCTCATATATACGTCAAAACAAGAAAGAAAACGTAGCTTAAATATGAGGTATGGGAACGGCAGCTAGTATGGGTCACTTAGGCGATAATTTGCTTAAAACTTCTGCTGTTGTTTGGAAGTCAGGTATAAGTCCATAAAATGTCTGCCCCAGTATTTGTATTTGTGTAAATGAGGAGAAAAGATTTATAACCAAACCGACACAAAGCGAGAAAACAAAGGAACATAATTTAAGGAGAAGATAGCACGCTTCCAAAATTTTAGCTCCAGCAGTCGATCCAGCGCGAAAATTTGCGCTATAATTCTGATAGTACGCAGTTATGACCCGAAAGAACAGCTATTAAAACTTTCGCGCACACCGGTTGTTGGTCATTCGCTCCGAAACACTGCAGCCACCTGACGCCCCAGCGCAAAGTACTGTCTGTACACCGGAGTGACAATCCGTGCCCTCCTATTCACGGAACGTTGAAGGCAAAGGAACAGGAGGACTTAGGGGGTATGAACCCGTTTGTACAACGCGTTATGAAATCTTGTTCGAGAAACACAAGTTATTTTACGCGAAAAAGAATTAAGTTCATTGAGTATATAATATGTCAACCTCACACGCATATGCTTTCAATATGAAGCCAACGATTTTCGTTTAACAACTTAATCAAGTCAATCACGCTACAGAACAGAGCGTCCCCTGCAAATGCACTTCACCTTAACAGTGCCGGCCCGGAGTGGCCGAGCGGTTCTAGGCACTTCAGTCTGGAACCGCGCGACCGCTACGGTCGCAGGTTCGAATCCTGCCTCGGGCATGGATGTGTGTGATGTTCTTAGGTTAGTTAGGTTTAAGTAGTTCTAAGTTCTAAGGGACTGATGACCTCAGATGTTAAGTCCCATAGTGCTCAGAGCCATTTGAACAGTGCCGGCTTTAAAATTCAAATAAAATAAACCGCAACAGAGGTGTTGGTAACTAAATAGCGCTAAGCTACTTTTTAATAACGCAATCATTTCACTAATTTACACTGTATTTCTGAATCGCAACATGAAAGTGTTCACAACAAAGAGATTACTGGCAGCAGCTACAGGCTACAAACTGTGCACTTTGTCACAGTGAACTAAACATTATCGCTTGTTGGTTCACGGACATTATGAGCAAGAACCTCTTAATGTACTCCAATGTACAGCATTTCGCGCTCGGCAATAGGCGGTTGTAGTGACGTGGGGTGAATGACCAACAACCGGGCACACGGATGTTTTAAAACTGTACTTTCACAAGCTCATAACTGCATTGTGTCGGAATAATGGACCAGATTTTGGCGTGAGATCGATTGCTGGGGCTGATATCTTGCAGGTATGATGTTTTTCTCCTGAAACTATCTGGTCAAGGTGGTGATGTCTCAATGTAAAACAAAATTCGAGATTGATTGGCGACTCCATCGAGTGTTCTGTGTACCACGACCAAATAGTGGACAGAATTGGAAGAAGAATCAGCATTGGCCGTATTTTTTTTTTTTTGTTTTATTATCCGCAAAATCTATTTTCGGTCACTTAGTGACCATCCTCAGAGCTGTAATATACAATTACAATTGGTAGGCACTGGTATCAACAAGCTTAGAGCGCTCTAAGCTTGTTGATACCAGAGCCTACCAATTGTAATTGTATATTACAGCACTGAGGATGATCACTAAGTGACCGAAAATCGATTTTGCGGATAATAAAACAAAAAAATACAGCCAATGCTGATTCTCCTTCCAAAATTCGAGATGTTACGAAAACTGTCGCATAGTAGAAACTATACGACAAACTACAGGTTTTTAAATAAAAAAGTTGCTTCTGTGGTTAACAAACAGGTTAATTTATATGATTCTTCAGTTTCTTCAGGCGTATTTCATGCTCGAACAGTCCACGGATACACTGCCGGTCCATAGTGTCCAACGGGCACAATATTTCGGCGATCAGACATGTCGCCATCGTCAGGTGCGCTAGAGAACTGAGCTTCTGAGGGCGGGCGGCCGTCTTAAATCCCCTCCCCCTGCGAGGCGTTCTCTCCGCGGTCCGCGCCCGCGGCCGCGCGTCGGCGGTCGCTGAGAGGCTGGCGTCGGCGTCTGTGGTGCCGTCGGTGTAATTGCCTCGTCCGGCCTGATCGCCAGTTCGTTTTCTTTGATGAGCGGCTTTTTAATTAGACTAAATGCTGGTTCCCATGGCTTGTTGAGGTTATAGTCGCAATCTCGGTTGATGAGTCTGTCCCTGGTACGAGTTTCGATAGCCTCTCTAACGACGCTGTCCCAGTATTTAGATGTCTGTACCAAGACCCTGGTATGTTGGTAGTCCACTTCGTGATTTTCGGACAAACAGAGCTCTGCGACCGCCGACTTGTTGGGGTACCTAAGTCGAGTGTGCCTCTGATGTTCTCGGCAACGATCTTCGATGATGCGCACTGTCTACATAAGTCTTCCCACACTGACACGGAATCTGGTATATGCCGGCCGGCCGTAAATCTAGATCGTATTTAACACTTCCCAATAATACTCGTGTTTTATTGGGTGAGCAAAAGACAGTTCCTACGCGGGGAAAATAGGTCGAATGTTGAGGAAACACCGAGTAGGAACTGTCTTTTGCACACCCAATACTATTAGTAAAGGCATGAAGACTGTTCTGTCAAAGTGTTTCCAACAGCACAGATTCGATATTTATTGCGAAAGGCGAAACATGTTTAATGGAACAGTTAAGTCATTCAAAATAACAGCATTTTCTTCCGAATAATGTACTTCGTTCAGGAGACAACATGACTGATTTAAGGGGGCAACAAAGTTAACTTGGTAACATTTCAGTATTTTGTAGCTATGTTACAACATGGTGCCTTCAAAAAGTTCAGTAAGAACAAAAGTTATTTGAAAATGTACTAAGTTTTTTATTCATATTTATCTGACAACGGAAATAAAGTGTACAGAACAATTCAGTCTATTTACAACAGTTATTACGAATACTTCGAAAGGTTTCACACACAAAAATATACGCTTATTAATGTTTAACTATGTATTACAGTACTTTATACATTTTTGCCGCTTTCATTCAAGTAACCTAACTTTATTAACCTTTTCTGGAAAAGTTTACAATTTATTTGTAGTAAAAATAATTTCATATTAAACATAAATAAAATAATGTTATGAAACCGCTGTTTTCGGAAAAATACTGTATCATCTATGCACTGATACATAAAATACTCGGCCGGCCGAAGTGGCCGTGCGGTTAAAGGCGCTGCAGTCTGGAACCGCAAGACCGCTACGGTCGCAGGTTCGAATCCTGCCTCGGGCATGGATGTTGGTGATGTCCTTAGGTTAGTTAGGTTTAACTAGTTCTGAGTTCTAGGGGACCTCAGCAGTTGAGTCCCATAGTGCCCAGAGCCATTTGAACCATTTTGAACCATAAAATACTCCTTCTAAAATGGTGGAGGAAGTCATGAGAAATATTTCCCTCACTTTATAATACATATGACAGAAAACGTTCTTCATGATACGTTAAGTTTACGTAAAGGACCACGCATTGGTCTCCAAGCTTTCGCCTACGTAAAAATTAATGGTATGCTCACAAAAATTAGTTGTTTGCAATTCTTTTATGAATTTATTGATTTAAAGGATATAAAAGCTTGTAACTGGGATGAGTGATATTATCCACAAACAACGTTTCTCATCAGGTCACAGTGCAAGAGAAAATGAAAACTGCAGTGCGCTGTCTTCCCCACAATGTCACGCTATGCTAAGCAATAGCAAAGGAAAGAAAGAGAGAAACAAAGACTGGCAGCAGCCTCAGTCATATGAAAACCACACAACTGACGTGGAAGACATGGGGATATTCCATCAAACTGTAGCTCGTTTCGATTTACCATTTGTTATTTTTTATACTGGTCTCTATCACAGTCACGACAGAGGTAACGTGAAAGCTTTGATATGGTTCAACATCTTAGGACTCGATTACGCCAGTAAACCATCAGGCCCGTTTCTTTAAAGAATCGAGGTTCCACGTTTAAAAAGCCAAATTTCCCAAATCATATGTCGTATAATGGTATAATTTTACCCGTACGTTCAGTAGCATATGTGGATACTGTCTGCAAAATGTGTTACGAAATTAGAACAAGTAATAAATTACAACGTCATGCCTGATGCTGCAGTTTCACTGCATGAACAGTGAAAATGTAGAAGGCTGTGTCTTTATTTTGTGAGGGATGTCAGCGAGAGAGTTTTGTAAAGCTTTTAAAATACGTCCAAAGTTTGTTGGAAGTCGCTAAGTGCTCTTATTCTCAAATGGTGGATGAAAAATTCTTGCTAATGCCTTGCATTATGCAGCCTCAAGACATATACACAGTTTCTAACTGTAATACTTAACTTGTTTTGTTCGACTTTCAACACAAGGTTTCGCTCTTACCACATTATGGCAGCATTCTAAATTTTTAAATTAGCTCAATAATTGTATGATACACCGAAAATAATATTTTTTATGCCCCGGAAGCGTTATACAATGAGATGACAAAAGTCATGGGCTACTTCTTACTATCGTGTAGGACCTTCTATTGCCCGGCGTAGAGCAGCACCTCGTCATGGCATGGACTCATCAAGTCGTTGGCAGTCCCCTGCAAAAATATTGACCCAGGTTGACTCTACAACCGCCCGTAATTGCGAAGGTATTGCCGGGGCAGGCTTTTGTGCACGAATTGACCTTTCGATTATGTCCCATAAATGTTCGATGGGATTCACGTTGAGCGATCAGGGTGGCCAAATAATTCCCTCGAATTGTCCACAATGTTCTTCAAACCAGTCGCGAAGATTTATATCCCGGTGACTTGACGCAGTGTCATCCATAAAAAATCAGTTTTTATTTGAGAACATTAAGTCCATGAATGACTGCATACGGTCTCCAAATAGCCGAACATAACCATTTCCAGTTAATGACCGGTTTATTTGGACAATAGGACCTAGTCCATTCCATGTAAACACAGTGCACACCATTACGAAGCCACCACCAGCTTGGACAGTGCCTTGTTGACAACTTGGGTCATGGCTTCATAAGGTCTGCGCCACACTCGAACCCTACCATCAGCTCTTACCAACTGAAAACGGGACTCATCTGACCAGGCCACGGTTTTCCAGTCGTGTAGGGTCCAACCGATATGGTCACGAGCCCGGGAGAGGCGCTTCAGGCGATGATGCTATGTTAGCAGAGGCATTCGCATCGGTCTTCTGGTGCCGTGGCCCATTAACGCCAAATTTCGGCGCTCTGTCTCAGTGGAAGTTCGTCGAACGTCCTACATTGTTTTCCGCAGTTATTTCGCGTAGTGCTGCTTGTCTGCTAGCACTGTCAGATTTATGCAAACGCACTCCGGTGTACAGTACTTTGCGTTTGGACATCAGGCGGCTGCAGTGTGTCGTGGTGATAGGTAATGGCTCAAATGTGGTATTCACGGCACACTCTTGACAATTAGGTCTCGAAATGTTGAATTCCCGCCGGCCGCGGTGGTCTAGCGGTTCTAGGCGTTCAGTCCGGAACCGTGCGACTGCTACGGTCGCAGGTTCGAAACCTGCCTCGGGAATGGATGTGTGTGATGTCCTTAGGTTAGTTAGGTTTAAGTAGTTCTAAGTTCTAGGGGACTGATGACCACAGATGTTAAGTCCCATAGTGCTCAGAGCCATTTGAACCATTTTTTTTGTTGAATTCCCTAACGATTTCCGAAATGGAGTGTCCCATGCATCTAGCTCCAGCTACCGTTCTGCCTTCAGAGTCTCTTAATTCACGTCGGGCAGTCATAAAATCGCTTCAGACACCTTTTCACACGAGTCACCTGAGTACAAATGACAGCTTCGCCCATGCACTGCCCTTTCATATCTTGTGTATGCGATACTACATCCATCTGTATATGTGCATATCGCTATTCCACGGCTTTTGTCAACTCAGTGTATAGGTAACCTGCAACTGGGGCTGTGACCCAGGTTATCCCTTTAATATCATAGATGATTTGGAAAGGGAGGAAACGTCGAGTTTAACGTCCCATTGATGATGATTTCATTAAAGGTGGAGCGAAAGCTCGAAATGAGACACAGATGTGGAGGAAAATCAGCCAAATTCTTTTAAAAGGAACCGCCGCGGAATTCGTGCTAAGCAGTTCAGGAAAACTATTTAAAATCTTAATAAGGATCGCCCATCGGGATATGAAGCCCGCCCACCACGAATAAGTTCGCAGAGTCTTTATCATCACGACCTCGCCCGGTCTGTACTATTAGGGGAGAGGTGCACGTTTGTATAACTAACACGACCGCACACGCTTATATTAATACAGAGAAGTCGACTGTATGCGAAGAAACACCCACAATAGCTAAGTCAACTTACTGCCTTGCACATACAAACAAATGGAAATATATGTAAAAATCTTCTGCAGTCGTAATAATACGCACTTGGGTGAGGGGAAACGGCGTAATCCTCGACGTCACAAAGGCAGTGAGGTATTGGCGAGCGCGATATTAATCTTGCACTTACGACACGCTGATCCTCGCGCGGCATGGGCGTGCCTGCAGAATTACGCGTGTCACAACTGCAGGAAGAATAACTGCCCCCGCCCCCGGCCGCTGCTAGGGGGAGACATGTGGGCTCACCAGCAGCCACCAGCCACCAGCTGCGGCCTCATCTGGCGCCGGCTTACGCCGCCACCCCTGCCAGATCAAGCGGCCCTTGTCATGCTAATCGCCGCTAATGGCTGCACAATGGCCTTCGCACCCAGCACTGTGCGCGTCCTAGCATCGGTCAGCACCTATCCTTTGGCAGTTCTCCCACATAAATCGATATCAAGAAACTGGAACCGTCTTTCGTGCTCTGGATACTACAACACTTTTTGTTTTCGCCCTTGAAAAGAGAGTATCAATGAAAACTCCACTTTACACAAGTACATTATTTCTCTTAACTTTATCCTTATGTGCGATTTTGGGATAGATTTGTCACCTTTCAGTTTGGGTCATGTTAATTGGACATATACACTGCCACCCCCCCTCCAAAAAAAGTAAAGCATCCGAAAGGGGGGGGGGGAGAAACGTAATGAATCTTCATCGGTTGAAAGGCTATGTGATGGTATTTCATTGATTACAAAATCCAGTCAGATTAACAAAGAAATTGGCAGTATGTACCCTGTCTGGCATGGATGGATGCACGGATTCTGTTAGAAAGGGTGACATAAATTCATTGTATCCTCTCATGAAGCAAGCTGACCACGAGTGTTACAACTAGTCCTCGAGATCCTGGATACTAACACTGGGATAGAGTTGTAATCCGAGTTGGTCGTAGTAGACATGTTCTGTCGGGGACAGACCTGGCGATCTTGCTGGCCACAGGAGTACTTAACCATCTGGCAGACAGTTCATAGCGACACGTGCCAAGTATGGGCAGCATTGTCCAGTTCAAAAATGACACCACAATTCTGTCGCATGAGAGGTAACACACGAAAACGCAGAATGTCCATGAAGTACGTTGTGCTGTCAGCGTTCCCTCAGTCACTACCAGCCGGGACCTACCAACGCGGCTGCGCCCATCCAAAACAGTTTAAGAACAGGACCTCTCCCCAAGTCGCCGCCATACTGGTCATTTTGGGGTAATGCAGAACCGCGGTTCATCGGGAACACAATTCGATGCCATTCACCGGCAGTCCATGTTTCCCGATCATAGCACCACCTCAAACGCAACCACTTGTATTGTGGCTTTAACAGCAGGCTACGCATGGTATGTCGTGTGACTAGGGGCTCCCGTCGAGTAGACCGTTCGGTGGGTGCAAGTCTTTCGATTTGACGCCACTTCGGTGACTTTCCCGTCGATGGCGATGAAATGATGATGATTAGGACAACACAACACCCAGTCCCTGAACGAAGAAAATCTCCGAACCAGCCGGGAATCGAACACGGGCCCTTACGATTCTGTCGCGCTGACCACTCAGCTACCGGGGTCGAACTATGCAAGGGATAGCAGTCCCTTAGTCCGGCTGCTGATAGTCACTGATCAGTGGTGCGGGATGGCACAGAATATTGATGGGAGTCCATTACGTATTCTCGGATGGTGGGAGCAGATGCGAAGGGGCTATGAAGTGTTTGGTGCAAAACACGGCGACTGGAACCTTGACGACTAGTATGCCGGCCTCACGTTCCCACGCAGTCCAACAGTCCGAATGTCCCACAAATCTCGATACTGCATGATCCGACCAGCCGGCCTCCTGAAGACCCTACTTGGGCCCCTTTCAAAGTCTGTCAGGTGCTGATCACGCGTCTCACGCGAGAGTGAGGGAATCTTCATGCCTTTCATAGTGATCACTCAATATCTAACGCTCTTCATAGAAATACACAAATATGAGAACAGCTTCAACAAGAAAAAAGAAAGCATAAACGTGAACGGATCTTGGATTCCCGTGCTGCAGCGAACGACTGTTACACGTAGCAAGGGAGAGCCGCACCGGAAATCACCACGGAAAAGCCTGTGGACATTGGGTGTCAGTTACATATAATCTGCGGCCGCGAGCTCGACTCCAGTCCACCACCAGCAATGGAGGGTGATGCTTTGACAATGACAGCCACCGGTGCAGGCGAAACGTTGGAAAAAGCATAAAACGAACGTCGGCCGAAGAACCCGATACAGCAGCCAATAGGCAGTTTGTCAACAAGTGGCCACGAAAGCCTTAACAATTTTGAATTACAAGTCCAATCATTTATTCCGTATGTACCCGCCGATCCTGTGTTCGGGTGAGATTTTACATTGACATCCGACCATATTTTCTGAGTGCTTCACTATTTTTTGTCAGCCAGTGTAATTTCAGTTAGGAATACCTTTAGAGCTAATCATTTAAATTTCGATATAACGTATCTGACAACATCACCGCATAGAAGCATTAGGAAATTTTTGCACACTACAGCGCGTCTGCCCCACAAACTGTAAAGAAATTGGTTAGAAATTTCTAAACATCTAGCACTTACAATGCCAAGCTATATTTACCACTCTGGAAGTGAAAATCTTTTGCAACTCAAAAAAACATGCTCATATTCTTCTATGTAGTCCTTTTCAGGTTAAGTTCGCAGCTCTCGGTCTAGTGGGTAGCTTTGTTGCGTCTGGATCACAGGGTCCCGGGTTCGATGCCCTTTCTCCGTCAGAGGACTGGGTGTTTGTGTTGTCCTCACCATTTCATCATCATTCAAGAAAATACCGAGACTGCACAGTGAAAAGATTGGAAATGCTTGGGCGCTGATAACCACGCCGTTGATAGCCCCACAAACCAAACATAATCATCGTCGTCATTTTTCAGGTCAATATATTTTCTCTCACCTTATGCCACTTAGCACATTCCATCCCCAAAGAGCGATTCTGGATGACCTGCGAAATATTCGTCTACGACTGCCTCGTCGTTGGGCTGAGAGCCTTTTGCGGGTATAAATTTCTTCGAATGTAAGAGTAGGAAAAGTTGAAAGCCAAACTTCAAAGACCATTCAGCTCTCACTTTTGCCATTAATAAGGGGCCTTTGTGGCTATGTTTTGTTCCCATGAAAGATGTTTTCTTCTTTTGCAATAAAAGTATCTGGTCACGTAATTTTCTCATTTGGTACAGGTTATTGGCGTAGTATTCAGTTGTTACTGTTAAACTCTTCGCAAACCAACGAATAAAAAGTATCCATATTGCTCCGTAGAAAACACTGACCGTAACATTTCCGGCAGATAGAGTTGGCTTTGCCTTTTTCGTGGTCTCGCTATTTCCGATTGTTGTTCCGTTTGCTACATTCTCATATAAACCCGTAAGGTCTAAAACACACCATGCCTTTCTCTGCTCACATGTGAATGGCGTAAGGTACTCATGAAGAGCAAAACGCTCTTCAAACTGCACTGCGTGGTTCATGGGCTTTGGGAATACATTAAATATGTTCAGTGACCACATCAACTGTGTCATGGAATCTTAAGTCAACTGGACATTAATATTAACAGAGCTACGATTGAAAAGAAATTGAAACAGGAAGCGTGAGCAAGGAATGTTCTAGCACTTTCCATCTCAAAAATATTGTGTCCTTCTTTAAGCGCCAGTTACTAAATAAATGTCAGGAAGATTGTGTAGAGGATACCACCACAAGTGCTAAAACGTTTCCACGTCAAAAATGATCAGCTTCAAGAGCTCTATTAAACGATGACCTTTCTTCCATCTACCTAAGTTAAATTCTGAGATGACCTCACTTGCTTCAGTCCGAAAAATTACCGGCAACGATAAATTTGCCATTAATTCGCGCGACCGCTACGGTCGCAGGTTCGAATCCTGCCTCGGGCATGGATGTGTGTGACGTCGTTAGGTTAGTTAGGTTTAAGTATTTCTAAGTTCTAGGAGACTGATGACCTCAGAAGTTAAGTCCCAAAGTGCTCAGAGCCATTTTTTGAACCATTCGTCGTTAATGGTTCATCTAAAATGCATATTGCCCGAAAGATCTCTGCACTATTGTTTACGAAAACGTAAGGCTCACACAAACTGAATACAGAGTGTTCCTCGATTCTCAATACATACATCTTTCTGCAGTCGTGTTTAGATATTAGCCGCGCGGGATTAGCCGAGCGGTCTCAGGAGCTGCAGTCATGGACTGTGCGGCTGGTCCCGGCGGAGGTTCGAGTCCTCCCTCGGGCATGGGTGTGTGTGTTTGTCCTTAGGATAATTTAGGTTAAGTAGTGTGTAAGCTTAGGGACTGATGACCTTAGCAGTTAAGTCCCATAGGATTTCACAAACATTTGAACATTTGTTTGGATTTTCATTGTTCCATTGCTCTTTTAAATGAGTTTCAGAAGTGGCAAATCAATGGATTTTAGTATGTGAGCAGTGCGCGTGCATGCATATGTGTGAGCCCGCATCTCGTGGTCGTGCGGTAGCGTTCTCGCTTCCCACGCCCGGGTTCCCGGGTTCGATTCCCGGCGGGGTCAGGGATTTTCTCTGCCTCGTGATGGCTGGGTGTTGTGTGCTGTCCTTAGGTTAGTTAGGTTTAAGTAGTTCTAAGTTCTAGGGGACTTATGACCACAGAAGTTGAGTCCCATAGTGCTCAGAGCCATTTAGCATATATGTGTGTGTGTGTGTGTGTGTGTGTGTGTGTGTGTGTGCGTGTGCGTGTGCGTGTGCGTGTGCGTGTGCGTGTGCGTGTGCGTGTGCGTGTGCGTGTGCGTGTGCGTGTGCGTGTGCGTGTGCGTGCTGATGCACGTTTTTACGCCATCGGTTTTTGGGATCAGAGATCCTGTAGTTTTTTGAATTATTCACTTTTAACCTCTGTGCCTCATAACTAATATTTATGGACGCACTAAAGACATAGTGTCGTTCGCCCAATCAGACACATCATTATCGTTATCATCATCATCATCATCATCACCATCATCACCATCATCATGAGCATAATCATCATCATAACCATCATCTTCGTTATTGTTAGGTGGGATACATGTCTGGACGAATTTCATGGTTGAGTAGTGGCAGAGTTGAACTTATGGAGGGAGACGGTGGAAAACGCATGTTGTTGCGTGAGAGGTGGGATATGAGTGTAATGCCAGGATACTTAGATTGGAACTTAGAGGGTAAGATAAGGGGTCCTGGGATTGACTTTTCCGGTTTTCGTATTGAATTCGAAAGTGCTGTAGAAAGACTGAGAAGTGGATGAGCTGATATAGGTTGCGAGTGGGGACACCAAGCACGGCATTAATTAGAAAAAAGGCTGCAGTATCATGAGTATAACCATCGTCATAACCATCATCTTCGTTATTGAAAGGACGGACACATGTCGGGGCGAATTTCGTGGTTGAGTAGTGGCAGTTGGTTCAACTTGTGCCGGGAGACGGTGGATAACGCATATTGGTGGGTGCGTGAGAGGTGTCAGCCTGTGGAAGTGTGTAACGGGAATCGTGGAATATCGAGTACAGTAGCACACAGCAGTAATTATGGTGTGTCATCCAGAGCCCTGCAGACTTTAATCTCCTCACCCGCTGACTCTCCTCGCTCCATTTCCACTTGCATTACACGCTGCTGTAGGCAGTGCTGGCGCTGGCGAGGTTTCTGTAGTTTAGTGAAGTGCTCTGGCGTGGCTCGCGGCTGCTGGCACGGAGAGTGTCGAGTACAGCGTGAGGCAGCGTGTACTTGTGTTGCAGGCCGCCGGTGTCGCTGGCGATGGGGCTGTCCCCGCGCTACCACGGCGCCGCCATGCTGGGCTCGCCCGCCGAGGTGCCGGCCAAGCAGGAGGCAGACGACGGTACGTACCACACCCCACCCCACTCCTCTCTAACTACACGCATACCCATTTCAGTAACCTACACCCAACAGATACACTTGCGCACGCAGCTCCCTTACCTCCAGAAGGGTAGGTGCCTGCGCGTGTGAAGGATAGGGAAAACCTTTCCAATTAGGCAGCTGAACTTGCCCTTTGGGGTCTCCTAGGCATTCATGCCACACGACTTTAGTTTTCTTTTTTACCTCCACTTGTAAGTGAAGTTGAGAACGTCAAACTGATATTGATACTAAGACTAGATCATAAAATGGAATGGACTGTGGATCAAAGGTGTTGAGGTATGAAGGGGATTAAGAATCTCAAAAATGGGAAAGCTCTGGGTTGTAATAAAATAACAGCTGAAGCTATAAAAGCCTTCGGAAATAGAGAAATACACATTCACACAGATTAACCAATTACATCAATAGTATATGTGCCAAGGTCATTACGCCTGAAGATGTAGTTAAACTACTCTGGTTCCTTTACCAAAGAAATATAACAGCAAATAATGCGAGACCTACATGACAATTAATTTCATGTATCACATTACAAAGGCCGTGAGCAGCCTCTCATTCAGAAAATGAGAAAGAAGAAACTGAACAGAACACACCTGATTAAAATGCCCACAGTACGGTAGAAAGAGAGGAAAAGGAAGCAGTAGTTGAGAAAAAATTGAGACGGGGTTGTAGCCTCTCTCCAATGTTATTCAATCTGTACACTGAGGAAGGTTTCAAGCAAACCAACGAGAAATTTTCAAAGGGAATATAAATTCAAGGAGATGAAAAAAGGCTGATGACGTGGCAAATTTGTCAGAGATAGCAAAAGACTTACAAAAGCAGGGAAGCACACCAAATAGTATGCCGGCCGAAGTGGCCGCGCGGTTAAAGGCGCTGCAGTCTGGAACCGCAAGACCGCTACGGTCGCAGGTTCGAATCCTGCCTCGGGCATGGATGTTTGTGATGTCCTTAGGTTAGTTAGGTTTAACTAGTTCTAAGTTCTAGGGGACTAATGACCTCAGCAGTTGAGTCCCATAGTGCTCAGAGCCATTTGAACCATTTTTGAACCAAATAGTATCTTGAGATGAGGTTATAACGTAAATATTAACAAAAGTATATCAAGAGTAATGAAATGTAGTCTAATAAAATCATGAGATGCTGATAGATTTAGATTACGAAATGAGATACTAAAAGCAGTATATGAGTTTCGCTGTTTGGGCAGAAAATCTAACTGACGATGACCGAGAAAGGACATAAAATGCAGACTAGCAATAACTAAAAAATCGCTTCTGAGAAAGATAAATTTTTAACATCGAATAAAAAGTCTTTTCCGAAGGTATTTTGTCTGGAGTGTAACCTTGCTAGGGAGTGATATGTGGGCGATAAGCAGTTCAGGCAAGAAGAAAATCGAAGCTTTTGAAATGTACTGCTACAGAAGAATATTGCAAGATCAGATTCGTAGATCGAATAACTAATGAGGAGGTAGTGAGTAGAACTGATGAAAAAAGAAACTTGTGACACAACTTTACCAAACGAAGGAATCGATTGCTAGGACACATTCTGAGGCACCAAGGTGTCGTCAGTTTGGCTATGGAGGGAAATGTTAGGTCAGTTGTAGATAATGCAGGTGGTCGATTTTTTATTGGGAGAACTCTAGGAAAATGTAGCTCATTTTTAAAAGAGGCCGCTACGAAACTCTTGTGCAGCCCATTCTTGACTACTGCTCCAGCGTTTGCGATCCTCAACAGGTCGGATTAAAGGAAGACATCGAAGCAATTCCGAGGCCTGCTAGATTTCTTACCGACAGATTCGATCAACATTCGAGTATTACGGAAATTCTCTGTGAAGTGAAATGGGAATCGGTGGAGGGAAGAACACGTCCTTTTCGCGAAATATTAATGAGAAAGTTTAGAGAACCGGCATTTGCGTCTGCAGACCGATTCTTCTGCCATCAACGCAATCTAGCATAAGAACCACGAAGTCAATACGAGAAAAATTTGGGGTGGTATGGAGGCAGACAGTTAGTCATGAAGCAGAAAAGGGAATTACTAGCAGAGATACAAGGTACCGTCCGCCATATAGTGGCTTTCTGAGTGTGTATGAGTGTAGACGTAGATAAGAACTGCATTTGGAGACGGAGGTTGTATACAGCAAGCCCTTTCAAGTGGATGTAGGTCGCAGCAGCTTTGCAAAGATGAAGGGGCTTGCACAGGACAGACTCATGAGAGTGGCATCAAATCAATCTTCAGATTGAAGACCACCATAACAGCAACAGGAAAAATATGAGAGACATGACAAAAAATACTATACTTATTCACGTCACTGGCCGCTTCCATTTCTCTATCCCGCAAGGAGGTAAAGGTGAGACACTTACGCCCGGTATTGCTAGCTACGGTGTCACTGGGAGATTATGTGCTGTGGCGTGACAAGTGAAGTGGTCGCTCGCTCGAATTACCTCGGCTGTTCCCTCGTCTGCACACAATTAGCGTGCTGCCACCTCGCAGTATTTCCCCACCTCTCGCAGCTCGCCTTAGCTCTGAGACGTCTGCCTCTTCGCTCGAACTGGTGCGTAATTAGGGAGCTTCAAGTTGAGTCTGCGCGCCATATTTCGCGGAGCTTCTTAACAAGCAAAGTTGAGGGAGCGCGGGCGCTTCAATTAGCTACCCGCAACCTTCGTCGCGCATCAATTAGTGTACATAATCCGGTCCTCGCTTGGTTCTTCCTTGCTCTTAATTAAAATAACGCGGAATTTTAATTACTCGCTTTGATTAATTCGGTGGGCGCGAAAAGAAGGGGAGGTAAGAAGAGAGGTTAAGGACTGCAGCTACGACGCAACGGACGTAACACGCTAAGCTAGTCTGCTGCAGAGACATAGGTTTTTCCTGCCTTGTTTTCCAGCACAAGCGTGTCGTGAGCTAAACATACACTCTTTTCCAGATAACAGTGAAAGTGAAAACCACTGACATTAATTATCACGAGGACAATCCAGAAACCGACTCCTGTTTGCGTATTACACACCAACAAGGATTTCTTAGTGACACTCTACTGCTCGAAAAACATAGCACACGTCAACTTATTTTCTATAACACCTGGTGGGTTATGCGTTAGTATGTAACATGAGTATTATTGCTTGTGTGAGTCACATACATGTAGAAAATTGCAAATTTTAAAGAAGCCAGTTTAAGGGACGTGGGAATTATGAAAAGTATTTCGGCATATCAGATGTTAAAGTTAAGGCTAATTGCTTTTATTTGTTATTCAGAAACATATAATTTTTAGCTTCGTGAAAATATCGGAATGGGGTTGATCCAGTGAGGGAAAATATTGGTTTATGTGCCTCCAGTTATAAAGCTGATTGTTATTTTGGGATTCAGGCAATCAGAAGCGAGAAATCTCGCACGCTTTAGGACTGGATGCGGGATTACGTGCTGGAGTCAAGAAGCCGAAGTCGGTGAATAGCTCTTGTAACGATCGGAGGATAAGTTGCTCAAAATGGTTCAAATGGCTCTGAGGATTATGGCACTTAACATCTGAGGTCATGAGTCCCCTAGAACGTAGAACTACTTAAACCTAACTAACCTAAGGACATGAGACACATCCATGCCCGAGGCAGGATTCGAACCAGAGACCGTAGCGGTCGCGCGGTTCCAGACTGAAGCGCCTTTAACCGCTTGGCCACCCCGGCCGGCTACAATAATGAATTAGGAATTCAATCACTACTAAAAAGAACACAGCGGCCGGCGGGACCTGTTGCAATCAACTCTATAATTGTAACTAATCCTCAATAATGGCGAGGTTTAGGACATTGTGATGTGTCAGTAAACTTTTATGAACGTACGTGAAAAAAGGTTACGAAAATTCCGGATTTTTTAAACTGTGGTTTTATTTTGAAGATCAAAATTTCACGTGGCGTGCTGTGCAATCGTAACCGTTAAACTTCCTAAGTCTGAAGGAAAAATGTGCAAACCGTATGTGCGAGGATTCGAACAATTAAAATTAATATGTTTTCTTGGGATCGGGTCAGGGTGAAAACCTCAAACCTGCTACTAAAAACTGATTACTGTCTGTGCTGGTAGTACGAATGAATTAATACAGACTGTGTAAGGTTTCGTGCTTCATGTTGAAAGCCATAAACTAGTGCGGACTTGGTAGCGGATATTTCTAAATAAAAGTGACAATATAACGGACATTTCATTCACTGACTTCCGCTCATTTGGTGGTTAGACAGACCCAGAGCTGAAACTGTCTTGCACTCTTTAGAAGCGTATAGAACCACTACATTTTTTACAGTTTTTTTTTTATTCAAGAACCACTATACGTCGCGCCAGGATAGGCGAGTGTCCGAACAGGCCACCAAAGATGGGCGAACTTCCTAATTTAGGACGACAGATAGTACTGCCGCACGTACCTTGGCGGGGTTACTAAAACTCGCTAAGAAGTGAACTACTAGCAGTAGAAGTAGTAGTAGTAGCAGCAGTTTCATTAGTTTTATTCGTGCATAAATCTCTTTTACAACGATACTGGACATGTCGTGGTATCACAATTTAAGGACAAAAACGATAAAGTAATTTTGCGTACTTACAGCTCTAGTATGACAATCATGGGTCTTATAGCAGGAACCATCCCAGCATCTACCCAAAATAATTTAGGGAAACCACGGAAAACCTGGGTGAAGACTGTAGTCTCCACCCTCCCGAATACAAGGTCACTCTACTGAAACCAGTGCTAACTCATTCAGTTCATTCGTACTACACTTTAGTTTTTTTATAAGAGGTTGTTTAATAATGAAAAAGCGTAACGGTAGATTGTTCATTCATTTCTCACTTCCAGTCGCTACATACACAACACCCACTATAAAAAAGGCTGTTTCATAACACATGTACAATTCTGCATTAAATCTGACAATGTCACTTGTCCTCTTCAAACTGAAATTCATGGCAAGATTTTTCATTATGTTCAGTGTCTCTTTATTGCTTATTGTCCAACTGACCAACTCCTTCACTGCTTCATTTGTGTTCTCTACTAGGATTCCTCTATTTCCTCAGAGGCTATAATACTGTTGCCATGGGCAAAGCGATTTTTTTCTGCACTATTAACACTAGTGTGAAACTCATTTATGTATATCAGGAACAGTACTGGTCCAAAAGACCGAGCGGGGTGGCGCAGTGGTTAGACACTGGACTCGCATTCGGGAGGGCGACGGTTCAATCCCGCGTCCGGCCATCCTGATTTAGGTTTTCCGTGATTTCCCTAAATCACTCCAGGCAAATGCCGGGATGGTTCCTCTGAAAGGGCACGGCCGACTTCCTTCCCAATCCTTCCCTAATCCGATGAGACCGATGACCACGCTGTCTGGTCTCCTTCCCCGAAACCAACCAACCAACCAACTGGTCCAAAAATGCTACTCTGAGCAACTCCTATATTTATGTACTTTGGTTCTGATAAACGTTTCACTGGAAGTATAGACTATGAATGTATTTACTACAATTACCAGATTGATAGACGAAGATGAATGGGGAATTTGCCCTCAAATTCACCAAATACCATCTTTAACTACACTGACGGAAAAAATCGCACCCCCAAAAATACTTCACGTAGAGTAATGAAACTCCAGGAATATATTTGTCAAGTTAACACGTGTATTTAAGTGATGAACGCTGCGAGATCACAGGTTAATATAAGCGCGGGACAAGCCACTGCAAATGGTAATGCTAGTACATTAATAACCAGTGAAACCGCCTGAACGTTGAACGCAGCCTTGCAAACGTGCATGCATCGCACTGTACAGGAGCCGGATGTCAGTATTTGGGATGGAGTTCCATGCCTGTTGCTCTTTGTAGGTCAATAGGGGGACGGTCAAGGCTGTAGTGGATTACGCTGAAGTTGTCCGATGATGTCCTATATGCGCTCGATTGAAGATAGATCTGGTGATCGAAAAGGCCCAGGCAATATGTTAACACTGTCTAGAGCATATTGGTTACAACATGTCATCACTGGCACCGAGGCGGAGCGAGTTGTCATCGCCGGCCGCTGTGTCCGAGCGGTTTTAGGTGCTTCAGTCCGGAACCGCGCTGCTGCTACGGTCGCAGGTTCGAATCCTGCCTCGGGCATGGATGTATATGATGTCGTTAGATTAGTTAGGTTTAAGTAGTTCTAAGTCTAGGGACTGATGATCTCGGATGTTAAGTCCCATAGTGCTTAGAGCCATTTGAACGAGTTGTCATCGGAAAACACAGGAGGCCTTCACCCTGTCCTCCAATGAGCTCTCGTTTGACACCACTGAAATCGCAAATGGCAGTAGTTTGGGATCGATGGAATGCTACAGGGCATCTGGCTCTGCGCAGTCCTTGAAGTAACCAATTTGTAACAGTTCGTTGTGTCACGGTAGTGCCAACTGCTGCTCAGATTGCTGCTACAGATGCAGTACGATGCGCCAGTGCCATACGCCGAAGACGATGGTCTTCCCTCTCGGTAGTGACACGTGGCCATCCGAGGGACGGTCGTCTTGCGACCTTATATCTCGTGACCACTCTGCCAAGTCTGCAGTATTGCGGAAGGAACATCCAGCTTCTCGTAGCCCAGTCACAATACCTCGTTCAAACGTACTGAGGTGTTGATAATGGTGCCTTTGCTGCCTTACAGGCATTCTAGACTAACATCTACTCACTACATCCAGTCTGGAAGGTAACTAATGCAGTCCGAATGGAGCTTAGTGTGGCTCGAGTTATAAAACCTGTCGACACGTCGGTGGACGCCGCATTTCAGATCTGTCAGCACTTTCCATTTTCTAACGCTTTTTCTAGACCCACAAATTCTAGGTAAATGTCTCGATTTTTCTTAGGTCTTGTCTCAATTACCGGTCGTAGCTTTACGAGTACCCCACGTAATCTGTAATACCGCGACGCGATCTGCTTCTGCCCGCCTGTGAAGGTTGTCGGCGCGCTGTTGCAGAGGACAGCATCGACGTGACGAACGAGGAGTCGCTGCCGCCGCTGTGCGGGAGTGCGGGGCCGGGCGCGGGCCCCACGAGCGCGGGGGGCGGCGGGGGCGGCGGGGGTGGCCTGCAGGCGCCGATGGGCCCGCGGCCGCCCGAGCCGGCGCCGGCGCTCTACCCGCCCGTGCACGAGACGCTGCACGAGACGGCGGCGCGCCTGCTCTTCATGGCCGTCAAGTGGGCCAAGAACCTGCCCTCCTTCGCCAGCCTGCCCTTCAGGGACCAGGTAAGATAGTGTCGGAAGTTCGCGGATGATGCTGTAGTATACAGAGAAGTTGCAGCATTAGAAAACTGCAGCGAAATGCAGGAATATCTGCAGCGGATAGGCACTTCGCGCAGGGAGTGGCAACTGACCCTTAACATAGACAAATGTGATGTATTGCGAATACATAGAAAGAAGGATCCTTTATTGTATGATTATATGATAGCGGAACAAACACTGGTAGCAGTTACTTCTGTAATATATCTGGGAGTATGCGTGCGGAACGATTTGAAGTGCAATGATCATATAAAATTAATTGTTGGTAAGGCGGGTGCCAGGTTGAGATTCATTGGGAGAGTCCTTAGAAAATGTACTCCATCAACAAAGGAGGTGGCTTACAAAACACTCGTTCGACCTATACTTGAGTGTTGCTCATCAGTGTGGGATCCGTACCAGGTCGGGTTGACAGAGGAGATAGAGAAGATCCAAAGAAGAGCGGTGCGTTTCGTCAAAGGGTTATTTGGTAAGCGTGATAGCGTTACGGAGATGTTTAGCAAACTCAAGTGGCAGACTCTGCAATAGAGGCGGTCTGCATCGCGGTGTAGCTTGCACGAATGTAAAATCAGAGAGATTCGAGCGCGCACGGAGGCTTTCCGGCAGTCGTTCTTCCCGCGAACCATACGCGACTGGAACAGGAAAGAGAGGTAATGACAGTGGCACGTAAAGAGCCCTTCGCCACATACCGTTGAGTGGCTTGCGGAGTATAAATGTAGATGTAGATGTAGATGTAGTCCCATCATCAACTGCGGCGATCACTGTCTTACACGAATTGTCAACAGAACAATGGAAAAACTGATATAAGCTGACCTCGGGAAAAATATTTGTGTTACAGAGAAATACAGGATGTTTAAAAGGAGTAGTATTCGTCAAAACAGGACGAAAGTTAATGAGAATCATACGTCCAAAGTAGTATATGTTGAGATATGGACCAATCTGTCTTTTCATTCCAATCGTCACGTAAAAGCAGACTATATGGGCAATGCTGCGTGTGATTATCACTCACCCTCGCGCCTCCTCGGAGTGAATCATGCACTCTTTTCTTCAGATACATCTGACTCCATTCGGATGGCGTCACATGCACTGGTCACACATTCCTGTAACATCTGCACACTGTCGGTAGGCTGAGCATGCGTCAATGCCTTTAAATGTTCCCACAGTCAGAAATCCAACACAGGATGATTCGTTTCCACATCTACATGGATACTCTGCAAATCACATTTAAGTGCCTGGCAGAGGGTTCATCGAACCACCTTCATAATTCTCTATTATTCCAATCTCGTATAGCGCGCGGAAAGAATGAACACCTATATATTTACGTACGAGCTCTGATTTCCCTTATTTTATCTTGGTGATCGTTCCTCCCTATGTAGGTCGGTGTCAACAAAATATTTTCACATTCGGAAGAGAAAGTTGATGATTGGAATTTCGTGAGAAGATTCCGTCGCAACGAAAAACGCCCAGCCCAAATCCTGTATCATTTCTGTGACTCTCTCTCCCATATTTCGCGATAATACAAAACTTGCTGCCTTTCTTTGAACTTTTTCAATGTACTACGTCAGTTGAAATGTCAGTAAAGTAAAACGTTATGTACAAGAAACTACGCAAATTTACTGCTTGTTAACCGTACATACAAGCTTAGGAGAATCTGGAGTTAGTGTCTGAAGTTTGCGTCGCAATACATAAGCGCTCAACAAGTCCGCCATTGCGAATACGGTACATATCATACCTAGCGTCCACGTTGCGCCACATGCCACACAGAATTTTTACAATTATTTGCTGAAAGGCCGCTGTGACCTGTCTCCGTAAATCGGCCCGATTCTGTGGACTTTGTGCATACACTGTTGATTCCCCGTAGCCCCACGCGATAAAATCCGTAGGCGTTAGGTGGGGTCTGTTAGGAGGTCGTGAGATAGGTTCACCACGGCCGGGACAGCGAGCACTGAATGTCTGGTTTGTTTCCGCACTATTAAAGCCCAATGCGGTGAAGCCCTGTCCTATTGAGAGACAATGCTGTCCAGTAGCCCATCTTGCTGTAATAGAGGAGCCGGCCGAAGTGGCCGTGCGGTTAAAGGCGCTGCAGTCTGGAACCGCAAGACCGCTACGGTCGCAGGTTCGAATCCTGCCTCGGGCATGGATGTTTGTGATGTTCTTAGGTTAGTTAGGTTTAACTAGTTCTAAGTTCTAGGGGACTAATGACCTCAGCAGTTGAGTCCCATAGTGCTCAGAGCCATTTGAACCATTTTGTAATTGAGGGACCATACACTGCACGATTATTTCAAGGTAACTGACTGCACGAACATTTTCACTTAACGATCGAGACATACTGAGTGCGATAACTTGTGTCACCTCCGTACAATGTGTTTCTGACATCTGGTCTTTGCGCTGTGAACTACGGGATTTGGCTTAACTCCCGGAGCATGGTCGCTCATTGTTAACTCACATGATTTTCGCGTACATTGCATAAAATTCCTCAGAGATATATAAATTAGCTTAATAAATATGACATTATACCTTTCTAATATCTCAAATGGATAACCCTATAGATTCAGGTTCGGTGAACGGGCAGTCCACGCTATCGGATCTTCTGGACGAATCCATCTCTCTGGAAGGGTAAAGTTCTGCTATAGCGTTGATAACTCATCATACATAAATTGGTGATACACACCGTCTGTTAATCTCTTCGGTACAGTGTATACTCCTTTTAGTCCCTCGTTGACAATTCCTGCCCATGCATTAATATCCAAAGGATCCTCATACCTCAACTCCATGATTGCTCGACGATTTGCATTTGCCCATGCGTGTCATTTATTATGTATCTCTTGTCAATCGCGCTTCATCTGTAAATACTACACGTTTCTCGTCACAAGTAAAACGACTGATATCCTGACAGTGTTGTGTTCGACATAGTACATAACGGTAAGGAGAGGTAGGCTACAGAATGATGTGGCAATTCCGTTACCAACTTTGATGCCTGTGGGGTGATATAAATATGTGATACCACAAACAGGTACTGATTTCCAGTAATATAATTACAGCACCTTTTCTTATATTTTCGACCAATATTACCTTTTGCAGGAATATGTGACACACTTTTTTAAACACCCTGCTTAGGAATACGTGGTACTTTACTGATCCTGTGCATTATGTTATATTAGCTGTTACACAGAGCTGTGCTAACACAACAGTAGTTTTGTTATGATGAGTGATGATGAGTAAGTAAGCTATTGTACATGCAATAGTGTCGTCTACCCTCACGCATCTGCCTGTTCGGATAAGCATAGCTCAAGATATGCCAACCCTCCCCCCTCTCAAGTGTCTCAATGCACGATGCAGCAGCAATGCTGTCAAACATTGCGTAGAAAGATGCTTAGGCAGGAGTGTGTATTTATGCACTGTGCTACTGAAGTAGCTCTACGTTACAAAACATGTACATTATGCAACAAATTTATAATTTTTTAACATGGTTTATGTTCACAGATGAAGAATTGTGTCACATTCCCTACTTCACCTCATAGGTGTCGACGTTTGTACACTTTCTAAAATAGCCCGTGCTCGATCTCAGGTTTCAATCTCCACACCAAGCCGGCCGAAGTGGCCGTGCGGTTAAAGGCGCTGCAGTCTGGAACCGCAAGACCGCTACGGTCGCAGGTTCGAATCCTGCCTCGGGCATGGATGTTTGTGATGTCCTTAGGTTAGATAGGTTTAACTAGTTCTAAGTTCTAGGGGACTAATGACCTCAGCAGTTGAGTCCCATAGTGCTCAGAGCCATCTCCACACCAAACTTCATCCAAATCGGTTCAGCAGTTTAGTTGTGAAAACGTAACAAACAGACTTACCTTCGCATTTATTATGTAAGTACCGATAAAACTTTACATTATGACATATTTTTACATGATCCGATTTTGATGAAAAAAGCCTTATTGTTGCTCTGAGCTACGTTCAAGTTACCTGTGGAAACCCCATGAAAATTCGTCTAATAGTTTTGGAGATTAGTATGTTCAAACGGACAAACAGAGTGACACAACTATTTTAGATAAAACTTAAAATTACGATTCTTTTCGTGATACGACTTTCATGAAGCCTATATGTTACCCCAAGCTACGCTCAAGTTGCCTGTGACAACACCCTGAAAACTCGTCTAGTAGTTTCGGAGATCTGCGTGCTCAAATAGACAGACAGACAGCTTCGACGGTTTTACATATTTATTATTAATATAGATACAGATATTCATATGGAAGTAGGTTTAAGAAAGGCAAACCTATGTTGATACTATTTGTAGATTTAATTAAAACTTTCGACAAAGCTGACTCGAAACCAGTCTTTGAAACTCTGAAGCTACCAGAGAGAATATAAAAAGAGCGAAGAGTTGTCTTGAACTTGCACAGAAACAACGCTGCAGCTGTAAGAACCAAAGGTCGTGAAACGGTAAATCAGTCATTGAGGAGGGAGTGAGATAAGTTTGTCGCCTTTTCCCGACGCCACTGAGTCTTTATATTGAGCAAGGTGTAATCCAAACCAAGCAGAACGTTGGAAAGGGAACTAAAGTTCGGGGAGAAGATATAAAAACTTTAAGGTTTGCCGATGACATTGTCATTGTCAGAGGCGGCAAAAGTCTTGGAAGAGCAGTTAAACCGGGTGGATGGAGTTCGAGAGGAGGATATAATGTGAACATCGATAAAAGTTGAACAAGGGTAATTAAAAAAATGGGTAAAATGGCTCTGAGCACTATGGGATTTAACATCTGAGGTCATCAGTCCCCTAGAACTTAGAACTACCTAAACCTAACTAACCTAAGGACATTACATACATCCATGCCCGAGGCAGGATTCGAACCTGCGACCGTAGCGGTCGTGCGGTTCCAGACTAAAGCGCCTAGAGCCGCTCGGCCACTTCGGCCGGCGGTAATTAAATGTAGTCCATGTGATGCTTGGTGGATTACATTAGGAAAGGAGACACGAAAAGTAGTCGATGATTTTTGCCATTTACGCATATGAGTAGCCTTACACGGAAGTACAACGTGGGCGATAAACTGTTCGGAGAAGAAGAAAACAGAAACTTTTCAAATGAACTACTACAGAACAGTTTTGAACGTTAGATGGGTGGATACAATAACTAATGAGGAGTTAGTGTATCGAACTGAAGAAGAAAGAAATTTATGGCACAACTTTACTAAAAGAACGGATCGGCTGATAGGACATACTGTAGCACCAAGGAAGCGTCTGTTTGGTAACAGATGGAAGTGAATGTGTGTGTGTGTGTGTGTGTGTGTGTGTGTGTGTGTGTGTGTCAGGGGATGGGGTGGAATGAATTCAATGACGAAGAGAGAGATCGTGGTGTGACTAAGGAAACACGTTTAAGTTGATGCAAGTTACAATATTTATGCAAAAAGCAAGAGCCTGCACACGATAAACTAGCTTGGAGAGCTGCATCAAACCAATCTTCGGACAGAAGACCACAACAACAACAACAGCGGCGTTGTAGCGTCGGCGGCTGTTTAGTTGTTGTTCTCTAAATAATTACGGTACAGGCGAACTGAGCGTATAGTGAAACGTGTCATGATAAGACAGTGGCGATCTACAGTCATCATGCCTTGGCACAAATTATCATACGTATGAAACCAATCGCCAGTACTTGCGTGTCTACTAACACAGCCGAAACCTTCTAAATGAAAGTAGCTTATTCTTGTCTATTTTGATTGGCTAAATTCTAATGTAAAAACACAATAGCTGTATCATCCCTCGTTCTGTACGAGTAATAGTCAATATTTAAAAAATTGATTTAACCATGTATACAGGGTGATTTCGTTAAATGGGAACAAACATCACGAAAGGATTCCTGAAAAAATAACGAGCAAAAAAAGGCGCATGGACATTTGGCCCAAAATGCGTTCCAGTGGTGGTATACGCACTTAAAGATGGAGATGAAGGATGTCTGACACTGTATGTGTCAGTGATTGAAAACACACATGAGAACACACCAGGAATGTGGGAATGATATGTTTGTACTGGTGTTTCAACTCCACGCTCAAGAGGGCAAAATGCTGTCAATGAGAGCAGCGCGTTCACACATACGTACTAGGGGGATCGGCCTCATTGCAGCTGTGACTCACTCTGGTGCAGACATGTATCATGCAGTGCAGTGCTGAGAGATGATAGTCCGGTATACAAACCAGGAACAGACTGACATGATCTTTGGACATGGACAGGTAAATGGCAAAGGCCGGCGATAAGAGAAAAGTATCGCGCCGATAGCTGCCGAACCATAAACTGTATGCAACAGTGTTTCGTCGTTTGTCTAAGATAGACTTGTTTATGGGAAATGGCAACCATGAGGACGGGTGCGCCCAGTATGTATAAAGGCCTTGGAAGAACAGACTCTGAACACTGTAAAATGTGACCTCAGTGTCAGTACTGGGTTGGTGGGCCACCTGCATGGCGTGAGCTGAGGACCATGTGGAACATACTCCCTGATAACTGTCTTTATCCATATCACTTACAAAGTGTGCAAGTCTTATTTGTTATGGACTTGCCTCTGTAGCTGGTTCGTCACAAACACCATCATGGTGGTGGGATATTTGTCATCCAGCCCATCTGTGGACTACGAAGAAACCCCATGGTATGGCGGAAACGAGACATCGACGCTGGTTCGGCTTCAGAGTGTGGGCGGGATTTATTGGTGACCGCTTTGTGGGACCAGTTATTCTTAACGACACCTCACAGGCGAAGTATATCTGAACTTTCTACATGTAACCCCATCTCCCCCGCCAAAGACGACATGCCTTTAGCGGTACAAAAGGTAATGTGGTGGCTACTACATGATTGTGCTCCAGTTCACTTCCGCACTTCCTTGCGGAGGCATCTCGACAGCATCTAACCCGGCCGACAGATCGGACGAAGTGGTCTAGTTGCGTGGCCTGCCCTGTCACCCGGTCTTAACCCTTTAGAATTCTACCTGTAGGGAGACCTGAAAGAATTTGCGTGAGCGGAACCCATCCCGGACGTGCTTACAATGGGAAAATGCATTCATGCTGCCTGTAGCGCTATTCGATTGCAGGATGGCAGTGAACGTGTGCGGTAGTCGTTGCTGCATCGTGTGCGCACACACTTAGAGGCCTGTGGGGGCCACTTAAATCACCTTTGCCAACCGTGGTCTCGTCACAGCATGTAGTGCACTGCATTGTACTTTACAGTACTGATGAACTAATTAAGACTCTATAGTACAAACACCATGCATTTTCGGCCATACGTTCATGCGATTCTTTTCGCTCCTTACCATCTCGGGGATTATGTTTAGCAGTTTAACCTGTATGATTCACAAAACTGATCTAAGACCCACACATATTAGTACAGCATTCAATAAACGGACACAAAAGTGGAACACCTGAGTTTCATCTACATCTACATCTACATTTATACTCCGCAAGCCACCCAACGGTGTGTGGCGGAGGGCACTTTACGTGCCACTGTCATTACCTCCTTTTCCTGTTCCAGTCGCGTATGGTTCGCGGGAAGAACGACTGCCGGAAAGCCTACGTGCGCGCTCGAATCTCTCTAATTTTACATTCGTGATCTCCTCTCGAAACCTGGACAGCAAGCTACACCGCGCCGGCCAGGGTGGCCGAGCGGTTCTAGGCGCTACAGTGTGGAACCGCGCGACCGCTACGGTCGCAGGTTCGAATCATGCCTCGGGCATGGATGTGTGATGTCCTTAGGTTAGTTAGGTTTAAGTAGTTCTAAGTTCTAGGGGACTGATGACCACTGCAGTTGAGTCCCATAGTGCTCAGAGCCATTTGAACCATTTTGAAGCTACACCGCGATGCAGAGCGCCTCTCTTGCAGAGTCTGCCACTTGAGTTTGCTAAACATCTCGGTAACGCTATCACGCTTACGAAATAACCCTGTGACGAAACGCACCGCTCTTCTTTGGATCTTCTCTATCTCCTCCGTCAACCCGATCTGGTACGGTTCCCACACTGATGAGCAATACTCAAGTATAGGTCGAACGAGTGTTTTGTAAGCCACCTCCCTTGTTGATGGACTACATTTTCTAAGGACTCTCCCAATGAATCTCAACCTAGTACCCGCCTTACCAACAATTAATTTTATACGATCACTCCACTTCAAACCGTTCCGCACGCATACTCGCAGATATGTTACAGAAGTAACTGCTTACAAGGAGCAGTTTGGATGAGGTGGTTCGCGTGTGCAGGTGATCCTGCTGGAGGAGTCATGGGCGGAGCTGTTCCTGCTGAACGCGGTGCAGTGGTGCATGCCCCTGGACGGCAGCCCGCTCTTCTCGGCGCAGGAGCACGCGGCTGCCGTGCCCAACGGCAAGGCGGCGCAGGTGGCGGCCGACGTGCGCGCGCTGCACGACACGCTGCTGCGCTTCAAGGCCGTCGGCGTCGACCCCGCCGAGTTCGCCTGCCTTAAGGCCATCGTGCTCTTCCGCTCAGGTGAGCCCCCTGACGTGTAAGGAGGGGCAGCTGTCTCCTCTCATACTTTATATGAAGTTTGTATTTCAGACAGCCTCGTTTCCTTGTGTGTATGTGTGTGTGTGTGTGTGTGTGTGTGTGTGTGAGCGAGGGCGGGGGTAATCAGTCTGATTCGATGCGTCCCGCAGTTTCACCTGAAATATGACTCATCACACCTGTTGGAATATAGCAGACAGGTCACTTGTTCCCTACGATCCTCCAGCAGTCACCGTTGATGATTTACGACGCCCTGTAGGGGGAAAAAAAAAAAAAAACGTGGAGGGATATTCCATTGGGACATATCATGCCCTCTATGATGCCATAGTACCCCGTTTGGAGTCTCTTATCAGAGCATATTTAAAAATGTTACTGTAATGTTAAGCCGGCCGCGGTGGCCGCTTTAATCGGGAACCGCGCGACTGCTACGGTCGCAGGTTCGAATCCAACCTCGGGAATGGATGTCTGTGATGTCCTTAGGTTAGTTAGGTTTAAGTAGTTCTAAGTTCTAGGGGACTGATGACCTCAGATGTTAAGTCCCATAGTGCTCAGAGCCATTTGAACCATTTGAATTTGAACTGTAATGTTAGAATTTTCCCTTGAACAAAGCCATGGCTCATCTCTCCCCTATTATTATGAATGAAACCTACACAACACTGGTGTAATATTCTACAATATTTATTGTTTGTTGCACGGACCCCGTTTAGGCTCTTATGCCTTCATCAGGTACATAGATAAGTATGTGGTTCAGTAAGATTTTGTTGGATCAAAGATTTTAAACTAACGCGTCTACAGAAAATGTTAGTGTTAAAATGAGGAATAAAACAAGAGGGATTATTTCAGTGTAAATGCGATGTAAGATTGTTTAACTACAAAAAAAAAATACCGGGTGGCAGTTATCGAACTAAAAAAACGCAAATTAGTTACAAACTACGGCGTGTACACACTTTATTCAACATGTAAACGTCTCTACAGATATTCTGATTTAGGTAATGGCATGTTCGATATGCCTGCCATCATTGCCGATGATGTGGCATAGACGAATAGCGAAATTCTGCATGACCCGCTGTAGTGTCGGAACATCGATGCTGTCGATGACCTCCTAAGTGGTTGTTTTCATCTCAGCAATGCTTCTGGGTTTATTACGGTACACCTTGTCTTTAATGTAACCCCACAGAAATAAATCACTTGTGTTTAGATCCGGAGTATATGGTGGCCAATCGAGGCCCACGCCAGTAGGCTCTGGGTTCCCCACAGCCAGAATGCGATCCCCAGAGTGCTCCGCCATGACATCAATCACTCTCCTGCTTCGATGGGGTCGAGCTCCGTCTTGTACGAACCACACCTTATCGAAATCAGTGTCAATTTGGATAATAGGAATGAAATCATCTTTCCAAACCTTCATGTACCGTTCGTTATTCACCGTGCCGTCTAGAAATATCGCACCGATTATTCCGTGATTGGACATTGCACACCACACAGTTACCCGTTGAGGTTGAAGAGACTTCTCGATCGTGAAATGCGGATTCTCAGTCCCCCAAAAGCGCCGATTTTGCTGACTGCCGAATCCATCCAAATGGAAGTGGGCTTCATCGCTAAACCAAACCATACAGAGCATACTAACTCCAACTATAGACAAATTACAACATTTGCACATAGAAGAAAGCAAAAATTGTTTGACACAACAAGAGAAATTATAGTAATTGAAATAAACGAAAATGGGACATATGAGTAAGAAGGATAATTTACAACAGGCCTGGACGTGATTATGAGTAATATATGCAGTTAGAAGTGGCAGGTAAGGGAGCTCTTTCTGGTCATTCAGTACTAAGTTCGGGTTGATGGACATGTGTTTATTAATTTCCCTTATTTCAAGACAATTCATCTTCCTTCCTCTGTAGTCTCCTTTAAGCAGGTAGTCTGCAAAACTATAGTCTACGTGATTCCTCTGCTATTCACAATAAAATACCTGGCAGAGGGTTCACTCTCGAACGGCTCGCGGGGAAAACGAGCAGTTACATTTTTCTGTGCAAGCCCTGATTTCTCTTATTTTATCGTGATGATCATTTCTCCATATGTAGGTGGGTAGAAACAGAATGTTTCCGCAATCGGAGGAGAAAACTGGTGATTGAAATTTCATGAGAAGATCCCGTCGCAACGAAAAACGCCTTTGTTTTAATGATTGCCACTCCAATTCTCGTATCATGTCTGTGACACTACCTTCCCTATTTCGCGATAATACAAAAAGAGCTGCCCTTCTTTGTACTTTTTTGATGTCCTCCGTCAGTCCCACCTGATGCGGATCCCACACCGCACAGCAATACTCCAGAATACCGCGGACAAGCGTGGTGTAAGCATTCTCTTTAGTAGACCTGTTGCATCTTATAAGTGTTCTGCCGATGAATCGCAGTCTTTGGTTTGCTCTACCCACAGTATTATCTATGTGATCCTTGCAATTTAGGTTATTTGTAATTGTAAGCCCTAAGTATTTAGCTGAATGACCTATATAGAATTTGCCACAATCACAAGTAATTTTATATATTCCACTCTTTGCCAAATCTGGAACGCTGTCTTTACCATTGGACAATAAGTATGCAACAGTATTATGCATATACAATGATGTTTTACGTTCTTGGATTTAAACTTTCTGGCTACATCCAGTGAGACTTTTCCTATGTATGGAATTGTGCACCACTATTGCGTTCTTGAGGTGGTGTGTCAAGGACAGAGCAAAGAACAGAGTAACCTGATGTTTCTGCTTTTTATGCATTATGGAGTTCACAAAGGTAAGAGGATAGCTGTGTGGCTGACTGCATTTAATTCCATTTGGAAGCTGTCTTCACTCTTGGGGTGGATATTAGATGATGTAGCATTGAATGAAACATGGATCATTACTCGGATATTGTCACAAGAGCTGAAAGAACATGGTTCCTCCTCAGCAATAAAACGTCAGTAAAAGCACATACTATGACTTTTCCAACTAAATGGGATTGGAAGAAAGATTTTCCAGCTGCATCTTGTCGTTACCGGATTGTAGTAGTTTTTCTTTGGATGGAACTATGAATGCTAAATGAAAACGACGTTCTCTTGCAACTACCTCTCAGCAAAAAAAGATAAAGAAATGTTGTGTGACATTGTTTTTTGGAAGACTCCGAAGAGGAACGTTGGATCGCCTGATAAATTTACTGTATGTATTTTAAGGAGCAAATTATGGTCAAAAAAGAGTGGTAAAGGGTACAAAAATATACAAAAAAGTGCTGCTGAAACTATTTTATTTGGGTTTAAACCAGCGCCCCTGAACCATGGACCTTGCCGTTGGTGGGGAGGCTTGCGTGCCTCAGCAACAAAGATAGCCGTACCGTAGGTGCAACCACAGGCAAACGTGTGGTTCCCGAAGAGGGGCAGCAGTCTTTTAAGTAGTTGCATGGGCATCAGTCTGGGTGACTGACTGATCTGGCCTTGTAACATTAACCAAAACGGCCTTGCCGTGCTGGTACTGAGAACGGCTGAAAGCAAGTGGAAACTACAGCCATAATTTTTCCCGAGGGCATGCAGCTTTACTGCATGATTAAATGATGATGGCGTCCTCTTGGGTAAAATATTCCGGAGATAAAATAGTTCCTCATTCAGATCTCCGGGCGAGGTCCACTCAGGAGGACGTTGTTATCAGGAGAAACAAAACTGGCGTTCTAATGTCAGATCCCTTAATAAATTAGGTAGGTTAGGAAATTTAAAACGGGAAATGGATACGTTAAAGTTAGATATAGTGGGAATTAGTGAAGTTCGGTGGTAAGAGGAACAAGACTTCTGGTCAGGTGAATACAGGGTTATAAATAAAAAATCAAATAGGGGTAATGCTGGAGTAGGTTTAATAATGAATTTAAAAAATAGGAGCGCTGATAAGCTACTACGAACAGCATAGTGAACTCATTATTGTAGCCAAGAGAGACACGAAGCCCACGCCTACCAAAGTAGTACAAGTTTATATGCCAACTAGATCCGCATGTGACGAGGAGATTGAAGAAACCTATGACGAGATAAAAGAAATTATTCAGATAGTGAAGGAAGACGAAAATTTACTAGTTATGGGGGAATGGAATTCGATAGTAGGAAAAGGAAGAGCAGGAAAAGTAATAGGTGAATATGGAATGGGGGTAAGGAATGAAAGAGGAAACCGACTGGTAGAATTTTGCACAGAGAATAACTTAATCATAGCTAACACTTGGTATAAGAATCATGAAAGAGGGTTGTATACGTGGAATAGGCCTGGAGACACTGGAATATTTCAGATATATTATATAATGGTAAGACAGAGATTTAGGAATCAGGTTTTAAATTGTAAGACATTTCCATGGGCAGATTTGGACTCTGAGCCCAATCTATTGGTTATGCACTGTAGATTAAAACTGAAGAAACTGCAACAAGGTGGGAATTTAAGGAGATGGAATCTGTATAAAATGAAAGAACGAGACGTTTCAGAGAGAGCATTAGGGAACGATTGACAAGAATTGGGGAAAGAAAAACAGTAGAAGAAGAATTGGTAGCTTTGAGAGATGAAATAGTGAAGGCAGCAGAGGATCAAGTAGGTAAAGAGACGAGAGCTAGTAGAAATGCTTGGGTAACAGAACAGATGTTGAATTTAATTGATGAAAAGAGAAAATATAAAAATGCAGTAAATGAAGCAGGCAAAAAGGAATACAAACGTCTCAAAAATGAGATCGACATGAAGTACAAAATGGCTAAGCAGGGATGGCTATAGGACAAATGTAAGGATGTAGAGGCATATATCACTAGCGGTACGATAGATATTGCCTACAGAATAATTAAAGAGACCTTCGGAGAAAAGAGAACTACTTTTATGAATATCAAGGGCTCAGATGGAAAACCAGTTCTAAGCAAAGAAGGGAAAGCAGAAAGGTGGCAGGAGTATATAGAGGATCTGTGCAGGGGCGATGAATTCGAGGGCAATATTATGGAAATGGAAGAGGACGTAGATGAAGATGACATGGGAGATATGATACTGCTTGAAGAATTTGACAGAGCACTGAAAGACCTAAGTCGAAACAAGGCCCTGGGAGTAGACAACATTCCATTAGAACTAGTGATAGCATTGGGAGAGCCAACTCTGACAAAAGTCTACCATCTGGTGAGCAAGACGTAAGATACAGGTGAAATACCCTCAGACATCAAGAAGAATATAATAATTCCAGTCCCAAAGAAAGCAGATATCGACAGGTGTGAATATCACCGAACTATCAGTTTAATAAGTCGCGGCTGCAAAATACTAACACGAATTCTTTACAGCCGAATGGAAAAACTGGTAGAAGTCGACCTTGGGAAGATCAGTTTGGATTCCGCAGAAATGTTGGAACACGTGAGGCAATGTTGACCCTACGACTTATCTTAGAAGATAGATTAAGAAAAGGCAAACCTACGTTTCTAGCATTTTTAGACTTAGAGAAACCTTTGACAATGTTGACTGGAAAACTCTCTTTCAAATTCTGGGTCCAGTACAGGGAGCGTAAGGCTATTAAAAATTTATTTAGAAAAGAGATGGCAGTTGTAAGAGTCGAGGAGCATGAAACGGAAGCAGTGGTTGGGAAGGGAGTGAGACAGTGTTGTAGCCTATCCCCGATGTTATTCAATCCGTATATTGACCAAGCAAGTAAAGGAAGTAAGAATTAAAATCCATGGAGAAGAAATTTAAACTTTGAGGTTTGCCGATGACATTGTACTCGTAATTCAGTCAGAGACAGCAAAGGACATGGAAGAGCAGTTGAACGGAATGGACAGTGTCATCAAAGGAGGATATAAGATGAACATCAACAAAAGTAAAATGAGGATGATGGAATGTAGTCTGATTAAATGAGATGGTGCTGAGTGAATTAGATCAGGAAAAAATGAAATGAGCGTATGGCATCGTTGGCCGGGAGGTCCCATCCGGTGACGAGGATGAAATGATGATGAGAACAAAATGAGACACTTAAACTAGTACATGAGTTTTGCTATTTAGACAGCAAAATAACTGATGATGGTCGAAGTAGAGAGGATATAAAATTTAGACTGGCAATGGCAAGGAAAGCGTTTCTGAAGAAGAGAAATTTATTAACACCGAGTATAGATATAAGTGTCAGGAAGTGTTTTCTGAAAGTATTTGTATGGAGTCTAGCCATGTATGGAAGTGAAATGTGGACGATAAATAGTTTAGACAAGAAGGGAATAGAAGCTTTCGAAATGTGATGCTACAGAAGAATGGTGAAGATTAGATGGGTAGATCACGCAACTAATGAGGAGGTACTGAACAGAATTGGGGGAAGAGGAATTTGTGGCACAACTTGACTAGAAGAAGGGATCAGTTGGTAGGACACGTTCTGACGCATCAAGGGATGATCAGTTCAGTATTGGAGGCAGCAAGGAGGGTAAAAATCGTAGAGGGAGGCCAAGAGATGAATACACTAAACGGATTCAGAAGGATGCAAGTTGCAGTAGTTGCTCGAAGATGAAGAAACTTACACAGGATAGAGTAGCATGGAGAGCTGCATCATACCAGTCTCTGGACTAAAGACCACAACAACAACAACAACATTGTGTTTCTTTGTACCATTTACAAGGTTCTGTTATACTGCATTACATACACCAGTTCAACGTTTTTTATACTAATTCGCTGGTGCTTTGAGCTAAATAGCACCTTATACACTCCTGGAAATTGAAATAAGAACACCGTGAATTCATTGTCCCAGGAAGGGGAAACTTTATTGACACATTCCTGAGGTCAGATACATCACATGATCACACTGACAGAATCACAGGCACATAGACACAGGCAACAGAGCATGCACAATGTCGGCACTAGTACAGTGTATATCCACCTTTCGCAGCAATGCAGGCTGCTATTCTCCCATGGAGACGATCGTAGAGATGCTGGATGTAGTCCTGTGGAACGGCTTGCCATGCCATTTCCACCTGGCGCCTCAGTTGGACCAGCGTTCGTGTTGGACGTGCAGACCGCGTGAGACGACGCTTCATCCAGTCCCAAACATGCTCAATGGGGGACAGATCCGGAGATCTTGCTGGCCAGGGTAGTTGACTTACACCTTCTAGAGCACGTTGGGTGGCACGGGATACATGCGGACGTGCATTGTCCTGTTGGAACAGCAAGTTCCCTTGCCGGTCTAGGAATGGTAGAACGATGGGTTCGATGACGGTTTGGATGTACCGTGCACTATTCAGTGTCCCCTCGACGATCACCAGTGGTGTACGGCCAGTGTAGGAGATCGCTCCCCACACCATGATGCCCGGTGTTGGCCCTGTGTGCCTCGGTCGTATGCAGTCCTGATTGTGGCGCTCACCTGCACGGCGCCAAACACGCATACGACCATCATTGGCACCAAGGCAGAAGCGACTCTCATCGCTGAAGACGACACGTCTCCATTCGTCCCTCCATTCACGCCTGTCGCGACACCACTGGAGGCGGGCTGCACGATGTTGGGGCGTGAGCGGAAGACGGCCTAACGGTGTGCGGGACCGTAGCCCAGCTTCATGGAGACGGTTGCGAATGGTCCTCGCCGATGCCCCAGGAGCAGCAGTGTCCCTAATTGGCTGGGAAGTGGCGGTGCGGTCCCCTACGGCACTGCGTAGGATCCTACGGTCTTGGCGTGCATCCGTGCGTCGCTGCGGTCCGGTCCCAGATCGACGGGCACGTGCACCTTCCGCCGACCACTGGCGACAACATCGATGTACTGTGGAGACCTCACGCCCCACGTGTTGAGCAATTCGGCGGTACGTCCACCCGGCCTCCCGCATGCCCACTATACGCCCTCGCTCAAAGTCCGTCAACTGCACATACGGTTCACGTCCACGCTGTCGCGGCATGCTACCAGTGTTAAAGACTGCGGTGGAGCTCCGTATGCCACGGCAAACTGGCTGACACTGACGGCGGCGGTGCACAGATGCTGCGCAGCTAGCGCCATTCGACGGCCAACACCGCGGTTCCTGGTGTGTCCGCTGTGCCGTGCGTGTGGTCATTGCTTGTACAGCCCTCTCGCAGTGTCCGGAGCAAGTATGGTGGGTCTGACACACCGGTGTCAATGTGTTCTTTTTTCCATTTCCAGGAGTGTATATGAAGAAACTGCACTCTACATCTACAGAAACCAATGGAGCATATATTTTCGGCACCCATAAAGAAAGTTGAGTCAACGTTGCAAAGGTTTCCACATATGGATTGTTCTTCAAATTTAATTCGAATTTATGTTTAGTAATTCCATCAAGGCTGTCCCTAACATTCATCAACTTCTTCCGCCGTTCCTTCTTCTCCCTACCTTCTTTTTCCTAACTCTGAATTACATCAGGAAAATACTTGTAGCAAAAAGTTCCAACTCAAGGTCTTTGTTGTTGACGAATTGTTGGGCCTGCTTGGTGGTTGCTACGTCCGTTGACTCTAGGGCACTTACGAAGTGTTTGATTTTTTCATAGTTTTCACACAAGAAAAGTGCACATCTTATCCAAGTATCCCACCTTGTGATGACATGAAACTGTGGAAGATGGAGCCCTGTCATTTCTTGATTTAAAACTTGACGACTGGGAGCCTTTACTAGAATCTTCTTCAGAGCAGCAATGAAGTCATTCATCCTACACGAATTCTCCCTCATACTTTCTCAAACTCTGTGTAGACCAGGTGCAATACATGTCGTATGGCTGAGGTTGAAGTACACGCTCTTCTACTGTTGGAAAGCCAACAGCATGTAGCGTACTTGATCAGTCACCACAAGCCTGACATTTTCGTATAGTATGTTTACTGGCCACACCTTCATACATGAGTCATTAAATGATTGTATTAACGTGCAGGCATTTGTATTCTAGAGCTAGTACATTTTTTAAAAAAATCTTAGATTTTAGCCGTTTACCAAACAATGGAAAAACCAACACATTCAAAATACAGTATATCTTTGCGGCGCATCAGTAGTTTCATCTAAAACGAATCCCATTACATGTTTGCCGACCGCCTTTTCTATTTTCTCTAAAACGTTCTGATTAATTGGCTGTACACAAGTTTCTCTCAGAATGCTCTCATTCGGTATTGACCTTGCTGTGTACTTCTCAAAGAAATGATTTGAATACAGGACTGTTTACCTTGTCGACTGGAATTCCTGATTGAATGAATGCTGCGGCAAGATCTGCACTAAACTCATTCGGTGACAGCTGCTTTTCAGATCCAGAAGCGAAGGCGTCCATCATAATAGTTTCCTTAGATTTCCACTTGCGAAGTTCGATGTTCTTTAAATGTTTGCACTGGTTTATTCTGTTTCTTTGATACTTGTCATCGATTGCAATATTAACTTTTAAGACAGCACATCGCAGAATGATGCCAGTTTCAATAAACGGAACCTTGAAAGAGCACACAACTTCACCTTCTTAATTTCTCGCATGATGATATAGTAAAAAATCCGTTCTGTTTAAACACTAACATGACGAGCAAGACAGTACACAGTCGATATATAGATAAATTCGTATCAGCACTAACTGAATTTAGATTTCAACTGTTGCAGCAGTGTTGTTTAAATTTTGTTTGATTTTACAGCTGCAAGTTGACCATTTTTACCGAGGCGGACTTTTGTTGTTTATGTTGGGCATTGTTTCTGGGATTATGAATAATTATTGGTCTTCCCATGAATTATATTTTAATATTTATTGACCATTTTAACTTTTGATTAAACAAAATCTTAAAATCCCTTTCAAGAGCAGAAAAAAATTCTGTCGAATCTATTAAAAACGCGGGTAAAAATTGGCAAGGTGCTTAAGCATGAAAGAAAAGAGAAAAGACGGTAAATGTACTAATCTCCAATACCAGAACTGGATATTCCCTCCCAAATATTTCCTGGGGTCACCTCTGCCTCACCAATTAGCCTGGTAACTGCCTGAAAAGAAATGGATTCTTCATTCTTTTTTTATATTTTTTTTACTAAACTGCGATCTTCTTCAAAACTAACTATTTATTAGCTTAAAAATACACGAGTACTCACAGAATCATAGCACATTTCAGTCTAATTGCTCAAAACCAGCTATAAATATAATATCGCCACTTGAACTGTGACTTTTTTTCTGTTGCCACTTGCCCCGACTGAAGTGAGCTCTTGTGCGATGTTAGGATGGAGTGCCAATTAGAATTTTCGTCTTTGCTGGGCTACCCCACTGTGTTGTCTTCATTTCCTTTCTCAGAAAATTCTGCTAGTTTTTCTCGGTTCAGCATAGAATGTTTACAAACAAGTTCACTTGCCGTCTTCCTAGTTTCTACTAGTGACTGCTCACAAGTACCAATGCCACTGCGTATGCGATGAAAAACATCAACTTAGGAAACTGACCAGGCACGGGCATGTCGCGCCCACCTCAGCTACTTCATTTCTTTTCCCAAGCAGCACGACGTCATCGATATTGCGCCCAAATTCAATGGAGGAACCACCAGCTGCAGCCAGCCACATAGAAACTGCAAAGCAACATTCTTGTTTTTATACCTTCCTTTTCTCTCTGTTTTTAGGGTTCTGTGCCTCAGTCTGTAAAAACGAAACCATTATAGGATCGCCTTGTTATTATCTGTTTGCTCGGCTGTTAAGAACGATTTTTCTCAGTAATGTGTAGATGTATCAATTTCAAATTGATGTCTCGTAGTCCGCAGCTCGTGGTCGTGCGGTAGCGTTCTCGCTTCCCGCGCCCGGGTTCCCGGGTTCGATTCCCGGCGGGGTCAGGGATTTTCTCTGCCTCGTGATGACTGGGTGTTGTGTGATGTCCTTAGGTTAGTTAGGTTTAAGTAGTTCTCAGTTCTAGGGGACTGATGACCATAGCTGTTAAGTCCCATAGTGCTCAGAGCCATTTGAACCATTATGTTACGTATTAAGGTCTATGACTCCTTGGCTGTGTAAACATTTTAAACTTCTAAGTCAGTTCATTCATAAGATGAGCTCTTTATGTCACATATTTTAACGGTCGAGAATACACCCATAAAATCCTATAGGGTATTTCCTGTTGACATAAAAACCATGAAATTTGGCACGAAGCAAAGTTATACACTACAAATAAACGAAAACATATTAAAATGGTTAATTTGTAATTACATGGAAAGAAAAAATATTTTTGTCATTTTTAAACGTCGTCTGTTTGTCTGTCCGGCCGTTAAAAACTTTTCTCTCTGGAGCAGTTTGGTGTATCAAGTTTTACGTCTATGGTGCAGCGTAAAAAGTGTAAGCTTCGAAGTCAATGTAATTGAAAGTTACGGTCGTCTGTTAAGGCATCTTTTTCACAGAGACGGGTAGAGGTATCAAGTTGAAATGTATGCCACATACTGAGGTCTACGGTCCCTTAGGTGTGTAAAAAATTTAAGCATTTAAATCAGTGCAACCAATTATGTCACATATTTCGATACTCGCGAACTCATCCATCGAAACGTATAGACGAAATACTTGTATACACAATTAAGTTGGTACGGAACCCTCACAGCGCGAAACCTACTCGCAGTTGTGCGGTTTTTTTCTTGTTTTCCTTTCTCTTCCTTCAGTGGGTCGAATCTGGAAAATCAGCTTTCCAGGCTAGAAAATGAATCGTATAGGGGCTAGTCAAATGAAAATGAGACAGATGGAAAAAAGTAAGTGAACTGTTAATTATTTGAAAAGTAATCACCATAACGGTTAATACATTTATCTCAGTGCCTTCACGGAAAACTGTTTGCGTTTGCGTGCGGGACCATGATTGTCCCAGCCGTGCACCTCTTCTTCCGAAGGAAATCAACGGCCACGAATGTTTTTCTTCAGGGTTCGAAGAACATGGATATCGCATGGGGAGAGATTAGGACTACACTACTGGCCATTAAAATTGCTACACCAAGAAGAAATGCAGATGATAAACGGGTATTCATTGGACAAATATATTATACTAGAACTGACATGTGATTACATTTTCACGCAATTTGGGTACATAGATCCTGAGAAATCAGTACCCAGAACAACCACCTCTGACCGTAATAACGGTCTTGATACGCCTGGGCATTGAGTCAAACAGAGATTGGATCGTGTGTACAGGTACATCTGCCCATGCAACTTCAACACGATACCACAGTTCATCAAGAGTAGTGACTGGCGTATTGTGACGAGCCAGTTGCTCGGCCACCATCGACCAGACGTTTTCAGTTGGTGAGAGATTTGGAGAATGTGCTGGCCAGGGCAGCAGTCGAACATTTTCTGTATTGCGGTCGTGCATCATCCTGCTGAAATGTAGGGTTTCGCAGGGATCGAATGAAGGGTAGAGCCACGGGTCGTAACACATCTGAAATGTAACGTCCACTGTTCAAAGTGCCGTTAATGCGAACAAGAAGTGACCGAGTCGTGTAGCCAGTGGCACCCCATACCATCACGCCAGGTGATACGCCAGTATGGCGATGACGAATACACGCTTCCAACGTGAGTTCACCGCGATGTCGCCAAACACGGATGCGATGATCATGATGCTGTAAACAGAACCTGGATTCATCCGAAAAAATGACGCTTTGCCATTCGTGCACCCAGGTTCGTCTTAAGTACACCATCGTAGGCGCTCCTGTCTTTGATGCAGCGTCAAGGGTAAACGCAGCCATGGTCTCCGAGCTGATAGTCCATGCTGCTGCAAACGTCGTCGAACTGTTCGTACAGATGGTTGTTGTCTTGCAAACGTCCCCGTCTGTTGACTCAGGGCTCGAGACGTGGCTGCACGATCCCTTACAGCCATGGGGATAAGATGCCTGTCATCTCGACTGCTAGTGATACGAGGCCGTTGCGATCCATCACGGCGTTCCGCATTACCCTCCTGAACCCACCTATTCCATATTCTGCTAACAGTCATTGGATCTCGACCAACGCGAGCAGCAATGTCGCGATACGATAAACCGCAATCGCGATAGGCTACAATCCGACCTTTATCAAAGTCGGAAACGTGATGGTACGCATTTCTCCTTCTTACACGAGGCATCACAACAACGTTTCACTAGGCACCGCCGGTCAACTGCTGTTTGTGTATGAGAAATCGGTTGGAAACTTTCCTCATGTTAGCACGTTGTAGGTGTCGCCACCGGCGCCAACCTTGTGTGAATGCTCTGAAAAGCTAATCATTTGCTTATCACAGCATCTTCTTCCTGTCGGTTAAATTTCTCGGCTGTGGCACATCATCTTCGTGGTGTAGCAATTTTAATGGCCAGTAGTGTATCTGGAAAGTCTTAAGGGTTTTCCACTGAAACGTCTGCATCGAAGTCAAAACAACAGGCACCCAGCTCTGGGAAAGTCATGATGGCCTTTGTGTTTGAGTGGATGGGCCTGTTGCTCAATGACTTGCTTAAACACGGCGTCACAATTAAAGCACAGCGGCACGTGGACACTTCGCAAAAATCGAAGAGCGCCGTCAAGTGTAAACGTCCAGGAATGTTGACGGACGACATCATTCTGCAGGATAATGCACGTACCCGTTGCCAACGTCTTCGAAGCCCTTACACATCCTTCCTACAGCCCCGATCTCTCCGCATGCTATGTCCATATATTTTGGAGTCCTGAACAAAAACATTCGTGGCCGTCGATTTGCTTCTGACGAGCAGGTGCACGCTTGGGTTAATCATGGCTCCGTAGGCACCCGGAAACATTTATTCCATGAAGGCAATTACCGTCTTTTCTAAAAGAACAGTTATGGTGATTACTTTTGAAATGATGAACACTTTTACTCACTGCGTGGCAATGCAGGCTTTCTTGACGAATTTCGATGGAGAAGTCTTCTTGTGTTATTAGCCGGGTCAAGGCGCCGTTCTGCAGAACGACGCCTTGACTCAGCTGGTAATACAAGAAGGCTACGTCAGTTTACTTACTTCCACCTCTCTCGTGTTCATTTGCCTGCCCCTTATATTACAGAAGAAAGGAAGGGCACGGTGAAGTGTGTGACGGCGTGGTGTTGCAGAGACGCGCGGCCTGAAGGACCCGGGGCAGGTGGAGAACCTGCAGGACCAGGCGCAGGTGATGCTGGGCCAGCACACGCGCGGGCAGCACCCCGGGCACCCGCCGCGCTTCGGCCGCCTGCTGTTGATGCTGCCGCTGCTGCGATCCGTGTCCACGGCGCGCATCGAGCAGATCTTCTTCCAGCGCACCATCGGCAACACGCCCATGGAGAAGGTGCTCTGCGACATGTACAAGAACTAGGCCGCCGCCGCCGTCTGCCCCAACAGTGCTTTCTTCTGTCGCGCGGCGAGACGGAGTCACATGTAGTCGCGAATCATCCGTTCCTTCGGAGCGAGAACTTGACAGCATTTTCCTCGAAGGCATCAGATTTACATTGACCATACCCCTCTCCAGAAGCATCTCACGTCTCACAAACTCATTTCTCTTCATAGTACCTCGAATCAGGAACGAAATCTTGGATACATTGACCAGCACAGGTTCTCATCCCCTACAGTCCTATTTAAATCAGTTGGCATTTGACAGCGAAGGCGATGGACTATACTCACTGTGTTGCCCAAAGCGTTGTGCCTGTTATTTCTCAAGTTCTAAGCTTCCCCTACGTGAAACTTAGCATATTTCAAATAAAAAAAAATACGTCCGACCCTAATCAAAATTAAGAACAAATTTTTGACGTATTTGAGAACACTATACACATCATACGCGAATTTCAGAATTTTCTTGTGATTTTTGTGCGAGACGGAGACTTTAAACATCACATTTATTACGAGTTACATATTGAACAAATTGCAGAAATCACCGTTCTCCGAAGCTTATACAGCGTGTAACTAAATTCGCTTTGTAGACTTTGAGCACACTTCCCTTACACCAAAACAAGAAAAAATAATCTAGTAAACGTGGCTTCTAAAATGCCTACCTAAGCTATCGGCATTTGTTGACCTTCGATACTATAAAGCACATCTCTTCTACTGCAAGTAATTTGATTTCCGTCTGTTGGGAGGACCTAGTACGGACCAAATCAAGAAAAAAATGTCCAGTAAACATAGGTTCTACACCGCACACTTAAAGAGCTATGAACACTTTTTTCAATACAAGAGATGTGTTCCACAATAGCCAAGACGAGTAAGTGCTCATAGCTCTTAAAGCACGTATTTTACAGCTCATGTTTACGGATACTTTTTGAGGTTTTGGTCCATGCTGACTCATTCTAAACTATTGAAAGCAAAGACCTTCATGTTGGAGAGACGTGTTTCACAGTATCGAAGACGAACAAGTGCTCGTATCTCTTAAGGTATGCATTTTAGAGCCAATATTTAGTGGACATTTATTTCTTGTTTTGCTATAAGAAACGTGTTTTCAAAGTCTGTAATGTGAATTTCATTACACCTTGTACATATATAAAACACAGAGCGATACGAAATGTTGATAAGATCCGATGGTAAGAGAGATATTTTAGAAATCAATTAAATAAAATCTTGTTCCAGTCCAAGCAGTAGTTTTCGGGAAATGAAGTTTAAAAGAAATATGTTTTGAAACTAGTATTTCTTAAATGTTTCATGCGAGTAGGTGACGCCTTACTACTCGTGAATTTTCGTGAGCGTGTACACCAGATAGCGCTGAAATGTATTTCATGCTTCCTCTCCTTTGGTGTACAGGGCACATGATAATGGACTGAAGCCTGAAACTGGCTGTAATGAAGTATTTCTTTTAGCAGCTATTGGTGGTGAACTGCGGCGTTTCCTACAGTTTAAAATAGTTTCCCGGGCGGAAAAATTTCATCCGTTTCAGAAAAAATTATCATGACTCTTTACCTAATAAGCATTAACATCAGATGTTTGCCACCCTTTCAGAGTTTCCGCTTGATCTTTGTACGAGATAGAGACCTGAAGAACAATTTAAATCGTGGGAACTCTGTGTTCCCTGCCAGTAGACAGTAGTCGACGCAACAACATAGCAACTTCTGTCCTTAAATGTCAGATGCCAATTAATTTAAATTATACTATAAGATAACTCTAAAACATAGCAATAAAGCACTCGTACCACGTGAACTACAGACAAATCTGCGCAATTCTTCTTTTCCTCCTCGAAGAAATATCTCAGAGCCCAAGCTGAAAATTTTTGACATACCCAAAGACAGCTTCCCAACATCACCATCGTTGATTTTAGTGGTTGAGACAAAGAAAATAAGAAGCCCCTTTTGCTCTCCTACTACTGGCTGGAGTTGTCTCAAACCACTTATTTCCTTTACACTTACGCTACCCATTAACTTCACCTATTACACTGTGTCTTTCTTTTTCTGCATTTCAATCTGTGGGAAACATAGCACAAAAATAAATGTAAAATTCAGTTTTTCACCACGAATAGCTACAAGCGTACGAGATCTTTCCTATTTTGAGTATCCATTTGATAAATAATGTATAACAACAAATATTCACTGTCGCCATTAATTACTGGTGAGGTGTCTGCGACAGGTATTGTTCGGCTACTTCTTAATCCAACACTTCATGTCATTGTTTGATAAAAAGTAAGAAAATATATTGAAAAATCGGTGATTCTCGATGAACGTTAAAAATAAGCGTTCATTGTACACTCGCTCAGCCAATTAGTGATGATTTTCTTCTGGACTGCAACGCATTTCAGAGAAAAATCTCGCTCTCTGTAGGTTAAAACATGAGCGTAAAAGATTATCTGTTGGTCAGAATTATTCTCACAAGCTTTCAGAACAACTGAGAATTTCAGCAGCATGAATAACTAAGGCTTTTACCTATTTCTTTCATTGTCCATTCTAATTTTTAAGAATTCAGTGGCTGACAACAAAATTACAGACAGTAATTTCCCATACTTGTTCAAGAAACTTTGTTTCTAATTTCGTGTTTCATCCATATGTTGGTCTGGAGCATATGATTTACCAAGAAGATCTGCGCAAAGATGCAAACATGATTTCCACAAACTTTGTCATCCTGCAGGTGATGGCCAACGCTAGCATATGTCAATGAAAAACTGCTGAGTTTCAAGGGCTGTTGTTACTAATGCAGAGTCCTCAGCGGCTGAAGTCGATTACTACAAAACCATGACGGGCCCTAACGCATGGTTTCGGTCGTGGTGCTCCTACATCCTGTACCGAGATTTATCTCTTTTCACCTTCCATGGCATTTGATTATGATGAAGTGCTAAATATGCGCACGCCTCACTGTCGTTCCTAGTACAAAACTGAAAACATTGTCGCCATACCAATTGTTTCTATTGCAGAAATGAGGTCGTGAGTTATTCTCTACAGCACAAAGTGAAAATCTCATAAATTATTCATGGTTCTTAGGCAGTTAACGTATGTTACCAAGCAAGATATTTTATATTATGTGTAGTTAACTACATTTTCTGGTTCATCATTTTCTCATTTTCGATTAATAATTAACGAACTGGACTCTGGTTTTACTCCTTGTTTGGGCTGTCAGTGGCGTAGAGTATAAACAGTGCACGAAGGCCCCGTACAGAAGGCAGGAACGCTTTGGTGAAGTGCTTGATTTTGATCTTCCGCGAGTGTCAAGTGCTTGTGCTAGGGACAGAGAGTCCCGTGAACCTTCCAGTGGCGCTAGTGTAGCATAGGAAGCCGACTTTATCAGCATCTTTGATGTACAACAATTTTTGGATACAAGCGAGCATTTCTCTTTATGTAATATAGATCTTTTGCATTCGACGCACATATTTAAAAATGTTTCCGGGAGTTTTAGTACTGTAATTCACAATATCGTACGACATTTTTCATTACACAGATTTTCTGTAATTCTTTTAGGAATACTCTGACGTGAGCAATGTGTTTAGCTGCACTGCATGCAAATTTCAGACGACTGTATCATCTGTAAATAACATTTATGTCGATTTTTGTCACTGTGAATCACTGTACCTCAAAAATAGAATCTCCGGCTTAAATTTCTGTATGTGCTATCTTTTGTATTTAAATTTTAATAAAGTGTTATATTTATCACGTTTCGGTTATGTCATTAACCTTACCTTCCTATGCAACTGAATATTGCCCTTGGACATGGTACGAGTGTTGCACTTCCAAGTTAACTTTAATACGACACAAAAATTATTATACACGGGATACATAAGACACTTGCATACGTTATGTGCGTTCTCGTGTTTTGTTTTATTTCAAATGAGTCCTGGCAATGGCAAAAATAACCAGGTAGAAAATCCAGAAACATAAGGCAAAACTACATTGCAGTTTCTGTTCACAAAGGACCTGAAATTTTTAGCATTTGTACACTTTGTTTTCGTGAATACAAAAATATTGATCACTCTGTCATTCAAAGTTATAATTTACCAAAAGCTACGAAACAAAGAAAACAACCGAGTGATCAGTAAAAACTTTAAGTATCATTAAAGATTTACAGGTATGATAGTTAAAGAACTTTGAACTGAGCGGAGTGAGACATAATCAACAATTTTTAGGGTTTTCGCCACTTGCACACCCTACAACAACAAAAAATGAAAGATATTCAACTTTACGGTAATCACATTTTCGAGAGGGTATTCACTTTAACACTTTGTCTCATTTTGTTGTTTGCCACAACCTGTTAACAGTGACGATTTTCTTCCGACTAAGGCCAAAATTAAGAGACCATGGGAGATTAGATGTGCTGTTGGTTAGCCCAATACAAAGTAAAGACAACGTCCTTCTTGTACCTTAACTACAAGCCCGTGATAGTGATCAGAGAACGGAAACGAATATTGTAATGCTTGGGAGTTGTTTGTTTTAGCCAAGCTTGTAAGTGCGTTGGTTGTCCGATATCCACTGGAAACAGATGGATTTGTGGAGACATTTGTATCTCGTAAAATGTCTTACGATGTCCTGCACTAGAGGGCCCGCAGCTTATCCCGAAGTTGTTATACGAGGAAGAACAGAGCAAGCATGGGATCGATACTTATCACTATTCTGTTCACTTTTAACTCTGTTCTTCCTTCAAAATCTTCATACGGGAAGATCACATGTGAGAAGCTCTCAGAATCTGGCCTCTAATTCACCTTAGTAAGAACTGCAGAATCATTTAAGTAAACCCAATCGTTATGTAAACTACCAGAACTTTTTTTAATAACAGTCGTCATCTTACCTGTACGTAATTGAAATCGTCACTGCGTTTCCTATGAAGCGAAAATTGCTTTTAAACAGCAATAAGAAACATCAACGTAATTCCATTACAAAACAATAACGTTCCCAGAAATTAGTAACTACCTGTGTCATCTCCAATTATTGAAAATAAACATCTTATCAAAACAGAGCCAACTGTTACAAACATAACTGAAAATATCAGTATACGCACCTATCAGCAATAGCAGGCGCGTTATATATCTCAACAACAGCTATAACTTAACAGATCTTACTTCAAAAATTATCCTATAAAAAGGCATTAATGAAATACTCAAAATCTATGACCAAATAAAAATTTTTAGAATGATCCAAACGCACACATAGTCAACGGAACAATAAATAAGACATCAAGAAAAATATTACATTTAATACATCATGAAAGTTTGCAATTTGGTGTTTCTGTTACTGAGTCAAACAACAATCGAGAGTATTCTGAAGTTAATTATCACTTCTCGGAGATAGAATGAAAAGGTTTATATACTTCTGCTGTCCGTATGACTTAAGTGTCTTCATAGATTATCAAGGAAAAAGGTTGCTGTTTCTGTCACACTCGATAATGAAACACAGCACACTCCTTGATGGGCGCTTTGAATTTTACGCAATTTCCTATCTCAACGTTAATATGTAATGCAGAAATTCCTCCTCATATTTACGTTTTTGCTACACGTTATTTGTTGTCTGTGCTGAAGATAAAGATCTCAGCGCATAATCAGTTTTTAGATAGCAATCGGAAAATTCACGTCAACACTTACGTAGCATTAAGCAACGACTTTCAATTAAATTCGACAAAGTACATCACTATGTATCGTACATGTTGAAATTATTATCTCGAAGGGTCTTTTTACCACAAAAATACTTAGCTCCGAATCCGTGTTTTTGGTACTTTCTCCGACATATGAACGGACTACAAAACAGTTTCGTAAGTTTGCATAGATCTAAGACTCCCCCAGCAGGGGACTATGGCATGTGACATGTACGTAATTGTTCATCCATGAAGAATTGCGTCTGCACAGCAGCAAACTCCAGGAACTTCTACCGCCATGCCAAGCTTCGACAACAATATTTCTGTAGCGCCTCTACTCACGTTTCCAGTGCATGTGCCTCCAAACGACTTAGTCAGGCCGAAGTCTCTGATGGATGACTACCAACCTAAGAACAAATCTATAAGTACATTTTATGATCCTAACTTGATCTCTGTAGTATTAGTCATACAAATCATTACGACTTATATTTACATTGCAGTTCACACATTTAATAATAGTACAAATTCTTAAGAAATAACAAGGAATTAAGTAGTAGATTTATGGCCAGATAGCAATGTAGTTGGCCAATGCCTCTTGCATATGGTATTTTTAAGTAGCAGATGCCAGACTGAAACACTATGCCGTAGTGTTATCAATGAATACGTAGTGATAACTGAAAATTTGTGCCAGTCTGATTCGAACAGGGATTTCCTGATAACCGCAAGCAGTTGGGTTGTTTGGGGAAAGAGACCAAACAGCGAGGTCATCGGTCTCATCGGATTAGGGAAGGACGGGGACGACGTCGGCCGTGCTCTTTGAAAGGAACCGCCCCGGAATTTGCCTGGAGCGATTTAGGGAAATCACGGAAAGCCTAAATTAAGATGGCCGGACGCGGGATTGAACCGTCGTCCTCCCGAATGCGAGTCCAGTGTGCTAACCACTGCGCCACCTCGCTCGGTCAGCAAACAGTCATCTTTAACTATTTCCTGTATCTTATGGAGGGGGTCTACATTATCCCCGTACAGCGCTGCCTTCGCTCGCCAAAATCACCTTCATCGGTGTTGGCTGCTTCTGCCAAGGAACCAATTTCCAGCGGAGTACACGCAACAACAAAAAAGAACTACGCTCCACGACAGAATTATCCGAAGGGGACGAAATCGTTAGATATGATGTACATGTACAGATGTACAGACAAACAGATGATTTCAATTTCAGAAAAAATGGATGATTTATTCAAGAGAAAGTGCCTCAGAAACTGAGCAAGTCAATATCGCGTTGGTCTACATCTGGCGCTTATGCAAGCAGTTATTCGGCTTGTCATTGATTGATTCAGTTGTTGGAGGTCCTCCTGGGGGCTACAGCGCCAAATTCTGTGCAATTGGCGCGTTATATCGTCAGAATCCCGAGCTGATTGGACGGTCCTGCCCATAATGTTCCAAAGGTTGTCCACTGGGAAGGGATCCGTTGACCTTGCCGACCAAAGTAGGGTTTGGCAAACACGAAGACAAGCAATAGCAACTCTCGTAGTGTGGGTACGGGCTTTACCTTTCTGATTTGTAAGCCCAGGATCACTTGCAATGAAGAGCAACAAAATGTGGCATCGTCAACGTACCGCTGTACCGTAAAGGTGCCGCGGATGACAACCAAAGGGATTTTCTATGAAAACAAATGGTACCACAGACCATCACTTCTGCTTGTCGGACCGTATGGAGGGGACAATCGGGATGGCATCCCGCTGCTGTCCGGGGAGTCTCCAGACACGTCTTCGTCGGTCATCGAAGCGGGACTCATCATTGAAGACAATTCTACTCCAGTCAATGAGACTCCAGGCCGAAGATGTATATGGAAACGCCCCGGACTGCGATGGATACCCCGTCTTATTGTCGCCCGCCATGCGAACCGACAATCAGGAGCGATGGTCTGGTGTACCATTTCTTTTCTTAGTAGGATCCCTTTGGTTGTCATCCGCGGCACCCTAGCTGTACAGCGTTGCTTCAACGATATTCTACGCCTCGTTTTGTTGCCCCTCATGGCAAATCATCCTGAGCTTACAGTTCAGCAAGATGATGTCCGTCAACGCAAGGCGAGAGTTTCTACTGCTTGTCTTCTTCCTTCCCAAACCCTACTTTGGCCGGCGAGGTCACCGGGTCTCTCCCCAGTTGACCACTTCGGGATTCTGTCAATCTAAGGAGTCTATTGGACAGGATTTGGCACTATATCCCTCAGGAGGATATCCATCAACTCGGCAATCAATAACTGCAACCGAATAACTGCTTGTATAAGAGCCAGATGTGGACCAACGCGTTACTGATTTGCTCAATTTGTGAAGTACGTTATCTTGAATAAATCATACAATTTTTCTGAAATTGTAGTCATTTGTTCCTCTGTACATGTGCATCACATCTACCGATTTCGTCCCATTCGGTTAATTCCATCGGGTTGCGTCGTTTTTATCCTTGTCTTAAAGCGTATTTGCCTACGTTATTTAAGACTAAATTGTTAATCGTGTCATATGTTGCAAATAAAATTAATTGGAAATATAAAATCTTTTGAGTATTAGGGTACGTCATTACAAAATATTGAAACAACTGAAATGCGGCCTTTCAACCGACTTTACAGTGGTCTTCTTCAGGGCGACTAACTTAGTCGAAACGTCGGCATTTTAGTGTCTTATAATGATACACCCCAATACGAAAAATGATTTTATTCAAATTGATAATGGCCTTGGAAACCTACGATCTTAAATTAAGAAAATAAATGAACTTTCTCTACCCTGAAAAGCTGAATCCTTCTCTTTCTAAAGGAGAAAGACCATTTATTCTTATACAAATCATTAGGTTACCCGAGCACGCCTCTAAGTCTGACTCAAACTTTCATTGTTACGTACGTTTCCGAGAAGGACTTTAGTAGCGAAACAAATTCTACAAAAAGTAGAAGTGCGGACAGCTTTCACAGATTTAATAAAAAAAAGTAGCATGGGCCTCTCGTTTATGCGTAAAAAACTTGGAATGAAAATAGAAAACACGGAGAAAAGGTAGCCTTTAATAGCGCACGATTCAAATTATAGGTCACAAGTGACAACTACATCGAAACCTGAGTAATCCTGTAATTACCGTGCCTGCAGCCTACCATCTAGTTAACAGAGCACGAAAAGATAATTATAAGTGCACTTCATGGTTCAGACAAAAGGTGAATAGGTAATCATGAATACCACAGAAGAAATAACGCAGCTATCATAACGTCGTCAGTTTAATGCGATTACGGTTTAGAAGAGACCACCATCTAATAACTGTCTTAAAGTATATGGAAACATGATTTAGTTTTGAATTCATAACTTCTATAAGTTATTAACAGTTCGTCTACTGTTTTACAAGTATAAAGTTCCTGGGGCATCACTGATTGTGGTATCCCCTGTGCATGGAGCCACAGGAAGCGGTACAGCTTTCTTCTTTCACACCAGTTAGATTTCTATCCGTTTTTGAAGCATGGGTGCAATGTGACGGTCTGACACTCCTCTCCTTTTCTCAATCGTCAGACATCAGGATTATTGTCAAAGAAGTCCACGAAGTTACATAGGCTGTAACATGACAAGGTTGGGACAGTTGTCAAGATAACACTTTACGTACTGTTTAATCGTAATAATACTGAACACAACAATATCAAGTTTTAGCTAGATCATTCTCTACAAAATTATTCTTACTACTACATCGCAAAGTTGGACAATATTACGACAAATCATCCGATTCCGGTTCTAAGTTCGGTACTATTTACGATGACAATAAAGTCTACGGAGAATGGTTAGTTTTTGTGACAAGCTGAGCAAAAGATTACTCAAGGTTGCTCGAGTTCACAGTGAACACAAGCTGGGGAACCAACAAGTATACGCCTCTGCCAGCGGTATTGACCTTAGCTACTATGAGCTGTCGGCTGTATGGCTGCTCTCGTCTCTAAAAGTCCTATAAAAGCTTATCAAAATCTTTACTGATTTTATCAGCAGAAACTGTCCTACGTTTCTCGTTAGGCAAGAAAACATGCACTCATCCCTAGTCTTGAAATATGGCGATATGCACGTGCGTGGATGGAGCAGCATACATGTTACAATGCCCTCTCAGTTTTCGCAAGAACAATTAACTACGTGGCTGTTTCGTTTCTCCGCTGTTGGAGCTCAACTACGCTACAGCTAATATCTAGCTGAATGTCAGCCGAAGTGAACGCAGTGTTCACACAAAACTCCTCCTTTGCGTCGTACAGAGCGTGATGCGCCCTGTTCTGCACTTGACGCTGGTTCAGGGGAGGGTCCTCGAAATTTTCGGTTTTGCGTCTCTCATAGCAAAACTGTCCCCCACCTGGGTCCTTTCGTACTCCAGGTAACAGATTTTTCAAACCAATAGGAGCATTCCTTTCATCTTGTGGAAACTCTCTCTGCCAATCGCAAAAGGCCTACCATCAAGCTGCATCGAAATTTCGGCACTTTACTCCTTCCTAGTTCATTTCAGCCAATCGGACAGTTTGTGCCTGCTCCACACACCTAAAAGTTACATGTGTACACCACGAGTGTACCACGCGCCTTTCACATGATGAAGTGCATCACTGGTCTGTTTGTGCCCATCTGGAAATTCCTCAACGCAGGTTTCTAAAGATTCTTTCCGTAGCACACAGCGCTGGCCCACTACCTGTTCTCCTCCATGCATCGCTCATTGCGTTCATTGTCCATCGCCACGGGTCGCCTTAAAATGTTTCGTTGTTCTCAGTCCACGGTGGCGCAACTCGTGTCTGCCCCCACACTAAAACGTTTCCTCCAGCAGCTTTTTTCACCTCTTGCTCATTGACATGCAGGATTTAGGTTCGGTGTGTTAATACCGTCGATTGAGTGTCATCCTTTTGCACTGAATACTGTACATTTCAATAGGCAAATCTGCTCATTATCGTCAAAGTATGTCAGGTGACATATTCATCTTCTCGTTACGATGTATAAAATCTCTCATGTAAGGTGCGAAATTGACATTCATTTAATCTGCCACCTTACAATGGTTTCAGTGTAGGTATTTGTGACAGATGTATTTGAAGCGTACCCTCGATTTTGTGTTGTTGTCGTAGATGATGATGGTTACAAAGAAGAGACATATTATTGTCTTAATGCTGCATCTTAATAGCCATCTCGGATGACTCATTTGTAACTCGAAAATACGTGTGCAATTCGTGTAATATAAAACAGTGTCAAGTAAGGTACCGGTTAAACAGTAACGCTCTTGGATTTGGTAGCTTCTAGCACCATTTGGTCTTACTTGATTACTGTTATTTTGAAGGAAATTAAGCATGAAATAGAAGTTCAGAATTATCAGGCGAATAACGACTGAAAATTAGTTGACAGTTTTTTATGAAGCTTGCTAAAATCTAAAGTTTGTAAATAAAAATGAAACGTCGGTAATTCTCGGGCATTGAAATTCGGTCAATTAGTTTTCACTCTGTCCATTCACCGGATAATGACTAAAAATGCACGCTTATAAATACATCTAAATTTTTATTTTCGTCTGCAGGAAGAAATGTTATGGTTAAATGTCCTGTCGATGATGTAATTAGAGAGGGATCCCCAGGTTGACCTGGGATAAGACAGGAAAGGAAATCGGTGGTAACCTATTCAAATGAATCGTCCAGGCATTTGCTTTAAGTGCTTTAGGGAAATCATGCAAAACCGAAGTCTTTATCAATGACCATCCGAATACGATACCGTTGTCGAACCACTGCGACACCTCATTCAAATCGTCTGCAGAAAGCTTTGTATGAAGAACTCTGAGGATGGCCGTACCAGTTGCTAGCCGGACTTACGCAAAAGACTCTTAGGCGTGCTGATCATCGCCAGTACAAGCTCCACTAACTCATGCAGATTCTGTGTAACAAATACATCGCAGTATGGCTTCCAAACTAGTTTACTGTTTACTCGTGACACTTCTATCCAGTCATTTGACAATAAGCGCTAACGTGGTGGTGTTCGATGTCGATCCAAACACTCATAAACATGAGAGCTGCAGTGTTGGATGGAGAGCGAGAGCGAGAGAGAGAGAGAGAGAGACCCTGTCGCCACCCTAAATGGAGCAGTTCGGTGGTGGCACATGACTGAGATGTCGTCAGGCCTTGAGTTGTCACTCGGCGTAACCGTCGAGTAATTGGCCGCAGTCAGACCGTTGATGCCTGACGCCTGGGACACTTGAGGTCACACAGATATGGGGCTCTTCAGCTGCCATCATATCGAGTGTATTTCATATACCTCTGTTGCCATAGTTAACTGCCGTGGTCAACAGGTTTTTGTTGATAGAGGTCGTCGTCGAATATACGAGTACATTATCTGATCAAAAGTATCTGGACACCTATTAGTGGGCATTAATACAGGATGAGTCCATCCTTCATCTTCATGACTTCATCTTTGCTGCGAACACTTTCAGTGAGTTGGAGGAATGGCAACCCATTTTTCCTCAAGAGCCGAAATAAGAGAAGGCAGTGATGATGGGCGCTGGTGCGTGCAACGAAGTCCAAGAACCATTGCCTCACAGTTGCTGCTTTATGATTATGACAGGGTGCGTTGTCATGCTGATACAAACAATCTTCGTCTCCCAACTGTTACTCTACTGGACGCAGTACAAAATGCCATAAAATGTATTCGTATACTTAAGCATTTAGTGCTCGCTTCAGCACAATAAGAGGATCACACCATAACCATGAAAAACATCCTGATACGCCAACACCACCTCCTCCGTGCTTAAGTGTTGGCACAACACGTGATGGCTGGTAACGATCTCCAGCACTCGCCTAACCCAAAGCCTTCCATCGGTTTGCCACAAAGTATAGCGCCATTCATCACTCCAAATAACTCGTTTCCAGTCATCCACTTGTCCAGTGGCGTCACGTAACTCCATCCGCACAGTCATTGTGTTAGCTGGACTGCTGGTAACACCTTGGAACTCGCGCGTGAGTCCTTCTGCTGAGTTCTTGTGATGTTATATTGGAACAAATAAGCCCTCGGTCACAAATATTAAGTAAAAATTGACCTGGTTTCGACGCTACTATGAGCGTCGTCTTCAGAATTAGACTAACTGTTCTAAAACATATTAGGTATATAGTACATTAATAAAATTAAAGTTTGTACTGACTGGAAAAGATGCAGTACTTGCAAGTCACATATTAAAAAAGATCTGAGCCGGAAAGGCGACGTCATGAACAGTTGTGAGATCGCGAGCCGCTAAGGGCTGCTCGTACTGTGAACAAGGGTTGCAACGAGACTCGTCAGCGTACAAAGTCACGTTTTCTGCCGAATGGGTGGCATCTAAAACTTCAAAGCTCTGTAGCGTCGTCAGATGATGTTTCTGCACATGAGACTCCATCCTCTATTTGTTCCTCGAGATACCATCTACAACACCTCGAATTTGTAATGGTTCAAATGGCTCTGAGCACTAAGGGACTTAACATCTGAGGTCATCAGTCCCCTAGAACTTAGAACAACTTAAACCTAACTAACCTAAGGACAGCACACACATCCATGTCCGAGGCAGGATTCGAACCTGCGACCGTAGCGGTCGCGCGGTTTCAGACTGAAGCGCCTAGAACCGCTCGGCCACACCGGGCGGCGCTCGAATTTTTAATAATATTTCTGGCACACAATATATGAGGAATAGGAGTGGACTCAAAACTGAACACTGTGGGACACCTTTTGTGATTTGTCACCAGTCTCTTAAATATTCTGCACTTACATTGTTTGAATTATTCAGCAGACCCTTCTAGATTCTGTTTGTTACGTATGATTCAAACCAGCTGTGCGTAAAGACACACTTCCATAGAACTTGAGTTTTTGTAACACAGTAATATGATCGAAAAAATCAAACGACTTGGAAAGATCACTAAAAACACCAATTGGCGACATTTTAATTTTGGAAGGCTTGTACTATTTGATGAGCAACTGTACAAACAGCATTCTCAGTCGAGCGATCAAACCGCCGCCGTGGAGGCAAGTCTGCAGGTAATAAGGTCTAAATGTGCTGTATGTGGTATTCTTAGTGCCAGTTGCCAAAAATCGTCGTCTGGCTTATCTCACACTGGTGGGCAACCTGCCTCGTACTGATGCTGGGTTACTGTGAATGATTTTTGTCTCCATCATTTCCGGCCACATGTCCATATGACGTTTATTGCTGCTTACCCTCTCAGGGATCGTTTCCCGCTGTTTGTCCCCAGTTAGAAAAACCGCCGTGTACAACGAACTACAGCCCACTGCTATGGTTCACGCGAACTATCCTGTCTAAAGTCGGTACGGTTAGGCTCGGTCATCTGTGAGCAAAGCAGAATATATTTAAGAGTTAGGAACGTCTAAACTAATACGTGCTGTTCAGTTAGAAAGTGAAAAAGGACAAGATTTTAGCTTATGTGACTGTCAGATGATTTATCGTGTGACTTTATTACACGCACGCATTCCTACACAACACTGTAGAAGTTAGTTTGCTATTTTCTCCGACGAAATATATTTATAATAAAATTATCTGGTATCAGTATAAGTTACCGATTCCATTATTTAGATGAACTAAATCCTCAGCCCGCTTCATTGGAGTTCCATACAGTGTCTTATCAAAAGCAACGAACTCAAGACATGCGTACTACTTCTCTGGTGGGACAACAACAGCACATGAAGACGCCAGGCTGGTGGAGCTATTAGAACTTCAGCATATTGTTCTGATGTGGGAAGATACAGCTAGGCTCCTCACACTTTCTGCTACGTCAGTACAAATGGTAACAGTTGCGTGCGATCTGTGTTAAAACAGAGAAGGGAATAGCACTTTGTTTCCATAGTCAGGAACGATTCTTTAGACATACATTTAATCTCTGCTGGGAAACGGTGTACTATTTATTCTGTACGAGACCTTGGTCGTAGAAGTTTGCTGTTCAGGACACATTCCGCCTCTAAAATCACATCGTCCTCAGTCTGTAAATGCGTCACGCAATGATTTGTTCACCCGCGGGAAGGAGAAGTGACCTGGTGCCATATCAGGAGAATACAGGAGTGAGGGAAAATTCGGTAGTCCAAAGAAGCAGCAAGTGAGACTGTGTCATGTTCAAAATGAGCTGGGTGGTCGCCGTGGAGAAAAAACATACACCTAGACAGATTTCTACGATGCTTCGTCTTGACAGCATCCCTCAACCTTGTCAAAAGATTTCGGCAGTGCGCTCCTGTGACGGTCTGCCCCTTACGAGCATAATCTGTCAGCGTTATCGAGGCACCCCCAAAAAACTCTCAGCATCAACTTGCCCGATGATGGCTGAATCTTCGCTTTTGTAGGTGGTGGTGAATTTACGTATTTCCACATCTCGGCGTCACTGTGATTCATCCGGCACTCCTCGACCATGCTGTTAGACGGCTTAAAACGTCATCTAGATTGACCTGCAAGAGCTGCAACAGTTCCGCTGTAGCCTCGGTTCGGGAGACTTTTTGAATGGGTGTGAGCAGTCACGGAACCCAGCGGTAGGAGACATCTATTGTGTTCAAAATGTCGTGCAAGAGGTTGAAAACTGAGTCATGACTCCTGGATTGTAGTACGCCGGTCATTGAACACCACGCCCCTGATCTCCACACAGAAAAAGCCTTCTACTTCTTTCTGCGTCACTCAAACTTGTAGGACGGTTGACGACAGAGCAAGCATCTACACCACACAGTGTCATATAATGGTTCTTTTCATCGTGCAGGTCCATCATATCAGCAAGGATTTTTGCAGCATTGCTCCCCTTCAAATGCAGAAAACGAGTCACCGCACGATACTCTGTCAATAGGATGCACCACTTTGTTTCGGCTGCTCTAGCGGCGTGCTGCGATACTATGGTGCGGGGATTTTGATGTGTATTAGACTAGACACACACATTCAACAAACAAACAAAATAAGCGCGTAACTTTAGTTTTTTCGTAGCGATAATCAAACCTTTATGACTAGCCCTTGCACAACCACCTCCTCGATCTCAGGTACGTCAGCAGCACGTCACAGTGCACAAAGTTTGGCATAGGTGGAAGAAAAACGTCACTGGACCATCGAATCGCGGAGAAAGTATGCCCGGAGAACCGCTGTACATATTGCTAAATGCCGATGGCAGCATACGAAATGTGTCGAAAACGACGCGCAATTTATTCAACTTCCCAATAGACCATCGTTTAAGCAGGTAGAGGAGGCATTCTCGTGCGGCGTTGTTTACTTGAAATAAAACGAGGCCCTTGCTACGCCTGCCAACACCAGCAGTGGATACAAGAACCGGCTGCTCTTTCGTGTACACGTTCTTCTTTGCCTATACCACCCTGTATACAATGAGCCACTAAGACGAAATTTTGGTCATTGTTAGTTTCTCGAAAACAGGTTATAAGATGAACATCTTGTAAATGAGGCGTAGAAACAGAAGTACACCTTGAAGGTGTACTTCTGTTTCTGCGTTACTCTAGATCGACCTCTGAATTGATAATGAGAGACTTTGCAAATGAGAGACTTTTCCCATACACACACGCATCCACGTAGAGAGGTGACAACGACCATTTCGTTCAGCCTTACAAAGAAAGCGATGTGAGATGGTTAAATAATTTAAAATCCAAGTACAGATTAGGATTGTAACAGAGATGACAAATCAAATGACTGTAATTACGGATGGATTGCATGCGTATTTGTAACAATCACGTCTGTAAACGAACTGCAAGTCTTCATTAACAGCCTTCGGCAAATTGTAAATGTGCGATGGGCGGAAGTAATATCTAATAATGAATTGTGGGAGAGCAAACCACCGACCAGTCCGTGTGCAGATAAAGGAAAGGTAATGGAGATGGATTGATCACACAATGCGCAAACAACATGGAGTTTTTGAAATGACAGAACTGAATTGGAACCAACAAGAACATAGACGCAGTCGCCACGAAAAAGACCTGGAAAAGAACGATGGAAGAAGAAGCTCTGAAACTGGTAAAACATGGAATGAAGTGAAATGTTTGGCTGCCAACAAAACGAGATGGAAGGTCTTTGTTGCTGCCCTATGATCCATCAGGAACAGCAGGTAATAAGTCAAGTAAGACAAGCATGTATAATTAATGAGCTGACAAATTTTATAGGAAATTTTCACTCTTATACTTAATTCTCACAGCAGTTCTGAAGCGATCGATGCTTTCTATTATATTTCCCATAAAAATGTAGTCAGGATAAAGATGAGTTGTTAAATTGCATTGCGCCTCAGAATACTTATTGTTCTGAGCTGGGAATATCACAAAGGCTGCAGTGGGAGTGAAAATGATTTGTTTGGTTTTCAGTTAAGAGATGATTTGAGCAAACTCCCACTGTAGCGGATTCTGCACGTATTCTGTTATTTTTTCCGTTATGATGAAAACTGGCCTAGAGATCGGTGCAGGACAACGATAGGTTGGGTGATGGTTGACCGTGTTCAAGTGTAGCATAATGCGATGAAATATATCGCAGCACACAGCAACAGTATTCGGACTTCGTATTGCAAACAATTTAGACTATAGATTCTAAGAGAAATGGTACACACGTATGGTAGCGCGCTGATAGTGCGTAATCGTCAAAGCCACAAACTTTCGCTTCCCGGCGGAATTCCGCAGCTGAACCACGTAACAAGCTTGTACAGACATTTAGTGATATTTAAGATACATATTCAATAAATAGAAAGTCATTCTAACTCAAGGCCAACATTATTATTCATATTTAACTTAAAGACATAAATTGGCGTTCTTACGTTTGTCTCTCTAGACAGAAGAAGGAGTGGGAAGTAATTAGAGCTCTAAGGAACTTCCCTTGTTTCGTATAAAAGGTGTACGAAATTAGTTCCCAAGATAAAGGACTACCGAAGGAGGTGGTCTGCATGATTTTCAGTTTTCTAGATCGCACGTTAGTAAAACAGTCCCAAGACAGCGGATCTGCTAACAACGTCGACTTCAGCCGCTACGTTCAAACTTGGTTCGTGGACACGTTTCCCCGTAGGGAGAGTAGCTTTCTGCGAGAGTATTGGTTTGGCGCCTCCTCAGAAAGACCAACGAAACGCACCGAGGGTCCCAATTCGTCTGACCAGCCGCAGGAGGGACAGCAAGCACTGCCTCCCTAGTCAGCTTGGCTGTATAGAACCACTCTTTCTCCGTGGCGGGGTAGCCGCGCGGTCTGGACGCCTTGTCACGGTCCGTGCGGCTCCCCCCCCCCCTCCCCGTCGGAGGTTCAAGTCCTGTGTGTGTGTGTGTGTGTGTGTGTGTGTGTGTGTGTGTGTGTGTGTATGTTGTCCATAGCGTAGTGTATAGGCTTAGGGACCGAACACTTCAACAGTTTGGTACCATAAGACCTTACCACAAATTTCCAAATTTTCCTAGTGCGTCATCTTCGAGGTAATAAAACTGGGAAACGCACGCCTCAGAGCCCCACTCTGAAGCGACTTCCGGAAGCGGTTGGTCGATTACGGTACGTCGGAAGACGGGCGTCCAAATTAGCTGCCATCGTATACTGTACCTCATTACTTTGAAGCCAGGCTACAATAAACACGCAATTTGAATCTGGCTGCGTTTTCGGATCGCAGTGACGGCAAGCTTTTATTTCCATACCTACGGGCTGTCCATCGACTGTTCTTCAATTCACTTGTGATAAGCGACGCGTTGACGCACTCACGCCATTTTTTCCTTCACTGCACGTCTTTCATGGCCCATTGATTGTGTGTTCATCTTCCATCGATTGGTTCTGTCTTAATATTACGAGTATTTTTCCGGAGAGGCTGGACAAACTCTCACTATTATTTCCTTATATAATCCATGTGAATCTATGTGCAATTTAGAAAATGCACTGTCTTGCACAATGTGCCATTCTTGTTATGCAGTGGTCTTAGCGTCGGAAAACATGTGTAACTTCCTTTCCGAAGCCCCCGTAATAAATTTCTTTACGTTCCTTGTCAGTGCGGTGGTTCTCCTTCCTGTTGAAGAATGAAATATTTCTGAATATTCTCGCAATTTTGTAAAAAGCCAAATCGCGTACATATTCAGCTACGTAATTCCAGTAACCGCCTTTTCCTTCGAAAAGAACGGACAGTAAATCTGGAAACTGTGCGAAATACACGATGCTTTGTAGGGTCACTCTCCTGATCGACTATGGCATGTGACTGGTGTGCTTCTAATATTCTTACTTTGTGGCGCTTCACTTTTCCAGTTACATCTACACATTTACTTAAGCGGAATGAAGCCCCATTACTGAACACTAATCGCGAAAGGGAATTCTTGCCTTCGACCCTTACGTCCAGAATAAATTCACCAAATTCTACATGTTGTTGTTTATCACCATGATGGATTAATTGTAGGAACTGAATCCTACAAGGTTTGAAACACAAACATCGCCGCAAAACACACCAGACATACACGCAAGGAATGGCTAACTCTCCGTTGGCACGACAAGTAGATTTCTACGGACTACGCCTAAATGTCTATTAAATGTCGTCTACATCTTGAATGAGCACTCGAGGACAATCTGTGGATTTCCCTTTACATAAATAACCAGTGTATTGAAACTCCTGGTGTCACCGTCGAATGCGTTCAGCTGTATAAGTTGCAGTGCCGTACTCTCGATAAAATTCACGCCCCACAGTTGCAATTAAATGGCACGTGTTGAAACGGCAAACGCAAAACCCGTTTTGTTTCCGAGCTATCGCCATCGACTCGAAGCACTGTGGCTCATGAATGAGTGAGCAAACGAGCCAGATGTACTAGGAAAACCTCCACCGGCAACCACATGAACCGGCAACGTGAACACACGCCGAGGTAAAGTTTTAATTCCGTAAGTTAAAATTGACCCCGTGTATCTACTTCAACTAGTGTAAAAGATATGTTGTTTTTTCGATCATTACCCGAATGTTGGCTTCGCTTCGTGCCAGTTTTCTGTCCGCAGCATTCTGGTATTGGGCAATATAATAATTCAAGCCCTGTTAATCATTTGTATGGGTTGCCTAATTTATTTGACGATGTTTACAGTTTGTCTCACACTGATCTGTGAGAGAAGCTTGGCGCCAGGATTTTTCTTTATTTATGGGCGAGAGCAGCAGTCTTCCTAGCAGCCATGATGGCTCCCCGTTTCCCATACTTTTTCCGATCGCCAGGGTAGCATGTGATGTCGTTTGAACGTTCAGTAGCGGCCAAAGTTTCTTCTGTTCTCAGTTCCCCGACCTGCCCTACCAACCTTGTAGCTGCTATTTCTGCTCGATTTTAACGTCGCGAGGTCGCCTCCCTGTGAGATTCCGGCCCTCTGGTTGGCCAGTTCAGGTGCGCGCCCCGCGGGTTGGCGCCAACCGATCTCCGCGGGTGGATAGGGGACAAAGGGGCAGTGGGTAGTTCTAGTGTGACCGTGCCTGGGGCAGGAGGGCTGCTTCCAGAAGATGAAGTTTCGGTAAGCATGAGCGCCGTCGTGCACTGTAGCTTCGCGCCCTGCGGCCCAGAGGGAAACTTATAGGTCATTTTACTGACGTGCGTTCCTTAAATTACGGTTTACGCAATTTTTCCGAGTTATAAGACTGTAGATCTTCCGTGTACAGTTGGTCATAATGTGAGCGATGTGTTGGTTAGTCACAGTAGCTTGCAGTTCGGCACTAAAGTGTATACTTTCATGCTCACATTTCCGCTTCGTCTGGCAGTAGCTCTTTCAGTTCTCCCGTGCAAAATCTGACTCAGAATTTAGGTCTTCCTAGCTTGAAAACTTGTGTCCTCTGTCCTACGCCACGTGGTCAGTGTCTGGCGCCCCTTCATGTTTCGTTAACGTAGTCGGGCCGCGAGCCAAAGTTATCTAGTATCGCCAGTATGAATAGTTTCGCGTCTTGCTGCTTTTATTCCTTTAGTACAGGAGGCTACCTGCCGTTTCACCCCCAGTAGCATCTTTCTTATTCTTTGGCTGATTCATGGTGGTGGTCGTTGCATGCCTGCAACCCCTTCCTTTAGTAAATTGAACTCCATTTGACAATACGGCGATCGTTCCTAAAATTCCTTTTCTCCTGCCATCGTGGCGTATTATGAACGTACGTTGGGGCAGGCTGCTGAACTCAATTCCTTCTTTCCCCACCCCCATTCGATTGTATAATTGTTCAATATTCAACTGTTAAATAAATGAGTCCTTTAAACTTTACATTCTCCCTTTCATTACGTGAAATCACCCTTAGTGTCACAGTAGAATAATGCAGAATTATTCTCATGATAACGGTTGCTATAAGGTCGTGCAGGCCTCGCGCCTTTGATGATAGGATAAATATTCAATATCGCGCGCCTGGCACGACCATTGCACGCATGGTACCGATAATAGTGATAATAATTTTCAATTATCCCCCACTGATAAACTGGGAAGTGTTCACGGCTCAGTGTGAGTACGTCAGCACTAGATCTACTTGAAGTGGTGGAAGTAGTGGCCTCTGTTTTACCTTGCTGGTTTAGAAAAAATATCAAAATTACAGCCCCTAAAGCAAGGATAGTAACCTGTAAAATAAAAAAAAAAAATAAAAAATAATAAAAAAACGAGCCACGGCTTTTAATGGGTGACGTGCGCGTCATCCACTTCTTCGCGTACGTTTGACAAAGTGCACAAACTTGATAGACGGTAATGGTGTGTGGAACGACCTCACTGGGGACAGGAATGGCATGAGATGGTATTTTCGAACGAATCCAGGTTCTGTTTGTTTGAAAATGATAGCTGCATTTTGGTTCGCCGCAGACAGGGGGAGCAGCATCACAGTGATTGCATTCGCACAAGTGCACAAGTCTTACAGTACCTATCAAGACCTTATGGTGCAGGGTGCTATTGGGTACAACCACAATTCACAGATCGTGCGTGTTCAGGGCATTGTGACCAGTATTACCTACGTGAATAACATCTTGCTACCCGTAGCAGTGTCCTTTCTGCACACGCCAAACACCATTTTTGAGCAAGACAATGCGCGACCAGATGTTGCCGCACAAACACGTGCCTCCTTGGTGTCACAGGATGTCAGCTTTTTGCCCTGTCCTACCAGATCACCAGACTTGACGCCAGTCGAAAATGTGTGGGATGTGGTGAAACGACGTGTGCAGCGCTGTGACCCACTGCCAACGACCAACCACAGATGAACTTCGGAACCAGGTGAATATAGCATGGATGGCTATACCACAGGACGCCATTCACGTCTTATACGCTTCGATGTCATCACACATGGAACATGTTATCGGGGTCCATGGTGGACCCTGTGCTTACTAGGTAACAGGACACATGCTGAATCGAGGTGACTGAAATGACAACACTTCTACAGAACATACTAATGTACATGTCCTATGAGAATGAACGTTAGTCTCTAGTCGTTCAAAGTCTTCTGTTTTCTCGGAACGTGAATGACACGTAGAACGGCCACCACAGTGCGTTAGTGTTGCACGTGTTTAGTGCTGTTACCATGCCTGGTACGTTATACAAGGGTAGTGAACAGCGTTAAGTGGTCGGTGATCGCTGTAAGGACACGTCCTCGTGTGAGACGGCGTTATCACCTCCTGAAAATTTTGAAAGGGGACTCGATGTGGCTCTGCATTTGGTCGACTGATCGAATCGTACAATCTACAGCTTTGAGGGGCATTCGGATTTGTCAGTGGCCTGATGTTGGACTGCATGAGAACGGGGGGTTCTGGTCGACCACGTCTGACTACTACAAAGGAGGACCGCAGTGTCGAGTACCAAGCACCCAGTAATCACTTCATACCTGCGCCCCCAATCCGGAAACAAGTAATGGATTCCCTGCAACATTCCGTAGCACTTCGCACCATTGCCCGGGGACGAACAGCAGAAAGACTAGGAAATAGACGTCCCACGCGTAGGCCGGCGTTAACACCACAACGCAAACGGCTGTGTTTGGAGTGGTGCTATGACCAGGAAATATGGGTTGCTGACGAATGACGACACACTGCATTCAGAAAGGAACTGTGGTTCTGCCCTACCCCAGATACCATGTCGGCTAGTACGGTGGCAACCTGAGGAGAGGTCCCATTCTTCCAATGTTTTGAAGAGGCACAGCAGTGTATCTCCTGGCCTCATGGCATGGAGAGCCTTCGGGTATGAAATCAGGTCACGACTGGTAATGACTGAGGGAACTCTGACGGACAACTTTGAGTCAGGGAGATCCTGTGTCCTCGTCCGCCTGCTTAGCTGTGTGGTAACGTTCTCACCTCTCGTGCAAATGGGGCCGGGTTCGATTCCCGGTTGGGTTGGAGATTTTCTCCGCTCAGGGACTGAGTGTTGTTTTGTCCTCATCATCATTCCATCCTCATCACTAGCGCGCAAGTCACCCAATGTGGCGTCGACTGCAATAAGACTTGCACTTAGCGGTTGAACTTCCCCGTATGGGGGCCTCCCGGCCAACAAAGCCATACGCTCATTTCCATTTTTTCCTGTGTCCTCATCTGTTCTCTCTCATTCCACATTATCGTGGTGTCATTTTTGGGCAGGGCAATGTTCGTGCACTCACGGCACGTTTCTCTATTAACTGGCTGTGTGATTTTGAGGAATTTCCGTGGCCAGCAATATCACCAGATCTATTCCCAACAGAACATGTGTGGATCAGACGTCCATTCCGTCTCTGCGCCAATATCCACCACAGCAAGGGTCCGCAGCTCGCGGTCTAGTGGCTAGCGTTGCTGCCTCTGTATTACGGAGTCCCAGGTTCGATTCCCGGCCGGGTTGGGGATTTTCTCTGCCTGGGGACTGGCTGTTTGTGTTGTCCTCATCATTTCATCATCCTCAGCATTCGTGATAGTGGCCCCTTTGTACGGGCGCTGATCTACATCCACATCATACTCCGCAAGTCACCTATTGGTGTATGGCGAAGGGTACTTTCGGTACCACTATCTGATCCCTCCAACCCACTGACCCAACTCCAGTGACCGCGCAGTTGAGCGCCCCGCAAACCAAACATATTCAAAACCATAGTAAGGACCAGTTACACCAGTTGTGGGCCTGATTGCCTCTGGAGAGGATACAATGGTTTTATGACAGCCTTCCCCTTTAAACCAGTGCATGTATCCTAGCCAGAGGAAGTGCAACATCATGCTAATAAATGGACTCTTTCAAAAATTTGTCTTGGCCTTGTAATCACAGGGATAACGTCACATATGGTAGGTGGTAGTAAAATTCCACATAGGGCTAAAACCGGCACCGAGTTTTTGAATTGACTACCATCGAATTAGGAGCTGAACCGGGTGGGAAGTTTGTTTCATTGTAACTTATTGTTACATGAAAGTTCATCCCGGCATATTGCTCCAGAGGTGAGTAAATGAGCAATAACTGGAGAGTTAGGTCTGTGGATCTTTGGTGGTGTTCTGAGTTCCGAAAAACTAATTGACAAACCATCCAAAAAAATTTAGGTCAGCATCAGTAATAGAAGCACTACAGGAATAGCAACTGACATAACACATATCTTCACAAGTATTCCCTATTTTGGCAAAGCAGCACAAAAATTTGCTAACTTATTTAGAAACACCAATATTAAAATATCATTTTACATAAACGATAAACTTGGACACCACTTATCTCATACAGCAAACACAAGCGCCCCAATAACAGAACATAGTGGAATATACAGTATACATTACAATGTAAGAGTTACCCGGCATTTCACATAGACAAAACAGGAAGAACTTTCCACACACATTCCAAAGTATACACTGATGCTTTTAGACTTAATCACTTTGACAAATCCGCAATAGTCAGTCACTTGCACCTTAAAAGACACAGACTACGTGACATCCCCAACAACCTAATTGTACTGTACACAGAAAAACATGGTAAAAAAACTTGATCCACTAGAAGAATTAGAAATAACGTTACACAAAAAAGATCTTCTGAAAACATGCGAATGAACAAACAGAGTTTAGCAGCTACAGTTTTTTCAGTATTCTTAAAAGTTTATTTTTTCCTAAGGAAACAAATATTTAACAGTGGAACCATTTGCTAAAGTAATCGACGTTCGAGATTTCACAGATACTTGTTTTGTAAATTAGCTTTATAACTGATAATGGAATACCTTTGTAGCTTCTGTGAAATAATAAAGCCCGTGTATTTGTACAAAGGCAGCATCTACAGGTATACATTTGCAATTCTTTTACTTGTCCTGACTTGTGTTTTAAAACGTGCTATAGCACTAAAAGTGTACGTATGGGTATAGATGTGTTTACTCATACTGTGCTTCAAAACCATGTATCCACTACTAGATAAAGTAAGTTATTTTTCTATTTGTCTTACTCTTATAAACTTATATTCGCAATGTACTACTTTGTAATAAACCATTTTAATGTTACCAGGACCAGAATTAACCTAAACCTGAAAAAAAAATCAGTGTAGACTGTCAAAGTACCTAAGATGAGCCCCCTGGACTCGAAATGTATCCTGCATTGAAATAAAGTCACGGTTGTGACTGAAGGCGCTTGTTCTTTATTTTAGAAAATACCGGTAATTAGTGTCACGTCAGTTTCAAACCCTACAGAAACTGTTGCTTTCAGTGAATGCAGGTCCATCTCAGTGAATTCCCAGGCCAACTAAAAAAGTGAACTACATGCAATGAACATTTGGAGATGGGTACATAGCAAAAAGCACGTAAAGCTGGTATGTCTTTAATGGACCAAACAACGCAGAACCTGGACTTCAGCTCAATAAAGACGTGTAGCGTGGAGCAACGTGTTTGCTTATTTTCAAATGATGCAAGGCTTAGAGTGCACGGACGCCCTTACGAGGCAACTAATTCGCAGTTTTGTCGCTTTAGAATTTGGGCCCACTCATTCAGGTTGCTGTGAACAAGAAAATGGCTCTGAGCACTATGCGACTTAACTTCTGAGGTCATCAGTCGCCTAGAACTTAGAACTAATTAAACTTAACTAACCCAAGGACATCACACACATCCATGCCCGAGGCAGGATTCGAACCTGCGACCGTAGCGGTCGCTCGGTTCCAGACTGTAGCGCCTAGAACCGCACGGCCACTCCGGCCGGCTGTGAACAAGAACCAGGGTGTTTATTTCAACATTATCGGTGACAAAGTGCTACATCGTCGTGATGATATTCTGTGGAGATTCCTGTCTTCCAAAATGACAACAGCGATGTTCACATAGCTACACGCATACGTCCTGGGTTGAAGGACTCTCAGGCATTCTTCTACACCTCGATGGGCCAGCTAAATCACCTGATCTTAATCCATACAGGAGATTCTGAAATTGAAATATCTGGTAGAACGGGTAATGCTACTGCCGCCAACATGCATTTCGCGTAAAGATTGCGAAGATAAGAAAGCGAAATTAGGGCTCATAAAGTGTATCGACAGTCATTTTTCCCTCGCTGTATCTGCGAGTGAAACAGGGAAGGAAACGACTAGTATTGGCACAGGGTACCCTCTGCCACGCACCGCACATTGGCTTTCGGGCTTATTTATGTAGGTGTAGGTTAGCGTATGCCGCATGGGATTGAGAATTTTTTTCCGCTCTGCTTGTATCAACAACGGACTCCGTACGTACCATATCATACAAACGCGGTATATATCAAGTTTCTCATGTTTCAAAGCTACCATCATACGAGAGGAAGGACTTCTGCAGAAATCTAGGAATTTTTTTTTCTCAGAGCTTCTCTCCTTCGAACGGTGTAAAAAAGAACTCATCATCCTGAATTTTGACGTACCAATAATAGACATACCTACGTTCAAAAATCATATCGTTTCCCTATGAATGTTCTGAGGCATCTACGAATTGTCTCCAAACTTGTGATCACTTTCAGAGTAATAAAATTTGTTTTGGGCTAAAAGGTATTTTTTTTTTTTTGGGTGCTGCACGAGGAAAACTGAGTATTAACAATATTTGTTTGAAAGTATATTCCGTTTGCCTTCAATTGACGGCCCTTGGTCTGTACGCGTCTGCTTTTGTTTCCTCAGAGCTGGACTAATGTCACGCCGGTGCAGCGTACTTGCAACAGTAAACACAACGGATGGAACTTGTCACGCCGAATGCGAAGCGTAATCTGTTTTTGGAGCGGCAGGAGACGGCCAGTCACAATGGAGACACGTTAACTGTAATCTGCCTGTGGGCGAGCGCCGAACCGCCAACCCGTGCGCGATCATCCTGTCAAATGAATCGATACGGGTCGCGGCTGTATGCAAACGGCCGCCACTGTCAAACAGTCCGTCTGATTGGGGTGGAGTGGGGTCGCGCCGCGTGGCGCCGCCAGGGGGCAGCCGAATCGAATCAATGCCAGCCCCTCGTGTTGCGCATGCGCTGTAGCTGCTCTCCGCCATCACCGATCCACTCGCGATGCCCGCCCCACTCTACAATGTGGGCAGTGAGAGAACTTGCGCAGGGCAGCAGGATCAGAGTAAGTCGCTACCACGAATAGCTGAAAGCATGGCTGATCTTCAATCCAACCACATCATGACAAGCCTTACCTCCGCGAATTCCTTCCGATACTTATAGTACACATTCAAAATACAATTTCATGATGTCACGTCAGTTAAACTTCGAATAACCTTATATTACCCTTTATAAAATGGCTGTTGAAATCCTGCGACTCTAAAAGCTATAGATCCATTTTTATCATAAAAACATTTGCTGCCACGAGTGATGAATGACATTTACTTTATGCGCAACGTGTTTCGAAAGATAATTATCATTGTCAGCTGTATTTTCTTATTACATTAGGGCATCTAAAATACCACTCCCGCTATGACTTAGCTGCTGCAGCATTCTAGTAAACAGTGCAATGCACACGCGCAAAAAATTTTCGGTACTGGCGTTTCTTGTACTATAGCTACTAGAAAATGTGAAAGAAACTGTACTTACAGTAGTCTGAATGTCTTCATATGCAGAAATTGACGCACACTGGTCATCACAGGGAGTTTACCTGTAAATTCTTACTTAAACAAACCACATTAGAATGTTCTAACCTCCTTGTAAACGGAACAGAAACAGAGATATAATATCACATATCGTCACTGGAGCAAAGATCGTACGTCCCCAATAGCAACGTAAAAACATTACGTTAAGAAACTTGGGGACAAAACTATAAAATGAAAACTTCAAAAGTTACCCAGCGACATTTTTCGTATGTTTCGATAGTGTTAATGCAAAATAAGACAACGCTGAGCTAAATGAATAACTATGTAACTGTAATAGATGCAAGTAATGTTTATGCAAATAAACGGCGTACTGAAAAGGTAAGAATCACGCCTTATGACAGTCGGTCTTCGTATCGCTGTGTCTTGTTTGTTAGTTTACATTAACTGGCGTGTGTTAGTTTCTGCAGTCAACATTCTGTAAATAGATTTTATTTTAATATTGCCGCGTTGTTTTAGAAGTAGGATTGTCAATAGAGATGCATTTTTGTGTGTTTGGGCAGTACTGAAATTTCGAGAAAGATGCAGTTCACGCACAACAAACGTAACGCTTAAAATGTCGTAATGTAACAAAACTACACAGTGAATTATTTCCTGAAATACCTCTTGCATGTCACAAGTAAGAGTAAGCAAATAAATATCGTGACTGACAACAGCAAATATTTTGATGTTAAAAACAATACATATAGCAGGAGGAAGTAATAAAAAATGTCTTACCGTCCTCTGTCAAAACGCTCAAAGTGCTGCGTATGCGCTTGTCTCTGCACTTCCATTAACAGTTGAGTACGGTTGTCAAACACGTGCCAAATCACTTCTAGATAGCGCTCGTACCTTTTAGGTAATTTGCGACAGAGAGATAATGATGATGATGATTGTCGACAGGCCTTTATGATACCATCTCAGTATGGCGCTTATTTTTTGGCAGTATAAAGAACATTCATTGCCTATTTTACATCATCCTGATCATCCTCAGGATTTCCTTCCAGTGAACCGGGTAGTAATTTTGTGAACGATATGTTTCCATTGGTTTCTGCCCTGGTATGGCTTTCCTCTCTCCACTGCATTCCACGTTACTCCTCTCCTCTTGATATCTTCATTTACCTGGTATTTCCATCTCTTCCTAGGCCGCCCAGTCAGTCTTTTTACTGGTACCTCCACCTCCAAAAACTGACGTGAAGTCTGAGTCGGGCGCATTCGCGTCACATGATTTGGTTCAAATGGCTCTGAGCACTATGGGACTTAACATCTGTGGTCATCAGTCCCCTAGAACTTAGAACTACTTAAACCTGACTAACCTAGGGACATCACACACATCCATGCCCGAGGCAGGATTCGAACCTGCGACCGTAGAAGTCGCGCGGTTCCGGACTGAGCGCCTAGAACCGCTAGACCACCGCGGCCGGCGCATCACATGACCTAATCAGTTCAATCTCGCAGTACTCATTCTTTCATCCATGGTCAAGGTCACCTGCAGGTCTTTCCTTACACATTCGTTCCTGATTCTCTCTCTCCTTGTTTTTTGTACAGATTCATTTCATATACTTGTACCTCACTCTCTTCTCTCTCATTTACGACACAGGTCTCCAGACTATACGTCGTGATTGGCGGAAGATAGGTTTCAAACACGGTCCGTTTAGCTCTTACTCCCTTGTCCCACATTAGGTTTCGTACTTGGTGGAAGAAGCTGGCGCCTTCTGCCAATCTGTTCAAAAGTGTAGTTTGGCACTTCCATCACATGATATGACACTGCCCAGATAACTGAAATATTTCATACACTCAACCTCCGCTATTTCAATATGATGTTCCTCGGTGTGAGCGTCCTATTCATCTTCATTGTCACTGTCTTGCTCTTACTCAAAGTCAAATTGAATACTTTAAATTTTTTTATTCCAGTAATCTAATCTCCTCTGAACCTCCGTTCATTCCCCAAGTGGCGACGTCGTCAGCAAAAGCATAAGCATTGAGACGTTCATTTTCTACTTCCTCGATTTCTTTCGTTATTGTGTCCATAAGGGTAATGAAGAGTAACGGAAAAAGCTAACTGCCTTACTGAACACCTCTCTTTGTCTTAAATCATTTTGATCTTCCACATCGTACTTGTACACTGCTTTAACAACGTTCATACAGTGTGTAAAACTAAATTGCGTCCGAACAGGCCTTGAAGGCCCAACGGTACCGACCGACCGCCGTGTCATCCTCAGACCACAGGCGTCACTGGATGCGGATATGGAGGGGCATGTGGTCAGCACCCCGCTGTCCCAGAGGTTGCAGTTTTCCTGTCCGGAGCCGCTACTTCCCAATCAAGTAGCTTCTCAATTGGCGTCACAAGGACTGAATGCATACCCCTTGCGAACAGCGCTCATACAGCCCTGAACTTTTTTAATTAATGAATCAGCAATTTTATGTTTTCTCAAGCATCCCCATATTTTACCCCTTGGCACAGTGTCATATGCTATTCCTAAATCCAGGAACACTGCTATCAGGTCTTTTTTTTTTCTTTCTCCACTAACTGACGGAGGGCAAAAATAAGATCTTTCGTTCCCCTGTTACTTCTGAATCCATGCCATTGTTCTTCAAACTGATGTTCTATGATTTTCCCTAAGTCTCTTTTCTATGATCCTTTCCATTATCTTAAGGCAATGCAATAGCAGTGTGATTCCTCGGTAGTTGGTGCACTTCTTTTTACTTCCTTCTTCAAACTTTTTTACAGTTACATGCTAATAGTTACTCATTTACACTAACAAATGTTTTAATTTTGTTTCTGTTAAGAACTCTACGAGGAACATCTGAGAAGCTTCACTGAGCCACTTTTAAGTTTTTAATTTATTATTTTTGACTACATATTTTTCGGAATAAATAGTCATCTTTGCTTTGATAAAAAAAATTTCTACACTCGCAAGGGTCTGTTGACGATCTATAAAATCGTATATGTTTCTGGTTTGTAATAAAAAAAAATGTTCAAATGTATGTGAAATCTTATTGGACTTAACTGCTAAGGTCATCAGTCCCTTAGCTTACACACTACTTAACCTAAATTATCCTAAGGACACACACACACACACACACACACACACACACACACACACACACACACACACACATGCCCGAGGGAGGACTCGAACCTCCGCCGGAACCAACCGCACAGTCCATGACTGCAGCGCCTCAGACCGCTCGGCTCATCCCACGCGGCTGGTTTGTAATACGTCCATTTTTTGTGACGTACACATGGACTGTGTAAGTGATGACAAATGTGTAAGCACTCAACCGGGGACGAAAGACAGATGCCATTTCAATGTAAATGTTTTCTGTACTTCTTGCGCTCTGTAAATATCAAACTTAATTGGAAAACCATAATGGTTGACATCTGAGAAAGGAATACTTATAACTAACAGCTATTACACTGATACCTGTCAACATATTGCCATCACATACGCGCATCACGACTTAGAGAACTAAGCTATTCAGATAAACCTCCCGCTTCACTAGTAGCTTCATAATAAACGGGGAAGACGATTAAAAACATTTATGAGAGTCCTTAGTTTTTCTCCGATTAACTTTATTGAAGTGGACAGAGGGCAGTTAAGTTTCATTAGGTCTCGCAATAGAACATTTGTCGAATCGTACTGATTTGCACATCCGATGACGATATCATTGGTGTCCTCTATCACACGTACCCACAGGTGGGATAATGTAAGGACGATGTGGTGCAGATGTTTCCTGAAGTATCTCTGACCGGCGCCCTGCCGTGCGACAGCAGTTCTGATGCTCCTCGCACATGGCAGATTGAGAACCGGTGACTCACTTATCACGAACGATATAAGTAACGTATCCTCTTTCACTCCGTCTGGAATATTCCTGTCCTTCTTTGTGTCCCACTTCCTGCGCTGTCGCACTAATGTTCTGAAAATTGGAAAAAGCTCAGGCGTGAGTGTACAGTATCTAATGGAGACTGTTTTGAAGGATTAACATTGATGTAGACGAATAAATAAAAGGGCTACTTGTTTCCAGGTCCGATCGATGGCGAAATTAAAACCGCAGTGAAAATGCGATGGAGCTTTGCAGATTCTCCAGTACGCCCGTCGATCGCGTCATGTCGCACTTTTCAATTCCGAGCGAACAGTGAGCACATAAAGATGCCTACAACAATAGTTCCATGCCAAGTGTGAAGTGCGTGCTGAGGGACTCCGCTAGATTTTATGCGTGAAAGCAAAGAGCGGCAATGGCGCAGGAACTTTGAAGCAGGAGATGACGTTCATGATGTAGGCAGTCGAGGAAGGAAGCGAGAATCATACGATGGTGTTGTTTAGCGAATGTAACAGGCGATTCGAGAAAATTATCTACGAAGAGCAATTCAGAATAAGCGAAGAAGAATGTTGTCATCAAGCACTGTCCTTCGTCATCATAACGCTCGGCCGCACACTGCAGGTGTGACAAAGACGCTCCTGTAGCGTTTTCGCTGCGCAGTGTTTGATCGCCCATCATACAGCCCGGACTTTAATTTTCACCTCCTTGCTCACATCAACCGCTGGCTATGGGGATGGCATTTTGGCACGGGCAACGAGCTGCAGACCAGCGTACAACATTGCCTTCTATGACGAGGGTATTCGAAAGTTGGTAACACCTTACGACAGATAGCTAAGTCGTAGCGGTGACTATGTAGAGAAGTAGCTAAATGTTGCAAATAATACATATTTTTCTGCTTCGCGGCCGATCGCCTTGAAATTAAATGGCTCTCGTAATTTTTTTTTCCAAATAACAGAATTTCTCATTATTTTTTAACACTTCTTATGTAGACTTTACGGTTCGCACAAAAGTCATCGCACTGAGAACAGTCTGACATAACAGATCAAAAATTGTCATTTATGACAAGATAATAGAAAAAGTAAAAAAGTTTTAACTGTCACCATAATCAAATAAGCATCTGAATCAAGATGTAAATAAAAAACTTGTTGTTGTTGTTGTTGTTGTTGTGGTCTTCAGTCCTGAGACTGGTTTGATGCAGCTCTCCATGCTACCCTATCCTGTGCAAGCATCTTCATCTCCCAGTACTTACTGCAACCTGCATTCTTCTGAATCTGCTTAGTGTATTCATCTCTTGGTCTCCCTCTACGATTTTTACCCTCCACGCTGCCCTCCAATGCTAAATTTGTGATCCCTTGATGCCTCAGAATATGTCCTACCAATCGATCCCTTCTTCTAGTCAAGTTGTGCCACAAACTTCTCTTCTCCCCAATCCTATTCAATACCTCCTCATTAGTTATGTGATCTACCCATCTAATCTTCAGCATTCTTCTGTAGCACCACATTTCGAAAGCTTCTATTCTCTTCTTGTCCAAACTGGTTATCGTCCATGTTTCACTTCCATACATGGCTACACTCCATACAAATACTTTCAGAAACGACTTCCTGACACTTAAATCTATACTCGATGTTAACAAATTTCTCTTCTTCAGAAACGATTTCCTTGCCATTTCCAGTCTACATTTTATATCCTCTCTACTTCGACCATCATCAGTTATTTTACTCCCTAAATAGCAAAACTCCTTTACTACTTTAAGTTTCTCATTTCCTAATCTAATTCCCACAGCATCACCCGATTTAATTTGACTACATTCCATTATCCTCGTTTTGCTTTTGTTGATGTTCATCTTATATCCTATTAAATTCAATATTTCTTCTGTTACCCAAGGATTTCTACTAGCCCTCGTCTTTTTACCTACTTGATCCTCTGCTGCCTTCACTACTTCATCCCTCAGAGCTACCCATTCTTCTTCTACTGTACTTCTGTCCCCCATTCCTGTCAATTGTTCCCTTATGCTCTCCCCGAAACTCTGTGCAACCTCTGGTTTAGTCAGTTTATCCAGGTCCCATCTCCTTAAATTCCCACCTTTTTGCAGTTTCTTCAGTTTTAATCTACAGTTCATAACCAATAGATTGTGGTCAGAGTCCACATCTGCCCCTGGAAATGTCTTACAATTTAAAACCTGGTTCCTCAATCTCTGTCTTACCATTATATAATCTATCTGATACCTTTTAGTATCTCCAGGATTCTTCCAGGTATACAACCTTCATTTATGATTCTTGAACGAAGTGTTAGCTATGATTCAGTTATGCTCTGTGTAAAATTCTACTAGGCGGCTTCCTCTTTCATTTCTTAGCCCCAATCCATATTCACCTACTATGTTTCCTTCTATCCCTTTTCCTAATCTCGAATTCCAGTCACCTTCGACTATTAAATTTTCGTCTCCCTTCACTACCTGAATAATTTCTTTTATCTCATCATACATTTCATCTATTTCTTCATCAACTGCAGAGTAGTTGGCATATAAACTTGTACTACTGTAGTAGGGCTTCGTGTCTATCTTGCCCACAATAATGCGTTCAATGTGCTGTTTGTAGTAGCTTACCCGCACTCGCATTTTTTTATTCATTATTAAACCTGCTCCTGCATTACCCCTATTTGATTCTGTATTTATAACCCTGTATTCACCTGACCAAAAGTCTTGTTCCTCCTGCCACCGAACTTCAGTAATTCCTACTATATCTAACTTTAACCTATCCATTTCCATTTTTAAATTTTCTTACATACCTGCCCGATTAAGGGATTTGACATTCCACGCTCCGATCCGTAGAACGCCAGTTTTCTTTTTCCTGATAACGACGTCCTCTTACATAATTATAATCAATTGGTAGTTCTGCAAATAGACGTTTAAACAATAAACCAAGGAAATAAGCTAAATTTAAATATAATCCAAAGCCACGAAGATAGACAACCAGTAAAACTAATGTTAATATTAAATTTTATAGAACTAAGGCAATTCCTGTACTTCTCTACTGCAGTGAGGCCGGGAAACTTACCAAGCGACAGAGAAATACGGTTCAAGCGTCTGAAATGAGTTTCCTAGGAGCGGTGGAAGGATTTACAAAAGGTCAACCAATAAATGGTGCAACACATGACTGTGGAGTTAAATGGAAGGAGCATGTGTAAAGGAAGTCAGAGCGGTGGTAACAACTACGAACCATAAAATAATTAGTACTTAGAGGAAAAAGTCTTGGAAGACTCGTCAAGAGATAGCTTGAATAAGGCTGACCCACGAACACGGAAGATGCGTCACGCATAATCCCTGTGCGTGAAGTCGGTGATGATTTTCCGAGGGAGCGTGTTGAAGTTGCCTGAGTTTCTCCTACCGATACAGCGACTCTCAACTGACAAAAGACTCTATTTGAATACGGGTTATTTAGTTCCTATGTACAGCCCTGGATGATCTAAAATAACGTAAATGAAAATGGATAATGATAACCAAAATTAAATGTGATCATGCATACCGCCTCTTTTCGTGTTTCCAGCGTAGAGCGTGATTGTCTTTTCGTTGCGACGCCCCTGCGATTGACATGAATCCACTGTCTCTGTAGACACTAATGCTTTGTCCTCATAGTCGGACTGCGGTGGTGGATTTAACATACAGTCTCGAATTCCACCTGCTTGGTGCTATCTGATATGCAACCGCTGTTTTGGAAAGGTTTTATTCCTGGGTACTGCCGGTCGTTATGGAAACTTAAAACTTTGTGTTTTGCCTTACGGTAGGTCTTGTCATGGGGGAAGCCTCGTCAGAGGTTCACCGCCTCAGCGTCTAGGGAAGTAATTCCAGTGGTGGTTTCCCGTTGCCTTTCACTGATGGTGATGAAATGATAATGAGGACAACACAACACCCAGTCCCAGAGCGGAGGAAATCTCCGACCCAGCCGGGAATCGAACCCTGGTCCATTGGCGTGACAGACCGCCCCGCTGACCACTCAGCTATCGGGGAGGACTTATGGCAACTAGACAGGTCATATAAGGAGAATGCCCTACGACATGCGGAGAGCAATGTACCAAATTTCTTCGAAGAGCTGCCGACGATGCTTCTTCCCTATTCTGAAATTTCACTGGACACGTCTATGGTATGGTTGGTCAGTAACTTGCTCGTCACATTGCTATAGCGACCCCTACTGAAGCGTCGTACACTCACACTCACAAGCAAACTATGCGAAATGAGATCCACAAAAGATAATGTAGACTGTTTTCGATTTCATGCCACCATATTTAGAGGCTCAGGGGCTTCAAACGGCATGCGTCTTTCAAAGTCAGAGATCTAGTATGGTTCTTTACTGCAAATGGTAGGTACACAGTCCTTACGCTTGTCAACAACACCAAGGATTAAACCATCTCTGGTTGCTTCCGCCCTCAAGTATTTTATTTTGTCCACCTTTTCTTTGACCTACCGATCTTCCTTCTTCGTTGGTTTCGTTTGTATTTCAGCGGTGACTTTGGTGTTCTAGTTCCTTCCATTCTTTCTATTTGTTGCCGTACTCTGCTGTTTCTTCATTCAGATTAATGTGTTGAACTCTTTCGTGATATCTTCGTTTCTCTCTTTTCTACTCTTTGGATTAGCGTTTTAGCTTCTGTCCAACATTCACTCCCGTACAACAGTATTGCTACTGCCATTACATTACATTATGTTTAGGCAATGCATCTGTTCTTCTATTTTTAAAATGTCGTTTCAGTGTGGCACAAAGAAGCTGTTTCTTTCTTTAAAAAAAAGATTCGTACTGAAATCACAATTCGAAACATGACTAATGTCACATCCTAGGCCAAGGAAATTGTTAGCTTGCTCTGTTGTTTCGTTATTAATGACTGCTTTAGCTCCCTTCCCCTAAATGCAAGCACTGTTGTGTTTGATGTGGAGATATTTGAATTACACTTGCATGCTACTGTCTCGAGCAGGTATAGTTCACGTAGTAGATCACTTTCTGTTCCGGCTGAAATCGCTTGGTCATCTGTAAATAAGATTGCGTCTGGAGTAGCGTTACTTATAAGGGACAGTCAAGTGAAAACGAGACAGATAGGAAACAAGTAAGGATACTGTTTCTTATTTCAAAAGTAATCGCTATAACTCTTAACACATTTATTCCGCTGTGAAACAAGACAGTAAATGCCTTCGTGGAGAAGTGGTTGCGGTTGGGGGCCACATGTTCCCAAGGTTGTTTCGACTACACTGCAGAAGTTTCGTTGTGGAACCGTTACACATCTTCCATAAAGTCCAGATCTCTCCCCCATGTGATTTTCATATTTTTGGAGCCCTGAAGAAAGACATTTGTGGCCGTCGATTTGCTTCGTACGAAGAGGTGCACGCCTGTCTAAAGTCAAGGTTCCATAAGCAACAGCAGATATTTTTCAGTATGCGCATTGATCGTTTTGTCTCTCAGTGGCATAAATGTGTTAACAGTTATGGCGATTGCTTTTGAAATAATGAGAAGTTTACTTCATTTTTTCATCTTTCTCGTTTTCATTTCATTGCCCCTTATATTTTAAATGTTTTGGTAATGAAGTTTGCCATTTGTTTATGACTTTGTTGACGTATAAATTATTTTGTACCTAATTTTAGATATTATATTCATTTCAGTTATATGTCTCCTTCTTGGTACAGTAAATTTCACAAACGTTAGCGCAGCGACTGGCAATTAAACCTGAACGTAAATAAAGGTAATGTATAGCAGATAAATAGGAGAAAAAGTGCAGTACTATTCAGTAAACACTTTCGGCAACAATTCAGTGGAAACAGTAATACTGTAAAACGCCTAAGAGTTAGAAAACGAAGAAACGTAAAGTTGGATGAGCATATTTATCAAGTTGTACGAGAGTTAGGTGCCAGGCTATGAATAATTGGTAGAATCCTAAACAAATGTAATTGATCCCCAAAAGAAGTGTCGAACTATGTTACTTATGAAGTACATGTCGCGAAACGACCACGACAAGAAAATCAGAGAAATTACTAATACCGAGCTTTAGCGACAATCATTCTCCCCATGCGCCATTCGAGAATGGAACAGGGAAAGGGGAGGGCGGGGAGCAGAAGATAGTGGTACCAGAAGTACGCTCCGCCACAGAGTATAGAAGTAGATGTAGGTTTGTGTACACCCAGAGAATACTTATAGCCTACAAAATCTGTTGAACTTTTCTGAGCGTTGTACAATGATTTCAGCGTTCAAGAAGCAATGTTCTGACGTTTCCATTTGTATTTAGCGTATACTTGATTACCTTCATGTAAGCATTTTGCACGCGACTGAGAGCGTCTGAGCGAGAAGGGCGTCGGCGTGGGCGGCGGGGTAGGTGGAGGCGCTGCCGGACCGGGGTCGCCATTCCGGTCACGTGCCGGCCGCCGTTTATCGGGGAATCCCAATGAGCATCAGCTGCGCCAGCCGCACTATAAACTCCGGCGCGCCGTCAACCCCTCGTCGGGGCGAAAGCAGCCAGCGGCCTCGCGGAAAGTAGCGGCAGAAGGGGCTCGCCTCCCGTCAGACGTGGCCGTGGACGGCGAAAAACCCCGTCCGCATTCAGCTTATATCATCATCAGTGTCTCGCAGTTTAAGGCTCTGAGCGGAAGCCACCTCGAAAGATACACATATCTGTACACACAGGGTGCTTATACACTGAAGCGCCAAAGAAACTGGTATAGCCATGCACGCTCAAATGCAGAGAGATGTAAACAGGCAGAATACAGCGCTACGGTCGCCAACGCCTCTATAAGACAACAAGTGTCTGGGGAGTTGTTAGATCGGTTATTGCTGCTACAAAGGCAAGTTATCAAGATTTTAGTGAGTTTGAACGTGGTGTTACAATCGGTGCACGAGCGATGGAACACAGCATCTTCGAGGTAGCGATGCAGTGAGGATTTTCCGGTACGACCATTACACGAATGTACCGTGATATCATGAATCTGGTGAAACATCAAATCTCCGACATCGCTGCTGCCGGAAAAAGATCCTGCAAGAACATGACCCACGACGACTGAAGAGAATCGTTCAACGTGACAGAAGTGCAACCATTCTGCAAATTGCTGCAGATTTCATTGCTGGGCCATCAATAAGTGTCAGCATGCGAACCATTCAACGAAACTTCATCGATATGGGCTTTCGGGGCAGAAGGCCCACTCGTGTACCTTTTATGACTGCACGACACAAAAGTTTTACGCCTCGCCTGGGCCCTTCAACACCGACATTGGACTGTTGATGACTGGAAACATGTTGCCTGGGCGGACGAGTCTCGTTTCAAATTGTACTGAGCAGATGGACGTGAACGGGTATGGAAACAACCTCATGAAGCCATGCACCTTCCATATCAGCAGCGGACTGTTCAAGCTGGTGGAGGCCCTGTAATGGTGTGGGGCGTGTGCGGTTGGAGCGATATGGGACCATTGATATGTCTAGATACGATTCTTGACACGTGACACGTACCTAAGCATCCTGTATGATCACCTGCATCCACTCATGTCCATTGTGCATTCCGACCGACTTGGGCAATTCCAGCGGGATAATGTGACACCCCACACGCCCAGAATTGCTACAGAGTGGCTCCAGGAACACTCCTCTGAGTTTAAACAATTCCGCTGCCCACCAAACTCTCCAGACATGAACATTATCGAGCATATCTGAGTTGTCTTGCAACGTGCTGTTCAGAAGAGATCTCCACACCCCACCCCCACCCGACCCCCGTACTCTTACTGATTTATGGACAGTCCTGCAGGATTCACGGTGTCAATTCCCTCCAGCAATACTTCAGACATTAGTTGAATCCATGCCACGTCGTGTTCCGACACTTCTGCGTGCTCGCGGGGGCCCTACACGATATTAGGCAGGTGTACCAGTTCCTTTGGCTCTTCAGTGTAATTAAACTTTCGCTACTTCAGCCACTGTAGACGGAAAACTGTTTACCGTATGGGTACCTAACTTTACAGCAACGATGTGCGCTACAGGATTTGCGCTGTTTAGTAGTGTTAGTGTCATGACTTGCAGTCAGGAGCCGATATTGGTACGGCGATATAGAGTTGCAACACAAGCATCTCTGTGCACTGTAGTTGCAGACAGTCAACGTGAGTCTGGGCAAGGTGAGTTGGGCTTTACCCGCAAGGCTGTTTTACCAAAACGGCAGCAACAATGGTGTTTCTATTCACGAGTATTGACGAATTAAATGAAAACAGAGAGGTTCTCTTTCCACACCGGCGTTGAAGAACATGATTCGGAAGTTCAGATTGACTGGCGATTTGGGAATTGCTCCAGGGAGAGGCCGACAGCCCGTTGAGCCACAAATTGTTAAAGAAATTATTGTTGCCGTGGATGAGAATGCTGTACGCAGTGTGCGATGTCATGCAGTGCACGAGCTGTGTCACGACAGCTGAACATGCTGCGAGCAATTGTGAAATGGCATCCTTAGTGCAGTTCCAGGATGTCGTGGATGCAGATGATCGTCACACTCACAAGGGAACCTCCCCATCGCACCCCCCTCAGATTTAGTTATAAGTTGACACAGTGGATAGGCCTTGAAAAACTGAACACAGATCAATCGAGAAAACAGGAAGAAGTAGTGTGGAACTACGAAAAAAATAAGCAAAATAAACAAACTGTGTAGTCCATGAGCAAGATAGGCAACATCATGTATAATATGAGCTAAGGAGCACCGTGGTCCCGTGGTTAGCGTTAGCAGCTGCTGAACGTGAGGTCCTTGGTTCAAGTCCTCCCTCGAGTGAAAAGTTTAATTTTTTATATAATCACCTTCGCTCTCCAAAATTCCAGGACATGTTCAGATTTGCTTGGACATATGCAGGATTTGACGGTCTACACACGGAAAAATTTGAAAACGTTAAAAACATATGTTTTGACAGAGCACAGGGAAAACTGTGCGACTGTGAAACTGTTGCATTCATTTGTTGCAGTTTATGTGACAAACTCTTATGTTTTCATCACTTTTTTGGGAGTGATTATCACATCCACAAGGAAACCTGAATCGGACAAGATAGAAGAATCTTTTTACCCATTCGCCAAGTGTACAAGTTAGGTGGGTCGAGAACATATTCCTGTCATGTGACGCACATGCCGTCACCAGTGTCGTATAGAATATATCAGACGTGTTTTCCTGTGGAGGAATCGGTTGACCTACGACCTTGCCATCAAATGCTTTCGGTTGCCATTGGAGAGACACGTCCTTTCGCCTACTAATCGCACGGTTTTGCGGTGCGGTCGCAAAACACACACTAAACTTATTACAGTGAACAGAGCCGTCAATGAACGAACGGACAGATCATAACTTTGCGAAAATAAAAAAATTAAAATTTTCACTCGAGGGAAGACTTGACCCAATGACCTCTCGTTCCGCAGCTGCTCACGCTAACCACGGGACCACGGCGCTCCTGACCACACGTTCTCCTCGATGTTGCTATGTTGCGCATGGACTACTCAGTTTGTATATTTTGTTCATTTTTTTCATAGTTCCACACAACTTCTTCCTGTTTTCTCGATTGATCTGTGTTCAGTTTTTCAAGGCCTATCCACTGTGCCAACTTATAACTAAATCTGAGTGGGGTGCGATGGGGAGGTTCCCTTGTCAGCAACGTTTGTAACCAGGAACGTTAACAAGTACGCAATTAACAAATGTCACCCTAAAGTATGGAAATTAAAATGTATTTCTTTTAATTATTTGTCATTTATCTTCCGCATGTAATTACAAATGTTTCCATAGTTTCGTTACGGTGCCATCACTCGTTTTTCATAGATGCCCTCTCAAGAAGCGAAAGTTTAATTATAACCAACCCGTATTATAAATTAAAAGTCCCCAGCAGCGTTATTCTACCTGTATGTGAAGGTTAATCTCAGGGACTGATGTAGACACTTTGATGCAGCTTTCACTAATAAATATACTAATTCATGAGGAATATTTGTATACCTAATTTATTGTTTGTATTAATGACGAGTGTGTAATGTAAGTGTTATTATTTGTTCCATATTTAATTGGCATTTGTACTGACATATCGTGGCGATTATGAGAGCTACGACCTGCTCAGTTATAGGGGGGTCGAAATCTGGCAGGAAAATCACTAAATTAACAATCGCCGCAACTCCATAAGGCAGTGAAGCTTGACCACAATTCGTACATCCACATATATCTTGTATAATATTACAAATTAAACCCCCTCTGGTGTTTTGTACCTGTATGTGGAGGCTGATCTCAAGAAATACTGTATGGATTCTGAAACAGTTCTTCACTAATTGATAGTCTGATTCACAAGAAAGATTAGTGTAGGTAATTTATTATCGCTATGCAGAAAAGTCGTCCGGCGGTTGACACTTAGCGCCACCCGTACGAAGCCGGTGCGAGTCGCTTGTTAAAGTTACAGTAGTGTATTACAGAACTTAAATTATCAGCATGCATTTCTGAAAGGAAGGAACGAAGATTAGTTTCTAACGTCTCGTGGACAACAAGGTCATTTGATACGCAGCACGCCGGCCGGAGTGGTCGTGCGGTTCTAGCGCTGCAGTGTGGAACCGCGCGACTGCTACGGTCGCAGGTTCGAATCCTGCCTCGGGATGGATGTGTGTGATGTCCTTACGTTAGTTAGGTTTAAGTAGTTCTAAGTTCTAGGGGACTGATGACCTCAGATGTTAATCCCATAGTGCTCAGAGCCATTTGAACCATTTTGATTTGAGACGCAGCACCAGCGCAGGCTAGGAAAGGGTACGGAAGGAAACCGGTCGTGCCTTTAATAAAGGAACAATCGTGGCTTTGGCCTTAGGCAATTTAGGGAAATCACAAAAAACCTAAATCATCATAACCGGACGGTTATTTGAACCATCGTCCTCCCGAATGCGCTAACTGCTGCACCACCTCACACTCGGTATGCATTTCAAATATTTTCAGTACGGTTTGAAATAATGGCAGTTTAGGATCCAATTTAGATTCCTGATCCAGCCCGAGTGTCGCTGTACGAGGGTGATTTGCTAAACCTGCTAAATTTTCATGAAAGAATGGAACATGTTTGTTGCGCCTTCATGGTTGGTAAGCTTGATTGTTCCAAGGATCTTAAAAAGAATCTCAACAACCTGCAGCGTACGCTTCATTATTGACAACCGTCTGAATTGTTCACTGTGTCGACTGCGACTGAAAATGAACAAAGCCGAGTTTTGTGCTGTTACTTTACATTTTCATTTGATTTCTCAGACTGATGCACAAATCAAAACAGAATTGGATGAAGTTCACGTAGACTGTGCACCATCCTTAAATAATATTTTATTTGAATTAACGAATTTGAATATGATCGGACACCGAAGGTGAAGCGCGCTCTGGTCCTCCAGTTGAGCTCACCACAAAGGCAACCACGGACAAAATCCATGATGTGGTAATGCAGGACCGACGAATATAAATTCGTGAGATTTCTGAGACTGTAGACATCTCAACTGAGCGAGTGCATAATATCCTGCAAGGAGAATTAATTACGAAGAAACTGTGTGTGAGGTGGGTCAGCGAATGGTCACAGTCTGTCAAAAGCGCGTCTGGCACAACACTTCAACACAACGTATGGCGATGTTCAATCGCAATCCGCAGGACTTTTTATTCCGATTTGTGTCTGTTGACGAATCCTAGATCAATCATTTTATACCAGTGTCAAAATGGCAGTCAAAACGATGGATGAAGGCGCGTGAGAGTGCATCGAAGATGGCAAAGACCATTTTGTCCACTGGAAAGACGATGATCACTGTTTTTTCGGGAATCTCAAAGCAGTAATCCTCATAGATTATTTGGAAAAGACAGAACCATAACTGGAGACTATCATGTTTCATTGTTGAATCGTTTGAAACTTGCGTTGGCTAAAAAAAAAGACGAAGATTGGCATGGATAAAGTGCTCTTTCACCAGGATAATGCACCAGCCCACACATCAGCGGTAACAATGGCGTAAGTCCGTAAACAAGGTTTTTAATTGCTTCTTCATCCACCATTTTCACCAGATTTAGCCCCAAGTGACTTTTTCCTACGCCCTAACTTGAAACTTTGGCTTGCTGGGAATTATTTTGCAGAGTCTTTAGCACAGTGGACTCGCATGCGGGAGGACGACGGTTCAAACTCGCGTCCATCATCCTGATTTACGTTTTCCGTGATTTCCCTAAATCGTTCCTGGCAAATGTCGGGATGGTTCCTTCGAAAGGGCACGGCCGATTTCCTTCCCCATCCTTGACGCAATCCGAGCTTGTGCTCCGTCTCTAATGACCTCGATGTCGATGGGACGTCAGACCTTGTCTTCCTTCTTCCTTGCAGTATTTGACAAAACTTATTATAGCAGTGCTTCACAGCAAACGTGCACGGCGAGCAGACGGCGAACACAGGCCTGTGAGTACGTACTGTGTCCCCTCCAGCACCACAAGGAATAAGAGTGGGGAGCCGTGTGGAGACTTAAGAAAATCAGTCCTGAGGAAAAGCTTAGAAAAATTTAGACTCTCTTTATACTCCCTACCGTATTACAAATAAACTGGTTCAAACTTCAGATCAGCGCGAACTGGGTACTGGGTTAGTTCCATCTTTCCATTTGCCGGCCGGTGTGGCCAAGCGGTTAAAGGCGCTACAGTCGCAGGTTCGAATCCTGCCTCGGGCATGGATGTGTGTGATGTCCTTAGGTTAGTTAGGTTTAAGTAGTTCTAAGTTCTAGGGGACTGATGACCTTAGAAGTTAAGTCCCATAGTGCTCAGAGCCATCTTTCCATTTGTTGCGCGAGGAACCCTTTTTTTTTCCAACATCACTGGCGCTCATTTTTAGACACATAAATTAATAAATTCCGTGGCATCTTACATTTTCTACACTTTCTTCAAGAATGCTAAGAATGTCACATCCAGCTGTATGCCTGCGATAACTACACCTTTATAGAGCGCTAAAGAATACGATGTCTGTTCAAAAAATTCCGTAACTTTGTCCATAAAATACTTCTACGCTTACCTTTTACTTATTGTACACCGTCTCCTTCGAAATACTCTCCTCCACAAAAATTGATACATCGCTCGCAACGCCGTTTCCACTTCCAGAAGCAGTCTTGGTATGCCTCTTGCTGGATCGCTTGAAGCGTCGTCTGTGAATCTTCTCTTATCTCGTCTGCCGTTGCTAATCTTCGTCCTGTCAACCGGGTTTCAACTTTGGATATGAAAAAAGTCCGCAGGAGTCAGGTCTAGGTCTGGAGAGTATGGGGGGGGGGGGGGGGGTGAGACAGCACAGTGATTTCGTTTTTGTGCAATAGTGGCGCACCTACAGGGCTGCGTGTGCGGATGCGTTATCGTGGTGCAAGAGCCATGAAATGTCTCGCTACATTTCAGGCTGTGCCCTTATGACAATTTCTCGCACGCATCACTACACGTCCAGATAGACCATCGATTAACAGTTAGTCCCTGTGCCACGAATTCGTGATGAACTAATCCTTTAAAGTTAAAGATAATTATCAGCATGGCTTTTACATTTGACCTGACCCGACGAACTCTTTTTGGTCTTTTAGAATATTTTCCGACCGATTGTGAAGATTGAACCTTGGGCTCAGCATCATAACTGTAGATCAATTTCTCATCACCAGTTAATATTTTCTTATGGAACATCTCTTTCTCATTTGCGCGACCCGAAGGTTCTTTACAGATTGGGAGGCGAAGGTATTTCTGGTGTTGAATCATGAGCCATGGGACGAACTTGGCGCCAACACGATGCATTCCAAGATGCTGTTCAGGATTTCATAACATGAGCCAACTGAATTTTTCATTCTTCTGAAACGTCTCGGGCAGTCAGTCTTCGATTGGCACGCACAGTTTCGTTGACGTTCCTGGTATGAGCGTCGTCGGTAGACATCGAAGGACGTCCTGAAAAAGTCGTCTTTAATTTCTGTCCGGCCATGTTTAAACCGCGTAAACCATTCGTAACACACGCTACGGCTTAGGCACTCATCACCGTAGGTTTGCTGCGTCATTTTGTTTGTCTCCGTAACGGTTTTCTTGAATTTCACTCAAAATTTAATGCAGACGCGTTGCCCTTCTACCTCTGGCATCTCGAAACTCGTAAACTGTGCGACACGACGTTCAACTCAATACAGCACTGAACAATAACTAACATAAAACACAGGCGTGTGTAGGAATGCCAACCGCATGTCGCTTCAACATGCGATTGGCGCGAAATTACGAATGTTTCGGAATTTTCGAACAGACCTCCTATGCAACGATTTAATAAGGTGGCTCTGAAACGTCGTTCACCATAGCATGTGAGAGACGCATTAGTGTAATGTTTGATAACGGCACCTCACGAAATTGTTGTGCCTGGTGTGGACGTAAAGGTTCAACTGCAACTACCGAGTATTCCTTCATTACATCCCAATGAAATGGCGCAAGGACTTTGCTAAAAGTGCTGCAGTTTTGTAACTCATCCTAACAGCACAATCATTTTATTTTACTTTCTCTTCTACCTTCTCTTCAGAGAGCTTCCTTTTAAGTTTTGAAACCTCTTGCACATTCTCAAGTACATCACAGTTCTAACTTCCGTATTCTTTGACGTGGTAAGACGTGTAGTGTCTTAGTAAATTAAACTTCCTGCAAATAGTCAGCGTCTTACGTTACACTAAACATTTGCGCTGCGGAATGAAGCGCGGAGACATTGTCGATGTTAAACAGAGTCGATTCGCCATTGCCGCTAGACAGAAACGGAGCGAGTATGGGTCTAATGTTCGAATGGGTTCTGCCGCTGTTACATGGGAACTAAATGGCTTCCTTCGTACATTCTGTAGCTCCGCGAGTATGAAGAGTCTGATTTCGAGACCTGTGGAGCTGCGATCGCTTTCTACACGTCGACTCGTTCTCTCTTACTTAAGCGTGCAGGGGAGTAAAGCTAGTCGCGACTTTAGAAGGGAAATTCTCCATCGCACACCCCTCAGATTTGGTGGTAAGAGGGCTCATGGACAACCAGTGAAAAACTGAACACAGATCAAGCGTGAAAACAGGAAGAAGATTTACCGAACTCTGAAAAAAAGTAAAGTAAAAACAGTGAACGGTCCAAGAACAAGAAGTATAATAGAGAGAAAGCTGGAAAAGCAACGGCGCCGTCGTTAAGTGGTCATGGTGTGTTGGACTGCGAAACGGTCGAGCCGTGTTCAAACCTCCCTCCTGGCAATTTTTCTTTTTTGTTATTTTATTTTATTTTCGCTTTTGGTCCGTTTGCAACGTCGAGGTGTAGGGTAGGGAGCTACAATGTCAGTTGATTCTGCACAACTACTCTATTGGCAGCGGAAAGGAAGTGACTTTCGAATGGGAACAGCAAACGTTTGATGAAACGGCGACAAGTCAACAGAGTCCTCCACCGGAAAACACGTCTGGTGTGTTATACACGGCATTAGTGACAGTATGTGTGTCACATAATAGGAATCTCGTATCGAGTGCACCTGGTAAGTGAGTGAGATATGCCTCCTTGCCAGATTTAGGTGTTCATATGAATGTGAATGTGATCACTTTCAAGGAAATTATGAAAACATAATAGTTTGTCACATAAGCTGCAAAAAATGCTGTCAAAACATGTTTTTAACGTTTTTGAAATTGCGTTCCGGTCTGGAAGTTTTGACTCTTGAATTCCTTTGTTGTAACATATGTTGTTTTACAAAATTGTTAAGGCTTTCGTGGCCACTTGTTGACTAACTGCCTATTGGCTTCTGTCTCGGGTTCTTCGGCCGACGTTCATCTAATGACGGGTACGGCCTTTCTGCCATACATTCCCAGAGTGACGGACAGAATCGGCCGTACATTGCAAGGTCGGGAATATACCGTATACCATGCACATGCGGAAAAGTTTATGTCGGAATGACTGGACGATCAATTAACACCAGGATCAAAGAGCACAAGCGACATTGCAGGTTGGGGCAGGTGGAGAAATCGGCCGTGGCAGAGCACGCACTGAATGGGACCGACCACGTAATAAAATTCGCCGACACGGAAGTTCTAGCTGTAGAGAAGCACTATCACACGCGCTTGTTCAGAGAAGCAGTAGAAATACAAAAACACGCGAACAGTTTCAACAAGAAAGAGGAAAGCCTTAAGGTAAACGGATCCTGGCTTCCCGTACTGCAGCGAACGACCGTCGCAGGTAGCAAGAGGAGAACCGCACCGGAAATGACCGCGGAGAAGCCCTCGGACGTTGGAGCGCCAGGTAAATATAGTCTGCGGCCACGAGCTCGCCTCCAGTTCACCACCGGCAATGGAGGGTGAAGCTTTGACAATGCCAGCCACTCGTGCTGGCGAAACGTCAGAAAAATCATTAGATGAACGTCGGCCGAAGAACCCGAGACAGAAGCCAATAGGCAGTTTGTCATTTGTTGTTTTCATTTCTATGAGACGTCTGTGCGGTATCAAATGGTTCAAATGGCTCTGAGCACTATGGGATTTGGTTCAAATGGCTCTGAGCACTATGGGACTCAACATCTTAGGTCATAAGTCCCCTAGAACTTAGAACTACTTAAACCTAACTAACCTAAGGACATCACACACACCCATACCCGAGGCAGGATTCGAACCTGCGACCGTAGCAGTCCCGCGGTTCCGGATTGCAGCGCCAGAACCGCTAGACCACCGCGGCCGGCACTATGGGATTTAACTGCTGTGGTCATCAGTCCACTAGAACTTAGAACTACTTAAACCTAACTAACCTAAGGACATCACACACAGCCATGCCCGAGGCAGAATTCGAACCTGCGACCGTAGCGGTCGCGCGGTTCCAGACTGAAGCGCCTAGAGCCGCTCAGCCATTCCCGCCAGCTGTGTGGTATCTCGCCTGCTCTCACTATTGATCACATTCACTGGCGACGGCAACGTATTCTTGCCACAGGACTTCTCATATTCCATAACCAATGTGTAGTATGGGAACTGCCAAGTCTACAGAAAGAGAACTAAAATCCAAGTGACTGGACGAACAGTTCATAAAGTTGTGAAAAAATAAAAATAAATGGCACAACGGAGCTTTGAACACGACTCATCCAGTTTAAAGCCTACACCATGACCAGTTAACCATGACTCCGCGACTGATAGTATTCTCTCGATATTGCACTCGTTAAGCTTGGACTGTTCACTGTTCCTGTTTTGCTTTTCTTTCCTTTTTCACAGTTCAGTATACCTTCTTCCTGTTTTCGTGCTTGATCTGTGTTCAGGTAGTGACGGGCTATCCACTAGGCCATCTTACGACTAAATGTGAGGGGTGTACGATGGCGAATTTCCGTTGCTAATACGGAAGTAGACTGCATTATCTTACTGTTGTGAAATATAGGACTGACAAGACGAAATGATCGGTTGTGAGGATCAGACGACCTTTAACGAAGCTGTGTTTTGTGAGACTGTGGAAGGTGTAAGGGTGTTAATTGTTGCAAAGTACATAAGTGCAAATGTGTTCCTTTAGAGGAGGAGTGATATCTGGATTAAGTTTCACGCTACAGTCCGAGCTTCAGACGAAAAACATATAAATTTCATCCAATGCAAACAAAATGGCTGTATTCTTGTGTATTTCACCTCCATCATGAGAAAACATATGTGCTGCGTCAAACGAAAACTGGGCGCGGATATCAACGTCACTGTTATATCACTGCGAGAAAAAAACACGCTATTTCTGTATTCAGTTGGTCATGGTGACTTGTGTTTATGGACTAAAAGCGAGTTTTGAAGCTTGTCATTCATTTCAGCAATTTCTTTTAGTAATTAATCATTACTTAATGATTGCGCTTCATCCTCATGTCATGTTCTCTGGTAGTGTTATTACAGATTCGGTAACTCCTTGAAAGTGTATGCAGGGTGGTCCATTGATTGTGACCAGGCCAAATATCTCACGAAATAAACGTCAAATGAAAAAATTACAAAGGACGAAACTTGCCTAGCTTGAAGGAGGAAACCAGATGGCGCTATGGTTGGCCCGCTAGATGGCGCTGCCATAGGTCAAACGGATATCAACTGCGTTTTTTTTTAAATAGGAACCCCCATTATTTGTGACATATTCTTGTAGTACGTAAAGAAATATGAATGTTTTAGTTGGACCACTTTTTTCGCTTTGTGATAGATGGCGCTGTAATAGTCACAAACATATGGTTCACAATTTTAGACGAACAGTTGGTAACAGGTAGGTTTTTTAATTTAAAATACAGAACGTAGGTACGTTTGAACATTTTATTTCGGTTGTTCCAATGTCCAATGGTTCAACTGAAACATTCTATTTCTTTACGTACTACACGAATAATAAAAAATGGGGGTTCCTATTTTAAAAACCGCAGTTGATATCTGTTTGACCTATGGTAGATCCATCTAGCGAGCCAACCATAGCGCCATCTGGTTTCCCCCTTCAAGCTAGACGAGTTTCGTCCTTTGTAGTTTTTTCGTTTGACGCTTATTTCGTGAGATGTTTGGCCCGGTCACTATCAATGGACCACCCTGTACATCCAACGTAAGCGTTAAACATTCTCTGGGTAGATGTTAAATATTAAAATATATTTACGGCAGTCTTCGAAAAAGTTTTATCTATATAGATGCGTGTATAAACAGAACAATATTCACTGCTAACCGATAGAAGGTGATTATAACTAAACTTTCCGTATTGAACACGTTATAACACGGAAACTAATTGCCGTACGAGTACAAAACTCGGTAGCATTAATGTCCAGAGTTTGGGGTACATGATTTCCATCATAGCACCTCCGTCCAGTTGCAACTATGGCCACCAGGTGCCGTGATCAGTCATCGAGATTCGTATGCTGCGATATACTTCTCCAGCGTGTCATACCAGCCCTAAAGGAGGGAGACGCACTGAACTCTACTTTTTGCCTGCAAGATGGGGCCCCGCCGCACATCACTCGTGAAGTTCGCCTGCTTCTGCGAAACAAATTTGGAAACGATCGAATTATCAGCCGATCGTTTCCAAATGCTTGGCCAGCACGATCACCTGTTCTCACTCCCTGTGATTTCTGGTTGTGGGGCTACATGAAGGACAGGGTTTACCAGGGAAACATTCACACATGTGCTGATCTGAAGCGCAACATATCAAGAGAGGTAGCCAGCATACCAACGGACATGCTACGTTCTGCTGTGCAGAATGCAATCCTGCGCTTTCAGACTCTTCTGGATAATGATGGGCACCATATTGAGCCCCTTTTGTAGCACTGATGGTACTAGTATGTAATGGTATGATGTAACGTAGCAGCACATTAAAAGTGTTTCAGTTGAATTGATTTTGCATTATTTCTCTTCCCCATGTCCTTGACGTTAATGCTACAAAGTTTGGGCCTCTTACGGTAATTACTTTCCGCGTTATAACGTTTTAAATAGGGAAGTTTAATTATAGTCACCCGGTATAACCTACTTCTGTCAGTTAGGCAGATCGGGCATTTGTGGCATGACAACTTGCCCTTGAGAATCGCTAAGGTATTGCCAAATGAGACGGAAATCGGAGTCAATAACGCATTGGTCCATCTCTGGCCCTTATGCAACCAATTATTCGGTTTGGCATTTATTCACAGAATTGTTGAATGTCCTCCTGACCGATATCGTACCAAATTCTGTACAACTGGCGAGTTAGATCGTCAAAATGTCGAGCTGGTTGGAGGGCCCTGCCTATAATGCTCCAAACGTTCACAGTTGAGAAGAGATCCGGCGACTTTCCTAGCCAAGCTAGTGTTTGGCAAGCATGAAGACAACCAGTAAAAACACTCACCGTGCGCAGGCGGGCATTATTTTGCTGAAATGTAAGCCCAGGATGACTCGCCGTGAAGGGAAATAAAAAGAGGCGTAGAATATCGTCAAGGTACCGCATTTTTGTAAGGATGCTGCGGATGCCAACCAAAAGTTTCCTGATATGGAACGGTATGGCTCCCTAGAACATCAGTCCTGGCTGTGGAGCCTTATGGTGCATTATACTCAGGTTGGTACCCCACTAGTGTCCGGGGCGTTTCCAGAGACGTCGTCGGCCTGGAATGTCACTGACTGGAGTCGAATTGTCTTCAGTGATGAGTCCCGCTTCGAACTGAGCCACTAGGACAGGCGAAGACTTCTATTGTATATTAAGATTGTGGACGCAATCAATAACTTACTAGCCCCCAAGAACCTCAAAGAGCCGGCCGAAGTGGCCGTGCGGTTAAAGGCGCTGCAGCCTGGAACCGCAAGACCGCTACGGTCGCAGGTTCGAATCCTGCCTCGGGCATGGATGTTTGTGATGTCCTTAGGTTAGTTAGGTTTAACTAGTTCTAAGTTCTAGGGGACTAATGACCTCAGCAGTTGAGTCCCATAGTGCTCAGAGCCATTTGAACCATTTGAACCTCAAAGAACTGCAGTTTTTCTTGGGCAAAGTTAATCACTATGAGAAATTCATTCTCAGGTTGGCCCAGATTTCCCACACACTTAATAAGTTCTGTAAAAAGAAAGAGTTAATTTTTTTATTATTAATATGCCAGAAAACTTTCTTGCAACTAAAAAAAGTCTATTAGGTCAGTCACTTGTGTAGCAACATTAGTCCAGGCAAACACTTAAAGCTAGCCACTGATGCTGCAGATTGCTGCGGTGGCGCAGTGCTGACTGATAAACACACCGACCGCACAGAACAACTGACTGCAGCTGCACCAAAAACTTGAATGGGCACAGCGGAGTTACTGGCAAATAGAGACAGAGGTGTTAGCTACCACATACCGGCCTAATAAGCCTCGCGTCTATCTATATGGTACTAAGTTTCACTTGATCACTCATTACAAGCCCCTCATTTCAATATTCCGATACCAATCAAAACTTCCCAGTAAGACGTTGCAGTAACTGCAACGTTTGACGATGTTCCTCAGCAACTATAGCTATGAGACCTGCCACACTGCACTCACACACTGACACTCTTTCCGACTTGCTGTGTGGCCCAGATCTTTTAATTTGACAGGAAAAAAGTACTGTGTTTTGCCTTAGACACCAATCAGCAACAATCCTCGACGAATTCCCAATTACGCTGGGCAAAGTAGCAACAAAAACATGCTGTGCTCCGCTACTCACAAGGATGTTGTCTGCTGTACAGTGGGGAAGGGCGGAGCACCTGCATAACAGCTAAGCTCGTACACACAGCACATTGAGAAGTGTTCAGAATTAGGCAATAGCCCAGCGTCATATGTACTGCGCCGATGTTGATACATAGAGTCCAGAACAGCCAGACCTGCACCCACAATCAGTCAGATCCAGTGCAGTGTTTCAACCCTTGGCCACACCCTGACCACTCCTGGGTGAGAGTACATACTCATTTCGCTCGGTCATTTGGAAAAGCAGTGTGGTTGCTAGTTGCCTCTAATTCGGTACATGTGGCACAGATGGCTACCACCACACACAACAACTACCGTCTGTACCTTCTCCATCATACATGCAATAGATAGCCCACCTTCCACCCTCGTTTCTTACCACAGCCCTCAATATACACAGCATCTGTGTTTCAGGATTTTTGTAAACGCAATGGTATTGAGCATCTGACCACTGCCCCTTTCCATCCACTGTCCAATTTGGAAGCCGAGCAGATAGTCAGGACCTTCAGAACTTAGATGCATAAAGTAGTAGCGACAACCGATTCTGGAGAAGCGCTCATCAGTTTCCTTGCAACTGTAGCGCCGCCGCTATTTTTTGGCGCTACTAAGTGAAACAGCATGGCGACGCAGACCAGTTGCCACATCTTCTGGCCCCAACCTTGTTCTGGTTTACGTGGTTGGAATCGATGCCTTGGAACAACTGGGCACCGAACTTGCATAAATAATCTTAATTTTTAGCCAAAGGCATCTCTGTCCGTGGGTACCTACTACAGTGGAAGGTCCATGCCAGGCGGCAGAACGACATGGCATTGCAAGCCCCATTACGAGACTTGAGCTCCACCACAGACGAGCCGCTTTCTGGTTCTAAGTCCACTCCCACTGACTTGGCGCCTTTCATTGGGTGGGTCACCTCTGGCTCACGTCAGCTCAACTGGACTTCTGCCTTTGAGGACAGTCGTCTGTGACTGAGGCCGTGCAGCCGCCCTTCCACCTGTACCTGTGCAGGCAAACTGACACTGTTCGGCTCTGCTCACAAGGGCGGACACCACCGCCCTGCACTGAATCGCAGAGTCGCGATGGACTGGTGCAAGTGCTGCAGTGAGCATCCCAAGTCATCATTTCTGTTCCGCACTGACGTCAAGACAGCCACTAGCTACCTGTTGGATCAACAACCAGCACACATCAAGGGACTGTAAATGCTACGGGACGACACTAAGAGTGCTGTCGTAGTTTTCTAATAAAAATGTGTGACTGTTAACGCCGCTTTCTTGAGACCTCATTAGTCGACACCCTGACGTCAACGCACCACCTCAACTCAATCCTGCCACAAATGGCTCTGAGCACTATGGGACTTAACATCTGAGGTCATCAGTCCCCTAGAACTTAGAACTACTTAAACCTAACTAACCTAAGGACATCACACACATCCATGCCCGAGGCAGGATTCGAACCTGCGACCGTAGCGGTCGCGCGGTTCCAGACTGAAGCGCCTTTAACCGCTTGGCCACACCAATCCTGCCACAGTACAGGCCACCCACCCCAGGCCTCTACATTCAGTATTATCTCCGAGACTGACACCGGCAGGCAGATCCAGCATCACGAAGCATCCGCAGCGGTTAGCATCGATCGTTACAGTGGGGTAAGTAGACGAAATGTTTTCTTTTTCTACTCTGACTACTATGAGCAGAGGTAGGACTGTCGTCGTAACTTGAGAGTAGTATTTATGAAGCCTGAAAAACCAGTTGATTTGTCAGAATTTCATGGCAGTTCCAAGAATCACTATTTACAACCAGTGAGGTGCTCTCGGTGTAACCTATTAGGGTACAGTGTACTATGTGTTGATTCAGTATCGGTGGGTTGTCTTACATGCCGCAGTAATGGCGATACTGCTAAGCAGTGTACTGAGTCGAAGTGGGTTCATGATTAGATGCAATGAGTAGACTGGTATTCTTTCATTATGAGTGGGTATTGTCCAAGTGTTGTTGTTTTATTGTACTTAGTTGTGTATTGGGAATAAAGGTTGTACAACGACAATAGTCTCAGAAGCAGTGTGTTTCTAGACAGGAGGCGGCTCAGTCCTTAATAAATCATAAAGCAATTATCGGGGGAAAAGGCAGAGATGCAGTAGCAAATGGTTTCTGTGAAAGCAAATAGAGAATCATCCAGTTTATCTACTCCATCGGTGGATTCAGCTATCGCTAATTTGATTACTCCCTTTCCTGGCAAGTCATTTAAGTACGTATTGTCCTTCCTGGATGGTCTGGAGGCAGCAACAAAGATTGGGTTTTGGACAGATGATTAGGTACAACAAATGACTAAGTTTCAATTGACAAAAAAGGTAAAAGCGCTTGCGAGGTATGATGAGGAGTTGAAGAACGCACTGACATGCGAGCAGTTTGGACAGCAACGCTATAGGAAAGAGAGCAGCCCGAATTTTTCTGGAGCAGTTGAGTGGACTGCCAAAAAAGCACAACGAGTCCGTAGAAATTGTCAGCGTAACGAATTAATGGGAAGTAAGAAAACGAATATGATTATCCTTCAAGGAGCAGAGCACAGGGCTCTAATGCTTTCCTGAGGAGCCTGCCACCCGATATGTCTTGTAGAGTTTGGTCAGGTACCATGAAAAATTTGAATGCTGTAGTGAGGATACCACAGAGCAGGAGGAGATAGGCATAGCTACAGGAGTGCGCAATAGATGGGGTATTTTGTCAGCTGACATAAGATGTTATAGATATGGTATGCAGGGCACGTCTAGGGATAGTGCCATCAGCCATAGTGTGACAAGTCTGGTGTGGCTCGACACCAGTGGTGGGAATGTAGAAGCAAGATGCGGAATGTTCAGACATTAAACAAAGTGTGTACCCTATGTCTTCCATCTGGCATCCTCATAAAATGCTTCAGAAACGTATGCAGAGGCGGAATGTGGCATAGTAGGATTCATAAGGGGTAAGAAGCATAAATTTTTTTTGGACACAGGGTCACATATGTCAGTGGCAAGTCTGGACCTTGTAGGAGGAAAAGGTTAGATTTTAAGACACTGGGTTCATCGATATTAAGATTTCAGGTTGGGGCAGAACGAATTCAGGAGTGTGTGGATGTGGTGCCACATGTAAGAGAAGGTTACTGCGCAATCTTGGGGTTAGACTTTTTGTTCAAGCATCATGTCAAAACTAACCTTCGGTGACATATTATGGAACTCAAGGGGACAATGTTCCAACTGGGGGATATGGTCACCCGTGAAATACTGTCTCAAGATTCACCATCTTAAGGGACAAACAAGTTAAAATGTGGAGAAAATCACTAAGGGTTAATTCCCACGATATAGTGCCAGAAAGCACCAGGGAAGTACTTTGGGTGAGTGTAGGGCCAGAACTACCTCTTAATATATTGTGTGTGGCAGAGCCACTAGAGGAGAATTATGTATTGGATGTGTTACTATGTTTCTCTTACATATTTCTTGTGTACAAGAAATGGGCAGCGAAGGAGTGGTGCCTATCAATTTAGATAACTTTGGCACCAGTGAGGCAAAGCTAAGCAAAGGCTTGTTGATAGCAAGTTTAGACATTTTGAACAAAACGGTTTGGCCACATCATTTGTGGACCGTAATCATATGCAAGCTACCGCTACAGCTGCTTCGTGTACAAAGACAGAGAGTAGAAACGGCAGAATTATTACTGGAATTCTAGGATCTATATAATCCTCAGGGCCCATTTCCAATGACACCCATAACACAACACAGAACCCCAATGGTTAACAAAGCACCTATATACCGCAAACTTTATCATACACCACAGCTTTTGGAACCAATTACGGCGGATTCATCAATCAAAAATTGAGGAATGGAATAACAGAGGAGAGCACTAGCCCTTGGGGAGAAGCCATCGTTTTTGTGCCCAAAAAGTCAGCAGGTGAAGCAAAGAAATATAGATTTTGTTGTGACTATCACCACCTGAATAGTAAAACAACAGATGCATCCCAATACTCAACTTTATGGAGATCCTTGACAATTTCGGTCAGTGCTGTACTTCTCTACAACAGATTATCATTAACTGGAGATAGCCACAGAGGACTGGTCAAAAACTTCGTTTTCAGTCCCTTGGGCTCATTACCAATATCAGCAAATGTCGCTCATAATGAAAAATTCAATAGCTTTCAGCGGTTGTTGGTTAGAGTACTGAGGGGTTTGAGACCTCGGCAATGTATGGAGTACCTTGATGATATAATTGTATTTTCAGGAGATATGAAGGGGCATATATAGTGGTTGAGGGGAGCGTTTAGTAGGTTACAAGCTATTCATCTTACATTAAGCGTGGAAAAGTATCATGTTGGCCTGGAAGAAGCGAGTCATTTGGAACATGTGATTAGTTGGAAAGGGGAAAAAACAGACGCAAAACTGATGCAGGCAGTGCAGGATTTTCCAGCTGCGTGGATATGTAAGGAGATAGAATCATTCTTGGAGTTCGCCAGTTACTATAGAAATTCATGAATGGCTTTGCACACATTGCATGGCCATCTATGCAATTACTAAAACTGGGTGTAAAATTCCATTGGGCAATGGAGTGTCAAGCCATATTTGAAAAGCTGAAAGAGGCTTTAACACTGAGTCCATCTTTCTGTACTTTGAGGAGGATTTTGTACTATCATGGGAAATACCGGTACTTCTGAACACTGTGGGAGAGAACTGAAGAAAATAATTTATTTTACAGAATACCTTTATAGACCTTCAATATAACCTCAAGTCTTGCTTACGACAGCTTCTCAACCTTATGGCTACTTCTGCAACTTCGTTGTTGACCTGTCTGATCACTCGGGTCACCTCACTGGAAACTTCATCAGTTGTATCAGAGCGTTTCCCATCGAGTTGTTTTTCCAATTTGGGGAGAAAAACCAAAGTCTCGTGGGCTCATCTCGTGGTGGGTGGGGAAGTATTTCCCATCCATATTTGTCGAGAGTGTAAAATAAGGACACCAGTTGAAAGCATGTCAGGCCTTCTTGTTGAATTTTTTGGTGCAAAACATTTTGTTGAAACAGCTTGTTGTACGCGCCTGTACAGACGCCCCCTGGGGCACTCTACTTGTAGCTATGATTCCATTCATATCATACGCAACGATCATCACCAGTTTCATCTTTGATAATTGGCGGCGGAATTTTTTCGGGCGTGGATAGCGGGAACTTTTCCATTGTGAAGACTGAGACTTCAGTTCTGGCCCAAAATCTCGTATCCAGCTCTCGCTCGCTGTGTTTTTTAGAGTTTTCTGTGTGTTGAAGGTGTTTAGTAAATTTCTTGCGATAGTTTTAGCTGACTTTTCTTAATGTTTCTAGTGAAATATTTCAGTAAAATTATCTTTCACTGTTTTAACTTCGTTGAGTGTTCCAGTGTCCGCTTGAGTTTTTTGTTTTTAGCTAATAAAATTTGTGAAGTTTTTTTTTGCTTTGGTATTAGTTGTTGTTTAGTAATATTAATAAAAGTTGTTGCTTCCTTAGTAGAGAGAGAATTTCGAGATCACTATTGTTAGTTCTGTACATAGTTCTGCTGGTGTAACTGAACTTAGGTAGCGTAGACGTTTAGTTTTTTTTTTTTTTTCAGTAACTGTAAAATTTGTCCATGAGTGAGAAGTGTGGGATTTGTCGTAGGTTTGTGAGTAGTGGATTAGGGTGTGGGATTTGTTCAAAGTATTTTCACTGAGAGGAATGTAGTGGGGAAGCCAGTGGCCATTCTAGCGAGATCCTCTCCTGAGAAAGCAGAATCTGTCGTAGAAATAAGTTGATAGAGGAGTAGGAGCGTAAGATCTGTGCCCTTCAGGTGCAGTTACAATACGCAAATGAAGAACTAGATAGGTTGAGGAGGGTGAAGAGTGTTGGGGAATGGGAACTGGCAGTTCGCAAGAAGGCAGTTAGGAGGAGGAGGTGTTCAGACAGTTGTAGCTTGCTTATATGCAATAGGTTTGACCAACTATCAGAGTTGAGTGGAGAGAAGCCTCTTGTAGCTGTAGGTGTAGGAAACATGCAGCAGTCCTCAGCAGTTGGGAGACCTAAGTCAGCTGCAAAGTCTAACAGAAAGAAGAAGGTTCTGCTGCTAGGTGGTTCGCACAGTAGTGGTGTGGGCCAGAAGTTGCAGGAAGTGTTGGGGAGTGGGTACCAGGTCACCAGCATTGTGAAGCCTAGTGCAGGGTTGGCTCAGGTGACTTATAGCACAGGGGAGTTATGTAGGAATTTTACGTAAGAGGATCAGATAGTGATAGTGGGTGGAGAAGGAAATAGTCTTGATAGGAACGAGCAATATGATGTAGGTGGTGACCTTGTAAAGATAGCTGCTCAAACAAGTGGCACTAATGTGCAACTGTTTCAGTGTCATCATCGGCCCCACCTTAATGCGGCTGTTAGGGGTGTTAACATGGGGCTGGCGAAGGCACTGACGGCAGAGGGCATGGCTCACATTGTAGTGGTGCCAGTTCAGTCTATCAGTAGATCGGGTTTCACTAGGCATGGCCTGCATCTCAATGGGTATGGGAAGGGGAGGCTGGCAAAGCTTATAGGTTACAGTGTAATGGGTGGTGGTAGGATCACTCACGGAAAAATTCCTTAGTAGTTGGTGCTAGAGCTGCACTTTTTTAGACTGAAGTCAGCTGATAGGTATACCTGCTTAAAGGAAGTCCCTCTAACTACGGAATCATCTTCAGAGGACATCAGGTTTCCAAGTAGAGAAGGAATTAGCATATTTCATCAAAATATAAGAAGTATTAGAGATAAAGTTAGTGAACTACTTATAGATGTTGACTCTCACATTATTGGTATATCGGAACACCACTTAAATAATTTGACAATTCAGAGGCTTCTTTTACCAGGATACAGATTAGCTGGCTCTTTTTCAAGGAGTTCTTACGGAGTGCGGGAGTGGCCATGTACGTATAAAACAGTATTCCGTTTGAGTCGATAGCTGTATCACAGCACTGCACTGAAAAAATATTTGAATCATGTGCAGGGGCAGTTGAATTTATTGAAACGAAACTTCTAATTGTTGTTGTTTATAGGTCCCCCAACTCTGACTTCAGAGCATTTTTGCTCAAGTTAGAGAGGTTTCTTGGTTCTCTTTATAAGAAGTACCAAATATTAGTTACATGTGGTGACTTCAATATTAATTTTGTATATGATTCTGCAAGAAAAAGGATGTTGGTAGAGCTCCTAAACTCATATGATCTGATGCAGACTGTGTTTTTTTTTCCAACTATGGTGCAGGGGAACAGTAGCACAGCCATAGACAATATTTTTGTTCATTCTTCATTTCTAGATGGGCATTCTGTTATTGAAAGGTTGAATGGCCTTTCAGACCACAATGCAAAAATTTTAACTCTACAAGGCTTTTGTACTCAAACAAATGTCATATATAATTACAAACTATACAGGAAATCTAATCCAACGGCAATAGATAGTTTTTTAAACCTCGTTAAGGAACAAGAGTGGCAGGATGTTTATAGTGCCGATAACATAGATGACAAATGTAATGCTTGCCTTAACACGTTTATCATGCTCTTTGAGAGTTGCTTTCCGTTAGAACGTTCTAAACAGGGCACTAGCAGTAAAAGGCAGCCTGGGGGGGGGGGGGGGGGGTGACTAGTGGGATAAGGATATCATGTAGAACAAAGTGGAAATTATATCAAAATATTAGAAGTAGTTACAATCAAGCTACAGTAGCGCGTTACATACAGAATTGTAAGGTGCTTAAAATGTTATTAGGTAGGCAAAGAGTATGTGGTATGCAAATAGAATAGCTAATTCAAAGGATACAATTAAAACTACATGGTCAGTTGTGAAGGAAGTTTCTGGTCAGCAACACAAGGTCGACGATATAAAGTCAGTTCGTAGTAAAAATATTTCTGCTACTGATAAGTCAGATATATGTACTTAACAATCATTTTCTTAGTATTGCTCAGGAATTAAATAAAAGTTAAGTTTCAGCACGGAATCATATAACTCTCTTGGCAAACGCCTTCCTGAGACTGATGTCTGAAATACTCCGCCGGCCGCGGTGGTTTAGCGGTTCTAGGCGCTCAGTCCGGAACCGCGCGACAGCTACGGTCGCAGGTTCGAATCCTGCCTCGGGCATGGATGTGTATGATGTCCTTAGGTTAGTTACGTTTAAGTAGTTCTGAGTTCTAGGGGACTGATGACCACAGATGTTAAGTCCCATAGTGCTCAGAGCCATTTGAACCATTTTTTTGAAATACTCCTCTGTGATACTGACAAGAGGGAGATTGAGTCAGTAATTAAATAACTGAAGACTAAGAACTCTCATGGTTACGATGGAGAACCTAGCAGAATATTAAAGCACTGTGCTGCACATGTTAGCCCTGCACTTAGCCATATTTGTAATTTTTCCTTTAGGAATCGTCAGTTTCCTGAACGATTAAAGTACTCAGCACTAAAGCCGCTTCATAAAAAGGGAGATAGGGATAATGTAGACAATTTTAGACCTATTTTTATGCCATCAGAGTTTGCTAAAGTTATTGAAAAGTCTGTGTACGTAAGGGTAATTGATCATTTTATATGACACAATTTGCTATCAAATGTACAGTTCGGCTTTAGAAGTCGTCTAACAACTGAAAATGCTATATTCTCTTTTCTCTGTGAGGTACTGGATTGTTTCGAACGCTAGGCATATTTTTTTGTTTAAGTAAGACGTTTGATTGTGTTGAACACAACATATTGCTCCCCCTTTTACTGAATACGGGGAGCAGCTCACAACTGTTCATCTCTTACTTTAACAACAGACAGGAGAAGGTCATTATTCACCATGTGGAGAAAGGCTGTGATGTGGAGTCTGAGTGGGGTACAGTCAATTGGGGGGTGCCCCAGGGATCAGGGATGGGGTCACTCCTGTCCCTTATTTATATAAATGATATGCCCTCTAGTACTTCGGGTAATTCTAAAATATTTCTGTTAGCTGATGACACTAGCTTGGTAGTAAAGGATGTTGTGTGCAACATTGGCTCGGTTTCAAATAGTGTAGTTCATGACATAAGTTCATGGCTTGTAGAAAATAAACTAACGCTAAATCACAGTAAGACTCAGCTTTTACAGTTTATAACACACAGTTCAAAAAAAGCCTATGTTTTAATTTCACGGAATGGGCATGTGATGAGTGAAACTGAACAGTTCAAATTTCTAGGTGTTCAGATAGATATTAAACTGTCGTGGAAAGCGCACGCTCAGGATCTTGTTCAAACACTTAATGCTGCCATTTTTACTATTAGTGCGTAAGTCTAGGAACCGATGACCTCCGCAGTTTGGTCCCTTAGGAAATCGCACACATTTGAATAACTGACATTAATTGTACAGGGTGACAATTACTGAACTACATGAAAAAAAACGTAAATTAATTACAAACTACGGCGTGCACACAATTTCTTCAACATGTAAACGTCACTAAAGATATTCGAATTTAGGTTATGACATGTTCAATATGCCTGCCATCATTGGCGATGATGTTGCGCAGACGAATAGCGAAATTCTGCATGACCCATTCAAGCGTCGGAACATCGATGGTGTCGATGACCTCCTGAATGGCTGTTTTCATCTCAGCAATGCTTCTGGGGTTATTACTGCACACCTTGTCTTTATTGTAGCCCCACAGAAAGAACTCCCTTGTGTTTAGATCCGGAGAATATGGTGGCCAATCGAGGCCCATGCCAGTGGCCTCTGGTTACCCCAGAGCCAGAATGCGATCCCAAAAGTACTCCTCCAGCACATCAAACATTCTCCTGCTTCGATGAGGTAGAGCTCCGTCTTGCATGAACCACATCTTATCAAAATCAGGGTCACTTTGGATAATGAAGATGAAATCATCTTCCAAAACTTCACGTACCGTTTGGTAGTCACTGAGCCATCAAGGACTATCGCACCGGTTATTCCGTGATTGGACACTGCACGCCACAAGTCATCCATTGAGAGTGAAGAGACTTCTCTATCGGGAAATGCGGATGTTCAGTTCTCCAAATGGCTGATTTACTTATTGTCGAACGCATCCAAATAAAGCAGGGTTCGTCGTTAAACCAAACCACACAGCGTGTACTAATTCCCATCACGCCCCGCGGCCAACCTGAGTTTGGACGTCCTAACGCAAACTGTTCAGAAGTTATGACGATTTGATTTCATATAGTTCGGTAATTGTCACCCTGTGTCTGGAGGGCCACTTTGCGAGGTGCCGGGGCTAGCAGTGTAATTAATACTAAATTCTTCTAGAATTTACATATGTAAATGATGCTCTAAGCCCCCCCTCCCCCCCCTATTCTAACTCCGACTTTTGCTGTTGCACATGGATTAAAAAGAAACGCAAACTGACTGTAATCGACCCTGCAAGTGGACTAGAAAAGAGTTTGGCACCTGCAATAATCTCATTTGATAAATAAGTTAAATAAAGGAAAGCTTCATTAACGTAGTGAGAAATGATAGGGTTGCTCTACCGATTAACAGAATGCAAGTTCTGTCCAAAATAACAATATGATTTATTATAACTCAAAATAATAAACAAAAACACATGAAACATTTACAATACATCACATTGGCTCAAATTGGATACTCAAATAAATGCTGTGAAAGTGAAGTTGTCCCTAAACTAGATTGTGACATTTATGACGAAGTGGTATGTGGAGCCAATTCCTTGCAAATCAAGTCTTAAGAGAGACACACAGCCAACCCAACATTAATTGCTGCTACAGTAGTGAGAATTCAGACAATGAACACCCAAGACAGAACAAAGTTAGAAAAAGACGAACAGGCGCGCTCTGCTTAGCTCTGATTATCACCAAGGAACATACATTACCAAACTGTCTTCTTAACTGCAAGAACACGATCTGGCGTACCGGAGGCGATGGCTGGTTGCTTCGACGTCCCGTCGTGGTGATGATAATGTCGCGAGTATAGCCCGAAACTAATTATCCTGGTCTGGTTGTTCGAGACTAAAGACTTCCTAGCAATACAAATGCGCCTCTGAGGGAGACGAAGAAGGCTCGCCACACAATCACTGACGGTACAGTGATTGATTTTCACAAGCGAAGTCACACAGTCAAGTTTAGCCAAAACTGCTCAAGACAGACAACATAGGCCGCTTGTACGGAGAACGCTCAATTGCCAACTGTACTCAGGAAGTTACGTTGAAGTCGAAACTTCAGCAACTTCGTCAAACAGTTACAATTAAAAAAAAGTATATTAGACAGCCAACGGAAGGCGGGCTGTCCAGAGCAGTGAGAGCTCAGTCTTGTAAGCTACTCCGACCGAAAGGCGAGAGCCGACTCGTCACAAGAGCACCTGTACAAACCGAACACAGAACATTCCTGCCCCCACGACAGTGGCCGAGGTTAACCGTTCCAATCAGCAACTCGAAAACCGGCGGAAAATTCCACTCTATTGCCGGAGCACTACCATTCCACCAATGGAGATTCTTGGCGCCAATTTCTGCGCCGATTTTGCTACGTCACGGAGCTATGCCCTGAGCAAGCCAATCACAGTTACTATACGGCAGAAAACGCGGGAATTTGCGCGCCAAGGCTGCTTGGGAACACAAGTCATTCCCACGCCTCGCTGGTAGCCGACCAGAAAGTGTTTTCGCTAAGTTTCTGTGAAGTAACAGAACCTCTAGCCCAGCCGCTACTTCAGGCCCCTCCGGGCGTGTCTTTTGACAATGTCGGCGTCTGGAAAGCATTCACTCGACTCCCTCACACCCGTCGGCTTACCCTTTCAAGATCAGCAGAGCCCGCCTGTCACCGGACCACCTGGGTGACGAGAGACGCTGCGTGGGAAGTCCGCGTGGGAAGGAATAGCAACTTTTCACCGCATGCAATTAGAGAGGAAAATCGTAAGATAGAAATATGAGAGGGGGCTCATGCCACCTCTCAACTTGAATTTGCTGCACAACGGGCTGACTGGCTAACTTCAATGCTAATTAAATCAGGAACGGCGCTACGTATCGAATATTTTTCTTAATAATTATTTCCCAGCGTAACTTAGCCTGCAACACCCTTAAAAAGCTTTTCAGGCCGTTTCTGACCTCTCTCAACATCCAGTTTCCATGGACGAACATTCTCTGAAAATGAGAGAAGAGAGCCTTGGGGGTTCTGGCAGTCGGTTTGGCTCCCAGCAGAGACCGCGTCTTACGATATCCGAAACTCACCAGCGAAAAAGAAAATAATTGTCTGTAGGCAGATAATGTGCACTCTACCACCGTCACTCTGAAGCTCGAAATATGGCGCGAATGTCTAGCTAAATGTACGTAGGCTATAGTGGAGAATTTGAGACACTGCTAATAGTCCTCTTCATCATGTGATCTTGTAAAGTAGTGGCGCGCGGGATTAGCCGAGCAGTCTAACCTGCAGTCATGGACTGTGCGGCTTGTCCCGGCGGAGGTTCGAGTCTTCCCTCGGGCATGGGTGTGTGTGTTTGTCCTTAGGATAATTTAGGTTAAGCAGTGTGATAGCTTAGGGACTGATGACCTTAGCAGTTAAGTCCCATAAAATTTCACACACATTTGAACATTTTTTTGCAGAGTAGTCATTCCAGGGCGTTAATGAGAGTGCAGTTCAATAACATCAGCTTCATGTAATTAATACAGCAGTAGCAGTGATGTACTTCCAGGTCGTTAGTTGAAGCGTTGTTTCCATTATATGCACACTAGTCCGACAATCGATCCAGTATAACTTTCTCCTATATGAAAGTAGCTTACATCGGTGAAATGCCAAAATATATAAAATTGCCTTCTAGTAGTACTACGGGAGGGGAAGTTATATTACCGAAATTGGTAAAACTTGAAATTGACATTTTGTATGATCTTTGCTTTTTGCATCACTGACGTGAAAATAATACTTTATTATTTAAATGGAACTTCGTTTAATAGTGCACATTTTGATGATTAAATTTTGAATATACACTGACGGAAGAAAGTCACAACACCAAGAAGGAGTTGTGCGACATATGAAAGAATCTCGCACCAGTCACGTAAGAGTGGCGCTAGTAACGTCACCACGAGGATACAAATCGGGTTTGCTTTAAATACACGATGTAACGGTGGTGAGCGTTAGTTACCTTTGAGATTGGACGTGATGAGGATGCATTTAAGGCGACAATGACTCCATTATCAACACCTAACTGACTTTGAACGGGGTCGTGCAATAGGTATTCGGCAAAAAGACTTGGCAAGCATGTTGTCACTGTACACGATTGCTGGCAGCGGTGTCAGGGGAATTTAGCGTCGTGAGAAAATCGGGTTCCGGCACTAGCGAGAGGGAAGGCCACCGTGTTCGGTGTGCGGCTCAGCAATGTGAGCAGCAGTTTGTATCACATGACACAACTAACTCTTACAAATCGGTTACTTCAAGGGCAGCTACGCGCCAGACGCCCTGTAGCGTGTATTCCACTGACCGCAAACCACCGCCATTTGCATCTTCAGTAGTGTCAAGCGACAGCATATTGAAGGGCAGGGTGAAGAAGATCTGTTGTGTTTTCTGATGAAAGCTGGTTCTGCCTCGGTGCCAGTGATGGCCGTGTGTTGATTAGGAGGAGGCCAGTTGAGGGCCTGCAGCCAACCCGTCTGCGTGTTAGACAAGCTGGACCTATACCTGGAATTATGGTCTGGAGTGCGATTTCGTATGACAAGGCAACATGCTCGTGGTTATCCCACATACCTGACTGCAAATCTGTAATTCAGTCCAGAGATTCGCCCTGCTGTGCTGCCAGTCATGAACAGCCTTCAAGGGGATGTTTTCCAACAGGATAACGCTCGCCCACATAGCGCTATTGTAACCCGTACAGAGTGTCGACATGTTGTCTTGGCCCGCTCGATCACCAGATCTGTCTCCAGTCGAGCACATATGGGACATCATGAGACAATTCCAGCGTTATCCATAAACTGAATTAGCCGACCCTGTATTGACTGACCAATTGCAACAGGGATGGAGCACCATCCCACAAACTGACATCCGGCACCTGTACAACACAATGCATGCACGTTTGCATGCTTGCATCCAACATTCTGGTGGTTACACCGATTATTAATGTACCAGGATTTCACATTTGCAATGGCTTATCTCGCGCTTACATTAACACATGATCCTGCAATGTTAGTCACTTACATAGATAAATGTACTCCCGAAATTTCATTACTCCACATTAATTATTTTTGGTATTGTGATTTTTTTCTCTCATTGTACTAGATTCTACTATTTATCTGAGTTCGGTTCAAGCCAAAGTTACTGAATATCAACTATCATATGTGACAGCATTCAAACACGTAAAACGATTCATCCACTAAGCCTATGTAAATGTATCGGACTTCGTCTGTTAATAACGAACAAAGCAGGATCTCATTTGCATATGCTGAAATTACGATCGGTCGGAAATGCCGAATGATCATCCGCACCTCCACACGAGCGTCAGCTAATACAGCTCTAAGGTCAAAACTATTCATCGAAATTATTTTAACTCAAAAGGTGACACAGGGTGCTCAGTATACTTGAACAAAAACAGGAATTCTTCTACGCTGGTAATATTGAAATCAAATAACTCATACTTACAGACTAATTTGATGTGTCAAGTGGAAGTTTCAATGAGAGAAAGCTTACGGAATCATGAATAATATTTTAGAACCAGTACATGAAAAACAATGTCATAGCGACAAGGGATGTTACATATTTTCTTTGGATTAGGTTACATTTCTTTGATGAATGAGAATCTTACCTTGGAAACTTTGCCAATATCTCAAACACTTTACACCTTTTATTTGACATACGTAATTATAAAAACTGCTTAAAATACAGTAAAAGGAGGGCCACACCAGTCATCTTATTCTGGAGGTGCCAATTGTGCTGAAGAAGATGACTGGGTCGATTGTCGAAATATTGTGCAGAAAAACTAGACAACAAACCGGCTGAACATCTGGAAGTGCTCCATTAATCCGTCACACCGAGAAAAGCTGCGCGATCGCAATCCTAGCGAGTGTTTCAACGAAATTTCGCTCAGTATCGAGTCTTCCTCCACGGTCTGAAGCAACTGGATAGAAAAGAAAAGACATAATTTAGTTAAAGGAGTTATAAGCCCTTTAAGGCATTTGGCACTAGTTTGGTACTTCAGTGGGAAGAAAGAAAAACAATGGTCTATAATTAGAGTGTAGCAAACAGTGCTGCTTATCCTAAATCGAACAACGGAAGCACGTCCCGACGATTTTTAATATTTCGTTATAATGGAACAAAATAAAGTCTGAAATACCGAAATCACAAGTGCCACCCTGACAAATATTTGGACTTCAGAAATAATATTTTTCTAAGAAAGGAGACATTGTGTCGGTAGGAGAAACAGTGATCTTTCTAAACAAAGCGCAGCCTAGATCACATATTTTCTTGGTATTACCGGTATCCCTCGACTGTCTTTGGAAAATCGGTAGTTTCTACTTCATTCTATTATTTGAAAGTAAGTTATCTATTAATTATTTGGACAGTTCGCACAAGATAACTTGGCCCCTGTGCAGAAACGCATTCTCGTTCTCAGCACTGGGCGAGTCCATCCCTTTGTTCCGAATGGGCGGCTGCCTCAGATACCTACCACATAGGCTGTGCGTTTCATCCATTGTGAACGAAACATTCTCTGCTCACTTCGGCTCCACTGCCATAATGCACAGTGGTTAGACACTGGACTCGCATTCGGGAGGACGACGGTTCAATCCCGCGTCCGGTCATCCTGATTTAGGTTTTCCGTGATTTCCCTAAATCGCTACAGGCAAATGCCGGGATGGTTCCTTTGAAAGGGCACGGCTGACTTCCTTCCCCATCCTTCCCTAATCCGATGAGACCGATGAACTCGCTGTCAGGTCTCCTTCCCCCAAACAACCCAACCCACTGCCATAATAGAGGTGTGCGCGCGCCAGCTGCTCAGTAATCTTTCTCGGACGATTTTAAACAACATTCTGGTAAAAAAAAAAGTTTGATTCTCTAACATCTCATAGCCTTAATAGTCAGATTCATGACGACCTGCTTATCATCTCCTTAATGCTCATAGTTATTGTCATATTTCAACGTTAAATAAGATATTGCGCGAAATTTGAATAGTTCACAATGAAAAATAGGGATCGCTATGATTTTACGTTTGGTGCGTGTTAGGTCACACATTGCTGCGTACAAATTATAGCTAACACATTGAATGTTTCTTTAAACTTGAGACGAGATCTATATCTGCCTCCAAACATAATGAAAATGAAATATTCATACCTCATAAATGGTTTGAGGTACTGAAACACGTTTTTGGTAAATGACAGCAAGCTAAGTGGAGAGTATTTTGCCATATAGTTATCATGCAAAACTTTCTTCTCTAATGTGATATACAAGTAACTACAATTTTATTTCAGTGAAAGAATACAATTTTTAAAGGCCATCGCTAGCTGGTGAAACAACAATTAGTGTGAGTTTGTATTAATGTAAATGAAGGAATAACACATCTCTTTTTAAGCTGACCATGAGCTTCTTATAAGCTGCTGACCTGACATGTCCTCAATTGTTTGTTTGATAATAAACTATCTCAATATTCTCTGACAACTGCAGCTGTATTAGCATGTTAGTGAAGTGAAATTGTGTAGATCATGCAGTGTTTACGGAACAGAAGCTTTAAAGAGAAAGAAAAGAGGTTTACAAGTCAGGCGAAAATAAATAGCTCCTTCTATTGCAGTTTAATCGTAATCCTGTAGCCCATTATGTTTTTCATAATAAATGGTTGACTTTTCGAATTATTGCTCATAATGGCACAATCTGTTAATATGATCGTTAGCAGACTTGTCAGCTGTAGCTTACAATAAAAAATGGAAATGAGTGTGTGGCACCATTGGCTGGAAGGCCCCTAGTTGGGGAAGTTCGGCCGCCAAGTGCTAGTCTAATTTCATTCGACGCCACATTGGGCGACTTGCGCGCCGGTGATGAGGATGAAATGATGATGAGGACAACACAGCACCCAGTCCCTGAGCGGAGAAAATCTCCAACCCGGCCGGGAATCGAACTCGGGTCCACTTGCATGGGAGGCGAGCATGATACCACACAGCTAAGCAGGCGAACAGTATCACAGTTTCTGCAAGGTACGAGTTTGTGTGAAAGCTTCAGTTGTAGAGCTACACCTCCCCTACCGTAGTGTCCCATCTCCAAGGGAACCCCCACTACTACTGTTGTCCCTTCTCCCACCACGCCGTCTGTGCAGCTAGGGGCCACGTAATTTTGGACGCACTATACCTGCAAAAAGCCTGTGTTGTCAGTTTCAGTTGGGCAGTGTTTCCAATTATGGCTGCTTAAAATTTAGACACAAGTGGGGCCTGTGTTCATGACACTACCAGTGTGTGTGTGTGTGTGTGTGTGTGCGCGCGCGCTGCTCACTGTTATCTTTTATTGTTTTGAAGTGAGAGACGTAACTAAGCCTGGCCCATCACAAGATTCTAATACAATTCCCACAACATTATAAAGGATCGGCAAACCAGAAGTGTAGTCTGCCAGCCCTCCAGAGGGAGGTGGGACTTGTTCCCCTGCACCTCTCCTCTCCCTGCTGCGGCAGTCGAAGCTTCTGTTCGTTTACACTCGTGGTAGATTGCCATGTTAATTTGCCCATGTTTTTGACCGTGTGTTGTGTGCATTTGGTACACAGCGTCCAAGTTGCAGAGAAGTAGGGTGGCACTGTGAACACACATGGGCGACCTTTCAAATGAGGCCAGAGACTAAGAGCCAGTTCCCGTCCACAGCGCCATTTCAAGAGTGTGGAGACGATTCTGGGAGCGAGTAAATTTTCGTTGCCTGTAGGGCAAACTCTACAACCCAATGCTGGGACTGTTATCTAGTGTCAAGTGTCTACAGGAGTTGTACTAGCGCACCAGCTGCCTTGGCTGAAGACCTCACAGTGTGCTCTGGATTGCAATTCTCCTGTTAATCCGTGTCTCATCGGCTGCAAGGGTGATTTATATGCTCGACAGGCCAACAAGTTCATTTCCCTTACATGCCTTTCTAAACGTGAGACCTTGGTCAGCGTAAGTAGACCGACCAAACGTAAGTACTGACGCACTCACAGATGATCCGTGGTTTAGCCTGGAACGTGATTCACTTCGAGAGTTCTTCAGGCATGCCCTTGGAACATATTACAACCCTATCAACAGGGCCATTTTAACATCACATCGGTAAAGCACTATGAATAGAATGGCAGGAGCTACGTCTCATTGTACCAGATGTTAGGGTTCTTCCCTGTTCCACCGTTCCACTCATGTATAGAGTGCGGAATGAATGATTGCTTAAATGCCTCTGTGTGTGATGTAATTAATCCAATCTTGTCTTCGTAATCCCTATGCTAGGGAACCTGTGGGGGCCTGCAATACACAGACGGAAAAAATCGCAACGCCAAAAACTCATTAATGTAAAATAATGAAATTTCTGGAACACATTTCTCTACGAACCATATTTAAGTGATTAACATTGAAATATCACAAGTTATGGTAGCGCGAGAGAAGCCACTACAAATGTGAAATGCTGGTACATTAATAACCGGTGTAACATCCAGGATGTTAAATGCAAGCAAACGAACGTGCATGCATTGTGTTTTACAGGTGCCGGATGCCAGTTTGTGGAATGGAATTCCATGCCTGTTGCACTTGGACAATCAATACAGGAACGGTTAATACTGGTTGTGGGTGACGCTGGAGTTGTCGTCCGATTGGAGACAGATCTGGTAGTCGTGCAGGCCAAGGCAATACGTCGACATTCTGTAGAGTATGTTGGGTTACAATAGCGATATGTGGGCGAGCGTTATCCTGTTGGAAAACATCCCCTGGAATCCTGTTCATGAATGGCAGCACAACTGGTCGAATCACCAGGTTGACATACAAATTTGCAGTCAAGGTGCGCGGGGTAGCCACGGGACTGTTCCATCTGTCATAAGAAGTCGCACCCCAGACCAGGTCCAATGTGTCCAGCACAAAGACAGGTTGGTTGCAGCCTCAACTGGCCTCCTAACCACCACACTGCCATCACTGTCACCCAAACAGAAACAGTTTTCGTCAGAAAACACAACAGACCTCCACCCTGCCCTCCAATGAACTCTCGCTTGACATCACTGAACTCGCAAATGGCGGTGGTTTGGGGTCTGTGGAACACACGCTAAAGGGCGTCTGTCCTTCAAGTAACCGGTTTGTAAGAGTTAATTGTGTCACTGTGGTGACAATTGCTAGTCAAATTGCTGCTGCAGATGCAGTAAGATGCGCCAGAGCCATAAGGCAAACACCATGGTTTTCCCTCTCGCTAGTGCCACGTGGCCGACCGGAACCTGGTCTTCTTGTGATCATACACTCTCGTGACCAGCGCTGCCAGCAATCACATACAGTAGCCAACTTCCTGCCAAGTCTTTTTTTCAATCGCAGAAGGGACATCCAGCTTCTTGTAGCCCTGTTACACGGCCATATTCAAACTCAGTGGGGTGTTGACAACGGCGCCTTTGTCGTCTTAAAGCCACTCTCGACTAACATCAGTTCACCATGTCCAATCACAGAGGTAACTAAAGCTCACGACCGTTACAGCGTGTATTTAAAACAAACTTGATTTGCATCCTCATAGTGGCACTACTAGCGCCACTCTTATGCAACTGGTGCGAAAGCGTAATAATCATCCTTCAAATGTAGGAAGACGCCTACTGATTCTCGCTATGTCGCACAACTCCTGCTTGGTATTGCGATTTTTTTTCGTCAGTGTATAATCCTACATTCTTCACTCAAAGTAGATTCTACACTCGTGCTCATAAATTAAGCATAATGCTGATACATAATGAAACAACGCTCTGGTGAGCGGTTTGCAGTTTTAAATCACCTCGAGGTATGACCATGCGGTGCATTTGACCTGCGGTCGTCGCACAGTGGCGCTGGCAGCAGTCCACATACACAGAGGAGTGTTGGTGCATGTCAGAGTACGGTGCAGCAAATAAGTGTGCAGACGTTTCAGACGCGCTAATGGTGACTGTTGAAAATGGCTCAAAGAACACATATTGATGACGTTATGAGGGGCAGAATACTAGGGAGACTGGAGGCTTGTCAAACGCAACAGGTCTTAGCACGGGCCCTCCGTGTGCCACAAAGTGTAATCTCAAGATTATGACAACGATTCCAGCAGACAGGAAACGTGTCCAGGCGCTACAGTACGGGACATCCACAGTGTACAACACCACAAGACGACCGATATCTCACCATCAGTGCCTTGCTCGGGTCCTTACCACAGAGACTGGAACAGTTGTCTCCAGACACACAGTCTACAGACGACTGAACAGACATGGTTTATTCGCCCGGAGACCTCAAAGGTGCATTCCACTGACCCCTGGTCACAGGAGAGCCCGTAAAGCCTGGTGTCAAGAACACCATGCATGGTCATTGGAACAGTGGTCCCAGGTTATGTTCACGGACGAGTCCAGGTATAGTCTCAACAGTGATTCACGCTGGGTTTTCATCTGGCGTGAACCAGGAACCGGATACTAACCCCTTAATGTCCTTGAAAGGGACCTATATGGAGGTCGTGGTTTGATGGTGTGGGGTGGGATTATGATTGGTGCACGTGCACCCCTGCATGTCGCTGACAGAGGAACTGTAACAGGTCAGGTGTATCAGGACGTCGTTTTGCACCAGTATGTCCACCTTTTCAGGGGTGCAGTGTGTCCTACCTTCCTTCTGATGGATGATAACTCACAGCCCCACCGAGCTGCCACCGTGGAGGAGTACCTTGAAACAGAAGATATCAGGCAAATGGAGTGGCCTGCCTGTTCTCCAGACCTAAACCCCATCGAGCACATCTGGGATGCTCTCGGTCGACATATCGATTGACGTATTCAAACCTCTAGGACACTTCAGGAGCTCCGACAGGCACTGGTGCAAGAATGGGAGGCTATACCCCAGCAGCTGCTCCACCACCTGATCCAGAGTATGCCAACCCGTTGGGCGGCCTGTGTACATGTGCATGGTGATCATATCCCATATTGATGTCGGGGCACATGTGCAGGAAACAATGGCGTTTTGTAGCACATGTGCTTCGGGAACGGTTTTCACCAATACCGTGGACTTAAAGATCTGTGTCGTGTGTGTTCAAATGTGTGTGAAATCTTATGGGACTTAACTGCTAAGGTCATCAGTCCCTAAACTTACACACTACTTAACCTAAATTATCCTAAGGACAAACACACACACCCATGCCCGAGGGAAGACTCGAACCTCCGCCGGGACCAACCGCACAGTCCATGACTGCAACGCCCTAGACCACTCGGGTAATTCCGCGAGGCCGTGTGTGTTCCCTATGTGCCTATGCTGTTGGCGCCAGTTGTGTGTAGTGCCACATTATTTGGCACCGCAGTCTGCAGTTATCCTTAATTTACGAGCATGAGTGTAGAAACTTTTTAAATAAGTTTTCATGAGATAGTTTGGGTCCATCTTCAAGTGTCTGCCAGTTTAGTTCTTTCAGTGTCTCCGTGACACACTACCACAGGTCGAACAAACATATGACAGTTTGTTCTGCCCTTTTCTTTATACTTTCAATATCCCCTGTTACTCCTATTTGGTACGGGCTCCACATACTTGAGTAATATTCGAGGATGGATCGCACAAATGTTTTGCATGCAGTCTCCTTTGTACACTGATTGCATCTACCTAGCATTCTATCAATGAATCACTGTCTGCAATCTGCTTTACCTACGACTGAGACTATATGACTGTTCCATTTTATATACCTACCAACTATTACACCCAGGTATTTGCATGAGTTGACTGATTCCAAGTGTGACTCATATTCATATTATAGTCACAGAATACTGTGATTTTTTCATTTTCCAAAGCATCCAGTTTTATACTTCTAAACATTTAAAGCAAGTTACAAATATTTGCACCACTTTGAAATCTTATCAAGATCTGACTGAATGTTTACGCACCTTCTTTCAGACAGCATTTCATTACAGATAACTGCATCGTCTGCAGAAAGTCTGAGGTTACTATTAATGTTGTCCACGAGGTCATTAATGTACAACATGAACAGCTCTGGTCCCACCACACTTCCCTGGGACGCACCTGAAGTTACTTCTACATCTGACGAAGACTCTCCATACAAGATAACATGCTGCATCCTCCCTACCAAAAAGTCCTCAATCCAGTCATAAATTTCACTTGATACCCCACATGATAGTACTTTTGATAACAAGCGCAGATATGGTACTAAGTCAAATGCTTCCCGGAAATCGAGATCTACTGTTTCTACCTGACAGCCTTGATCCATCGCTTTCAGTGTGTCATCTGAGAAAAGTGCGAGTTGCGTTTCAATGATGAATGTTTTCGAAATCTATGCTAGTTGGAATGGGGGACGTAACTCTGTTCGAGATACGTCTTTACGTTCGAGATCACAATATGTTCTGAGAGTCTGCAACATATGTGTGTCGAGCATATTGTATGGTAGTTTTGCGGATAACTTCCGCTACCGGTCTTGTAGAGTGGTGTGACCTGTGGTTTTTTCCAAGAACTGGGCACAGTTTTTTGTTCGACGAATCTATGGTAGGTTATAGTTAGAAGAGTGGCAGCTGCAAATTCAGTGGAGCTTTGTTGAAAATTAAATTAAGCATTTCAGTTTTTGCTTTGCTGCCACCAATTTCAGTCCCTCTCTCACCCATGAGCAACTGGGCACTAACTTTGGTGCCACTAAGAGCTCTTACAGATAACCACAATTTGTTCGGTTTTCGTGAAGGATCTGTCGGCAGTATTCTGCTAGGGTTGTCATTGAAGGCTTCGTACATTGCGCTCTCGACAGCCAAACATGTTTCATTCAGGATTTCTCTTTCTACAGCCCTATACTACGTTACACACATCTCATGCAGTAGTCTCCATTTGTTTTGAAGTTCCTTTTTAATGACTGTAAACAATGGAGTGTCCCTTCCGCCATGAATTATTGTACTGGGTACATGTCCCTTCTTTTAAAGTTGAGGCATAGCTCCCTTATATGCTCCAGTCCTGAGCTAAAACTGAATGAGGTGGCACAGCCGTTAGCACACTGGACTCACATTCGGGATGGTTCAAACCTGCAGCCGGCCATCCTCATTTAGGTTTTCCGTGATTTCCCTAAATGTCTTCAGGCAAATGCCGGGATGGTTCCTTTGAAAAGGAACGGCTGACTTCCTTCCCCATCCGTCCCTAATCCCACAGGACCGATGACCTCGCTGTTTGGTCCCCTGGCCCCAAACCAATCAACCAACCTAAGCTAAAAGTTTCAAGTTCCTCATTGAAATATGGAACTACTGCTTCTTTATCTAGTTCACTAAACTTATAAATCTTTCTTCTTGTTTCAGTTGCTCTTTGTATTTCGGTTAACCGTTTTGCTGCAGCTGTCTCACAGTCACTGATACCAATGAGGATGTGGACGTTGTCGAAGAGGTCACACCTATTTGCCGCTTGCTGTTAGATCTAATACATTTCCATGATGAGTAGGGTTCTGAAACGTCTGTTCTAGGTAGACTGCAGAGAAGACATTTAGTAATGTTTCACAGGATGTCTCCTCAGGACCACTCCTAACAAAACTGTAATTAGTACAACGAGAAACCAGCCAAAGTTGCAGATTTCCCTTTTTTCATTCATCCGACGACTTCCGAAAAGGCAAAAAACATGTCAAAAATGTATACCTACAGATACATTTCTGACGTGGCTTTTGCATTTTCAGAAATATCATTTTGATTATGTGTAACGATTATTTGAAAATTGCCCCAGTCCAACACTAGTCATCGAATGAATAAAAAAAAGTGAAATTTGCAACTTCGTCTGGTTTCTCGTTGTACTGATTAACAGAAGTTGCTGATCTACAATTATTGCAGCATGCTGGAAGTTCATAAAAAGCTGTAATTATCCCAGTTGACTGTTGGATAACTTAAGTCTCCTTCGATGATTAGAGAATGGTCTGGGAACTTACATACTAGTGAAATGAGATTTTCACTACAGTTTTCGGCTACATCAGGAGCTGAGTCTTCTGACCAATGGAAGGATCCAATTATGATTTTATGCCTATCATTCAAGGCCTCAGAAATGGCCAACTTATTCGGCTCTTTTTTAGCAAGTCACCTGTGTACAATCTAAAATGAAAGACTAAGATATTTTGGCTTAACAACCACCCGTTTTCGAGAAAGTCACCCCTGAAGTTGATGATGTGCAATCGATCCAAAATGGGATCGATAGATAACTTAAAACTGATCATTTTTCATCATCGTGTGTGGGATCTGTAAAGCTTATTTTCCCAGAAATTGAGGACAGGAACTTTAATGACTGCCGCTTATGTAGCCATACGGTGGGCGCTGCTGAACGAAAGCGCCAGTCGCCAGTGTCGCAGCAAGCAAGGCATCTGACTGGGAAGCGGACAACCTGTTCGATTTCCAGTTGGATGCCGCAGCTTTTTGATTGCCGTTTTTTCCATTTCAAATTGTTAGGAACAGGCATGTTAATAATGTTAGTAGATCAACAGGCAATAATAATAAGATAGGCAAATTTCTCTAGATATATGGATTATTATAGCATAAAAATTTAATTCTGGCCACTTCACAATGGCTCTTTCACTCACTCTGTTACCTGTCCTCCACTTCCTTTGAACAACTATGAGGATTATACTTGTCGTTTGAAGCTAATGTACTCGCAGCATCAAGAATATCTAATGAATGTGATCTCCATGCAACTTGTACCTTGTTCATTCCAAAGATTCAGACTTAGTTTACATTTTAAAAATTGGGGGGTAGTTAATTTTGATGCACGCTACACAAACTGCCTGAAAAATCGGTGCTGAACGTTTGTTATGAATTATGCTGTGAATAATTATTGCACTAGTGTGGGTGCTTCTGCAAGAAGACTGCAATTTTGAAGCCTCGAAATACAATTTTAACTTGGCGATAAACATGAACATTATATGACTGGCACCCAGGTGTGCAGTTTGGCAGTATTACTTCTACAGTCACATATCTCAGCACTCTCATAAGAAATTAGACCAAACCTCTCTGTCCCAGGCAATAAAAATTCTGCTGCTTCTCTCTGAGATCGCTTCCTGAAATTAATTTTTAAAATTTTATGGCCAAGTGTCTGCATGTTATTCAAATGAATAGGTGTCAGACTTTGGATTATTTTGGTTACTCAAAGTTTTCACTTATCTGTCTACATAGTTTAGTGCTAAAGCACATCAGCAAATGACTTTTAATTAGTTTTTTTAACAATGAAAAGCAAATAATGTCTGTCAACAGTATTGTGGTGCAAGTTTATAATAACAACAGCAGACAATGAAACAGGATATGTAAGTCAGTCTTGTACCAATTTGTAATACATAAAATGTGATTTAATGAAGTAGAACTATGGCAGATACATTCTTGTAAAAATACACAATCTTCCCAGGATGAGATTTTTCACTCTGCAGCAGAGTGTGTGCTGATATGAAACTTCCTGGCAGATTAAAACTGTATGCCAGACCGAGACTTAAACTCGGGACCTTCGAGTTCGAGTCTCGATCCGGCACACAGATTTAATCTGCCAGGAAGTTTCATACACAATCTTATCTCAATCCATTGTTCCCAATATTTTAAAAATGCTGCATAATCATGCAAACATAATCCTAAACAGCATTATTATTTACAATTTAATAGTTCTAACAGTTAATTTTCCCCCAAAAATCTGGGTAGTGTGACTGCAGTACCTCTGACAGCCCAGAACCCGTAGTATGTGCTACATAGATAAACTGCCTCTGTCTGTCAGCGACATGGGAAGATTCATATGATAGCACCAGTGTTCTTGCCTGGGGCAGTGTTGGTTAAGAGTACACATATATAAATGCATGTGTTTCCTAGAGTTGTTGTGACATTCCATGGTGGTAACATGCTGCAGAGGAATTTCTCGTGGTACATTCAGTCCTACATGCATCTGATAGGCGATAATGTCCAGTAATTTAACCATTGAACCTGATGGGTGGTTATTTCTGAGACACTGTAGGACATAGTAATAGTTCTGAATGACCAACATGATTACATAATAACTGGTACTGTAAGCACTGATATGGTGAGGCTTACTGAAAGAAATATCTTGTTATAGACGAATAATGCCATTTTAAAACAGTAATGGATTTGTTTGTGAGACTCGTACTCCTTCCACCTGGGAGCCGCAACTACCTTCAGGTCTGGACATCAGTAATCAGTGTTGATTAAAACAATAAACTGGAATGTGTTAACCATGTTGGTATTGCTATGTTCATTTGAATGTCACTCACTTTCTACAGTGTGCAGAAAAGTCCCCATACTCTTAGGTGAAAATAGTGTATTGAGCACCTACTTATAAAAACTGAGAATCCAGCAGATATGTATCTACATCATCATGCTTTATACAGAGATCTGTGTGTTTCCATGTCCTCTTTGACATCTTGCAGAGCATCTCAGGACTTAAACTTCAAAAGGCTTCCTCAACATTTGTTCACTGTTTTTCATTAATCTTATACCAACATTCAGCCAAGCCACGTTTTCAGCTCCTGATTTCCCAAGTTCTAATCTGATGTCTTAACTCATACACAACTCATGCTGGAGAAATATAATGCTGAGTAATGAAGCAAACTGCACAAGTTTGATAATAACAGAGTCCAAGACAGTGTCAAGTATCCAAATTAATTACTGTTGATGACTGATGCCCCTGTGTCAACTTCAAACTGGATTTCCAGGTGGTGAAAAACAAGTGTGGCATTAAGTTGTTTCGAGGCAGACTAGACAGAATTTTTCTCATGCTGACAAGTGTGTCCAATATTCTGGGGGTTTAGGCCATTTGTACTAACAGAAACACTACCGACACATTTCCAAGTCAGAGCACCTCAAAGAAAATGCTATTGATGATTCAGAAAACGATGACTCCTTCTGTTCATATAGATTTGTGACATGTGGAAGACTGCTTTCATTCCAGGATCCCACATTTTAATGCATATTTGCAGCTAAATCTGTGCTGATTGGCCAGATATGCCACTCTCAGAAAAAAGTAGAAACTAATGTAACATAAGTGCACAATGTTATATTTTTGAGATAGGGATCTCTCTTCACTCCCCCCCCCCCTCCCACTTCCCCACCATTTCCTTCTTCCAGAAAGCTGGTGCCGTCCTAATACATTTTAGTATCCTATTCTCCTGGTATGTTTCCACTTTTCGGTTTTTTTAGACTGTCTCCTGCAAAATGAAGAATTAGGCAAGAATGAAATATACAATTTAAGGCTTAAATAAGCTTTTACAATGACAGATTACAATAAAAATGATAAAACAAAGCAAATAAAGATATTTTTTTATTCTGTAAACAAGTATAACAATATCAAAGAACAAAGATGTATAAACAAAAAAATACTGTCTTATTTTTATTAACAACAACAACAATAATGAGTAATACGGTATTATGAAACCAACTCCAGTTGCTTGAAAAATTCATTAGTCAGTTACAATGTTTCACATTTCCGTTTTTGCAGTTATACTGGCAGCTGAATTTTATTTCACCTCAACAAAACATTTTAAGATGAAACTTAATTACGTTAATGTCAAGACATAAACAAATTCAGCCATTGCAGTACCCACAAAGAATGAAACATCGTTAGTGATTAATGAATCATTCATCAAAATTTTACAGTCACACATGTAAATCAGGATAAACATATTAATGAGCAAGATTGAAAAATCTTAATTTGAGTCAATTAAAAACACCCAAAAGCCCCATAAATATTATGGAGCATATTCCACAAGGCATATAAAATATTCAACAATTGTGAAACTTGTCTAGCACACATTTGCACTCACATATGCAGAAATTAACAATGACAAAAATGGATGCTCCAAAGTGAACAAACATATGTAACAAAAAGTGTGTCACAGTTGAACAAATACTTAAAATACTCTTCTAGTGAATGAAAATCTAACAGGTAATATTGTCATTAAACAATCATTACTAATTATTGCTCTCAGTAAGTAGACATAGTTAAAATATGGTCCAGGTCGAACTGTAAATATAAAACATCAGGCTAAAAACAATAAAGTTATACTTATCATTTTCAGTTTATCACTGGTACTTGGACTATTTAATCATCTTTTGGGCTTATGTATGACATAATACTACTTCACTCTGTTTATTTAAGCTTACTAAAAGACTATTTTCATTTAGAGAGTCTTTTGCTTAATGCAAAAGGGACAAATATACGAAAAATAAATCCGTTCTCATACTTTAAGGCATATGACACTATAACTCACATGTTTATCAGGTAAACAACCAGGAAACTGCATGAAGGAACACATGGTGTACAGTGTCATTTGATTACATCTTTCCTTTCACAGTTGCTGACCAGAATTCACTGTGTTTTTAGATTATGTATATTCCTACCAGCAGGAGATTTTAAACCAGTCATGTAATAAGAAGTATACCACTACACAAAGCATGTGGACATTGCAGTGCTATCAGAGGAGCAGGAAGTGTTCCTTTCCTTTGAAAGCTCCCTATCTGATAACCAACAGCATTTAATGATTTATTTACACAAACAAAACATAGATGATTTGAGTGGACTGTTTAAATCTCATAATCGGCATAATATTTTTAAGATTTTCAGTACCAGCAAATTCATTAATTTAGTTTGTACTGTTCTAACCTCCACAAAATTCATCAAAGTGTGTCACATAAAATATAAAATACCAGACCTCCAGATGATTATTAGTGTAGAAAAATAGTTTGTTTTTTACATAATATTTTAAAACTATTCAATCTGCATTATCAAAAATAGTTCACATCTTCATGGCAGTGTAAAATTATTCAGTCTGAGTTACATGTCACCTGGAAGTTGTAATGTGGGAAGCACAACATATTGCAGACGGACAAAATATCACAGCCTATTTATTGCTTGGTAATGGATACCAATCTAAGAAACGTTCCATAGCATCTCTCCAGCGAGCTAAAGTGCTTTCATATCTTCGTTGTACTTCTTGCCTCGGCTCGAAAACATCTCTGACTTTCCTAAGTTTGCAGAGGTCATTCTTTGACTTCCATACACCTAAAACAGAAACACACAAAATTTGCCCTTTCTGTAGTTAAACAAACAAAAAGAAATTCGAAGAGCAAGTTGCACCAAAAACATTGCACTATGAGGGAGATAGAGATGAAACAGTCCTGGTTAAAATGGGACAATGAAGAAATTAATATCATGTTCAATAGGTCATTTAAAATCATTCATTGCATCATATTGAACAGATGGCAAAATAATTTTCATGAGATGCTTATTCTCATTTAACCCAGAGGTTAGGTATCAGCAAACACAGAAATATGACAAGCCCTAATTTCACCATATTAAACTATTCAACACATGCCATCTACATGCAAATCACTCTTATACAGGGCAAGTAAGTTCCCTCTTGATCCCATCTGACATGAAAACTGAAATGAACACAGATAAACTCTCACAACACTCATCATAAGATAAGACAACATCCACAAAACTTAGATTACGGATTAAACAGATAAAGTACATAAACTATTCTGGAATAAAACATTAAAATTTGTTTCTGAAAAGAAAATAGGAAAAGGAAAGAGAAAAGAAACGAAAAATACAGTACGATAAGAGACAGGGGCTGGCAACCACCCTCAATCAATCAGCTTAAAATCACAAAGTTTGCCCATTTTTTTTAATGAACACAAGTCAACCATCAAGCTCTAAATCAGCCAGGCAAGCAAGAATATTGAAATATTCCTCAAGAATCCAATATTACAGATACAAAAGCTGAACAAATCGCTCATGGTCACACACATCAGAGGGTCAAATAATAGTATCACAAGAAAAAATTCTGCAGATATGAAGCTCTCAAGAAATTTAATGAAAGGCACCTATCTAGTAGCATGTAGCACTCCATTTCATCCTGATGATGGGAGTGATGCATTATGGTGTTGTTTTCACAAGGATTGTCAGCTGTCCAGATACTTTATTGGGCAGCTAATGACCAGTTCCAAACATATGTTGCAGATATTGTACACAGCGTAGAGATAAGAGAAATCTCAAATAAGTCTGAACTTCTAATGAAAATTTTCAGCTGGTCCATGTGGGATAGAATTATACCAAACACAAAGAAAATAAATGTCATGAATTTCAGTTTGAAGAAGGAAAATGGCAATGTCAAATAAAGTCGAACTGGTACCTATATATATTGTGTAGCAAACACAAGGGTTCTAGAAACAAATACTAATTGTCAGTTGAAGTATTGTGAATACGTAAACATACTTGTGAACATACTATCATTATCACATTAATATTCTTAGTTTCATGTCATCATTGTTAATAGCCAGTGCCTTTCAGTTACATACTATTCATAAGCAGGTAACATACAATTCTTAGCTATGGAATTCTTTTTGGAGGAACAAATGCATAAAATATTAAAATGTTTTCAAATTACATTAAAGGGCCATAAGAATAGTAACTAAAACAGTCATTAGGCTCATTGCAAACTTCTGCTAAAAACTTTTGAGAGTTTAACTACATAACATAAACATGGTAATGGAAAGCTTTCCTACATGAGACCCATTCTATCTGGGACAGGGCCACCTGTGAAAGTAGTCCTGTCATATACCAGCTCTGCTGCAATTTCTGTGCAACATTTTACATGGAATACATTTCTCTGGGTAACATATTTAAGAGATTAACACTGGATGTTTACAGGTTAATGTAAGAGCAAGATAAGCCACAGCAAATATGAAATGCTGCTACATTAATAACCAGTGTAACCACCAGAATGTTGAATGCAAGCATGCAAATGTGTGTGCATGCATTGTGTTGTACAGGTGCTGGATGTCATTTTGTGGAATGGAGATCGTAAGAGATGGAAAAGAGCCACCGTGGTTCAACAACCGAGTTAGAAAACTGCTACAGAAGCAAAGGGAACTTCACAGCAAAATAAACATAGTGAAGCGAAATGTAGTGTGAGGAAGGCTATGCGAGAGGCGTTCAATGAATTCGAAAGTAAAGTTCTATGTACTGACTTGGCAGAAAATCCTAAGAAATTTTGGTCTTATGTCAAAGTGGGAGGTGGATCAAAACAAAATGTCCAGACACTCTGTGACCAAAATGGTACTGAAACTGGTAGGATGACAGACTAAAGGCCGAAATACTAAATGTCTTTTTCCAAAGCTGTTTCACAGAGGAAGACTGCACTGTAGTTCCTTCTCTGGATTGTCGCGCAGATGACAAAATGGTAGATATGGAAACAGATGACAGAGGGGTAGAAAAACAATTAAAATCACTCAAAAGAGGAAAGGCCGCTGGACCTGATGGGATAACAGTTTGATTTTACAGAGAGTATGCGAAGGAACTTGCCCCCCCCCCCCCCCTTCTTGTAGCAGTGTACCGTAGGTCTCTAAAAGCATACCAAAGGATTGGAAAAGGGCACAGATCATCCCCGTTTTCAAGAAGGGACGTTGAACAGATGTGCAGAACTATAGACCTATATCCCTAACGTCGATCAGTTGTAGAATTTTGGAACACCTATTGTGTTTGAGTATAATGACTTTTCTGGAGACTATAAATCTACTCTGTAGGAATCAGCATGAGTTTCGAAAAAGACGACTGTGTGAAACCCAGCTCGCACTATTAGTCCACGAGACTCAGAGGGCCATAGACACGGGTTCACAGGTAGATGCCGTGTTTCTTGACTTCCGCAAAGCGTTCGATACAGTTCCCCACAGTCGTTTAATGAACGAAGTAAGAGCATATGGACTATCAGACCAATTGTGTGATTGGATTGAAGAGTTCCTAGATAACAGAATGCAGCATGTCATTCTCAATGGAGAGAAGTCTTCTGAAGTAAGAGTGATTTCAGGTGTGCTGCAGGGGAGTGTCGTAGGACCGTTGCTATTCACAATATACATAAATGACCTTGTGGATAACATCGGAAGTTCACTGAGGCTTTTTGCATATGATGCTGTAGTATATCGAGAGGTTCTAACAATGGAAAATTGTACTGAAATGCAGGAGGATCTGCAACGAATTGATGCATGGTGCAGGGACTGGCAATTGAATTTCAATGTAGACAAGTGTAATGTGCTGCGAATACATAGAAAGGAAGATCCTTTATCATTTAGCTACAATATAGCACGTCAGCAACTGGAAGCAGTTAATTCCATAAATTATCTGGGAGTATGCATTAGGAGTGATTTAAAAAGGGAATGATCATATAAAGTTGATCGTCGGTAAAGCAGATGCCAGACTGAGATTCATTGGAAGAACCCTAAGGAAATGCAATCCGAAAACAAAGGAAGTAGGTTACAATACACTTTTTCGCCCACAGCTTGAATATTGCTCACCAGTGTGGGGTCCGTACCAGATAGGGTTGATAGAAGAAATAGAGAAGATCCAATGGAGAGCAGCGCGCATTGTTACAAGATCATTTATTTATCACGAAAGCGTTACAGAGATGATAGATAAACTCCAGTGGAAGACTCTGCAAGAGAGACGCTCAGTAGCTCAGTACGGGCTTTTGTTGAAGTTTCGAGTACATACCTTCACCAAGGAGTCAAGCAGTATATTGCTCCCTCCTACGTAGATCTCGTGAAGAGACCATGAGGATAAAATCAGAGAGATTAGAGCCCACACAGAGACATACCGACAATCTTTCATTCCATGAAGAATACGAGACTGGAATAGAAGGGAGAACTGATAGAGGTACTCAAAGTACCCTCTGCCACGCACCGTCAGGTGGCTTGCGGAATATGGATGTAGATGTAGATGTAGATGTCCATGGTTGTCACACTTCGTCAGTCAATACAGGGGCAGCTAATGCTATTCGTGAATGATGCTGGAGTTGCCATCCAATTATGTCACGTGTGTTCTCAATTGGAGACAAATCTGGGGATCAAGCTGTCCAAGAAAACATGTTGAAACTCAGTAGGGCATGTTGGGTTGCACAGCGGCATGTGGGGAAACATTATTCTGTTGGGAAACACCCCTCTGGAATGATGTTCATGAATGGCACGCAACAGGTTAAAAGACCAGATTGTCATACAAATTTGTTATCATGGTGAGTGGCGTAACTACGAGAGTTCTCTTGCTGTCATACGAAATTACACCCCTGACCATAACTCAACATGTAGGTCCAAAATGTCTAGCATGCAGACAGGCTGGTTGCAGGCCTTAAGCTGGCCTCCTCCTAACCAACACATGGCCATCACTGGCACCAAGGCCGAACCAGCTTTTGTCGGAAAACACAACAGATCCCCATTCCGCTTTACACCATTGAAGTTCCAGGTAGCGGTTTTAGGCCAATGGAATGCACGCTACAGGACATCTAGCTCAGAGCTGTCCTTGAAGTAATCTATTAGTAAGAGTTCATTGTATCAGCGTGGTGCCAACTACTACTCAGATTGCTGCTGCAGATGCAGTACAATGCACCAGAGTCATACACCATATATGATGCCCTTCCCTTTCGGTAGTGCCCCGTGGCTGTCTGGAGCTTGGTGTTCTTGCGACTGTATATTCCTCTGACCACCACTACCAGCAATCATGTTCAGTGGCTACATTCCTGCCAAGACTCTCTGCATTATCACAGAAGGAACACCCAGCTTCTGATAGCCCTATTACACAACCTCGTTCAGACTCAGTGAGGTGATGATAATGGCATCTTTGTTGCCTTACAGGCAACTTGCCAATTCAGTCTCAAAGGTAGCTAATGCTCATGACTATTACAGTATGTATTCAAAGCCAACCTGATTTGCATCCTCATAGTGGTGCTACTAGCACCACTCTTATGTGACAAGTGTAAAATTTGAATAGAGATCACCTTTCAGATAAACTTTTGTTTATGTCGCACAACTCCTTCTTGGTATTGAGATTCTTTTCTTCCATCATTGTATATAGATGGGAGTTGTCTTGCAACAAATCCTCCATTCCCAAATCTTTCTGGTCTTGATCTCTGCTAGACCCCTGCCCCATTCCTTCCCCACCCTGTCTGAGGACCCTAACTTCACTCATCCTGCACCCAAACAATATTCCCTTCCTCCCTTTTGTCACTCCATCCAATCAATTCATCTACATAATCATCATTGCACAATGTATGAACTTACCTGTGGTAGTACACCTGCTGCCCCCCTCTGAGCCATCAAACACTGGTTCCCCTCTCTCCTTCCCACTCCAACTTCTTTGCTCCCTCACCCTGTCCACCAAATACAACCCCTTGCTCGAGGCAAGCTGCATTACTGCAGTCCTTGTACAGAGTATTCAATCGACACAGCATAGCCATACAGGTGTGCATGTGTGTGTGTGTGTGTGTGTGTGTGTGTGTGTGTGTGTGTGTGTGTGTGTGTGCACGTGTTTGTCTACTCTAGCCTAAAAAAGGATTCATTCAAACACTAGCAAAGTTTTCAGTTTCTCTGTGTGCATGTTAACAACTAAAAGTCTCTACTATTTGGTGAATTGTTATCTTTATTCATGTAAGTACAGTATTTCTATCAGTTAGTTTTCCACATAAAAAACTCTCATCATTACTCTGAAATCAGACCTGTTGGTGAGTGTGGAACAAGATCAAAACTGAACCTACAGTTGTGAAGGAGGACTAAATATAAAACTCGAAAGAGCATTTTCTATCAAGAAATAAAATGATACATTCAATTGCCAAAGGATATTAAAGAAATTACTAAAACAAGCTTATTTAAAAAGTCAATTGAAAACTACCTGTTAAGCACATATCCTATACAGTGAAAGTTACTTAGGCAACACAGTGTAGGGTTTTGGTGAAAAAAAAAAAAAAAAGCGAAATAAGTAAGTAATAATGAAGCACTCCTATAATTTCACAAAACATTTTTGCTATATTTCTTTCTCTTTTTTTCTGGAAAATGTTACACTAAATCTCTTCAAAGGATTATACTAATACCTTATCCTGTTTCTATGGACAACATCTCACTCAGAGGGATACTGACTAGGCTTTACAGGCAAAAAATGGATAGTTGCACTGAATGAAACTGGAATGGAAGATCTTCATCACGGGCTTGATATTAGTTAATAGTGTGTACAAAGTTTGTTTAGCACATGCAGTGATTGGTATTCAGAAATAGTAAACAGTGAAGAACTAGCTATTTCTTTAATGAAATAATGTGCACATACCACACACAGTAACTGATGAGAAATGAGTGAACAAAGTACTACTAGCATTTTTACATGCACTGTTTTTAATGGACTGCCCCGGCAGCCAGAGACACTGGTCGTGTGTGTGAGCTACGTTTGTGTGAATAGTATGTGTGTGGTCTGTTTCAGAAGAAGGCCTTCTGGCCCAAAGCTTATGTGTTTAGCAGTCTTTTTGTTGTGTCTGCCTGCGACTCAACATCTCCGCTATATGGTGAGTAGCAATCTATCCTTTTTGTAATATTGTCATTATTCCATCCTGTATTTTCCGTTGTTTGGTTTGGCCCTGTATTTAGTAGGATGGAGGCTCTAAAATTCCCATCCAGGCATCCTGCTTTAGGTTTTCTGTAGTTTGCCAAAGTTACTTTGGCCAAAAGCCAGGATGGTACCTACTATTAGGCTACATAATCTATACTAATGAAACTAGACCAGTAAATATGTAAATGCCTTTATATATTTAGTACATTTTTCATTCTTACAATATAAGCCATGATATGTCCAATTTCCTTGTAAAAGTGCCCCATGTATAAATAAAACAACTACAACTAGTACTACTACTACTACTACTACTACTACTGCTACTACTACTACTACTCCTGCTGCTGCTACTGCTGCTGACCACTCAATTATCCAAAACTTTCAGACATTAGGTGAAGATGGGTTGAAAAGTGCTCATCTTGCTTGATGGCATCCAAGATGTGCTCAATATGATTAAAGGTGTGTGATCTTTGTGGAGTGGGGAGCAGGGGCAGACTGGTAGGAGCAAGGGCACACAAGTGCATGTGAAGTTTCCTTTGTAATAATGTTATGAGAAGGAATATTGCTACTCACCTTATAGCAGAGATGCTGAGTCACAGATAGGCACAACAAAAAGACTCTCACAATTAAAGCTTTCGGCCATTAAGGCCTTCGTCAACAATAGACACACATATGCACACACACACACTCACGCAAACACAACTCACACTCACGACTTCAGTCTCAGGCAACTGAAACTATACTGCACGCAGCAGCACCAGCGCATCATGGGAGTGGCGACTAGGTGGGGGTAAGGAGGAGGCTGGGGTGGGGAGGGGAAGGGATGGTATGGTGGGGGTGTCAGACAGTGAAGTGCTGCAGGTTAGGTGGAGGGCAGGGGAGAGGTGGGAACGGGGGAGGGAAGTAGTGGAAAAGGAGAGAAATAAAAGACTGGGTGATGTGGTGGAATGATGGCTGTGTAGTGCTGGAATGGGAACAGGGAAGGGGCAGGATGGGTGAGGCCAGGAGGATTATGGGAACGCTGGATGTATTGCAGGAACATTTCCCACCTGCGCAATTCAGAAAAGCTTGTGTTGTTGGGAAGGATCCTTTAGAAAAGCTAGTGTTGGTATGTACCATAATCTCAATTGAAAACACTGTGTGAGGAGTTTTCAGACTTGTTTTTGGAAGTTATAGGGTGTGCTATGAATTTTTCTGCTCAAAGTTCTTTAAAACCCACGGCTTGGCCTTGGTTTTGTCATGCACATCCTATTTCTATTGCCCTGAAAGAACAAGTGAAAGCAGAACTGGACAGTCTTCAATCTCTAGGGGTGGTGCAATCTGTTATGGCTAGTGAATCGTCATCTCTGCTGGTTGTAGTTCAGAAGCCATCGGAGAAACTTCACCTCTATTACAACTTCAGTACTATGTCAACAAGCAGTCAATCATGGATACTTATCCTCTCCAACGCCAGGAAGAATTGTTGGCAAAAATATCAGGTGGCCACTATATTTCTAAAAATGATCTGTCTGAAGCCTATCTGCATGTTCCTGTGGACCAAGAGTCTCAGCAAGTTGGTCTCTATCAGTATTTGAGCCTTCCTATTTGGAGTGGCTGGCACCCCTACTATTTTCCAATGATTTTAGAGCAACTGACTATGCTTGTCACAGGTTGCATTAATTATCTGGATGATAAAGTTGTCGTGGGCTCCTCCACAGCCGATAACTTGAAAAATTTGCGCACTTTGATTTCTGTCTTACAGTCTGCAGGCTTATGGTGTATCCACATGAAATCTCAGTTTCTTTTAACCTTCTATTGTTTATTTGGGGTTCACAGTCTCCCAGAATGGGGTGAACTCTCTACCAGACCAAATCTCCACTGTTGTATCTATGTCTCACCCCTTATCCATGAAAGAGCTTCAGGCCTCCTTTGGGAAGATAGCCTACTACCATAAATTTCTGCCTGGAGCAGCCACATTACCCCACCCGTTACGTGCCTTGTTACACTGGAATGTACCATTTTTTGCTGAGGCCTGAAGTACAAAAGTCCTTATCAAATGTTGAAATCCAAACTAGTACTGGCCCCTTGTTTAGATGTGTTCTTCCGACCAGCACATAGTTTTGGTGACTGATGCCTCTCAGTATAGCATTGGCATAGTCCTAGTGCACTGATATGCTGACAGCTCAGAATGACCTGCTGCTTTTGCCTCTAAATCTCTAACTCTGGAGCAGCAGCGATACACTCAGGTAGAAAAAGGGCTCCTGCCATAGTCTACGCTCTCCAGAAATTTCATGTTTTTTGTATGGCTCCAAGTTTCACCTTATCACTGACCTTAAACCCTTGGTTTCCTTTTTTAACCCTCACACGTCCTTGCCTAACATGGCAGCATATTGCCTACAATACTGGCTGCTGTTCTTGTTTCTCTACAATTTTGAAATCCATTTTCAACCTATGTCTAACCATGCCATTGCATATGCCTTGTCCCACCTTCCTGTGGATCGTCATCACAACATTGATAATAAAGGATTGCTTTGCTCTCATCTTGATATTGAAATGCAGGCCATGGTCAACGGTTTCCCAGTTATAAGCTCATGCATAACAGGCTGCCCAGATAAACCACTGTATTGGGCTTTGGACACACTATCTTTTCTTATGGTATCATCTCTCTGTTTTTTATGGTGTTTCGCTGCTATCCACAGAAGACCTCTCTCCCAGGTAGTCATTCCCATCACATTACAGCACCCAGTTCTATGCCATCTCCACCAGGGCCACTGGGAAGTTTCAAGCACTGAACTGTTAGCTGGGAGACGTGTTTTGGCCAGGGATTGATGGCAAAATTGTCTTTTTGTCACAGCTTGTGAGCAGTGTGCCCCACAACAGGCAGCTCCGAGGATGTCTCTGACCCCTGACCCACTCCAGACCAGCCATAGGAATGCATTCATGTAGATCTTGCAGGTCCCTTCTTGAATTGCTATTGCCACTTGGTTGTGGATGCATTTTGCATTTTCCTTACTTTCTCAGATGTGTGCTGATATCAGCTGACGTCACAATTCAACTGCTTTTGATGGTTTTTCTATTGAGTGGTTGCCTTTTACCTTAGTTTCCAATAATGTACACCAGTTCATTTCTCACACCTTTCAATTGTTTTGTTCCTGTCACGTCATTCCTCTGTCACGTCATTCATGGCTCTGTCATTCCACCCTCAATCAACTGGTAAAGAGGAACAGCTAGTGCATACACTCAAGTCCCAAATGAATAAGTTTGTTGTTGAGTCTTCATGCAACTGCTGTGGTAGGGTTCATTTGGCCGCTTCATTCCAATATCACCAGTGTGGGCATGAGAGTTTGTTCACCGGCCTAAGTGGGTACCGACCACTGTTGTCCACCACCATGGACGCCATCTTTGTGACATCCATATGGCCAATGGGCTGGTGGCATGCTACTTTGTTCAGTTGCACTCCCGCTCGCTGCCAGAAGCTACCAGTTCAAGGGTGTGGCTCCCTCACTGCAGCCGTCCCACTGCCCTCTGCCTCAAGCCCATTGTCTCCTGCTGTAGAGACACCCCTGTCCCATTGGCTGCCTCCTCTATGGCAACAGCCTGAGGTTCAAGCTTCCTGGCACTGCACACCAGTCTGTTTCTGGCCTCAGATCCATTGCCGCAGCCTGCTGTTCTGATCGGGCTGCCTCCCCAGTCCCCTTGCCATCATCTCCAGCAGGCCCATCTCTATCTTATCTGTAAGCTGTGCTGATGATATCAAAAAGCTGATCAGTAAACCCAATGTAACATGTATAGATTATCTGAAGAGAGCAAACCTAAATCATAATAGGGCCAGATCATCATTGAAACACTTCAAAGAGGTATGCCAACATGAAGTTCTTAAAATAGTCAAAGAAATGAAAAATTCATACAGTACAGATATTTTTAATATGTCAAACAATCTATTGAAAGAAATCATACATTACATTGCAGTACCATTAACATATTCTATAAACCTGTGTCTCATAGAAGGGTTTTTTCCTGATCCTCTCAAACTATCCAAGGTAACTCCAGTCTTTAAGAAGGGTGTCAAATCAGATCCTGCAAACTACAGACCAATTTCACTAATTCCAGTACTAGGAAAAGTGTTTGAAGGCATAATATATAAGCAGATGTATGAGTACCTAGAACTAACTGGTATGTTAAGTGCATCACAGTTTGGTTACAGAAAAGGAAGGTCAGCTATACATGCCATAGAGCTCTTAGTCAGAGACATTCTAGCAGCATTGGAGGACCATGCGCATGCACAGATAACCTTATGTGATCTGAGCAAAGCTTTTGACCACTCACTTCTGCTCTCTAAACTTGAGTACTATGGAATATGTGATAAAAGTTTAAAACTCATCAAATCATATGTCAATAAAAGGAACCAGGTGGTGAGTTCAGGAAGTCATCTGTCAAACATACTCGAGGTTCAACATGGAGTGCCACAGGGATCTAAACTGGGACCACTTCTCTTCCTTGTACACATAAATGACTTACCAGGAAATATAGATGTAAAGACATATATGTATGCAGATGACACAACTTTTCTATCTGTAAACCATGTACTTGATAACCTTGTAAGTGATATGAAATTGGCAAAAGAAAATGCAACATCATGGTTTAATGCCAATGGTCTGCCATTAAATGAGGAAAAGACCCAGAATATGTGGTTCAGTCTATCAAAGACTACAAAAATAGAAAAACAAAAGGCAAAGTTTTTAGGTATTGTACTTGACAACAGTCTAACATGGAACTCTCATGTTGATCACATAGTGGTTAGGTTGTCAAGAGTTATATATTTGTTGAAGAGACTGATGTGTTGTGTGACATTTGAGTACGTAAGGACAGCGTACTTCGCCTTTTTTCAATCTGTTTTAAGGTATGGGTTAATACTCTGGGGAAACAGCAGAAAAATAAATGAAATTATGGTGATCCAGAAGAAAGCAATCAGAATAATGGCTAAGGTAGATAATAGAACACATTGTAAACCATTGTCCATTAAATATAGAATTTTAACAGTAATTAATTTATATATTCTTGACAGTGTTAACTACATACTTGCTGAACTACCTAATTTAAGTGTAACAAATGAAAGGCATGGCTACTATACAAGAACGTGTACTTCTCTGCTGTTGCCACAAAATAGATTAGCTAAAACTAACAATAGTCATATGTATATGGCAATTAAAATATATAACAAATTGTCTAAAAATGGGTCGATCAAGCCTGACAAATTATTTAAAGATAATGTTCATAACTTCTTGTTAACTAATACATTCTATTCATTAGAAGAATTTTTAGAAATGCCCAATATCAACTTAAATATGTAAAAATTTATTTTGTAAAATTAATAGGTTGAGTGAACTGACGAAGTCTATTGCATGTAACAATGCTGAATGACTAATAAAGAATCTGAATCTGAATCTGAGTAAAAATTCCGAGCTCCATCGTAAGCACACTGGATACCTTAGGAAACTCGTTCCACTTAAATGGCTTAAAACCGAACATTGCAAAAAACCCATACGGTACATTTCAAAACCAAACATTCAAAATGTGTGGAACTTAAAATACAACATAACAATCAACTTATGGAAGAAGTTGACACAGTCATATTCCTAGGTCTAAATATGCACAAGAACATAATCTGGAATACACACATTGACTTCCTGCCCAACAACTTTGCAATGCAAATACTAGAAATTTCTGCTGACTTGAGTACACAAAAAAATGTTTATCACAGTTATTTTGAATCTGTTATTAGATATGGTATAATTGTCTGGGGAACTTCAAGTAGCATATCTCGAAAACTGAAACTGCAAAAGAAAATTGTCAGATACATGTGTACTGCAAAGCAAACAGAGTCTTGTCACCCATTATAGTGGAAACTACAAATCCTAACTGTTCCCTCCTTACACATTTATGAAATTATGATATCCCTACACAGAAGACAAAAGTTATTTGAGGAGACTCATTTTAATTACACTTATAACACAAGAAATAAAAATAATTTTATGCTACCCACACACCAGTTGAAATTATATGCACAGACTCCGACTGGCTCCACTGTATATGGGGATGATAATATATAACAATTTAATGGGCAAAAACATATTTAATATGATGCTAGAAATTTTAAAAACAAGGCTACGACAGGTTCTGTGGGAGAAATGAGGAATTCATAGAGGATGAAATGATAATTTGAGGAAGGGGTAATTAAGTGTTAGATTTTATTGTTGTTGTTGTTGTTGTGGTCTTCAGTCCTGAGACTGGTTTGATGCAGCTCTCCATGCTACTCTATCCTGTGCAAGCTTCTTCATCTCCCAGTACCTACTGCAGCCTACATCCTTCTGAATCTGCTTAGTGTATTGATCTCTTGGTCTCCCTCTACGATTTTTACCCTCCACACTGCCCTCCAATGCTAAATTTGTGATCCCTCGATGCCTCAAAACATGTCTTACCAACCGATCCCTTCTTCTAGTCAAGTTGTGCCACAAACTTCTCTTCTTCCCAATCCTATTCAATACCTCCTCATTAGTTACATGATCTACCCACCTTATCTTCAGCATTCTTCTGTAGCACCACATTTCGAAAGCTTCTATTCTCTTCTTGTCCAAACTGGTTATCGTCCATGTTTCACTTCCATACATGGCTACACTCCATACAAATACTTTCAGAAACGACTTCCTGACACTTAAATCTATACTCGATGTTAACAAATTTCTCTTCTTCAGAAACGATTTCCTTGCCATGGCCAGTCTACATTTTATATCCTCTCTACTTCGACCATCATCAGTTATTTTACTCCCTAAATAGCAAAACTCCTTTACTACTTTAAGTGTCTCATTTCCAAATCTAATCCCCTCAGCATCACCCGATTTAATTTGACTACATTCCATTATCCTCGTTTTGCTTTTGTTGATGTTCATCTTATATCCTCCTTTCAAGACACTGTCCATTCCGTTCAACTGCTCTTCCAAGTCCTTTGCTGTCTCTGACAGAATTACAATGTCATCGGCGAACCTCAAAGTTTTTACTTCTTCTCCATGAATTTTATTGTATGTATATATAATAAAATTCTATTATTATTATTATTATTATTATTATTATTATTATTATTATTATTATTATGCTGTTTGTCAACATCAGCTGTTCTGTGTTTATGGTGAAATTTTAATGAAATTTTGATGTGTCTCCTGTATCTGAAGCAAAAGATTCAGATTATGTATGTCATGAGACAAATAAACCACAATTCACAATATTTCCAGTACATAAGACAATTTTATTTTAACATAAAACGCAGCCCATAAACAGAGATATCTGAATAGTATGTTCTGCTTTAAAAGTACTGTCTCTATACTTAGAAAACTCATAGCATCATGAGTGGAAGAAAACACATAGGCATTTTCTACCAAGTTACAGTTCTCAAGGGAGGAGGCTTTATCTCAGTACAGCTAGGCCTGTTTGGCGACATTTTTGCTGAATAAAGGATTAATTGATTTTGAAAGTCCAGGAAGGAATACCAACAAGATGGAAAGAATAGATTACTACTCATCACACAGAGGAGGCAATAGGTCATAGATACTGGCACAATGAAAAAGATTGCTAAAATATTTGAGGTTTCAGACAAAGTTCCTCTTCTGAAGTAGAAAACAGATACACTTTCACAACTTTTCCTACCTTAAAAATAAAAGTAAATTCAGTTCATCCTTCAACTTTAGCTGAAAGGATAGTCAAGCAAATAAAACCCACTGGTGATAAAGATGCATCCATTGTCAAAATGTTATTGTATTTTATGATTTAGCCCAATTTTTGGATAACACACGTTTCAGATTATATTACATACTAGCTGTTGACAACCCACAGGCCTAAGTTTTTTATTCATTTTAAAAAGATTTATCCAATTCTAGTAAAGATAAATGATAGTTTCAGAAGAGGTGGTTGGATGCATATTCCTGGTTGGTACATCTCTTATCTTTAAAAGGAGAAATTAGTAAATAGTTTGTATTGTTTAAACAAAATTTAAAAGAGGTGTTTAGGTACCTTTGTGATCAGTGCTGGAAAGGGCTTAAAATATTTCCAAGAAGATGCAAGAGCATGTTCCAAATCCCACTTACACCAAGAAGTGGCAACTGATGCCAAAATGTTTTGTGATTCATTGTCCACAGAAAACTGATTTCCATGCAGTCTCCATGGACAGATTGAAAATCTCTCTGAATGACACCAGTATTATGTATGCCACACTGAACATTATGCTGAGAAGAAAAAAATGGAGGTGCTGAATAAGCAATAATATAAATGGTTTTACAGCCTGGTTCGCACCATTTCATGAAATTCCCTAATGAATGATATGAAACCAAGATTAATTATTTTATAACTGATCACCTGCAGTGGCGTAAAGCATTCCATGTTCAGTATTTTTTAGGACCGTCTCATTATGGCACTTATACAGTTAGTAAAGAAGAACTATAAACAATACTAGCAGTTTCTTACACACACAACAAAGACAAATTTATGGCACTGGGAAATGTAAATTTCCTTACATCACTTTTATTTATACAGTAACACACCTGCAGCAAGTCCAGCAAGGAAACCTGCCCCCAATGCTGATGTGTCTGCTGTTGTTGAACGTTCAACTTTGACACCTGTCAGGTCAGCTAGTAGTTGAGCCACAAATGTGTTTTGGGACACACCACCATCAATTCTGTAAAAAGAAAAATAATTTATGTGTGATTTTAAATTTTCCCAGCAGAGGAAGATTTTGAATATTTCTTCATTATTCAGTCAGGTGGCATTGTTCAGAAGCATTGATATTTCAGCAAGCTGTCTTCTTGCCATCTTCAGTTTGATGACTGGCAGTCTTCTGCAAGGTGCCATACTTATATTCCCTCCCCCTCTCCTATGGCAGCCTCTAGCCAGACTTCTCTGGGTGAGTATCTGTGATGAGAGAAGCATGCCGCCAGGGCAGGATCCACTGTGCTCACTCCTGCTGCCATTAACACTGGATGCAGGTCTCTGCCTTCACAATGTGTTCTGGTCCTTTTCATGCCATGATGGGAGCGGATTTACACACAGACTGTCACTGTGCTCAAGGCTGGTCTCACATATTGCTTATTTAAACCTGCTGTCAAATTTTCATTAGTTCATTGTGTAGTCAGATCTCTGCTGCCTCATTAGAATACAATCCCAGAAGGTGTTGGACCGTTGCGACAGCTTGGTGCCATTGTAATTCAGCACACGTCCATGGAAGGCTAGACAACCCAGATGGCACAGGAGAGATGCACAGTGAATAAATCCCATACAGACAATGAACAGCCGACAAAGGCCGCAGTACCAGAGCACTGCATTTCCCACTGGAATTTCATGAATTACAATGGCACTAAACTGTTTCAACCACCTTACACCTCCTGGGATTGTATCATAAAGGGGGCTGCAGAGTTATGGCTACACAATGAACTACAGTGGTTTTCATTTACACAAGGCCTGGGGCCCACCCTCAAGCATGGTCAAAGCACAACAACAGTCTGCGTGGAAATCTGCTCCCGCCATGGCAACTGAAGATGACAAGGACATGTTGTCACCACATCAGAATGCCTGAAAATAGCAAGAAGTTTGATTGCCAAAATTTTGCACCTTCTGGACAACATCACCTGGATAAATACCCAATAAATACTCAATTTAATTTATTTTATTAGTTAAATAATTTATCCTTGAATACCAGTTACCATATTGACTTTTTTGTTATGAATTGCTGACAGAAAAAAGAGAATTTAGTTTCACTATAAAACAATTATTTGGCAATCACGTTACATATCAATGACATCAGTTCTATGCACTGGCTACATTTAAATCTCGCAAGGGCTGGAAGATTCAATAACTAAATATCTTTGCCATTCTTGTGTAGAAAACACATATTTTGGCATAACTAAGTTTACTACTTCTTTATCAGTCAACTGTTATAAAATATAAATGTAGTAGAAAAGTTCTGGTAGGATATAAATAATTATGGATTAAAGAAGACCACTCTTCAAAAAGCACAAACATTGAGTCATCGATAGCTACATTCAACTTACTAGTTTTCAGAGCAATTCTTTTTCGAGATAGAGTAAAACACACACACACACACACAGGTGTGCACGTGCCTATATGGTGCTGGCTGAAAACAGTGCCAGCATTGCATTACAGCAAGTGAACTTAAATTGTGATGGGTGTGTCAGGTGGGGTGGGCAGAGGGAGAGAGGGGCAGAAGACAGGAAGAGTGATTGAGGTTGAGCGGCTAGTGCCTCAAAGAAAGGCAGCCCGTTTGCTGGCTATGAACGTGGGGGAGGGAGGGGTGGCACGTACAGGGGTTAACCATGTGATGCACAGCTGTTGGAGCCGGCAGGGCATGGTGCACACTTAAGGTGATGTGGGGACATTAATTGGGAGTGGGTGACAGGACAGAGGAAGAGGAAACTGTTTGGTGGAGCATGTGGGGACAGTAGGTTGCTAGAGACTGAGTCCAGGATGATTACAGGAGTGGAGAATATATTGTAAGTGTAACTCCCATATGTGTAGTTCAGAGAAGCTGGTGGTGTAGGTAAGGATTCAGAAGGGTGGTCATCTTTGTTCTTGGCAACAGTTTGGCAGTGGCCATTCATCCTAGCGGACAGCTGGTTGGTGCTATGTTATATGACATGGCTTGTTGCACAGGTTGCTCATCCTCTGGTGGGATAAGGCAAGCCTGTGATGGACAGGAGTACAAGGTGCTTTGTGCATGGATTGGGCAGGTCTCACACCTTGGTCTACCACAGGCCTGGATCCCTATTTGTCACTGTTGATGCTATACACCAACATCCCTCATGTCCATAACCTTCCCATTATCGAACTCTACTTCTCCCAATGTCCTTCAGACTCCAAACCCACCACTTCATTCCTTATACACCTTACTAGCTGTTCCCCGACACACAATAAACACAACACACAACTACTTCTCCTTTGAAAAGAAGATATATAAACTAATCTGTAACAAGGAGTACCTGTAACAGCTGACATCCCTTCCACACCACACCAAAAAATCCCTCACACACCACCTAAGCACCTGTGGACAACGTACCTGCAGTGATGAGGACTCCCTTGCCAAGTACGCTGAAGGTCTCATGAAAGACAAGCACTACCCCCAAACCTAGTCCAACTCCACCCATCCAGTATCTCCTACTCCAATCCGTCATTTGCCTATCCTACCCCATCAGAAGCCAGACCATCTGCGAGAGCAGCCACATCATATACCAACTCTACTGCATATGCTGCACAGCTTTTATGTCAGTATGACCAACAACCAGCTGTCTACGAGGATGAATCGCCACCACCAGACTGTTGCCAAGAACAAATTCCAACGGTTGCTTCACAAGTCAGGCCATGCCGATCTTTCCCTCCTCCACCAGTCTCTCTAAACTACTCGTGTGGGAGTTACCCTTACACATCCTCCACTCCAAATGTGCCTGATGTCCATAATTCTGGCCATTTTAATTTGTGCATCTGCTTGCTGGATCCAGACTCTGGGGGGAGGCGGTGGGGCACTGATCTGCACCTAGCTGTGAGGCAGTAGCACGAGTGCCCTTTCTGGCGGACAAGTGGTGCACACTTGAGATGAGGAGAAAGCAGTCAGCTCTGTGATTCGGTGTCCACAGACCTGGTTTGATTACTGAAACGGCATTGTGGGGCTTGGGCATAATAGGGCAAAGAGTTAATGGATGGTGCCTGTAACCAAATCATTGACCTGCAGCTTTTTCAAATATGAATTCCACATGACTTGTCTGAGTTATCAGTTTCAAAGGATTGCATTAAACAGTGTGTGGGTTTGTTGATCCAAAATGCAAATACCCAGTTATTGAGTGGACACTGTTCTTGTATGTTGGTTTGTGTTTTATCTTAGGTTTTTTTTATTAAGCTTTTTAGTTAATGTCACTGCCATACTTGGCGGCTATCTTGTGTGGGCATGGTCTCATGGGTGAAACTTTTGAATGGCATGCATGTGGATCTTGTTCCATTACTGCTGTAACCATGAGCACTTTGTTTCACTTTTGTGCCACGTGCTCACTATTGGGTTAGAAAAAGAATCTTGTAGTGAAGAAAGGTGTTGTGTGTGCAGCAACCAGGACTGGAATTGTGAGGAAACAGCCAGGCAGCAGGCTCCACAACCTAAACTATGAACTTTGTGTGCTGGGTTATGTGCACCGTTTACGGGCATGGGTCAAGGTCAGTGTTGTTGAGTTGATGCATAGTGTTTGCACAGGTTGCAGCCTACTTCAGACATTCCAGCATTGTACTATGGTACTGCTGTTGTTCTGTTGTTCAAACGTGTATGAAATCTTATGGGACTTAACTGCGAAGGTCATCAGTCCCTAAGCTTACACACTACTTAACCTAAATTAACCTAAGGACAAACCCACACACCCATGCTCGAGGGAGGACTCGAACCTCCGCCGGGATCAGCCGCACAGTCCATGACAGCAGCACCTTAGACTGTTGGCTAATCCCGCACGGCGCTGTTGTTCTGCTTGTCTTGCTTGAGTCTATAGCGAGTTGTTAGTTGTTCATTTTCTTTAACTTTGTGCTGATTGCAATAAGGGTTTTATATTGATATTTTACAACCTTGTGTGGGTGTGTGATTCCAGAAATTATGCATGTGTGCTGATCATGCAAGACTTTATTTATTCGGAATTCTTGTTGAGATTTTTATTTTCTGGTGTCACATGTGCAATACAAGTGAGAGGTTTGCTCGTCAGTAGTAGTGCTTCTGAAAGAATTATGCACCTCCGGCATTCTGGTGAAAAATGCCAGGAAGTATATTTATGGTTTTGTGAAAGTAAGTATGTGCAGAAAACTGATAATTTTCTAAGTTTTGATAAAGCACAGACTGCATGGCTTTTTTATACCGGTGATCACTGGTGTGTTTAATTCCAATTAGAAGCACTAATATAAGTATTTCGTTGCATCTCAATAGAATTGTCCCCTAGTTTTAAGTTTAGACGTGGTGCAGCACAATCCACTAGGCTATTGTTATACTTACTAGTTATGTAGCATAAGGAAACCTCTGAAAACCTAAGGGCTGTTGTGCTGGTCTACTTTAGAATATAACTATCTTAAGGCATGCCAAGCTACCTAAACTGTCCTGCATGAGAAATGAATTTCTTGGGCTGCTGATATTTTTGCATGCAGAAAGTGTATTGGGTAGCACTGTGCAGCCAAATTGGTGCATCAGGCACAAGTAGTTCCATGTTATGTGTGTTTTATCCAGTGGCGATAAGGGAGTAGGGTTCATTAATTGTTCTAAGCATCATGGTGGCGTAATTCTTGAGGCAAGGACAGACTACATAACCTATGGATTCACTTGCTTTGGTTATTGTATTGCGGAAGCCTGTTGATAGGGAAACTTGGACAGTGGCATTAATTATCAATAGCTCAGGGAATACTATCACGTCATTAAAGTTCAATTTTTTAAGTAATGACAACATACAGAGTCAGTTTTGAAATTTCTTTTTTTAAAGTGAGAATCTGTAGATTTTGGAAAGATTTTTTAAAATATTTTATTTCTTCAGGGCTATATAATTTTGTTAATAGTGCATGATTAAACTTTGATCTTTTGGCATCAATTTCGAAATTTTTAAAATGAGAATTTGTGTATCTTAGAAAGTTTTTATGGCTACACAAATTTATTAATACTGGTTTATGAAACTTTAAAATTAATATCCCTTCTGAATGTTCTTGATATAAAATTGTCTTATCATTCCATATTCATCTCACATGCCGCACTGTGTGTCATATGTAAGAGATTGATGACGTGACTGGGCAGTGGTTCTTACACCAAACTCAGTTACAGGTCTTTGACCATTACTGGAGGATAGCGGTGTCCAACATCGACTTCCAAGCTGTTGGTCCTGCAGCCATGATGGAATCTCTATGGTAGCCTGAAAAATTATTGAACTCACCACACGCAAATGTTTCAATAAATGAGATACAGCTCAACCTAGTTAGTTAATGAAAGACCAGTCCTCCATTCCTAACCACTAAAATTTCAGTTCACTGCAACTGCCCTGGCCTCAATCTCCACTCTTCCTCCAACCTATCCACTCTCAACCAATTAACATCCCACATTATCTTCTGCAGGCACCACCCCACACCTGCTCCAATGACTGTGCATCATATGGCCAGCCCATGTGCATGCCACCCTTCTCTCCTGCACACCTAGCTGGGAAAGTGCCTACCTCCCTCTGAGCCACTAGCCACCCACTCCAATCCCTCTACCTGCCTCCCACCTCTCTATCCCTCTACCCGTCCCACCTGACTCTACCCCCAACACAACCTAGTCCACCTGCTGAAATGCAGCCCTGGCACTGTTCGCCCAGCTGGAAACATATAGGGACATAGGCAGATGCATGTGTTTTACTCTAGCTCGAAAAAGGATTACTCTGAAAGCTAGTAAGTGTTCTTTCTTTTTGTGTGTGCCTATTGATGACTTAATGGTTCTGCTAATTGGTAAGTGGTCTCCTTTAATCCAAATGTAATATAATACACTAATTTCTGGATAACGTTTTACTTCTGCAGGTCCATTTTATATCATATACTAAAATCCAATACTGAGTGTTAAAATCAAGTCAAATTTTAATTTCATAATTTGCTAATACATAACAGAAGCATACTGATGCGATTTTGTACCAGTTTAATATATGAGAACCATGACAACAATTCTCTCTCCTTCTATTAGTTTTCTAAGTAATCTGATAAGAAAACCCATTTTAAAATTTTTCTTGGTACATATTACATAGCAGTCAATCAACTATGAACTACTGACTGAGTGTATCCTGTAACAATAGCTATATCCCATGAGTGCACATACTGCACTAAATGGTGTGACAAGAATCAGAGCAGGTATTACTTCTCTGAGGATTACCCCTCTCCATCACCATTTCACACTTAAACATGGCAGGCCCTTGTGAGGCTAGGGGGTGATGAACCCAAAACATCAAAGTTTGGTGTTCATGATCCCAATAATTTAAGAAAATATGACTAGAATGACAGTCACTGGTGTGTTCTCACCCATGGACAGCGCTACTCAACCAGAGCCCAAAGAACCATTCACTAATTACATGGACTATCAAAGTCATATTTTATCACACTTACTTGCTGCTACTTACCGTATACTAGTACATGTGTAATTGGCCTCTTCTTTCAGTGCTTCATATAACTGCAGCACTCGGAAAACCAAGCTTTCCAAAATGGCTCTAACTATATGTGCTCTTTCTGTTTGTGGAGTTACACCAAGGAATCCTGCAGTTGCTTGGGGATTGTTCACTGGTGCCTACAAATTATAATGGTTTGGAAACTCATTATACAACTGCAAAGAAAAGTATTGATTTACATCTAGCCTATACAGTGTAATATGGTTTATAACTACAAACACTGACATTGGTGACCATCAATCAAGAGACATTTAATATAAAATTAATAATGGTCTCTGATGAGTCCAACAAGAGAGTAAAGAAATGTCTTTTAGTTCGTGAATAACAATCCATCATCTCTCCGTACTTTTGCCTTTTAGCTTGTTGTTACAGTAAGTATTACAGAGTGAAAGCTCTATCATCTGTGTTATTGATATCAAAATGCTGAACTTTCTTTGTTCACACGATTGTTAGACTCAAACACAAACTTCTGACAACTGCAAATATGACTCAATATCACAGAAGTATTTCTGATCTTTCTCAAAAACATACAAGGTCAGTACTTATGGACCTCTGACAACTGACACTTCACCATACATGGTGCATTCCAAGTAACTGATAGCTCATAAAGAATATCAAAGACTACAGCTCACCGAAGTGTACTTTGTGAATTAATGGTCCTAGTACATGTTCATGACAAAATTATATCATCTTCACTAACATTCATTTTGAAATTACAAGAGGGAAGCTTTCAGGTGTGCTAATATGTTTATTGGAGACCATCAGCATTATGATTTAGTTAAAATATTGAAATTATACGATTTTAAAGAAAAAACAGCTTAGTTACAGATTTATTTTTTATTCATAAATTAGGAGGCAATATTCTTAGTTCTATTGGTTCATACCAACAATGAGTTTTGTGTCTGATTTGTAACATACACTCCTGGAAATTGAAATAAGAACACCGTGAATTCATTGTCCCAGGAAGGGGAAACTTTATTGACACATTCCTGGGGTCAGATACATCACATGATCACACTGACAGAACCACAGGCACGTAGACACAGGCAACAGAGCATGCACAATGTCGGCACTAGTACAGTGTATATCCACCTTTCGCAGCAATGCAGGCTGCTATTCTCCCATGGAGACGATCGTAGAGATGCTGGATGTAGTCCTGTGGAACGGCTTGCCATGCCATTTCCACCTGGCGCCTCAGTTGGACCAGCGTTCCTGCTGGACGTGCAGACCGCGTGAGACGACGCTTCATCCAGTCCCAAACATGCTCAATGGGGGACAGATCCGGAGATCTTGCTGGCAAGGGTAGTTGACTTACACCTTCTAGAGCACGTTGGGTGGCACGGGATACATGCGGACGTGCATTGTCCTGTTGGAACAGCAAGTTCCCTTGCCGGTCTAGGAATGGTAGAACGATGGGTTCGATGACGGTTTGGATGTACCGTGCACTATTCAGTGTCCCCTCGACGATCACCAGTGGTGTACGGCCAGTGTAGGAGATCGCTCCCCACACCATGATGCCGGGTGTTGGCCCTGTGTGCCTCGGTCGTATGCAGTCCTGATTGTGGCGCTCACCTGCACGGCGCCAAACACGCATACGACCATCATTGGCACCAAGGCAGAAGCGACTCTCATCGCTGAAGACGACACGTCTCCATTCGTCCCTCCATTCACGCCTGTCGCGACACCACTGGAGGCGGGCTGCACGATGTTGGGGCGTGAGCGGAAGACGGCCTAACGGTGTGTGGGACCGTAGCCCAGCTTCATGGAGACGGTTGCGAATGGTCCTCGCCGATACCCCAGGAGCAACAGTGTCCCTAATTTGCTGGGAAGTGGCGGTGCGGTCCCCTACGGCACTGTGTAGGATCCTACGGTCTTGGCGTGCATCCGTGCGTCGCTGCGGTCCGGTCCCAGGTCGACGGGCACGTGCACCTTCCGCCGACCACTGGCGACAACATCGATGTACTGTGGAGACCTCCCGCCCCACGTGTTGAGCAATTCGGCGGTACGTCCACCCGGCCTCCCGCATGCCCACTATACGCCCTCACTCAAAGTCCGTCAACTGCACATACGGTTCACGTCCACGCTGTCGCGGCATGCTACCAGTGTTAAAGACTGCGATGGAGCTCCGTATGCCACGGCAAACTGGTTGACACTGACGGCGGCGGTGCACAAATGCTGCGCAGCTAGCGCCATTCGACGGCCAACACCGCGGTTCCTGGTGTGTCCGCTGTGCCGTGCGTGTGATCATTGCTTGTACAGCCCTCTCGCAGTGTCCGGAGCAAGTATGGTGGGTCTGACACACTGGTGTCAATGTGTTCTTTTTCCATTTCCAGGAGTGTATATTTGTGAACTTGGATATTACTAACTTTGATATTACTATGTGTTTAATCAGTGAGGTACACTTATGTTCATACATAATGTCAGGGAAAAAAAAGATACGAAGTAACTGGGTGTGACATATGTTTCATATTGTATTTATAATCAATTAGAACATTATTGGTTATAATATGAAAATAGTATTACTTTAAATACATGCAATATTTCAAAAAACCTTATACATATGTCTCACAAGGTAATGAGTGCTATCGATAGCAGATCTCAAGTTGATTCCATATTTCTAGATTTCCACAAGGTTTTGACTGTATTCATCAGAAATAAGTTCTAATCAGGTGGCGTGTTGTCAAGTACTGTCTCAATCGTGTGACAGGTTTGTTGGAACATGACAAATTATTGTTTGTGTTTTTATGTGTCTGTAAATTGTCTGCCATGATAATGTTGGCGTAAGAGCATTACTATGTTTCGGATTTAGCAAAAAAAGAAGGTTGTTGCTCTAATGTTACTGTAATTCAATTTTCATTGTGAAAGAAAACAATATACAATACATGGATAAGTGTGAGTTAAATTGAGTTCTTAATTACTATAGTTCACAACAAATTGGTGATCCCGACATGATTGGTGAGACGACAATATTTGGAACATGATTTGTGTCAAAATTTTTAATGTAACAATGAAAACAATCAATTATTGATAAAATTATTTAATTGGATAGATAAGAAATCTACTCATCAAGTGGCGGCAGAGCAAACACATAAAAGACTGTTGTGATTGGCAAGCTTTCAGAGTCAGTGACTTCTTCTTCAGGAAGAAGGGTTGAAGGGCAAGGAAGAAGGGTGAAGAAAAAGGACCAGAGAGGTCTAGGAAAAGGGGTAGATTTTGGGAAAGTCACCCAGAATCGCAGGTCAGGGGAGACTTACTGTACATGTTGAAAAGGAAAGACTGATTGTTGGGGACTGCATTGGAAGAGATTTGAAAACCTTTTCAACATGCGTCTGCACGTTGCTCATGCGACACAAGAGTTGTTAACTTTGTTTGGCTGGGATGTTTTAAACCACTGTTCTCACAGCCCTGATCTCCCACCTAGTGACTATCATCTGTTCACTAAACTGAAGAAACACTTTTGTGGAAAACACTTTTCTGATGACGACAAAGTGAAAATTGAAGTGAAGAAGTGGCTGAAAAAGGTGGCAGGAGATGTCTGTGACACAGGAATCAAAAAATTTGTCTCAAGGGTGAAAAAATGCATTGAGGTAAATGGTGATTATGTGGAAAAATAATGCAAGACCTATACTACCATGCTTGTAAATTTTATTAAAGTAAATTCATTTTTTGTACTTCAAAATATTCTTGTAACCTTACTTCCCGGATTAGCCTCTTACTATCTGTAGTCATTCTTGATCTTTGATGCTTCATTACAGAAACACTAATGTTAACACAATTGCAAAAATGGTTTATGGCTAACCCATCAGGATACTGGGTGTTTTTTCAAGAGTATAGCACAAAAATGGATGCAGACTTAACTCAATTTGTTTCACAACTGAAATAGTATACGAATTATCTGAAACCTGTACAATATCTCCACAAAGCAAAGGAAACACCATGCGTACACAAAGACCACACCAACTTAAAACACATGTTTGTGAGGGATGACTGAGGAGGCATTGGAGCCTTTATACCAAGTAACTGAAAGGACTCCAAAATTTTTTGGACTTGAAATGAAAGAGCAGGTAAAGACTATCTCCACTGCCCATTTAAAACTCACATATCTGATAAATGAGAATGACAAAAAGCCTGAAGACACTACAGTTTAATCATCAGCCTAGGATTGACAACCAAACTCTGTAGAGGGTCAAAAACAAGAAGTAACATGCTCTGGTAATGAAATTTGATTTCCAGCAATATGGGTTGAAGTTCTAAACTGCTTATGCTACTAAAATGGGGTGATTGAATATGACAAATTACTATTTGTATTTGTATGTGTCAGCAAAATGTTTGCTGTGATAATGTTGGTATAATAATGTTATGATATTTGCAATTCAACAATAAGGTTGTTACTCTGTTATTATTGTAATTCAATTTTGATTGTGTACAAGAAAATAAAATAAATTGAAATGTCCAAGTTAAATTGAGTCCTTAGTGAATGTAGTGTGCAACAGGTTCAATATTTTCCTATGAGAGAGCTCATAGTCCATATTAATTGTCAGGAAGTCATTGAGTGAAGCTGTAGTTTTTCCTGTAGTTCCCAAAGAGAATGTTGTAGGCCATGTGCTGTTCTTAATGAATATAAACAAGTTGGGGGAGAATCTTAGCATCTGTCTTATACAGTTTGTATGTAACGCTGTTATTTAGAATCTACTAAAATAATCATAAGGTCAAAACAAATTGTAAAATGATTTGGACAAGATACCTGCATGGTGTGAAAAGTGGCAATTAGCACTTAACAATAAAAACAGTGTCATGTCCTCTGAATGAACACTAAAAAAATTCCATAAAAATTTGGTTACTTTATAAACCTCATAAATTCAAAATTTGTCCAGTCAGCTAAAGACATAAGAATTACAAATGTGAAGAACTTAAATTGGATTATCACAATGAAAAAGTTCGGGGTGGGGGGAAGAAACTAAATGGTCGGTGTACACAATACTTGTCCATTTGCTTCTCAAGTACTACCGCATGATATGGGATCCTTACCAGGTAGGTCTGATGGAGGACAATGAAAAAGTTCGAAGAATGGCAGCTCATTTTGTATTATCATGCTGTGATAAGTGAATCTGGGAGCAACTATTAAAACAATGGCTTTTTGTTGCACCAAGATACTTTCATGAAATTTCATTCACTAACTTTCTCCTTGAAATGCCAAAATATTTTGCTGACTCACCTTCACAGGAAGCAATGACTATCACAATAAAATAAGAGGAATCAGAGCTCACACTGACTGAGGTGTTCATTTTCCCTTAAGCTATTTGAGAGTGGAAAGTTTGTGAAATAATCTGAAAGCTCTGAAGTGTGAATTTCAGATGCAGATGTACTCATCAACTAGAGCAGTCAGTTCCAAAAAAATCTTCATGGTGTCAACATTGTTAAGGCACTCTCTCTCTAATATGAGTTAGTTTGTAAGAGTAGATTGGTTGGTACCATATGACCAGTATGCATGAATTAGGTTTAAGTTTGTGAATAAAATACAAAATATGCTTCAAGCACTGAAAGCAAAACCCAGGCAAATTTTGTACTTACTACAGAAGTAAATTTGAGAGAAAAAAGTGACTGCCGAATATACTTCAAGAGCAAAAATGTTTTCACATGTTCCTTAAACTTCACGCGAATGTGTCATGATAAGTTTCATTATAATTTAGATTGCAAAGAAACATATATGAACTTAGAACAACAACAAAAATGGGAGTACAACTGTGAATAAAATATTTAAGAAAACAGAATTTATATGAGTTGTGCCCTTATACTTCTTCATTTACTGTAAAGTGTTTTCTGAGTAGCTTCCAACATACATTGGAGCTGTTAGTTCCAATTTTTCTTAGAGATCCTATTAAAAAATTAAAATTTGTTGGAACTGCCTTAGTGAGTTGACCTGAGTGGTGTTTTCTATTAGACTTAAAAAATTCCTGACGTATCTGCACCTTTGCTTTCATCACATAACCTCAAACTAGTTGATAGAAATCACTAAATTTATAGCTGTTTATGATCTTAAAAGGAAAGACATTGTCTTCCACGTTGTTAGATTGAGTCTTTCTAAGTTTATATTAGATACATTCTCATGCTCCTGATAATTTTTATGAAGCTGCTGTAAGTAGGACACTCCATTCTGAAGCCGTCCCATATTTGTCATATCTCCTTTAATTCTAAACAGGAAACAGGGCAAAAAGGAGAGTGTATATAATTTATAGCTGCTAATTTTTTTTTCTAAATATTTGTATTAAAGCAGCCCAGATACCAACTCTGGTGCCAAATCGCACATGGAGACTATAGTCATGTGTCATCTGTAACAACTGGGCTAATGAGTGCAATCTTACGTGAGAGAAGCAAAACCTAGCACACATTTAATTCACCATTTATTTCATCAATTAAATTCTCATCCATACAGAATATCGGTTTTAGGCGTCAAAAGTACCCGAGCACCTATTGGTGGCTTGAACTCTACTGGGGACCATTTCTCAGCGAGATGTTTGAATATCTAACTCATCCCAAAGGGCAGGCCACTGGCAGGGCAATCCATTTCAGGTAAGTTATTGTCCACAACCAGCTGCCTCACAGATGCCACTTTATAACAGGGAGCACCGTCATCCTGATACAAACATCATTGTCTCTGAACTGTTCCTCTACTGTACACAATAGACAATGCTAAAAAATGTGTTCATATCCTTACGTACTTAGCATTTTCTTAAGCATAATAGGGGATCACACCCTAACAACAAGAAATATTCCCATACTGTAACATATTGTCCTCTGTACTTCACTGCTGGCACTGCAGACACAGGAGAACATTCTACAGGGATTCGCTAAATCCAAATACTTCTATGGGACTTACGCAGCATGCAGGGTGACTCATCACTCCAAATCACTTGTTTCCGGACTCCAAATCACACCACATTAAGCAATGTGTAGCATTGACACCAAAAATGTGTGGCTTATGAGGAGTTGCTTAACCACTGTACTTCATTCTTTTTATCTCCCTAGACTATGGTCACCAAGTTAGCTGGACTGTTGGTAGAACTTTGGAACTCACAAGTGATTACTTCTGCTAATTTCATATGATTTTTTACAGCTGCTTTCCACAATCCTCGATGGTCTCTGTTAATCAGCAGATAAGGACCATCCAGTCTTGATTTAGCTGTGGTTGCTCCTTTGCATCAAAAGTTTATTAGGGCAGCTTTGGAGGGGTTGAAATGATCCTGATGGATTCGTTATTCAGGTGACATTTAATGAGTTATTCAGGTGACATTTAATGAGTTATTCTGATTGACCCTTTCTGCTGTTGCTGCTTCTCTACTGACAACATGATACTCCCCTCCTGCTTTTATACTGGTTGGTCTGCCTCTAGTGCCATCTGGTGGTCACTTCTGCATTACATAGTGGTGTCTGGATACTTTTGATCAGACAGTGTATATGCCACTCGATTGGTTGCTAACAGTATATCAACTAGATAGAATGTAAAATCAAGAACAGTTGATGTTACCTGTATCAGAGGAAAATTCTATAATGTAAATTAATAAATTGTGAGACAGATTTTCTGGCCAGTGCTTACTTTCAGAAGGCAACATGTGTATTTCTGGAGGCAAGCACATACAAAAGTAAAAGACAACCACCTAGCTTTTGTAACTAATAGAGCCTTCCTGGGGAGAAAAGTTGGGTCAACTGGGGCAGGTTAAAAGAAGAGCAGGTCACTTAGACCCAAAGACAGGAGGGACCCCACCTGTAGTCTTTGTCTAACCTTGCCCTCGTTAGCTTATTTCAGTATGTGTATTCTCTTGAAGTGATTTAGGAAAACCTACATCATGATGGCAGGATAATGAACTGAAATCTAATTCTGAGAATCATATTCCACTTTTACACTGCCTAATTGAGTCATTCATATTTCAATTAGGACCCTGAGAAAGCATATCCATTATTGGTATGCTGTAAAAGTGGACAAGAATAACAGCACTGTAGAAATCTATTCCTTGTAATGTAAAACTACCCAAATTGGTCATTGATGGTAAGAAGTACATGTGTTTGTCATTTTAAGATTATCTAGAGGTCTTGTTATGAAGACCAACAACACATCCAAGTTAACTTCTCTGAGAAATAAAACTAGTGCAGACTGAAGTGCTCCAGACCCCCACCCCTCACACCTTCAATTTTTCAAAGTAGGCACTAAACACGTCAATGTATAGTACTCTACGAAAATCCTGTGAAACATCATTCCATAAAAAATCTTTTCAGTGTTCCAGTATCACATACTACTTCTCCATACAATGCATACAATGGCAGCTAGCATTTGCTTACGCAATTCTCAACTTCTGGAAGTTAGTCAGAATAACCAGTCCCTCATTCGTAACAATTATGAGCATAAACGTATACCCAGAAAATTATGGAGCATGTCTGTTAAGACGGTAATTGTCTCTCTGTGACTCGTCAACACCAATACATAACATACAGTAGATGAAGTCATTATGTCTACAGAATTGTTTTCTCATTGGTGTCCATAGGTTTTATGACGAGGAAGAAAATTTTAATTGTAGAATTACAATATGAAAGATCGAAACAACTGTTGAGTTTTAATACAACTGGTATAAAATCAGAGAAGGAAACCTCATTTTATTACCAGTGTTTTATGTACAAGCCAAAGTGGCACTTTAAGGCCTATCCTGACATTATACGAAACATTATTATGAAGAGAGCTACTTTTTTAAAAGTCAGGTAAGAACATTAACAAAATGGTTCAAATGGCTCTGAGCACTATGGGACTCAACATCTTAGGTCATAAGTCCCCTAGAACTTAGAACTACTTAAACCTAACTAACCTAAGGACATCACACACACCCATGCCCGAGGCAGGATTCGAACCTGCGACCGTAGCAGTCGCGCGGTTCCGGACTGTGCGCCTAGAACCGCGAGACCACCGCGGCCGGCGAACATTAACAGTCCTCTCTCTTACCTGCAGTCCACTGAAAGCGGGTATAAAGAAAACTCCACCTGAATCCTTAACAGATGTCGCAAGCTGTTCAGATTCCTCTGGACTTTTCAACCAACCTACAAACAACAACAATAATAATAATGCAAAACATTTGGCAGCAGCAAGTAGGAAAAAAACACACCAGAAAAAAACCACTCAATGGAAGTTATTATGCAAAACAGTTAGTTGATTGTGCAGAAAGCTTTAGACAACTTAAATACATAATTTTGGGCATCTAGCCAGGTTAATAATTCTGTTCTTTTGCACAGTTTTTCCACAACTGGCATACTATTACTATCTGGGCTCTAACTACACAGTACCATATTCTTTGCATCACGACAACATACCATTATATCTATTCTAACTCAGTTCCCTTCACTGGTCATGTTCCTCTTTACATGCATTTGTCTTTTGGTCATGAGATCAGAACACCACATTGTAACTCGTTCCTGGCATTTCCTGTCGGATATACATTGATATCAAACGAAGTTCTGCATCCGACACCTTGCTTACAATGAACTCTAGGTTTTTGTTTATGAAGGCGTCCAACACATAAGTGGATTTCACTAACAGAAATGTATACCTCACAAATTGTTTTCCAAACAAAAAAATGGTTTTTCTGGGAAAAAAACCACACAAAATTAACATGAAAAGGATGAAATGGAATAATATATGTACTGGATTATATTTAATCAAAGTACACAGAAATAATGCATCATAGTTCAGCTTTAAACCTGGTCATAATTTCTAGTGATTACACGATTGTAGCTATAATGAAACTAAAGACCAAATTAATTAGAGCTAAACATATTAAGCACAAATCTTATTTCACTGCTTCAGGGAATTTACATACAAATGAAGAAAATAAACAACAAGGTAGTTTAAGATTCTAAAGAATGAAAAAATTGCACCCTTAAATGTGAGATATGAGATGGTAAATACAACACAGTTGAACAACCACAAAGGAGCCATAAATAATTAAAACATAAAATGATGAAGTTTACAGATGAAACACAATCATTGACAGAGAGAAAAGAATTAAGCACTTTTGGATTAAAGGGCACCATACACCAAAAGATAGAAGCACTGAGTTGTGCCAGCTAGAGTAAAAATGCCACATTTTAGCATGTGGACTATGTTGTGGTGGATGTAGTATCAGGTAGTTTGGGTAAAGGGAGAGAGAGGAGGGAGGCAGGGAGAGGGATCGGGGTGGGTGGCTAGTGGCTTGGAGGGAGGTAGCCAGTTTGCCATCTAGGAGTGTGGGAAGGAGACATAGCAGGTAAACGGGCTAGGTATCTGACACACAGTTGTCGGAGCTGGTGGGGAGTGGTGCATGTTGAAGGTGATGTCAGGATGTGAATTTGGAGGGGGCGACAGGACTGAGGAAGGGGAAAATGTTATGTGAAGGGCTATGTGAGACAAAGTGCTACTGGAGATTGAGGCCAGGATGATTACAGGAGAGCAGCATGTGTCTTAAGGATAATGCCCACCTGCATAGTTCAGAGAAGATGGTGGTGAAGAGAAGGACCCAGATGGCCTAGGTTATGAAGCAGCCATTGACACTGGGCATGCTGTACTAAGCTGCATGTTGTGCAGACGAGTGGTCAACTGTGTTCTTGGCGACAGTTCGTCGGTGGCTATACAACCAGGTGGACAGTCAGTTGCTAGTCATAACATAAACACCTGGCAGTGTTCATAGCAGGGTTGGTACATGATGTGGCTGCTTTCACAGGTGGCATGGCTTCTGACTGGGTAGGATAGGTCAGTGAGAGGACTGGAGTATGAGGTGCTGGGTGGGTGCATTGGGCAGATCTTGTACCTTGGTCTACCACAGGCATATGATCCCAGGGGCAACGTCTTGGGAGTGGGGGTGGCATAGGGATGGACTAGGATATTGTTTATGATGGGTGGTGATGGAACGCCAATTTAGAATGTGAACACTTTTGTATTAAAGGAGACCACTCATGGGTTCTTGATACGCACACACAAAAGGAAGAAAACTTAGTAGATTTTTGGAGTAACCCTTTTATGAGCTAGAGTAAAACACACACACACACAGCGCTGCATTTTGGCAGGTGGACTAGGTTGTGGAGGGGGCAGTGTCAAGTGATGTCTGTAGAGGGAGAGTGAGATGAAAGGCAGGAAGTTGACTTTGGGGGGATGAGACGCTAACAGTTTGGAGGGAGGCAGCTGGTTTGCAGACTAGGAGTGTGGGAGGGAGGGGTAGCAATACAAGTCAGGCATCTGATGCATGGTTGCCAGAGCCAATGGGGAGTGGTGTATGGTGAAAGTGACATGGGGATGCAAATTGTGAAGGGATGACAGGATGGAGGAAGGACAAACTGTTGGGTGCAGAGACAGTGGCTACTGGAGATTGAGGCCAGAATGATTATAATGATTATAGGAGAGGAGCAGGTGTTGTAAGGATAATTCCCCACCTTCATAGTTCAGGGAAGCTGGTGGCAGAGGGAACGATCCAGAAGGCCTGCACTGTGAAACAACTGTTGAAACTGTGCATATTGTGCTCAGCTCATGTTGTGCCACAGGGTCGTCAACTGTGTTATTAGAAACAGTTTGCAGGTGGCCATTTATCCTGGTGGGCAGCTTGTTGGTAGTTTTACTGATGTAAAGAACTGTGCAATGTTTGCAACAGAGTAGTTATATGACATATCTGCTTTCACAGGTGGCTCGGCCTCTGATGGGGTAAGATTAGCCTGTGACAGGGTGAGTAGGAGTGCTGGGTGGGTGGATTCGGCTGGTCTTGTAGCTTGGTCTGTCACAGGGATCGTAGGGATTACATCCCTGCAGCAAGAATTTGACATGGGGGTGGCATAGAGATGGACTAGGATGTTGTACAGGTTGGGTGGGCAACGGAGAGCCACTTTAGGAGGAGTGGGTAGTGTCTTAGGTAGAATGTCCCTCATTTCAGGGCATTATGAGAGATAATGAAAGCCTTGGCGAAGGATATGGTTCAGTTGTTCCTGTCCAAGGCACTACTGGGTGTCAAGGGGAGCACTCCTTTTTATCTGATTCTTGGGGGTACTGGGAGGTTTGGGAGTGTGTGAGAATATGGCATGGGAAATTTGTTCTTGTCACTGCATATGTCATCCACAGGGATTGTGAGTTTTGAGAGGTTAGGTAGGTTTCCTCCAGATGGCCCATAAACAGTTTCGTATAGGTGGGTGTCATATGGGTGCCCCTGGCTATGTCATGGATATGTTTGTATAGCTTCCCTTCAAAGAAAAAGTAGGTGTTAATATGCAGTTGTTAAGGTGTCTAAGGAATGAAGTGGTGGGTGTGGAGTCTGAAGGACATTGAGAGAAGTAGAGTTCAACAACGGCAAGGCCAAGGGCATGCAGGATGTTGGTGTATAGGGAAGTGGCATCAACAGTAACAAGGAGGGATCTCAGAGGTAATGGGATGGGGATGGTGGAGAGTTGGTGAAGGAGTTGGTTAGTATGTCTGATGTGGGAAGCCAGTTTCCAGGCAATTGGTTGTTGGTGTTGGTCAGTAAGAGCAGACATTCTTTCATGGGGTGCACAATTGCCAGCTACAAAGAGACACCCAGTATTGTTGGCTTTGAGGATTTTTGCGGAGTATGTAGAAGGTGGATATATGGGTTGTTGTTGAGGTGAGGAGGGAACTGGACTCAAGAGAGACGTCTTAGGAAGGGTCTATGGAGTTCAGTAGGAATTGGAGTTGTGTTGGACTTCTGAGATGGGATCATTATGGCAGAGCTTGTAAGTGAGTAGCCAGACAGTTGGCGGAGTCCCTGTGGCTCCTCGCAATAGTGGTGGAGCCATTGCCTGCAGGGAGGATGATTAGGTCAAAACCAGTTTTTGGGTTGTGTATGGCTGTCCTTTTGTCTGTTGAAAGGTTAGTGCTCTTGGGAAGGGATCTGGAGAAGGACAGTGAAGCCAAGTTGCTGGTAAAGAATTCCTGGTAGGCGACCACAGGATGGTTAGGTGGAAGGGGCAGGTTCATGGCTGGATGGTGCTATGGACTGGGAGAGGCAAGTTGCATTGTTGGGGCTAGGATGGCTTTGGTTGGAGGGATTGGTGGCGAAGACATGTTTACACTGGAGGGATTGGGCAAACGAGAGAAGGTCTTTGACAGGTTCTACATGATTAAACTCGAGTGTGGAACTGAAAGAGAGTCCTTCAGATAGGACTGAAACTTCTGTGGGACTGTGGTTTTTGATGAAAAGTTTAACAAGAGTGTTTTGGATTTGCTTGGGTCCTGTGTTTTGTAGGATTTTGGGAGGGAATTTTGGAGGGTGTGGTAAATTGAAGAGGTCAGCTAGGTAAGGTCTGGGTGCCATGAGGGGTTCATATGGGAGTTCTCTGTGAATAGGATGGGTGTTGATAGATAGTAGTGCCCCAAGACAGGAGTAGGATGTTAACAGGTTGGACAGTTTATGGAGATGCTGTTCAGAATGATTTTCCAGCTGTTGGAGTATAACGGTTTCAGTTTTGGAGATGATGTTACGTAGTGAGGATTGCACAGTAACAATATCTTGTGGAGGGAGTAGATCTGGTTTTGGAATGCCTGTACCACGGAAAGGTGTTTGTGCAATATCAGGTTTGTGAGGGATAGAGATTGGCAGAATCTGAAAAAGTGAAGGTCTTTGTGAAAGGAGGGGTGAGATCCAGAGAAAGGGATTTTTATAGTTATGCTGTTGGGGGCAGCTTCATGTCTTAGACAGCATTTAAGGAATAGGATGTGGGACTGTTTTAGCCAGGGAAAGCAGTACTTCTTGAACTGGTGCAAATACATGGAGCAGGAGTCCACTAGGGTAGGAATGCTGTTAGGAAATGGTGATATGGGGCATGGGTGAGTGAAAGCATTAGGTGGTGATAAGGGAAACTGGATAATATAGCATAAGCTTGGGTAGTGAAAAGGATGGTAGAAATTGTGCTTGGAGCAATAGATGGCTTTGTGGCCTGAAGACATTTGATCACATGTAAGTTATTATCACAACTGGGCAAGAAGAAGGAAAGACCCAAATTTCTGACGGGAGCAATGTGTGAGGAGGTATGGATGGATTCAGTGGTGAAATGTAGTGGTTACTTCTTGGAAAGTGTGGGAACTGTGATCCGGTGGATGGGTGGTATTTAGAACAGCATGCAATGTAGTCATAACTAATCTAATCATCCTCCTTGCAGACAAAGGCTCCACCACTATCATGATGAGTCACAGTGACTACCTGACAGAAGGCATCCACTAACTGCGTGGCTACTCCACCTACAAGCTCTGCCATAGTGACCCCATCCCAACATCCACCAAGTTTCCAGTCCCTATTGAAATCCATAGGCCCCTCCCAGAACCCTTCCCACGAATCTGGCTCCGTCCTCACCCTAACAACATCCTACATGCACACCTTCTACATTCTCCTCAAAATCCACAAATCCAACAATCCTGGACATCCCAATACAGCTGGCTATTGTGTGCTCACTGAAATAATTTCTGCTCTTGTTGACCCACACCACCAACCATTTGGCTGAAACCTAGCCTCCCACATCAAAGATACCAACCATCCACCATCCCACCCCTTTATGTCCTGGATCCCAAATTGTCACTGTTGATGCCACACCCCTACACACTAACATCCCTCATGCCCATAGCCTGGCTGCTACCTAACTCTACCTCTCCTAACATCTTTTAGACTCCAAACCCATTACCTCATTCCTTCTACATCTTACCAACTATATCCTGACTCATGACTACTTTTTCTTTGAAGGGAAGGTATACAAAGAAATCCACAGCACAGTCATGTGCACCCTCATATGCCATCCTGTTTACGAGCCATATGGATGAAACCTTCCTAGTCTCTCAAAACTCCCAACTCCCAAACCGATTTCAGTTTCACTAATGATATCTTCATGATTTGATCTCGGGGCCAAGACACCCTATCCACATTTCTTCACAAACTGAACAACTTCCATATCTGCTGCACTTGGTCCACCTCAGCCCAATGTGCCACCTTCTTGGATGTTAACCTCCACTTCTCTGATAGCTCCATCCACACATCTGTTCACATTAAAACGTCTAACCACTAGCAGTACCTGCATTTCAACAGCTGCCATCCCTTCCACACAAAAAAAAATCCATTCCATAAAGCCTAGTCACCTGTGGATAACACATCTGCAATGATGAGAACTCACTTTCCCAGTATGCTGAAGGTCTCACGAAGGTCTTCACAGACAGGCAGTCACTCCCCCGCCCCAAACCTAGTCCACAAACAGATTACCCATTCCATATCCTCCGACACTCCCAATCCTCCCATCACTCCCAAGAAACAGTTACAAAGGAGACCCACCTCCCCAACTCACCACTCCCCCGTCACCCAGTACTGCCCTGGACTGGAACAACTGATCTATATCCTTTGCCAGGGCTTTGAGTATATCTCATCATGCTCTGAAATTAGTGACATCCTAACCATGGTCTTTCCCACAACAGAAAATAATTAAAAGACTATATCATATGGATTTTTTGCAGAATTTATTGACATAAACCAAACTTCTGTCAAATGTTTACTTGGGGGAGCATAATGGAAATACGAAAAAACCTGAATTGAGACACGCTTTAAAAGAGATGCAAATTATCCTGCAAAAACCTTTTAACAAAATTACAAGAATGAAGAATCTAGGAATATATTTCTGTCCGTCACATATCACTCCCAATGAGTCTAAATAAAAGGTTGTTCAAATTACAGTGCAGACACTGATGACTTGCCTTAACTGTACAGGAATGATGCATTGTGTGCTTCACAAAATGAAAATAATCGTCATCTGACTACATGAATGATTCACACTTAAAATCAGTCAACTCATTCAGATATTTTTTTAAACATTTTGCAGGGATACAAAATGGAATGATAACATAGGCTGAGTTGTAACTAAGGCAGGAGGCAGACCTTGGTTTATTGGCAAGGTACTGGGAAAATGCAGCCAGGCTACAAAGGGGACTATTCACTGGCATCCCCGATCTTAGTACATTGTTCAGTTGTGTGGAAACTATACTAAACAGGACCGACAGCAGATACTGGAAGTATACTAAGATAGGCAGCAGGAATGACGACAAGTTTACTTGAGTTTTGGAAGAGCACCATAGCAATGTTTAAAAATTTGAACTGACAGACTCTTGGAGATAGATGCAAATAATCACATGAATGGCTACTTACAAAATTTCAAGGACTAGAGTAAGTAAACTTTAGTAGCCCAATCATGTATAAATGGAAATACAGACGCACTGATACACATACAATCACTCATGTCTGGCAAGGGCACATTCTACTGGGGAGCTGTCAATATCACAGGCCAGTTATATGAAATTCTGTAATAGGCAAATACAAGGCCAAACAGAGGTTGGCGGGATCTCAGTTTTTCTTTCACTAGCTACTGTCTGACTCTGTCTCCACGAAGTGAATCACGACCACCACTGCTGTTTCCAATGTCTGGCATGTTCTGTTTATTATTCAACTTTTTTCCAACAAAATCCATGTGGTAGCAGCAAAGCTACATTTTTTTACATTGCTGCAGATCAAATACTGTAAGTTATTAATCTTGGATTCCAGATTTGCAGGAGTTGAATAGTAAACATAAATTCACTTTTTGTGTGTGTGTGTGTGTGTGTGTGTGTGTGAGAGAGAGAGAGAGAGAGAGAGAGAGAGAGAGAGAGAGAGAGATATCACAATTTGTGCAACAAACTTTTCCAGAGCAGACTTTGTTCACATATGGTTCATAACTGTACTGATACAGTGCCATACATTTACATAAAAGACTCTAAAAGTGGTAAACAAATTCCATTCCGCAGCAGCAAACTGGCACTATTCTCTGCAGATCTGGGCTAGTACCAGGTTTCCATTTGCAATGATACAGTTTGCTTCCAAGTTGCCTTGCTAGTTTATCCTTGCATTCCAGATGGGAAAGTTGACATTATGGGGATGACTGCTGTAAGTGTTTATGCAGAGGTCATAATGCAAAAGCATATCATAGTGCTGTGGGCACCAGGCACTGGCTCCAGCCAGCTCTTTGTCACATGCACAAGTGCAAGACATTCCAGTGACTTTTCTTACTAATACCAGCACATCAGTCTCAGTCATTAACCAGTCTGCTTACTTTAATATGGGCACTCCCTTGCTCAGAAAAGTGCAGTCAAAGTTGTGGGACTGTGGCTGCCATGAGGTACCACCACTTTTAGGTTTGTTCAGCAGATGTCACTTATAATTAGGTGATTTGAATGTTGTCATTTTGGATTGTGACAGATCCATTGATCAAGACCATTCTCTCCTTGGTGTATTCTGCCTTTGGATTTTCATTACTTAATGAAATGTACTCATTCTTGTTGGTACCCTGTGAAGCCATTTGATGTACTTCGTATGCAATTTGTTCCATTGTGGGCCATATTTGGTGAAAAAAGGTGACTTTCAGGTCAATACTGTCTTAATCCAACAGCAAGTCCACAATTCTGCAAATTTCACCCAATCCCATGGACCATTAAGGAGAAGGATAAGATTGAACTAGACAGATTAGAAACAACAGATTTTGTCCCCTATTTCACACAGTCAGTGGGATTCAACATTAATTATGGCTAGGAAGCCTGGGGAATCTCTTCGGTTGTGTATCTTTCGCAAAACATAAAGGCTGTTGGTGACACCAGACTTAATGTTCAGTTCCTAGTGAATGAGACAAGAAATGAAATAGAGGGTAGCAAAGCAAAAGCTGAAGTCTTAACTCTGTTTTCAAATGTTCATTTACAAAGGAAAATCCAGGAGCATTGCCCCAATTTAATCCTTTTGCCACTGAAAGATGACTAAAATCGGTATTAGTGTCAGTGGTGCTGAGAAGCAACTGAAATGGCTGAAACTGTAAAAAGCTCCATGGGCTGATGAATTCCCTATTGCATGGATTTCTAAAACATCGATCACGTGAAACCAAACTCGCACTTTTCTAACACGTCATACTGAAAGCTTTGGATCAAGGCAGGCAGATAGACGAAGTATTCCTTGATTTCCAAAAAGCATTTGAATCAGCACCACACCTATACTTATTGACAAAACTTCAATTATATGGGGTGTCAAGTGAAATTTGCAACTAAATGAGGACTTGTTGGTAGGGGGGATGCAGCATGTTATCTTGGATGGGGAGTCATTGTCAGATGTAGCAGTAACTTAGGGTGTGCGCCCTGGAAATTGTGTTGTGATAACCATTGTGTTCATGTTGTACATTAATAGTGTATCCTGTGACTCTAATATCAATGAGTCACAGATGGAATTCGTCAAATCATACAAATACCTGGGTGTAACACTTTCTAAGGGTATGAAATGGAATGATCACATAGTCTCAGTTGTGGGTAAAGCAGTAGTAGACTTGTTGGTAGAATACTGGGCAAGTTAAATCAGCCTACAAAGAGGATTGCTTACAAATCACTCGTGCTACCCATTCTAGAATTTTGTCAAGTATGCGGGACCTGTACCAAATAGAACAAAAGGGGATTTTGAGCTTCCACAGAGAAGGCCAGCATGGATGTTCACATGTTTGTTTGATCCATGGGAGAGTGTCACAGACATGCCGAAGAAAATGAAATGGGAGACTCTTTAAAGACAAATGAAAACTATCCCGAGGAAATATATCAATGAAGTTTCAACAATAGGCTTTAATACACTCCTGGAAATTTAAATAAGAACACCGTGAATTCATTGTCCCAGGAAGGGGAAACTTTATTGACACATTCCTGGGGTCAGATACATCACATGATCACACTGACAGAACCACAGGCATATAGACACAGGCAACAGAGCATGCACAATGTCGGCACTAGTACAGTGTATATCCACCTTTCGCAGCAATGCAGGCTGCTATTCTCCCATGGAGACGATCGTAGAGATGCTGGATGTAGTCCTGTGGAACGGCTTGCCATGCCATTTCCACCTAGCGCCTCAGTTGGACCAGCGTTCGTGCTGGACGTGCAGACCGCGTGAGACGACGCTTCATCCAGTCCCAAACATGCTCAATGGGGGACAGATCCGAAGATCTTGCTGGCCAGGTTAGTTGACTTACACCTTCTAGAGCACGTTGGGTGGCACGGGATACATGCGGACGTGCATTGTCCTGTTGGAACAGCAAGTTCCCTTGCCGGTCTAGGAATGGTAGAACGATGGGTTCGATGACGGTTTGGATGTACCGTGCACTATTCAGTGTCCCCTCGACGATCACCAGTGGTGTACGGCCAGTGTAGGAGATCGCTCCCCACACCACGATGCCGGGTGTTGGCCCTGTGTGCCTCGGTCGTATGCAGTCCTGATTGTGGCGCTCACCTGCATGGCGCCAAACACGCATACGACCATCATTGGCACCAAGGCAGAAGCGACTCTCATCGCTGAAGACGACACGTCTCCATTCGTCCCTCCATTCACGCCTGTCGCGACACCACTGGAGGCGGGCTGCACGATGTTGGGGCGTGAGCGGAAGACGGCCTAACGGTGTGCGGGACCGTATCCCAGCTTCATGGAGACGGTTGCGAATGGTCCTCGCCGATACCCCAGGAGCAACAGTGTCCCTAATTTGCTGGGAAGTGGCGGTGCGATCCCCTACGGCACTGCGTAGGATCCTACGGTCTTGGCGTGCATCCGTGCGTCGCTGCGGTCCGGTCCCAGGTCGACGGGCACGTGCACCTTCCGCCGACCACTGGCGACAACATCGATGTACTGTGGAGACCTCACGCCCCACGTGTTGAGCAATTCGGCGGTACGTCCACCCGGCCTCCCGCATGCCCACTATACGCCCTCGCTCAAAGTCCGTCAACTGCACATACGGTTCACGTCCACGCTGTCGCGGCATGCTACCAGTGTTAAAGACTGCGATGGAGCTCCGTATGCCACGGCAAACTGGCTGACACTGTCGGCGGCGGCGCACAAATGCTGCGCACCTAGCGCCATTCGACGGCCAACACCACGGTTCCTGGTGTGTCCACTGTGCCGTGCGTGTGATCATTGCTTGTACAGCCCTCTCGCAGTGTCCGGAGCAAGTTTGGTGGGTCTGACACACCGGTGTCAATGTGTTCTTTTTTCCATTTCCAGGAGTGTAGATTACTGTAGGAATGTACTACAACCCCCTATGTATCACTCACATAAGGATCATGAGGACAAGACTAGAATAATGAATGCAAACAAAGAGGCATTCAAACAATCATTCCTTCCATGCTCTGTATGTAAATGGAATGGGAAGAAACACTAATAACTGATACAATGTGACATACCCTCTGCTATGAACTTCACAGTGGTTTACAGAGTATGGACGTAGAAGCAGCTGTACAGAATGAAACAGGAAAAAATTCCTAATATGTGATACAGTGAGAAGACCTTCCATCATGCACTTCACAGTGGTTTGCAATGTATGTATATACATGTAGGTGCATTCCTCTTGGACATAAGAGAAAGTTTAAGTACAAATAATGCCATATGGGGCATAATCCCATTCTTAATGGGGTATGATACTTTTCCAATTTGTTTAAATACAACAAAAAGGCAACAGAGATGAACCTGCCAGTCTGGGGGAAAAGGCATTCTAACACACAAAACTGAGTGGCCCTAATTTGATCATCAGGTTAGACAACTTAGACTGAACATTGTCAGCCACTTGTATACAGCATAAGTCCTCATGCACTGTAACAACTCTGCCTCCCCACTCTGCTCTCATCAGCAACAACATGTGCTCTGTGTACTAGAGTTCTGAGTACACTCATCATCTGTGAAGCTATTTGCACGTCAATATAAATCCATATGGGCCAGTTTTCGATATACTGCGTGCCCCAAAGAGCCATCATCTTTGCACCTTACCAAGGCATCCAAACATGGAAGGCATCCATCTTTTGGGTTATCCATCGCGAACTGAATTTGTCCATGAATGGAATTCAGATGATCTAAAAATTCTTGTAACTTGCCTTCACAAAGGGCCAGCCACCCTACAAACATGTCATCAACATACCTCCAAAACACTGTGGGCTTCAAGTTAGCAGATTCCAGCACCTTCTCCTCAAAGTCATCCATAAAAAAGTTGGTTATCAAAGGCAAGAAAGGACTGCCCATGGCGACACCGTCAGTCTGTTCATAAAATTTGTTATTGAATAAAGAATACGGTATGTCGAGGTCAAAACATGTTGAAACAAAGCTGTAATCTCTTTATCGAAACTTTTTCCAATGAGAAACAATGGTTCCGATAGATGAACCTTTGTGAGCAATGACACTACATCAAAACTGATGAACATATCAGAAGTTCTCAGTTTGAGTGATTTCAGTTTGCCAAAGAAGTCCACAGAGTTAAGTATATGATGAGCGAATTTTCCCAACTAAGGCATTAATAAGTGTTTGGCACAATCGTATGTTGGAGTGCCAATGTCACTCATTATCGGACGCAGAGGAACACCATTCTTGTGGATCCTTGGAAGTCCATAAAGCCTTGGAGGCACCACACCACTTGGTTTCAATCTTCGCACAACTTCTGGTGGAAGGGGGAGGTGTTCAGAAGCGAAGCAATATTTTCCTTACTACCTGGTTGGTGGGGTCTTCACTGATCTTCCGGTATGTGATGTCACTCATTCAACTGTTCATTTTATCATGATTATCGTCATGAGACATTAAAACAGTAGCATTACCTTTATCAGATAGAAGAACCACCGTCTTGGTATCCTGGCAAATTTTAAGTAGTACAACCCTCTCGGCCACAGATATGTTATTCCTTTGTGGGCAAGCATTCATAACTGCTCGAAAAGTTTCGCATCTTATTTCTTCTGCTGATTCTGTAGAAAGAGGACAAACAGCTTTTTCAATGGCACTGATGAAAGCTGGTATTGGTAAAACCTTTGGCATGGGTGCAAAGTTCTGTCCTTCAGCTGAAACCATCATCGTAGCATCGTCTAAATCTTTATCCATCGTATTAATAACAGTTTCTTGCTGCAAAGATATCTCAAGCCAGATAAACTTTGCCATCTGTCTTGATGTGGCTACTTCACAAGCCCAGTCTGACTTGGCCCACATTTTACCATTGATCTAGTTCCATGAATTGTACGGTAACTCCACAGATATTTTTAGATGCAGGCAATAGAGTTTTTCTGAAACCAGGTCCAATTTTTGGCGGGTAAAACAGACCCTCTCCTTAACAACAGCAGCACCAGCTGTCCTTAAAATCTTTTCTATGGCAGTCGACTTCATAAAATGTACTAACTCGGCAAACTCTAGAACCATGCCATGGTCATGGCATCTTAATAAAAAACTTAGACGCAGTAATCTCACACTCGAGTGTTTTAACTTAGCCAATCGGCGAAAACTTACTACCATCCCATCCCTGAAGAGGTACTTGATATGCATCTTCATATTTTCGTCGTGTAAAGACTGTTCCATAAAATATTGGGCGTGCAGCATCATAAATTTGACTTCTTCTTCTAATACTTTGGCTGAATACCGTCCAGCCATCTTCAGAATGAGCCGAGGTGACTGACACTCCAGCACTTGCTCTGTCGTTTTAAACCCGTGGACCGCATCACTGTGCATACGGCCACAGAAACACAAGGCACCAGAGACATTAATTGGCGGCAAAGAGGTGTGGCATATGCATGGAAATAGATCCTCGGCTGCGCAGCCAATATCAATGTATTACTGCGAGCTACTCTGTTGTGATGTCTTTGTGATTTTATTACAGAAATTGCTTATTCCATTATTTGTCTAAGCTGAAGCTGCTACATCTATTAATTAAATTCGTCTCCAACTGAATTTCAATTGCTTTCTTCACTACTGAGAAAGATGGAGTCGAGGCTATAATTTTGACATTATCATACACCATACAGTGCCCAGTGTCAATACAGTACCCTGCCACTGCAGATTTATTAGGTTGTAAGAGCCTGGTGTTCCTGCGGTGCTCTGTGCACCTCTCCTGGACAGTATGTGTGGTCTGTCCGTTGTATGAATGGCTGCATTCACAGGGGATCTTGTAAACACCAGGCTTCCAAAGCACCAAATCATTGTTAACAGAACCCAGGAGTGCTCCTGCCTTTGGTGGAGGGCGAAAAATCACTTTCACTTCATGCTTACTGAGGATCCATTAAAGATGATTTGGTGCTTCGGAAGCCTGGGGTTTACAAGATCCCCTGTGAATGTGGCCGTTCATACATAAGACAGACCACACGTACTGTCCAGGAGAGATGCACAGAGCACCGCAGGTACACCCGGCTCTTACAGCCTAATAAATCTGCAGTGGCAGATCACAGTATTGACACTGGGCGCTCTATGGTGTATGATAACATCAAAATTTTAGCCATGACTTCATCTTTCTGGGACTCAGTAGTGAAGGAAGCACTTGAAATTCGGTTGGAGATGAATTTAATTAATAGAGATAGTGGCTTCAGCTTGGACAAGTCATCAAATCCAGCAATTTCTGTAATAAAATCATGACTGTGCAGCTCGCAGTGATACATCAAAATCACTGTGTGGATCGACTGCGCATCTCTATTTCCAGGCAGGTATCATACCTCTTTGCCGCTGATTTAACGTCTCTAGCACCGTTTGTATTTGCGGCCACATGCGAAGTGCTGTAGTGCACAGGTTTAAAAGGACGGAGCAAGTGCTGGAGCGTCAGTCACCTCAGCTCACTCTGAAGATGGCTGGATGGTATTCAGCCAAAATATTAGAAGAAGAAGTTGAATTTATGCAGCTGCATGCCAGAAATTTTATGGATCAGTCTGTACACTGCGAAAATATGAAGATACACATCAAGTACCCCTTCAGGGAGGACATGGTTTTAGTGTTCGCTGATTGGATAAGTTGAAACACTTGAGAGTGAGGTTACTGAGCTCTTTAAGTTTTTTATTGAGATGCCATGACCATTGAATAGTTGCCAAGTTAGTACATTTTATAAAGTCAACTGCCATGAAAAAGATTTTAATGACAGCTGGTGTTGCTATTGTTAAGGAGAGGATCTGTTTTATCTGCCGAAAATTGGTACTGGTTTCAGAAAAACTCTATTGCCTGCATCTAAAAATATCTGTGGTGTTACCCTACAATTCATGGAACTAGATCGATGGTAAAACGGGGGCCAAGTCAGACTGGGTTTGCGAGGTAGCTGCATCAAGAGAGATGGCAAAGTTTAACTGGCTTGAGACATCTTCGCAGCAAGAAACTGTTATACGACGCTCTATCATTAATACGACAGAAAGATTTGGACGATGCTACAATGATGGTTTTAGCTAAAGGACTGAACTTTGCACCCATGACAAAGGTTTCACCAATACCAGCTTTCATCAGTGCCATTGAAAAAGCTGTTCGTCCTCTTTCTACAGAATCAGCAGAAGAAATACGATTCAAAACTTGTCGAGCAGTTATGAACGCTTGGCCACAAAGGAGTAACATATCCGTGGCCGAGAGGGTTGCACTACATAAACTTCACCAGGATACCTAGGTGGTGGTTCTTTCAGCTGATAAGGGTAATGCCACTGCTTTAATGTCACATGCCGATTATCATGACAAAATGAACAGTTGACTGAGTGACACCACATACCGGAAGATCAGTGAAGACCCCACCAACCAGGTAGTAGGGAAGATTGCTTCACTTCTGAATGCATTCCCCCTTCCACCAGAAGTTGTGCGAAGATTGAAACCAAGTGGTGTGGTGCCTCCAAGGCTTTATGGACTTCCAAAGATCCACAAGAATGGTGTTCCTCTGCGTCCGATAATGAGTAACATCGGCTCTCCAACCTATGATTGTGCCAAACACTTAACATTATTATTAAGGCCTCTGTTGGGAAAATGCGCTCATCGTATACGTAAATCTGGAGACTTAATTGGAAAACTGAAATCACCCAAACTGAGAACTTCTGATATGTTCGTCAGTTTTGATGTTGTGTCATTGTTCACAAAGGTTCCTCTATTGGAACCATTGTTTCTCATTGGAAAAAGTTTTGATAAAGAGATTACAGCTTTCTTTCAACATGTTTTGACCTCAACATACTTTTTATTCAATGACAAATTTTAAGAACAGACTGACGGTATTGCAATGGGTAGTCCTTTGTTGCCTTTGGTGGCCAACTTTTTTATGGATGACTTTGAGGAGAAGGTGCTGGAATCTGCTAGCTGAAGCCCACAGTGTTTTGGAGGTATGCTGACGACACGTTTGTAGTGTGTCCCATTGTGAAGACAAGTTAAAAGAATTTTTAGATCATCTGAATTCCATTCATGGACAAATTCAGTTCACGAAGGAAAACGAAGAAGATGTATGCCTTCCATGTTTGGATGTCTTGGTAAGGCGCAAAGATGATGGCTCTTTGGGGCATGCGGTATATCTAAAGCTGACCCATACAGATTTATATTTACATGCAAATAGCTGCCACCATCCTTCACAGACTATGAGTGTGCTCAAAACTCTAGTACACAGAGCACACATCATTGCTGATGAGAGCAGTCTGGAGTACGAGCTTCTACGCCTGAGAAGAGGTTTTGAAGCCAATGGGTACTCTCTACAGCAGATACACAAGGTGCTAGAAATGAAAACAACTGAGGATATAAGAAAAGCAGAAGAAGACAAGGAAAGTTTTAAATTGATGGCTTTTCTTCCATATGTGGGAAGTCTATTGTCAAAAATAGGATGGATCCTCAGTAAGTATAAAGTGAAAGGTATTTTTCGCCCTCCACCAAAGGCATCAGCACTCCTGTGTTCTGTTAATGATGATTTGGTTCTTTGGAGTCCTGGTGTTTACAGGATCCCCTGTGAATGTAGCCATTCATACATTGGACAGGCCACACGTACTATCCAGGAAAGATGCACAGAGCACTGCAGGTACACCTGAATCTTACAATCTAATAAATCTGCAGTGGCAGAGCACAGTATTGACACTGGGCACTCTATGATGTACGATAATGTCGAAATTTTACCCTCAACTTCATCTTTCTGAGACTCAGTAGTGAAGGAAGCAACTCAAATTTGGATAGAGATTAATTTAATTAATAGAGAAAGCGGCTTCAGCTTGGAAAAATGATGGAATCCAGTGATTTCTGTAATAAAATCACAAAGATGTCGCGACAGTGTAGCTCGCAGTAATACATCGATATCACTGTACTGACTGTGTAGCCATAGATCTATTTCCATGCATATGCCATACCTCTTTGCCGCTAATTAATGTCTCTGGTGCCTTGTGTTTCTGTGGCCTCATGCGTAGTGGTGCAGTCCATGGGTTTACAACGACAGAGCAAGTGCTGGAGTGTCAGTCACCTCGGCTCACTCTGAAGATGGCTGGACGGTATTCAGCCAAAGTGTTAGAAGAAGAAGTCAAATTTATGAGGCTGCACGCCCAATATTTTATGGAACAGTCTTTACACCACGAAAATATGAAGATGCACATCAAGTACCTCTTCGGGGATGGGATGGTAGTAAGTTTTCGCCGATTGGCTAAGTTAAAACACTCGAGTGTGAGATTACTGTGTCTAAGTTTTTTATTAAGATGCCGTGACCATGGCATAGTTCCAGAGTTTGCCGAGTTAGTACATTTTATGAAGTCGACTGCCATAGAAAAGATTTTAAGGACAGCTGGTGCTGCTGTTGTTAAGGAGAGGATCTGTTTTACACGCCAAAAATTCAGGGAACATTATTGCCACCAGATGTAACTGGCATGGGCAATAACATACTTATGACATTGTGTGGTGTCAGCTATTGAGGATTGTAACAACAGATAGACAGGCCACAGTGCAGAAAATCACTTGCCAGTCAGTGCTGGACAGCAAGAACAACAACTACAACAACAACAACATAGACAACAGTGGGCAGTTATACCATCCAGAACCACCTCCTTGAAGCCATCATCAGCTGTCAACAATACATAGAGCCTAGAAATCAATATTTGCACAGAAATATGATCACTGGACTCTGGAAGTGTTGCACAGACGTGTTCCAGTTATTAGACTAAATGATTTATTAGACTAAATGATTTATTAGACTAAATGATTTATTAGACTAAATGATTATTTTTTATTCTCTTAAGTTTTCTGGTGTAAAAATAGGAGAGAAAAGTGTAATAATTGATTTGTTTTAATGGTTTGATTGATGCCACAAAATTTCCCTGCCAAGCAAGTCACTGATCACTGAATTTTTTACAGTTGGTAACATATGTCATTTTCCCTCCAAATCACATTTGTGTTAGTTGTCTGTGTACACGGTTTGAAACTGTGTTTACAGTAATGTTTTATGTTTCTGTGGTGTACTTCAGCTTGTTACTCATATTTATTCTGTCAACTTCTCACTGCATTAACAAGACATTATATAGCTTGTGAACTTGCATGTTTTTAGCTTTTGGAATAAATTGTGGAGTTTCCAAAGAAAATGAGGTTATGGGGAAGACAAAAGGTGTTTCACCTTGGAAAGTTTTGGCTGTGGTACCACTTCTTGCTGAGAATTGTTGTACATGGCAAGAAATTGCTGACAGAATGAGAATATCACAGAAAACTGTCAAACTTTCAGAGTAGAAAGGTGTTGAATACAAGCCAAACAGGAACTTAAATGTGGGCATAAAAGAAAAATCAGTCCTAGAACAATGAGAAGACTTACAAACATGGCAACATTGAACTGTAAACTTACTTCTACAGATGTGAGCCATCACATGAAAGCTTTGGGTGTTAAAGTTTCACCTGTGAATGTCAGGAGGAGGCTGTTTGAATGTGGTTTAAGAAATGCCAACCAACGAAAAAACAGAAAATCACACCTGCCATGAAAATCAAAAGATTCAGGAGTGGACAAATAAGGACTGGGATAAGGTATGTGTAATAGTATAGTAAATTAAGTGGATCTGATATCTGAAGTTAGGAGTTTTAGCTTGAAATTGTGAAGTTTTATTGACACTGAAGAAATGCACATTTGAATTTTGGGACTTTTGAGGTCTCCTATGCTACTATTCCCAACTTTTCTAACTTGCAATTTCATACACATGCTTCAGTGATGAATCTGTGTTCACAGTGATGAAAGAAAGGAGTCAGTATGTTCATCACAACAAGGAGAACAGTTCAAAGCTGAGTGTGTGCAGCAATGCGTGAAGCATCCAACTTCCATTATGGTCCGGGGTGTGATGTCTGTGAAAGGTCCTGACAGATTACACATCATTGAATACATGAGTGGTTTACTAATAAAGATGCCATTTTTATGCATGATGGGCACCTTGCCACAAAGCCAAAAATGTTTCAAAGTACTTGGAAGAAAAGAAACTGAAATTGTTTCCCTGGCCAGGAAACAGCCCTGATATGAACCCAATTGAAAATTTATGCGCTATTGTGAGACAGAGGACAAGGAAATTTACAATAATCTCCAAACAAGATCTCATGAAGAAACTAGAGAAATCTGGTACCGTGACAATGATATTAAAATGTCATGTGAAAGGTTAATAAAAACTATGCCAAACAGGATAAAAATTTTGATTAAGAACAAAGACATGCATACAAAGTATTGAATGTACAAACATAATCTGTATGTGGATGTAAATGTGTAATAAATATAAAGTTTTGGAAAAATGTCTTTAATCTAATATTTTGAACATGTCTGTAGTGTGAAACAGCCACTACTTACTGACACAGCAAATACAGGAAGCAATGCTGTGAGCATTACAATGAAAAGCGCAATTCTAGCCCAGTCACTGCTAGGCAAGTTTAACACAGACTAGCCAGAATGAAATGCAACTCTAGTGAGTGTCCATTAGCTGAGTCTGTTGTATGAGGTCTGACCCCCAAAATAATTCACAAAAAAATCACTGAAATGACTGCTAAGCCAACTGCAGTATCCACTGTTGTGATGTGTGTATGTGCACAAGGTGTGCCTCATTAGTCTCTCTCTCTCTCTCTCTTTCCTGTTTGTTTGTGTGTGTGTGTGGGGGGGGGGTCATCTACCTTTGGTAGGAAGAGGCAACTGTTCTCCCTGAATTCATTGCTCTCATATGTAGAATGTAAGCATGACACAAAGGAGGACCCCATAATACACCTACCAAAATCTCTCATTGGTGAATCAAACAGTTGCATCTGTTTGTTCACCTACAGTTCCTTACAGATGATCAATACCTTCAGCTAAGCCAATGCCTCAGTCAGTTACTGCTGAATTGCCTCAGAATAGTTTGAGGAACTCGTTATGGACTCTAGAATGCTTTGTGATCCCTCCACTGAATGTCACTGAGCGAGATGTGTGCACCTTGGGCTTTGGGCCAGCTCTGACCAACCTGTTTAGCAGTGGAGTGCTTATAGAGAACCAATGCTTTTAGTGTCTCATTGAGTCCAGAACTTGATGTGTTGGCACCACAATTAGAATGAAAGTAGGTGCTACACACCGTTAGGTAGGTGCACAAGACAAATTTTCATGAGTATAAGTTCCACTTCAAAACTTGCCGATCACCATAAACAACAGAACATAATTTTCTCATTGGTTAAGCCAGGTGACACTGAACATGAACACTCTTTCCTCATTTGATTATAGTGTCACAGATGGCAAGAAATACTGAAGCACAGATATCTGAGTGTTCCTTCCCTTGGTGACATGTCAGTTTCTCTAAGGTATTTGACAGCTCTCTGACAGCAATCCTGTTCTCCTTTGTCATGGATGAATCAATATTCATTCCATGCTGCTATAGCCCATGAATATTTTCATCTTTGAAATCCCACACAAAAGATAGGAAGTTGTAAGAGCAATTTCTTCATTTTTCAGGTAACTAATATTTACTCAGTAACTGTTTTAACAACTGTACTCTCATCACTATGTCTGGCTATTTTGTGACTCATACTACTACATTTTCTTCATGTTTTGCATGCACCATGACATTCACAATATGGCAAACGTGATACATATTATGGAAGCGTAATACAGCAGATATCTTGGTGTAGTCAGTATGGCACTCATGCCCCTATGCCTCCAATTAGGAATTCAACATTTAAACACAAATGTCACCTTCTGAATAAAGTTTCCTTAAGACTTAATGATTATAAATAAACTGATTATTATAACAGGAGCCACGAGAAGATCTGTAAGTGTACTAACAGTGTCCATCACAAGATCCTTTATGAGAACAGCAAATTTTTGTCTTTCTAAACACTGTCGGTTCTGATAAGAGGTTCATCACCTGGCACTGACAGTCACACAATTAAACAATTTCATTTTATTTTCTTTGAAAGAGAATCTACTACAAAACATTTAATCATTTTAATTATTTCACAAATGAAAACAGTTAGTAATAATGCCAAACTTGACAATATAATATTCTGTTCTTCTGACGTACACGATGCCCAGAAAGTTGCAGTTTGTCATATGCATGTAAATTCCATGCTCATAATTTATAAAACAAGAACTGAGTGTGGTAACTTATTTTTCCTCTGAAGAAAGCGTATATGTTACGAGTGAGTCACTGTGATAGTGTCTCATACAGAATGCGTTTCATTGTGTGTTCACTTACTTCATTGTCAAGAACAGTTAGCTACCTACTGAAACCACACAAGACAGTCAAGTAGCAAAACCAGTCATCAGTACTGGGAAGACCACATGAGGTCAACTGTACTTTCATGAAACTAAAAGGGTATGAAAAACTGGAATATAGTCACATAAGTATCAGAAACATCGAAATAATGTGCTGGTGTAGGGCTACGGGATGGAAGCAGTGGCGCTGGTGCTGTTTTCATCTCGATTCCAGAACTTTTAAAATAGATTATTATGTATTAGTAGCAAAAATGACTGTGAAACCAAACAGGAAAATTTAACATTAAGTGTGTCATCATATTAAATTCTGGTACACAGACTTGTGTGATAAGCAACATATATTATATTTTAAGATATTTGCTTTTTAACCTGAATATTCACATTTGCAGTAAACCATCAATCTTTTGTAATTTATTTCAGCTGCCAAATCACGTAACTTACCAACAGTTTGTGCCCAGTTAATTAGGGATCCTGTGTCATTTGAAGCCCCCTCTACTATGTATGTAATTTCATCATCCAGTTTCCAGCCAATAAGTGGATATAGCCCTAGAATAAATAAATGTTATTTTCATTCATAGAGTGTTTCTCTTGACATTTAGAGTCCACATTTATATTACACAACTGCTAAAACTGCAAATCTGAGAAAATCTCATACAACTACAATTCTCTTTAGTACAGTGTAACTGCATCAGACATGATTTGCAAAAATGAAGCCCGTCAACTGAAATTAATAATAATTTACAAGAAAAATAATTACCATAAACAATATTCAGAATGACTCATGGGTAATATAATTATAATTTTTACAGTGAACAAAGCAAATTAGAACACTATGCTGGATTTTATATTTTATCTCTAGTTGGACATTTCCCAAGTGTCTAGGTCTGTGAGAGATATCAGTGGATAATTCAAGCAGATCACAGTAAATAGTCTCAAAGTGAATGGGATGTTTGTCTTCAGCATTTTTTGTGACTTGTGGTCCCATCATTTCTTTCCCGTCAACAGATAGTAATTTTGGCATGAATTCTAATGGATAATTTGTGCCACAGCATTGTGTGTCTGTTTGCAGTCAGTCTGATCAATCCTTTTGCAGTAGCTCAAGATTTGATCAATTGTTTCCTCAGCTTCTTTGCATAGTTTGCACTTTGAGTCTTCTGATGATTTCTAGGTCTGGTTCTAATGGCATTAGCTTGAAGACTTGTTCTGGTGCAGCAAAAATCAGTCACTCAGTTTAGTTCTTTAGGATTCCATTGCTCGGCCAAGACTAGGTCTTTCTCTTATCTATTTTGCTTTAAATCTTCTCCACAAACTGCCCATGCAATGCTTTATTGGACGAACTGTCAATTATATTGCAATTGTAACATAGCAGGCTTAGATTTTTTGCAGGAGTAGATGATACACAATTTCTTGTGAAATACTTGATTCATTGCATATTTTATTATGTTATCACATATTTACATTTGTGTTTATTGCTCTCACACTTATTATTCATCATCTAACACTATTTGGAGTAACTGTATGCCCCATAAAAACAGTTTCATTTGCAAGATTATGATAATTTGGAATACATTCCCAGTCTTTTCAAACAATAGTTTTTAATTCAGAAAGATATTAATTCACTCATATTAGACAGTTTTGTATGAAGTACACAAAATTAATTAATAGAAAGCTCTAGACTCTGAGTGCACTCTTTCCTGACCACATTTTTTTCCATGCCCACACGATTTTTGTCAGCTGCAAAATGCATACATAGCTTATCTATACGCAGGCCTCTGGCTGCTGGCACATCATAGTTTGCCCATTTGACATATCATGCCTTCACTTTCTGAGATTTTGTCCTTCTTTAGCATCAGTGTAGTATACTTGTCTAAGTTGAATTCCATGTGATGTCATTGCTGAAGACTCAGCCTGCAGTCATTAGAGTGTGGATTTCAATTTCTGGTTTTCCATAGAGCTTTAAGAAATCCCTGTAGACCAGGTGGATTATTTTCTGAAAATTTCTCACTTTTCGATAGCACAGATTTGTTTTCAGTAAGATGGTTGACAGTGGGATTGAGGTGATAATGAACAGCAGTGGGGACAAGTCCCCCTGGAAAATATATGTCTTGATGTCGATTAGTCCGTAACATTCATTTCCAACATGATCACCCTGTAATTTTCATTGCTGATGAATAGCGATGCTTCCTGATGCTCCATCACATTTTCTATGAATTTGCTAATGTTTTTCCTGAGCCGGATGGTTTCCAGGGGTTTCCAGGCACTTTATGGTCCAACTGCGTGCAATGAGTCAAAGGCCTGCCCCCCCCCCCCCCCCCCCCAAACCAATCCAAGTCATGTGCACATTTCCAATATCCACATAATTTTGTCAATCATGACGTGGTCTTTTGTGCTTCTGCTTCTTCACTTGTTACCTTTTTGTTCTGCTGGTATAAGGATGTTTTCTTCCCAAAAGTCCTGAATTTTGCTAGCTATAATGCCTATCAGCAACTTGAAAATGGTTGGCAGACATAATACTGAACTGCAATTTATAGATATTGCCCCTTTAGCTGTGCCCTTCTAAATGAAATACGTCTTCCCAGTTGTCTGTCATCCACCGATGTTTCCCACCTGTAGCATTGTATTAAAACGTTTATCTGTTTTCATCTGCTGATTGGTCACTTGTTTGAGCTAGAAGAGGTGCAGTTATTTGTTGCAAAGACATGTCTCATTCTTGACTTTCTTCACTCATTTCAGATATGATCTCCAGCTGTTGCATTCCATTCATAGAAAAGTTCTTCTCAGATTCCCTTATCCACCTAGCAGTTTTGTTGCAGTCTTTTTCAATTTCCCAAAGACCTTTCCAGAACTGAGTTGTTGCCTCTTTCTTTTGCCTTTCATCTGTTGAGTGTGCTGATTCATGCTTTGGTGGAAATGCATCTGACTGGATTGGAAAATATTATTTTGCCTGTACTAAATGATAGTGGCCTTTTTGATATTCGATTTTTCTGACTGTTGCAGTTACTTATTGCTTCACTATTACCAAGCTTTTTCCCTTTTTTTCTCATATTCAGCCAGTACTGTTGGATCAGATATTCTTTGGTCTCTTGGTTGTTCAGTTTATGGTGTTTCACGATTCTTCAAGTTGCTTACATCAGGTACTGATATTCAGTTCTCATCGAACTTGCCACTTTTGTTTTCCAGTAGATTTTCTGATGGGCCTTGACTGAAATAAACAGAATTGTAAAAGTTGTCAAAAAGACAACAGCTTCCATGGTTTTGATGGAATTTCAAACAGAATTATGAAGAGGTATAACAACTTAGTAAGTATTATGCTTAGTGATCTATGTAATGCATAACAAGTACAGGAAATTTTTCCAGACAGATAAACATACATCATTGTGAAATATCTTTATATGAAAAATGACAATAAAAACTTCAATAATTATTACTGTCCAGTTTCCCCACAGATGTCTTTTCCCTAAATATTTGAAAAAGTAATGTGCTCAAGAGTAATGATATAGTTCACAGGTGCATAGTCAGATGTTATTGTCCAAAGGGCACAATATTTCAGCATACTACTATGTTACCAGCATCACTGGTCTGACGAACCTGATTGCCTACGAGCTGGTGCAGGGCTTATATCTCCTTCCCCCTTCATCTGACCTGGTATTCTGCATCTGGTCCATGTCCAAGAGTGGGCATTCATCAGTCACCCCCCCCCTCCCCCCTTCCTCCTCCATCCATCAAGTCCCTCTGTCTGAAGTTCGCCCCCAGGGATGTCTGCTGAGAGCATCTCCACTGCTGCTCTACCTGCCCCACCAAGTCAGTTCACTGTGGGACATCACTCTCCTCTTCTCACTCAAGACTCAATGTGGGTCCCCAGGCCTTACTAAGGACATAATCGATATTGCAATTCATCAGCAGTTCCCTTATTTGAATCTCAATAGATTCTTTAATGACACAGTCCAGCAGTTTGATGTCTGTCCGAGTCTTAGCACGGTCGTAATCCATTTCGTATAATTTTGATAGGCAATGTTCTGTGACTGCCAACTTGTTAGGCTGTTGAAGTCTGGTGTGCTGTTGGTATTCTCAGCAATGATCTTTGACAGTACACACCATTTGATCTATATAAGTCAGGCCACATTGGCAGGCGATCCGATAGACTCCAGATTCCTGTAGTCTGAGGTTGTACTTGATACTACAAAGCAGTGCTTGTGTATCACTTGGTGAGAGGAAGACAGTCTTCACTTGATGTTTTCAAAGTATTTGTGCAGCCTTTCTGTATAATGTGTCACAAAATGGATTAAATGCAATGGGAATTGCAGGAACACCATCTTCAGATTTTCAAGTTCTTGGTTGAGGCTCTCAGTGCTGGAGAGGATGTGACTTCTATGTACCAATGTTTTGAGCATGTCATTCCTCTGCACCAGGTGGTGACAGCTGTCTGGATGCAAGTACAGGCTGGTGTGTGTGACGTCTTCTTATGCTACATTCTGTGGCCCAATGTGCCATCTGCTCCTCTTTTTTACCGGGACATCCAGAAAGGGGAAAACTTCTTTCAGTTCAACTTCCATGGTAAAATTGATGTTCTGATGTATGGAATTCAGATGTATGAGGAAATTATTCTTCTTGTCTCTTCTATGTGGCCTTACGATGATACTGTCCTTCACTAATTTCAGGGCTTCCTCGTTAATGTACCAACTGGTGAAACTGGCCTCCCATGGCTGCTCCTTCTGTCTGCGTCCAGCAACCACTGTTGATGTCAAGACATGCCTATAAAGGTCTGTCAAATTTCTGGCCAATCAGTTCCAAATATTTGTGTACAGGCACTCTAGTGAAAACAGAGACAATGGTGAAGCTCACAAGGATGTCAGAATCACTAAGCCTAAAGTAAACTTCAGGAGGATGTGACCATTGCATTTATTCCATTTTGTAGTGCATTATCTAGAAAGATTGAATTCAGAAACATCAAGTGATGACTATCTTACATCCACGAGCTAAAATACAGTCATTGCTTGGTATTGTCAAGAACAACTTTGGAGTATGGAAATCCAGGATCTATCAGATCCCCTGTCAACGTGGCATGACCTACATAGGTCAAATGTGCTTAGTGTCTATGGTCATTGCTGAGAACATCAGCAGCACACCAGACTGCAGTAGCCTAAAAGGTCGGCAGTCATGGAACATTGCCTTTTGGAATTAAACAGAATGGATTACAACCACATTATGGTTCTGACACAGATGTCTTACTTCTGTGACTGTGTCATTAAAGAATCTATTGAGATTTGTGCAACAGAACCATTGATAAATTGTGACAGTGACTACATTCTTAGCGAGGCCTAGGAATCTGCAGTGAGTCTGATCAAGAAGAGCAAGGTGATGCTCCACAATGCATTGGCTCTGGGGGCAGGCAGAGCAACAGTGGAGGTGCCACCAGCACGCGTCCATGGTCGCAAACCTCAGACAGAGTGACTTGGTACTGGGAGGAGAGAGGGAGGAGATGCTGGGTGAACCTCCACACCAGGACACGGACTGCATACAGAACACCAGTTAGGAATAAGGAGAGAAGAGAGATAAGCTTTATACCAGCTCCTAGGCAATCAGTACACCAGATGATGGAAATGTGGTCAGTTGCTGAAATACTGTACTCAGTGGACAGTGATGAGGAGCTGTTCACTCATGAACTTTTTCATCATGAATTATGCTGGGAGAAGTTGAAGAATCACGTTACTCAAGAGTAGTCTCACATTTAAGTAGAAATAATTTGCCTAGTACATCACAGTCTGGATTCCACCAAGGGTTGCACAACTGGGAATGTTGTTCACACATTCAATCACCAAATATTACAAACATTACATAATAAAATATCACCAGCTGACATTTTTTGTAATCTCTCTAAGACGCTGCATTGTGTAGATGTTACAATCCCAGAGAAACCTATGTTTTTTATAGAACTGATGACACACAACTGGATTGAATCATACATAATGAACAGAATGCAAAACGTTCTGCTGAATAATTTGAATAATGTTGGAATGAGATAAAATTTTAGTGACCAGGGGGGAGGGGGGGGGGGGGGGGAAGGGAATCACAAAATGAGCCCACAGGGTTCAATTCTGGGTCCACTCCTCCTCCTCCTCCTCCTCCTCCTCCTCCTCCTCCTCTTCCTTTTGTTATGGCTTCAGTAGGACCATGGGTAGCCCTTTCATGGATTGCATTTTTTTCTTATCCTCCCATAATCTCATCATCCTTCCCCCCTCTTCTGTCCTGCTCTTCTTCTGAGATCTTCCTTCAGTATCCTCTTTTGTCTGCTCCACTGGTGACATACTATCCTTTCCTTGCATCCTTCTCTGTCTTCAATCTCTGGCATAACAGTCAGTTTCTACTTGTTTCTCTGATTCTTCTTCCCTTCCACTTTGATCCTCAGTTCCAACCAATCCTTCTGAAGTTCAACTCACTTGGTTTCTGTTTTTCTTCTTGTCCTCCCTATTTTCTCCCATACCCTTTTCTTCTTTCTATCCATGTTCATACTGATTACATGTCTGCAAATCATGCCCTTTTCAGTCTGATTTCTCCAGATATTGTCCTAAAGCTTAAGTACTGCTCCTTCCTAGTTCTTTGCAGCTCTCTTTCACCAACTATTTTAGTGCCTAGTCACCTATTTTAGTGCCTAGTATTATACTCAGCATTTTTCTCTCATTTTCCTACTTGTTCTGCAGCATTCCTCCTCAGAATTATCATCTTAGCTGCATACATTACCACATGCCTCACCATTGGATTGCAGTATCTTCTCTTTGCATCTGTGGATATAGCCTCTTTACGGTACATATTTCTGATCACACAGAAGCCTGACATCATCTTCTTCACCCTCTCTATTAATCCCTCATTGTTCTTGTTTATTACTTTTATATATTTTCCCAGGTATTTAAATTTGTCCACCTTTTGCATGGTATCTTCTGCTGTTTTCCAATCTCCAGTGGTATTCAATGCTTTTGTCTTGTTCTAAGAAATCCTCAGCCCCAACCTTTTGGCTGTCTGACATAGGTTGTTAGCTCTATATCTGCATCTTTTTCTGTCTCACTTAATACTGCTATGTTATCTGTAAAGGCTAGGCAAACCACTTTGGCCCAATTATCCTTCTTGCATGTCTTTGGTATATCCATTTTCTCATTTACTGCTCTCCACACTATCTGATCACTTCATCTATGGTGAACAAAACTGTGACTGATGACCTTAGAAGTTAAGTCCCATAGTGCTCAGAGCCATTTGAACAAAACTGACAGCACTCCCTCTCTGTATGTGACACTGATTTTGATCTAAAACTCTTCCAAGAGTGCTCCTCTAAATCTCACCCATGTCTTTGTTTCTATCAGAATTTCCATTATTATTCCTTATGCAATGCCACCTAGTCCTTTGTTCTTCAGGATCCTCCTAAGAGTAAGTTTACCAAAGGAGTCACATGCCTTTATGAAATCTACAAATGTTACTATCATTTTTTTTTTTTTGTTCTTCAAGGCCCTATGTTCAATCAATTGTTTCATGTTCAATATCCGTTCTATGCATTCTCTTTCCTTCTTACATCCTGCTCGATCATCTCCAAATGCACTTTCTATTTGTTGTTTTCATCTCTTCTGGAGAACTTTCAACAGTACCTTGCAGCTAACCTCTAGTAGCAATATTCTTCTGTAATTTTTTGCTTCCCTTTTGACCCCCTTTTCATGTTTTGGTGCTATAATCACATCCTCCCATCTTTCTGGTAACTTCTTTGTCTCCAAATCTAGCAGAAAACCTCAGTCATGTTGTCTACTGTATTGTTGCCTCCCAACTCCCTCATCTCATCTGATACTCCATCTTCTTCAGTTGTCTCACTATTTGGTAAATCACTTATGGCCTGTTCAACCACATTCCTGATTGGGAGGCATGCCTCTTCCCACCTTCCCCCTTCATCTCCTCTTCTGCACCCATTGCCAATTCCAGCTCATCTTCAGGTGGTTTGCAGTTCAGCAGGTTGATTAAGTACAATGCAAGTATTCTATAGTTCTCCTTCACACTAACTGCCAGACCCCCTTTCACATCTTTTACAAACATTTCTCTATCACTGTATCCAAACAGACTCTTCTTGAATTTCCTGATGTTGTCTCTACTGTTGAGTTTCCTAAACTTGTTCAAAATTTCATCCTGTTCCACCTTCATCCCCTGTCTTCTGGTCCACCTTATTGTTCAGGCCACTTCCTTCCTTACTGTGAAGAAAATCTTCCATTCTTCTGGGTTGTTCTTTCTGCTCTCTCCCATCTTTTCCTGTTCTTCTCTACTGCTTCCTCACTGTCCTTGTTCCATGTACCAGTGCTTTTTTTCTTTTCTTCTTTCACTCATAGTTCAGCCTGCTTGCCATGTTTAGCTTCATGACTTTGGTTTCATGTATGTTCCACTTCTCCCTTGTATGTGTCTCAACTGAGTCTTCATTTGTATCTGTCTATCTTAATGATTCTTATTGTCTAATATGACAGATAAAAAGTCTACTCACCAAGCAGTGGCAGAGCACACACACATAAGTAGGCTATAATTAGGCAAGCTTTCAGAGACAGTGGCTTCTTCTGCAGGCAGAACGGCTGAAGAGGAAGGAAGAGGGATGAAGGAAAAGGACTGGAGAGGTCTAGGAGAAGGGGTAGATTTCAGAAAAGTCACCCAGAACCACGTATCACAGGAGGCTTACCAGATGGGATGTCTTTCCTTCTCATCCTGTCCAGTAAGTCTCCCCTGACCTTTGGTTGTGGGTGACGTTTCTGAAATCTACCACTTTTCCAGTATCTCTCCAGTCCTTTTCCATCACCCCTCTTCCTTCCCCTTCAACTCTTCTGGCTGAAGAAGGAGCCACTGGCTCCAAAAGCTTGCATAATTATAAACATTGTTTATGTGTGTGTTCTGCCGCCGCTTGGTGAGTAGATTTTTTATCCATCCAGTTATATTATATTGTCAAAAATGGATTGTTTTCATTGTTTAATGTTTCTTATTGCCTTATTCATCTGCGTCTGTGGCTGCCCTCCTTTGTTTGGAATCCGGTGCCACTTGACTTTTGTAAGTTTATCTCTCCAGTGTTTGTCCCACCGACTGCTACAGGGTCAGTCTGTAATTCCCCAAGGTGGGTGCATGAGATTGTTCATGTCTTTCTCTTACCCACTTTGGCCCTGAAGTGTGCTGTCAAGTGTCCTCAACAAAGTTCAATTAATCTTTCCTCATTTTTATTTGTCCTCTGGTGTGCTGAAAACTTGCCTACTATTTTCTTATATTGGAACTCCCTCCAGTCTGTACATTACAGTAGTGGAAATCAGTATAAAGGCAGGGTTCCTACAACAGTAATAGTACAATGTCTGTAGTATACTGTATTGAATTTGACATGACAGTAGTAGAAACATGTAAGACATAAACAATTATCACCAAATTACATAGTTTCCTTCATGACATGAGTACCAAAATAAGGCGTTTGTCTTTCATGGTTAGAAACTGTGCTGTTGTGTTATTGCATTGTTGGTACTTTGTCCGACTTCCATTCTTCACAATTACCTCAAAAATTCTTCTGTGTGTCAATTTTGTTAGGTTTTGTAGTTCTTGCAGTGAAACTATTGCCCACTCTCCTCGTATCGCACTTTTCAGCTCCCATACGGCCTCAGATTGCCTTCTATTATGATAAACATGCCTTGCAAGTATTCCCCAAAGGTTTTCCGTGAGGTTCATATCTGGACTACGTGCAGGCCAGGGCAAGACAGATATCTTTATTTTCAAACCATTTTTTGGTTGTAGCAGAAACATCCACAAATGTATTAACTTGTTGAAACATTAGACTTCTCTTCCCTAGGTCCTCATACATTCTAATGAGTTATGTCTCTAGCATCTCAGTGTGCACGTTAGAGTTCATTGTAGTGTTCAGTCAACAAATGCACAATTTTCCTGTAGTGCAGAAGGCTGCACAAATCATAACACTTCCACCACCAAAATTTTTGCTCATTCTTACCTGTGCTCTGTTCTCAGATCATGCCAATAGTACTGAAATTCATCAGGCCCATCTAAATTAAACTACTTCTCTTCAGTGACAATCACTCTATCCAATTGTATGCCCAATCTACTGAAATTATCAATCACTGTGCTTGAGCAGTTCAACTTCTTGGTGATTTGATGGTTAGGGAAGCCCATTTCCATGTATGCACTGATTCTTGCTTTTTCATCTCTTAATCACTGTTTTACACATGGCATTCTCACAGTCCTGGTTTATGCACAGATTAGATTAGATTAGATTAATACTAGTTCCATGGATCATGAATACGATATTTCGTAATGATGTGGAACGAGTCAAATTTTCCAATACATGACATAATTAAGTTAATTTAACAACATACTTAAGTTAATATAACAACTTTTTTATTTTTATTTATTTATTTTTTTTCTTAATTTATATCTAAAAATTCCTCTATGGAGTAGAAGGAGTTGTCATTCAGAAATTCTTTTAATTTCTTCTTAAATACTTGTTGGTTATCTGTCAGACTTTTGATACTATTTGGTAAGTGACCAAAGACTTTAGTGCCAGTATAATTCACCCCTTTCTGTGCCAAAGTTAGATTTAATCTTGAATAGTGAAGATCATCCTTTCTCCTAGTATTGTAGTTATGCACACTGCTATTACTTTTGAATTGGGTTTGGTTGTTAATAACAAATTTCATAAGAGAGTATATATACTGAGAAGCTACTGTGAATATCCCTAGAACCTTAAATAAATGTCTGCAGGATGATCTTGGGTGGACTCCAGCTATTATTCTGATTACACGCTTTTGTGCAATAAATACTTTATTCCTCAGTGATGAATTACCCCAAAATATGATGCCATATGAAAGCAATGAGTGAAAATAGGTGTAGTAAGCTAATTTACTAAGATGTTTATCACCAAAATTTGCAATGACCCTTATTGCATAAGTAGCTGAACTCAAACGTTTCAGCAGATCATCAATGTGTTTCTTCCAATTTAATCGCTCATCAATGGACACACCTAAAAATTTGGAATATTCTACCTTAGCTATATGCTTCTGATTAACGTCTATATTTATTAATGGTGTCATACCATTCACTGTACGGAACTGTCTGTACTGTGTCTTATCAAAATTCAGTGAGAGTCCATTTACAAGGGACCACTTAGTAATTTTCTGAAAGACAGTATTGACAATTTCATCAGTTGATTCTTGTTTGTCAGGTGTGATTACTATACTTGTATCATCAGCAAAGAGAACTAACTTTGCCTCTTCATGAATATAGAATGGCAAGTCATTAATATATATTAAGAACAACAAAGGACCCAAGACTGACCCTTGTGGAACCCCATTCTTGATAGTTCCCCAGTTTGAGGAATGTGCTGATCTTTGCATATTATGAGAACTACTTATTTCAACTTTCTGCACTCTTCCAGTTAGGTACGAATTAAACCATTTGTGCACTGTCCCACTCATGCCACAATACTTGAGCTTGTCTAGCAGAATTTCATGATTTACACAATCAAAAGCCTTTGAGAGATCACAAAAAATCCCAATGGGTGCTGTTCGGTTATTCAGATCATTCAAAATTTGATTGGTGAAAGCATATATGGCATTTTCTGTTGAAAAACCTTTCTGGAAACCAAACTGACACGCACTGTCACTAATGGTGTCTGTTTCCTTTCTGCAGTATAGGCATATGTGCACACACTAACAACACAAAGAGCCAACTGCCTTTATAATGAGTTGCACCCTCTACCACATGAATTGCTGGTATGCTATACTACTGACATTAAATGCAATACCATTTAACTGTGTTTGTCAGTATACTGGATTTGATACTATTGCATGTAAACTGTGTACAACTGCTCCAGCTGACAATGTTAATTTTCCTACAAATATCCATGACTTTATACTGATTTCCACTACTGTATAATTGCCTATGATTATCTTCATTTGTCTGTGAGGTGTGCTTTTCAGTACAGTTCTATTCCCTGTATATGTGAGTGAGCTTCCATGTAATATTCATCAAGCAGAGTTGGTACTTTCTGCAGACAACATTAGTGTCATAATAAATCTCATAAGAGGGAAATCAACAGAAGGAATTGTTAATGATGTTTGATAAATTATTAATTAGTTCTCCAAAAACAGACTTACCTGAAATTTTGAGAAAACACACAAAACTACATTCAGTTATGCACAACAAACAGAGTCATACCAACAATTCATGCAACACATGAACAGAAGTTAGCAAGCAGGGTAGAATGTTCCAAATTTCTGGGTGTACATATAGATGAAAACTTGAACTGAGAGAAGCATATTACTGAGCTGCTCAAACAATTATGTTCAGCTACTTTTACTCTGAACTGAGAGAAGCATATTACTGAGCTGCTCAAACAATTATGTTCAGCTACTTTTACTCCTCATACAATTGCTAGTCTTGGAAACAAACAAATCAACCTCCTAAAATATTTTGCATATTTCCTCTCAATTACAGCTCATGGAATAATTTTCTGGGATTACTCATCACTTGGATACAAAGCAATGAGTGCTCAAAAGCAAGCAGTATGTGACGTTCACTCGCAATCACCTTATATGTATCTCTTCATGTAGTTAGGCATTTTAACTGCTCTTTTACAATACATGCAGGATGTAAAAAGACTATGCATATAAAATTTTAGAGTATTTATAGGAGATTAAAAAGAAACAAATTCTTGTGTGACAGAAATGTTACATGTGCAATGTTTTCCCAATAGAGTCCATGATGTTTTTGACACTAATGATGTTCACAAATGCTGTTGAAACTGCCGTGTGATGGAAACTGTTTTAGGGATGGTGCTGGAAATGTCGTCTGTTTACATTAATGCACAACTGACACCTTGGTGCTGATGATTTTGTAACATGCTCAAAACAATCAAGTGTTTCATGAACAATGACTGCACTTTCAGCCAGAGAGGCAACCAGATCTTCTCTCTTGGTATCTTGTACACCAAGTGCTTCATCTCCCCACACCAAAAGAAGTCCATAGGTCAGCAACATCTCTAAAACAATATTCATCACAAGGCAATTTGAACACTGTCGCTGAACATCATTAGCATCAAAACCTCCATGAACCCCTAGCAGGGAAACTGTGCACCTGTGACATTTTCATCACACAAGAAAATTATTTATTTTTCTCTCATATAAATACTCCAAAATTTTGTGTGCATATAGTTTTTTTTACACATTATATATTTGCTAACAAAATTCATTATAAGTAATCAATCACACTTTGACAAGTTACACACTATCTATCTTTCAGAACTTTCAGATGGACGTACACAAAGATTGAGGGGTAGGTGTAAAAGAGAGTAGGTCAGAGATGACACATTGGTAAGCAATATGTCAGCTTCAGTCCTGAGATGATAAGGACACAGTGAGGAGTAAAGACACCAGGGACAAGAGAGATTAATAGTGCTACTAAGAATCAGGAAATGGAACAAAAGTCATAATAAATGTAGTATAAAGGGTGTCGCAGGATGAATATCAATATTCATGAATAAAACAGGAATGACAATGTGAAGTAAAAATGTATAGTAAACATGGGCTCTAAAATGCATACCTTAACACCCACAAGCATTACTTCATCATTGATATTGTGAAACAATGCACATCTACTGCAAGCTCTTTGCTTTCCATATTTTGAGAGATGTCAGTATGGACCAAAACAAAAAATATAGTTCACTGAATATCAGCTCTAAAGTGAATACCTCAAGAGCTGCTTCTGTGGAGGAAGTGCTCACAACTCTTAAGGTATACATTTTAGAGCCCATGTTTACTGCATAATTTTTTACTTATTTTGATCCACACATCCTTCTTCCAAAATATGGAAAGCAAAGTGATTTGTTTCATAGTATTGAAGAAGAAGAAGAAGAAGAAGAAGAAGTGGTCACAGCACTTAATGCATTTTAGAGTCCATGTTTAATAGACATTATGCTTTGAAAGATCATTCGTGCCACATCGCTGAAGATTGACCATTCCTCCTACGACACCCAGTATGTGTATATGTAATAAAAAGTATAATGAAGAAAGATAGGAGGGATGTGATAATGGAGATCAAGCACAGGAGTCGTTGGATGCAATGATATGGCATTTGTATGTGTGTATCAGCAGTACTACAGATTTCACCACCTGAGGGTATGAACTGGATAGTAATTCCCTCTCATAATTCATGTCTGCTTAGTTGAATTCTCCTTTCATAGAACTACATGAAAATCTTCTGCACAAATTAGATGAGAAGATGTGCACAAAAATACCTGGATTGCAGATGGAAAATTTTGTAATTTGTGTGGATGATGCACCTGCCCATAAAGGTGTTTTGGCAATGAGAAGAAGTAAAATATACAGTGTACAAACTGTTGGTACATATACTATATTCACTGAATTTGGCAACCTCTGAATCCTTCTATTCCCACGTCTAAAGAAATTCATGTTTTGACAATGTTTTGAGTTTGCTAAAGAGATACGGCAGTGGTAGGCAGATATTTTGCAGACACAATAAAATTGTGCTTCAGGGGCTGAATATATGCAGTGGAAAAACCTTACATAGTACATTGATAAAAAAGTCGACTGCCCAAAAAATGGCATAAAACCACAATCTTTGCTGACATAATGAGAAAATTCCCTCTTGGCCTCATACGGGGAAGTAACAATGGACTAACAGCAAAGAGACAAAATCCAAAATAATAATGAGCAGTAAATGCTCAGTTTGACAAAAATAGGAATGACAGATATAAATAGAACAGAAATGCTTGGGAAATACAAGCAACAATGTAAGCACTATTATTCTGACCGTAGATGGGCCAACTGGGCTTGACCGATAGTCATGTCATCCATCAGCCAATGGCATCATGTGAATGCAAATTGGATGGAAGGGGGAGGGAGAAGTGGAGGGGGGTGGGGGGGGGGTGAGTTCTCATCATCACACTCCTGACCATTGTCATGCTAGCAGATACCACTATTACTCAATCAAGTATCTTCTCATCTGACATCATGAGGCTGAGTCCGCCCCCCAAGAAAAATTCCCTGGCAATACTGTGAATCAAACCCGTGTCCCCCATGTGGCACTCAGCTACACTTACCACTCAGCTCCAGAGCCGACAAGAAATACCAGGATCTAATGGAAATCAAAAGACTGTCATTTCAATACAGATATAGGGAGAAAATAGAGGAGAGTGCAACAAGAAGCATAACAATAATGAGAAAGTGACAGGAAAAATCAGGGGGAGAGAAAAAATGAGGAAAAAAGAATGAATGACTTTGTACATAAAGGGACAACACAATACTGACAGAAACATAGGTATAGACACAAAGAAAGAACAGCAATTTAGAAGAAAACAAAAAGGAGGAAAAGGATGACATTGGACAAGAAACTAGGAATGAAGAAAATTACGACCAGTGGAAGGTAACTGAGCAGTATGTGTTCATGAGCTGTCTCCCATATTTGAACATCGTATACATAGGTGTTGGTAGAGAATGCCCACATAATTTCTGCAGGGGAACAGGACACCAATGCCCTCCTGTTACATTCTACAGCATGCTCCACTGTTGTTACTGTTCATATTTTGACCTCCATTTAGATCAATAAAAAATGGTTCAAATGGCTCTGAGCACTATGGGACTCAACTGCTGTGGTCATCAGTCCCCTAGAACTTAGAACGACTTAAACCTAACTAACCTAAGGACATTACACACATCCATGCCCGAGGCAGGATTCGAACCTGCGACCGTAGCAGTCGCACGGTTCCGGACTGCGCGCCTAGAACCGCGAGACCACCTTAGATCAATAATTTACATATATTTATCATCCAGATGTGTTGCCAACAATACTGCCTCTTGTCGCACTGTGTAAATAAGCACTTGCTCAAATCAGAATGCTGGTAGGTAATATAGTATTTCCAGAAGTCAAGTCACAATTTCTGTATTTTGAGCCAGATACTCATTCTGGTAATTCCTTTCATTACCTATACATAACCATGAATCAGTAAATATTGTCACCTTGGATGTCTATATTTGCACTGTGATTAGTGTGAATAGATTGGAAAGGTCTTATACTTCTTCTACTGGGCAGTATTATCACAGTTTTCACTAAATAAGATGACAGAATGTTTCATTACAGTTAAAATGTCTCCAAAATTTTTGAATAAAGGGTAGCAAAATTTAAATAGCAACCATGTCCCTGAAACCCAAAAACCAGTGCAAAAACCGTTCAGTTGAGCATAGTATCAATGTCTAAACTGCTTATGTATAGAATTCATAAATACATCGCCTTGTTCCTGCCATTTAACTGACACGGAAATAGCATAAAATTAATTATACAGGATGATTTTTCCACTGTGTTCAAACTCTAGGGTTTGACAAATGAGAGGACACAGAACAAAAAAGTTCTAGTGAACTTATGTTCAGAATTGCATAGGTTCCATGATAGAGACTATTTATTCAACCATACTTTGTTACTGAGGCTGCAGTCTAATATGCGCTGTACCATGCAGCCACAGCTACAGTATACATGGTTTCCTCCTAGAGGGTGGTACTGTTCATCATATGCCATGCCCTAGCATGCCTAGCACTGTCTTCTGCCATAGTAATCAGTAATGTTGTATTCAATTCACTTCTCTTGCTGAACCGAGCGAGGTGGCGCAGTGGTTACCACACTGGACTCGCATTCGGGAGGACGACGGTTCAATCCCATCTCCAGCCATCCTGATTTACGTTTTCCGTGATTTCCCTAAATCGTTTCAGGCAAATGCCGGGATGGTTCCTTTGAAAGGGCACGGCCGATTTCCTTCCCAATCCTTCCCTAACCCAAGCTTGCGCTCCGTCTCTAATGACCCCGTTGTCGACGGGACATTAAACACTAACCACAACCACCAATCTCTTGCTGACTCACCTTGTAATGGATGTAATCAGCGTTGTACACAATGGTTCCATATTCCAGTTAAAAGCTTGCCGACATGGTGTTTACGTATCGAAAGGCAAATGGCAATGGGTGGTGGGCAGCAAGGTTGTACCAGGAGACCTATCCCTGCTGACAACAACCACAGCATTCATTGTTTGCGACAGTGTTTCGCCTTTTCTCTGAGACTGGGTCATTTCAGGAATCAGGAAATCATAAAGGATGTACCCAAAATGTTCTGACACCAGACTTGGATGAAAATGTGATTAAAACTGTGGAAGGCGACTGCCATGTCAGTACAAGGCAGTTGGCCCACGAATACAGAGTAAGCCAGGGGACTATGTGGAATATTCTCCATGACAATTGTTACTACCCTTATCACTTACAGCATGTGCAGGGCTTACTAGTGACCGACTTTCCACATTGGGAACAGTTTTGTCTCTGGTTTCTTCACCAGGCAACCATGATTCTGGGAGATGTGTCATCCATCCTGTTAATAGGTGAAGCCGCCTTTATGCAGAGTGGTATCTTCAACCTTCATAACATTCATCTACGGGATAGTATGCAGAACCCCATGGTATGGCGACAGCGAATCATCAGCATTGGTGCTCTAGTACCTCCCGCCGTGGAAGTCGAACACACGCCAGAACAAATGGACATGGCCAGCCCATAGAGGGCTCCGCGTCCGCGGCAGCTCTTCCGCGCAGTGGCTCTCGCGCAGTGAAGGCGCCACCGCTACACCACGTGCCAATAGCCGCTCCCTCCGGTTTCATGTATAGGGACCCGCTCTGCCCTAGTCTAGTCAGTCTGGTACTCACTCTGGATTGCGTCTCTATCTCGGCGGTACTGCGTTCTGGTCGTTGCTCATTGTTGACATTTGCCTGGCTCTGGTTCCGAGTGAATTTACTGTTGTTGTTTGGTGTTGTGGTTTCTACAAGCCTCCATTGTTTATCTCTTCCTTGTTGTGTCAGTCATAGTCGGTCGTTGTCGGTTGTCGTTGGTCTGTTGTCCAACTCGTCCTTGTGTTTACCCGGTGGTGAGTGCTCCACCGCCGGCGGCTTCTCTGCCTGGCGGCTCCGATCCGCAGCCCTAGGTGTTCCCGCAGTTGGTTTTGGTTACTACAGGTGCAGCTGGAATGTGTGAGCTGGGATAATTGGCGACATTATTTTGGGGCCAGTCTTCCTTCCAAGTCGCCTAACAGACTGGAACTATCGGTGTTCCTTGTGGGTGACTGTGCCTCCCCTGCTGGAAGAAATGCCACTGATGATTTGAAGGGTTATGTGTCTGCTACATGATGGTGCTCCAGCCCATTTTGCTATTAGCATCCAGTAGCATCTCAATCATGTCATCCCTGGTCAATGGATTGGATGAGGGTGTCCAGTTGCATCGCCTGCTTGTTCACCGGATCTCAACCCATGCAATTCTGGTTATGGGGTCATCTCAAAAGTATCATGAATGCAGAGCCCATTCCAGATAGGGAGACACTGGAGCAGCATATTCATGCAGCCTTTGACATTGTTCGGATGCAGCCTGGCCAATGTGAACATGTGAGACAGAACACACTACAGCACATACACACATGTGTTGAGGCACATGGAAACCATTTTCAACACATAGTATAGCTGTGGCTGTATAGTACAGTGTGTATTAGACTGCAGTCTCTGTAACAATGTATGATTGAATAAATGGTCTCTAGTATGGAAACCATGTATTTTCACACATAACTTCATTAGACTTTTTTGTTTTGTATCCTCTCATAGATCAGTCCCTACGTTTGCACACAGGGGAAGAAATCAACCTGTATAAACATTTATTATAACAGAATTTTTAACAGCAACAGCAGATAATGTGTGTGCTCATAATATTACCTGCTACGGATGCATGTGGTGTTTGTCCAGTATTTACATTAAGGAATGTTCCAGTACCCAAAGTAACCTTTGCATCCCCTCTGCTAAAGCAGCATGACCCAAACGTTGATGCTGCCTGATCAGCAATCTGTATAACAAGTAAGTGATACCAAACAAATATTAAATAGCAGAAAATGTTTCATTAAATCTGTAAAAATTAATTGTCAGTTACACATATCAAAACTGGCATGTGTAATCTGAGTAAAACTGATTTAGATACAGATCATTAAGAATCTAACAGAGTTTATGTAATTAAATATGCAATGTTCATGTTGACAGAAACTTGAGAAAGAAATCAAATTTTAAGTAACTTACTATCAATCACAAAGGCTACTGTAATCATGCTTGTGACATCACTCACTGCAGAACCTCAACTGAAGTATTACCAACCCAGTTTTTGTTTTGTGTCTTATAATTCTCACAGAATTTCTTTTGCAATTTTTTTTCCTGCAATTACTGGATATGGTGGACAGTTTATGAATAAATGTATGCAACATGGCAGAATTTACTTTTCATTCTCTTCATAAGTTATTTATTAATGCTAAATTTGGTATGTAGGATCAACTTTCTTGTATGCACAAAAATCAATATTGTAACACAGATCAGTAAGCTGTACCAACTAGGGGAAGCGTCACAATGTTCACAAGTGGCAATGAGTGGCTTAGAACACCACTGTATGCTTTCTGAATACAGAATTGATAATACAGAATCACTATAGATGTAATCATTTTAATTACCAGGAACTGATGCTGCTTTGTGCACGATTCCCATTTATAGGCATGCATAGTACAGAAATTACAAAACGGTAAAATACAGGTTTATTACATTTTAGATATTAACATGAAAGATAAAAATGGGTGAGAGACAGAAAAATATAACAGGCAGTTATGTTAATTTGTTTGACCAAAAGCTGTGCAATTAGAAAATGACAAGTAATAGGTCTTATTTTCTGAGAAAGAAGTTTTCATGTACACTTGGATTCCAAAGTTCGCCAAGAATTATGTGGTAAATTATATTTCATGAGTTGAATAATTAACAAACAAACATGTTTTTTTAGTAAAATTATACATTTTTGGAAACAGAAAAATCAGGGATACAAAACTCTAAATATGGATTTTGGAAAGAATTACATTTTAAGCTTGGAAAATTCTGGAACACAAAAAAATCTGAATATGAATAATATTAAATCTCAAGTTTTTGGAAAAAATAAAACTTTTGTTTCAAAGAAAAAATAAGAGCTTTCAAATCAGCTCTGACAACGATTTTAGCAGGGTGGACCCTTGATGTATACCCTGTTTACTGTTGTCCCACTTTATGAACATTTATTTAAATAAAATGTTACCATATTAATTTAATATAATATTGTTGCTGTCAGCCAATGGTAAACTACACTGAATAATAAACTGGAGAAAATACATTTTTAAATGTTTAATGCCAAAGCTGCTATTTATTTACTAGCTGACTAGTTTTAGGCTTGCCCATATTCACAAGCCACCTATTGCAGAGAACAAAATTTGTTACTAGTGTATGTGTCTAGTGTATACAATAAAGATATCGGTAAAAATATGTTTCATTTGGTAACTACTAACAGATTTTGTATTTTGGATGATTTTTATTTTATTTTATTACAAGTTCTGTTGATCCTGTTAGCAATGTAGTTGCAAGGATATGGAACGAATCAGTATTTTTACAATGCTAATAATACAGCAGCACACAATATGGTTAATTCATGACAAAACTCATTGTAACAACATGGGACACTAGAAGAAATAAAAACATATTACATACATCAGAATTAACACTTATATGTACACATTCAGATTAACAATATCAAAGTATTGGAGCAACAATATAACATTACAGCAAGAAATAGTTTCATTTACGCTTACATTGCATGGCTAACTTGGTTGTATAATAAAAACTTGCTCCTATGTACTAAAAAATTCGCCAATTGAATGACTTTTGTATTAGGTATTCCTTCAGTTTACTCTTCAACCTTGGTGTTTCAGGAGCAAGACTCTTGATGACACTGGGTAGAGCATTGTAAATTTTGATGCCTGTATAATTTACTCCTTTCTATACAAGGGTATAGTTTGACTGGTTACTATGAAATTCCTCTTTTGATCTTGTGCTGTGACCATGATATTTACTATTGGTTTTGAAGAGAGAGTGGTTTTTATTAATGAAACATACAAGGGAGCATATGTACTGAGATATCATTGTAAATACCTCTAGTTTCCTATAGAGACTCCTGCATAAGTGCATTGGTTGCACACCACTCATGATATGTACTTCTGAGCAATAAAACCTTTTTTTGCCAAGGGTTGGTTGCCCCAAAAGATGATTCCGTAAGCCAAAAGTGCATGTAAATATCCAAAATAAGCAGCTCTTATGGCCTCCTCATGTGTGGTTGATGGAATTTTGCGTAAGCAAATGTTGCAGAATGTAGCCGTTTTTCTAGATCTAGGACATGGTTGGACCAATTTAACTTTAAGTCTATGTACAACGCCCAGGAACTTAGTTGAGTCGACTTGCTTTATTTGTTGTCCATTACATTCTATATTTTTATTCCTTGGTTCTTTATGTGCCATGTGAAACTGTACATAATGAGTCTTTTTTTTATATTTAGAGAGAGTCCATTACAGTTAAACCATTTCAAAATGTCATCAAATGATTGGTCACAGATGTTTCCCAGTTGTTTCCTGTTGCTTTTTCAACTAGAAGAGAAGTAGCATCAGCGAATAGGGTGAAATTTCTCAATGACATAGTGCAGTGTGGGAGATCATTTATACACATATCAAAAAAAGTTTTGCATCACCCCAGTTCCCAGAACTCCTGAAGACAGATGTTGACTGTGGATATTGTATCACAGACACAGTCCCTTTGACTGTTCACAGATGTCACTAAACCCACCCAAAGATGTAAACAACCATGCATGAGCAGCACCTAATAGATAGAGGGAGTCTGACTGCCAATCAGTTCCAGTCATTCCACCAGGAATGAGGTACATGGCTCGAGTTCTCTATAGTTCAACCACGCCTAGACGGTCAATATTGCAGTTCAATTGCATCCACATTGTTACTTTGTGCCAGGAAGGGCTCTCTACAAGGGAAGTGTCCAGGTGTCTTGGAGTGAACTAAAGCAATGTTGTTCGGACATGGAGGTGATACAGAGAGAGACAGGAACTGTTGATGACACACCTTGCTCAGGCCGCTCAAGGGCTGCTACTGCAGTGGATGACCACTTCCTATGGATTATGGCTTGGAGGAAACCTGACAGCAATGACACCATGTTGAATAATGCTTTTTGAGCAGCCACAGGAAGGTGCCATAACAGCTGTACAATATGTAAATGCCATCCTCCGACCGATAGTGCAACCATGTCGGCAACGTATTGGCAAGGCATTCATCTTCATGAACGACAATTCGCGCCCCATCATGCACATATTGTAAATGAATTCCTTCAGGATAATGACCGCTCGACTAGAGTGGCCAGAATGTCCTCCAGAAAATGAATCCTATCGAACATGCCTAGGATAGATTTAAAAGGGCTGTTTATGGATGACGTGATCCACGAACCACTCTGAGGGATCTACGCCAAATCGCCATTGAGGAGTGGGACAATATGGACCAACAGTGCCTTGATGAACTTGTGGGTAGTATGCCACAATGAATACAGACATGCATCAATGCAAGAGGACATGCTACTGGGTGTTAGAGGTACCGATGTGTATAGCAATCTGGACCACCACCTCTGAAGGTCTCGTTGTATGGTGGTATAACATGCAATGTGTGGTTTACATGAGCAATAATAAGGGCGGAAATGATGTTTATGGTGATCTCTGTTCCAATTTTCTGTACAGGTTCCGGAACTCTCAGAACCTAGGTGATGCAAAACTTTTTTGGTGTGTGTAAATATAAGAAACAGTATGGATCCCAGTACCGAGCCTTGAGGCACTCCAGTGTCGACAGTGCCCCACTTGGATAAAGCTGAGATTCCACTACTGTCAGTAATTATTACCCTTTGTTTCCTATCTACTATAAGGTAGGATTTAATCCATGTTACTATTATTCCACTTAACCCATAATTGTCTGCTTTATTTAGCAGAACTTCATGGTTGGCACAGTCAAAAGCTTTGGATAGGTCACAAAGAATTCCAATTGGTGCCAATTTTCTGTTAAGAGATTCGAGAAATGATCAGTGAAAAAGAAAATAGCATCATCGATTGATAGGCCTTACACCTTCCGGTATTATGTTAACTGATATGCATAATATACATTTCTCTTAATTGTGGTACCTTCATTATCCAGCATGATGTGATACAAGTGACAACTATATATTTAATACAATGGAGAATTTGTTCTCACTGGATTACACGTTGTGTCATGCTGGCTTATTTAATGTTGATGCAAAGAATTTTTATTGTAAGCTCTTATATAATTTCTGATGCATCCAGTTTACTTCATGATGTACTAATATAATTGACTATATTCAGAGTGAGAGACAGTGTTTCATCACATCACAGTAGAACAATATATTTTCCATTTCCTTTTCAGGACTATTTAAGAGAAAAAATATTGTTTCATTCATGTTTCACAGGAACTCACATAAGAACATAACAATGCTATGGTATGTGGATCCCACTGACACACAAATGAAACAATATGTTTCCTATTACATAGTGAAGAAAAGGAAATGAAATTTTTTTGTACAACTGTGATGTGATGGAACACTGTCTCTCACACTGAATACATCAGAGATTATATAAGACCTTATAATAAAATTTTTTGCATAAACATCTGTCAAAATCATGACCAGTAACATAATATAATATAATAAGGTTTAAATACAATTGTGGCATCTTTTAATGCAGACCTGAGTTACATTTAAATGTGATGACATAAATAGAACTGTCTACACCAAACACATCCTAAATACAGAATACATAAGTAGTTACCCTGTGAACCATATTATCATCAGTACCTTAATATTCCACATTCGACACATCTGTTCACAAAAAAATTTGTTCTTTGTAAGAGACGGGCTTGTAAAAATGGAGACAGCCCAAAACTAGTCAGCCAGTAAATAAATAGCAACTTTGGTGATAAATATTTAGAAATGTCTTTTCTTTAACGTTTGAGACCTGCAAGAAGCAATACACTGAAAATGTTTATATGTTAATACTAAAGTTTAATAAAATATAGCTTGAGCAGAAATTTAACAATTTTAGGTACACATTATGTGTATGAGGTACACATTATGTGTATGCTGGGAAACAAAAATAATACTCATTTACTTAAGAAGCAGAATTGGAGCAAGTGAAGTGACACAATCTGCTACATCTCAAAGGTAATACATTGCTGAAAACTGAAATTGTAACACCAGGAAAGACCATGAATTTTTAATTACTGCACATATAGTACATTAGGAAGAATGATACACAAGGTACAAAATTTAGTAATGAGAATTGTCACCTCTGACAGCAGCAGTTACTCTACCTCAGCTGCGCATCAAATCAAAGTGAGACTGGATGAGAAATATGGGTAATACACTCCATGCAGCTTCATTTCTTCATCTATCAGAGTGGCTGATAGGTGGTGGAATGCTAACTTTTCAGCAGTCCATGTTTATATGTTTTCACTGGATGAGAAACTTGAGAACATGCTGGCCACGGTAACAGTAGAACACCCTTGTACCAAGACAGGTCAGGACAGCAGAAGCAACATGCAGACTCACATGATCTTATTGGAACATAATGTCATGGAGGCCTCCAATATATGGGACAGCCACCACATTAACATGTCAGAATTGTAATTCCTGCTGTTCAAATTACCAGCCATGTGAACCGGAGATGAAAACATTGTGTTCCCATTGGCACCATACACCATCACTTATATGCTGAGCCCAAGTTATGATGGTAAATGCAAATTGGCAACTTTCATTCTTCTTGGAGCTTCATAAATGGGTACATCCATCCTGATGATGTATGAAGAATAAGGATTCATCAGAAAAGATATGTGGTATCACTCCTGTGTGCAGTGTTGTGACTGGCTGTACCATTGTCAGCATGCCTCTCTCTAATGACACTGGAAGAGAAGTTGCAATAATTTTTGCTGTGCTGACAGTCTGTGCTGCTTCAGACATTGTTACTTTGACCATTTGGATCCTTGTCTTGTTGTAAACAAGTCCATTTCCTGATTCCAGGTACTTGATGTGGCTGGAAGATTTGGCACCCCAATAAAAAATATACCTGTCCTCTTAGCCTTGTCCATGTGTGGCCGGTGAGATGCTGCATGCTGTTGAGTATGATCCTCTTAAATTCATTGACAGGGCCAGTTCGAGAACATTTTTCCACACAAGTGACATATCATTTGATGATCCCCCCCCCCCCCCATTCATTAGTTGCCTTTCATTGTACTCTTGGTAAGACCTTTAAAAGTGTATGTAAATACAGTGATCGTAAAAACTGGTTGCTTTTTCTTCTAAAATAAGTGCTACACTGACACTCCTCTGTAACAGATGTATATCTTAATCTCATTCTATTCCTAAATATTTAAAGAACAACAACTCATCCCTCCAAAATTTTATATGGATGGGGCAGCAATATGGCTGGGCAGTATGACTCAAATTTATTCTATAGGCTTATTGCTTTTTAAAGGGAATTAATCTTGACAGCTTCAGTTCAGGGCCATTGATTAGTTTCAATCAGTAATTTATGCCTACTCTCAACCAAGTCAGTGTTTCTTTTACATCTTCTTTTGTGTGTGTGTGTGTGTGTGTGTGTGTGTGTGTGTGTGTGTGTGGTCCAATCTGTGGACTCTCAAACTCTGTCAGGTAGATCGTTGACAACACGCATTATAGATCAGAACACAAGTCCATTCATGTGAACAAAAACTGAAAAGTAACTTGTAATTTCCTAAGATCCCTTTTGGAAACATAATGTTTCATACGATTTCATTCTTCGAAAGTTACCTACGGAATTTGAAAATATGTATGTATTAATCATAGTTTTTGTTTTTGCATACGTCTTGTGAATGTCCTCGTGTAGGGCGGCTTCCTAGTGTAAATTTTTCGTGTAGAGAAATTTATTTCTGTTTAATAGCTTGCGGTCTCAGAGTACAGTGAGAAATCTGCACAGCACCTTTTAGTGTTACTTTATTCTCTTTTGGTTTATTTTCAGACTCAGTACTGCCATTTGAGACCTTATATCTATTTTATACACAGTACGATATGGCCAGGGACTGTTTTTCTTGTGAGTGGACACAAGGAGAGTTGGCAGCTGTCCGTAAACAGCTGGAAGCTGCGTTGGCTACCGTCAACAAGCTTCTAGCTAATGCTCGAAGTTGTGGTGACGTCGGGGCGCCAGTGACGAGACCTGCGACACATTTGGTGCCACTGGAATACTCTGCTGAGCCGGACGTCGTTGCGGCTTTCAATATGCAACGTCTGACCGGTCCGTCCTCAGTCCAAAGTCGGTGGCAGACAGTGGTGAGTTCGCGTGTCTCTGGGCGGAAGGCGGAAGATGGAGCAGGTCGTGCGGTTGGCTCCCTACATCTTAGCGACGGGTACGAGGTGCTTCCCAGTGTTGATGATAACTCTGAGCCAGCAAGGGAGGCCTTTCCTATTTGGGCAGCAGTCGATTTTCCTGCCCAGTCCGGACAAGTACAGAGAGTGGGTATGGTTGCCACTGAGAGCTCCAATGTTCGGCGGATGATGGAGCCCCTCAGGGAGGTAGCAGGCATGGCGAGAAAGAATTCCAATGTGAATTCGGTATTTTTGCTGGGAGGTCTCATCCGTGATGTGGAGGAGGCCCTGCCGGCAGCTATCGAGTGCACTGGGTGCAACCGGCTGCATGTAGTGGCACACTGTTTGTGTTCTGAGGCCATCCTCGGCTCCTTTCGGTGGCTGGCTGATTTGGTGAAGGCAGTAGCAACGCACGCGGGGTGCAGGCTAAGCTGTCTATTTGTAGCTGTCTATTCGTACCCATGGATGATCGCGGTCCTTGGGTTGGAGCAGAGTGGAAGGTCTAAACCAGGGTGACTCAGACAGCTCTGCGACGGTATCGGGTGTGAATTTCTCAACCTCCGCTATCGGGTGCAATTGTAGGGTTCCCCTTAATAGGTCAGGCGTGCACTACACGCAGGAAGCGGCTAATAGGGTAGCGGAGTACGTGTGGCCTGCACATGAAGCTTTTTTAGGTTAGAGTACCCCTCCCTTTTGAGCAAAGGCGATTTGGCTGTTAAATCAGCCGCAGCGACCTCAGAGAATCTTGGTCCTCGCAGATCAGAGATAGAAAAGACTAGTATGATTTTAGTAAACTGCAGGAGCATCCAAGTAAAGGACCGAGAATTAGTATCGCTTAGTGAAGGCTATAATGCACAGATAGTATTGGGAACAGAAAGCTAGTCGAAGTCAGACGTCAATGACAACGAAATCCTAAGTTCAGAATGTTTATCGTAAGGATAGGTTAGTCGCCAATGGTGTAAAAAATTGGATAAAATCTAGCGACGTTATCACAGATTTCGAATGTGAGTTAATCTGGACGAAATTATCAAAGAAATGGTGATCGGATGCTTTTATAGACCACCTCGTGCAGGATCTGTAGTTGTAGAGCGCTTCCGACAGAACTTGCAGAATATCATTAGTAATTTTCCTGATCTTGCCGTTGTAATGGGGAGTGATACAAACTTGCCAGGTATAGATTGAGAGGGTTATGCCATCAAAACTGGTGCCAGAGACAGGGAATCGTGTGGCATTGTTCTGGAGGTCTTATCCGAAAATTACCTTGAGCAGATAGAGAACCAACTCGTTAGGGAAATGTCTTACACCTCCTGGCAAGAAACAGACCTGAACTTATCGACTCAGTTAACGTAGAGGAATGTATCAGTGATCATAAGGCTGTGACAGCATCTATGACGACGGGTCCTACAAGGAATGATAAGAAAGGTAGGAAGATATATTTGCTCAGCAAGGGTGACAGGATACAAATTTCAGAATATTTCAGCAGTCAGCATCAAATGTTCGGTGATGAGGACGACGTCGTGGAGAACAAATGGAAAAAATTCAAAGGCATCGTTCAATATGCCCTAGACAAATATGTTCCGAGTAAGGTTTTAAGGGATGGGAAAGATCCACCATGGTTTAATAGCCGTGCTAGAAAAGCGCTACGTAAACAAAGAGCACTTCATCTCAGATTCAAGAGAAGTAAAAATCTAGCTGACAAACAAAAGCTGAACGAAGCGAAAACGAGCGTAAGGGCAGCAATGAGAGAACCGTTCGGTGATTTTGAAAGTAAGACGTTGTCAACCGACCTGAGTAAAAACACTAAGAGATTTTGGTAGTATGTAAAATCAGTAAGTGGGTCAAAATCATCTATTCATTCTCTCAGCGACCACACCGGCACCGAAACGGAAGTTAACATAGGGAAGGCCGAAAAACTGAATTCGGACTTCCGAAGTTGTTTCACCGCGGAAGATCGTAACCTTTGCCTCCTTTCAATCGTCGTGCGAACGTCGAAATGTCAGATACTGAGATAACCAATAGCAGAACTGAAAAGCAGCAACAAATCAAATGGCTCTGAGCACTATGGGACTCAACATCTTAGGTCATAAGTCCCCGAGAACTTAGAACTACTTAAACCTAACTAACCTAAGGACATCACACACACCCATGCCCGAGGCAGGATTCGAACCTGCGACCGTAGCAGTCCCGCGGTTCCGGACTGCAGCGCCAGAACCGCTAGACCACCGCGGCCGGCGAAAAGCAGCTACAATCGCATAGTAGTGGAAAGGCTTCAGGGCCAGATGAAATACCTATAAGATTCTATAAAGATTATGCGAAAGAACTTGCTCCCCTTCTAACAGTAATTTATCGTAGATCGCTTGAGAAACGAAAGGTACCTAACGACTGTGAAAAAGCGCAAGTCATTCCCGTTTTTAAGAAAGGCCTTAAGACTGATTCGAACAATTATAGACCTATAACGTTGACGTCAATCTGTTGTAGAATTATGGAACATGTTTTATGCTCAAGACTTATGACGTTCTTGGAAATTGGAAAATGAACATCTCTTTATAAAAATTCACATGGATTCCGCAAACAGAGATCCTGCGAAACTCAGCTCGCCCTGTTCCTTCATGAGATCCACAGCGCAGTGGACAATGGCGCTCAGGTTTGATTTCAGTGCTGCATTTGACACTGGCCCGCACTGCCGTTTAATGAAAAAAATACGAGCTTACGGAGTATCGGAGCAGACCTGCAATTGGATTCAAGACTTGGTTGCAGATAGAATTCAATATGTCACACGTAACGGAAGTAAATCGACAGATGTAAAGGTAATATCAGAAGTACCACAGGGAAGTTTGATAGGAACGTTGCTGTTTACAAGTAGAAAGCGTCGGATGCTCTTTAAGGCTATTCGCAGATGATGCAGTTGTTTATACCAAAGTAGCAACGCCAGTAGATAATAAGTATTTGCAGAACGACCGGCAGAGAATTGATGAATTGTGCAGACTCTGGCAGTTGACCCTGGACGTAAATAAATGTAACATATTGCGCATACATAGGAAAAGAAATCCACTACTGTACAGCCACGCTATTGATGACAAACAGCTGGAGACAGCGTCTACTGTAAAATATCTAGGCGTAACTATTCAGATCGACCTTAACTGGAATGACCATATAAAGCAGATAGTGGGAAAAGCAGACACCAGACTCAGATTCATTGGAAGAATCTTAAGGAAAATGTAACTCATCCACGAAAGAAGTGGCTTATAAGGCGCTTGTTCGCCCGATTCTTGTGTATTGTTCATCTATCTGGGATCCCTACCAGTAGGACTGATAGAGGAGACAGAGAAGATCCAACGAAGAGCGGCGCGTTTCGTCACGGGATCGTTTAGCTGGCGAGAGAGCGTTACGGAGATGCTAGACAAAGTCCACTGGCAGACGTCACAAGAGAGGCGTTGTGTACCAAAGAGATATTTGCTATTGAAATTTCGGGACAGCACTTTTCAGGAGGAGTCAGGCAACATATTACTCCCCCCCTAATACTTCTCGCGTATTGACCACGAGGAGAAAATTCGAGAAATTAGAGCCAATACAATCATTCTTCCCACGCACTATTCGCGAGTGCAACAGGGTTGGAGGGATCAGATAGTGGTACCGAAAGTACCCTCCGACACACACCATTAGGTGGCTTGCAGAGTATGATGTAGATGTAAATGTATAACGCTTTCACTACTTTTTTGCGTAGTTCATGGGCGCTCAATGGCAACGTTATCAGCGCCTATACGAAAATTAGTAGGAATGAATTTGGTTAAAACAGCTAAACCGTCATCGAACAATAAGGAGTACACCTACAGAACTACACTCAATGACTCCAAATCTCAGTTCAGAGAGTCACTTGGGGGGGGGGGGGGAGGGGGGGGTGATGATCGGCATGGCAACCCCCTCTACCCTGTACTGCGATTATTACCAGGGTTGTAAGAAGAGAGCCGGAAGCAAAACTGTCGTTAAGGTTCCTTTAATCATTGTCTCCATTCAATGTCAAACATGTTTCATCAGCATTTCCGATACATTTTTTTTAGTTTCCTTATCTTGAATTGGTCACCAAGAACACTGGCTTGCTCGTTCCAAAACAATTAGAGCTGCTGTCTTTAATTTACGACATCGCCATCATTGGCAGGTTGAGCTTTGGCCCACGACACATCTGTTACTGTGTGAACACATCTAGCGGTGAGTTTCGCTGTTCCCAGAGCCCGTGATACATGTAGCAGGAGTGAAAATTCGCAGTGGTGCAGAGTGCTAGCGTGAATGTACCTAAATAATGCATGGGGGACTCTGGAAGAGATCTATTGCCAACAGTGGATGTTCAATAGCTAATGGTATTGACGACTATAAAATATTGATGTGTGCATTAGAATAGTGAGTATAAGATATTCTTCGTTTACTCGTCGCGTCAAATATGGGTGAAATATTGAACTTTAGACAAAATCCTCTACCGCCTTCATGAGGAACAAATGACTTGGTAAGATTTCAAAGTGGGGAGAAGACTGGCAACTCGCTTTAAATGTCGAGAAATGTATTATGTGCACTGCACGAAATGAAAAAATGTTGTTTCCTATGACTACGATATCAATGACACACAGTTGGAATTGAGCAACTCATACAAATGTAGAGATAAAAAATGTAATGATCTTACAGGCCCAGTCGTAGGTGAAGCAGATAGAATACTAGAGAAATGCAACCCGTCCACAAGGGAAATTGCTTGCTTGTGCAATCCACCCTAGAATATTGTTCAAGTCTGTGGGATATTAAACTCATATAAAACAGGGCAGCGTCAATAGTCATCTGTTCGTCTGACCCACGAGTGAGCATCACATAGATGCTGAAAGACTTATTACGGTGCACACAGAGATATTTAAGCGATCATTTTGTCGTGTACAATACATGAATGGAAGGGAAAAAGCTCTACCAACTGATATAATTGGAAATTCCTTGTGCCATGTACTTCAGTCAGAGAGGAAGTAAAGGGAGAGGCAGAGATGGACTGAGAGAAGGGGGAACGGAGGTGGACAGTGATGGAGCAGAAGAGGGCATGGTCAGAGACAGATGGACTGAGGAGTTGGTCAGAGAGGGAGGGAGGGAGGGAGGTGTCTTCGACATTGAGGGCGTAAGAGATGAATAGAGAGGGGGGGGGGGGGGAGATGTGCGCAATATGTGTGTCGAATGTGTCCGTGGGTAAAGATTTTTCCCACTCTCTCTGTCCGTTGACTCCTCTCCCCTATTTCACTAACTGCATTATGAGTTGATATGGTAAAAGGGTGGTGTACCCAGCCTCTGCTGTACGTTACCCAGTAAGGCACAGGGCCAGACGATTAATCACTGAGGAGTTGATTTGGGATCGCAGTGTTTGTCACATGCACAGTTGTACGCCACTTGCACTAGGGTGTGCTCAAAGCACAATTTATTTATCTTTGGTTCAAAAAATGGTTCAAATGGCTCTGAGCACTATGGGACTTAACATCTGAGGTAATCAGGCCCCTAGACTTAGAACTACTTAAACCTAACTAACCTAAGGACATCACACACATCCATGCCCGAGGTAGGATTCGAACCTGCGACCGTAGCAGCAGCGCGGTTCCGGACTGATGCGCCTAGAACGGCTCGGTCACGACGGCCGGCACTGTGCGTGAAGAAGAGGTGGATATAAAGGGATATAGCAGGAGAAACGATGGAGGTAGTGACCACATTCAGTTATCTCGGTTCCCAGATCTCTGCTGACGGTGACTGCAGCCACGAAATCCGGAGACGCCTGTTGCTCGGTAGACAGGCGATGTCAAACCTTGACAAGGTTATAAGGTCCAGAGATATAACACTAGCAACAAAGATACGTATTGTGAGGGCTATGGTCTTTCCAGTTGTGATGTATGGATGTGAGACCTGGACCATTAGAAAGGCTGAACGGCGAAGAATTGACTCCTTCGAATTGTGGTGTTGGAGGAAACTTCTTAGAGTTCCATGGACTGCAAAGAGAACCAACAGATCAATACTGGAGCAAATTAAACCAGATTTCTCCCTGGAAGGTCTAATCTTAAAACAAAAGCTGACCTACTTTGGACACACAATGCGAAGGCATGCCTCGCTGGAAAAAACATTAATGCTGGGGAAGATTGAAGGAACTAGAAGAAGAGGACGTCAGAGGATGAGATGGATCGATGGCATCACAGAAGCAATGTGTTCCAACCTGGAAGGTCTACGGGAGAAAGTGCAAGACAGGGAAAAGTGGCGTGATTTGGTTCATGGGGTCACGAAGAGTCGGAACCGACTAAACGAATAGAGAGAGAGAGAGAGGCTAATATTTGGAAAACACATACGTGAGCGAAGTTGTATCTGTCGAGTCTTTGACGACACTAAAAACTTGTCCACTGCTTCAACATACCGGGATTCTTTTATTAAAGAAGCAGTGGAAATTAGAATGTCCCAGGACAGCTTCAACCTGGACAGCAGATATGGTTGTAGTTGTGTGTAGAAGTGAGCTCTCGACGTGGACAAGATAAAGAGAAATTCACTGAATTGTTTACATTCTTACGAGGGGGCTGGAACCACCAGTGCAGACATGGACGCAATCTCTGGCATCATCATGCAATGTCAACACATGCGGACTTATAACAAGTTATCTATGGACAATAAATGGTCATCACAACGGCAGCCACGACAGTCGAATATGATCAGCGATTTCGTCGAAAGCTGTAGATTTTATCCAGTTTCAACATGACAAGAAAACTGAGAATGTCTTATTCTCAGTATTCACATTTACATTATTACAGACAATGAACACTTGATCATTTCATCGTCATTATCTATTGGACTACCTGCTAAACGGTCATGTCAAGTATGATATTGCGTCTAATCTGGGATTTGGGGAGACAATCCAGACGCGAATCGAGGCTACCTCGCGGATTAATAACAGGGGCTGCTGAGTCGGCCAGCCAGGATGTAACTTTTAGACGGTTTTCCACATCCATCTAGGTAAATAACGGGCTGGATCCCACACCTCCCCTCATGCATACACTACAGAAACATTTAGAAACAGGTTCTGACACGTGAACACGAGACTTACTACAAGGCACAAAGATGCAGTGCATAGGCGGAGCTGTCATTTGCACCGACGTGGTTCATATGAAAAGGTTTCCTACATGATTATGGCCGCACGACAGGAATTAACGTACTCTGAACGCGAAATGACAGTTGGAGCTACACGCACGGAACATTCCATTTCAGAAATCGTTACGGAATTGAATATTCTGAGGTCCACAGTGTCAAGATGATTATGAAAATACCACATCTGCTGCTTTAATCTCTCACAACGCACTGGCCGACGGCCTTCACTTAACGACCGAGAGCAGTGGAGCTTGCATACAGTTGTCAGTGCTAACAGACAAGCAACACTGCATGAAATAACCTCAGAAATCAATGTGCGACGTTAATGGGCCGTGGGAGCAGACTACAGACGCGAGTGCCTTCGCTAACCGCACGACATCGCCTTTGCTAACCTCTCCTGGGCTCGTGACCATACCGGATGGACCCTAGACCGTGGCCTAATCAGATGACCCCTTATTACAGTTGGTAAGAGCTGCAACTGTGGACTAGAGGTAGCGTTTCTGATTAGTACTCAAAATGTTCTTGGTCCTGGGTTCAAACCCCGCAACTGCTTAAATTTCGAAAAACAATCAGCATTGGCAGCCAAAGACTTCCTGCATAAATAAGTCACCCCTCATTCTGCCGACGGCCTTGTCAAAGCGGGCGGAGGAGCGGACAGAATTTCGGGGCACTCTCTTGCCCTTGGGGTGGGAAACTACCCCTAAAGGCGGAAGAATTAGCAATGATCAACGGCACGAGGATGCAAAAAGCAATGGAAACCACTGCAATAAAGACACGTAACGTGTATCCACAGGACTTGTGGCTTGTCATCGAAAAGTGCCATGATGATCTCTCCACTGGCAAAAGATTCTGGATTAGTCCCCCATTCAGATCTCCGGGAGGGGACTGTCAGGAGGAGGCGACCATGAGAAAAAGACTGAATAACCAACAAAAGGATAACGTTCTACGAGTCGGGGCATGGATGTCAGAAGCTTGAATATGGCAGAGAAGGTAGAGAGTCTGAAAAATGAAATTCAAAGGCTCAATCTAAACATACTGGGGCCAGTGAAGTGAAATGGAACGAAGACAGGGCTATCTGGTCAGATGAGTAGAGGGTAACATCAACAGCAGCAGAAAATGGTATATCGGGAGTAGGATTCATTATGAATAGAAAGGTATGGCAGCGAGTGTGTAGTGGAACAGTTAAGTGATAGGGTTGTTCTCATCAGAATCGACAGCAAACCAACACCGACAACGACAGTTTAGGTAGAGTATATACGCTAATGCAAGCTGAAGATGAAGAGACAGAGAAAGTATATGACGATATTTAACAGGTAATGCAGTACGTAAATGGAGACCAAAATCTAATAGTTATGGGGGACTGGAATGCAATTTTAGGGGAACGAGTAGAAGAAAGAGTTACAGGAGATAATATGGGCTTGGTACTAGAAGTGAGAGAAAAAAGAAAGACTAACTGAATTCTGTGATAAATTTCAGCTCTTAACAGTGAATACCCTGTTCAAGACTCACAAGAGGAGGTGGTATATTTGGAAAAGGCCAAGAGATACGGGAAGATCTCAGTTAGATAACATCATGGTCAGACAGAGATTCCGAAATCATATACTGGATTGTAAGGCGTACCCACGAGCAGATACAGACTAAGATCACAATGTAGCAATGATGAAGAGTAGCTGAAGTGTAGGTGATTAGACAGGAAGAATGAGTATGTGAAGATGTGTGAGGCAGAAGTATTAAGGAATGAAGAGATACAATCGACGTTCTCTAAGGCTATAGATAATGCAATAAGGAGTAGCTCAGTGGGCAGTACAGTTGAGGAGGGGCAATCACAGAAGTTGGAAAGAGAAACGTAGGTACAAAGAAGGTAACTGCGAAGAAATCGTGGGTAACAGAAGAAATACTTCAGTCGATCGATGAAAGAAGAGAATGTAGAAATGTTCCCGAAAATTCAGGAATAAAGAAATATGTCACTGAGGTATGAAATAAATGGGAAGTGCAAAGCAGCTAAGGTGATATGGTTAGATGAAAAATATGAAGAAATCGAAAAAGAAATGACTGTCGAAAGGACTGCTTCAGCATATAGGAAAGTGAAAAGAACCTTCGATGAAATTGAAAGCAGAGGTGGTAACATTAAGAGTGCAACGGGAATTCCACTATTAAATGCAGAGCAGAGAGCGGATAGGCGGAAGGAGTATTTTGAAGACTTAAGATCAAATAAGGCAGAAGGCATAGGTAACATTCCATCAGAATTTCTAAAATAATTCTGGAAAGTGGCAACAAAATGACACTCACGTTAGTGTGTAGAATGTATGAGATTTTCGGAAAAACACCATCCGCACAATTCCGAAGATTGCAAGAGCTGACGAGTGCGAGAATTATCGCACAATCAGCTTAACACCTCATGTGTCCAAGTTGCTGAGACGAATAATATACAGAAGAATACAAAAGAAAATCGAGGGTGTGTTAGATGACGATCAGTTTGACTTTAGGAAAGATAAAGGCACCAGAGAGGCAATTCTGACGTCGCGGTTGATAATGGAAGCAAGACTAAAGAAAAATAAAGGCACATTCACAGGATTTGTCGGCATGGGATAAGAGTATGAAAATGTCAAATCGTGCAACATGTTCGAAGTTCTGAGGAAATAGAGGTTGCTTGGTTGGTTTGGGAGGGGCCAAATAGCTATGTCATCGGTCCTAGCGGGTTAGGGAAGGAAGTTGGCTGTGCCCTTTCAAAGGAACCATCCCAGTAAGGAAAATAATGGTAAGCTATACGGAGAGACGCGTAATATACCACATGTACAAGAGCCAAGAGAGAATAACAAGAGCGGAAGACCTAGAACGAAGTGCACGAATTGAAAGGGTGTAGACAGGGATGTAGTCTTTCGCTCCTGCTGTTCAGTCTATACGAAGAAGCAATGAGGGAAATAAAAGAAAGACTCAGAAGTGGAAATAAAATTCAAGGTGAAAGGATATCAATGATATGAGTCGCTGATGACACTGCTATCCTCAGTGAACGTGAAGAAGAGCTACAAGATCTGCTGACTGGAATGAACAGACTAATGAGTACAAATAGGGACTGAGGGTAAATAGAACAAAGACGAAAGTAATAAGAAGTAGAAAAATGAGAACAGCGAGACACTTAACATAAGAACTGAATGTCACGAAGTAGATGAAGTTAAGGTATTCTACCACTTAGGCAGAAAAAAACCAACGTCGGACGGAGCAGGGAGGACATAAAGCATACTATCACTGACAAAAAGGGCATTCCTAATCAAGAGATGTCTACTAGTATCAAACATAGGCCTTAATTTGAGGAAGAAATTTCTGAGACTGTACGACTGGGGCACAACATTGTATGGTAGTGAAACATGGACCGTAGGAAAATCAGAACGGAAGAGAATCGAAGCATTTGAGATGTGGTGCTATAGACGAATGTTGAAAATTAGGTGGACTAGTAAGGTAAGGAATGAGAAGGTTCTGCGCAGAATCAGAGAGGAAAAGAATATGTGAAGAACACTGATAAGAAGAAGGGACAGGATGCTACTACATCTGTTAAGACATCAGGGTATAACTTCCATGGTACACGAGGGAGCTGTAGAGGATAAAAACTGTAAAGGAAGACAGAGATTGGAGTACATCCAGCAAACAATGGAGGACGTAGGTTATAAATGCTACTGTGGGATGAAGACGTTGGCTTAGGAGACGAGTTCGTGGCGAGCTGCATCGAAGCAGTCAGAAGACTGATGACAAAAAATGAAAAGCTGATGTAGCGCTCAAGCGTGGCGCTGACCCCACGAAGTCGTGGACCCAAGCTGTCAACAATAATTGTGTCAGCTGGTGGTGGCTCCATAATAATGAGGGCTGTGTTTACATGGAATAGACAGGGTCCTCTGGTCCAACTGAACTGATCATTGACTGGAAACGGTTATGTTCGCTTCCTTGGAGACCATTTGCAGCAATTCGTGGACTTACATGTTCCCAAATAACGATGAAATTTTTTATGGATGACAATGCACCACGTCACCAGGTGGAAATCGTTCGCGAATGATTTGGCCACCCAGATCGCCCGACGTCAATCCCATCGAACATTTATGGGACATAATCGAGAGGTCAGTTGGCGCATTAAGTTCAGCAACAGCAACAGATTCGCAATTATGAACGGCTATAGAGGCAGCACGGCTCTACATTTCTCCGGGGGATTTCAAACGACTTGCCGAGTCCATGTCACATCGAGTTGCTGCACTAGGCCGGGCAAAAGGAGGTCCGACACGATAGTAAGAGGTATTCCAGGACTTTTTTCGCTTCAGCGTACTATACAAGCAGACAGATTGGGTACGCAGATTCCATCCTGTGGGGAAAGGTCATGTCATAAAGGGCATATGGTCACCATGTATCACTAATATTGCCCAAACAACAATGCTGACCGTGTAGTGACACATAAAACAGCAAGAAGAAAGAAGAAGAACGAGAAGAAGAAGAATATGTTGATTATCAGCTGTTCAACATCAACTGCTGGATAAAGATCTCTTCCAGAGCTCTCCGTGGATTACTTCAAGTCCGTTGACGTTAACGCTCTACAGGGTAAATGTAAACTCCACGAAACTTTAAAAAGCCAGTACCGATATCCTACACAGCTGTGGAAATGTGGAGGGCCGCAATCTTGTTTAAAGATGGTATCAAGTTGAGGCATCAGACACACCTGAAGCATATCAAGATATGTGATACCGTTGTCAGTTCTCTCATCAGTGAAGAGGGGTCCACAGGCAGTAGATCTGTTGACCCTTCTTCTCGACCACGGCACGAAACACGTTAACTTTCTTGGAATCCCAGACGTGATCAACAACTGCGTATGGATTCTCCGTTTCTCATATTTGTGTCCTACATTGGTTGACCTTTCTTGAAAGATGAAAAGTGGCTTCGTCACTTAATATTATTTGCTTGGGAAGCCGTCATTTTCAAGATGGTCCTGCTGTAGACTGCTCAGTTTGTCGTCATAGCATAGGCTTTCAAGAATATTGCAGTTTGTACGGATTCACTCTTAATCACTTAGAAGGATTTTCTACGCTGTTGGCTAAGGGATGTTTTCAATTCTGCACTAACTCGACAGGGAGGCTTTGTGGATCTTGTCAGCATGACGTCCGTTGCACTGTCCACTGTATATACTGAATCACCTAGAAACAACCAAACGTTTTGCATCATTCAGGCAACCACCCTCCTCGAATTTCTTGTAGCACTTCACTATACAGTTGTAAATTGGTCGCGTCTTGTGAAACTTGGTCCGCCCCGATAGCTGGGTGGTCAGTGCAGCGGTCTGTCACGCAAAGGGGCCTGGGTTCGATTCCCGGATGGGTCGGAGATTTCCTCCGCTCAGGGACTGGGTGTTGTGTTGTCCTCATTATCATTTCATCATCATCAGTGGAAGGCAACGGGAAACCACCAATGGAATCACTTCCCTAGACGCTCATGCGGTGGACCTCTCTGACGTGGCTTCCCCCATGACAAGACCTGCCGTAAGGCAGAACACAAAGTTAAGTTTGTGAAACTTGCCATGGATAGCTCTTTGTACACTCACTACCGAGTACCGAGCGGCAGAAAATGCTTTCCCTGCCTAGTTCACCACCTTTTTCATCAACTACGGTTGGTGATTTTCCAGTCTAATTTGCCGGCACTACAAAATACGAGTATATGTACAAAGGTTGGACAAAAATATGGAAACAGCGCGAGAAATGTACGATTGAACATAAATGCAGATGCTCGCCAAGCATGCAGGTTAGGCTGTTGTATTTGGCTACGAACGACACCTCTACAATGTCGTCCATATGTTACAAGTTTCAGACACGGCCAGAACAGTGTTTTGTGCAGTTGTGAGTGCACTACGTCGGAGCTCAGTGAATTTTGACGTGGCCAAATGTCGGTGGTCATATGGTTGGTGCGTCCTTAACCAATGCAGTCAAAGAACTTGGTGTTTCAAGAGGCACCACCCAGAGGATTTATACTGCATACAAGGAAAACCGTAAAACTTCATCCGCTAAGTCACAACGCGGACGAAAGTGTGTACTGAGTGATCGTGACGTACGGTCATTGAAGAGGACTGTGGCGACAAATAAAAGGATAACAGCTAAAGTCACTGCAGCTTGTCAGCACCAAAACAAACCGAAGGGAGCTCCAAACGCAAGGATTCTTTAAATACATTTAAATTTTATACTTAATAGTATTACATTGCGAGGAATAAAATACAACGGAAAAAATGTTGGTACCAGTCGGAATCGAATCAGGGTCCAAAAATTGATACTTTGTGCATTTGACCACTTTTTCGGCCACGGTGCCGTTACGACAATAACTCCTCAACAATCCTTTGTACTCTGTTGGAGAATAATTTACCTTTTCCTACGGCCTACTCAGGAGAAATAATCTAGGAACTTCAAAGGACATCAGCCTGCTTCTATTCATACAGTTTTATTTGATTTATAGTCTCTGCCAAAGGATTCAATGTACTTCTGAAATCAATAACCATCTTTTGAATTCAGTAATCTGGCAAATGATTAGCTTCAAGCTAAATAGTTGTTCAGAAAATGATCTGCCTTTCTAAAAGCTTGATATTCACCTAAACTACTTTCCAGTGTTATTTCCAATCAGTTTAATCTCGGAAAATGTGATATGCAACTGGTTGCAAAGAAATTCCTCTGTAGTTAACAGTTGCAAAGAAATTCAAAAATGGCTCTTAGCACTATGCGACTTAACTTCTGAGGTCATCAGTCGCCTAGAACTTATTAAAACTTACTAACCTAAGGACATCACACACATCCATGCCCGAGGCAGGATTCGAACCTGCGACCGTAGCGGTCGCTCGGCTGCAGACTGTAGCGCCTAGAACCGCACGGCCACTCCGGCCGGCGCGAAGAAATTCCTCTGTAGTTGTTAACATATTGTTATTGTCTTCCTTATGTAGTGGCTGTATCAAGGCCACCTTCCACTCTCCTAGGAGTTTCTCTCTTTTCCAAGTTTTCTCAAACATTTATTTCATCTCATTTTTTATTTTAATTTATGATACAGTTCATTTAACAAGTCCTGCTGGTATAGAGTCTTCTCCACTAGCTTTATGAGGTTTTAATAACTTCTTCAGTTTCTCTGATAGCTGGGGATAAATCGTCTAGATTCATGAGTGTTTGAGTAATCGAACTTGATTGGTTCTGGACAACTAAGATGCTGATCAAATTATTCTGCAAGTGTTTCGAAACATTCAGCGTTATGTAAGCAAAAAGGCGCGCCGTGTCCCATGCCCCTCTGTTGAATTTATATCTCAAGAGCATCTGTCAAACTGTTAAAAAAATCTTACTTTTTCCTGGAAAGATCTACTGGAAAAGGGCCTCTCTAGCAAGTCTCTACAGATCATCTACAGAAAACGCTTTCATATTAAATTTTCTTCTATACTCGCTTTTTTTTACCACCATCTAGCCATAACCTTTTGATTTACAAGGGTAGTAATAATAACTAAACTGAATAGATTAATTTTCAGATACATAAACTGAACTATTTTAAAATTTTAAAATTAACAGTTTAACGTTGCAATGAATAAAATAAAACGAAAGAAGTATGATGGTTCAAATGGCTCTGAGCACTATGGGACTTAACAGCTATGGTCATCAGTCCCCTAGAACTTAGAACCACTTCCACCTAACTAACCTAAGGACATCACACAACACCCAGTCATCACGAGGCAGAGAAAATCCCTGACCCCGCCGGGAATCGAACCCGGGAACCCGGGCGCGGGAAGCGAGAACGCTACCACATGACCACGAGCTGCGGACTAAGTATGATGGTATGCGAACTAACATCCCGTAGATGTTCGGGCTCACATGCGGTTCCTCTTCGTCGAAATGTCTTGGCTCAAACTCGTCTAGGGGTCGAACCGCACGCGTCGCATTACGCGCCCTAAGTTAGACACTTGTGACCCTTTCGTTAAATTGTCTTGGTGATGGCAAGTCTGAGAAATACGAAGTTAACATAACATATAATAACAGTAACAATAATGTCGGGAACTAAACTTTTGGTGTCTCGACCAGAAATGCCCTCTGCCCGTCTCCGACCGCGTTTTCCCACGCACGGAACATCGTCACTCAACTCACTAGGGCAGTCCCCTTTCCTGAATCTCTCCGTCTGATTGGCTACAGCTCATTCTACATTATTTTACATTTTAACATATTTAAATAATCAAAGCTTGACCACTTTCACGTTCTAAATAAAGTAACAATAATATCCATTACATAATAATCGTTAAATTCTTTTACACAAAACGAATACAATTTTCTTCTTAACTTTGAATGTCACGGCTAGTAGCCTTGCACCAATGTGCTTTCTGATGAATAAATAAAGAACAAAAGTAACTATTATGCACTAAACTTTACAACAAATATTCTAGTACCTAATGATTCAATAAGGTGTCATACTGTCATCGTTCAATGTGTTTTGTGTCGAGGAAATAATGATCTGATGTTTAACTGTAAACACTGAAATTTAAATTTACTATATCTTTTAAACAAATAAAATTACAGAGTTGATATTTACAATGTCTGTCATTTTAATGATGCGCTTCTATATGAAATGTCGATCGTTTAAGATCGACCAAAGCGTTCAGATTTTAGCATTCAGGTCTCTGTTACAAAACTTGTTCATTTCACTTTAACAGTAAATCCTAAACTATTATAGATATGATCAATATTCAAATTTTATTGGGATCACCATGAGAATTTATTGAGGATAGCAGATTAAAATTACTGTGGCTTCATTCCCTGGACTATACAGAATTAAATAGTTTTCATACATGTTTCCCGTTATGGCCGATCTTAGGTCCGCCATATTTAACACTGCTACGTCTCCTCGGCCACAAAAGCCTTCTACTGGGTTTCCCTATGATGTAGGTTCTCATCTGTCTCACTCACACATTACAGCGCTTGGGCCTCAATAGACAATAGACGCCTGTGAATTTTCCTATCTCGTGGTGAATCTGCGCCCTTTGTGGGACGCGGTTCTGGACGACAGGGTTCGTTCCGCAATTCCTGTAGGCTGACTCTTTCGGCCATATATTTAAATGAGAGCGCAATGTTCGTTACCTCACAGGTACCAGCGGGAATTGAATCCTGGTCCGTGAATTGCCACTCGGCCACTGTGCCATTACAATAGCTCCGCAAAAATCCGTCATACTCTACACTTGCTCAACACACTGCAAGCAATTCCAAAGAAAAATACTCACCTGGTGCTGTGAGCAATGTAGGGCTCGTAGTGGCAAGAAGGATGACGTCACATCATAGCATGCAAAGTTGGAAGCAGACAGCCGCATCCCTTCTTTGAGATGATCGGCTGATCATCATTTCAGCACTCGACATTAGTTTCTAGTTATCACACAGAGAGTGCAACAAAAGATGTTTTCGTCCATTGTATTTGCGTACCAGCACATATTTGAAGAGAAATAGGATAATTTTAGAGTGATTTCTGGCTCGCATTCGAGGAGAAGTGGTGTAATTTTAGTGCAGTATTTACAGTGTGTTGTAACACATTAACACATGATAACCATTTTTGTTCTACATTTACTCGCATCACGAAGTCAACTATGTTTACGTCTCTCTTTGCTCTGTTCTGATGAACAGGTGTAACATTTTCATCACTTGATTCCATGTCGAAATACAAACTGCCTCTCAACATATGAGTAAAATAGATTTCATTGAACAACAATACAGTCTGCTGTCAGTAAAACTCTAAGACACAACACCACATAGGTATGTAACAAATTGAGAAACCCAAGTTGACTACCATTTAAAGGAATAAACTCACCTGAATAAGAACAAAATTACTCTCATTTAAAATATATACGGACTCGAATAGTTTCTCCCCTTGACACTTTTTTTATATGCTGATTTTTTATGGACTACCTGTAGTCTTTTTCGCGTATGTAGCTGTTGGAATGTAGTACTACATACGTAGACTCCGCTGGCACCAGAATCTCCATTTCGCCAGAAGTAGTCTTCGACTGTTTTCCTCCATTATATAATATGGAAAAAATGTCCTAATATGTAGTATGGAACAGGCGAGGAAGAAAAGTTACTATAAACATGGGTCATAAACCTAGTATCTTTGGCGGTACGTTCTACTAGCACCCCTGTCAATGATCACCACGTCTCTGCGCTAGTTTTCACAACATGTGCTCAATGTGAACAGGGTACTAAACGTCTTTACAGATGGAGTGCAGCATTGTGGCTATTTGGCAACATACAGGGTATATGCTTGTAGGATGCTCCCATCTGCTTGCCTGTAACAGAAGACTGTATCTGCCATCTCCTGTGTTGAATAGTAGGCCTCTATTAGGAGGTGTACTCGTACATCCAGCAACAGACACGGATACAAATTACGCTAATGTGCTGCTGTGTCACAGCAGACAACGCACCATATGAACACTATACGGGTACACCAGATGAAAATAACATGATTCACCGATACACTACATTAGTACACTGTGAAATACTGTACATGTTCTTGTGTTGGGTGTGTGCTTGATACCATTTTCAGACACATTGTACTGGATAACCGTCTAGTATTCGTATGTACACTGTTTCCTCATCTGTTTAGGGCTAAAGTGGTTGGTTGTACATGATACGCATCTTGCACACATCCAGGCGATAAAACTGAAAACGTCAGGTTTACGACCAATGTTAAGACGAACTTTTTGTCTTCCCCTAATGCCTACTACATAACTCTGAAAACATCAGGTTACGACTACCGTTGACAGGAACTTTTTGTCTTCCCTTAATGCATACTGCATCCTCTGTAAATATTGGAACCTGTTCCAATGCATCAAGGGAAGAAAAAAAGTTCCTGTCAATATACAAGGTGACAATTATTAAACTATATGAAGAAAAAAAACGTAAATCAGTTACAAACTATGGCGTCCACGCACTTTATTCGACATGTAAACATCACTATAGACATTTGGATATAGATTATGGTACGTTCGATATGCTTGCCATCATTGGTGACGATGTGGCGCAGACGAATAGCGAAATTCTGCATGACCCACTTAACTGTCGGAACATCGATGCTGTCGATGACTCCTCAATGGCTGTTTTCAGCTCAGCACTGGTTTTGGGGTTATTGCTGTACACCTAGTCTTTAATATAGCCCCACAAAAAGGAGTCGCATGTGTTCAGTTCCGGAGAATATGGAGGCCAATCGAAGCCCGTGCCAGTGGCCTCTGGGTACTGCAGAGCCAGAATGCCTTCTCCAAAGTGCTCCTTCAGGATGTCAAACACTCTCCTGCTTCGACAGGGCCGAGCTCTGTCTTACATGAAACACACATTGTCGAAATCAAGGTAGCTTTGGATAATCGGTATGAAATCATCTTCCAAAACCTTCACATACCGTTCGGTACAGACCGTGCCATCAAGGAATATTGCAACGTTTATTCCGTGATTGAGCATTGCACACCACAGTCACCCGTTGAGGGTGACAAGACTTCTCGATCGCGAAATGCGGATTCTCAATCCCCCAAATGCACCAATTTTGCTTATTGACGAACCCATCCAAATGAAAGTAGGCTTCGTCGCTGAAACAAATCGTGCGCATACTATCTGCCATTGCCACGTAGCCAAATGTGTAGTTTGAACGTCGTAACGCAAACCTTTCAGAAGCTATGACGATATTAACCATATACTTCAATCATTGTCACTCTGTATATACAGGATGGTCCATTCTACACCTACATCTACATCTACATACATGCTCCGGAGGGTACCTCGTACCACAACTAGCATCTTCTCTCCCTGTTCCACTCCAAAACAGAACGAGGGAAAATTGACTGCCTACGTGCCTCTGACGAGCCCTAATCTCTCTTATCTTATCTTTGTGGTCCTTCCGCGAAATGTAAGTTGGCGGCAGTAAAATTGTACTGCAGTCAGCCTCAAATGCTGGTTCTCTAAATTTCCTCAGTAGCGATTCACGAAAAGAACGCCTCCTTTCCTCCAGAGACTCCCACCCGAGTTCCTGAAGCATTTCCGTAACACTCGCGTGATGATCAAACCTACCAGTAACAAATCTAGCAGCCCGCCTCTGAATTGCTTCTATGCCCTCCCTCAATCCGACCTGATAGGGATCCTAAACGCTCGAGCAATACTCAACAATAGGTCGTATTAGTGTTTTATAAGCGGTGTCCTTTACAGATGAACCACATCTTCCCAAAATTCACCAATGAACCGAAGACGACTACTCGCCTTCCCCACAACTGCCATTACATGCTTGTCCCACTTCATATCACTCTGCAATGTTACGCCCAAATATTTAATCGACGTGACTGTGTCAAGCGCTACACTACTAATGGAGTATTCAAACATTAGAGGATTCTTTTTCCTATTCATCTGCATTAATTTATATTTATCTATATTTAGAGTTAGCTGCCATTCTTTACACCAATCACAAATCCTTTCCAAGTCATCTAGTATCCTCCTACAGTCACTCAACGACGACACATTCCCGTACACCACAGCATCATCAGCAAACAGCCGCACATTGCTATCCACCCTATCCAAAAGATCATTTATGTAGATAGAAAACAACAGCGGACCTACCACACTGCCCTGGGGCACTCCAGATGATACCCTCACCTCCGATGAACACTCACATACTTGGGAACTAATGCCATATGCTCGTACCTTAGTTAGGAGTCTGCACTGAGGCACCGCGTCAAACGCTTTCCGGAAGTCAAGGAATATGGCATCCGTGTGATACACTTCATTGATAGTGACCGGGCCAAATATCTCACGAAATAAGAATCAAACGAAAAAACTACAAAGAATGGAACTCGTCTAGCTTGAAGTGGGAAACCAGATGGCGCTATGGTTGGCCCGCTAGATGGCGCTGCCATAGGTCAAACGGATATCAACTGCGTTTTTTTTAAATAGGAACCCCAATTTTTTATTACATATTCGTGTAGTACGTAAAGAAATATATATGTTTTAGTTGGACCACTTTTTTCGCTTTGTGATAGATGGCGCTGTAATAGTCACTACGTATAAGTACGTGGCATCACGTAACATTCCGCCAGTGCGGACGGTATTTGCTTCGTGATACATTACCCGAGTTAAAATGGACCGTTTACCAATAGCGGAAAACGTCGATATCGTGTTGATGTATGGCTATTGTGATCAAAATGCCCTACGGGCGTGTGCTATGTATGCTGCTCGGTATTCTGGACGACATCATCCAAGTGTTCGGACCGTTCGCCGGATAGTTACGTTATTTAAGGAAACAGGAAGTCTTCAGCAACATGTGAAACGGCAGCCACGACCTGCAACAAATGATGATGCCCAAGTAGGTGTTTTAGCTGCTGTCGCGGCTAATCCGCACATCAGTAACAAACAAATTGCGCGAGAACCGGGAATCTCAAAAACTTTGGTGTTGGGAATGCTACATCAACATCGATTGCACCCGTACCATATTTCTATGCACCAGGAATTGCATGGCGACGACTTTGAACGTCATGTACAGTTCTGCCACTGGGCACCAGAGAAATTACGGGACGATGACAGATTTTTTGCACGCGTTCTATTTAGCGACGAAGCGTCATTCACCAACAGCGGTAACGTAAACCGGCATAATATGCACTGCTGGGCAACGGAAAATCCACGATGGCTGTGACAAGCGGAACATCAGCGACCTTGGCGGGTTAATGTATGGTGCGGCATTATGGGAGGAAGGATAATTAGCCCCCATTTTATCGATGGCAGGCTAAATGGAGCAATGTATGCTGATTTCCTACGTAGTGTTTTACCGATGTTACTACAAGATGTTTCACTGCATGACAGAATGGCGATGTACTTCCAACATGGTGGATGTCCGGCACATAGCTCGCATGCGGTTAAAGCGGTATTGAATAGTATCTGACGTCCCAGGATTTCTTTCTGTGGGGAAAGTTGAATGATATTTGCTATCGTGATCCACCGACAACGCCTGACAACATGCGTCAGCGCATTGTCAATGCATGTGCGAACATTACGGAAGGCGAACTACTCGCTGTTGAAAGGAATGTCGTTACACGTACTGCCAAACGCATTGAGGCTGACGGACATCATTTCGAGCATTTACTGCATTAATGTGGTATTTACAGGTAATCATGCTGTAACAGCATGCATTCTCAGAAATGATAAGTTCACAAAGGCACATGTATCACTTTGGAACAACCGAAATAAAATGTTCAAACGTACCTACGTTCTGTACTTTAATTTAAAAAACCTACCTGTTACCAACTGTTCATCCAAAATTGTGAGCCATATGTTTGTGACTATAACAGCGCCATCTATCACAAAGCGAAAAAAGTGTTCCAACTAAAACATTCATATTTCTTTATGTACTACACGAATAAGTAACAAAAATGGGGGTTCCTATTTTAAAAAATCTCAGTTGATATCGGTTTGAACTATGGCAGCGCCATCTAGCGGGCCAACCATAGCGCCATCTGGTTTCCCGCTTCGAGCTAGACAAGTTTCGTTCTTTGTAGTTTTTTCGTTTGACGCTAATTTCGTGAGATACTTGGCCCGGTCACGATCAATGGACTACCCTATATATATATATATATATATATATATATATATATATATATATATATATATATATATAGTGCGTGTGTTTGTCTTTCATGTACTGTGTTATTTGTTACATTATGTTTAGCAATTAACTTATATCTCATTTTTAAAATGTTTCATGGACTTCATAATTACCCTGTACAGAGCAGAAACTTTTCGCTAGTTTCTCAGTGTAACACGGGCCCTTAGAATGGAAAGGCTCATTGCTAGAAGATGCGTCAGGTGAATGTTTTATATGAGGGTTCTTCGCGAGAACCTCGGATGACACAGAGTATTTATTTATTTATTGCCAAATTATAGACCTGTTACCTGATGTTTAAAACAGGTCGTACATCTTACAATTTTCTTTTTCCATCTTTTTACAGTTGTCTTTTCTTTTGTTTTATCTACAACATTTACAAAGAATGATACTTTTCAAAATAACAATAATTTAAGGCTGAAATATAAATAAAATTTTGTTGTATTTTAAGAAGAACATAAAAAGAAGATAGGATAGAGTAGAGATTTGTTAGTACCATCACCGAATGGGACTGACGGTGAATACCTCGGAATGGTTTCTTCGAGCCGTTGACCGCCAGTCACACACACACACAAATGGTTATTAGTAAAGAAATAATGTTGCTTATCCTATTTATTACTAATCCTATGTATCAACTACTTTAGGTGCCCATCCATGTACAGCATTTGGTGTTTTCTTGGCTAGATCGCCAGCACTTTTGTTTATTTACTGTCACATCTCAGCTTCCTCCTCCTGTTCCTCCTCATTGTCGCTATTTTCGCTGTCATTGTGGGTATCGCAGTCCACCCTCTGGAGATTGTTGTTACGCTGCACATAGGCATGTCTGTAATGTCGTGTCCGCATGTACTCTTCATGTGTTGTTTTTGAAATACTGTTTGTCAGTGCGTTTAATTGTGCCCATTGTTCTTCGTCTCTTATTGCTGTGTATATATCTATGTCTGTGTCTGTGTAGGCTGAGTGTAGTGTGTGTCTGTTGTTCGCGTATTGCCCGCAGAAAAAGACAGTGTGTTCTGGGGAACCTCCTTCCGCGCAAGTGCATGTAGGTGTCTGTCTCAGACAGATCACACAGAGTAGCGGAAAGATTTTGGGAGCGCGACTGCGGCGAAAAAGAAACTCACGAGGCATCGGATGGGGACGGCCGCGCCCAGTATGTCCGGCGCCATGCAGCCGAAGTCCGCGGTGGCCTCGCAGACACGGGGCAGCATTGCGGCGGGAATGCCGAAGTAGCCCTCGGCCAGGGAGGACCACTGCACGATGAAGGGGTCGAAGAAGCCGGTGGCGGCGGCGGCGCTGTGGTCGGTGAGGTGGGCGGCGCCGGCCGTCAGCCGCCACAGCAGCCACGAGTCGACGCCGCCGTACAGCGCGCGGCCCGCCGACGCCGCCCGCCGCAGCGCCGGCACGCGCTCCAGCGCCCACAGCAGCCGCGGCGTCACCTGCCGGCACGCACGCACACGCACTCCCTGAACCACCTCCCTGCAGACTTTTCCAACGCACATTTAGAAACTGTCATTACTTTGTACGCGGTTTCAATTACAATGAAGCACGACGAAACCAAATGTCCAGTGAGATTTAATATACATTGAGGTGGCAATAAGTTATGTGACAGCGATATGCACGTATACTGGTGGCGGTAGTATCGCGTACACAAGGTACAAAAGGGCAGTGCTTCGGCGCAGCTGTTATTTGCACTCCGGTGATTCATGTGAAAAGGTTGCCGACGTGATTATGCCGCACGACGGGGATTAACAGACTTTGAACACGGATTGGTAGTTGGAGCTAGACGCATCGGACATTCCATTTCGGAAATTGTCAAGGAATTCAATATTCTGAGATCCACGGTGTCAAGAGTCTGCCAAGAATACCACATTTCAGGCATTACCTCTGTTGCGGCCGCATGTAGTAAGCGTTGCTTCATGCAGTTGTTGTTGTTGTTGTTGTTGTTGTTGTTGCTGTTGTTATGGTCTTCAGTCCTGAGACTGGTTTGATGCAGCTCTCCATGCTACTCTATCCTGTGCAAGCTTCTTCCTCTCCCAGTACCTACTGCAGCCTACATCCTTCTGAATCTGCTTAGTATATTCATCTCTTGGTCTCCCTCTACGATTTTTACCTTCCACGTGGCCCTCCAGTACTAAATTGGTGATCCCTCGATGTCTCAGAACGTGTCCTACCAACCGGTCCCTTCTTCTAGTCAAGTTGTGCCACAAACTCCTCTTCTCCAAATGGTTCAAATGGCTCTGAGTACTATGGGACTCAACATCTTAGGTCATAAGTCCCCTAGAACTTAGAACTACTTAAACCTAACTAACCTAAGGACATCACACACACCCATGCCCGAGGCAGGATTCAAACCTGCGACCGTAGCAGTCCCGCGGTTCCGGACTGCAGCGCCAGAACCGCTAGACCACCGCGGCCGGCTCCTCTTCTCCCCCATTTCTATTCTATACCTCCTCATTAGTTATGTGATCTATCCATCTAATCTTCAGCATTCTTCTGTAGCACCACATTTCGAAAGCTTCTATTCTCTTCTTGTCTAAACTAGTTATCGTCCATGTTTCACTTCCATACATGGCTACGCTCCATACAAATACTTTCAGAAACGACTTCCTGAGACTTAAATCTATAATCGGTGTAAGCAAATTTCTCTTCTTCAGAAACGCTTTCCTTGCCATTGCCAGTCTACATTTTATATCCTCTCTACTTCGACCATCATCAGTTATTTTGCTCCCCAAATAGCAAAACTCCTTTACTACTTTAAGTGTCTCATTTCTTAATCTAATTCTCTCAGCATCACCCGACTTAATTCGACTACATTCCCATATCCTCGTTTTGCTTTTGTTGATGTTCATCTTATATCCTCCTTTAAAGACACTGACCATTCCGTTCAACTGCTCTTCCAAGTCCTTTGCTGTCTCTGACAGAATTAAAATGTCATCGGCAAACCTCAAAGTTTTTATTTCTTCTCCATGGATTTTAATACCTACTTCGAACTTTTCTTTTGTTTCCTTTACTGCCTGCTCAATATACAGATTGAATAGCATCGGGGAGAGGCTACAACCCTGTCTCACTCCCTTCCCAACCACTGCTTCCTTTTCATGTCCCTCGACTCTTATAATTGCCATCTGGAGAATGGCAAAACAGAGGCACACCGGCGACTGGGGCGTTGCGAAGTAAGCAGCCACAGATAGCCTTGCTGACAGCAGCAGTCTACCGACAGGTTGACGCAAGGACGCACACAGACCGGTCGCCGAGCGAAGCCTGGAGAGTGCTCAATAAGGAGAAGTGAGGCCAGCACGCTAAGCTACGCTGTAATATACTGCGGGAGTAATAGCAAAAAGCTACCACCGAGTATAAAAAACGTCCTCCTGCCAGATATAAATAGTGGAGCACAGGCAGCAACAGCCAGAAGCCATTAGGAAGCAGTTCGGATCTGAGGACAGACGAGGTCCGTGCCCGAATGTTCAATCTTCGTAGGTGACGATTCCGGAAGTCTGTTTCAGCTCGCAGGAGTCATCCGTTCGCCGCCAGATATCAACTTCAGCTCTGGAGGTCGGCCCGAGTTCGGTTGGCACCAAGGCTGACTTAACTACAACAAGAACTTCCAGCAGGACCGGCCGCAGCGCGGTCTCGGTCACAGGCGCCGACGGGGACTGACGCCCGGACTTCACGGCAACCCGGACCCACGGCGCGTGGTCTGTCCGTGACAGGACCTCGGGGATATCGCGACTGACGGCGTCCCAGCCGCCGGTGCAGCAGACGTTGGCAGCTGACCTCACGTACTGGGACGCCGAGTTCATCTCAACCACAGGGCATCCTGGCTTCAACGGAGCACTGGTGGCCTGAGGCTCCCGAGTGCGATCAGCGGCGCGCGTTGTGCACACTGTCGAAGAATGTACACAGCAGCAGCCAAGCGGAGGTTGTTATTGTTTTTGTTGGTTGTTTTTGGGGAAGGAGACCAGACAGCGAGGTCATCGGTCTCATCGGATTAGGGAAGGACGGGGAAGGAAGTCGGCCGTGCCCTTTGAAAGGAACCATCTCGGCATTTGCCTGGAGCGATTTAGGGAAATCACGGAAAACCTAAATCAGGATGGCCGGACGCGGGATTGAACCGTCGTCCTCCCGAATGCGAGTCCAGTGTCTAACCACTGCGCCACCTCGCTCGGTCCAAGCGGAGGGATCCGCAGGGTCCGGGCAGCGACGGCGAGGGAGAAATTGTAAAGAAAGTTCAATAAATAATTGTAAAACTCCACGCCGTCTCATTCTTTGGCGCAGCCACTGTGTCTGCTGCTAGCAAGTGGCGCAGAAGCCGTAACACCTCTCACAACAGACAACACGGTGGCTGACGGCCTCCACTTAACGACCGAAAGCAGCGGCATTTGCGAAATGCTGTCAGTGCTAACATACAAGCAACACTGAGAGAAACACACGCAGAAATCAATGTCGGACGTACGATGAACGTATCCGTTAGGACAATGCGGCGAAATTTGGCTTTACTGGGCTACGGCGGCAGACAACCACCGCGAGAGTCTTCGCTAACAGCACGACATCGCCTGCAGCGCCCCACCTGGGCTCGTAACCACATTGGTCGGACTCTGAACTGTTGGAAAACCGTGGTCTCGTCAGTTGAGTCCCGATTTCATCTACATCTACATCTTTATGGTTACTCTGCAATTCACACTTAAGTGCCTGGCAGAGGGTTCATCGAACCATTTTCATACAACTTCTCTACGATTCCACTCTCGAGTGGCGCGTGGGAAAAAGGAACACCTAAATCTTTCCTTTCGAGCTCTGATTTCTCTTATTTTATTATGATGATCATTTCTCCCTACGTAGGTGGGTGTCAACAAAATATTTTCGCATTCGGAAGAGAAAGATACTGACTGAAATTTCGTAAATAGATCTCGCCGCAAAGAAGACCGCCTTTGTTTCAGTGACTGCCACCCCAACTCGCGTATCATATCAGTGACACTCTCACCCCTATTGCGCGAAACACGAAACAAGGTGCCCTTCTTTGCACTTTTTCGATGTCCTACCTGGTAAGGATCCCACACTGCGCAAAAATATTCCAGCAGAGGACGGACAAGTGTAATGTAGGCTGTCTCTTTAGTGGGTTTGTCGCATCTTCTAAGTGTTCTGCCAAGAAAGCGCAGTCCTTCCCTCGTCTTCCCCACAATATTATCCCTGTGGTCTTTCCAATTTAAGCTGCTCGTAATTGTAATTTCCAGGTATTTACTCGAATTGACAGCTCTTAGATTTGTTCGATTTATCGTCACCCAAAACTTATCGGATTTCTTTTAGTAACCATGTGGATGACCTCGCACTTTTCTTTGTTTAGTGCCACTTGCCACCTTTCGCACCATACAGAAGTTCTCTCTAGATATTTTTGTAATTGGAATTGATCGACTGATGATTTTACTAGACGGTAAATTAGAGCATTATCTGCAAACATTCTAAGGAGGCTGCTCAGATTAGCACCTAGATCATTTATGTAAATCAGGAACAGCAGAGGGCCTATGGCACTACGTTGCGGAACGCCAGATATCACTTCTGTTCTACTCGATGATTTACCGTCTATCACTACGAACTGTGACCTTTCTGGAAATCACGAATCCAGTCACACAACTGTGAAGATACTCCTCCATATGCACGCAATTCGATTAATAGTCACTTGTGAGGAACGGTATCAAAAACCTTCTGGAAATCTAGGAATATGGAATCGATCTGAGATCCCTTGTCGACGGCACTCATTACTTCATGGGAACAAAGAGCAAGCTGTGTTGCACAAGAACGATATTTTCTAAATCCGTGTTGGTTATGTATCAATAAGTCATTTTCCTCAAGGTGATTCATAATGTTAGAGTACAGTGTGTTGTTGTTGTGGTCTTCAGTCCTGAGACTGGTTTGATGCAGCTCTCCATGCTACTCTATCCTGTGCAAGCTTCTTCATCTCCCAGTACCTACTGCAACCTACATCCTTCTGAATCTGCTTAGTGTATTGATCTCTTGGTCTCCCTCTACGATTTTTACCCTCCACGCTGCCCTCCAATGCTAAATTTGTGATCCCTTGATGCCGCAAAACATGTCCTACCAACCGATCCCTTCTTCTAGTCAAGTTGTGCCACAAACTTCTCTTCTCCCCAATCCTATTCAATACCTCCTCATTAGTTACGTGATCTACCCACCTTATCTTCAGCATTCTTCTGTAGCACCACATTTCGAAAGCTTCTATTCGATTCTTGTCCAAACTGGTTATCGTCCATGTTTCACTTCCATACATGGCTACACTCCATACAAATACTTTCAGAAACGACTTCCTGACACCTAAATCTATACTCGATGTTAACAAATTTCTCTTCTTGAGAAACGCTTTCCTTGCCATTGCCAGTCTACATTTCATATCCTCTCTACTTCGCCCATCATCGGTTATTTTACTCCCTAAATAGCAAAACTCCTTTACTACTTTAAGTGTCTCATTTCCTAATCTAATTCCCTCAGCATCACCCGACTTAATTTGACTACATTCCATTATCCTCGTTTTGCTTTTGTTGATGTTCATCTTATATCCTCCTTTCAAGACACTGTCCATTCCGTTCAACTGCTCTTCCAAGTCCTTTGCTGTCTCTGACAGAATTACAATGTCATCGGCAAACCTCAAAGTTTTTACTTCTTCTCCATGAATTTTAATACCTACTCCGAATTTTTCTTTTGTTTCCTTTACTGCTTGCTCAATATACAGATTGAATAACATCGGGGAGAGGCTACAACCCTGTCTCACTCCCTTCCCAACCACTGCTTCCCTTTCATGCCCCTCGACTCTTATAACTGCCATCTGGTTTCTGTACAAATTGTAAATAGCCTTTCGCTCCCTGTATTTTACCCCTGCCACCTTCAGAATTTGAAAGAGAGTATTCCAGTCAACATTGTCAAAAGCTTTCTCTAAGTCTACAAATGCTAGAAACGTAGGTTTGCCTTTTCTTAATCTTTCTTCCAAGATAAGTCGTAAGGTCAGTATTGCCTCGCGTGTTCCAACATTTCTACGGAATCCAAACTGATCATCCCCGAGGTCGGCTTCTACCAGTTTTTCCATTCGTCTGTAAAGAATTCGCGTTAGTATTTTGCAGCTGTGACTTATTAAACTGATAGTTCGGTAATTTTCACATCTGTCAACACCTGCTTTCTTTGGGATTGGAATTATTATATTCTTCTTGAAGTCTGAAGGTATTTCGCCTGTCTCATACATCTTGCTCACCAGATGGTAGAGTTTTGTCAGGACTGGCTCTCCCAAGGCTGTCAGTAGTTCTAATGGAATGTTGTCTACTCCCGGGGCCTTGTTTCGACTCAGGTCTTTCAGTGCTCTGTCAAACTCTTCACGCAGTATTGTATCTCCCATTTCATCTTCATCTACATCCTCTTCCATTTCCATAATATTTTCCTCAAGTACATCTCCCTTGTATAAACCCTCTATATACTCCTTCCACCTTTCTGCCTTCCCTTCTTTGCTTAGAACTGGGTTTCCATCTGAGCTCTTGATATTCATACAAGTGGTTCTCTTCTCTCCAAAGGTCTCTTTAATTTTCCTGTAGGCAGTATCTATCTTACCCCTAGTGAGACAAGCCTCTACATCCTTACATTTGTCCTCTAGCCATCCCTGCTTAGCCATTTTGCACTTCCTGTCGATTTCATTTTTGAGACGTTTGTATTCCTTTTTGCCTGCTTCATTTACTGCATTTTTATATTTTCTCCTTTCATCAATTAAATTCAATATTTCTTCTGTTACCCAAGGATTTCTATTAGCCCTCGTCTTTTTACCTACTTGATCGTCTGCTGCCTTCACCACTTGGTGTACAGTATATGCTCCAAAATCCTACTGCAAATTGAGGTCAGTGATATGGGTCTGTAATTTAATGGGTTACTCCTACTTCCTTTCTTGAATATTGGTGTGACCTGTGCTACTTTCCCGTCTTTAGGAACAGACCTTTCGTCAAGTGAGCGGTTGTATATGACTGCTAAGAAAGGCGCTATTGTGTCTGCATACTCTGAAAGGAATCTGATTGGTATGCCATCTGGACCGGAAGACTTGCCTTTCTTAAGTGATCTGAGTTGTTTCGCAACACCTAAGATATATACTTTTATGTCACTCATGATAACAGTTGCTTTAGTTTCAAATTCTGGAATATTACTTCATCTTCTTTCGTGAAGGAAGTACGGAGAAATGTATTTAGTAACTCCGCTTTAGTAGCACATCATCGGTAACATTTCCATCGCTATCGCGCAGTGACGGTATTGACTGTTTTTTGCCACTGGTGTACTTTACATACGATCAGAATCTCTTTGGGTTTTCTACCATATTTTGAGACAATGTTTCATTGTGGAAACTATTAAAAGCATCTCGCATTGACGTCCGCACTAAATTTCGAGCTTCCGTGAAACTTAGCCAGTCTTGCGGGTTTTGCGTTCTTCTGAATTTGGCATGCTATTGTCGTTGCTTTTGCAGCAGTGTTCTCACGTGTTTTGTGTACCACGGTGGATCAGTCCCGTCTCTTATTAACTTATGCGGTATCAATCTATCTATTGCTTTCGATACTGTATCTTTGAATTTGAGCCGTATCTGGTCTACACTTACATAATTAGTTTGGAGGGAATGGAGACTCTCTCTTAGGAAGGCATCAAGCGAATTTTTATCTGCTACTTTAAATAGATACATTTTGCGTTTATTTTTAGTGGTTTTGGTTGATATGGTTTTGAGCCTCGGTACAGTGACCTTGTGTTCACTAATCCCTGTATCCGTCATGACGCTCTCTATTAGATCAGGATTATTTGTGGGCGAGAAGTCATGTGTGTTTTCGCAATCATTTACAATTCGTGTGGGCTCATGAACTAATTGTTCAAAGTAATTCTCAGAGAACGTATTTAGTATAATTTCGGAAGATTTTTTCTGTCTACCACCGGCTTTGAACATGTATTTTCGCCAACAAATCGAGGGTAGATTGAAGTCTCCACCAATTATAACTGTATGAGTGGGGTACTAATTTGTAATGAGATTCAAGTTTTCTTTGAAGCGTTCAGCTATTATATCATCTGAGTCGGGGGGGGGGGGGGGATAGAAGGAGCCAATTATTATTTTGGTACGGCTGTTGAGTAGAACCTCTACCCACAGTAATTCGCAGGAACAATCTATTTCAGCTTCACTACAAGATAAACTACTACCGACAGACACACACACCACCACCTACTTTATTTAATCTATCCTTTCTGAACACGGTTTGCGCCTCTGTAAAAATTTCGGCAGAATTTATCTCCGGCTTTAGCCAGCTTTCTGTTCCTGTAACGATTTAAACTTCAATGGTTTCTATCAGCGCTTGAAGCTCCGGTACTTTTCCAACACAACTACGACAATTTAGAACTACAATACCAACTGTTGCTTGGTCGATTCTCGTCGTTTCTTTGCCCTGCACCCTTTGAGACAGTTACTAAGAGCTGGTGAAAAGCTTAGAGTGCGACGCAGACCTTACGAATCCATGGATCCAAGTTGTCAACAAGCACTGTGTTTACATGGAATGTACCGGGTGCTCTGATCCAACTGAACCGATCATTGACTGGAAATCATTATGTTCCGCTATTTGGAGCCCGTTTTCAGTCATTCATAGACTTCATGTTCCCAAACAACAATGGTATTTTTATGGATGACCATGCGCCATGTCATCGGGCCACAGTTGTTTGTGATTATTTTGAAGAACAGTCTCGAGAGTTCGAGCAAATTGTCTGGCCACCCAGATCGTCCGACACGAAGCCCATCGAACATTTATGGTACATAATTGAGAGGTCAGTTCGTGCACGAAATCCTGCAATTATGGACGGCTATAGTGGCAGCATGACTCAATATTTCTGGAAGGGACTTCCACAGACTTGTTGAGTCCATGCTTCATCGAGCTGCTGCACTGTGCCGGGCTAAAGGAAGTCCGACACGATATTGGGAGGTATCTAATTATTTTTTCTCATCATTGTAAGAACTACATAAATTAAACCTTTGACCATAGATGACACAGATCACATTAACAGGGCAATCATAACCATTTTCAAGAATTCACATAGATAAATGTCTTCACATAACCTAACATATGATACACAACGTGAAAGACAACTCTCTAAGTTTTTGTTTCAAGGTGTTACCATCAAGTTAGTTTGCTAAACCGGAATCAAACAGAGCTGCATCGAGGTGGTCCTGTGCCTCTGGCAGGAAATAAGAAACTGCGCCGCTGTTCCCGACCCACACCAAATAATATCTTTCTCGAATTTTTTTATACAGATTTAAGAAATTTTGTAATTTTTAAAGTATGATTATTACAAATAAAGCATTACTGAAAAATACAGGGTGTTCCAGAAATGTTGCGACAGCCTTCGAGAAGTTGTAGAGGGTGTCTCGAGCAATAAATCGACAACAGGAACCCGTGTCCGGAAACGTCATCCAGAGGAGCTAAAGAACGTCGAAGTTATTAGCGTCGGCGCCTGCCATTAGGCCGCTCCTTCGGCAGCAAACGTGGCTCTGTACGCCAACACACCGTAGGCGGAAAGTCTCGCAATGTTGTTTGTTAGTCAGTGCCACGATCGCCAGCGAAAACGATGCACTAGCTGCTGCGAGAAAAGCCTTGTCTCCAATGAATGCGATGCTCTGTTGCCATGGTGGGTGATGGTTTCTAACAAGGGTTTCCATCTGCAGTTTAGTTTTCTCCAATATACCGAAGATTTTAGAGGGTTCCAGGAGAAAAATAAACTGTGTATGGAAACCTAGATGCACACTACAAATGAGATCCATCACTGAAGTACATAAATCACAAATTGTATAAGCCTTCTAAAAGAATTTAAATTACAACAAAATCAATGCCTTATTCTTTATGGCAGCTACTATATTTTTGTATGAGATGTAATATAAATCCCCCCATGAACCATGGACCTTGCCATTGGTGGGGAGGCTTGCGTGCCTCAGCGATACACATAGCCGTACCGTAGGTACAACCACAACGGAGGGGTATCTGTTGAGAGGTATCTGTTCCTGAAGAGGGGCAGCAGCCTTTTCAGCAGTTGCAGGGGCAACAGTCTGGATGATTGACTGATCTGGCCTTGTAACGCTAAACAAAACGGCCTTGCTGTGCTGGTACTGCGAACGGCTGAAAGGAAAGGGGAAACTACGGCCGTAATTTTTCCAGAGGGCATGCAGCTTTACTGTATGCTTAAATGATGATGGCGTTCTCTTGGGTAAAATATTCCGGAGGTAAAATAGTCCCCCATTCGGATCCCCGGGCGGGGACTACTCCGGAGGACGTCGTTATCAGGAGAAAGAAAACAGACTTTCTACGGATCGGAGCGTGGAATGTCAGATCCCTTAATCGGACAGGTAGGTTAGAAAATTTAAAAAGGGAAATTGATAGGTTAAAGTTAGATATAGTGAGAATTAGTGAAGTTCGCTGGCAGGAGGAACAAGAATTCTGGTCAGGTGAATACAGGCTTATAGATACAAAATCAAATAGGGGTAATGCAGGAGCAGGTTTACTAATGAACCAAAAAATTAAAGTGCGGTTAAGCTGCTACGAACAGCGTAGTGAACTCATTATTGCAGCCAAGATAGACACGAAGCCCACGCCTACCACAGTAGTACAAGTTTATATGCCAACTAGTTCCGCAGACGACGAATAGATTGAAGAAATGTATGATAAAATAAAATACATTATTCATTTAGTTAGGGAGACAAAAATTTAAGTCACTTGCGACTGGAATTCGACAGTGGGAAAAAGAACAGAAGGAACAATTGTAGGTGAATACGGAATGGGGCTAAGGAATGAAAGACGAAGCCTCTTGGTAGAATTTTGCACAGAGCGAGATTTAATCATAGCTAACACTTGGTTTAAAAATCATGAAAGAAGGTTGTATACGTGGAAGAGGCCTGTAGACACTGGATGGTTTCAGATAGATTATATAATGGTAAGACAGATATTTAGGAACCAGGTTTTAAACTGTAAGACATTTCCAGGGGCAGATGTGGACTGACCACAATCTACTGGTTAAGAACTGTAGATTAAAACTGAAGAAATTGTGAAAAAGTGGGAATTTAAGGAAATAGGATTTGGATAAACTGGAAGAACCAGAGGTTGTAGAGAGTTTGAGAGAGAGCATTAGGGAACGATTTACAAGAACGGCAGAAAGAAATACATTAGAAGAAGAATGGGTAGCTTTGAGAGAGGAATTAGTGAAGGCAGCAGAGGATCTAGCAGGTAAAAAGACGAGGGATAATAGATATCCTTGGGTAACAGGAGAGATATTGAACTTAATTGATGAAAGGAGAAAATATAAAAATGCAATAATGACGTAGACAAAAAGGAATACTAAGGTCTCAAAAATGAGATCGACAGGAAGTGCAAATTGGCTAAGAAAGATGGCTAGAGGTCAAATGTAAGGATGTAGAGACGTATATCACTAGCGGTAAGATAGGTACTGCCTACAGCAAAATTAAAGAGACCTTTGGAGAAAAGAGAACCACTTGTATGAATATCAAGAGCTCAGATGGCAAACCGGTTCTAAGCAAAGAAGGGAAAGCAGAAAGGTGGAAGGAATATATAGAGGGTCTATACAAGGAGGGCGATATTATGGAAATGGAAGAGGATGCAGAGGAAGAAGAAATGGAGGATAAGATACTGCGTGAACAAACTGACAGAGCACTGAAAGACCTAAGTCGAAACAAGCCCCGTAGGGGTAGACATCGTTCTATTAGAACTACTGATAGCCTTGGGATAGCCAGCCCTGACAAAACTCTACCATCTGGTGAGCAAGATGTATGAGACAGGCGAAATACCCTCAGACTTGAAGAACATAATAATTCAAAACGCAAAGAAAGCAGGTGTTGACAGATGTGAAAATTACGGCTGCAAAATACTGACACGAATTCTTTACAGACGAATGGAAAAACTAGTAGAAGCCAACCTCGGGGAGGATCAGTTTGTATTCCGTAGAAATGTTGGCACACGTGAGGCAATACTGACCCTACGACTTATCTTAGAAGATAAATTAAGGAAAGGCAAACCTACGTTTCTAGCATTTGTAGACTTAGAGAAAGCTTTTGACGATGTTGACTGGAATACTCTCTTTCAAATTCTGAAGGTGGCAGGGGTCAAATACAGGGACCGAAAGGCTATTTACAATTTGTACAGTAAGCAGATGGCAGTTATAAGAGTCGAGGGGCATGAAAGGGAAGCAGTGGTTGGGAAGGGGGTGAGACAGTGTTGTAGCCTATCCCCGATATTACTTAATCTGTGTATTGAGCAAGCAGTAAAGGAAACAAAAGAAAAATTTGGAGTAGGAATTAAAATGCACGGAGAAGAAATAATAATTTTGCGGTTTGCTGATGACATTGTAATTCTGTCAGAGACAGCCACGGGCCTGGAAGAGCAGTTGAACGGAAAGGACAGTGTCTTGAAAGGAGGATATAAGGTGAACATCAACAAAAGCAAAACGAGGAGAATGTCAAGTTAAATCAGATGATGCTGCAGGAATTAGATTAAGAAATGAGACACTTAAAGTAGTAGATGATTTTTGCTATTTGGGGAGCAAAATAACTGATGATGACCGAAGTAGAGAGGATATAAAATGTAGACTGGCAATGGCAAGGAATGCGTTTCTGAGGAAGAACATAGAGGACAGATTTAAGTGTCAGAAAGCCTTTTCTGAAAGTATATGTTTGGAGTGTAGCCATGTATGGAAGTGAAACATGGACGATACGAGCGGTCCAAGGCGCTGCAGTCATGGACTGTGCGGCTCGTCCCGGCGGAGGTTCGGGTCCTCCCTCGGGCATGGGTGTGTGTGTTTGTCATTAGGATAACTTAGGTTAAGTAGTGTGCAAGCTTAGGGACTGACGTCCTTAGCAGTTGAGACCCATAGGATTTCACACACATTTTTTGAACATGGACGATAACTAGTTTACACAAGAAGAGAGTAGAAACTTTCGAAATGTGGTATTACAGAAGAATGCTGAAGATTAGATGGGTAGACCACGTAAATAATGAGGAGGTACTGAATAGAATCGGGGAGAAGAGCAATTTGTGGCACAACTTGACTAGAGGAAGGGATCGGTTGGTAGGACATGTTCTGAGACACCAAGGGATTACCAATTTAGTATTGGAGGGCAGCGTTGAGGGCAAAAACGGTAGAGGGAGTCCGAGAGATGAATACACTAAGCAGATTCAGAAGGATGTAGGTTGCAGTAGTCACTTGGAGATGGACGAGGCTTGCGCAGGATACAGTAGCATGGAGGGATGGATTAAACCAGTCTGAGAACTGAAGACCACAACAACAACATAATACGAGGGCTGTCCAGAAAGTAAGTTACGATCGGTCGCGAAATGGAAACGACTATGAAAATCCGATAAAGCTTTGCAAAGATGTGTTGTGCAGTGTCTCTAGTATGACTCTAGGTAGAATTATGTCGCTCTTTTCATTCCTGAGCTCTTAGTGAGCGCGTAAAGATGTTATAGAAAATAGTGTCTCCCGCCAAGTACGAGGGCCTGGTGAGAATTTTCCCCTGAATCTATGCAACCAACATTACATAACCGCCGTGTGGTTTCTTCTTCAAGACAATTCTCATCCTCATTCTGCAGGGGCAATGAAGATGTTCCTGCATCGTTTCAGTTGGAAATGTTTGGTTACCCACAATACAGCCCGTAATTGTCTCCCACTGAGTTTCATCTCTGCTCAAACGAACCGTTGGCTATGAAGACAACATTTTGGCACAGACAACGAGCTTTAGGCCAGCGTAGAGAATTGGCGGAAAGCACTGGCGGCTGCCTTCTATGATGAGGGTATTGGAAAGTTGGTACAACGCTACGACGTATGTCTGAGCCAGAACGGCGACTACGTAGAGAAGTAGCTGAAAGGTGTAGCTAACTGTTACAAATGAAACATTTCTGATTTTCACTGTGATTTTCATTTCGCGATCAATCGTAACTTACTTTCTGGACAGCCCTCGTATAAATAGATTTTATTTTCCATTTCCTAGTGTCGAGCGAAGCAGTCTCGTTGATTACGTCGTTGATGTCAAATTTAGGTGCTATGTCGTATTCTACGAACAAAATAGTAGAATTTGCTTCACATATATTCGACATTAAGTAGATTTTTATAATCTTCAGTTTCCTGAAACTGCATTGAAAAGATGCTGCAGTCACTAGAATTGTCATAACTATCCTCAAAGTTATTTCGTTGTTTATATAAGATTTTGTAATCCATATTTTGAAAAAAGAAAAAAACTTCAAAAAATCGATATCGGAAGGTGTAGTGGTATTGTTCATTAAGCTAGGTGTGCACGCCAGAGTTTTTCCCTCTCAGAGAGCTTTTTCGAGTAATTCGTGCAGCGTAAACAGCGTCGAGAGTCAGCTGGTAGTGTACGAGAGTAGGGCAAGGTCTCATAGCCGCCGCTCTGCCATTTTAGGCGTCTCGGGTAGACGACAACATCTATCTCACGAGCGCTGCTCGCCGCAGCTTTCGGACAAGAAAAACTAAAAAGTCTATGTTGGCATTGTTGGGAAAGCTGAGAGTATTTCTTGGTGAGTGCTGAGCAGCCATATTGAGCTCAGGACTTGTGCCATAGGTCACAGTTTTTGAGCTACATCTTGGTAATATATTTTGCCGTACTCAGGCACATACAGGGTGGGGCAAATAACAGTGGCCTGGACGGGCGAATGGATACGATTGGACGTGAATGTATGCATACATCCACACCCCGTGACGCGCACACCACTTGTACGCCCGCCACGTGATCAACACTGGTTCAGAGCGTTGTGCGGGCTGTGTCGGTGTAAGTGGAACAGTGCAAAAGGGACGATGGTACTCACAGTGGAGCAGCGGGTGTTCGTTGTGGAAAGGTAAGTCACAACAAAGTCGTGGAAACGGAGTGGTCAGTTGTTTGCAGAGAAGTTTAATCATGTCAAAGAGTGCCATACAATGCTTAGACCGAAAATGGCGTCAGACAGGATCTGTTTTGAAGAGGTCACAAAACATCACGAAAGGTGCCCACAGACCAGAAAATGTGGCTGTAGTTCACCATAAAATGCCTCAGAGTCCTACCAAATCAACACGACGCCTGTCGCAAGAGACCTGCATATCACGCCGATCAGGCTGACGAATACTCCACCTGGACCTGCAGATGCATCCCTATCGAGTGTTTGTTGTTCATGTACTAAACCCAGAAGATGCTCCTCAGCGCCTCCACTTTTATAAGAGGCTATTCACTGATATAACAATGAATGGCTTGTACATCGATCTGTTCTTTATGTCTGATGAAGCCTGGTTTCACGTGAGTGGTTCTGTCAGCTCACAGAATCACAGTTTGTGGGAAGTGGAGAATCCGCTTAACCTCCACTAAACACCATTGCACGATCAGAAGGTTGGGGTTTGGTGTGTAGCCTCTGCAGACCGCATTATTAGTCCCACCTTCTTTCATCACACGCTGACTTCGATGTGTTACATTGGCAACAGTTTGAAACCATTTGTGGCAACATTAAAGGAGGAGGAAAATACCTACAGTTACTTTCAACTGCCCACACAGCCAGCCGAACCTTGGAGCACATTTACACAATCTTCACGCCTGACACAAATGTTAGCAGAGGTAAGTCTGGTCGCGGCCCTAACTGGTCATCCAGATCACCCGATCTATCAGTGTGCGATTACTTTGTGTGGGGAGCCCTCAAGTCTAAGGCGTATCGCAACAAACCTCATAGACTTCACGATCTGCAGCAGAAAATTTCGGATGAGACTGCAGCCACTCCAGCACTCCATCTTCCATCCACCTTCAGCAACTTGCTGACCAGGGCCCTAAACTGCCAAGAGCTGAATGTTGGTCACTTTCAACATCTGCTATAGTCAGGTTAGTACTGTATCTCCTTTCCTCTGCTGTGGCTCTTTGTACCCTAGAACTCTATTCTCCGGGCCACTTTTATTTGCCCCACGCTATATTAAATAAAAGTACTCACGAAACTGCGTGCTTTGAGCAAAAATCTGTGGCCGTGGCGTTTATCTAAGCGAATATATCGCCCGTTTTACCTCCTACACGAACAGCATGAGCAGCTAGCCTATTTCTAAGCTTCTAGTCTTAAACAATGCAACGCAGCAAAGAACTTATGTAAACAGCTTAGAAATATTGTACAGAGCTAATTAAAGAAAAAAGTAGTTAATGAGGAGAACCAATTCTACGTTAATGAGAGGCTAACGCTTTATCCATTGCGCCATATACAGACTCTGCAACTAACTGCTCTATAAACGTGTACAGGCATTGCTGTGACAGCTGAGACTACTCTTACGATGGACACACGCAACGAAGTGAAAGTCCTCGAAATGCTGGCAAAAAAAGAAAACAAAATGATGAAAGAAGCTGCCCGAAAATCGACTCAGGTCGAAGTCGTGTACTTAATTAGTTTATAAGAGGAGACGCTGGCGTTATGGAATGTACAGTCGCTTAACTAAAGGAACCGATATAAGAAGCAAAGTTTGTTGACTGAAATGGCTAGACTCTTTAACACTTCCACAGATGAAATTTACCAGAACACCCGCAATTTAAGGAATCAGGCGAAATAATTTTATGACATAGATTAACTCAGAGAAACAAGTAAAAATATGTTTCAAAATAATCTTTTTGTAACTCGGATAAATTGTCGTTTAACTTCAGTTAATACACCAGAGTCTATAAATTTTTCGATGTGGTATTTACTGATTATGTTATATTGGGTGTTGAAGAACACACCTTCAGATATGTACGAGTGGTTCTGGGTCTAGTGAAGCAGGGGATACAGCCCGTTGGCTTTGACCAATGACTTCATACATTACTCATAGATAATAACGTCTTCACTTTCAGCCATAGATCAAACAACAGTTCTGTGTTACGGATAAGCGCTATCATTATTAAAATAAATGAATGTGATTTTAAAAGAGATCGCTACATATTGCTCAAAATATTCTTCGTGTGCATTAATTTAAATAATTGGTTGTTTGCAATTTATTCGGTATTTAATTTCATTCTTAGTGATATCGAGGTAATTTGGACTATTAGTTTCTTATTTTAGGACAATTTTTAGTATTCATTTTCGTTTGTAGGCATGGATTTATTTGTTCCGATGAACCTGGATGGTTTTAGAGAGGCTATGGGCGTAGACATGTTGGCCACGATTTGTTTTTTACAAATGTGTGGTCTCGTTGCCGAGTACGTTCTACGTCGTGAGTGCGCCGAACATACGCGCCTCACGAGTGTATCTCATCCTCATCGCCGTACTCACGACTTATTCGTATGGCGCTGCAGCAAAGATCGGTTGTGGCGGTCCATTAGATGAGGGACGTGGTTCGAAAAATCTAAGCTCGCCTTTAGAGATATTACGAAAATCACGTACTGTTGGTGTTTGAGATATCCTGTGTGGCTGTGTGTCCATGAATGTCATGTGAGTAAGCGTACAGTTGTGGATTGGCACTCTTTTTGTAGGGAAGTTTGTGGGGAATACATGAAATACAGGGGGCCGTTGGTGGTGGTGGGGGGGGGGGGGGGGGGGGGTTATGGTCGAAATTGACGAGCCGCATTTTGGCGAAAGAAGTACAACAGGGGAGAACCTCCGGTGGGATTACGGGTTTGGGGGGCTGTGTTTCAGGTCAAGAGTGTGACGATGTAGTGTTTAAAGTAGTACCCAATCGAAGGAAGGAAGTTTTGGTCAGCTTAATTGAAGATCACGTTGCAGAGGTTTCCACTGTAATTTCAGATGGTTTTCCTTCGTATAGGGATTTAGGGAAAAGTGTTTATCAGCATCTCGTAGTTAATCACAATATTGAGTTCAGATCATTATCCACATGGGCACAAATGGCATAGAGGGTTACTGGTCAGCTGTGAAATCTTTTGCAGGGAAGGGGAAACACCGAATTCCACACTTCAAATTTCACTATAGGATGGTGGGTGGGTGGTTTTGTGTGTGTGTGTGTGTGTGTTTGTGTTTTCGTAATGTTTTGTTTGTTGTGTATGTGAGTATGTGATTTTTGTTGATGTATTTCTAGGCAAGCTTTGGTCCTTTTAAGAAGTTCCCGTGTGGTAAGTTCAGTTTTCCATTATTTTCTTTTACAGCATTTGACTATTTTGACGTAATTCATTGTTGTGTTACACCATTACGTATGTTTTCGTACACTCCAGTATGAAATAGAAATTTCGCAGCTGTCGTTCTTCTTTCGTTTCCCAGCACTAGTATCAGTACGATTTTTTCGAATCTGTACTACCAATATTAAAGGCGAAACACCCGACACAACTAAAATTTGTATCCCGTCCTTCAGTTGATCTTTACACTGACACTATCTATTCGAAAAGAACGACGTATGTAACGTTGAAGAGATTTACCTATATACGTAAACTGTAGAGCAGGATACAAATGTTGTGTATAGCTATATAACTCAACGAAAGAATGGGATACTATTGTCACTGCTGTGATCAAAACTATAACTTTCAGTCGATACTACTAGCATAGAAGGCGAAAAAAACTGTATCCCACAGTGAAGTACGGGATACAAATCGTGTATGTGTCATCTTATTGCCTCTTCGCGTAGTTCAACTGAGGTACAAGTTGCAAATGTAACGTACGTTTCCGTTAGCAGTGTACATATATATATATATATATATATAGGTCAACGGAAGTACGGGATACAAATATTATGTACGTAGCTCCTTCTGCCATCGGTAGTGGTACTACCTACGTAAGAACAGGCTATTACTGGTAGCGGAGGCGAAAGAAACAACAAATGTAAAATTTGTATCCCGTGCTTCAGTTGACCTATATGTTTGAACAGAACAACAGGATATTAATTCAAACGAAAACGAAGAAATCGACATACGCTAAACTTGTATCCCGTACTGCAGTTAGCCAATACACCGAATTAATTTCAAATAACCAATTATTTAAATAAATGCACACGAAGAATATTTTGAGCAATATTTAGCGATCTCTTTTAAAATCACATTCGATTATTTTAATGTACAATGATAGCGCATGATGTGATTGGTCAAAGCCGACGGGTTGTATCCCTTGCTTCACTAGACTCGTGGTTCTTTAAGACAATACAAGCAAAAACGTTTAAATAAATATACACCTCGAAATGCTTAGATACATTATCTGCCTATTTTGCTTTTGAACGAGTATGGGTATCAAATTGATATCAAGCGTAATGTTATTTTATCGTAATTGTCGTAATTGTTACTTTACTAACTGTTTAAGAGAGTAAAAGTACCAGATTCTAGAAATATTAGTGTCACAAGCACTCTGTCTTTAACACTAATGGATTTGCGGATAATGGTATCTAACCTGTCAATTTTGTGTCCAGTTATAAGGAGTATATATTCCACCTCCATCGCTATCATTCTCGTAAAATTTCGATGTTGTTGTAGATCTTCCATCACCAGCTCTACAATAAGATTCTTGCATGCTCCAAAATCATCCCACAGCTTAATCCACTCGTATCCAACACGAACAGAGTCATTTACATTTTTCTTTCCCATTAGAAGTATTAAAAGTGCAGCTGCAGCCGGACATTCTCCACCGCATGCTCTTCCTTCACGCACAGAACTACGGTTGAAAAGTCTCGCGTAGAATGATATCTCAGCTCTCACAGACTCTTTCAGCCTGCTGTCTGTAAACGTTTCCGACATCTGCTCTCTTAAGACTCTCAGACACTTAGTGAACGTACTCGCAAGTGACTATCGAACAGCAACTAACAGCGAAAATCCGCCGCTATAGTTGATCACTGACAGTCGCAGTGGGCTGGGCGCGGCAACTTCGTGTAACGTAACGTTATTTTGTAAACGTCTCTATGGCAACGCCTCAGTATTCTCACAGCTCTGTAGACGCTGTTTTCGCCTGCAGTCGTTCTCCCTTTGCAGTTGAAAGCTTACACCAGTTCTGCGACTATCGGAGATCATCTTACGCCGTCTCGGCTGTAGTGCAAATAATTCTGGGAGTGCTATCTGAAAGTACCAAACTGACACAGCAAAAAACTCTCACGTGTATCCTAGCTCTCGGATTTTTCTTCTGGCACTGAAAGCCGCTATTTCGTTAACTAGCTCAGCTGTATCGGTAGTTCTGATATATTTGGCATCAAAATCTGCTATATACTTTTCAAAATAAGATACAAAGCTCTCATTTAACACATCCCCGACAGGAAATTGAGATGAGATGAAATGGTGTGTTAGACATGAGAGCTGTTTCCCATGTCGCTTACAATTCTGTCAACTACTTCAAAGTACCCTAGCTTAAACAGCTGTACTCTAGTCCGCGGCAGCCAGAAATCGGCTGCAATCGGAAGCCTTCGGTCAAACAGCATATATATTTGCTTTAGCTCACTAAACTTTGCGATCCCACAATTCCCGTAGCGAAAAAGTCCATTGTTAAAAATGAGCTAGCTGTGTAGCAGGCAGCTGTATGAACCAAGTGGACCGTTGACACATAATGGTATGAAGCACTGTGAAAAAATAGTATTCGCATCTTAACACATACTCCTATATGTCATTCATAATTTTGCACCACCGGGAAAAATAGTACACTTGGAAAGATGGCATCGATTTTGATCCGATGACGGCATTTGCCAATAGGAGCATAGTAGATGTATTGATAATGGATCGAACGTCGTCTGCCGACAGATAGCATAGTGCCATAGCTACCAGAGCGCCATCTGTGTCTACCCTTCATAGGGAATGCTCACAGCCAGACGGCTGAGGGTGGTTCAGAGTTGCGAAGCAAGCAGACAACCATTCCATGGGGATGCACTCGTGCTTCCTATAGCCAACCAAACGGATTAAAAGGAGTCAAATTGTAGCCTTCTGAGTTGTGGAATGGTCCTTTTTAAGAATTCCCATACAAACTGGAAGTGCTATGTCAGTTGTGCAACGATGCTGGTATCAATGGTCATGTGAACATTCTCACAGCTGTAGACGAGGTTCTGGACGTCCACTCAACACAGACACTCACCAGGATAGTCATATTGCAAGGGCAGCAGTGGCACATCATCCAGCTACCAGAGCACGGATAAGAAGGGTTGTGAGCCCAGATGTGCCAGCGCAAACTGTTGCAAACCAGTTATTAGCAGTGAGACTACGGCCACGCACACCTGTAGCCCGTCTTCCATTCATGCCACAGCTTTGAAATGCACGGCTTGGCTGGTGTCATCAGAGGATCACTTGGAAGATGAAATGGTGCGCTATGCTCTACAGCGATGAAAGCAGATTCGGCCTGCACGCAAGTGTTTGTCGTTTGTGCGTACAATGGAGTTCTGTTGAACACTGTCTCGTAGAGTGCATTCGTCCCAGACACACTGGCCCCAGCCATGGCCTTATGGTCTGGGGTGTAATACGCTACAGCTTTCGTTCACCTTTTGTATTTCTGTAGGGAACTCTAACCAGCGCTAGGTACTTGTAGAATGTCGTTAGACCTGTTCTTTTGCCGTTCTTACAACAGAAAGATGATGTGTTGTTTCAAAAGGACAATGCTGGCCCACACACTGTCCATGAAACTGTCTCCAACCGAGCACGTGTCAGATGTGATGGGATGAGAAGTGACTGGTGCGACTCGTCAACCAACAACTCTTACAGAACTTCGTGAAAGGGTCGAGTAGGCGTGTCATAACGTACCCTAGGACAGTGTTCGCCATATGTACGATCGACTGTCTGCATTGCCGCAAACGCAAGCTACACCATGTAGTAACATGGGTGTTTCAGCACGTGTCAATATCGGTACCTCAAACCGCCTGTGTTATTGATCTGCAAATGTAATCATTTTATGTACTCCATATGCACTGCCGCAACTATAAATCTTGAGTGAACTGAAAACATCTAAAAGCGTGCACTAATTTTTTTCCGGCAGTGTAGATAAAATATCTCTGAAAGACATTACATGTCCCTTAGCATTAAATTTATTGATATCCTTTATTCTTTGATCATTTTATTGTCCCTAGCCTTTTATGGAAGATTTCAGTTTATCTTTTCTCGATATGCTAACCGACTGGTCAAGTTTTGTGTTCTTTTCAGACAACGAATGTAAGGCACCAAGGCAATATTAGGTACAGACATCGTATCCAATTGGCGCTCTTTTTCTGTGACAGAGTATAAGGATAAAGGGCTATACTAATGCGCTTATTGTCTAATAGAACAATAACAACAAATACAAAACTGTGTATTTAAGTTTCACTAAATAGCTATACGGTATTGTTTGTGACAATTGCAACAACCAGAAGGAATGGGCTAATCAGTCCAAAATCGGAGGATGTTTAGAACAGTGGAACCATAACAACTAATTAAGATTGAGGAGAGTTCGCTGGAACACGTAGACTCAGCAATGCCCTCTTTTGTGTGGCCGGGCAGGTCAGCTTCAGCCATGTTCGGTCGGAGCGGAACCGTCCAAATGAAGTGGAAACGTGCAAGTAAGTACCGGTTTGGCTCGTCTGTAGCTTGCGGAATATTTATGATTGTTACATATTTGCGCATTTATCTTTTATAAACTCGTCTGTAACCGTTCATATACATGATACGTCTCATGTTGTCTCTCTGTGAATTACTTTTTTTTACTTTATTTACTTGAAGTGTCATCTTGTAATGACTATAAATATTATCATATTATAACAGCTTACAGTAAATTGTACAGAGTAATGATAACCAAGAAAAATAATATCTGTGAAGTAGCAAATGAAAGTTGAAGATTACTTTCAATTTTTTAAAATTAGTTTCTTTTGTTTCTGATGAGATGTTGAGAGAGCGGGTCGTACTGAGCAGACATAATAGTGCTTTGTAATAAAATGCTTCTGTGGAAAGTGTAATTATCAATGTTGTCAAGAATAAAAGGTTTTTACTTGGTTCTCTGCGAAACTAAAACAAAGATTATTGTAAAACAAGGATTATTTCTGTACAAAAGTTGTAGCACGGATGAACACAAAATCACGTCCGATCGCTAAATCCAGGTTACATTGAAGTAATTAAATGTATTCTTGGAATGGATTTCTTTCGACAGTTCGAAGTACAGGTGGATTTGGATAATGGAGAGTGTCATTTACAGTTGACATATGATTTCGCTGGAACAAAAACAGGTCATAACAAAAAACAAAAGCAACGTAAATTCAAAATTCTTTTATCCTGAAGTATTTTTTTATAACTGAACAATGTGATGACCAATCATAAGGTACACATAAGGACATGCAAGTGGGCGAAATAAAGTAAAGGAATCTCCCTACTTGCTGTATCTCAGACACAAAGAGATAAGTTATGTCTACTACATTACCAATATACAAAAGTGTTCGAGAATTAACCTGGGGTTACCAAAGATTATGTTTATAAAATGGATGTTTACCGATACAAAACAATTTGTCATTCATGAAGTGCGATACCATGGTCGAAAAAGAAAGCAGCAAGAAAAGAAATCGAAAGGATAGTAAAATGAAAGAAGCTGAAGATGACAGATGATTATATCTGGTTTGTGGGGCGCTCACCTGCGCGGTTATCAGCGCCCAAACAAATTCCTAATCTTTACACAGCCCAGTCTCGCCACGTTCACGAATTATGATGAAATGATGAGGGCAACAAACACCCAGTCCCCGGGCAAAGAAAATCTCCAATCCGCCCGGCAATCGAACCCGACACGAGCTGCGGACGTGATCGACAGAAGTTATCAATTCTGTTTTTTACCGTTTGGGCTAAACGTCAGCGCCGGTGTATTCATAGAAGCGCTAGATACAGCATTGGGCCCAGAGCTGCTAAATAGAATAATGGTGTATGTAGATGACTTACTGATCGCGAACGCCATATGGGAAGACACGTAGAATTACTTATCAAAGTGTCGGAGAAATTTCTGAAGTTAGGTGTTGCTATAAATCTACAAAAATCCAAGTTTCGACGAGAGGAAATCAAATTCTTAGGCCAACTCATCTCTCCAGAGAGGATACTACCAGGTACAAGAAAAACTGATGCGATCAAACACTTTCCAGCACCTCAAAACAAAAAACTGTTGAAAGCATTTCTAGGGTTAACGTATTTTTTTTGGAAATTCGTATCAAATCAACTACTGAACATTGATGCATTGCTAAGTATATTACGAAAGAACAACACATGATTATCGACAAAACAATGTTAGGGGGACTTTTATGCTATTAAGAAAGCTTTAGTAAACGCTAATTTATTGTACCACCCAGACATGCATAAAGATTTCTGTTTAAGTACAGGTGCTTCATTACAAGAAATGGAGGCACGTCTGTTTCGTATCAGATAAGTCGAAGGAAAAATATGTGTCATTAGTTTTGCGAGTCGAGCCCTTACAGAATGCAAGAGATCGTATTCAGTGGTCGAGTTCGAAGTATTGGCAGTGGTTTGAGCATTCAGAAAATTCCAGTATTACCTTTGGGCGAAACATACGAAAGTATTTTCTAAAAACCAAGCCCTGTCATTTCTCTTTACACGCTATTACACAAACGAATAGCAGGATGGTGCCTCTTCCTACAAGAATTTAGTTCGGAGAACATATTAGCAGACGCACTTTCTCGACTCCCACAAGATTTGAACACAACAGTTTCCCGATTTCCGCATTTTACTACTGCATGACTCATACCATCTGCACTACTTAAAAATGTCTCAACATGCAACAATCACAAGAAGACGAAGGGCGCTGGCAGAAGGTAATGCAAAGACTTCGAGCAAATGATAAAGACGACTTAGGTAAGAACTACAAAAAATGGTTCAAATGGCTCTGAGCACTATGGGACTTAACTTCTGTGGTCATCAGTCCCCTAGAACTTAGAACTACTTAAACCTAACCAACCTAAGAACATCACACACATCCATGCCCGAAGCAGGATTCGAACCTGCGACCGTAGCGGTCACGCGGTTCCAGACTGAAGCGCCTTTAACCGCACGGCCACACCGGCCGGCTAAGAACTACAAATTATATCAAGATGTACTCTTTCCTCGTCACACGCCAGAATCATCAAAGTGGTGCGTATGTTTGCCAGAGGTATACATAGATAATTTGATTAAGTATACCCACAATACCTGGGACCATAATGGAGTATCAAGTGTACTAACAACAAAATTGTATCTTACTGCTCTTTTCCCAATGTTCGCCGCAAAGTACAACAGATAAGAATAAGATGTGTCCTATGACAGAAAGCAAAACATTCCAACCCATCCTGTTTGACAGATTTACATCCAACAGATTTACATCCAATCATCGTCACAAAATTCCTATAGTCAGCATTATCGGACGCAGTCAGTCCATATCTACAGGGCAAGTAAAATATGTAATTGCACTATATGATGTTTTTTCTAAGTACCTCAGTATGTACACTGTAAAAACAGTAACCTCAGGTCCTTTTATTAGACACAATATGCGTGATTATTTAGCTAGAGTTGGTAAACCGGGAACAATTATGACAGATAATGCGTCAAATTTTACACGTAATAAGTGGAGAAATTTTGTAAACGAACAGCAAATTAAACAAATTTTTGTTTCAAGATTCCACTTTGGTTTCAAGATTCCACTCTCAAGCTAGCTCGGTGGAACGAATTCAGTAAATTTATCAGGACATACATCCCAAATAAACTAATGTCTAGAACATTTGACTTCTTTCCAGCAAATTGTTAATAATTTACCACATACGTCCACGGGTTTTACGCCAATGGAACTAAATTTCCTGAAGACTGAAACTGACGAATGGGTAAAACCAATGACACGTATTACTCACGAGGAGTTATCGTTAGAAGAAAAGATCAGAGAAGCATCGGTAAGTCTCAGTGAAAAAGCCAAAAGTAGGGAGATAGTGTAAGACAAAAATTTAGGACCTTTGTGTACCTTCCAGGTAGGCCAGGAAGTACTCTTGCACACACACCCTAAATCAACCAAGCATGAAATAACTAAATCGTAAATGGCAATTATTGCATACCGGACTGTATGTCATAGCCAACGTTCCAAAGTCGGGATGTTACCTCTTGGGATATCTTAATATTGAGAAGAGATGCAGATTGTACCCGCACAAAGACTTGAAAAATTTTCACTATAGTATTACAAGCCGATGAGACACAGCACTCAAAGTCCAAGCACAGTGGTTAATAAGAAAAAGAAAGAGGATCTAAAAAGTGTACAGATATGAATATTAGCTTGAAGTTTAAAAATAAGAAAAGGCAGGGACAAAAGAAAAGGAAAAGTATATAAATAAGACGTACATACTTCAAGAACCAACTACATTTACTAAGTAGAAGGTGTGACTAACTACAAAAGAACTATTCTACACGAAAAACGAACTACATTGTGTTACGTGCTAACTAAATCTACACTATAATCAAATACCTACAAAAGCTTTACAGACAACGAATGTAACAATAATAAGTACCGTGGAATGATACTATAAACACGACAACACTTGTAATACCACGTAAGGCAAGTGATTTAATTTGCCGAATGACATCGTCAGAAGGTAAGATTAGTCATGAAGAATATGACATGCTGGGCAATATAGCAGCAATCTAACACAAAGACCAACATGTAAACTCACTAACTTAAGTTTTAATGGAATATGTATAACTTTAGTACTAATGGACTCTTTGAAACACAAGAGTAATATTTCACGAGTACAAGAAGTAACACGTCATAAGTTACTCTGCTGAAAAACGTTTGATGTATGAATCTTACACTGGTTAACGATTGATGCAAGTGCATTTCCCGATTATTTGAGAAAAACAGTTGTAAGTTTGGTTGTAGCTACCAGGTGGGACCCCACTGAAAAGAAACATAGTTATGTGTGAGCGTGTGAATATACGTGAAGATGAATGCAAAGCGGAACAGTGAAGTATGTATGAACACTCATTACCATAGACGATGCAGTAGAAGAAATAATAAGCAGAGTGTGAGAGCCAAGTGACGTAAGAAATGATACACGCAGTGAGTCACGAAAGCATCGAGTTGCATATTATTTGGTAACGTTCGTCTCACAAGTCAGATCAGTAAACATTTGATTGTGCAGGGCAATGACAACCTTGTCTCCCCTCACACAGATGCGACCATTTGGATGTTCATAGAGTTCACTGTGGTACAATAATCGACTATGAACGTCAAAGGAACTAAGTGAGATAGATTTTTTTCTTGCACGGTTTGTTACGGGACGCGAGTTCAGGTGCTATATACTGTCAATATATAAAAATATCAACGTAGGAGGATAATTGAACACACGAAAATGAATAAGAGATTTGCTTTAAGACAATCTGCCAAATAAATGACAAAACTCTGTAAATATGTGTAATAATAAGAGTAAGTAAGGCGAAATTGCCTCAAGACAAATATTCACTTTATCAGCATAAACAAATAAGAATAAACATTTGCGCATACACGAAAGAAACAGTAACATTGAGACGGTGCACATCTTATCACTTTATAAATATAAACAAGGAAACTTTGACAATGCAGAAGGAAGACACATTGCCGATTTCCTATTGAGATTTTCCATGTAAATATTGTCCATAACACACGGTAGAGTAATTCAAGATTGAGTTACAATGTATTATTTTTTCCTTTGTCCTTTTACAAAATATTTTTTTCTTAGTAATGTAATCACGTTATGCTATGTTATGTTAACCAGGGACCTAGAAACGACGGAGAGGCTCCGTCCCCGCCACAGCCGCAGTGGTCCACAACCCCACGACGACTACGACGACTACTGCAGTCTACTTCAGCCCTCCGCCGCCCTACACCGAACCCAGGGTTATTGTGCGGTTCGGCCCCCGGTGGACCCTCCGGGAAAGGCGAGTGTAACCCCTATGTTTGCGTGGTAGAGTAATGGTGGTGTACGCGTACATGGAGAACTTGTTTGCGCAACAATCGCCGACATAGTGTAGCTGAGGCGGAATAAGGGGAAAAAGCCCGCATTCGCCGAGGCAGATGGAAAACCGCCTAAAAACCATCCACAGACTGGCCGGCTCACCGGACCTCGACACAAATACGCCGGGCGGATTCGTGCCGGGGACCAGGCGCTCCTTCCCGCCCGGAAAGTCGTGCGTTAGACCACACGGCCAACCGGGCGGGCTTAATGTAATCATACTCTCCACTGAAATGTGCGGTCTGACATATGCAACTCTATTGCAGCTTCTAAGTAGGTACTGTAGGAATCCTTCCCTCTATGCTGTAGAATGCAGTTACAGGCGTAGATGTGATAGAATTCTGATGAAGATCGTGATGTGCAGTGGAGAATTGACCAAATAAGGTATGTTCCTTTGCGTGAAATAGGAAACAACCTCGAATACCCTAATCAAAATTTCAAATTTCCTTCTGTCCTTAAAACAATATAACGTTAAGAAGAGTGGCGCGTGGAAAGTCATCGCCTTCTTTAAAAATACTGGTTCCAAAATGTTTGTGATGCAAAGAGTATAAAGTATGTATTTTAGAATAACATGCATCGAAAATTGTATGTGAAAGTGTGTAAGGATGTACGGAAAATGTGGAACGATCCTTATGCCTCCAGAAAAGAAAAGTGTGACATGACTCGTGAGACGTACTTACGGTATTCGTATTAAAAGTGTGTTGAATGGTTCAAATTACGGAGCATAGACTTCAATTATACGATCCGCAAGGTGTGTACGACGAAAGTGTGCCGTGGACGGTAGTGAGATTACGACCGTTAGGGGCGAACTATCGCTGAAGAAAATTGCTGGTAATCGTGTGGCAAACCTACCTCAGGAAGGGGCGTGAGGAACACCGTGCTGCAATCGAGTTTCGAATTCTAAGAGTTCGTCCATACATGGAGCACCCTCTTCTTCAACCAAACACGAGTACTGCAACATCTGCATCAATCGGACGTCCTGGGTTCGCTCTCATCGATCATCCTCCATACAGTCTCGACTTGGCACCATCCGATTTTCATCTGTTTCCAAATCTTAACGAACACCTTCGAGAATTTCATTCTGATAGTGATAAAGCGGTGGAAGCAGAGGTGAAATTATGGCTCCGTCAAGAATGTGAAACAGTCTACCGTGACAGCATCAACAAAATGGTCTCCCGTTGAGAGAAAAGTATTCGTTGCCAGGGTGTCTATGTTGAGAGATAAATACATGGTTTGGATAAAAAGTAGTGGCAACAAGGTTATGATTCATACAAGACTTTACGAAAAATCTTCATCGTATTACACGCCGTTAATATAATCGACCCACATCTCCATCAACTTCCCCCACAGAGACAGAAGGCTTCGTACACCATCAACACATCCGTCTCTATAGATGTCTTCCACGGACCGTCCCATGGCACGGATGACGTCTTCTTTTGTCTTGTGCCACGTCCATGAAGAAATTCCTTCATTTTGGTGAAAAGGTCTTAATCATACGGACTCATGACGGATGAATACGGTGGATGTTCCAGTACCCCCCATCCCCACACACGCAGAAGGTTCGCTGTGTGGCATTATATATTGTCATGAAGGATAATGGAATGCAGTGCCAGAAGGAAACATTGTTGTGCGCTCCGAGCACGTGCCTTTTCATTCTTGATCCACATATGTTGTTCGTGTTTCCTAAACATACTGTTAAGGTACTTGAACTGGCCTCCCGCACTTTCAGACAGCATACAAAGCAACTCACTCGAACACAGCCATCGCCGCTCACAACACACTTCAACCGACCCTGTGCTATCATCTACGGACAGCGGGCATGCCTCGGGACTTATATCCTTAATGCTTCAGCGTTGTTGTCATGATTTTTTATCCGACGCATGTGTTGTCTCATGAAGAATAGGGATGTAGATTGTTAATAACGTTTGTCATATTTAAAAAGCTTTAATAAGAGTTTTCACATACAAAATCTAAGGCATTATTTTCCGGCATTCTCTCGTACTACGTCCTTAGTAAATTTTACAGTTTATCATAATATATGAAAATAAGTAACCTCGTTTGCTGTCTCGAATTCTGTATTCCATAACGTTTCGTCAGCACCGGTAGCCGGCCTCCTAGGAGCTGTCGCTGACCATTTGCTGGTCGCAGGCTGCAGTCGTGCCCACGGCAAGAAGTTATAATTAAGTGGCGACATTGGGACTTCCGCTTGTCGCTAATGACATGGTTTCTTCGCTTCTCTGTTGCAACGGCCGTATGACGTAACGGGAGAATCTGTGTCCTGTATTGTAACTCTCCTCCACACTGAAGCTGCTGCCGTGCTTCTGTGTGTTTATGAGTTCACCGGACAGCCAGAAGCCAGAAGTGGATATACCGCGTGGTTGTAATTAAAGTGCAGCTACTCATAAACGCCCAGGGCGGGCTGTAATTATCATATGTCTGCGAAGCTTGGTAGATAGTATAATGCGCTGCTGTGGAAACGATTTACGCTGGAAAAAATTACTTTCATTTGGCCACCAGGTGCAATTCCAGCGCTGTGAATGCAAGAAAGACATACAGAAATGTTTCCATATGTAATCGTTTAGGAACGGGACAGATTTCGACATTTTATGCCATTTTCAAGTTACTAAGTTTATATCATGAACATGTATGGCAGGACAGATTTTACACCTGGCATTTCGTGGGAGGCCAATATTTTTCTTAATTTATGGGCAATTTTAAGCTTGAGTCCTGCAATATATGTTAATGGCATAAATTTATTAACTTGAAAGTGGCATAAAAAGCCGAAACCTGGGTCGTAATTAAATAAGCAACAATACAGTCAAGCGGCGGTGTGTTCATTTAAAATTTATTGTATGACTGTGGCTCAGCAATATCAAAAATTTTCAGTCGCTTTGCAACATATGCGAATGCAGGCTTTCTCGACTAATCGTAAAGCTGAAATCATCTAGGGAAATCAAGCGATCGACATCTTCGCTTCGGAGCGATCTTTCGACAAGTTTTGTACTTGTCATCCTCTGGCAAAGTGTCTGCATCATGTCGGAAGCTGCCATTATCCGTTTCCACTCGCATCTTTCGTCAGACCTTCCCATTCGTTCCTAACGCCCTACCCAGGGAACACTCCTACGATTTTTGATAATATGTCTTCTCAGGCTGAGATGAGATGGAAGCCTCAGTGGGTCCCGGGACTCGACACGCGGCCACTCCTCCTCCAACTTCACCCACACGACCTGGGACTCCCACTTCTGAGAGCTCTCTACAGTTGCGCCTGGTGCGATTTCGGGAGATGAAAGATACGACCCTAAAAGGATAAAAAGGTATCAAATTCCCACTGTGAGCACCCATCACGTATTTCCACCTACCTGCACGAGTGATCTAGCCTCTTGTGTCCTCACCCTCGTACAACCACCCCTACTAGATCAGCACACAGTTGGGCATTAACATTGCAACATAAAGAAGGCTGCACGCAACAAACGTCAAACTGGCATGAAGTATACTAAATGCTTGGATATGCAAGTAGGTAGCCTTTCAGCATAACCGCATACGGCAGATAGGAGTAATGCCTTCTGTATACAGAGTGAGTTTGCTAGATTGGGACAAACTGCACGAAGTGATCCTTGAATGGATAAGCACAAAAAAGATCATATGGACAAATGGCCGGAAATGCGTTCCAAGCGAGGTAGCGAAGTACACCCACTTGAAGACGGAGATATAAAAATTTTGACAGTGACCACCGTGTCTTCACCAGACAGGTGAGTCCGCAAGCATGGGGTCAGCCAGACGACCGAGTGGAACATTCTCCACGACTGCCACTATCCATTTCACTTACAAAGCACGCAGGTCTTTTTACCTACGGACTTGGCTTCGCGGCGATGGTTTTGTCACTGGTTCTTCGCACAAGCCACCACTGTGGTGGAATTTCTGTCGCCCATCCTATTCACAGATGGGGCTTCCTTTACGAGGGGCGGTATCCTCAGCCTTCACAAAATCCCCTTGTGAGCTACAGAGAATATCCATGGCGCGGTGGCAACGAACCACTGCGTCGCTTCAGCCTCAATGTGTGAGCGGGGATTGTTGGCGACCGCTTTGTGGGACTATTCATCCCTCCACAACGCCTCACAGCCAAGGCATTTTTGCACTTCCTCCTGGTGACCCCGCTTTCCCTGCTGGAAGACGTGCCTTTGGTGGTACGAGAGGTAATGAGGCTACTGCAATGTGGCGTTCCAACTGACAGCCCTCTTGAGAATGGAACTAAAACACTTCTACAGACAGAATATTCCCAATTACTTGGTGTGTCCTCGTGTGTGCTTTCAATCACTGAAGCCCAGAGTCTTACAGATCTCTCATCTCCATCTTCAAGTAAGTTTACCTCCGGCAAAACGCATTTCTGGCTATATGTTGCAGAGGAACTGATCGGTGGATCACCTTTTTTTAAATTTATATACGAAAGTATTTGATATGATCAAAGAATTAGAGCACTCGATACACAACTTATTATTCACAGATTATAATAATTTTGCTTTTTATTTTATGTGAAAAAGTTGTAAAGTAATATGTCACCCTCTCCTATTCACAAAAAATTGTACTGAATCACTCTTAAGTAGAAAAGCAAGTGTACTAGAAAGTTATCTTACGATTTTTAACAAGTGTTTGGAATTAATAGTTATCGTTACTGAAATTGTGGTTATTTCTGCAATTATTCTGCATAATAGTTCAAAATAATTTGTAAAATAAGTATTAATCATATGTAAACTCGCTGGATGTAAAAAATCTGTACTTTGTAAGATTGCCGTTCTAATATCACAAGCTGCGACATCGTCGCGAAAAACGTGACCCGTATATGTGATCAGTTTCCTTTAATTTACGTCAATGGTCACAGACTGTTTGATAACAGATTACCGGTTTCGGTCTTTAATGACCATCTCAGATATGTTTCATAAAAACAAAGTCCTAATGTACTGCAGTCATAGCGGCATCGTCAAATGTTAAATGCGGAATCTGCACCAGCATCGTCAAATACATATAGCTAACATCACATGCACGAGTAATGTTGTCGGTAGTACTACTCTGCATGTGATGTTATCTATATGTATTTGATGATGCTGGTGCAGATTCCGCATTTAACATTTGACGATGCCACTATGGCTGCACAACATTAGGACTTTGTTTTTATGAAACAGATCTGATGATGTTCATTAAAGACCGAAACCGGTAATCTGTTATCAAACAGTCTGTGACCATTGACGTAAATTAAAAGAAAGCCGTTCTAATAGTTGCTTTACCTTCGTTCTTCTTGAGTTTTTATACATTGAGGTGACAAAACTCATGGGATACGTCTTAATATCCCGTCGGATCTCCTTTTCCCCGGCCTAGCGTAGTAACTGGAAAGTGCCCTGCCGAAATATTGAGCCATGCTGTCTCTACTGCAGTCCATAATTGCGAAAGTGTTGCTGCTGCAGGATTTTGAGGACGAACTGACCTCTCGATTATGTCCCATAAACCTTCAACGGAATTCATGTCGGGGGGATCTAGGTGACCAAATCATTCGCACGAATTGTCCTGAATGTTCTTTAAACCAATCGCGAACAGCTGTGGCCCTGTGACACGGTACATTGTCATCCATAAAAATAAGTACATGAATGGTTGCAAATGGTCTCCAAGTAGCCGAACAACCATTTACAGTCAATAATCTGGGCAGCTGGACCAGAGCACCCAGCCATTTTATGTAAGGACAGCACACGCCATTATAGAGCCACTACCAGATTGCACATTCGACCCTACTACCAGCTCTTACTGCCTGAAACTGGGACTCATGTGGCCAGGATACGTTTTCCCAGTCATCTACGGTTCAACGTTTGGTCAGGGACCCATCAGAGGCGCTGCAGACGATATCGTCAGTCGTCTGCTGCCACAGCCCGTTAACGCTAAATTTCACCGCACTGTCCTAACGGAAACGTTAGTCGTACGTCTCATATTGATTTCTGCGGTTATTTCACGTAGTGTTGATTGCCTGTTAACATTGACAACTCTACGCAAATGCCGCTGCTTTCGATCGTTACGTGAAAGCCCTGGCCACCGTGTTGTCTGTGGTGAGAGGGAAGGCCTGAAATTTGGTATTCTCGGCACACCTAACTGTTTCTGCAATGGCATCTCCCATGCGTCTAGCTGCAACCACCATTCCTCATTCGATGTCTGTTAATTCCCGTCGTGCGGCTGTTATAACGTCGGATACCTTGTCACATGAATCACTCGAGTTCAAGTGACAGTTCCGCCAATGCACTGCCCTTTTATACCTAATCCACGTGATACTTCTGCCATCAGTATATATGCATATCGCTCTCGGTGACGGTGAAGAAATGGGCACTGAAATGCACTCGATAACGGTTTTTCGTAGTAATCGAGGGGGATGGTCGTAATAATATGCATATGACCTTGTTTGCTCCTTATCTTCTCAGCGATCATTTGCTGCAATTTGTCCCCGTGCAGCAAAATCAGCCTGTGTACGAAAAACTAGAAGTAAAGTGTTTATATGGCCCTAAGCACTATGGGACTTAACATCTGAGGTTATCAGTCTCCTTGACTTAGAACTACTTAAACCTAACTAACCTAAGGACATCACATACATACATGCCAGAAGCAGGATTCGAACCTGCGACTGTAGCAGCAGCGCGGGTCCGGACTGAAGCGCCCAGAAACGCTCGACCACAGCGGCCGGCAAAACTAGAAGTACTGCTCACTTGGTCATGCACGATCGTTCAGCCACGTCATGTTCTTTGACAGGAAATGGACTTGTCTACAGCAGGGCCAATATCCGCGACGGCAGTCGCTGGCGTCTGAAGCCCCACGGTCTATCAGTACGACAACCACTGCCGACTGCTTGAGGCGGCAGTAGTTGGCAGTCCTACGCCGAACGATGCATTGGACAAAGGACACATGGATCAGACCATGTTGTCTTTTTAGATGAGTGCCGGTTCAGCGTGCAGCATCACAATGGACGTATCCACGACTGGAGGCTCTGAGGAGAACGAACGTTGCTAGAATGCTTTCATCGTTGAAAGGTTTTCAGAAATTACAACAACTCATCACCTGGTTGTGGTAATTTCTGAAAACCTGTTAATATTACAGTTGCAGTATTCCACATCCACAATGGATAAAAATTTTATTTTTCTTGCATCAATTTCATCCGGGCCTGGCACCTGTCGTGATCAACACTGGTCCACATGAATTTGGACAGGAGCCGTGTTAATGCCGGTGGATATGCCCTGTCTCCAAGGTCTTCGTGACGTGATCTTTGAACAAGATAACACAAGACTGCCACATGTGCTGACTTTATCTACCTCAAACAGAGGGTGTTCGAGCGCTGCTCTGACCAGCACGTTCTCCAGATTTCTCAACCAATAAATAAATCAGGTCACGGGTGGCAGAGAGACTGTCTTATCACCACTCGTCAGCCACTGCCACTGGTTAACCCTAGCATGGAGTTGAAGCACCATGGGATGGCGTACACGTATCTGTCATCCAATCCCATGTCGACTCGACACTCAGCCGATTTAGAGCAGTTCTTGCTGCCAGCGGTGGCATCCTTGTGTACTGAATTTCACTTTCACTCGACTTAGAAAATGTATTCATGTATTCTTCCCGCAATACTGAATACACACAGTTTTGTACCTTTCCTAGCACTGCAGTTATAATGACCAGTGAAAATATACGGTGGCGCACGAGAAACCGGCTCCGAGTACTATACTGTTCATTGTCGCCCGCCTATTGTCATCTATTGGTTCCAAGCTATTGCGACTACGTTCATAGTTACCAACCGTAGGGAGATGTCCCTACGCGTATGGACTTTCTTTTTCTTCCGCAATGCGCGGACGGATTTCCGATCCCTCTGCTAAACGTAGGGACTTTTTATTCAAGAAAGAAAAACTGAATCGTTTATTTCAGAAACCAATCAAGCATAAAGTTTGTCCATTTTGGGAAAACACAAAAACTGTCTATCATCATACTAAATGTTTCGGTAGTGACTTCGGTATTTTTATTTCTGAAAGTAGTATATATTGCAAATCATTGTATCAAAGAAAAAATATTTTGGGTTATTTAACATTGCGGTCAATGGAACGAAAAAAAAATTTTACTTAACTGGTTTCTGCAGTAAATGAGTAGAACAAACGTAGTTTTATTGTATAATTCTCCATATTTTTAGGATTTACAAATAATACTCCTATATTTGGAAAAGGACAGTATATTTAATGATATTTAGACTACACAGATGAAACAATCAACTATTTCAATCATCATGGTAGGAGCTACTCAATCTTCATAAGCAAATTCCACAGCACATTCTGCCTCTGTAGTAGGCCATTGTAAAATGTTGTAATAAAATGTTTCATGCCCCACCAGGTAAGGTGTTAGGGCATTTAGGTCTCGCAGCTCCTGGATATTGATAGGAACCTTAAACAATAACGATGGAATTAGGGCTCAGACTTAGACACGAATGGAGAATGGCCAAAAACTATATTAATTCAAACTGCACTACATTATTTTAGGTAAATGTTTGAATGAAAGAGAATAGTTACACCTAACAGTAATTTTTGTGTAAGCTGCCAAATATATTATATTATTTATAAACTTGCTTTTCCTGAAGGGTAGACCAAATAAGTGGATAAGTCAGTAGCAGGCTCTGTTTTCAGCAGTGTGAAAGTTGACTGAATGATTCCATCATCCTCCTTTTAGTCTTTAGGAACATGTCTACTAGAAGTTTCGTCTGAATTGGTAAGTTTTTTGTACACATGAGGCCAGCAGATTTGAAACTTCTTATATCTTGGAGTATGAGCTCTATACATTGCTCTGGAGTATAGATTCGATCCACTTTTCTCACGATACGCTTTATAGCCCCAAAGTGTCTGTCACATGGTGAATGCGAGTGACCACGAACAGGGAACTTGTGGGTGATACTGTCAGATCGTCCTTTGTCACAGAGGTTCATCAAAACCTAACAACAGTCTCTGTGTAATTCAATAAAAAACTGCACTCCTCATCTGTAGACTTGTTGCCTGCATAATAAAGGTATATTTTGGACTTGTTGCTTTTCAAATCATGGATACTATAACCGTTAACCCATAACTGCCGCATGTAAAAAATTTCCTGAACAGGAATGTTCGGGAGCGGCAAGTTTTGCATATAACCAAAACACGAAGCGGCAGTTTCTTCGTCATCATTTTGAGACGCTTCTTTCATACTAATATAAAACTTTTTGCCCTCCTCTCGTGGACAATGAGCTCTGCAGTTGCCGTACGTTTAGCATTATCATTCAAGGATTTATCCTTCAGTTTTGCGTTCAGGCTTTCACATTGACTGCATACATCAACCTGTGGTCAACCGAACGATTACCCAAGTTTTCATGAAAATAAGAATAATAAAAATGGTACTTGACAGTATCTTTTACGTCAGGGTTGTCATTAATTAACATCTCATGACGCTTTGTGACATTTAAACGCGCATCCAAACTCTTTTTGTGTCGCCCACCATAATGGGTCTTTTAACTCCAAATTTTTCAATATGATCGTGGATACGTACACAAATGTTCAGGAAGAGCATTGCCACTCCTGCTCTGGCCCCTCATGTCTATAGGGGTAGTATTTTGAAGTAATAATTGGCAAATTCTCACTAATCTGTTATGTGATATACCATGGATTTCCATAAACACATTCTTGCAAATATATTTTAGTACACCGCCAATCTTTACATTATATCTGTAAGAGTAATTTCTTTTAAAACTGCATTCAGTATGCCTACCACTTTCTTTGCCTGACCTGTTGTCTGGACCTTGTTTTCCCCATCTACGCTTAACTTCATTAACCCCAATCAAAGTCTGAATATTGATATCTTGACAGTTTGTATTTTCAAGAGACTGAAAATATCTCCACGTTTCATTAATGATGTCCTGGTTAATATTTCGATAAAAATTCGCATTGCACATACAAATGATACTACTGGGCTTATTTTTCGTAGGTAGTTCCTCGCCAGAATAAGAAACATAACCTTCTCCTTTCACCCTTGCATTCCGTATACGATTACGTTTGTACGAGTCATCGTTTACTACGCCTCGTTTCCTTTTGTGTTGATGTTCGTTTTCTGAACTGGCAGACATCTCAGTTTGATATAGGCTTACTGTTATCATAAACCTATAAACACTGGAAAAGAGAATGGGAATTATTCGAAAAGCTCAAGCTAACTGATCAGTGACTACAATGAAAACATTTGAATATTTGACTATTGTTGATTCAGAACGCGAGTACCAACCGACAACAAAGAAACAAAGTGTCCCCACAGTTTACTGCAGAAACCAGACAAACTGAGTTGTTTGGTTTCTGATGTAAACGCGAAATTAAACGTCATGCCAGACAACAACAGTTGGAAGATATTTGACTGCTTTCTGCATTGAAATGTGCAATTACCCTCAAAGACAAATATGGCGCCATTAACTCATTTTTTCTGGCTTTGGCGCTTGACTGGTTTCTGAAATGAACCATTCAATTACAAAATAAGAAATTAAAAAAGAAAAAAAATGCAAAACTGTATCAGTTTTAAACATTACACTCGTCTACCACCACTGCGTAAGGTAAGTTGGTCTATAAGGGCCTGCCTCAGGGACGAGACGAAGTGCAGAAGAAAAGTATTTCAGTCACTCTCTGGAGAGGGTACGTGACAGAGGAGATACTAAAGTGTTTAGCCGGCCGCGGTGGTCTAGCAGTTCTAGGCGCTCAGTCAGGAACCGCGCGACTGCTACGGTCGCAGGTTCGAATCCTGCCTTGGGCATGGATGTGGGTGATGTACTTAGGTTAGTTAGGTTTAAGTAGTTCTAAGTTCTAGGGGCTTATGACCACAGATGTTGAGTCCCATAGTGCTCAGAGCCATTTGAACCATTTTTGAACCAAAGTGTTTGTTGCTTAGCGCTATTCGTGCCGATGAGCTGCTGGCTCCAAATTTCTCACGGAAGTAACACAGATTTGGTAATGCGCGTTAAGAGACAATCATTTTCAAATGCGGTACTTACTTGTAACAAAGAACATAAATTAAAGTTGTTACAATACAACGCAATGATCAGAAGAAAAATGACCACTGTTGAGGAAACCCTGGCGCTAGCAATAATCGTGAGTAGAAGACAATCAATGCGAAGTGCTCCGAGTGACGCCGACATAAGACGACCGAAATCGGGGACCATCAGCCAACTTTTAGAGGGTCTACTGTAACGTCCACAGTTACATTCTTAACTTCCATGCGGCAATGTGTTCCGTGTTCACATGTTGAAAATAAAAAAACTCGTGTAGATCAGTTCCTTTAGCCTTACCATAATCTACAATTTCTTTTTTGAGGTGTGTAACTGTAGTATTTGGTTGGTTGGTTGTTAGGGAGAAGAGACCAAACAGCGAGGTTATCGGTCTCATAGGATTAGGGAAGGATGGGGAAGGAAGTCGGCCGTGCCCTTTCAAAGGAACCATCCCAGAATTTGCCTGGAGCGATTTAGGGAAATCACGGAAAACCTAAATCGGGATGGCCGGACGCGGGATTGAACCGTCGTCTTTCCGAATGCGAGTCCAGTGTGCTAACCACTGCGCTACCTCGCTCGGTGTGTAGTATTTGTATTCTTTTTACTATGGCTTCAGCATCGAAAAAGAAAGTTACAAAACAGTGACAGCCAAAGCCGAAAACAGACATTTAGGGAAGCGTGGCAAGAGGAAGAACGGTTTAAAGGGTGTTTAACTGCAGGTCCCAAGGACAGTTATCGTGCTCGTTGCAGAGCGTATGACATTAGTTTATCTGCAGGAAGAATGTAACGCAATGATCAGAAGAAAAATGACCACTGTTGAGGAAACCCTGGCGCTAGCAATAATCGTGAGTAGAAGACAATCAATGCGAAGTGCTCCGAGTGACGCCGACATAAGACGACCGAAATCGGGGACCATCAGCCAACTTTTAGAGGGTCTACTGTAACGTCCACAGTTACATTCTTAACTTCCATGCGGCAATGTGTTCCGTGTTCACATGTTGAAAATAAAAAAACTCGTGTAGATCAGTTCCTTTAGCCTTACCATAATCTTCTACAATTTCTTTTTTGAGGTGTGTAACTGTAGTATTTGGTTGGTTGGTTGTTAGGGAGAAGAGACCAAACAGCGAGGTTATCGGTCTCATAGGATTAGGGAAGGATGGGGAAGGAAGTCGGCCGTGCCCTTTCAAAGGAACCATCCCAGAATTTGCCTGGAGCGATTTAGGGAAATCACGGAAAACCTAAATCGGGATGGCCGGACGCGGGATTGAACCGTCGTCTTTCCGAATGCGAGTCCAGTGTGCTAACCACTGCGCTACCTCGCTCGGTGTGTAGTATTTGTATTCTTTTTACTATGGCTTCAGCATCGAAAAAGAAAGTTACAAAACAGTGACAGCCAAAGCCGAAAACAGACATTTAGGGAAGCGTGGCAAGAGGAAGAACGGTTTAAAGGGTGTTTAACTGCAGGTCCCAAGGACAGTTATCGTGCTCGTTGCAGAGCGTATGACATTAGTTTATCTGCAGGAAGAAGCGAACTTTTGAAACATGCAAATCGTGATTCTCACAAAACTCGAGTGTCACAATTTAATAAACAATCAGTGCTTTCATCATGGGTACATCAACCTACCACAAGCACCGAAAGTCTTTAGCTTGATGACACCGAAGATGCTGAAATAAGGCAGGTGACAGCACTTCGTGGGCACCCAATATCCTTGTCAACAATAGATCACATAGCTGAGCTCATAAAAGACAGTTCTGTCGACTATAAAATACCCCATAATATGAAAATTCGTAAAACAAAATGCACAAGTATTTTGTTTGAAAACAGTGACCGTTCAGTGCACAAAATTGTTAATAAAGAGGAAATGTTACTATCCAATAGCTCTTTTTTTCGTCAGTCTAGAATTTTTAGACGCCCATAGGGCCTTCCGAGGTAAATATAGGAACTTTTCACATGTCGTGTAGGGACATGGTCGAAAGTGAGTTGGCAACACTTTGTCAGTACGAAGGACGTTGCGACTCGGTTCAGACGTGTGAAGTAAATACCTCAGCGAGATGTATCCTGTTCAAGAAACAATGGTAATAGTGGAGGCGTACGTGTCTATCGGTTCATTTAACGAAAAGCACGGCATTTTTGCGTAGAAGTTTCCATAACAGCAGAGAACAACACAGTATTTTGTGATAAAGTGGCGTACTACAGGGACAGCAGCATATGCAAAAAAGAATCGGGGGGCGGGGGGGGGGGGGGCTGCGTTCGTACACCTGCCGTAATCGCGGATATTCAAGCGCGAATGATCCTCAGTCCAAAGAAGTCGACACGTAAACTGTAGCAACAAGTGAACGTTTCACGTAGGTCTTGTCAACGTTTTGTCCAGCAGGGTTTCCCACACTGCGCTCCGTGGGAAGCGATTAAGTGCTCAGCGAAAAAGTGTTAAAAACTTAGCGTTCTTTTTCCCCGACATGTTGCCAGCACTAATTACTTTTTAAAATATTTTTGCGATATCTGTGTACTTAGTTATACTCTACAGATGAAGTAATCACTGAATAAAAACGTTTTTCTCATTTCTTAAATTTTATTAACTTCCAAAAAAGACAAGATGTTCCATCAAATTATCACGTTTCTCAAAGTGCTCCGTCGGAGGAAAAGTTTGAGAACCCCTGTTTTAGACTATATACGGATGAAACCCTGTAAAATGACGTGTGACCAAGAACTGAAGGAGGATGATAACGCAAAACGTGTGAATTATCGTACGTGGCTATATCAAACAACTGAGAATGCAACGATGGATCCGCTGTTGTATTTCACGGTTGATGAAGCCTGGTTCTATCTGTCAGTACATGTGAATTCCCAGAACATCAGATACTGATCAAAAAACAACCCATACGCAATTAATGAGCGACTTCTTCACGATGAAAAAACTGGAGTGTGTTGTGCCGTGTCAGCAAGTTGGATTGTGGGACCCATATTTTTTTAAGCACCACGAAACATTAGTGTGTATATGTGAATGTTCCAGAAATTTTACGCACAGTTGACCCCCATGAACGTACTTATGCTGTCTTTCAACAGGATGATTGGTTGATTGATTTGGGGGAGGGGACCAAACAGCGACGTCATCGGTCCCATCTGATAAGGGAAGGGTGTAGAAGGTAGTCAACCGTCTCCTTTCAAAGGAGCCATCCCAGCATTTGCGTGAAACGATGTAGCGAAATCACGGAAAACGTAAACCAGGATGGCCAGCCGCGGGTTTGAACCGTCGTTCTCGTGAATACGAGTCCAGAGTGCTAACCACTGCGCCATCTCGCTCGGTGAATTGGATGGGGCGACACGATACATTTCACACGCGTCAATCTCACGAATTCATGAAAGATTCTCAGAAGAAAGGACTGTCAGCAAAGGAGTGTACACTGATCAGGCAGAACATTATGATCACCTACCTAATAGCCAGTATGTCCACTTTCGGCGCGGATAAGAGTGGCGACGCGTAGTGGCATGGAAGCAACGAGGCCTTGTTAAGTCGCTGGATGGAGTCAGCGCCGCATCTGCACACACAACTCACCTAATTCTCGTAAATTCCGTAGACGAGGGCTATGAGCTCTGACGGTACATTCAACCACATCCCATATGTGTTCGATCGGATTAAGATCTGGCGAGCTCGGGGGCCCAGTACAACACTTGAAACTCGCCACTGTTTTCTTCAGACCACTCCGTCACACTCCTAGCCCAGTGACTTGGCGCATTATTTTGCCGAAAAAATAAAGGTTCAAATGGCTCTGAGCACTGTGGAACTTAACATCTGTGGTCATCAGTCCCCTAGAACTTAGAACTACTTAAACCTAACTAACGTAAGGACATCACACACATCCATGCCCGAGGCAGGATTCGAACCTGCGACCGTAGCGGTCACGCGGTTCCGGACTGAAGCCCTAGAACCGCACGGCCACACCGGCTGGCTGCCGAAAAATGCCACCGATGTCAGAAAATACGATCGTCATGAAGAGGTCTTTGGTGGTCTGCAACAAGTGTGCGATACCCTTGCCCATCATGGTACCTTGCACGAACTCCACTAGACCCATGATGGCCACATGAATGTTTCCCAGAGCATAATGGATCGCCGCCAACTTGTCTCCGTCCAGCAGTACAGCTTTCAAGGAGCTGTTCCCCTGGAAGACGACGGATGCGCGCCCTCCCATCGGCATGATGAAGAAGGTATCGGGATTCATCAGACCATGCGACGCTGTGCCACTGCGCCAACTTCCAGTGCCGATGGTCACGATCCCATTTCAGCCGTAGTGTCCGCTGTCGTGGTATTAACACTGACACATGGAAGGGTCGTCGGCTGCGGAGACCATCGTAAGGAGCAGTCACGGCATTCTGGGTGTTCACCAATTTTTAGATTCAGGTAATTTCAGAGTGGGAAATTAATAGCACCTGCTGTGTAGCAGTTATGCTTGTGAACAAATTTTTACAACCACAGCCAGTGCCAATACTACTACTACTACTACTACTACTAATAATAATAATAATAATAATAATAATAAAGTAGCAATAATAACAATATGCATTACTTATTTGACAAAAGAAAGAATTGTTTTTGTGTGATTTTGTTGTTTTGTACATATTTAAATACAGTTTAGGGCAAGAACAAAGTAATGTGTGACCCTTCGCTACTCTTCGTTTCGCGTTTTTGTGTAAGTGGGAGTTTTCGTGCTCCTTGTACAAATGTACAAGATCCCTAATACTTGTTGAACCATAAGGATCTGAAGCAAACTGTCATCGATCGATGGAGCTCTCAACCGTCAGGCGTGGGGATGGGATGACGGAGTCTTGGCAGGAAACTGCTGAGGTCCTTCTCCAGTCCCTGCTGCCTGACGACACAGCGGATGGAGAGAGAAACGAACAACGGCAGCTGCGAGAGAACAACAACAACAATGTATATGGAAATGATACGGCAGTCTACCCATTCTCTGAAGAGGAGGTAGCTGCCCATATAAAATCCCTGAAGAGAGGGAAAGCTCCCGGGCCAGACGGCATTGTGGCGGAGGTGGTGCAATTCCTGGCCCCCCAGATAGTCGCCCCTCTAACTCACCTATACAATGAATGTCTCAGGCAGCAAAAGTTCCCTCGAATTTGGAAGAGGGCAAATATAGTAATCATTAAGAAAGGAGCTGACAAAGACCCAGCAGAAACAAAATCCTACCGACCAATCTGCCTGCTTGATCTGCTTGGGAAGGTTCTGGAGAGACTCCTGGCTGACAGACTGGCTGCGCACCGAGTGCTGTGCGGGATGAGCAGTAGGCAGTTCGGCTTTAGGCCTGGGCGATCGGCATCTGATGCAATCGCCCTGGCGGCCGAGGTCTGTGGCTCTACCCCGTACAAGTACGTCGTCGGCATCATGGTGGACATAAGTGGCGCCTTCGACAACCTGTGGCGGCCTTCGCTCTTCTCCTGTTTACGGGAGAAGGAGTGTCCAGGGCCGCTATATGGGTGTCTGAGGAGCTATTGCGAGGATCGGGAGGTCTGGCTATCATCCCCTGGCACAAGGGTAAGAAAAACAATCACTAAGGGATGTCCCCAGGGCTCCGTACTAGGTCCCCTGTTTTGGGACATCCACATGGAACCCTTACTAGATAAATTACAGCAAAGTGACGAAGTGCTAGAGGTGATAGCCTACGCCGATGACCTCCTCCTACTGGTTGGCGGCCGTAGCCGAGAAGACATAGAGCCAAAGATAGAACGAGCAATAGAAATACTACAACTTTGGTGCCGAAACACTAAGATGAAGGTTTCACCAGCTAAGTCCACATACCTCCTTCTAAAGGGACAACTAGTTCGTAATTCAACTGTCAGGATAGAGGGCTCACCAGGCGACGTGAGACTCGCTATCTCGGCGTCATCATTGATGAAAGGTGGTCATTTGGCAGGCACATTGAAACCATAACTCAAAGAGCTTTACAAGTACTCAACAACCTCATCTCCATTGGACACAAACGCTTCCATCTCCCACCACACCTCATCAAACTTTATCACAATAGCATACTCACCTCCATAGTGGGTTACGGCTCGGGAATCTGGGCACACAGGCTCACGAGGGTGGTGCCCGCCATGACAGTGAGAAGAGTGCAGAGAAACATGATTATGAGATCAGTGGGGGCATACAGGACTACACCGGGGGGAGCCCTGTTAGTCATAATGGGACTCTGCCCCTTAGATATCAACATTCGGGAGCAGGCCGCTTGGTACTGGGCAAAAAAGGGGAATTTGGAGAAAATAGAGGAAATTCTACGAAGCAGGATTGAGAGCAAAGTCGAGATTAGGCTAAGAGGGGATCAGCTATGGCAACATTCATGGGAAGGTGAAGAAACAGGGCGCAGAACTTTTGAGTTCTTACCAGGTGTCAAGGAAAGAATGGGAATGTCATATTTTGAACCAACCTGGGGACTAAGTCACTTTCTCACTGGACATGGACCCTATTCGACATACTTATGTCGATTCGGGAAAAGGGCGACACCCGCGTGTGACTGTGGTGTTCCGGAGGGAACTCCTGACCATGTAGTCTACGAGTGCCCCCTTTTCAATGATGTGGCCTCAGTGTTACGTGACCAACTACCGCACAATGACACGTATAGACTGCTTAGACAACATGACACCTTTCAGACTATTAACAAACTAGCTAACGCGGTATCACAGAAGGTCTTAAAGGACTACCTGAGAGAACTAAATTAGTACCCATTAGAGACCTAATCGAATACCGATGAAGTCTAGTACGCTATTCCCAAACCGCCTGGGCGCGGAAAGGCCGACTTCTTCAGTCTAGAATCCGCCGCGCCACGGGATTAGGGGGAGTGGGGTGCAATTTCACCGATCTAGACAACGCACCGGATTTGACCTTAGGATAAGTTTAGTTGTAGGACCTAGTTTTTAGATACTACTCGTAGGAACCTGCAGCGACTAACATCTTGGCCTGCCCAGTGTCAGGGGCACGCTCATTGGGGTTAGCTCAATGAGCAAGGCCCTATAGTAGGTTTATATTTTCAGCTGACACATTTGTAACGCTGCAGGCTTTAGTGACTAGTCTATAGTTAGTTAGGTTACAAATTAGTACTTAATTAACACAAATTTGCCCATTGCATTTTCCATATAGTTTGCCACTAACTAGTTACTAAATCAGAATAGCTGCAATCTGTATAAAAATGTATCAGTATTTTCGGCCCACTAATCACATAAGGCAGTGGGCTAAGATTGTATAATTAATAAGCTTTTGAAAATAAAGATTTTTTTTTTGAAAAAAAAAACTGTCATCGATCCCATATTTAAGTGAATATCAAAGAAAGTGACACAGCTTTTCGTTATTGTTCATACTCGTGTATACAATGTGGGCCTACAGAATAGATAAATCTGACTCACCGTAAGTTCAATCGATGTCCGAAGCATGAATAAATGCTAGTCTCAGAATCGACGATGATGTGCTATATTCCCATATTCTTCTCAGCGCCTCAAATGGGTGACTGTATGATAAATTCAAAACTTAGTATACTATAACTCATTCAGAAACCCAAAAGATTGGTTTTGCTATAAGTGTAACATATACTGCTGTCCGATCTAACTATACTATATATTAGGCGAACTGGCATTTCTCAGGAATATGCTATCGCCTAGCGGGATTCATGCCTGCTGCAGGGTGCTACCACCTGGTGGCATTGTCGTGAACTTTTAGTTGAGTAATAGGGACTAGCTGTGCACGCCTTGAACCGTGCACATTGTACATCAAATCCGTAGAATTTCATCCGTAACGCAAGCACGTCAAGCCAGTTGCGCATGCGGCAAAGCTCCTTAAAACATGCACAACTGAAGATGGACTCGCGGTCATGATGCTGGCTTTCACGGAGCATAGTGCGGTACATTTAGTGACGTATAGTTCAGATTATCGTATCTATGTTACGTGTAACAGCATTCAAAGAAAAGTAACGAATTAATATGCAAGGTGTCAAAACTTAGGGTGTTCACGTGCTCCTGTGCTCTTGCATAGCAACTGCCGCTGGTTGGGAGTGTTAGGTGCACTGTGTGTTCAGACATACTTGTACTCTGCCGATCATTTAAGTCTGATGTTAGTTCCGCCACAGTTCGCCGTCTGTCCTGCTTTACCAGTCGGCTCAGTGTATGACGTTCGATATCTGTAGTCGTGCGCCTTCCCCATTCTACATACGGACAGCATGCAGTCATTTCTCGCCAGGTGAAGCTGCTATCGCCTGGACAGGTTTATATCGATAATAGGTTGGTGGTCATAATGTTCTGGCTGATGAGTGTATATTAAGATGTTAGGGTGGGAGCAAAAGTGTATTGAAATACAAGATTATTTTCAGCATCTAAGGTATTGTAATTTGAAAGATATGATCAATTCAGTAAATATAGATCTTTGCATTAGCTTATTTGTTATCTATTTATTATCTAATTATTACATGTTTATCTAGCGTAATTGGTGAGGAGTCTGTACTCGGGACTGGTTTTCCGTGTGCCATCCTGTACAGTCAGGCTTACGTATCTGTGGGAAGTGAACAGTAGAGACGGCCCTCGCAGCAGCACATGGCGCGATTTGGCGAGCCACTCACCTGCGTGTTCATGAGCCGCAGCACGCTGGCGGCCAGGTAGCGCCTGCTCCGGCTCACCGTGTACAGCAGGCGGGCGCCGAACCGCATCGCCTGCGCAGAACAATGACAAGCTGACACACAGCACGGTACAGCACAGTTCAGCCTATAGATTTCTTCTGCAAAAACATTCAAAGCTAATCAAATTCATTTGTGCAAAAAGCAGCTTCCTTCTAGTGGAGCATATAAAATCTACATTGTTTTATCAAAATCACAGTTATGGAGCGCAAATGAATGATTCACATTTCTTCGTAGCGAAAATAAAACTTCGAATAACATCAAAAGTTCAGTACCAAAAGTGGCTCATTTGGGGGACTTGGAAGCCGCATTTCGCGATCGAGAAGTCTCTTCACCCTCAACGGGTGACTGTGTGGTGTGCAAAGTCCAGTCACAGAATAATCGGTGCGATATTCCTTGATGGCGCGGTGACTACGGAACGGTACGTGAAGTTTTTGGAAGATAGTTCAAATGGCTGTGAGCACTATGAGACTTAACATCTGAGGTCATCAGTCCACTAGAACTTAGAACTACTTAAACCTAACTAACCTAAGGACATCACACACATCCATGCCCGAGGCGGGATTCGAACTTGCGACCGTAGCAGTCGCGCGGTTCCAGACTGAAGCGCCTAGAACCGCTCGGCCACTCCGGCCGGCTTTTGGAAGATGATTTCATCCACATTATCAAATGCACTGCGGATCGTAGTGCACACGCTGCTTTAATGAAGTAGACAGTAACGTGATAACGCTATGTACTGCTGCTCCTGCTGCTGCTATGGTGCGGACATTTTAACGTGAGTGTAAATGAACGAGAACTTGGACCGTTTGGAGGAGAGAAACGTTCCGATGGGAACAAGGCCTGCCTTCCTCTCGCAGTACTGATAATCTACACCCGTGATTTGTGCTCTTGCGGTAACAGGACTGATACGTCACCTTAGGGATCAGCGGTCTTTTTTGGTGTCGACCGAGTCGTTCTCGAACCCCGTAATCGACCAGGTTTAGTCTCTGAACATACTTCAAAATGAGAAAATAAAGCAACGAGCAACACGCAGACACTGAGTAAAGCGGAGAACACAAAGCGCTCAACAACGGCTACCGCGCAATCCCATGCTGATGTCGGCTGTGTCGTGAACGAAAGAGTACAGGCCCGACATCGGGCGGTATCATACAGAGCCTTCGTTCAAAAACAGCCTCGCCTAAAACTGCTACGAAGAAGTGTCCGCACTATACAATTACTATTACTACTACTACTACCACTACCACCACCGCCACTAAAAATAATAACAATAATTTAATTTAACGGGCATGTCAAGAGAATTCTGGATATCCGACAAACCAAACAGATACTGGAGTACACGGAAAGCATTAAGAACATGAAGCGGATCACCGGAGTCAGAAAAGAAATGAAGGTTGCTGGCATAACAGCCTCACAACAGATGTGCAAGGCAGACAAACATCAACTCAATACTCAAGGGGGAAGTGTGGCAAGAGGTCAAGAAACTGAGCACAGGAGAATCTTCGTCGAAAGAAAACGCACATTGAAGTATGAAAGAAACGTGGAGCCTGAAAACAGACAGGCGTCGTTCGCTTGGCCCTCTAGCGTCCTATGCGTGTATAACAGTAAGTTTTGTCCTATTGGCCATCTAAGGACCACGGTATTGTAGCTGTATTTTTCCTTTTCTTTGCGCCTGGACTTAACAAAGTGACAATTATTGAACTACACTCCTGGAAATTGAAATAAGAACACCGTGAATTCATTGTCCCAGGAAGGGGAAACTTTATTGACACATTCCTGGGGTCAGATACATCACATGATCACACTGACAGAACCACAGGCACATAGACACAGGCAACAGAGCATGCACAATGTCGGCACTAGTACAGTGTATATCCACCTTTCGCAGCAATGCAGGCTGCAATTCTCCCATGGAGACGATCGTAGAGATGCTGGATGTAGTCCTGTGGAACGGCTTGCCATGCCATTTCCACCTGGCGCCTCAGTTGGACCAGCGTTCGTGCTGGACGTGCAGACCGCGTGAGACGACGCTTCATCCAGTCCCAAACATGCTCAATGGGGGACAGATCCGGAGATCTTGCTGGCCAGGGTAGTTGACTTACACCTTCTAGAGCACGTTGGGTGGCACGGGATACATGCGGACGTGCATTGTCCTGTTGGAACAGCAAGTTCCCTTGCCGGTCTAGGAATGGTAGAACGATGGGTTCGATGACGGTTTGGATGTACCGTGCACTATTCAGTGTCCCCTCGACGATCACCAGTGGTGTACGGCCAGTGTAGGAGATTGCTCCCCACACCATGATGCCGGGTGTTGGCCCTGTGTGCCTCGGTCGTATGCAGTCCTGATTGTGGCGCTCACCTGCACGGCGCCAAACACGCATACGACCATCATTGGCACCAAGGCAGAAGCGACTCTCATCGCTGAAGACGACACGTCTCCATTCGTCCCTCCATTCACGCCTATCGCGACACCACTGGAGGCGGGCTGCACGATGTTGGGGCGTGAGCGGAAGACGGCCTAACGGTGTGCGGGACCGTAGCCCAGCTTCATGGAGACGGTTGCGAATGGTCCTCGCCGATACCCCAGGAGCAACAGTGTCCCTAATTTGCTGGGAAGTGGCGGTGCGGTCCCCTACGGCACTGCGTAGGATCCTACGGTCTTGGCGTGCATCCGTGCGTCGCTGCGGTCCGGTCCCAGGTCGACGGGCACGTGCACCTTCCGCCGACCACTGGCGACAACATCGATGTACTGTGGAGACCTCACGCCCCACGTGTTGAGCAATTCGGCGGTACGTCCACCCGGCCTCCCGTATGCCCACTATATGCCCTCGCTCAAAGTCCGTCAACTGCACATACGGTTCACGTCCACGCTGTCGCGGCATGCTACCAGTGTTAAAGACTGCGATGGAGCTCCGTATGCCACGGCAAACTGGCTGACACTGACGGCGGCGGTGCACAAATGCTGCGCAGCTAGCGCCATTCGACGGGCAACACCGCGGTTCCTGGTGTGTCCGCTGTGCCGTGCGTGTGATCATTGCTTGTACAGCCCTCTCGCAGTGTCCGGAGCAAGTATGGTGGGTCTGACACACCGGTGTCAATGTGTTCTTTTTTCGATTTCCAGGAGTGTATATGGAATAAAATCGTCGTAAGTTCTGAATAGTTTGCGTTAGGTCGCTCAAGCTGCACTGTTGGCCGTGGGACATGATGAGAATTAGTATGCGCAGTATGGTTTGGTTTAGCGACGAGGCCCACTTTCGTTTGGATGGGTTCGTCAATAACCAAAAGTGGCTCACTTGGGGGCCTGAGAATCCGTATTTCGCGATCGAGAAGTCTCTTCACCCTCAACGGGCCACTGTGTGGCGTGCAATGTCCAGTCACAGAATAATCGGTGCGATATTCCTTGATGGCACGGTGACGACGGAACTATACGTCAAGTTTTTGGAAGATGATTCCATCCACCTTATCCAAAGTGACCCTGATTTCGACAATATGTGGTTCATACAAGACGGAGCTCGACCCCATCGAAGCAGGAGAGTGTTTGATGTTCTAGAGAAACACTTTGGGGACCACATTCTGACTCTGGATACCCAGAAGCCACTGGCATAGGCCTCGATTTGCCGCCATGTTCTCCGAATGTGAATACATGCGACTCCCTTTTCAGCGGCTACATTAAAGACTAGGTGCACAGCAATAGCCCCAAAAGCATTGCGGAGCTGAAAGCAGCCATTCAGGACGTCATAGACAACATCGAAGTTCCGACACTTCCGCGGGTTATGCAGAATTTCGCTATTCGTCTGCGCCACATCACCGCCAATGATGGCAGGCATATTGAACATGTCATAACCTAAATCCGAATGCCTGTAGTGACGTTTACATGTCGAATAAAGTGTGTGCACGCAGTAGTTTGTAACTAATTTACGTATTTTTATATAGTTCAATAATTGTCACCATGTAACTTTAGCTCAATAAACCCCTGCAGTAGATTCATATGCACTTCCTTCTTCCCTTTTGTCCTGGTATTGCAAGTTTTAAATTTTGGCTTCTCTTTAAAATTAAGATGCTCTAGGAGTTTCTTCTTGAACGGAATACATTTCTGGATATCCTCCCGTGTTATTCAAACTTCTTGCACGTCCATTTTTATATGGCGACGTGTCTCCTTGGTTTTATAGTGAAAAAGTAGCAGAAGACCTGATTGCTCAATCCTTTAGGGCTGATATCAACAATGTGGCCGTAGGATAGAGTTCCTCATTTTTTCTCCACACGTAAACAGTTCATAGTAGTGTCGACTTCTAAATTCACTATATGTTTTGACAGACCTACGATTTTCCCTGTGATCTGTGTTTCTATTACTTTTAGGGTTCCGTTACTCAACCGGTAAAAACGGAACTGTCATAGAATCACTTTGGTGTCTGTCCGTCTCAGCAACGGGTTGACGTATCAAGCAGACATTTATGTCACATACTAAAGCCTATGGTCCTCTGGTGTTGTAAAAAAGGTGAGCTAAGTCAATGCAGTCAAAGATACAGTCATTTATATCACAGACTTTAATACTGGCAAAGTCGCTCATTAAAACCTAGAATCATGAAATTTGGAAGAAGCAGGGTTACAGAATACAAGTAAAGGAAAAGAAGCTGAAAATTGTTGAATTGTAATTAAATCTCATGAGAAATATGTTTTATCTTTTTTTATCCGATTTGAAACTTGAAATTAAAACATCCTCGAAAGTGCTGGAAATCCTGGGACCGATACGTTGCCAGTTTCAACGTCGATAACAGGAAAATATCTTCGAGATTCTCGATTCCCGAAATGGATGAACTGTCTGTATACATAATTAAGTTTGCACGAAACCTTCAGAGCGCAAATGCTACTCGTACCTGGTCATTTATTTTTTTTATTTGCCTATATGATCTTTTTTATTCGTAGCAGGACATGTGCACACACAATCGACCTCCGGTGTGCAGTAATGGTGTGGATATCGATTTCTTCTTGTAGACATTCTTCGTTAATTGCTATGCCGTTTCCATTTTCCTTATTTCCCATACAAGTGATTTTTTCTTGGAGTCTGTCCACTCTCCTACGTACCTTACTGCTGTCCCGTATGTCTCCAGACACGTCACTGCTGGACATCGGGGCTCAGTTCGCAGCGGGACTCATCACTGAAGACAATTCTGCTCCCATACGGCCAGACAACTAGAAGTGATGGTCTGTGACGCCATTTCTCTTCAAAGCAGGTCACTTTTGGTTGTTATCCGCGGCACCCTTCTTATTGTACGATGTTCTCCTCCCCGTTTTGTTGCTTGTCAGCTCCGTTTTGTTGTCCTTCATGGCAAACCATGCTGGGCTTACATTCCAGTAAGATAATGTCCTTCTTCCGCTCCCCCCTCCCCCCCCCCGCCACGTCCACCCCACCCCCCGCCCCCTCCAACGCGGCGGGAGTGTCTAGTGCCTGTCTTCGAGTTTGGCAAACCCTACCTTTGCCAGCAAGGTTGACGGATTTCTCCCCAAAGGAGTACGTTTGGAGCATTATGGGGAGGGCCTTCCAAACAGCAAGGGATTTTGACGAGGTAAAGCACCAGTTGGACAAAATTTGGTACAATATCTCTCAGAAGGATATTCAACAACTGTATCAATCAGTGCCAAGCCCAGTAGCTGATTGCATAAGACCCAAAGGTGGGCCAACGAGTTATTGTTTGGCTCCAGTTGTGAAGCTCTTTCTCTTGAATAAATCGTACAATTTTTCTGAAATTGTAATCATTTGCTTGTCTATACATTCAGTTCCATTCGAATAATTCCTTCGTAGTGCGTCTTTTTTTTTCCCTTAGAATGTAGTTTTTGAAAGGGCAGCACGCCATTAGTTGAGATGTAATTACGTAACACAATATTATGCATTTATGCATTTTATAAGGCATGTAAACTTAATTGTGAATGTTTTTAAATATTTTTCCTCTCAATGTCATTTATACATTGTGCTTGTTCTTTCGTGGCAATTATGTTCCATTTAACAGATGTTCTGATGATGGGTTACGTCCAAAACGCCTCGGCAAATATAATTTTCAGCAAGTTGAGCTGTTAATTTTAACGATCTAATATAAGTTATATAAGACGTGCTGAGAGATTCCATCATTGTCAAATCAATTCATATTGGTCTTGCGTGATATCCTTATATTTACAGATTCTGCTGACAGTGAGAGTTGTTATTAGAGTGCCTTTTTTTTTTTTTTTTTTTTTTTTTTTGGACAGCTTTTAACTGGATGACAATCTGAATGAAAGAATGTTGAACTTACCTGATGATATAGCAGCCCTGGAATATCCGAATGTGAGATGGTGGAAACTTTGAAGGACCTAGCTCAAAATGCGACCACAGTCGTTCTGAAAATGTATTCTGTGAAAGCTAAGTGATAGTGCTATTCGGAGAAGCAGTGCAGAGGGGTCCCACTGCATGTTAGAGATTCGAACTTGGTTAGAAAGCTTTAAGTGTCTGAGCACCAAGTTTAGCGATCGCAGTAATTTGACCTTGAATCTCAAGGCATGCATTGCAATAAGACTTCCTTTGTCATTACACAGAAAGAGAGGCTTTGAGTGCCATAAAAGTGGACGATGCAAACTTTTAGTGTCTGAACGAAAAATGTTGTGCATAATATTTGGTACAGGTGGCGATCGCTAGAGAAGAAGAAAGCACCAGAAACTGTACGTAATGATAACACAACCAAACGTTGTTCAGGAAATGAAGGCAATGGGAACTGAATGGACAGAACATGTCACTCCATTTGAGTCATTTATTTTTTGGCCTTGAATTTTACTCTAATGTTTTTAGGCTGTCACTGACAGAGTTACTCTTGTATCTGGTGATTTGTAGATCTCGAGTGAAGACAATAAACTGTACCGTGCGGATACGTTTTCGTAACTCCCGCTCGTTGTTAGCCTCTCTGGCCGCAATAACGTCTCGAGCGTTTGTCGCCTGCAGAGGTTTGGTCTGTGGGGCGTGCATTTAAGTGCTGTCGCGACCAGGAGGCGCTCTCGAAGTGACGGGCGATTCAATAATGTACGAGGGTTGGAACCTCAATAGTGGCAACTACTTATTTACAGCTCGTACAAAATAGATAAGTGTTTCAAAGTTTTACTGACCTTCAAAGTAGTCACCAGCATTATGTACAACCCGTTGCCAGCGATATGGAAGTTGTAGAATACTCTTAGCAGTGCCAGTTGTGTTGACGCCGGCCGAAGTGGCCGTGCAGTTAAAGGCGCTGCAGTCTGGAACCGCAAGACCGCTACGGTCGCAGGTTCGAATCCTGCCTCGGGCATGGATGTGTGTGATGTCCTTAGGTTAGTTAGGTTTAACTAGTTCTAAGTTCTAGGGGACTAATGACCTCAGCAGTTGAGTCCCATAGTGCTCAGAGCCATTTGAACCATTTGAACCAGTTGTGTTGACAGTTCGAGCGCCGCGGTCTATTGCCCGACGAATTTGCAACAGTCCTGAATCGAATGCCGTGAAGTGTTTCCTTCAATTTAGAAATCGAGTTGAACTCACGAGGGCTTAAATCAGGGGAGTGCAGTAGGTGGTATAGCACTTAGCAGCCCAATCAGTTGTTGGAAAAGGTATATCTGCGCGATGCACGGAAACTGTCTTGTTCTCGTTATCTGAATTTGCAAGAAACCTGTGTCCATTGGGGTGGCGGGTTGAATTCTTGTCTGCCAGGTCAAGAACCGGGTACAGGGGCTCTGGTGAATAGCATCCGTTTTTCCCAGATCACATCTACTTGATGGCCGCCCTTTGTCGAGCGGTTCTCAACTTACGCTTCGACCTGCAAGAAATTGTGGTGAGCGTCCGATTGCCGTGTGCATGATTATGTTGTTTCGCGCAGTGGATATTCTAACTCGCCATCCGAGTTATCCATCAACGTAAAAATCTTCATTGACGAATACTTTGAATGATCTCACTTATGTTTCTGTGAATGTATGAGTCTAAACTAATGGTGTTGACTACGTTTGGCCGCACATATAATAAAAATTTGTTGTTTATTTTGGAATCGGGTACTTCATGAGCAACGTTAGGTTTTTTTTTTTTTCAAGTTCATTTACGGCGTCTGTTTTTGTTGTAAATTCGAATTGTTATTTAGTCTCCATTAAATTTCGGGCATGCAGCCGCGCTTGTAAAATTTCTTCCACTGATATTTCGGCCGCTTATCATCCCGCCATTCTCAGAGAGAGTCGCAAGACTGACGACAAATTTCCACGCGTGGCCTTACACGCTGCACCGCAGCGGCACGCGCCTGAGAGTCAAAAAAATGGTTCAAATGGCTCTGAGCACTATGGAACTTAACATGTGAGGTCATCAGTCCCCTAGAACTTAGAACTACTTAAACCTAACTAACCTAAGGACATCACACACATTCATGCCCGAGGCAGGATTCGAAGCTGTGACCGTAGCAGTAGCGCGGTCCCGGACTGAAGCGCCTAGAACCGCTCGGTCACAACGGCCGGAGCCTGCGAGTCACAAACGCTGGTCGGCAGCAAAGAGATACGCTTACACACGCGCCGTCTGTCGCGAAGGCGAATAGACGTTCGATACGCTTATATGTATGTTAGGGGGCGATGGCACTGTAACCACTTATTTGCAGTTTAATTATCTCATTCCATTTGTCCAAATTGAAACTATTATCTCTATTAAATTATTACTGGCTAATCTAATCTCTATAGCTTCCTTGAATACAGAATCCCAATAGGAAGAAGTGGATGTTAGAATCTTCACATCACTGTAGTTCATGGATACAATGTTCGGCCACAGCTGACTTGTCTGGCTGTGACACGCGGGTGTATCTTCAATGTTCCACACATCTCTCATGAACGGTGCGTTTTGTTTGACCTATGAATGACTTCTCACAATTTTCGCAAGGAATCTGATACACATCCGCCTTACGAAGCAATAAATCGTCCTTTACAGAGCCGAGTAAAGCTGCAATCTTCGTGGGAGGCCGGAAGATCACCTTAACACAATGTTTCTCGAGAATACGGCCTATCTTTGAGGAAAGAGCACCCACATAGGGCAAAAACGCACTTGATCTGAAGGAATTAGTATCTTCTTCCCCATCAAATATCTGAAATCTAGGTTTTACATTGAACAATCTACAAATTTGTTGCGGAGAAAATCCATTCGCTTTAAAAATGCACTTGAGGTATGTAAGCTCTTCTTGCAAATTACCTTCATCGGATATACAGTGCTCCCTATACACTAAAGTCTTAAGGACACCTATGGTCTGTGAAGGGTGATGGCAGCTTCTGGCATGTGGATACAGGTTTGCGATATACGGTATGTCCTAATGTGTCATCAACTTTACGGCGAACCGGCCGGAGTGGCCGAGCGGTTCTAGGCGCTACAGTCTCAAACCAGGCAACCGCTACGGTCACAGGTTCGAATCCTGCCTCGGGCATGGATGTGTGTGATGTTAACAAATTTCTCTTCTTCAGAAACGCTTTCCTTGCCAATGCCAGTCTACATTTGATATCCTCTCTACTTCGACCATCATCAGTTATTTTGCTCCCCAAATAGCAAAACTCCTTTACTACTTTAAGTGTCTCATTTCCTAATCTAATTCCCTCAGCATCACCCGACTTAAATCGACTACATTCCATTAACCTCGTTTTGCTTTTGTTGATGTTCATCTTATATCCTCCTTTCAAGACACTATCCATTCCGATCAACCGCTCTTCCAAGTCTTTTGCTGTCTCTGACAGAATTACAATGTCATCGGCGAACCTCAAAGCTTTTATTTCTTCTCCATGGATTTTAAGACCTACTCCGAATTTTTCTTTTGTTTCCTTTACTGCTTGCTCAATATACAGATTGAATAACATCGGGGGGGGGGATAGGCTACAACCCTGTCTCACTCCCTTCCCAACCACTGCTTCCCTTTCATGTCCCTCGACCTTTATAACTGCTATCTGGTTTCTGTACAAATTGTAAATAGCCTTTCGCTCCCTGTATTTTACCCCTGCCACCTTCAGAACTTGAAAGAGAATATTCCAGTCAACATTGTCAAAAGCTTTCTCTAAGTCTACAAATGTTAGAAACGTAGGTTTGCCTATCCTTAATCTAGCTTCTAAGATAAGTCGTAGGGTCAGTATTGCCTCACGTGTTCCAATATTTCTACGGAATCCAAACTGATCTTTCCCGAGGTCAGCTTCTACCAGTTTTTCCATTCGTCTGTAGAGAATACACGTTAGTATTTTGCATCCGTGACTTATTAAACTGATTGTTCGGTAATTTTCACATCTGTCAGCACCTGCTTTCCTTGGGATCGGAATTATTATATTCTTCTTGAAGTCTGAGGGTATTTCACCTGTCTCATATATCTTGCTCACCAGATAGTAGAGTTTTGTCAGGACTGGCTCTCCCAAGGCCGTCAGTAGTTCTAATGGAATGTTGTCTACTCCCGGGGCCTTGTTTCGACTCTGATCTTTCAGTGCTCTGTCAGACTCTTCACGCAATATCGTATCTCTCATTTCATTTTCATCTACATCCTCTTCCATTTCCATAATATTGTCCTCAAGTACATTGCCCTTGTATAGGCCCTCTATATACTCCCTCCACATTTCTGCTTTCCCTTCTTTGCTTAGAACTGGGTTTCCATCTGAGCTCTTGATATTCATACAAGTGGTTCTCTTTTCTCCAAATGTGTCTTTAATTTTCCTGTAGGCAGTATCTATCTTATCCCTAGTGAGATAAGCCTCTATATCCTTACATTTGTCCTCTAGCCATCCCTGCTTAGCCATTTTGCACTTCCTGTCGATCTCGTTTTTGAGACGTTTGTATTCCTTTTTGCCTGTTTCATTTACTGCATTTTTATATTTTCTTCTTTCATCAATTAAATTCAGTATTTCTTCTGTTACCCAAGGATTTCTACTAGCCCTCGTCTTTTTACCTACTAGGTCCTCTGCTGCCTTCACTACTTCATCTCTCAAAGCTACCCATTCTTCTTCTACTGTATTTCTTTCCCCCATTTGTGACAATTGTTTCCTTATGCTCTCCCTGAAACTCTGTACAACATCTGGTTTAGTCAGTTTATCCAGATCCCATCTCCTTAAATTCCCACCTTTTTGCAGTTCCTTCAATTTTAATCTGCAGTTAATAACCAATAGATTGTAGTCAGGGTCCACATCTGCCCCTGGAAATGTCTTACAATTTAAAACCTGGTTCCTAAATCTCTGTCTTACCATTATATAATCTATCTGATACCTTTTATTATCTCCGGGATTCTTCCATGTATACAACCTTCTTTTATGATTCTTGAACCAAGTGTTAGCTATGATTAAGTTATGCTCTGTGCAAAATTCTACCAGACAGCTTCCTCTTTCATTTCTTAGCCCCAATCCATATTCACCTACTACGTTTCCTTCTCTCCCTTTTCCTACACTCGAATTGCAGTCACCCATGACTATTAAATTTTCGTCTCCCTTCACTACCTGAATAATTTCTTTTATCCCATCATACATTTTATCAATTTCTTCATCATCTGCAGAGCTAGTTGGCATATAAACTTGTACTACTGTAGTAGGCGTGGGCTTCGTGTCTATCTTGGCCACAATAATGCGTTCACTATGCTGTTTGTAGTAGCTTACCCGCACACTTATTTTTTTATTCATTATTAAACCTACTCCTGCATTACCTCTATTTGATTTTGTATTTATAACCCTGTATTCACCTGACCAAATGTCAGGTTCTTCCTGCCACCGAACTTCACTAATTCCCAATATATCTAACTTTAACCTATCCATTTCCCTTTTTAAATATTCTAACCTACCTGCCCGATTAAGGGATCTGACATTCCACGCTCCAATCCGTAGAACGTCAGTTTTCTTTCTCCTGATAACGACGTCCTCTTGAGTAGTCCCCGCCCGGAGATCCGAATGGGGGACTATTTTACCTCCGGAATATTTTACCCAAGAGGACGCCATCATCATTTCATCATACAGGAAAGCTGCATGCCCTCGGGAAAAATTACGGCCGTAGTTTCCCCTTGCTTTCAGCCGTTCGCAGTACCAGCACAGCAAGGCCGTTTTGGTTAGTGTTGCAAGGCCACATCAGTCAATCATCCAGACTGTTGCCCCTGCAACTACTGAAAAGGCTGCTGCCCCTCTTCAGGAACCACACGTTTGTCCGGCCTCTCAACTGATACCCCACCGTTGTGGTTGCACCTACGGTACGGCTATCTGTATCGCTGAGGCACGCAAGCCTCCCCATCAACGGCAAGGTCCATGGTTCTTGGGGGGAAGGAAGCGATAGATGGACGAAATCATGAAAGACGCACGACAGCGGGGAACTGAATATAACAGGATACAAACAGGTCAAGCGCGCACTAAATTCAGGAAGGTAAGAAGGAAGATTGGTTTCAATGTCACGTCGACATCGAGGTCATTAGAGACGGAGCACAAACTCTGATTGTGTCAAGGATGGGGAAGGAAATCGGCAGTGCCCTTTCAAAGGAACCATTCCGGCATTTGCATAGAGCGATTTAGGGAGAACATAAATTTGGATGGCCAGAGGCGCGTATGAACCGTCCTCCTCCCGAATGCAATCAATTCAGGCAGACTGTTAGGTCAACATATTATCTTCAAGGACGACAAGCGACTGATAAGTAAGTAAATGGTGTACTTTGCAGTACCTTCTTTATCTTCAATAAACATCTCAAAACGCATCTCGAGTCGGCTGAATAGGGAAAGAGATGAAAGGGGGAAATATAAGCAAGTAAAACAACACAAACGTAGACATTCTAAGGTCGTTCACATTCGATATGATAATTTACAAGAAGCACAGAGCCAAAGACATTACACTGTTATGTTCACACTTGACAATATATGTATTTCTGAAATTGAGTGCTCACATGAGACATCAATAATCACTTGATAATCACTTGGTATATTAGTCCAGAATAGCTCATGCTGATAGACTTTTTCTTATACACACAAAAGTAAATACAAATACAGTAATCTATCTTCGAAGGACAGTGACTACATTTGTGATAAAATACGTTGGTTAATAAGTTGCAAGACTGTTTTGTTTGCGAAAGTGAAAAAAGATTTCATTTCACAAACCATGAGAGTATTGTTTTGTTGTATATGAAACTATCATTGAAGTGTACAACACATTAGTTATTGAAATTTATTTTCATAGATATCATAATTGAATAAATGTGCATTACTGATTGTAATGGTGAGTTAAAACTTGACTGAAATATTGGGTCTACAACTTTGCTTCCGCCGTTTTGCAAAGAACGGCAGTAGCGGCAAGTGGGGTTCAAGTGGTTGGTCATAGGTGTAATACAATAAGCTCAGGCATCTGTAAACATAATGTCATAAAAATATTAGTCGATTTGTAATTGCATCATAAGGTTATTCTTGATTAAGTACGTCAACTTACGCACCCATTTCTCGCGATTTGCGGGAAGTTTTAATTTTCTGCTTCAACAAGAAGAAATCTGTGGCTGTGGCTCTTAAAGTGCTGGGAAAGACCAATGGTGAGGGAACTATTAGTGGAAGAAAGTGCAGAGAATGTTTTCAACGCCTTAAGAACGGTGGTTTTGATGTCGAAGACCGGCATGGCAGGCGAAGACAGAACGTTTTCGTAGCTACTGACACAGACGAAGAGTCACAGGACATCATTATCGAAAACAATTGATGCGTTCGAGCCCAGCACTGAAACACAAACGGCCACAATACAGCGATAGACACGTAAAGGTAATTTTGCAGCAGGTCAGTGCTCGACCCCAAACCCGTCCAAATATACATGGAAACGTTGAAGTGAGAAGTCCTATCCCTCCCGCCGTATTCTCCATATGTTGCTCTCTCTGACTATCACCTTTTTCGATCAGTGGCATACAGTATGGCTGACCAGCACTTCCGATCATATGAACAAGAGCAAAATTGAATCGATTCATGGCTCCCCACAAAAGACGCCCAGTTCTTCCGCCACGGGATTCGTATGCTATCCGAAAGACGGGAGAATGTAGTGGCCAGTGATGGGCAGTACTATGAATCATAATTTTTTTGTAAGGTTTTCACAATAAAGCCCCGAATTTCGAGAAAAAACGGCGGAAGCAAAGTTGTAGGGCTAGCACCTATTGCCGATTGCGCAAAATTGACAAATGAAATTGATAGCGCGTAGGGGCAACAGTATGGATGACTTACTTATCTGGCCTTGTAACATTAGCTCAGGCTTAGCTGTTTGGTCCTGCGAAGCACAGAAAGCAAGGGGAAAGTAAAGCCATTATTTTTTCGGAGGGCATGCAGCTCTTTTGTATAATGACCTAAGGCGTATCACCTACCCAAAACAGGAGTAAATGCCCCTGCTGATCTACATAAATACACATACTCGGCAAGCCACCGCACTGTGCACGTCGGAGGATCCTTTGTCCTACTGACAGCCATTCTCTTTCCTGCTTCACTTGAAAATAAAGCGAGGGAAAGACGACGACCTACGTGCTTCCGTACGAGCCCTGATTTTTCTTATCTTACTTTTGCAGTCATTGCGCGAGATGTCCGTTGGTCCGGAACCGTGCGACTGCTACGGTCGCAGGTTCGAATCCTGCCTCGGGCATGGATGTGTGTGACGTCCTTAGGTTAGTTAGGTTTAAGTAGTTGTAAGTTCTAGGGGACTGATAACCACAGCAGTTGCGTCCCATAGTGCTCAGAGCCATTTTTTTGTCCGTTGGTGGCAGTAGAATCGCTCTGCAGTCTATTGAAAATGCCGGTTTTCTAAATTTTGTCAATAGCGTTTCGCGAAAAGAACTTCATCTTCTCTCTACGGAATCCCATTTGAGTGGTGATCGAAGCAGCCATTAACAAATCTATAAGCACGCCTCTGAACTGCTTAGATTTCTTCTATTAAACCGACACGGTGGGGACGCCGAACACACTAGCAGTACTCAGGAATGGGGCACACAATATTCTATATGCACTACGCTTTTCTATATTTCTGCCAATAAATTGCAGTTAACCATTACCTTTCCAACTAACGTTCTAAAGTGCGCGTTCCATTTCATGTCGCTTTGCATTGTTACTCCTAGATACTTAATCGACGTCAGTCTGTGAAGCAGTACACCACTAATATTGTATTCGAAAATTACAGGACTATTTTTCCTGCTCATTTCCGTTAAATTAACCATCTATTAATAGGGAGCATTATGTGCCACTTTTCGCAGTGCCCACAGATACTGACGCGGAAAAAAAATAAAAGAACGTAATACCAAGGAGGAGTTGTGCGACATAGACGAAAGTTGATAGGCATGTTTCTACATCTGAAAGATGTCTGTTCAAATTTCGCGCCAGTCGCTAAGAGACGCTAGTAACGTCACTATGTGAATACAAATCGGGGTTGCTTTAAATACACGCTACAGGCTCGTGAGCGTGAGTTACCTTTGATATTGGGCGTGGTGAGCTGATGTTAGTCAAGAATGCCTTTAAGGTGACAACGACGTCACTATAAACACCCTGCTGAGTTTAAATGTGCGTCATGTAATGGGGTTACGAGAAACGAATATTCCTTCTGCGATACTAGACAAAGATTGGCAGGAACGTAGCCACCATACGTGATTTCTGGCAACGGAGGAAGAAGACCGGGCTCTGGACGGCCACTGGGCACTGCTGAGAGGGAAGATCATCATCTACGGCGTATGGCTCTGGCGCATCTTACTGCATCTGCAGCAGCAATTTGAAAAGCAGTTGGCACCACTGTGACACATCCAACTGTTACAAATCGGTTACTTCAAGGACAGCTCCGAACCTGACGCTCTGAAGCGTGCATTCCACTGATCCCAAACCACCACCATTTGCGACGTCAGCGGTGTCAAGCGAGAGCTCAATGCAGAGTGCAGTTCTGTTGTTTTTTCTGATGACACCCGATCCTTCCTCGGCGCCAGTTATGGCCGCGTGTTGGTTAGAAGGAAGCCGCTTGAGGACCTGCAACCAAGCTGTCTGCCTGCTAGACACACTGGACCTACACCTGGGGTTATGGTCTAAGGTGCGATTTTGTATGATAACAGGAGTACTCCCGTGGTTATCCTACGCATCCTGACTGCAAAGTTATACGTCAGTCTGGCGATTCGACCTGTTGTGATGCGATTCACGAACAGCATTCCAGAGGGTGTTTTCCAACAGGATAACGCTCGCCTACACACCGCTACTGTAATCCAACATGCCCTACACAGTGTCGACATGTTGCCTTGGCCTGCTCGACACCAGATCTATCTCCAATCGAGCACATATGCGACATCATCACATGACAACTCCAGCATCATCCACAAGCAGCACTAATCGTCCCAGTATTGACTGACCAAGTGCAACAGGCATGGGACTCCATTCCACAAACTGACATCCGGCACCTGTACAATACAATTCATGCACGTTTGCATACTTGCATTCACCACTATGGCGGTTACACCAGTTGTTAATGTACCCGTATTTAATTTTTGCAGTGGCTTATCCCCTGCTTACATTAACCTGTGATCTTGCAATTATCAATGACTTAAACATGTTACCTAGACAAATGTATTCCCGAAATTTCATTACTCTACATTAACTATTGTTTGGTTTTGCGTTTTTCTCCATCAGTGTAATTGTCAAGCCATCCTATTCAAAACGATTTCAGGTCTCCCGTGTAGCTGTAGGTCTGTGACATGTGCGTTGTAGACTGTAGTTTTCTGTTGTGTTTACGTCGTCGACGAGAGGAAAGACATGGTAAAAAGTCCGTGCTGTTGTGCAGATCCTCCTATCGAATAACACCAATGGCTCGCTCATCTTATTGTCCATTGCCAAGGTATGGAGCTCAGGCGACAGTATCACTCGACCAGACTTGCGTAGGGCTTTGGGATTTAAGGCAGAACAGTGCCACACAGTTTGTTGAACAGAAACTTCGCGACACCACCTCTTCTCTCGTGCACAAAATCCCGAAGATGAAAACCTCTTACACCACCGGATTTCGAATAGCGTAACTTCGATCTCAGCACCTATACACTAGCGTTATTTAGTGTATCGGATCTGGACGCGTCTGGTTTCCATTATCCGTGAGATAGTGCTGAACAGCGCACAGGCAGCCGCTGTGCATGACCCAAGAATTTTTTTTCGCTGACTTCAGTAATGGCGGCAGCCAAGCTTGTCGATCGAGATTACACTCACGACGAGGGAGAAATAAAGGTTACTTCTCGTGCCTGGTTGCAATAAGCCGATATTTCGTGGTACTTAACATCTCTGGTAAAATCTTATCTTTTCAGGAGCATTTTTCTTCTCATATTCTCACAGCTGTTGCGCGATAAGAATCGAAACGAAAAGCGTCAGTGTGTCGGTGATTAATCCGGTTTCAAATGTTTTGTATTCAAGTTACACTTAACAGAACCTTGACCATAGACTCAATTAAGTCTATAATTAATGCCACAAGCTCACTGCACAATATGAAAATCCAATTAATATGGTATATAGACACAGCGCCACGTCTCAAAGCGGTTCTCTTCTTCTTCTTCCTCTCCTCCCCCTCCACTTCCCAGAACCCCAGAAGCGGTGTGTTAATGCACTCGTCTATCGGACGGCTCACTTCTCCTTGCGTTATATCAATCAAAAATTGCGGTGATATATCATTCCTCACACAAGATATACTGAGTGACGATTACAAAAAAGTAATTCTTTTCACCGAAATAGATGAAAATTGCGGAAATAGAAGTTTTTTTTTCCTTTATCGTTATTTCATCCCCGTCGCCCCATATGGGCACTGGAGCACTGCACTTTCACTTGGCGAATGAAGGATCTGCACTGGATGAGAAGTATTGTCGAAGGAGGGAATATGATCCACTGAGATTGAGGGGTGTGGGTAAAGAGATAGTGGTCTGTTAGGTGGGGAAACAATAGGGATGATAGGTAGGAGGTGAAGCGGATAGTGGGAATACGGATGGTGTGAAAGACAGGGTGAGGAGTATGGCATGTCTGGAGGTAGTAGTGGTTCAAAAATGGTTCAAATTACTCTGAGCACTATGGGACTTAACATCTATGGTCATCAGTCCCCTAGAACTTAGAACTACTTAAACCTAACTAACCTAAGGGCATTACACAACACCCAGTCATCACGAGGCAGAGAAAATCCCTGACCCCGCCGGGAATCGAGCCCGGGAACCCGGGCGTGGGAAGCGAGAACGCTACCGCACGACCACAAGCTGCGGACGGAGGAGGTAGTGGTATAACAGGAAAAGGATAGGGGTGGATGGAGAGGAAAAAGGAGAGAGGAGCCCTAATGTGGAGTGGGATGGGTAGGGAAGTGTTAAAGTTGGTAGGACGGATAAATATCAGGGTGGATCTCATTGTCTGGGAGAGGGAGTTGGATGAAACTGCGTGGGGATAGTAAGTGGAGTGTGTCTAGGTGTAAGGACGGAGGGATGTGTTGGAAAATGGCTCTATACTTGCACTGTTCGAACACTGTGACTGCGGAAATAGAGTGAAATGGTGGTACACGAACAAAGTTTAACGTGGTGCCTACTCAACGCTCGCTGTTCTTTCGCTACAATCCTAACCTGGGCCGCTTGAAGGCCCAGACGACACAAGCGGTCGCTTGGGGCACCAAACGGAGAGGGGCGCCAGAGCCGCGGAAATGCAATATTTGTACACCAGAGCAAAAACTAACACGGGTGGAAGTGTACGAGGGCACAAGCGCAAACGTTTCGGTAAACGCGGGTACGCAATCGACACGTTTGCAGGATAACTGCGAACGTATTTTTACAGATACAGTTTCTCCTTGAGTGTAGATATCTTTACCCTAGATAGAACGGCCTAGCGCAGCAGCATTGCCGCCAAGGGAACCCCCAGTGGTCGAGAAGCTCGGATTGGCGCCAACCTTTACGGGTGGCGCGGAAGGAAAGGGGTGGTGGGGAGACGTATCTGCAAGTTATACGGGGTTGGACTATACACGGCCGCATGCCGTAAGAATTTCGATAAATCCGCTAAATGTTGCAGTGTTCGTGGACGGGATTGAGAAGTCGTCAATATCAGAAGCGAGTCGTTAGCAAATATCGGTAGAAGCAATGGTTGCCTCAGAACAGTAGTATTTGGGTGTTAATAATTAAAGTTAAGCTTTAAAAACGCTGTAGAAATAACACCACTGGTCAGAATGACGTCAAATTGCAATGGAATATTATCGGAGAGGGGGGAAAACGTATGGCAGAAGAAAAAAATAGTGTGGCAATTTATCAATAGATGGCGCTGTATTTGTCAGAATACGTAAATGAAAACATGCGCACGACGCACTGAAGTTGGTATAAACACGCCGGGTACAGGCTTTTCCTCCTTTCGCGTCTGCGACGTTCGCCATGACTTTCTCAATGCAGGATCGCGCTCTGCTTGTACAGCTGTATTACAAGAAAGATGACTGTGCACACGTCGCTCTGCAGAAGTTCCACACACTGAATGGTTTGAAAAAAGGCGTTGGTCCGATGACTGCCGTGGGTCAAGAGAAAATGATTAGGAAATTCGAAAAGGCGGGTTCTTTTGGCGTGCAACCTGGTAAAGGGAGGAAACGAACGGATTCGACGTCAGTGGACGCAGTGGCCACTGCAATGCAGGAGGAGACGAGTGGTGGTGGTGCGCAATTGCCCGAACACTGGACATACCCACGAGCACGGTGCGCAAAATCCTACCAAACACCCTTCTTTGCTATGGTTCAAACGGCTCTAAGCACTATGGGACTAATCATCTGAGATCATCAGTCTCCTAGACTAAGAACTACGTTCAAATGGCTCTGAGCACTATGGGACTCAACTGCTGAGGTCATTAGTCCCCTAGAACTTAGAACTAGTTAAACCTAACTAACCTAAGGACATCACAAACATCCATGCCCGAGGCAGGATTCGAACCTGCGACCGTAGCGGTCTTGCGGTTCCAGACTGCAGCGCCTTTAACCGCACGGCCACTTCGGCCGGCTAAGAACTACGTAAACCTAACTAACTTAAGGACATTACACACATCCATGCCCGAGGCAGGATTCGAACCTGCGACCTTAGCAGCAGTGCGGTTCCGGACTGAAGAGCCTAGAACCGCTCGGCCACAGTGTCCGGCTCCCTTCCTTGCTATCCATTCAAAATTACCCATGTGCATGAGTCACTTCCTGTTAATTTGCCAGCAAGACAGATCTTTGCTTTAGAATTTTTTTGCTAATATGGAAATGGACATTGATTGACCGTAGAAGATTTTGTGGACAGACGAAGCCCACATCCATCTGATAGGATATGCGAGTACACAGAATTGTCGAATATGAGCAACAGAAAATCCACACGGAAATCACCAGTACCACTTTATCCTGAATAGGGCCATATTTTTTCTAAGAGACAGGTGCTCCCGGTCCTGTTACCTGTACCGTCACTGGTAAGCGCTATGAGTGTCTTTTGCGCAACCACGTCATGTGTGTAAATGGGATAATTTTTATGCAAGATGGCGCACTTCCGCACATTGCAAATCCAGTTAAGCAGCTGCTGAAGCGCCATTTCGGAAATGCTACAATTAGCAGGCGCCATTTCACTACAGCCTGGCCGTCCCGATCACCTCATCTTAATTCGTGTGACTTCTGGCTGTGGGGCTATCTGAAAGATGTTGTGTTCAGTATTCCGATTGCAAACTTAGCTGCATTGAAGGCACGCACTGCACAACACATTCTGAACGTGACCCCGGAAACACTTCATCAGTTATGGAACATGCCGTTCCTCGATTTCAACTTGTTGCAGTAAACGGTGGACAGCACATTGAAAATGTTTTGCGTCATTCACCCGGAAATTAATAATCCGATTTGATTTTCACTGATGCTTTTTACCGGTTTTTGGACTCAGGACAATTAAAATCGATGTGACTTGAGGCTTTTTATGCCGTTTTTGGCCTCAGGACAATTAAAAACCGATCTTTCCCATCCGATGTGATATGACCTTGCTGTGGTGGATGGACTTACCCAACAAACAGTATCACACCTGTACACCAATGCACACTGGGCAGCACAGTTTGTTTAACGTCAATCGTACACCTTAGGCACTGTTGTATGATCCATTTGTCATTTGTAGTCGACCACTATAAAATTATGATGCTTACAGCCCCAGCTGTTGCTACATTTTGTAACTATTTATTTTTCTTCTGGCATACATTTTCCCCCTTCTCTGATAATATTCCGTTGCAATTTGACTTCATTCTGACCAGTGGTGTTATTTCTGCAGCGGTTTGAAAGTTTAATTTTAATTATAAGAACCCTGTAATTCTGAAATTACAGTGAAAGTCAGTAAGTATGCGTAGAAACGTTAGGAACATGTACCGTGCCTTGCACTAGAGACAATGAACCTTTCAGTTGTATAGAGTCAGGTTCTCCTTCCGAATCATTTTCGTATCAATGAGAATTAACTGAGCGTGACGATTTTTAACGCACGTAAGGTGATTTTGATAGGGCATGTACCCGTAGCACACGGTTCCATTTTTATTCTTGAGGTTCATGATCGTTGGGAGTATGATGCTCACTGAAAGCTGTGGAGCACAAACATCAGACCGATCGCCGTGGTTACATCAACACAGCTGAATTTAGAGAGAAACTTGGCCGTGACAGGTACGAATAACGGAGTAGGATCTTAGAATGCGACTGACTTCAGTATCAAATATGTCCTAATTTGAATTCAATAATACACTCATGCTCATAAATTAAGGATAATGCTGATACATGGTGAAACAACGCTCTGGTGGGCGGTTTGTGGGTTTAAATCACCTTGGCGTATGACCATGCGGTGCATTTGCCCTGCAGTCGTCGCACGGTAGCGCTGGCAGCAGTCCACACACACAGAGGTGTGTTGGTGCATGTCAGAGTACGGTGCAGCGAGTAAGTGTGCAGACGTGCTAATGGTGACTGTATGTTGAAAATGGCTCAAAGAACACATATTGATGACGTTATGAGGGGTACAATACTAGGGCGATTGGAGGCTGGTCAAACACAGCAGCTCGTAGCACGGGCCCTCCGTGTGCCACAAAGTGTGATCTCAAGATTATGGAAACGATTCCAGCAGACAGGAAATGTGTCCAGGCGCTACAGTACGGGACGTCCACAGTGAACAACACCACAAGAAGACCGATATCTCACCATCAGTGCCCGCAGACGGCCACGGAGAACTGCAGGTAGCCTTGCTCGGGACCTTACCACAGCCACTGGAACAGTTCTCTCCAGGCACACAGTCTACAGACGACTGAACAGACATGGTTAATTCGCCCGGAGACTTGCAAGGTGCATTCCACTGATCCCTGGTCACAGGAGAGCCCGTAAAGCCTGGTGTCAAGAACACAGTACATGGTCATTGGAAAAGTAGTCCCAGTTCATGTTCACGGACGAGTCCAGGTATAGTCTGAACAGTGATTCTCGCCGGGTTTTCATCTGGCGTGAACCAGGAACCCGATAGCAACCTTTTAATGTCCTTGAAAGGGACCTGTATGGAGGTCGTGGTTTGATGGTGTGGGGTGGGATTATGATTGGTGTACGTATACTCCTGCATGTCTTTGACAGAGGCACTGTAATAGGTCAGGCGTATCGGGACGTCATTTTGCACCAGTATGTCCACCTTTTCAGAGGTGCAGTGGATCCCACCTTCCTCCTGATGGATGATAACGCACGGCCCCACCGAGCTGCCATCATGGAGGAGTACATCGAAACAGAAGATATCAGGTGAATGGAGTGGCCTGGCTGTTCTCCAGAGCCGGCCGGAGTGGCCGTGCGGTTCTAGGCGCTACAGTCTGGAACCGAGCGACCGCTACGGTCGCAGGTTAGAATCCTGCCTCGGGCATGGATGTGTGTGATGTCCTTAGGTTAGTTAGGTTTAATTATTCCTAAGTTATAGGCGACTGATGACCTCAGACGTTAAGTCGCATAGTGCTCAGAGCCATTTGAACCAGCCATTTGTTCTCCAGACCTAAACCCTATCGAGCACGTCTGGGATGCTCTCGGTCGACATATCGCTGCACGTCTTGAAACATCTACGACACTTCTGGAGCTCCGACAGGCACTGGTGCATGAATGGGAGGCTATACCCTAGCAGCTGCTCCATCACCTGATCCAGAGTATGCCAATCCGTTGTGAGGCCTGTGTACGTGTGCATGGTGTTCATATCCCATATTGCTGTCGGGGTACATGCGCAGGAAAGAGTGGAGTTTTGTAGCACATGTGTTTCGGGACGGTTTTCTCAACTTATCACCAATACCGTGGACTTACAGATCTGTGTCGTGTGTGTTCCCTATGTGCCTATGCTATTAGCGCCAGTTTTGTGTAGTGCCACGTTGTGTGGCACCACCTTCTGCAATTATCCTTAATTTATGAGCATGAGTGTAGTTTCCATTAAAAAAAATACTAAGACAATATTTCATACTGAAATCAGCGGCGGCTCGTAACCACACATCCGCAATCACCTCGCAAACTGGTCGTTCGCGGACCAATGTTTACTGGGAAGTTTTGGCTTCTGTTGAATACAGTGACATGTGTGAATTTTCGTTCACTGTAATCGAGCCTATACACAGGTTGAGGCATCAAAGAGAATCTACCCCAAATGCATCCAGACTAAATAACTATATCGAGGTGTGATTTTCGCCAATTTATAGCGGACAATATGGGGAATTTCCCGACGTTCGGAAATAATTTTCATCGTTTGTGGACACCGAATTACGACACCGGCTTAGTTCCTTTTTTTTCTAATGGGATTATATACATTTTTCTGCGACATTTGAAAGAAGCTTTTAAGGGAACTTCAACGACATAAGATATGTGGAACTTGATCTAGTATTATAAGATAACAGGGCCGCAAACCACTAGCCCGCCGTTAGGAGAATAGGTTCCATAAACGTCTGCTCTATTATATCAGATATAAGCAAAGACGTAACTCAGGTATAGTTCTTGTGTTTACCTGCGCGTTCGAAGCCCATCAGTCTTTGTTCTGCTGTTGTAGCAATCGGATAACCTGCTCGTAAAGCTGCTGAGACATTCAAAATGTATACGCTACCCGAAAAAGTAAATAACGTTAATGGCGAACGCTGCCCAACTATTAAAGCAGCGGTGTGGTCGTATGCTGAAGATATCCAGATAGTGCCAAGTACTCACGATCAGTTTTTGCAAACTTTACAAAAAGACAGTTCTAGAAACTGGAAGTGCGGAGAATAAAATACGCCAAGAAAAAAGACGAGCAACTGATGAAAGAAGTGAAACTAACAATTTAGCAGCAGTAACACACAATGCAAGTGTCTCTAAGAGGCAATCAATCAAACGAGTCCTCTGCACATTTCGCTGCATCTACAGCTTCATGGCAAAGATTTCCAAAACTGGTTACAGTTCTCTGAATATTATCTACGAAAGGAGCAAAGTGATGCGACATATCTAGGCAAAAATCTGTTTAAGGAAGAATAATTGTTTAAAAAAACCATGGGTAACTCAATCTTCGCAATAGGCACTAATCGTCAGTTGAAAATCTACGCTGACTCAGTAGAAGTGGATAAAAACAATGCTCTTGGTCTATCAACGTTTGGTGTGAATTTTTCATGACCCACATCACCGGTCTCTGTTTTGTTGATGGAAATTTAAATACACGCAAATATCTCGAGTTCCTAAGATATGCCGGTGTCCTAACTATTGGAAGACAATCCACTGGATGTAAGGCAATCAATGTGGTACCAAAATGACGGATGTCCCTCCCATTCTTCACATGTATTGACAGACCCTCTTAACGAGAACATTTGGAGAGCATTGGAACGGTCGTTCAGGAAACGCAAAATAGTCTGCACACTCACCGAACTCACCACTTCGAAAATTAAAACAAGAAGTCTACTAGGAAACACCGACGACTTCCACAGACATGAAATGCATTATACCACGGACCTGTGCTGCCATTAACTCCAGATGAAATTCACCGTTCAGTACTGTTTCTCCAGAATCACTTTATAGCGTGTAGCAATGCTTAACACCATTATTCTGAGCACTTCGTATGACAGGCGTGATAATAAACACACGAACCGTACCTGAGTTACGAGCCTGCTTACATTTGGTATAACGGGGCAAACGTTTGTGGAACTTCTTTTCCTGACGGCGGGACAGTGGTTTGCGGCGCCGTTATCTTGATGCTATTCATGTGGTCCCATACATGTTGCGTCGTTGAAGTTCTAATAGAAGCTTCTTTCAAATACCACAGAAAAATGTATATGCTTAAGTTAGAAGAAAAAACTAAGTCAACAACGTCATTCGGCGGCTATAACTATTCGCGAACGTCAGGAAATTCATCATTTTGTCTGCTATAACTTGGCAAAATCCGCACTCCGATATTCTTCATTCTGGATATACAGGGCGGGGCAAACGAAAGTGGCCCGGAGAACAGTGTTCCAGGGTACAAGGAAATACAGTACTAACTTGACTATAGCAAATGTTGAAAGTGACCACTGTTCATCTCTTGGCACTTTTGGGCCCTGGCCAGCAGGCTGATGAACTGCTGCAGTTCTTGAAGACTATGAGGGTTGTCACGATACAGCTGGGACTTGAGGGCTCCCCACACAACGTAATGGCACACTGACAGATCGGGTGACCTGGGTGGCCAGCTAGGGGTGTGACCAGACTGCTAATAACACCGTCAGGGGGAAGATTGTGTAAATGTGCTCCAAAGTTCGACCGCCTGTAAAGGCAGTTGTTCCATCCCGTTGGAAGTAACTGTAGGTCTTTTCCTCCTCCGTTAATGCTACCACAAATGGTCCGGGCCGCTTTTATTTGTCCCACCCTGTATTTGGGCGTCTGTCTTAGCTGCCTCACCCCGTATATAACAATATAATTTGTAATATAGTATTCACACGTAAATAAATAATCTTACGATAACATACTGTCCCCACTACCTCCATCCGACAGTTTCCACCCTCTCTGTCCCATCATCTCCTCCCCGTTCTCATCTCAAACACCGTTTATTTGCAGCCCTCCGCCAACGCATCCAACCGTCTTTCCCCGCTCTTCTCCTTTCTTGATTCTTTTTGCCCACCTCCCTCCACCACAATCTCTTGACGATGCGCCTGTTCGGAGTCTAGTCCCTGCACACTCCACAAGGCAGCGATCGTCTCCGTCCCCACCCGTACACTACTATCCCTTCCGCTTCCCCGCCCCCTGCAGACTGCTGTTTGCATTCTACGTGATAGCAGCGTTGCCAATTAAGCGACTTTGTCGCTAGAAATGGCGACTTTTGCCTTCGTCTTAGCGACAAAAAAACTTTTTAGCGACAAAAATTATTTAGCGACTTATATGGCGACTTTTGGAGTACTGACGACTCAAAACTATTTTGGGCCAGTATTTTCATTAACAAAACTAAGATATTAACTATAGAAATTGTCTGAGTCAAGTTTGTCTGAAGAAAATAAAGTTTATTTGAAGAAGAGATGCATTCAGTTTAGCCTGAAACTCATAAAAGAAATTCAACAAAGACTGCCAAGTAATGTTACGATCCTGAAAAAAATGTCAATGCTGAGTGTTGAAGAAACACTAAAAGATAATAAAAATAATGCTGTAGCGGATGTAGCCAAAGAACTGGGTTTTAGTAGCGATTTCATAGACTGTATGTTGCAAGAATGGCATAATATCAACTTCATTAGGTGGAATAACACTACTAACACTGTTTTATTGTGGAGTAAGGTTTTGCAGTATGAAAATACCGCAGGGGAGAATCCTTTTTCTTTGATTTCACAGCTAGCAATGACTGTTCTATGCCTACCGCATTAAAATGCAGAAATGGAAAGAATATTCAGTTCTATGAACATAAAAACTAAACAACGTAACAGATTATTGTTAAAGACAATTAATGCTTTGATCATATTGAGAGACCAGCTGAAGAAACAAAATAAAGATTGTGCATCTTTTGACATACCGTCAGACGTATTGGAGCTTGTTGGAACGAACAAAAGTTACCCTTTTGCGACAAAACCAGTCGAACTGCATCATCTGTTGAGCGACGTTCAACCCTCTACATCAACTACAGTTCTGTCAGAGCATGAAACAGAAGAGTTATTCGATCTTCTGAGTGACGACGATGAATAGCTGACATACCAGTATGTATATACAGGGTGTTTCAAAAATGACCGGTATATTTGAAACGGCAATAAAAACTAAACGAGCAGCGATAGAAATACACCGTTTGTTGCAATATGCTTGGGACAACAGTACATTTTCAGGCGGACAAACTTTCGAAATTACAGTAGTTACAATTTTCAACAACAGATGGCGCTGCAAGTGATGTGAAAGATATAGACGACAACGCAGTCTGTGGATGCGCCATTCTGTACGTCGTCTTTCTGCTGTAAGCGTGTGCTGTTCACAACGTGCAAGTGTGCTGTGGACAACATGGTTTATTCCTTAGAACAGAGGATTTTTCTGGTGTTGGAATTCCACCGCCTAGAACACAGTGTTGTTGCAACAAGACGAAGTTTTCAACGGAGGTTTAATGTAATCAAAGGACCGAAAAGCGATACAATAAAGGATCTGTTTGCAAAATTTCAACGGACTGGGAACGTGACGGATGAACGTGCTGGAAAGGTAGGGCGACCGCGTACGGCAACCACAGAGGGCAACGCGCAGCTAGTGCAGCAGGTGATCCAACAGCGGCCTCGGGTTTCCGTTCGCCGTGTTGCAGCCGCGGTCCAAATGACGCCAACGTCCACGTATCGTCTCATGCGCCAGAGTTTACACCTCTATCCATAAAAAATTCAAACGCGGCAACCCCTCAGCGCCGCTACCATTGCTGCACGAGAGACATTCGCTAACGATATAGTGCACAGGATTGATGACGGCGATATGCATGTGGGCAGCATTTGGTTTACTGACGAAGCTTATTTTTACCTGGACGGCTTCGTCAATAAACAGAACTGGCGCATATGGGGAACCGAAAAGCCCCATGTTGCGGTCCCATCGTCCCTGCATCCTCAAAAAGTACTGGTCTGGGCCGCCATTTATTCCAAAGGAATCATTGGCCCATTTTTCAGATCCGAAACGATTACTGCATCACGCTATCTGGACATTCTTCGTGAATTTGTGGCGGTACAAACTGCCTTAGACGACACTGCGAACACCTCGTGGTTTATGCAAGATGGTGCCCGGCCACATCGTACGGCCGACGTCTTTAATTTCCTGAATGAATATTTCGATGATCGTGTGATTGCTTTGGGCTATCCGAAACATACAGGAGGCGGCGTGGGTTGGCCTCCCTATTCGCCAGACATGAACCCCTGTGACTTCTTTCTGTGGGGACACTTGAAAGACCAGGTGTACCGCCAGAATCCAGAAACAATTGAACAGCTGAAGCAGTACATGTCATCTGCATGTGAAGCCATTCCGCCAGACACGTTGTCAAAGGTTTCGGGTAATTTCATTCAGAGACTACGCCATATTATTGCTACGCATGGTGGATATGTGGAAAATATCGTACTATAGAGTCTCCCAGATCGCAGCGCCATCTGTTGTTGACAATTGTAACTACTGTAATTTCGAAAGTTTGTCTGCCTGAAAATGTACTGTTGTCCCAAGCATATTGCAACAAACGGTGTATTTCTATCGCTGCTCGTTTAGTTTTTATTGCCGTTTCAAATATACCGGTCATTTTTGAAACACCCTGTATTTTGTAACTTAATTTGTTTTCTTGCTTTCTTTTGTTACAAATATAGTTGTATATTTCTAGTATATTTGACTACTGTGATTGAAACAACAATTTATGTGTTGCGTCAATTATGATAACAAGATTAATTAAACGTTAGCGTATTTTATATATATATGTTGTTACAAGCGATGCGTCGCTTAATTAAGACAATATAGCAATTACGTATGAGAGTTTTTATTAATATTTTACTCCCCCCCCCTCCCCCACTGGCTTATTGCACCATTCACAGTACGAAATTTTCAGTACACCCCTAGTAAAATGTTTTAGCGACTTTTGATATTGAATCTAGCGACTCGGGTTTTTTAGAGTTGGCAACACTGCGCGATAGTTACATTCTGGCCCGAGATGCTGGAGTTGGCGGTCGGGTGTGCATGACGTGTGCTTGCCTGTGTGTGTGTGTGTGTGTGTGTGTGTGTGTGTGTGTGTTTTACAGACAAACGGCGTGGCCGAAAGCTTTACGCAAGTAAAGTTGAAACAAATGAGCCCTCGGTCACAATTTTTAGTCTTATTAACCAGGTTTCAACACTTCTAAGAGTGCCTTCATCAGAATTAAGTGGCGTATAACAAAATTACAAATTTATGGGAAAAGAAAAAATTTTATATAAAAGTGTAAGTACTGACTAACAATACAAGTCATAGACAGTACTTACATGTCACGTATAAAATAAATAACAAGCCAGAAGGGCTTTATTCACAAATGCTTTTAAAAAAGAATGCATGAAAGCGAGCCACTATGGGCTGCTCATATCTATACAGCCACAGGTAGCAACGGATTGAGCCGCTCGCGTTACCTGTGGCTTTGCAGATATGAGCAGCCCACAGTGGCTCGCCTTCATGCATTCTTTTTTAAAAGCATTTGTGAATAAAGCCCTTCTGGCCTGTAACATATTTTTTACGTGACATATAAGTACTGTCTCTGTCTTGTATTGTTAGCCAGTACTTACACTTCTGTAAAAAAATTTCTTTTCCCATACATTTGCAATTATGTTATAGGCCACTGTTTATTTAAATTCTGATGAAGGCATTCTTAGAAGTGTTGAACCCTGGTTACTAACACTAAAAATTGTGACCGAGGGATAATTTGATTCAACTTTAATTTATAAACGGTCACTGCACCAAGCAGCCATATTTAAAACTTTACACAAGTATTTTTTAATTGTGGCTGTCTGCAACTGAACGTGTCTTTTACGGAAAGTAGCAACCTACATTTCCTACATTGTTGAGACTCCTACCTGGAGTTCCATTGTTCGATAAATAAATAATCTCGTATGGCTCAGCGCCTGTTGCAAATATTGTGATCTGACGCCATTTCAGTGACGGGAGTGGCAGTTTAAATTCATTAGTCGAAACCAGGTTCATTTTGTTATTTCTCCTCGCATCACATCCAACCTGTGTTATCCTTTTCACCTACATACATAAAGATCTGGATCATATTTATCAATTTTCATCTACTTTTTTTGGAAAAACGGCAAAATTTAAATACATACTGTTGAGCTTTTCTCGCGTGTAACATACAATTACGTATGTAAAAAGAGTCTTATGCTTAACACGCCAATATAAAATTAATGAATACTTTTGCTATTTCTATCCCACTTTTTCGATGAAAAATGAAATTATGTGTGAATTACAGAATTAAAAAATTTCTTTATTAATCTAAAAAACTGAAATTTTATACACTCATTCTTTTCGCCCAGTTTAATAGCAAATTTTTATTGACGCCCCAACAATATGCTGAAAGCGTTTATAGATCTCAGAAATCACCTCACATAGAAACGAATAGTTACTTTTAATATCCAGCACTCGAATAAGATTCAGAAATTTTGTTCTGTTATTGGAATATCCTGTAGAATTTATTATAAAAGAAAAAACAATCCATTTCCATGACTGCCAGATTTAGTCATACTTTTAACTGTCTTACCGGGATGCCAAGAAAAGTAACTGATTTCTTAGGTGCGGGAAGAGTAGTTGATATGTCGCTTGTTTGGAAAAAGATTTCTGGAAGGGATCTAGGACGTTGCTCTCACAAGACGGTACTCTAATTGCTAGCAGTTAATTTTCAGAAAAGACGTTCAGTGTGATCTCACAAGGATCTCTCTCCCCGCGAGCAGTTTTAATCTCGTGACTCTCGCATTCTGTAACTGGTTTATTGAAGCCTGCCCCTATTACAATAGAATGACAAGGAAATTCGTTCGCGATATTCTCACAGTTTTTTATGAAGCGTTCTGTCAGTACTGTTGCAAAGGTAATTGATCTATAGAAGTATAGATCAAGCTTTGATGCTTAACCTTCGGCTACTCGAAAGGCTGTTGTTTTCTTTTCAGAGCACTGTGTGAATCCGATATTTAGCTATCGGTTCACCAATACCTCTTAGTGACTACCGCATAAAAGCTATAAACACAGGTACTTAGCGATATCGGTTATAGCTCTCCACTCCTACATCGCTACATCGCTCACCCCCCCCCCCCCCCGCCCTCACTGCCCTGCCGATTCGCTCTGTTTCTTTCTAACCCATTCTTTTCTCCCCCAACCAAGCTCTTTCTCTATTTCTAAATTAACTGTCTTTATTTCTCCGATTACTAAATTAAAGAATTCCGCGATGTGATTATAGCCGACCAGCGTAGATCAAGAAACGAATGAGGAGAAAGCACATCAAAATTCTGGGATAGCTCATCGTTTATCTCGCTAAGTCGTGAACTTCTACAACGGATAATTTATCAATATAGTACTGGCTGGTTTGCTGAGAGGGTACTACTGCAAGTAGAAGGTGTAGTGAGGTAGTTCGGTTGTAAAGCGACAGAACACGAATCCAAAAGAGTCCCAGATACGATTCCTAGGCAGTCCTAGGATTTTCATCTGCTACTTATTACTTCTTTCACCTCAGGCAATGTATTCAACGTTGCAGCACGAATCGGAGGCCATGTTAGGCTGTAGCTCCCCTCAAAACTAACCGGGATTTCTAAGGTCGGAAAGACGGCAAGGGCAATGGTATACCCCATCTCCAACAGGGCCAACTTCTGAGTTGAAGACAGCTATAAATTCAAGTAAGTGAAAAGAAATTTACTTTGGAAATCAACTGCACACGCAGCTTTACAAGTATACCTTTAACAGTGAAACCACACGCGCGGCTAGGCTACGGTAATCGCTCGGTCTTATGAACTAACCGCTGCGTGAACGCGGATAGCTGGCAAGGCGCCAGGAGGCAGATTAAATTTCCTGATGGAGCACGTGGTAGACATAGCTGGCTGTGAGCAAGCTCACTTCGGCGTTGTTATTTATTTGGCGCCGCGCGCGGTAGCCGCGCGGTCTGGGGCGTTTTGTCACGGTCCGCGCGGTTCCCTGCGTCGGAGGTTCGAGTCCTCCCTCGGGCGTGTGTGTGTGTGTGTGTGTGTGTGTGTGTGTGTGTGGTGTGTGTGTGTGTGTGTGTGTGTGTGTGTGCGTGTCGTCCTTAGCGTAAGTTAGTTTAAGTAGTGTGTAAGCTTAGGAACCGAAGACCTCAGTACTTTGGTTCCGTAAGACCTTACCACAAAAAAATTTATTTGGCGTGGCGTCCGCCACGTTTTGTCACTAACAGAACCTGCTCTTGCGATGTTGACGGTGGCGCAGCTTCATTACCGAATCACGACAATCGCGGTCAAGTAGGGAATATCGAATAGATCGTGCCTCGCATTTTGCACGGGAAAGGTTGATCGTGGTAGTACTGTAACAAGATGCTGGTCGTAGAACTGTGACATTGCTGAGTACAGTATGCAGAATGCAGCGTTTGGTGTTAGTATGGAAGTGGGGACTGCGCCGTTCCGTGTAGCTGCTCCACCGCTCCTAATATGTGAGATTTGTTGTGGATGAGGAGGATGAAAGTTCTGGCTCTTTCCTCGAATAAAGCCTAAATGTTCTGCTGACGCCAACGCACATTTCGCGAAAGGGCCATAAACATAAAATTAGAGTGTTTGGGCCTCCTATGGAGGCATGTAAAGAGTCTTTTGTCGCTCGCTCCATTTGCGAGTGCAACAGAAGAGGAAGTGACTAGTAGTGGTAAACGGTACCCTCCGCCACGTACCACATGGTGGCTTGCGGAGTATGCATGTACATGTAGATGTATCTAAAGACTCCTACCTAGTTTAGTAAAACTGTAACGTTATCTACTGCACCTCCTCCACTGCGAAATTATAATACCGAAAATGATTCGTGACATATTCTTCGAATAACAGAGAACTATTTCATGTACGTAATAATATTCGCACTGGTTTACAACTTTCTTACGTTTGCAGTTGAGTTACTTTAGCTACATGCGATATTTCGACTACTTCCCTAGGTGTCGATTACACAGTTAGTTGCTCGCTGTTTGGACTTTTAACTAAACTGTAGTAGTAGTAGTAGTATAGTTTTATTCATCCGTAGACAACTTTCCCAAAGATACACTACTGGCCATTAAAATTGCTACACCAAGAAGAAATGCAGATGATAAACGGGTATTCATTGGACAAATATACTAGAACTGATATGTGATTACATTTTCACGCAATTTGGGTGCATAGATCCTGAGAAATCCATTGAGTCAAACAGAGCTTGGATGGCGTGTACAGGTACAGCTGCCCATGCAGCTTCAACACGATACCACAGTTCATCAAGAATAGTGACTGGTGTATTGTGACGAGCCAGTTGCTCGGTCACCATTGACCAGACGTTTTCAATTGGTGAGAGATCTGGAGAATGTGCTGGCCAGGGCAGCAGTCGAACATTTTCTGTACTCAGAAAAGCCCGTACAGGACCTGCAACATGCGGTCGTGCATTATCCTGCTGAAATGTAGGGTTTCGCAGGGATCGAATGAAGGGTAGAGCCACGGGTCGTAACACATCTGAAATGTAACGTCGACTGTTCAAAGTGCCGTCAATGCAAACAAGAGGTGACCGAGACGTGTAACCAATGGCACCCCATACCATCACGCCGGGTGATACGCCAGTATGGCGATGACGAATACACGCTTCCAATGTGCGTTCTCCGCGATGTCGCCAAACACGGATGCGACCATCACGGTGCTGTAAATAGAACCTGGATTTATCCGAAAAAATGACGTTTTGCCATTCGTGCACCCAAGTTCGTCGCTGAGTACACCATCGCAGGCGCTCCTGTCTGTGATGCAGCGTCAAGGGTAACCGCAGTCATGGTCTCCGAGCTGATAGTCCATGCTGCTGCAAACGTCGTCGAACTGTTCGAGCAGATGGTTGTTGTCTAGCAGCACGTTGTAGGTGTCGCCACCGGCGCCAACCTTGTGTGAATGCTCTGAAAAGCTGATCATTTGCATGTCACAGCATCTTCTTCTGCCGGTTAAATTTCGCGTCTGTAGCACGTCATCTTCGTGGTGTAGCAATTTTAATGGCCAGTAGTGTATTAAAAATTTATTAATTTTTGACTCTTCATTCAAAGACGGCAAGATGCAATTAATTTGACATTTTACACATGAGATTTCCTTAATAATTTTATATATACGTAATCACAAATCATAGACTTAAGCTGACATTTGACTCTGAATTTGGGAAATTTATGGATAAATCAGCTTCGATTGAAGTGGCTGCAATATCCTCAAGGTGCTCACCTGAGCTTCTGGTTCTATTATTATTATTCCTGTGCTTTACTCTTGAAATTAAATATTCACAAACGCACATGCTCCCAAAAAAGGATGACATATATAACGCATACTGTCCAGAAAGGGGTATTTGTGACATATGTAACGCCTTACTGTGCAGAAAGTGACATTTGTCGCTGGGTAGCTATGATTTGCAGAAATCGAACGAAGATACATGATGAAATTTTTCTTTTAGTTGGATGTCAGACTGCAACTGTACGCATTCCATTTGAAAGTCTCCTGGAAACATATTGATAGCATTTGTAAAAGATGTCGCATAAATACAAAAGTTTGGATTATTTTTTCGAAAATCTTGAAAACGATTTTCCCATTCTTGCATCAGATCGAAAAGTGTCGCTGCGTATTTCATCCCGTCTTCAGGATTATGCCTCTAAATCTTTAACTTCGCAGTTGAAACTAAAGTAGCCGTGAAATAACACAACAGCGCGTCTGACGAATTGGGCCGTTAAAAGAACGAGAGTCTGGAGGTTCAGGCATAGCACAGGCGGAAATGTTAAGAACGGGGTGGGCCAATGAGAAAATAACATTGTGTGGCGATAGTTTCAAATCGAAAATATTCAGTTTATCACAACTATACATAATAAGAATAGTGTAATAGATGTCCACTTCTTCGGCCGCATTGATATTTGCTTTGGGGCGTGCAGCTACGGGTTGGACACCCCCGCATTACAATTAAAAAAAGAAAACAAGTAATTTAGAGAAACCACGGAAAACCTAAATCACGATGGCGGGATGTAGATTGGAGCCTCCGCCCGCCCGTATAAAAAGCCAGTCATTTTTAAACACTGCTACATCATTCGGTCCATGCTGTTTTGCAAAGAATTTATTAAATTAGCTAAAGGCTATTCCTACACTGTTCACTCATTTCTCACTCCCAGTATACTGCACAATTTGCACATACCATAAACTCATTTTTACACACATTATCAGGTGACGTCAGGACCATAACGGCAATGTTCGGTTTCCATTTTTTGTACCGAAAAACACTAGTTGCTAGCCTCAAAAACCGAGTCAGTATCCCATCATAATGAGTGAGATGCTTCAGTATCCCATCATAATGAGTGAGATGCTGCGCTCAGAAAGAAGATAAGGTGTTTGTATTACACACTGAATAGCTTAGGCAAAAAGTTTTCCCACAAAAAATTGTATATATATATATATATATAATTACGTAACAGGTAGTTTTTTATTGCCTTTTTAAATATATTCGTTTTGGTATTGTCTTTCATTGCCTTGGGAAATTTAGCATGCAGTTTTATTCCTAGCAGAAAATGCTGTTTTGAGCTTATGTTAATTCTTTCTTGGCAAATGTAATTTCAGTCTAGACCTTGTTCCATGGACAATCTGTGAACTCAACACGAAACGTGCCCCTTTTGCGATTGTTTCCTGGCGGCGTCAAGGAATGATACAGTCAACAGAAGCCCAATGCCAACAAAGGCTACGCCAAAATTAAAAAGGTTATTAGTAAGAAAGAATGCCGTACAAAAATGCCCTTCACAAAAAACCACACGTGTTAATAGACACTTACGTATCAGCAAAGAAAGAGAGATTATTGAGATGTTTCCGGATGTAATTCAAGCAAACTAAGTGCCAGCTGTAATGCAAAGCATCTGTCGCTGTTGATTAAATTATCCACCACTAACATCTCGATTGTTTTCTTTATCACTCTCTCCAAAATATTGGTCACCTGCACCACGATGCTGGTATCTTCGTAATTTCGCTTTCGCGCACGTAGAAAATAAATAGGGAAGCTGCCGAAGTACCGTGTTAAGATAAAATGGGGACGCAGTTGCAGAAACAAAACCAAGTAAACCATCATTTTCGGCGAAAAAGCCTGACAGGTCACCTACTCGGCAGGTTCGTCCGTGAGTATCAGGAGCCCGTACATACCATTACATATGTACTTTTTAAGTAACAGAATACAGTACGATGTCCTGGACGGCGAGTGTTCATCTGGCCAAAGACATCGTCAAGAAAGTGATGTAAGACCGCTTTCGTTCTCTATATTCGTAACTACATGATGGATAGAGTGAGCAGCAGTCTTCGTCTGTTTGCTGACGCTGTAATTTACGGGAAAGTGTCGCCTTTGATTGACTGTAGGAGGATAGAGGGCGAAATGGATAGAATTTATATTCGGCGTGATGAATTTCTTTTTTTTTCTTTATTGTTATTTTAATACCTTACAAAAGGTAGGCCGGCAGCGGCCTATCTGCACCGCTCTTCGGCCACAGAAAAACAGACAGTAAGCATGGAGACAGAAAAACAGACATACATGAATGGTAAAACCAGGGAGACATACATAAGAAATAACATGAAGGCGTTCGCAGTTTCACACGTGAACGAAGGAGCACATTGAAGAAGAACACTGACGCAGTTAAACAAAAAGACCACTGTAGCACATTGGAGATGATCTTCGGCACACTGAACACACTGAGGAGATGGGGGAACCTGCCACTGGGTGCAGGAGGCAGGCAGGGGGGGAAGAAGGGGGGAGGGGGAAGTAGCCAATGGGAGATAGGAAGGGAGAGGGTAGGGTTATGTGGAGAAGCCTGGGGAGGGGAGGGGGGAGGGAGTGGGAAACTGGGAGTGAGGAGGTGAGAGGGAGAAAGGAGGGGGAAGAGGAAGAGAGGACGCCCTGGAGGAAAAGCGGAAGGAAAACGAGGATTAGATCTGATAGGAGGGGTATATGGAAGGAACGAGGACATCATCAGGAAGGGGGAGTAGACGGAAGCCACCTCGGGCAAGGGTGTGGAGAGTGTGAAGATGGAGACGAGGTGGGAAGCAAGAGTATAGGCTTGGCAGCGGGTGGGGGTGCAAGTACACGGTCTCGCGTTTGGCTAATCCGGAACGCAGGTACTTCCCAATGAGCCTCTGAAATCCCAGTGGACTCCAGTGTGCAGGTGGACCCGTTTGCTGGTCTGCCAAACCAATTTGACTCTGTCCCACGACTATGAGTGACGGAATATGTCAAATGTTTAGACGGCCGACTCAAAATAAATAAGTACACCCGCGCATCACTCATTGTGCGCGTGATGCTAAAAGCAATATCTCTGACGGTTCAGAAGGTGACTGGCACACGCTCTAAGTAGCACACTAGCAAAGGACACAAGTCTCACCGTTTAGGTGAAGACCTGCCGTTCTTTACTAGTGAAGCGCCAGTACAAGAGTGTCTTCTTTTCCTCTCCGCTTTGCTCGCCATCTCGGTAGCAAAGCATATTTACATCTTAGACTACTCCCCCTTTAGCACAAGCCAATCACGAGCTGGAGCGCCACATTCGACGATCGGAGAGCGCCCCTTCATCTGCATACACAGATTTGACAAATCAGAGACCTTAAAGTTTAATTGGGAGAAAAAGAAGGAAGATTCAGCTTCGCAGCCTCTTTCCCACGTGTTTACGTCGTGTCTTTTGCTAACAACATGACATGGATGGAACCATGGCCCTCCATAAAAAGATCGTTATCTCCCCTGTTGCGTCCAATTAGAACTTTCCAAAGAATGGCCATAAACTCGTTAAAAGCTTCGTGCCTTCACAAATATCTTTTGTAACAGAGTCTGGACGCCAGTGACCTGTCCCGCAGAAATCTCACAGTCCTCTCATCAGCTTCCTGCCTAACAAGGGCCCATCCTCTCATTTCCGGTCTTCAATGCTCTGACCATTGCAGCGGCGACTTCTCGGCGCTAGTCAGCCTACCTGGACGTGCTCGCCGACCGACCGGCGCCATCTAATGTGTCTGCACAATGAGACCGCGCAACTCGGCAGATCGCAAATGTTTTGCATCCATGTTCCTCAGAAAAAACAAACGCTCCCCTCGGCCCTAAGCCGCAGTACGCTTTTACTGCAGTCTTTTAAACCGGCACCCTATTCCTGTAAATGCAGGTAAAGCTTACCGCTATTCGTTCACTAGAGCACACAAGCAAGAGCGTTAACTACTACCCACCATTTCATCATCATGATGTATGAAGTCAGATCTAGTCCAGGTATAGCAAGCAAGTAATAAAGATCAATTTCCTTAAGAACATTACACAGCATAACACTGTGTTGGAAGTGAGAGTGCCCTGAAGTCTCTCATCCTCTGAGGTCAAAGGTCAATGTGCTGCTTGGAACAAGGGCTTCATTTTGCTCTACAAGTCAGTGACTTGGCCTATCACTTTTAAGAGTGATCTGTCACCATTATTTATCACCCATCCATTACCTATAACACAATCATAATGACTTATTACAGAATAGAAAGGATTTTCAACCCTACCAGTTAGAAAAATACACATATCAAAAAAAGTTTTGCATCACCTCTGTTCCGTGAGTTCTGGAACCTGTACAGAAAATTGGAATACAGATCAACATAAACATTATTTTCGCCCTTTTTATTGCTCATGAAAACCACACATTTCATGTTGTACCACCATACAGAGAGTACTTCGGAGGTGGTGGTCCAGATTGCTGTACACACTGGTACCTCTTACGCCCTGGCACGTCGTCTTGCATTGATGCATGCCTGTATTTGTTGTGGCATACTATCCACAAGTCCATCAAGGCACTTTTGGTCCAGATTGTCCCACTCCTCAACAGCAATTGGCGTAGATCCCTCCATAAACAGCCCTTTTCAATCCATCCCACGCATGTTCGATAGGGTTCATGTCTGGAGAACATGTTGGCTAACCGAGCGAGGTAGTTATCCTGAAGGAAGTCATTCACAAGATGTGCACAATGGAGGCACGACTAGTCGTCCATGAAGATGAATGCCTTGTTAATACGCTGCCGATATGGTTGCACTATCGGTCGGAGGATGCCATTCACGTATCGTACAGCCATCATGGCGCCTCCCATGACCACCAGCAGCGTACATCGGCCCCACATAATGCCACCCCAAAACAACAGTGTACCTCCACCTTGCTGCACTCGCTGGACAATGTGTCTAAGGCGTTCAGCCTGACTGGATTGCCACCAAACACATCTCCGACAATTGTCTGGTTGAAGGCACACATGATACTCATCGGTGAAGATAACGTGATGCCAATCCTGAGTGGTCCATTCGGCTCATCTGTACTGTGCTACATGGTGTCGTAGTTGCAAAGATGGACCTCACCATGGACGTCGGGAATGAAGTTGCACATCAGGGAGCCTATTGCACACAGTTTGATTAGTAACACGACATCCTGTGGCTGCACGAAAAGCATTATTCAACACGGTGGCGTTATTGTCAGTGTTTCTCTGAGCTATAACCATAGGTAGCGGTCATCCACTGCAATAGTAGTCCTTGGGCGGGCTCAGCAAGGCATGTCATCGACTGTTCCCTTCTCTCTGTATCTCCTCCACGTCTGAAAAACATCACTTTGGTTCTTTCCGAGACCCCTGGACACTTCTCTTATTGAGAGCCCTTCCTGGCACAAATTAAAAATGCGGACGCGATCGAACCGTGGTATTTACCATCTAGGCATGGTTGAACTACAGACAACACGAGCAATGTACCTTCTTCCTGGTGGAATGATTGGAACTGATTAGCTGTCGGACCCCTCCGTCGAATAGGTGCTGCTCATGCATGATTGTTAACATCTTTGGACGGCTTTAGTGAGATCTCTGAACAGTCAAAGGGACTGTTTCTGTGATACAATATCCAAAGTCAACGTCTATCTTCAGGAGTTCTGGGAACCGGGATGATACAAAAATATTTTGATGTGTGTAGTTACCTCCACCATTCCCCTGATCTTACTAATCATTAGACTGACTCCTTATTCACGCTCTGTTCAGCACATCAAAAGGAACGTCATTAAATGCCACCACCAGTAGGCAAAATAAGAAAAAAAGTTCGTTCAGGTACTGTCCTACTCTTTACTACCCAGTTATTCTACAGTAATAGTGGGTAAGCTGTAGATGGCCCTGCACCCCCACTAGTTCAAACCACGGTGACAAACAAACGCTACATAACATAAAACTGTTACTAGTGTAATCAAGTACTTTCACGCAACTGAACAATCAAAGTGATTGTGGCAGGAAACCTGGGCCAGCCTAGTCCAATGACCTACCAACACACGGCTTTTGCGTCCGCAGCTCGTGGTCGTGCGGTAGCGTTCTCGCTTCCCGCGCCCGGGATCCCGGGTTCGATTCCCGGCGGGGTCAAGGATTTTCTCTGCCTCGTGATGACTGGTTGTTGTGTGCTGTCCTTAGGTTAGTTAGGTTTAAGTAGTTCTAAGTTCTAGAGGACTGATGACCATAGATGTTAAGTCCCATAGTCCTCTGAGCCATTTGAACCATTTGAACACGGCTTTTGACTCTACATAGCATACCAAATACATTCTTTCACTGCCTAATCACACCATCTACATACCAGTATCACATTAAAACCTGCATGTGAACTGCAGTGTACTGTGGCATTTACACTTGGGGGAAGGAAGGTTACAAAGTCTTTATTACACTGTTCAACGAGTCCTTTATTATTTGTTACACATTTACACTGTGGTTCACTGTGGCGCGGGAACAGTACAAAGTTTTTACTATGTTGACCAACGACAGGAATGCGTCCCATGCCTGCACCAGTCAGAGCATGGAGCACACACTGCACACATCTACGGATGGAGACAGAGTGAGCAGGCACATCATAGCCGGTGGGCCTGATGTCTCACCTTTCTGTGTGCCGCCGAAGGCTTCCACCCACCAGAAACGTAGGTTGGAGCAGATAGCCGCCCCCCTCCCCCACCCCTGCCTGATTAATGGCCCCACCCACAACCATGATCAGAGTTTCTCTGCACGCTGGCTGCTGGCCAGAAGCGACTTGTGCCGTAAGTAGGTAGATGATACCAATCTTACATCCCAGCAACATTTTAGTCATCTGGAACGATACATTGTTATTAACATTCAGGTACGACACTCCAGGTACGGTGTCCACATAGGGACTGCAACAACAACGCACTTATTGTATTCGATTGCGTGCATACAATAAGTATTGCAGTGCTCAATATGCGTATACGATAGAAAAACCGTCCACCTTATACATTGATCTGTGGTTTATATGTGAGCCAAAAAGTGGTTTTAATACTTCGAGGTCCGCATTGCTTAACAATATTACACACAGAACAGCGAATATTTAAAGATTTAGTGCACTGTTTATTTCCCCATGTGCTGTGTGAGAGTTGAGTGTCTTTGATATAGGATTTAGGGTAGGGTATCGAATAACTGTTACATCCCAATGTGGCAGTCATCGAACAGTGTACACATCCTAACTACGAAACTGACGGTTTCCTATGACATTAGCACGACAGCTAAGACCTGCTCTAAATTATAAAAGTTCCTTCGCACTCAATATTAACTCCCATACACATCCCAAACACACAGGCAGTATTCTATAAGAATGGGGTCGCAAAATGTTCTACAGGTGGTCTCCTTTGAGAATAAGCTAAACTTTCTAAGAATTCTCCCAGCGGACCGAAGTCTACCATTTGTCTTCCCAACAACTGACCGTAAATGATCGTTCTATTTCATACTACTTTGTAGAGTTACCCTCTACATATTTAATCGGCGTGACTATATCAACCAGCAATCGAATGTTACAGGATCTTTTCATACACTACAGCATAAATAGCTAACAGTCACAGACGCTGCTCTCACTATCCATCACACACACACACACACACACACACACACACACACACACACACACTCTTCTCTGGGCACGACTGACACAACGCCAAGGATAATGTGCTGTCTCTTACTCTTTAAAAAGTCTTTTCAGACACTAACATGCACTATATGATCCAAAGTATCCGGAAACCCCTAAAAACATACGTTTTTCATATTATGTGCATTGTGCTGCCACCTTCTGCCAGGTACTCCATATCAGCGACCTCAGTAGTTCAAATGGTTCAAATGGCTCTGAGCACTATGGGACTCAACTGCTGAGGTCATTAGTCCCCTAGAACTTAGAACTAGTTAAACCTAACTAACCTAAGGACATCACAAACATCCATGCCCGAGGCAGGATTCGAACCTGCGACCGTAGCGGTCTTGCGGTTCCAGACTGCAGCGCCTTTAACCGCACGGCCACTTCGGCCGGCTACCTCAGTAGTCATTACACATCGTGAGAGAGAAGAATGGGGCACTCCGCAGGACTCACGGACTTTGAACGTGGTCAGGTAATTAGGTGTCACTTGTGTCATACGTCTATATGCAAGATTTCCACACTCCTAAAAATCCCTAGGTCCACTGTTTCCGATGTGATAGTGAAGTGGAAACGTGGAGGGACACATACAGCACGAAAGCATACAGACTAACTTCGTCTGTTGAATGACAGAAACCACTGACAGTTGAAGAGGGCCGTAATGTGTAATAGGCAGACATCTATCCAGACAATAACACAGGAATTCTAAACTGCATGAGGATCCACTGCAAGTACTATGACAGTTAGTTGGGAGGTGAGATAACTTGGATTTCATGGTCGAGCGGCTGCTCATAAGCCACACATCACGCCGATAAATGCCTAACGACGCCTCGCTTGGTGTGAGGAGCGTAAACATTGGACGATTCAACAGTGGAAAAATGTTGTGTGGAGTGACGAATCACAGTACACAATGTGGCGATCCGATGTCAGCGTGTGGGTGTGGAGAATACCCAGTGAACGTCATCTGCCAGTGTGTGTAGTGCCAACAGTAAAATTCGGAGGCGGTAGTGTTATGGTTTGGTCGTATTTTTCATGGAGGGGGCTTACACCCGTTGTTGTTTAGCGTGGCACTATCACAGCACAGGCCTACATTGATGTTTTAAGCACCTTCTTGCTTCTCACTGTTGAAGAGCAATTCGGGAATGGAGACTGCATCTTTCAAGACGATCGAGCACCTGTTCATAATGCACAGCGTGTGAGAGTGGTTACACGACAATAACATCCCTGTAATGGACTGGCCTATGTAGAGTTCTGACCTGAATCCCATAGAACACCTCTGGGATGTTTTGGAACGCCGACTTCGTGCCAGGCCTCACAGACCGACATCGATACCTCTCCTCAGTGGAGCACTCGGTGAAGAATGGGCTGCCATTAGCCAAGAAACCTTCCAGCACCTGATTGAACGTGCCTGCGAGAGTAAAAGCTGTTACCAAGGTGGGCCAACACAATATTGAGTTCTAGCATTACCGATGGAGGGCGCCACGAACTTCTAAGTAATTTTCAGCTAGGTGTCCGGATACTACTGATCACATAGTGTATCTAAGAACTTACTCCACATGCTTGGACCTCCTTAACAGTCTGTAGTGGTGCACTGTGCCAAACACTTTCTGGAAATCTAGGAATTTGGAATCTGTCTGTTACCATTCATCCTTGGTTCGGTGAACGTTAGGCAGGAAAAGGCAAGCTATGTTTCCAATTCCCTATGGGTACATTCGAACTTACTTTTACGTCTGAAGATGTTTCTCTATCAAGTTTTTGCAGTAATTAATGCTACCTCTATCGGAAATAATGATGTCCAGCTTCTCCACAAACTAAAGCATTTGCCAGTTGACCTTGTCTTCCTCTATAATAGCAGTGGAGTGTTTAGCACATTAGAGGATACAGAACTGTGGCTACTGAAGATGCTAATGTGGGTTGCACCGAAAATCAGATACCATCATACAATACACAGTGGAGAGAGAATGATTCCATCATTTAATCTCTGTCATATATGTCTATCAAGAAAAAGCAATCCACTTCCACTATGGGTAAGAATGCTTTCACAACATACAGTAACAGTGATTACCGACACTGGTCGTGAGCCTACAGAGACTGTTCCTACTTCTACATTGCGTGCCAGACACGAAGAGCATGATCTACACTTTACAATACAGTGACCATCATTGCATGAAAGCTGCAGGAGAGGTCGACATTAGTTCTGCTGCATCGGCATACAGATCACACAAATGCATGCTTATTAATAGCCCCTCATCCAAGACAGCACAGACAATTGCGCTATATTATGGATCATAAGGTCCTCTTTTTCGATCCAACATCAGTCAGTCGCAGGATTTGTATCTGCCACTTCCCTCGACTTAAGTAATGTTCATTATGTGTAGATTCACACACTGAAGTCACAAATCCAAGTTCAGTACTACATACTTCTTTCTCCAGGGACCTTAACCAATTGCTTCCCAGTTGTTAGATGCATGCTATGGTATTATGAATGCATTGTAGAATGTAGCACAAAATACTGCTTGTTAGCATGAAAAATGCATAGTACCACTGCCATAAAGTTGTAAATGTCTGTCATAAATGTCTCTCATGCCGGAGGTATCATGCAAACTAATGCTTATTGCCACATGGTACAATCACATTAATCTGGACACCTATGTTCGACATAAGCTCCAGTAACCACTCACAGATGGCAGAAGATAGCACCAGTAGTGCAGGGTATGTACAGTATTTTGAGGGGTGTGGAAAATAGTGCAGTCATTATCTTAATACATAAACGGAGCGATTTATCTGATGTCCAAAAGGACATGATCATTTCCTGTTGGGTCAAGGGTGGAAACGTTTTGGAAACGACTAAGATAGTTAATTTGTTAGTGTCGCCAAATTACTGAATCAGATGCTTGCCCTACAGCAATTCTGCACATATTGAGTAAATGTGAGCTCATGTCGTTGGTTATCCGGCTTGCAGTGAACTAATCACCACTAGAAACAAGTGCTTTACATTTATCACACCAATTTAGGAACTGTGCTGAACAATATGATACTTAACATGATATTTATAACAATGCACTCAAGATGCTCCGAGAGTTTCTTATATTATCTGTTCAAAAGTAGCTGGCCCAATAGGGAATTGACCACTACATGTCACGAGAGGCGGACCGGCCAGCATAAAAAGACGTGGAGTACTGTGTTGTCAGTAGAGAAGCAGTAACAGCAGGATGGTTTGGTCATGAGAGCTCAGTGACTTTGAACGTAGACTAATCATTGGATATGACCTGAGCAACAAATCATCAGCGACATTTCACACTTCCTAAAGCTGCCCAGGTCGACAGTTGGTGATGCAATTGTGAAGTGGAAACGCGAAGGAACAGTGCCAGCTAAATGAAGAGCAGGCAGATGCCATGTTCTGAAGGACAGGGACCGTCGAGCATGGAGGAGGGTATTTGAAAAGAAAAAATGGCATACCAGCGAAAAGAATCATTCATGAGCTCCGAAGTGCTAAAAGCAGTCCAGCTTGCGCAATGACTTAGTGTAGGGGGTTCAAAATAATGATGGAGTAGCTCCTTATGAGGCACACATTTCAGTAATCAATGCTAAGAAACGCTTGAGGTGGTTTTAAGAGCGATGCCACTGCACAGTGGATAACTGTGAAAGAGTGATTTGGAGTTACGAATCACCTTATACCCTATGGCAATCCGATGGAAGGGTTTGTGTTTGGGGAACGTCCAGAGAACACTGCCTGCCATCATGTGTAGCGCCAACACTGACGCTTGGAGGAGGTGATGTTACAGTAGAGTGGCGTTTTTCGTGGTTAAGGTGTGGTTCCCTTATCGCTCTTAAGCGAACGCTTAATGTGAAAAGATAGGAAGACATTTTGCAGCACTGCTACTGCACACAGTAGAGAAACAGTCCGGAGACGATGACTATTTGCATCAGCATGAGAATGCATCCTGTCATACAATTGCATCTGTGTGGCAATGTTTTGCGGGCAATAACAATCCTGAAATGGACTAGACTGCCCAGGGTCGCGACTGGCTGCCAATGGAACATCTTTGGAATGAGTTAGAACGTCGAACTTGCTCCAGTTCAAATGGTTCAAATGGCTCTAAGCACTATGAGACTTAACATCTGAGGTCATCAGTCCCCTAGACTTAGAACTACTTAAACCTAACGAATCTAAGGACATCACACATATCCATGCCCGAGGCAGGATTCGAACCTGCGACCGTAGCAGCAGCGCGGTTCCGGACTGAAGCGCCTAAAACCGCTCTGCCACAGAGGCCGGCACTTGTTCCAGCATCCAACGCCCAACATCACAACCTTCTCTAATTTCGGATCTTTAAAAATAATGGACTGCTATTTTTCCATAGACTTTCAGACAACTCCTTTAAATTGTCCCCACCAAAGCTGCATCATAATGCGCGATGGGTGGTCACTTCACATATTAACGTTCACTAACAGATGATACTTTTACTCAGATGGTGTACTCTATCTCTTATCGCAATGAGGTTTCCCATGCAAGTCGGCTTCTGGAGGGGCTGGTTTCTCGGAATCGACTTACTCATGGTACGTTGTCAACACAGTGACACATGACAGGCCCAGTGCCTGTACGAGCTTGGAGGTGGACTGTGCCAAGAGTCTGGCGCACACATTGTGACTGCTATCAAATGAACTGATATCGCGAGCCTCGCACTACTCCGTTCGACTGTCACGCCGTCTCCCAGTAAAAGAACTGATAACATCCCAGAAGCGCGACAGACCATACTATTCCATTTCCCGTGACGAAGAGGCTGTGCATTCTGCAACACAATAGCTATCTCTAAGTGAACTGTTCACGACTGTAATTAAATTCTTAGAGCAAGCTTGTGGTCATATCATTGCATCTACACATGGTCCCAAATCAGGGACAAGAATAGTGTCTCGAACAGAGGTTAATGCTTTTCGTGAACATTGATTTACAATCTCAATTTCCCACTTCTATCTCCTGTTTTCTGCATTTCGTGAGAACCTCCAACTAACCGATACTGGTCTAGTTAGCGCCCCTAGAGGGGAAAATGGCTACCTTTTAATGCCTGTCCTACAGAGACCACTAGAAAAGACGTTTGTGGAGCATGGAAAACAGGAAGATCTACACACTGATTCAGGGTAATGTCTCCCACCATAAACACTGGTCGTACCACAGAGGACTGATGATTGTAATTCGAGATCCATATCAGATCTCAGATCATTCCGAAATTTTATTGTGGGCATATACCTCAGCAGATGTGAAAATTGGCTGATTTCTGCTAAGAGTCTTACTCTTATTACTGCCGCCGCAACTATTACCTCCCTACTAGCAATTACTGACACCAATGCTGCAATAACAACACTTGCTGATATCGTCAGTAATTTTCAGCCGAGGCTACAGTAACAGGTACAAATAGCGGCCGTGGAGCTTGGCCTTACGGACTTCTATAACCCTTAAACCGCTAACTGAGGTTGCGCTTCAGCTGCAGATGTTGGTGTGCTTACCTTCATGGAGAACGAGTCGTTCCACTGTCGTACGATGGAATCTGCACGAACGTCTTTCCACGTGATGAAGTTGTGGAAGGGCTGGCCAGTTTCCCGGTCCCACGTGATGAATGTGCATCGTTGGCTTGATATGCCCAGTGCAACCAGCTGCGCTGCTGACAAGCCAGCATCTGCAAACACGGAAATTGCACGCTGCTAGAAACTGCTAATACAAAAACGAAACCAAGAGCGAGAGAGGAAGTGAGACAGAAGGGAAAGGAAAGAGAGGGGAAGGGGGGAGAGAGAAGGCATGTGTGGGAGTGAGATAGAAGGTGGTGACAGACGCAGAGGGGGAGGACAAAGTGCGGAAGAGAAAAGGAAAGGAAAGGAAAGGAGAGGAGAAAGAGAAAGAGGGGGGGAGGGAGGGAGGGGGGTAGAAGAGAAGGAGGAGGGAAGAGGGAAAAGATGGGGGGCGAGAGATGGGGTAAAGAGATGGAAATGGAGAGATGGAGATAGGAAGACACATCCACTTTAATACAACTAACAAAATGTCCGATACTTTCACACTCATCTTAAAAATCTAATGAATGGAAATTTTACAGAAGTATCATATAAAATACAGCATGTTCGCAATTCTCTTGAAGTGATCTACGTAAAGCAGATCGCTATGTTAAGCCACAAATGAAAACACTGATAAAGGCACAAAACGTGGATTAAATGTAAATTTGAAGTAGCTGACGTCATCGACATATCAGAAGAAAGAATAAGATACATCTTGCAAAAAAATATCTCACAGTTCATCCTTTGTGTGAGTTGGGTGTTGTGTTATTGAATGTTGACAAAATGCTAATCTGAATATGGCTCTTTCGACTGTTTTAATAAGAGTCCAACTAATTTTATACGCCCACTCTTTGTTTACTCAAGTAATTAAACTGTTTTCGAAGCGTTGGGTGGAGTCGGTGACACTGTGACAACAAAAGTCGACTTCAGCTGGCGGAGGTAATGGCCAGTGTTTTCTGCGATCTTACTGATTGCCTTTAAAAGGATGAAGTAACAAGTGCAGAAAACTACGTCAGACATCTGAACCAACTGAATGAAAACAAGCACGATAGGAGGACTGAAAAGAAAAAAGAAATATCATATTTCATCCATACAGTGCATTTCCCTATAAATTTGTTTTGGTAAGAAGAAAACGGACAGATGAAGTACAAACTACACATTTACCCCCATTTACCTGATTTACCACTCTTTGATTTCCATGTATTCCTGTGTCGTTATATTTGTCGCTAGAAAATGTTCTGCGCGCGATAAAGAGGTTATAGCAGCCATAGACAGGTATGTGTAGACCATCTAGGATCACATTTCAGGCAAGAAATCATCACTCTACTAAAATTCTGAACAAAATGCAGTGACCAAAGAGAGAGCAAGTAGACGAATGTGAATATTTTTGTCATAAAAAACATTATTTCAATGTCAGGCGGAGAACGTTTTACCTTGTGTGAAAGTAAAAACTTCTTATTTTGGGACAGATTCATGACATTCGATAGTTTTTAGCGTGACTGAGCGACTTTTGTCCTGCCAATACTTCCGCTGCCTTTTATTTCGAGGGTAACATTGCAGAGATGTTGCATCACTTTGAAAACAAAGCCAGTTAATAGAGCTACTCACATTATACAGCACTAGTGGTAACCTCTGGTAATTGATTAAGGAATAACTGTGACGATCAAGAGAAAACGATTAAAACTACTGGCAGATGGTCTTTCCCGGGCAGTAGTGTTAACAGACTGAGCTACCCGCACACGACCCAATAGGTGCCCGCAAAGAACAGGCGCTACCAGTACATCCTTCCTACTTTCCAAACTTCACCAACGCTCATTTGCACACCTTACTGCAGAGGGAAATATTCATGCTGGAAAAAGTCCCCTGGACTATGGCTGACAAGGGGAATATCACAGAAACAGTCAACTGATTAGGCTCATGTTATGCAGGTCCCTTGTGCACCACCTAAAATACGCAACCCTAAAGTTTTTATCGTGCAGCAGACTCAGAACCGGCGGAATCGACAAATAATGAAAACCGAGCACTTTTAATCATCATTTACTGGGTCCGAGGAATCGAGAAAGGAAACTTTCACGACTAGGACTTGTGTACCCATATAGGAAAGTATCGCTGGCCAAGCGACCAAGCGAACTGACCGGGAAAGCGAATGAGCAGTGTCCATTCCTGTAAGTGTTCAGAAGTTTATTGTAATACGTGTTTTCTTGAAATTATTTTCAGACTGCAATGCAGAACATGACTGGGTAACTCTGAGAGACGAAATAACGAAGGTAGCAGAGGATCAAATAGATAAGGAGACAAGGGATAGTAGAAATCCTTCGATAGCACAATATACACTACTGGCCATTAAAATTGCTACACCAAGAAGAAATGCAGATGATAAACGGGTATTCACTGAACAAATGTATTACTGACCAGACGTTTTCAATTGGTGAGAGATCTGGAGAATGTGCTGGACAGGGCAGCAGTCAAACATTTTCTGTATCCAGAAAGGCCCGTACAGGACCTGCAACATGCGGTCGTGCATTATCCTGCTGAAATGTAGGGTTTCGCAGGGATCGAATGAAGGGCAGAGCCACGGGTCGTAACACATCTGAAATGTAACTCCACTGTTCAAAGTGCCGTCAATGCGAACAAGAGGTGACAGAGACGTGTAACCAATGGCACCCCATACCATCACACCGGGTGATACGCCAGTATGGCGATGACGAATACACGTTTCCAATGTGCGTTCACCGCGATGTCGCCAAACACGGATGCGACCAATCATAATGCTGTAAACATTACCTGGATTCATCCGAAAAATGACGTTTTGCCATTCATGTACCTAGGTTTCTCGTTGAGTACACCATCGCAGGCGCTCCTGTCTGTGATGCAGCGTCATGGGTAACCGCAGCCATGCTCTCCGAGCTGATAGTCCATGTTGCTGCAAATGTCGTCGAACTGTTCGCGCAGATGGTTGTTGTCTTTCAAACGTCCCCTTCTGGTGACTCAGGGATCGAGACGTGGCTGCACGATCCGTTACAGCCACGCGGATAAGATGCCTGTCATCTCGACTGCTGGTGATACCAGGCCGTTGGGATCCAGCACGGCGTTCCGTATTACCCTCCTGAACCCACCGATTCCATATTCTGCTAACAGTCATTGGATCTCGACCAACGCGAGCAGCAGTGTCGCGATACGGTAAACCGCAATTTCGATAGGCTACAGTCCGACCTTTACCCAAGTCGAAAACGTGATGGTACGCATTTCTCCTCCTTACACGAGGCATCACAACAACGTTTCACCAGGCAACGCCGGTCAACTGCTGTTTGTGTATGAGAAATAGGTTGGAAACTTTCTTCATGTCAGCACGTTGTAGGTGTCGCCACCGGCGCCAACCATGTGTGGATGCTCTGAAAAGCTAATCATTTGCATATCACAGCATCTTCTTCCTGTCGGTTAAATTTCGCGTCTGTAGCACGTCATCTTCGTGGTGTAGCAATTTTAATGGCCAGTAGTGTATATTGAGTTTAACCGATGAATCGCGAAAATATCGAAATGCAGCAAATGAAGTAGGCGAAAGGGAATACAACGTCTAAAAATGAGACAGTCAAAGTGCAATACGGCTAAGCAATAATAGCTAAAGGGCAAATGTAAACCTATAGAACCATGTGTAACACAGAGAATGATAGATACCACCCACAGGAAAATAAAAGAGGTCTGTGTAGAAAAGAGAAACAGCTGTACGAATATCGAGAGCCCATATGGAAAACCAATGCTATGAAAAGACTGCCAAGCTGAAACGTGCAGGAATATACAGACTGTCCCAGGAGAAATGGTCAATATGTAGGGACACGACAGGAACGATAATTCAGAGCAAAACAGTCTCATAAACATAGACTCTAAAATGTATACCTTAAGAGCTATGAACATTTCTTCATCTGAGATATTGCGCAACAAATATCTTTTTACTGCAAGCTCTTTGCTTTCCATATTTTGAGGGGCGGTAGTATGGACCAAAACAAGAAAAAACTGTCCAATAAACATGAGCTTAGAAGATAGGTTATGAATGGAAAACCTCCATTTATAGCTTCTGTAGACTTATAGCAAGCTTTAGCCAATGATGACTGGTATACACTCTTTGAAATTCTGAAGAGAGTAGGGAGCGAAAGGCATGAAATGGAAGCAGTGGTTGAGAAGGGAATGAGACAGGGCTGGGCCTATTACCCATGTTATACAATCTCTACGCTGAGCAAGTGGTATAGGAAATCAACGAACAAATTGGAGAAGGAATTAAAGTTCATGAAGGGGAGATTTGCCAGTGACATTGTAAATTTGTCACAGACTGCAAAGGACTTGGAAAAGCATTTGAATCGAATAAACAGTGTCTTGAAAGGAGGATGTAAGATGATCATCAACAAAAGCAAAACAAGGCTACGGAATGTAGTCGAATTACATCAGTCGATGATGAGGTAAATAGATAAAGAAATGTGACACAAAAAGAAGTAGATATGTTTTACTACTGGAGCAGTAAAATAACTGATGATAGCCGAAATAAGGATGATATAACATGTAAACTGGAAATTGCAACAAAATCGTTTTTGTTGAAGAGAAATTTGCTAACATCAAACACAGATTTCAGTGTTACGAAGTCTTTTCTGTAGGTTATCAGCAGCGTGGCCTTGCACGGGAGTGAAAGGAGTGAAACGTGGACGACAAGCAGTACAGACAAGAGAAGAACGAAAGCTTTTGAAATGTGATGCTGCAGAATAATGCCGAGGATTTGATGAGTAGATAGTGTACCTAATGAGGAAACGCTGAATAGAACTGGACAGAAAAGAAATCTGGGGCATAACTAAACTAAAAGAAGGATCGGTTGATAAAACATAATCTGAGGCATGAAGAAATCGTCGGGCAGCCAAATGAAAATGAGAACAGATGTAATAAAAGTAGGTAAACTCTTTATTATTTCAAAAGTAATCGTCATAACTGTTGACACATTTATTCCATTGTGAGACGAGAGGGTCAATGCCTTCGAGGGGAGTTGTTTGCGATTGTCTACGGAAGCATGATTGAACGCAGACGTGCAACTCTTCGTCCGACGCAAATAGACGGCCACTAATGTCTTTCTTCAGGGCTGCAAACATATAGAAATAGCGTGGAGACAGATCTAGACTGCTGGAGAATATGTAAGGGTTTACCAGCGAAACTTCTGCAGCGTACTTGAATAAACGTTAGCACCATGTGGGCAGGCCCATGAAAGCATTGACCGTTATGTCCCACAGTGGGATAAATGTATAAACAGTTATGGCTATTATTTTTGAACTTTTTTCTTTCTGTCTAGTTTTAATTTAACAGCCTCTTGTAGTATAGGAGAGACAGAGTAGCGTGGAGAGCTGTATCAAACCAGTCTTCGGACTGCATATTACAATAACACGTACTTTCCTGCGTATCAAAGCTGGTGGGACAGGAGGATTAACAAGGTAAAGAAATCAATCACAAATACTGTATAGTTAATAATAAGGTAGATAAATAAATTTCTAAAACAACTTGTATTAGTGAAAGATTAACAGGTTAATCCTGGTCGTTTAACGATCCGTCTTTAACTCACTCTGTTACATATCTGCACAGTCACCCGAACAACAGTATGCGTGGTACATATCATAGACTCGAAGCAAATATATTCGCGGCATCAATACGATCTAATGAATGGAATCTTGAGCAGCTATATCGTTCCAGCTCAACATTATGCAGAAAACAAACTTCCTTTGCATTTTATAATACTTCTTTTTCGAGAGTTAATTTTGATGCGTAGTACACACATGATAAAATCGCGTGATAAACCGATGATGGAAAGTTAATCATGAACAATGCTATGGATCGTTATACCGTCCGCGCGGTTGTGGAATTGGCTCTGAGCACTATGGGACTCAACTGCTGAGGTCATTAGTCCCCTAGAACTTAGAACTAGTTAAACCTAACTAACCTAAGGACATCACAAACATCCATGCCCGAGGCAGGATTCGAACCTGCGACCGTAGCGGTCTTGCGGATCCAGACTGCAGCGCCTTTAACCGCACGGCCACTTCGGCCGGCGGTTGTGGAATTCCTGCTGGGTTTTCACAAGTGAACTGCAATTATGAAGCCTCGAAACAAAGCTGTCAGTACACCCTAGAGGCGAAATCGGAACAGTCTTTCGAGGAGTTTCTTTCATATGACGAGGATTAAAATCGTAATTATTCACTAATCGTAGTTGTTTGAAGAATTTATTTACGTCTGTATCTTGCCGTAATTGCTTATTTATTACCTTATTAACCACGCTATTCCTACAATTTCGATACGAAGAAAAATGTATATGAAAAAAACCTTTAGAATCCACGTAGGAATCTAGCGGGGTCCCTCTGCCCCTCCTGCTAGTTGCCTTGGTCAGTCAGCCAGTGCTGCTTCCGTGAAGGGCTCTATCCTCATGAGTACATAACGGCTTAGTCGCAGAAGTAGCTTTACTCGAATTAAAAAAAAAAAACACACACACACACAAAGCTTTTGCAGACTTCATAAATACTAATAAAAATGCTCAATTTTTAATTATCTATCGATACTGTTAGTTTTGAGAGCACACTACATTGCAGACTGAAAGATTCATTCTGGATGACAAAAGATTACCGATACGAGCTCGAAACATCAACGACTCAATGAATAGCTGTACATTACCATGACCATATCTACCTGCAGTGTGTCTACACTCCTGGAAATTGAAATACGAACACCGTGAATTCATTGTCCCAGGAAGGGGAAACTTTATTGGCACATTCCTGGGGTCAGATACATCACATGATCACACTGACAGAACCACAGGCACATAGACACAGGCAACAGAGCATGCACAATGTCGGCACTAGTACAGTGTATATCCACCTTTCGCAGCAATGCACGCTGCTATTCTCCCATGGAGACGATCGTAGAGATGCTGGATGTAGTCCTGTGGAACGGCTTGCCATGCCATTTCCACCTGGCGCCTCAGTTGGACCAGCGTTCGTGCTGGACGTGCAGACCGCGTGAGACGACGCTTCATCCAGTCCCAAACATGCTCAATGGGGGACAGATCCGGAGATCTTGCTGGCCAGGGTAGTTGACTTACACCTTCTAGAGCACGTTGGGTGGCACGGGATACATGCGGACGTGCATTGTCCTGTTGGAACAGCAAGTTCCCTTGCCGGTCTAGGAATGGTAGAACGATGGGTTCGATGACGGTTTGGATGTACCGTGCACTATTCAGTGTCCCCTCGACGATCACCAGTGGTGTACGGCCAGTGTAGGAGATCGCTCCCCACACCATGATGCCGGGTGTTGGCCCTGTGTGCCTCGGTCGTATGCAGTCCTGATTGTGGCGCTCACCTGCACGGCGCCAAACACGCATACGACCATCATTGGCACCAAGGCAGAAGCGACTCTCATCGCTGAAGACGACACGTCTCCATTCGTCCCTCCATTCACGCCTGTCGCGACACCACTGGAGGCGGGCTGCACGATGTTGGGGCGTGAGCGGAAGACGGCCTAACGGTGTGCGGGACCGTAGCCCAGCTTCATGGAGACGGTTGCGAATGGTCCTCGCCGATACCCCAGGAGCAACAGTGTCCCTAATTTGCTGGGAAGTGGCGGTGCGGTCCCCTACGGCACTGCGTAGGATCCTACGGTCTTGGCGTGCATCCGTGCGTCGCTGCGGTCCGGTCCCAGGTCGACGGGCACGTGCACCTTCCGCCGACCACTGGCGACAACATCGATGTACTGTGGAGACCTCACGCCCCACGTGTTGAGCAATTCGGCGGTACGTCCACCCGGCCTCCCGCATGCCCACTATACGCCCTCGCTCAAAGTCCGTCAACTGCACATACGGTTCACGTCCACGCTGTCGCGGCATGCTACCAGTGTTAAAGACTGCGATGGAGCTCCGTATGCCACGGCAAACTGGCTGACACTGACGGCGGCGGTGCACAAATGCTGCGTAGCTAGCGCCATTCGACGGCCAACACCGCGGTTCCTGGTGTGTCCGCTGTGCCGTGCGTGTGATCATTGCTTGTACAGCCCTCTCGCAGTGTCCGGAGCAAGTATGGTGGGTCTGACACACCGGTATCAATGTGTTCTTTTTTCCAATTCCAGGAGTGTATATGAGTTGCTTACTTTTTTTTCCGAGTTTGTGTCAACACACATAATTCTCCCTGCAACGTATCATGGCGTCGTAATGGGATATCAAGTTTTCTAGAATACATTTAATGTAGCACGTAAACAATTCGTCCCGCTTACCTACGAAGTTGCTTTTGTTCATCGATAATGAGTAAGCAGAGACGAAATCAGACTTTATCGAATTTTTATTAGTAAATAACTGTACTTTACTGTCCTGAATCGAAAATAATAACAACAATATTAAAATGGCTCTGAGCACTATGGGACTCAACATCTTAGGTCATAAGTCCCCTAGAACTTAGAACTACTTAAACCTAACTAACCTAAGGACATCACACACACCCATGCCCGAGGCAGGATTCGAACCTGCGACCGTAGCAGTCCCGCGGTTCCGGACTGCAGCGCCAGAACCGCTAGACCACCGCGGCCGGCAACAACAATATTAATAATAATCGAATTACAACTGAGACATAGCCTACCAGATTTAGGACGAACAACGGGAAACGTGAGACCCTTTCCACACTGGCGACATTTATTTACTTATCAGTCATTAGATATAATTAATTGCCACGTGACACATCAATGCATATTAGCACTGTAATTGTACAGTTTTATATATTTATGGCACTTTACAACTGATTCATATATATACACAACCAAATATAGAATGACAAACATATGACCTCAGCATAGCTTTTCTTCGAATTATATAAATGTCTTTTAAATATAAATCTCTTTGTCTTCAAAATCTCAAACGTTTGGATTATCTCTTCCAGTAACCAAAATATTCATTTAAGCAATCAAGTGGACTCTCCTCCAACACGTGTTAAACATTATATTCAAAAACATAAGTCTTTTCTATATGGGTAGCAATATTTGGAAGGCAGTTGTACAGGCATACCCCGTATACGTTACACTTCTCTCACAATGACCTGTCTGGATCACGGGGTCCCAGGCTCGATTCCCAGCCCGGTTGTGGATTTTCTCTGCCTGGGGACTGGGTGTTTGTGTTGTCATCATCATCATCATCACCACATCATCATCATCATCATCATCATCATCATCATCATCATCATCATCATCATCATCACCACTCGTGATAGTGGCTGGATTGGATTGTGTAAAAAAAAAAATGGACTGTGTAAAACTTGGGACTTTGTACGAGCGCTGACGACCGCGCAGTTGAGCATCCAACAAACCAATCATCATCATCACAATGACCTGTCGAGTTAATAAATTTTACTGTAGTTAAAATGTTTAGCAGTTTGAATTTTGGTATGTAACTCTCTCTCTCTCTCCCCTATTCATTATATTGATTGCTCTTATCTGTACGATATTTTTATTCTTATTTATAAAGCTTCCTCACGGCTCTGAAATTGTGAATTATTCTTCTGACGTTCTCTGTCCAAGTTGATTTACGTATAAGCCAGATGAAGACCCCCCAAAAAATAAAAAAAATACATTTGCTGCTTGCTGAAGTTCTTCGTCTTTGGTTTCCTTTGGTTGTATACAAAAAAACTCTTGATTTGTATACACGAATAATGTTCCGAAGAAATGAGTACTCAAATCGTCAAATTGGGCGGGCGTTCCAGTTAAAATCAAAAACGCTCGAGAAAGAGGTTGAGACTGACACAGAGAGAAATGCCAAGAATCAGTTATCTATCTTACTCTGACCAAATATTCGGAAAATTTGGTAGACACCTATAGTTAACACGAAATTCGGTGTATTTCGCTCCCGTCGACAAAGATGAAACGTCGTCTTTGTAATATTAAATACGAGCTATGTCTCCGAGAGCCATTCCATGCGAAAGTGGCATATTCTTACGTCGAGCAGACTATTACAACAGTCAAGGACAGAGGCAGGGTACATCAGCGGCACACCCGACTAAAACAACCAAAAAATCAGTTGACACCGAGCGCTGCCTCGAATACAACTATAAAATGAAATACAATGAGACCAGTATAATGGTTTAATCGCCAAGTTTCTTGGAGCCTATCGAAATGAAGATGTCAAGAAATCTAAAGAAGAGATATGGTCGTTTCAATTTAAACAAGGGTTAGGGTCCGCCACTGAAGTTATGAAGATATTGCCGACCACCACATCCACTAGATATGGGAAAAGCTGAAGGAATGTGCGTTACACGGAATATCAGTGCGGGCTCTGAAAAGCAAATAAATATAAAAGGGCGTAGATCGTGTCGGAGCCGAACCGTGTTATAAATAGTCCGCAGTCTGATTGGGGTGCAGGCACATAACAGGAAAACTCTCAGGACCTGAAGAACTCGACTGGGTTGGTCGTCGAAATATTATGCGTAAAATGGAGACGACAACTCAGCTGAACACCGGAAAGCACACACATGGTCAAGTATAGGGTTTCATCAGTTTGTGCGCATTGCCTCCAACCCTACACACTGAGATGACAGAAGTCATGGGATACCTCATAATATCGTGTCGGACCTCCTCCTGCCCGGCGTAGTGCAGCAAGTCGACGTAGCAAGAACTCAACAAGTCGTTGGAAGTCCTCTGCAGAAATATTGAGCCATGCTGCCCCTATGTTCTATGGGATTCACGTCTGGAGATCTGGTTGGCCAAATCATTCGCTCAGATTGTCCAGAATGTTCTTCAAACCAATCGCGAACAATTATGATCCGGTGACATTGCACCATTGTTGGGATCAGGAAGTCCACGAATAGCTACAAATGGTCTTCAAGTAGCCGAACACAACTATTTCTAGTCAATAATCGAGTCAGTTGGACCAAGGAGCCCAGTCCATTGCATGTAAAACACAGCCCACATCATTACGGAGCGAGCATCAACTTGCACAGTACCTTGTTGACATCTTGGGTCCATGGCTTCGTGGGGGTCTACGTCACATTCGAACCCTACCAGTAGCTCTTACGAACTGAAAGCGGGACTCATTTGACGAGACCACGGTTTTGCAGACGCCTACGGTACAATCGATATAGTCACGAGCCTAGGGGACGCGCTGCAGGCGATATCGTGGTGTAAACAAAGACACTCGCGCTGGTCGTCTGCTGCCTTTGCCCGTTAAGGCCAAATTTCGCCGCACTGTTCAAACTGATACGTTCATCATACATCTCAGATGGATGTCTGTGGTTACTTCACGCAGTGTTGCTTGTCTGTTAGCACTGACATCTGTAGGCAAACGCCGCTGCTCTCGGTCGTTAAGTGAAAGCCGTCGGCCACTACGTCGTCCGTGGTGAGAGGTAATGCCTAAAAGTTGGTATATTCTCGGCACGCTCTTGACATTGTGGATCTCGCAATATTGCATTCCCTATAGATTTCCGAAATGGAATGTCCCATGAGTCTTGCTCAAATTACCATTCCGCATACAAAGTCTGTTGATTCTCGTCGAGTGCTCATAATCACGTCGGAAACCTTTTTACATGAATCACCTCAGTGCAAATGACAGCCCGGCCAGTGCTCTGCCGTTTTATACCTTGTGTCCGCTATACTACTGCTGTCTGTGTAAATGGAAATCGCTGTCGCATTTTGTGTATTATCACGTGTGAATAATCTCCCACTGTGACAAGGCATGTCTGGCTGCTAGGCCGGAAGCAAGAGAGAGTCGGATATGTTACGTGGAAGACGGGAGAGTGGTGTACCACAAATACACAAACCACCAGGCGTGCGCGATGGAAGAGCTCCGCACGAGGCACAGCGGGGGCGAAGGTCAGCACGCCCCGTAAATAGACAACCTGTCGCGGGAGCCAGACACAGCAGGCGCAACAAGGAGGCGTCCCTGAACCGTAGACCGCTCAAAAAAGTCGTCGTCTAACCGCTTTCCGCCTTAACAGGTTTACGAGGCTATCAAGAGTCACGGAGGCAGCTGAGCAAGGCTTTTCACACACTTAGGGGTCCACGAGGGGAGGCAAGAGGGGGGCACTTGCTTCCTCCAGGAATCTGAGACAGAATTTTTATCAATTTCAGAATTCTCAGGTATTTCTAGAAACGTGCTACGTTCCTAATTAGCAACGGGATTATTTGACTGTGGAGCAGGTTAAACTTTGGTATAAGGATCCTTGACTGGTAAGCCACAGAGCCCTCCTATGTAACATTTATTTAACAAACAATTAAGTCAATTTTTGCATACATTGGTACCAAACAAACATTTGCACAGAATCAATAATATGAACAATTAAAACTTAGTACAGGTAGTAAGTACCAAAATTTTAAGAAATTATAAAAAAACAGGCAGAGTTAAAACACCAAAATTCGGTTTGTTTAAAAAGACTGCAATGACAACCAAGCAAAACTCAATGATTTAAGTTGAACTTCGAGTGGCATTAAATGACACAATACTTTCAAATTCAAAACTCTACTCAGCCCGCCACTCCGCGAGAAAATCAGAATCATTAGTAATTAAGAATAGATAAATAATATGTAAACTGAAGGTGCAGGGGGGGGGGGGGGGGGAGAAATGAAAAGAAAGGGAAAGAATTCTTGATGTCAGCTGCCTCGGAACATGATCTTCTTCCCTTTCTTTTCCCTTCCTGTCTTTCCTCCCACTCCCTCCACCTTCAGTTTTGCATAATACAGAGGGGTCCATAAAAATGCATCCACTGTTTAAAAGTCCATAACTTGCAAACTAATTGACGGAGTTGTCTCATTTTTGGTGAAAGTGTAGCTTAAAGTGCAACTTAAAGATATCACTGTAGGTGTTCGAAATGGTCACCATTAACATCTACACACAAACTATGCCGCCGAACTGCAGCACGAACTACTGACTGCAACGTGTTCAGTTGGATATTTTCACATGAATGTACGATGGATTCTCGAAGTTCATCCAATGTGCGTGGCTTTTGTCGATAAACGACGTCCTTTAGTGTTCCCCACAGGTGAAAGTTCAGAGGAGTTAGGTCTGGGGAACGTGGTGGATACTCCACAGCACCTCTACAGCCTATCCATCTTCCTGGTAGATTTTCGTCGAGAGACGCCCTAACACGATTTTGGGGCGCCAGGTGAAAGAATGGGGCGCCATCTTGTTGAAAGTAAACTCTTCCGTCTCCATACAAGTCTCGGATGGCAGGTAAAATGGATGTCTGGAGCTTCTGAAGGTACACCTCACCTGTAACTGTGCCGTCAAAGAAGAATGGCCCAATCAAGCCCCGGTAAGACAACCCACACCACATATTTACTCCTGGCAAATTCACGGCTTTGTCTACATGGACGTTCGGATTTTCGGCGGCCCAGTAGACGCAATTGTGGCGATTTACTATACCACTGAGTTTGAACTGTGCCTCATCAGACCACACAGTCATCTCTAGAAACTCTTCATCGTTGCGCACCATGTTAGTAAACCACTCGCAGTGCTCCATTCTACGATCTGGGTCGTTCTCGTTCGTTGCGTGTAGCAATCTTGGGATGTAGCACTTCCACTTTGCTGTCTTCACAATTCGCCGAACACTTGAGCGACTCACTCCAGTTTCACGGGCACACTGTCTCACAGACAGGTGCAACTAAGAACAAAACACTGACTATCTGGCGACTCTCATGTGACAAAACAAAACAACGTAATATAACGCTTTTGTGGCGATTGCCGGAACTACCAACTATTACACTACCAAAGATGAGACAAGTCCGTCAATTAGTTTGCCAGTTATGGACTTTTAAACAGTGGATACATTTTTTTGGACCCCTCTGTATGTATCACTGCTGCGGATTCCGCATGGTGTCTGTTCTTTCGGACATGTCCGAATAAAAACAGGCACCACGCAATCACTTAACTGATTCGCCTCAATGGGCTATGAAACCACCACCTTCGGTGCGAATGCACAATCACGTCCGACTTTCTGCGGGAATCTGAAATTAGCGAACAGAGGTGACATGGACGGGGACTGCAGATACGTGGCGCCAGGTGGAAGTGGGGGTCGGCCGAGGGAAGCACCTATGCAGTCCGCGCAACTGCGATAAACAGTTTCCGAGTGGCGCAACTGCCAAGTAAGCTGGAGATCCCGGGTTCGAATCTCGGTCCGACAAGTATTTTCGCTCGTTCCACTGACTGCGCATCAAGTCCGGATGCAGCCGACATCATGAATGCCTTACCTTTCTTTTTCTCCCCCTCCCCCCTCCCACATTCAATTTACAGCTCCGCATTCCGTATGATACCTGTTCTTTCGGGCATGTCAGAAAAGAAAAATCAATAACAATAAACTCAACAGTAGTCTGAATTTACATCTGACGTTGCCTTTACTCAACCGTACAGATGATGTCCAAGTGGTAGGCATTCAGGAAAACGAAGTCGGCCTTGTCACACCTGGTTGAGGTAAAACATGAGCTACTCGCACAATCCGCCAGTATGCCCACACCTCACGCCAGTTACTTTATCACACACAATTGTAACAGACTTCTACAACAGGAAGAAAACCAGATTTAATTTACGCATTACCATAATGCAAATAAATAATGCATGAATGCAACAAATCGCCCAACACAGGCACGCAAAAGGCTGAATCAGTCAGTGCGAAAATTTGACACTCAAGTAAATCTCGGCTGCATTAGTTAAGACCTTACTATAAATACGGCAACTGAGCAGACTATCATAGTCCAGCGTTCAGAGAGCGCATGCTGACAGCTATGTAGCTGGGAAACACGGTGTGCAATTTCACTCTTTAGTTTACACTCACAAGTAACGGCGAACTGTTTGTTACTGACATGCCACTTAACATCCTAACCACCTAGCCAAATTAAGAATATAGGTAATCTGGGGAAACAGTCCAAATGCAATGTCCGGCAGGTTCGCACCGTTAATCTGACGGCAGTGAGGTGGTTAGGACAGCAGCCTTCGACACGATCCAGCTATCGTACCCCGCTCAGACCATTCGAGCCAACAACAGCAAGCTGCGCTCTCAAGTATCTCTTCCGGTCGGCGGCGGTTACAAGACTGCCCCCCAGCCGACCATCCGCCTCCGAACTGGCGGTCGGCATGTGACCAGTACAGACGGTGGTGTCGCTCTCGGCTACCGGTGGCCCGCTCTATGCTCGACAGCCAATCACCGGACACAGATAACATTTCCGCTTGCAGGCGGCCATAAGACCCTTCCCAAGGCAAAGAGTGCACACGGTATCAGCGGGAGGTCTAAGCTCTTTGCGTGAGCGGTACCTGCCCGTGTAAGAATCGATACTCAGGCCTGAAAATGATAACGTTTTTCTATTCATCCGCAGATTTAGCATTGCTGAATGCAAGAGGATACTATGGCTTTCATAATGAAGAAAAAATGGTTGTCAGGTTGTTCACCGTTTTATTTTCGTGCTGGCGGTTTCGGTACTGCTTTGCAGTCCTGGGGAATGTGAACCTTCCCAGAACACTGGCGAAATAAGACTACTCGTCTTTCCTCTGTTGCTTCTTTATACAGCCCTTGGCGAGCTGCAGAAAGAGACAGTTCCAACAGCCAGCACAGTACAAACGCGGCTGCACTGTATCTAGCCGACAGACACCCGGTCCCCAGTTCCCGAAAAGGACAGCCGCTTCGCCTGCTGCTATTCTTAATTTCAACAGTAGGATTTCTTTTGACATGTCAAGGCTTACCGAGACTTCATTCAGTTTAACAAGGTAGGGCGATTGTAGCAGAGTATGAAGAACACGACATTGCCAGGTGCATTCATCTATATTTCTCCTCTGGACCCAATTGCAGAGATAAGACCGATGACCTCGCTGTCTGGTCTCTTTCCCCAAACAACCTAACCTAACCTGACCCAATTGCAGAAGAAATATCAATTTTTCGCTGGAAAGAGGGAAAAAAAGGTGAAAGAAATGTTGTTTGGACCTTCTGAAACTGTATGAGTCTTAAACTACGAGGGCGCGTTGAAAAGTAATGCCTCCCAATATTTTATGTGAAAACTCTTAACTTTTTTCAGTAAAACAAACTTTATTAACATTCTATATCTTTATTCTTCATGTCTACGTATTTATTTCTCAATATAGTCGAACATTGCGACGAACAGATTTCTCCAGACGAGAGACCAGTTTGTTGATAGAACATTTGGCTCTGTTGACGGAAGCTACAACTTCACCCCTGCTTGCACCGCTTCATTTTGATGTTCTCGAAGGTGCTCCTGAAGTTTCGAAAAGAGACGAAAATCGAATGGAGCCAAATCGGGACTTTATGGAGGATGTTCAGTAACAGTGAACCCAAGGTTTCGGATTGGTGCAAACGTCACAGCGCTCGTGTATTGTTTGGCATTGTCATGCTGAACGAAAGGGTGCTCTATATGTTGACGAACTCTTCGAATTTATACTTTCAGTTTTCTGAGGGCCTCGCAGTACATTGAAGAGTTTATGGCGGTGCCTTTAGGCACAAATGCCGAAGGCACCACACATTGACCATCACAGAATACTGTCAGCATGACTTTGCCTGCTGATGTCAAGGTCTTGAACTTGTTTGCAGTCAGTGATCCTTTGTGACGGAACTACAATGACGCTTTCCTGTTTTCGGGATCCAAATGGTGGACCCAGCTTTCATCATTTGTTGCAATGTTGTTAAGGAACCCATCACCCTCAGGCTCAGAACACAACTGAAATTGTTGACAGATGTTCATCAGCCTCTGCTTTATGTCAGGAGTGAGCATTCGAGGCACCCATCGTGCGCACAGTTTTCTGTAGAGCAGTTCTGCAGTGATGCCCTGTATACGCTCTCGTGAGACGCCATCCTTACCTAAGAGCTGTGTCCGTGTTATCCGACAAATTTCTCTGATGAGTTCATGAACCTGATTCCGGTGAGTCTCGTTCGTTGCTGTCAGCTCCGAGCTGTGTCATACACGCTGAGCTTAGCACCACCGTTTCCTCCAATACGAGCACGAACAACTTAACGACGCACATTCCGGTGTCGAAACACTCATTGCCTTACAGGTCATTCATTGGAGACGGGTTTTGCTCTGTTAGAAACACGATTACAGCATACTGTTTCTTACGCATCGACATAGTTACGTTACACATCGCCATTATGCACGCCACAATTCGGAGCTTTCAAGAGACAGAGGGTTGCAACTTGCATCAGCATAAGCGAGAAAGTCGATCGAGTGATATGCATGACATGTAATATCTCAGCCGATATTGAGAAAAAAAAAATCGGCGGCAGTACTTCTCAGCACGCCCTCGTTTAACGCGTGCAATGCAACGCCACATCGAGCCCCGAGTTATGATTTCTGCATTCCTGTTACCTTGGCTACACAACAACACAGCTAATCTAGGAGTTCTACGCCATTAACAGTTTTTTCAAGCGACAAATCAGATGTTTGTTTTCGAAAGTTTCCTACATCCAAATTCATATTAATAATATTAAAGGATATATTTCTAAAATACTAATGAAATATGCTTTCCTGCAAGATATAACAGTAATCTGCCTTTAAAAAAAATTATGACTGTATATCAAACGTTTAAGGTACAGTAAGCTTTGTGTGCTTCCTGTCAAACTTATTTCTTGAGGCACGAGATGTTCTCACACTCAACTAGTTATATCAAAAATGACACATTTGGAATCGTACCTCCTCATGGATAAATTTCTGCGGACACCCATGTTCCTACACATAAGATGTCTCAGAGCTGAACTAACACACCTGGAGACACTATAGATCATACTCAGACCATTTTCTCATAACAAACATTTATTTCTTGTGATCATTTAAGCTTCTCGGCGAATTTTATGATATCCAAGTGCCTAGGTTTGCAGTTCTACATCTACATCTGCCAGCGGCTAATGTTCTTATCGGAGCACAAAAAGGGTAAATATGATCCTGATCGAAAGACTAACTGAGAAATGGCATAACAACTGCCTCATTCTTTCTTCTTCAGCACCTTTAAAAATTTTCCCAAAAATTTTGGCATGCGAACGTATTAGCGCTCTTCTTAACAAGCAACTCACCTCTCATTCCCGCAAGCACCCCTAACTATAACTCGCTCACACCTAATAGTCCTTCGCTGTAAGTCGCTCGTACCCGTCCACTCCTAGTTACCCTTTCTCACTCACTCTTCAGCCCAACTCACTATCATCCTCTCTTTGTGACTCTCTGTGCCTCCTGTGTCATGGCCACAGTCTCCTTCGTTCAACAAAATTGTTGTTTTCTCACACTGTCACAGTCTCCCTCTTGCTCTCTCTTAGTGCTATCTCATTCACTTCTACCCTCTGCTGCTGTCTCTTCTCACTGTCACTCTCTCTCCCTTCCTCGTTGTCACTGTCATAGACTCTGCCTGTTACTATCACTGGCTCTCAAACACATGAACTTTCTCCTTCTCTTTATTCCTCTCGCACTGGCACTGTCTCCTTCACTCATTTCCTAGCACTGTTCTGCCACTGTCAGTTATGTTCCACTGCCACTGTGTCTCTCACTGCCATAGTCTCCTACCTTCTTTCTACACACATCAAAAAAAGTTTTGCATCACCCCGGTGCCCAAAACTCCTGAAGATAGACGTTGACTGTGGATATTGTATCACAGACACAGTCCCTTTGACTGTTCACAGATGTCACTAAACACGCCCAAATATGTAAACAACCATGCATGAGCAGCGCTTATTAGACGGTGGGGGTCCGACAACCGGTCAGTTCCAGTCATTCCACCAGGTAGGAGGTACAAGGCTCGTGTTGTCTGTAGTAGACAGTCAATACAGCGGTTCGATGGCGTCCGCATTGCTACTTTGTGCCAGGAAGGGCTCTCAACAAGGGAAGTGTCCAGGCGTCTCGAAGTGAACCAAAGCGATGTTGTTCGGACATGGAGGAGATACAGAGACAGAGCTGTTTATGGACAACGTGACCAACCAACCACTCTGAGGGATCTACGCTGAATCGCCGTTGAAAAATGGAACAATCTGGACCAACAGTGCCTTGATAAACTTGTGGTCTCTCTGTATGCTGGTACAACATGCAATGTGTGGTTTTCATGTGCAATAAAAAGGGCGGAAATGATATTTATGTTGATCTCTATTGGTGATGCAAAAGTTTTTTTGATGTGTGTGTAATACAATTCAGTATGCAAAAATTTTTTTATGTGTGTGTAATACAATTCAGTATTTATTACTTTTCCGTCTTTTTTCCACTGCCACTGCCTCCTCCTCTCTGAGCATAAAAAAAGTGCGAGTACGTTCGTATGCCAAAATTTTTGTGGAAATTTTTAAAGATGCTAAGGAAGTTAGAATGTTCCAGCCAGTGTCCCACTTTTCAGTCAGAGTCTTTTGAACATGAGCATATTCCCCCTTTTTGTGCTCCGACAGTAGCATTTTCCGCTGGTTCCCTTCTTTTCCCTGCTAAAGCAAGGCATGTCATTCTTATGAAAAGATATGTACTGGCCTGAAAAATGTTGATAGCTTACTTATGTGAAATTGAAATAATGCAAAAGTAAGAGTAATTTTACACTTTAGACCGGATTTTACATGCACAAGAATTTTACATGTGCTTCAGTACTACACCGCATTATCACAGACACACTTTACAACATATTTCTCCATGCTACGTCACTCTATAAACTATGTTTTCGCCTCACACTAAATTTTACGGACGTATTTTACGTGTACAGGTAGGGTAACTTTGAACTCTGCATTCGGAAACGAATGAATATGTTTCTTAGTTTATGAAGGAGTGATCTGTATTTACTTTCATAGGTGAAGAAAAACGTCTTAGCCAAGATCGCAATAAAACCCCGTATCGTGGATGACCGGTTCGGTAAACTTTATTACATCATGAAAAAAATTTTCAACATTTTTCAAGACCGGAATCTTAGGAATATATCGTACAAATAAAAGCCATTTGCTGTGCGTAGCCGTCATGGAGTCCGCGGCTCGATTTAGATACCCAGAAACAATGGTTATGAGGTGTTTCTCGATAATGGATAAATATTTTTGGTAACGGGAAGATAGTACTTCTACATAAATGCCTAGAGAATATACCATTAAAATTTGAGCAATTTTCTGCAGTTAGTTATTTAGGTATCAACTGGTGAAGGTGAAAAAATGGTGAAGGCGAAGAAACTGTGAAAAACGCCTTTTTCGGGATTTTCTCAGAAATCGTCAATGAACTACATGGCATCTCCATAAGCCCCTTAAGCGCACCGTGGACTAAATGTAACGCAAAAAAACCAACCAATTTGCTCTATTTGCCTAAGCTGCAGGAACTGTGTAATATTCAAACATGGACACTGTGCTGTAGGGTAAACAAATGATCGCTAGCCCGAGCGCTATCCATAACGCTTGACCCTACTTGTTGATCACCAATAGATCACGCGGAAAGTGTCTGGAAAAATCCCGTTTTTATGTGTGGCATTTTGGAACACATTGCTAGGCATGCTGTCGTATGAGTAGTGACAATCCGCAAGGTACCTAGTGTATGTGGCATAGTGTACTTCTGGTTCCAGTGTCTTACTCTGCCCCTCTCCCCGCCATTTCCCCTCCGTAAACCCCTAGTTGGCGCGTGAGAATAATGGTAGTCGGTAAACTTCCATATGAGCTCTAATTTCTGGAATATTCTCGTTATGGTAATTTCACCAGACACATGTGGAAGGAAATAATATAAACTTGAAACAAATGATCCCTCGGAAATAATATGTTGCCCGACTCTTCTACATGTGCATCTACACTCGGCAAACCACTGAGAAGTGCTTGACAGAGGGTGGATCCCATTGTACCACTTATGAACGTATTCTCTCTGTATTTCAATTGTAAACTTCTCCGAGAATCACAACGCCTCTCTTCAGAACGCAGTTAAGAGCCAAAGGACATGAAAGAGTACGCAGTCGAGATGAGAAGCGGAAAGGCAAACCGAAGAGAAATTTGGAATTGGAATTAAAATTGAAAAAGAAAACATAAAAACTGCGTGATTTTCTGGTTACATTTGTAACGGTCAGAGACGGCAAAGTACTTCGTAATCAGTTGCCCGGAAGGGACAATATTTTTACAAGAGATTGTAAGACGAATATAAACAGAAGTACAACAAGGGGAATCGAACATAGTCGAATGGAGTCATGAGATATTGAAGGAAAGAGATTAGGAAATGAGATAAAAAGTAGGAAATGCATCGTTTCTGCAGCAAAATAGCTGACGATGCCCGAGATAGAAGGGATATAAAATGCAGACTGCCAATGACAAGAAAAACGTTTGTATGAAAAACATTTAAGTATAAAGATGCTCGTACGCATTGTTTAACGCCATTTATGGGATACTGATGATGACTGGTCAGCGGAAATCGATACATCTAATAAACAATTTATATCCGTACTGACTAGAATATGTTCTGATGCCAATAGTATGGCGGACGTGAACAATATAGATTTAATTGATAGGAAGTTTTATCTAATGGTATCTGTGTGTAATGTAGCACAGAACGGAAGTGAAACGTGTGCAATTAACAGGTTAGACAATACATCTGGGAGGTATACGAGCTGGATCTAATGAATATCAAACATGATGTAACTCTTCAGGCTTTCCCGGCGAGATCTTGACATGTGGAATAATCGGGTCTACTGCCGGATGTTTGTGTCGTTCTGTACAATATTTCGGCCACGTAACTCGCTGCCATCTTCAGGTAGCACCTGAAGAAGGCAACGAGTTACGTGGCCGAAATATTGTGCCAGATCGACACTAACATCCGGCAGTAGACCCGATTATTCCACATGTCAATATCAAACATACTCAACAGACTAGTGATAATCGAGTGGAAACCTTAGTAACGAAAATAATATTTAATCGTTTATATGAATTGGTTGCGGTTTATAAAGACTGCTGGTCATTCAAAATGTAGCTCCAACAAAGGCAAAAAATAACGAAATGTTAATTATTGTGTGTATACAGTATAGCAGGAAAAATAAATGACAAATGTTTTACGTGATTTGGGAATATACTATAAGG